>NC_141687.1:1291423774-1293823774 GCF_964263255.1 Lissotriton vulgaris
CTCTGTGTGTGTGTGGCTCTGTGTGTGTGTGGCTCTGTGTGTGTGTGGCTGTGTGTGTGTGGCTGTGTGTGTGTGGCTGTGTGTGTGTGGCTCTGTGTGTGTGTGGCTCTGTGTGTGTGTGGCTCTGTGTGTGTGGCTCTGTGTGTGTGTGTGTGGCTCTGTGTGTGTGTGTGTGTGGCTGTGTGTGTGTGTGTGTGTGGCTGTGTGTGTGTGTGTGTGTGTGGCTCTGTGTGTGTGTGTGTGTGTGTGGCTCTGTGTGTGTGTGTGTGTGGCTCTGTGTGTGTGTGTGGCTCTGTGTGTGTGTGTGTGGCTCTGTGTGTGTGTGTGTGGCTCTGTGTGTGTGTGTGTGTGGCTCTGTGTGTGTGTGTGTGTGTGTGGCTCTGTGTGTGTGTGTGTGTGTGTGGCTCTGTGTGTGTGTGTGGCTCTGTGTGTGTGGCTGTGTGTGTGTGTGTGTGTGGCTCTGTGTGTGTGGCTCTGTGTGTGTGTGTGTGGCTCTGTGTGTGTGTGTGTGGCTCTGTGTGTGTGGCTCTGTGTGTGTGTGTGTGGCTCTGTGTGTGTGTGTGGCTCTGTGTGTGTGTGTGTGTGGCTCTGTGTGTGTGGCTCGGTGTGTGTGGTGTGTGTGGCGTGTGTGGCGTGTGTGGCGTGTGTGGCGTGTGTGGCGTGTGTGGCGTGTGTGGCGTGTGTGGTGTGTGTGTGTGGCGCTGTGTGTGTGTGGTGTGTGTGTGGCGCTGTGTGTGTGTGTGGTGTGTGTGTGTGTGTGTGTGGCTCTGTGTGTGTGTGTGTGTGGCTCTGTGTGTGTGTGGCTCTGTGTGTGTGTGTGTGTGTGTGGCTGTGTGTGTGTGTGTGTGTGTGTGTGTGTGTGGCTGTGTGTGTGTGTGTGTGTGTGTGGCTGTGTGTGTGTGTGTGTGTGTGTGGCTGTGTGTGTGTGGCTGTGTGTGTGTGTGTGTGTGTGGCTCTGTGTGTGTGGCTCTGTGTGTGTGTGTGGCTCTGTGTGTGTGTGTGTGTGTGTGTGGCTCTGTGTGTGTGTGTGTGTGGCTCTGTGTGTGTGTGGCTGTGTGTGTGTGGCTGTGTGTGTGTGGCTGTGTGTGTGTGTGGCTCTGTGTGTGTGGCTGTGTGTGTGTGTGGCTCTGTGTGTGTGGCTGTGTCTGTGTGTGTGTGTGGCTCTGTGTGTGTGGCTCTGTGTGTGTGTGGCTCTGTGTGTGTGGCTCTGTGTGTGTGTGGCTCTGTGTGTGTGTGGCTCTGTGTGTGTGTGGCTCTGTGTGTGTGTGGCTGTGTGTGTGTGGCTGTGTGTGTGTGTGTGTGTGTGGCTGTGTGTGTGTGTGTGTGGCTCTGTGTGTGTGTGTGTGGCTCTGTGTGTGTGTGTGTGTGTGTGTGGCTCTGTGTGTGTGTGTGTGTGTGTGTGGCTCTGTGTGTGTGTGTGTGTGGCTGTGTGTGTGTGGCTGTGTGTGTGTGGCTGTGTGTGTGTGGCTGTGTGTGTGTGTGGCTGTGTGTGTGTGTGGCTCTGTGTGTGTGGCTGTGTCTGTGTGTGTGTGTGGCTCTGTGTGTGTGGCTCTGTGTGTGTGTGGCTCTGTGTGTGTGTGGCTCTGTGTGTGTGTGGCTCTGTGTGTGTGTGGCTCTGTGTGTGTGTGGCTCTGTGTGTGTGTGGCTCTGTGTGTGTGTGGCTCTGTGTGTGTGTGGCTCTGTGTGTGTGTGGCTCTGTGTGTGTGTGGCTCTGTGTGTGTGTGGCTCTGTGTGTGTGTGGCTCTGTGTGTGTGTGGCTCTGTGTGTGTGTGGCTCTGTGTGGCTCTGTGTGTGTGTGGCTCTGTGTGTGTGTGGCTCTGTGTGTGTGTGGCTCTGTGTGTGTGTGGCTCTGTGTGTGTGTGGCTCTGTGTGTGTGTGGCTCTGTGTGTGTGTGGCTCTGTGCGTGTGGGGCGTGTGCGTGTGGGGCGTGTGCGTGTGGGGCGTGTGCGTGTGGGGCGTGTGCGTGTGGGGCGTGTGCGTGTGGGGCGTGTGCGTGTGGGGCGTGTGCGTGTGGGGCGTGTGCGTGTGGGGCGTGTGCGTGTGGGGCGTGTGCGTGTGGGGCGTGTGCGTGTGGGGCGTGTGCGTGTGGGGCGTGTGCGTGTGGGGCGTGTGCGTGTGGGGCGTGTGCGTGTGGGGCGTGTGCGTGTGGGGCGTGTGCGTGTGGGGCGTGTGCGTGTGGGGCGTGTGCGTGTGGGGCGTGTGCGTGTGGGGCGTGTGCGTGTGGGGCGTGTGCGTGTGGGGCGTGTGCGTGTGGGGCGTGTGCGTGTGGGGCGTGTGCGTGTGGGGCGTGTGCGTGCGTGTGGGGCGTGTGCGTGCGTGTGGGGCGTGTGCGTGCGTGTGGGGCGTGTGCGTGCGTGTGGGGCGTGTGCGTGCGTGTGGGGCGTGTGGGTGTGCGTGTGGGGCGTGTGCGTGGGGCTCTGCGTGTGCGTGTGGCTCTGCGTGTGCGTGTGGCTCTGCGTGTGCGTGTGCGTGTGGCTCTGCGTGTGCGTGTGCGTGTGCGTGTGCGTGTGCGTGTGCGTGTGGCTCTGCGTGTGCGTGGGGCTCTGCGTGTGCGTGGGGCTCTGCGTGTGCGTGGGGCTCTGCGTGTGCGTGGGGCTCTGCGTGTGCGTGGGGCTCTGCGTGTGCGTGGGGCTCTGCGTGTGCGTGGGGCTCTGCGTGGGGCTCTGCGTGGGGCTCTGCGTGGGGCTCTGCGTGTGCGTGGGGCTCTGCGTGTGCGTGGGGCTCTGCGTGTGCGTGGGGCTCTGCGTGTGCGTGGGGCTCTGCGTGTGCGTGGGGCTCTGCGTGTGCGTGGGGCTCTGCGTGTGCGTGGGGCTCTGCGTGGGGCTCTGCGTGTGCGTGGGGCTCTGCGTGTGCGTGGGGCTCTGCGTGTGCGTGGGGCTCTGCGTGTGCGTGGGGCTCTGTGTGTGTGGCTCTGTGTGTGTGTGGTGTGTGTGGGGCGTGTGTGCGTGTGGGGCTGTGTGTGTGTGGTGTGTGTGGCGTGTGTGCGTGTGGGGCTGTGTGTGTGTGGTGTGTGTGGCGTGTGTGCGTGTGGGGCTGTGTGTGTGTGTGGTGTGTGTGGCGTGTGTGCGTGTGTGGCGTGTGTGTGTGTGTGGCGTGTGTGTGTGTGTGGCGTGTGTGTGGGGCTGTGTGTGTGTGTGGTGTGTGGGGCGTGTGTGCGTGTGGGGCGTGTGCGTGTGGGGCGTGTGTGCGTGTGGGGCGTGTGCGTGTGGGGCGTGTGTGTGCGTGTGGGGCGTGTGCGTGTGGGGCGTGTGTGCGTGTGGGGCTGTGTGTGTGGGGCTGTGTGTGTGTGTGGTGTGTGTGGCGTGTGTGCGTGTGGGGCTGTGTGTGTGTGTGGTGTGTGTGGCGTGTGTGGTGTGTGTGGCGTGTGTGGTGTGTGGGGCGTGTGTGCGTGTGCGTGTGGGGCGTGTGTGTGCGTGTGGGGCGTGTGCGTGTGGCGTGTGTGCGTGTGGGGCGTGTGCGTGTGGGGCGTGTGTGTGCGTGGCGTGTGTGTGCATGTGGGGCGTGTGCGTGTGGGGCGTGTGCGTGTGGGGCGTGTGTGGGGCGTGTGTGTGCATGTGGGGCGTGTGCGTGGGGCTCTGCGTGTGGGGCGTGTGCGTGGGGCTCTGCGTGTGCGTGGGGCTCTGCGTGTGCGTGGGGCTCTGCGTGTGCGTGGGGCTCTGCGTGTGCGTGGGGCTCTGCGTGTGCGTGGGGCTCTGCGTGTGCGTGGGGCTCTGCGTGTGCGTGGGGCTCTGCGTGTGCGTGGGGCTCTGCGTGTGCGTGGGGCTCTGCGTGTGCGTGGGGCTCTGCGTGTGCGTGGGGCTCTGCGTGTGCGTGGGGCTCTGCGTGTGCGTGGGGCTCTGCGTGTGCGTGGGGCTCTGCGTGTGCGTGGGGCTCTGCGTGTGCGCGGGGCTCTGCGTGTGCGCGGGGCTCTGCGTGTGCGCGGGGCTCTGCGTGTGCGCGGGGCTCTGCGTGTGCGCGGGGCTCTGCGTGTGCGCGGGGCTCTGCGTGTGCGCGGGGCTCTGCGTGTGCGCGGGGCTCTGCGTGTGCGCGGGGCTCTGCGTGTGCGCGGGGCTCTGCGTGTGCGCGGGGCTCTGCGTGTGCGTGGGGCTCTGCGTGTGCGTGGGGCTCTGCGTGTGCGTGGGGCTCTGCGTGTGCGTGGGGCTCTGCGTGTGCGTGGGGCTCTGCGTGTGCGTGGGGCTCTGCGTGTGCGTGGGGCTCTGCGTGTGCGTGGGGCTCTGCGTGTGCGTGGGGCCGTGTGTGTGTGGCTCTGCGTGTGTGTGTGGTGTGTGTGGCGTCTGTGTGTGTGGCTGTGTGTGTGTGTGGTGTGTGTGGCGTGTGTGGTGTGTGTGTGTGTGGCGTGTGTGGTGTGTGTGGCGTGTGTGGTGTGTGTGTGTGGCGTGTGTGGCGTGTGTGGCGTGTGTGGCGTGTGTGGCGTGTGTGGCTGTGTGTGTGGTGTGTGTGTGGTGTGTGTGGCGTGTGTGTGGCGTGTGTGTGTGGCGTGTGTGTGTGGCTGTGTGTGTGTGGTGTGTGTGGCTGTGTGTGTGTGGTGTGTGTGGCTGTGCGTGTGTGGTGTGTGTGTGTGGGGCGTGTGTGTGGCTGTGCGTGTGTGGTGTGTGTGTGTGGGGCGTGTGTGTGGCTGTGCGTGTGTGGTGTGTGTGTGTGTGGGGCGTGTGTGTGGCTGTGCGTGTGTGGTGTGTGTGTGTGTGTGTGTGGTGTGTGTGGCTGTGCGTGTGTGGTGTGTGTGTGGGGCGTGTGTGTGGCTGTGCGTGTGTGGCTGTGCGTGTGTGGGGCGTGTGTGTGGGGCGTGTGTGTGGCTGTGCGTGTGTGGTGTGTGTGTGTGGGGCGTGTGTGTGGCTGTGCGTGTGTGGTGTGTGTGTGTGGGGCGTGTGTGTGGCTGTGCGTGTGTGGTGTGTGTGTGTGGGGCGTGTGTGTGGCTGTGCGTGTGTGGTGTGTGTGGCTGTGCGTGTGTGGGGCGTGTGTGTGTGTGGGGCGTGTGTGGTGTTTGGGGCGTGTGGGGCGTGTGCGTGTGGGGCGTGTGTGGTGTGTGGGGCGTGTGGGGCGTGTGCGTGTGGGGCGTGTGCGTGTGGGGCGTGTGCGTGTGGGGCGTGTGCGTGTGGGGCGTGTGTGCGTGTGGGGCGTGTGTGCGTGTGGGGCGTGTGCGTGTGGGGCGTGTGCGGCGTGTGCGTGTGGGGCGTGTGCGGCGTGTGTGGCGTGTGTGGCTGTGTGTGTGTGGCTGTGTGTGTGTGTGGCGGTGTGTGTGTGCGTGGCGTGTGCGTGTGGGGCGTGTGCGTGTGGGGCGTGTGCGTGTGGGGCGTGTGCGTGTGGGGCGTGTGCGTGTGGGGCGTGTGCGTGTGGGGCGTGTGCGTGTGGGGCGTGTGCGTGTGGGGCGTGTGCGTGTGGGGCGTGTGCGTGTGGGGCGTGTGCGTGTGGGGCGTGTGCGTGTGGGGCGTGTGCGTGTGGGGCGTGTGCGTGTGGGGCGTGTGCGTGTGGGGCGTGTGCGTGTGGGGCGTGTGCGTGTGGGGCGTGTGCGTGTGGGGCGTGTGCGTGTGGGGCGTGTGCGTGTGGGGCGTGTGCGTGTGGGGCGTGTGCGTGTGGGGCGTGTGCGTGTGGGGCGTGTGCGTGTGGGGCGTGTGGGGCGTGTGCGTATGCGTGTGTGTGCGTGTGTGTGTGCGTATGCGTGTGTGTGTGGGGCGTGTGTGTGCGGCTCTGCGTGTGCGTGTGCGTGGGGCTCTGCGTGTGCGTGGGGCTCTGCGTGTGCGTGGGGCTCTGCGTGTGCGTGGGGCCGTGTGTGTGTGGCTCTGCGTGTGTGTGTGGTGTGTGTGGCGTGTGTGTGTGTGGCTGTGTGTGTGGCTGTGTGTGTGTGTGGTGTGTGTGGCGTGTGTGGTGTGTGTGTGTGTGGCGTGTGTGGTGTGTGTGGCGTGTGTGGTGTGTGTGTGTGGCGTGTGTGGCGTGTGTGGCGTGTGTGGCATGTGTGTGTGGCGTGTGTGGCGTGTGTGGCTGTGTGTGTGGTGTGTGTGTGGTGTGTGTGGCGTGTGTGTGTGGCGTGTGTGTGTGGCTGTGTGTGTGTGGTGTGTGTGGCTGTGTGTGTGTGGTGTGTGTGGCTGTGCGTGTGTGGTGTGTGTGTGTGGGGCGTGTGTGTGGCTGTGCGTGTGTGGTGTGTGTGTGTGGGGCGTGTGTGTGGCTGTGCGTGTGTGGTGTGTGTGTGTGTGGGGCGTGTGTGGCTGTGCGTGTGTGGTGTGTGTGTGTGTGTGGTGTGTGTGGCTGTGCGTGTGTGGTGTGTGTGTGGGGCGTATGTGTGGCTGTGCGTGTGTGGCTGTGCGTGTGTGGGGCGTGTGTGTGGGGCGTGTGTGTGGCTGTGCGTGTGTGGTGTGTGTGTGTGGGGCGTGTGTGTGGCTGTGCGTGTGTGGTGTGTGTGTGTGGGGCGTGTGTGTGGCTGTGCGTGTGTGGTGTGTGTGGCTGTGCGTGTGTGGGGCGTGTGTGTGTGTGGGGCGTGTGTGGTGTTTGGGGCGTGTGGGGCGTGTGCGTGTGGGGTGTGTGGGGCGTGTGGGGCGTGTGCGTGTGGGGCGTGTGCGTGTGGGGCGTGTGCGTGTGGGGCGTGTGCGTGTGGGGCGTGTGTGCGTGTGGGGCGTGTGTGCGTGTGGGGCGTGTGCGGCGTGGGGCGTGTGCGGCGTGTGTGGCGTGTGTGGCTGTGTGTGTGTGGCTGTGTGTGTGTGTGGCGGTGTGTGTGTGCGTGGCGTGTGCGTGTGGGGCGTGTGCGTGTGGGGCGTGTGCGTGTGGGGCGTGTGCGTGTGGGGCGTGTGCGTGTGGGGCGTGTGCGTGTGGGGCGTGTGCGTGTGGGGCGTGTGCGTGTGGGGCGTGTGCGTGTGGGGCGTGTGCGTGTGGGGCGTGTGCGTGTGGGGCGTGTGCGTGTGGGGCGTGTGCGTGTGGGGCGTGTGCGTGTGGGGCGTGTGCGTGTGGGGCGTGTGCGTGTGGGGCGTGTGGGGCGTGTGCGTGTGGGGCGTGTGCGTGTGGGGCGTGTGCGTGTGGGGCGTGAGCGTGTGGGGCGTGTGCGTGTGGGGCGTGTGCGTGTGCGGCGTGTGCGTGTGGGGCGTGGGGCGTGTGCGGCGTGTGCGTGTGGGGCGTGTGCGTGTGGGGCGTGTGCGTGTGGGGCGTGTGCGTGTGGGGCGTGTGCGTGTGGGGCGTGTGCGTGTGGGGCGTGTGCGTGTGGGGCGTGTGCGTGTGGGGCGTGTGCGTATGCGTGTGTGTGCGTGTGTGTGTGCGTATGCGTGTGTGTGCGTGTGTGTGTGGGGCGTGTGTGTGCGGCTCTGCGTGTGCGTGTGCGTGGGGCTCTGCGTGTGCGTGGGGCTCTGCGTGTGCGTGCGCGTGGGGCTCTGCGTGTGCGTGGGGCTCTGCGTGTGCGTGGGGCTCTGCGTGTGCGTGGGGCTCTGCGTGTGCGTGGGGCTCTGCGTGGGGCTCTGCGTGTGCGTGGGGCTCTGCGTGTGCGTGGGGCTCTGCGTGTGCGTGGGGCTCTGCGTGTGCGTGGGGCTCTGCGTGTGCGTGGGGCTCTGCGTGTGCGTGGGGCTCTGCGTGTGCGTGGGGCTCTGCGTGTGTGGGGCTCTGCGTGTGTGGGGCTCTGCGTGTGTGGGGCTCTGCGTGTGCGTGGGGCTCTGCGTGTGCGTGGGGCTCTGCGTGTGCGTGGGGCTCTGCGTGTGCGTGGGGCTCTGCGTGTGCGTGGGGCTCTGCGTGTGCGTGGGGCTCTGCGTGTGCGTGGGGCTCTGCGTGGGGCTCTGCGTGTGCGTGGGGCTCTGCGTGTGCGTGGGGCTCTGCGTGGGGCTCTGCGTGTGCATGGGGCTCTGCGTGGGGCTCTGCGTGGGGCTCTGCGTGTGCGTGGGGCTCTGCGTGTGCGTGGGGCTCTGCGTGTGCGTGGGGCTCTGCGTGTGCGTGGGGCTCTGCGTGTGCGCGTGTGCGTGGGGCTCTGCGTGGGGCTCTGCGTGTGCATGGGGCTCTGCGTGGGGCTCTGCGTGTGCGTGGGGCTCTGCGTGTGCGTGGGGCTCTGCGTGTGCGTGGGGCTCTGCGTGTGCGTGTGGCTCTGCGTGTGCGTGTGGCTCTGCGTGTGCGTGGGGCTCTGCGTGTGCGTGGGGCTCTGCGTGTGCGTGGGGCTCTGCGTGTGCGTGTGCGTGGGGCTCTGCGTGTGCGTGGGGCTCTGCGTGTGCGTGTGCGTGGGGCTCTGCGTGTGCGTGTGCGTGGGGCTCTGCGTGTGCGTGTGTGCGTGTGCGTGTGCACGTGGCTCTGCGTGTGTGCGTGTCTCTGCGTGTGCGCGTGTGTGCGTGGGGCTCTGCGTGTGCGCGTGTGCGTGGGGCTCTGCGTGTGCGTGGGGCTCTGCGTGTGCGTGGGGCTCTGCGTGTGCGTGGGGCTCTGCGTGTGCGTGTGTGCGTGTGTGCGTGTGCGTGGGGCTCTGCGTGTGCGTGGGGCTCTGCGTGTGCGTGGGGCTCTGCGTGTGCGTGGGGCTCTGCGTGTGCGTGGGGCTCTGCGTGTGCGTGGGGCTCTGTGGGGCTGTGTGTGTGTGTGGGGCTCTGCGTGTGTGTGGGGCTCTGCGTGTGTGTGGGGCTCTGCACGTGCGCGTGTGTGGGGCTCTGCACGTGCGCGTGTGTGGGGCTCTGCACGTGCGCGTGTGTGGGGCTCTGCACGTGCGCGTGTGTGGGGCTCTGCGTGTGCGCGTGTGTGTGGGGCTCTGCGTGTGCGCGTGTGTGTGGGGCTCTGCGTGTGCGCGTGTGTGTGGGGCTCTGCGTGTGTGTGTGGGGCTCTGCGTGTGTGTGTGGGGCTCTGCGTGTGTGTGGGGCTCTGCGTGTGTGTGGGGCTCTGCGTGTGTGTGGGGCTCTGCGTGTGTGTGGGGCTCTGCGTGCGTGTGGGGCTCTGCGTGCGTGTGGGGCTCTGCGTGCGTGTGGGGCTCTGCGTGCGTGCGTGTGGGGCTCTGCGTGCGCGCGTGTGGGGCTCTGCGTGCGCGCGTGTGGGGCTCTGCGTGTGCGCGTGTGGGGCTCTGCGTGTGCGCGTGTGGGGCTCTGCGTGTGCGCGTGTGGGGCTCTGCGTGTGCGCGTGTGGGGCTCTGCGTGTGGGGCTCTGCGTGTGCGCGTGTGGGGCTCTGCGCGTGCGCGTGGGGCTCTGCGCGTGCGCGTGGGGCTCTGCGCGTGCGCGTGGGGCTCTGCGCGTGCGCGTGGGGCTCTGCGCGTGCGCGTGGGGCTCTGCGTGGGGCTCTGCGTGTGGCTCTGCGTGTGCGTGTGGCTCTGCGTGTGGCTCTGCGTGTGGCTCTGCGTGTGCGTGTGGCTCTGCGTGTGGCTCTGCGTGTGCGTGTGGCTCTGCGTGTGCGTGTGGCTCTGCGTGTGGCTCTGCGTGTGCGTGTGGCTCTGCGTGTGCGTGTGGCTCTGCGTGTGGCTCTGCGTGTGCGTGTGGCTCTGCGTGTGGCTCTGCGTGTGGCTCTGCGTGTGGCTCTGCGTGTGGCTCTGCGTGTGGCTCTGCGTGTGGCTCTGCGTGTGGCTCTGCGTGTGGCTCTGCGTGGGGCTCTGCGTGGGGCTCTGCGTGTGCGTGGGGCTCTGCGTGTGGGTGTGCGTGGGGCTCTGCGTGTGCGTGGGGCTCTGCGTGTGCGTGGGGCTCTGCGTGTGCGTGGGGCTCTGCGTGTGCGTGCGTGCGTGGGGCTCTGCGCGTGCGTGGGGCTCTGCGCGTGCGTGGGGCTCTGCGCGTGCGTGGGGCTCTGCGCGTGCGTGGGGCTCTGCGCGTGCGTGGGGCTCTGCGCGTGCGTGGGGCTCTGCGCGTGCGTGGGGCTCTGCGCGTGCGTGGGGCTCTGCGCGTGCGTGGGGCTCTGCGCGCGCGTGGGGCTCTGCGCGCGCGTGGGGCTCTGCGCGCGCGTGGGGCTCTGCGCGCGCGTGGGGCTCTGCGCGTGGGGCTCTGCGCGTGGGGCTCTGCGCGTGGGGCTCTGCGCGTGCGTGGGGCTCTGCGCGTGCGTGGGGCTCTGCGCGTGCGTGGGGCTCTGCGCGTGCGTGGGGCTCTGCGCGTGCGTGGGGCTCTGCGCGTGCGTGGGGCTCTGCGCGTGCGTGGGGCTCTGCGCGTGCGTGGGGCTCTGCGCGTGCGTGGGGCTCTGCGCGTGCGTGGGGCTCTGCGCGTGCGTGGGGCTCTGCGCGTGCGTGGGGCTCTGCGCGTGCGTGGGGCTCTGCGCGTGCGTGGGGCTCTGCGCGTGCGTGGGGCTCTGCGCGTGCGCGGGGCTCTGCGCGTGCGCGGGGCTCTGCGCGTGCGCGGGGCTCTGCGCGGGGCTCTGCGCGGGGCTCTGCGCGGGGCTCTGCGCGGGGCTCTGCGCGGGGCTCTGCGCGGGGCTCTGCGCGGGGCTCTGCGCGGGGCTCTGCGCGGGGCTCTGCGCGGGGCTCTGCGTGGGGCTCTGCGCGTGCGTGGGGCTCTGCGCGTGCGTGGGGCTCTGCGTGGGGCTCTGCGCGTGCGTGGGGCTCTGCGCGTGCGTGGGGCTCTGCGCGTGCGTGGGGCTCTGCGCGTGCGTGGGGCTCTGCGCGTGCGTGGGGCTCTGCGCGTGCGTGGGGCTCTGCGCGTGCGTGGGGCTCTGCGCGTGCGTGGGGCTCTGCGCGTGCGTGGGGCTCTGCGCGTGCGTGGGGCTCTGCGCGTGCGTGGGGCTCTGCGCGTGCGTGGGGCTCTGCGCGTGCGTGGGGCTCTGCGCGTGCGTGGGGCTCTGCGCGTGCGTGGGGCTCTGCGCGTGCGTGGGGCTCTGCGTGTGCGTGGGGCTCTGCGTGTGCGTGGGGGTGTGCGTGGGGCTCTGCGCGTGCGGCTCTGCGCGTGCGCGTGGGGCTCTGCGCGTGCGCGTGGGGCTCTGCGCGTGCGTGTGGGGGCTCTGCGCGTGCGTGTGAGGCTCTGCGCGTGCGTGTGGGGCTCTGCGCGTGCGCGTGGGGCTCTGCGCGTGCGCGTGGGGCTCTGCGCGTGCGCGTGGGGCTCTGCGCGTGCGCGTGGGGCTCTGCGCGTGCGCGTGGGGCTCTGCGCGTGCGCGTGGGGCTCTGCGCGTGTGTGTGGGGCTCTGCGCGTGTGTGTGGGGCTCTGCGCGTGTGTGTGGGGCTCTGCGCGTGTGTGTGGGGCTCTGCGTGGGGCTCTGCGTGTGCATGGGGCTCTGCGTGTGCGTGTGTGGCTCTGCGTGTGTGTGTGGCTCTGCGTGTGTGTGTGGGGCTCTGCGTGTGTGTGTGGGGCTCTGCGTGTGTGTGTGTGGCTCTGCGTGTGTGGGGGGCTCTGCGTGTGTGGGGGGCTCTGCGTGTGTGTGGGGCTCTGTGGATAGCTTTTTTGTAGGTGGCTCTATGTGTGGATAACTTTTTTGTAGGTGGCTCTATGTGTGGGTGGCTCTATGTGTGGGTGGCTCTGTGTGAGGGTGGCTCTGTGTGAGGGTGGCTCTGTGTGAGGGTGGCTCTGTGTGAGGGTGGCTCTGTGTGAGGGTGGCTCTGTGTGAGGGTGGCTCTGTGTGAGGGTGGCTCTGTGTGAGGGTGGCTCTATGTGAATGACTGTAGGTGGCTCTGTGTGGGTGGCTCTATGTGTGTGTGGGTGGCTTTGTGTGTGGGTAAATGCAATAGGTCAAACATTTGCGAGCGATTGAGCTATTGGCATTGTAAATGACAATGCCATTTATTTATGATTAAAAAAAAAATGAGCAGTGCCAATAGCTCTACCTTTAATAATGCAGAGACCATTGCATTGTAAATGCTTGTTTGACATATTGAGCAGCATCAATGCCAAATTTCCGCAACTGGTCTAGTATAGATGTGGTACAAGGCTCAGCTACTACTTAATAAATTAGCTGGATATTAACACATACTTTTAAAAGTGGCCCAAATAAACCAACACATTGCAAAGATCTATGTGTATTAATGCATAACATGATACAACTGGGCCCAGAAACACGTGAAAAACAGAAGCACAGTAATACAGGACGACAAACATCAAGTTACTTACCTTTGAAAACGTTATATCTGGTTGCGACACTCTCTCTTGCTGTTTATCTTCCTTACCTTAGACTACCCAGGCGTCAGCAAGGATCAAAACATTTTCAAGCAGTCCCCTTGCGCACAGGTAGGTAGTGTTGTGGGTCGCTCTAGAAGTGATGTGGGCGAGGCCTATATAGGTGCCACCTCAGCACACTGACCTCAGTTTATTATCTTTTTCCAAACCAGAAGCACAGAGCCAAACTAAGGTGGAATGATCAGTGTGCAAGGTGAGGTCCTGAAGAATCTCAGATGTGCAAAATACAGTTCACAGAACAGGGAGTAAGGTAGGTAAGGAATCTGCAGCTAGATAATCTCTCTACCAGTTAGTGATTACCAAAAGGTAAGTAACTTGCTCATCTGATAAAACTTCTAGCTGCAGATTCCTTACCTCAGGGAAGCTCGGAGCAGACCCAGAGGAAGGTACGGGCTCCACAGGGACGACATGGTAGCAGTCTAGACTTAACTGAAGTGGTCCGGATCGTAACAATTACAAGCACAAGGGAGGTCCCGAAACAGCTCTAGAATGTGACCTGTCAATGTGTGGAGTTGCACGACGAGAGGCAGAAACTTTATGGCTCGCTCGCGGATGGCCTTCGGATTAATAGCTCTGCAATCTGCACAGGGTTTGGAGTCATAGTTCCATTTCAGACACACCAGGTGGGTGGTCTGTCACAGACATTTGGCTGTGACAGGCACAACAAGACTTGAAACCGGTCAGTTTCTTTGGCGGCATCCTCCAATAACAGATGGAACAAGCATTAGAAATGCAATCGGGCTCGGATTTATTTGAGTTTGAGCTAATGGCATTGTAAATGCCAATGTATTGTTGCTATGTGTTATGGAGTGTGTTCATGTGGTGTGTACTGCCTGTGAAGTCGTTCTTGTGAGCGTAAGAAGCTTGCACAGCTGCGGCACCCTGCACTCACTACTCTGCACTCACTACTCTGCACTCACTACTCTGCACTCACTACTCTGCACTCACTACTCACTACTCTGCACTCACTACTCACTAAGCAACATGGAGTGGGTTGGTGAGAAGTACACCGGCAAGAGAGTTGGAGGAAATATAGGAGGGAAGTGACACAGAGGGCTGTGGTAGGAATGAAAAGCAACGGCCGAGAGAGCAATGTGGAGCAGGTGGGTGAGCAGCACACAGGCGAGATAACGGGTAGGTGTGTGTGGGGGTGGGGGGTAACACAAAGGGCCATGGAGGGGAAGAGAAGTAATGGGTAATAAAGCAACCCCAAGGGGGCGAGGCACACTGGGAGAGAAAACAAAGCAGGGAAAAGTAGGCCACAAGAGCGATCACAACATGGAAGGAGGAAGGAAGAAGCACACTGGTGACAGAGAGCAATATGGACTGCTGGGTGAGAAAGTACATGTGGGAGACAGCTTAAAACCACACGCACTCTCCTGGAGTGAATAACCATAAAGAAAACACGTTGTGCCTGAAAAGCAAGCAGTAGAAGCATAGAAGGCAGATAATCAAAATAGATTTTTAAAGAGGCTATGCTCCCATGGGAGGGTCAAACACAGGACTGACAACCTTGGAAACAAATAAGAAGCAGAAAATGAGAGCGACAGGAAAGCCTGCCAATGCAGAGCATTATGTAAGCTCCAAACCACTGTATGTGCTTGGTAAGCCCACAATATGGCTCGCAACAGCCAGTGTATGTGCTGTCTAGCACCCGCAACCTTAAAAAATGGGCATTTATATCTACACTGCTTCAACAAACTTCTGTCATAATTATCTGTTTCGCTAAGCAGGCTTTGCGAACTAAACAAATCAAGATTTCAGGTCCAGACGTCACACACCATTTACAACGTACCACGCTTAATTTATATTTCTAGTCTATTTTTTTGCTAAAGAAAGATTTCCAATCAAGGATGTGAGAGAAAACAAGTTGTTTAGCAATTACAACGAATTGCTGAGACATTCCAACTTAACAGCAATTACAGGCGGGCAACATAAGCACCGAAAAGCAGCAGGCAGCCTGCATTTAAGTTTCCCAATAATGTCAGAGGCATTTAAAAGGCCGAGCCTCTGTTTCACTGACAGCAATTTAGCGCACACGACACTGACGGGCGCACTCAAGTGCCCCGAAACCTCGACATCCATTTAAAACGAATTATGCCCAACTGCGATATTTTTCCCTCCGTGCTGAGAAAATGCGGGGAATATCGATCTTTCTTTCAAGCGGATATTCTTGTTTATGCATTTGATAGAAAGCCTGAATACATCTGATTGATACAGTGAAACACAAACATTCCCACAGCCCCAATACAATTGCCTTTCCTGTCTGTGACCTCTTGCAAAGACAGACAACCATGAGCTAAATGCAAAATCCGAGAGAAAAGGCTCTGCTAAGCAGACTCTGCGTCGTAGGCCTCTCTCAACGGGGGCGTTTCTGGTAATTTCTCCATCTGCCAGAACAATTTGCTTATGGTTATAGGGCACACGTCGCTGCTGGCCAGTCGAACAGCAAGGCACCGTCACTTCCAGTTACTGACGACAAAGCAGTTTGCCTTGGGTAAGAATTCATTGTGACACGATAAATGTCTCTGCTAATATTAAACATTACACTGCCTGGAACACGGGCTCTGCAAGGTCTGCAGTGGGTTTCATGATAAACGCTGTAATGCTTGATGTACCATAGTGGAGTAAGAAAGTGGCATTTTCATATTAACGGAAGCTTCCCAGATCTCAAAAGTAAAAAAAACCAGGCGATGACGCTGCCGCTTGGGAGCCAATCCCAGCGTGGCGTTCGGCACTTCGAGCCAATCAGGGCTCTGCTCCTTCGGTTCTCGCCCTCGGCGGCCCCGGCCAGATGCCGACCTTTGCGGGGAGGTTTCCGGCCACGGGCAGCGGCGATTCACAGGCGGCCAGCAGATTGTACGCGGCCAGGAGCGGGCAGAGTGCTTGTGAAGCCCCCACTCTTGCTAGGGGGATAGCTTAAAAAATACTGTGCCTGCCCGTGAAGCTACAGGAAACTTCTTTCCATTATCTCCGCCGTGAACGCGTCACCATGACAGCTCCTAATTAAAATGAATGGACTGTCGTGTACGAAAGGTAAATATTAAACGCGCGCATGATACATGCAATGCAATGGTGAACGCGCTCGCAACATCTGGATTGCATTACACGGGCACTCTGACGGCTCCTAATTAAGATTAATCACTCTGCGTGCTCGTTCGCACACAGAATATGCCATGAAACTAACATCAATGACGGACAAAAAGTCAATATAGCCTATCACGTCAAGGCTACTAAATAGACAGCACAGCGAAGACGAATCACTAGGCAGATGCCATAAAACACTAAGGAATGTGTCTGGCCAGAGCCCTAGAGATCCTTTTTTTTTTCTTCAACATTAGGATCTCGGAAGCTCCGCCCCCACTTCGTGGCGGCCGAGGCCCGAGCCCTAAAAAGGGCACATTGGTCGAATTTGACAACACGGTCAAAACATTCAGTAAAAAAAATGACTGAGGGGAGCTCATCCGTATCCACGCCGGTGGTGCATAAAAGAAGGAACTGAGGTCAGAGTGCTGGGGAGGAGCCTATGAAGGCACCCCATACATCTCTTCTGATGATGCCACGTAGAGCCGAACAATGCCACCTATCGGCGCTCAAGGGGACTGCTAAAACATTTCCGGATCTAGTCTGATGCCTGGGGAATATTCTAAGATAAGGAATCTGCGATAAGAAGTGCCTATCAGATAAGGTTATACAGACAGGGACTAGTCTATGTAAGGATATTTTGCCCATCATAGTGTTTCCAGTTACTGTATTTAATGTTGATGTTTTAGCCTGCAGTGGTGTTGGTCTAACCAAGACATATTAGGCTGTGAAGGCAAGGTGTCGATGAGCGGAGCCATTTTGGATCAAACTGAGGTTTTTACATACCTGGGTGTCACACTAAGTGAGAACCTGAGTTGGAAACCCCAATTGGATCTTATGACCCTGAAACACGCTCAACTTGGGGGAGCCTTACTGAAGGAGCACGCAAAATCTCACTAAACCCCTGGCACCGTTGGTAAAAATTTATGGCTCCAAGATAATCCCTGCAATTATCTACGGCGCAGAACTGTGGGGGTATAGTGATTTATCCACTCTGAGGGTGGCACAGAATAAGTTCCTCAGATTGGCAACTGGTCTCCCACAATCAACACCTTGCTTACCCCTGCAGCTTGACTTAGGTGTTAAACCTATTGAGGACGTGGTACGGTATAGACCACTGGCGTTCTGGCGTCGTCTGTGGACTACACCTGAATTATCCCTGTTTGCTGAGGCCATCGTTGAGGTGAGGGGGCTTGAAGGGGCCCATAGGATTCCCTGGTTCTCTCATCTCAGGATGCTTTTGAAAAATTTGAGCCTGGAGGCATTATGGGTTGATCCAGCACGTGCTACCTTTCCATCAAAAAAGGAACTTAAAGATATTTATTGGCATTGGATCGCTGAGAGGAGATCCACTATGGTTGTTGGTCCCACCATGTCACTGGAATTTCTGGCTGTAAAGGATGTCCCCAACTATGAAGCCTATTGGGACTTAATTACTAAGCCAAAGGATCGTAAATTGTACCACCAATTAAGAGTTGGCTCGTTACCTGTGCGGGGGCTTACGCATTCCTGGTCGACTGGTGGTAGCGATAAGTGTCCTTTCTGTGTAACAGCCGTAGAGAATATTGAACATTTTTTCTTCCGCTGCCCCAAGTACTTGTTACCCAGAAAGGTCTGGCTTTTACCAGTCTGCCGTTTATTAGGCACTAGATCTGCTGTTGCAACGACTAGGATTCTCAAATCCAATACTTACCCCCCCTATCGCCATTGGTGTAGCAAAATTTGTGAGCTGGGCTTGGTCAATCCGCATTCGTAACCTTGGTAAATGAAGTTCCCATTGTTTATGTTTTTATGACTTTTAGCTCCAATGTAGCATTGTTATGATGTGGTAAGGGGTCTTTATGTACATCATTGTCCAAAATGTAATACTTTTCTTAACATGGTTTTAAATTGTAACGTATTTATAATCTTATATGTAAATGCGTATGAACTGTTTTTTTTATGTATTTGTCTTTTATGATGTAAATCGAATAAAGACCTCTTGTAAATGGACATATAAAAAAAATATATATTTCGGTTTCTCACCTAGTGTTGGACAGGCCTCGTGAAAGGGCCGCGCCCTCCCCGCATGATAAGGCCCGGACGCCGGCTCTCCCTGTGTCCCCAGAAAGAACCATCCCGGCAACCCACCGAGGCAACCCGTCCCCAACGGGACGCCTGCTCCCGAACACCGCAGCATCGGCTGACCCGGGCCTCCGTCAGCACCATTGCCCCGGCCCAGCCGCCATCTTGGACACTGCACCACGAGGCCGCGTGGCCTCAGCTCGACCCCAACCCTGGGCCTGGCCAGGCCCCGACATCGAGGCACCACCATCCACCCAGGAGGTGAAGAGACCACTTGGCAGGTCAATGGGAGAAAGGAGTGTCGATGGCTCTCCCCCACCAGGTGCCGACCGCCCCCGGCCTCCCCGGGCGCTGGCTCCACCCCCCTGCTGGGTGTCTGGACTCCCTCATCCCGGACCTCCCGACCTCCAAGCGCGAGGGTCCGGACATCAAAGGAGACCAGACCTATAACTGGGGCAGCTCCAGAGCAGGAAAACAGTTGTATCCTGGAGTCGAGAGACACCTTGAAGAACTCATCCCTGACTGACTGCTGGCGCTGCCGCAGCCTTGCCTTGTGAACCACCTCCGAAGCCTGCTGGCGCTGCCGCGGCCCGACCTTTCAGACCTCCGAGCTCGAGGATTGTGAGCTTCTTCTGGCCGCCCTTGTACTGGACCGGTACCAAGACTGTCCCGCTACCCCTTACCCTACAGAGACTAGAATTGGGAGGACCCTCGTGTCCTGCCCCCACTGTATCGTTGATAACCTTGCCTCAAGAATCCTATATAAAGTGTGCAGATCGCATCCTTGTGTGGTGTCCATTTGTGGGGGGGAAGTTACTTGTCTGTACGATCGCTGGAGACGGTCCTCACCGGAGGCCTCTCCCCCTGTACTCGGCCGACCCTCAGGTCCCCGTCTAACATTGGTGGCCAGTGGCGCGATCCGAACCAACGCGTAATCGTACAGAGAGTAACTCACCCCACGACACAACCACAATGACCACAAAAGAGAGCGGAACCACAGAGAAATTCCAGATGGAGAAATTAGAAGAGTATAACCACAGAGAACTAAAGCAGTTCTGCATAGAACTAGGCATTGCTACCACAGGACTGAGCACGAAAGAAGACTTCAAAAAGGCCCTGGAATCTTGGGCAGAGACGGGTACGGCCGTACCCCAAAACCAAAGCCTCGAGGCACCGGAGACGAACCCCACTCCGACGGAAGAAAGAAGATCGGGTCTCTCCCCAGAAGAGATCCGGGAATGGGAAAAAAGCAGGCTCCATGAATTGGAGCTGGCTCGACTTCGGTTGGATGGAGAACTGAAGTTGGCGGAACAAAAAATAACATTGGAACACTTGCGGCTCCGAGAGGAGCGGGAAGAAAAACAAAGACAGAGAGAGAGTTAGAAGAGAAAAAGCTAGCCTACGAACATGAGCGCAACCTAAAAGAAATAGAGCTTCGGAAACAGAATAAAGATCTCGGGGTGCCCGAGCGCCTGAACACTCCTACCACTACAGACCCTAAAGTCCACATCCCCAAGGATGTCGTCAGAGAATATTACCGGAACGACGATATCCAGCAGTGGTTCAAAGCCTACGAGGTAGCCATGACCTCCCACCGGATTCCCCGAAGCGACTGGGGAGCCGGGTTATGGGGGAGGTTCGTCAACGAAGGACGAGACGCCCTGCTGCAACTCCCGGACCATCAGATGACCTCCTACGACCACATGAAAGCCACCCTCCTCACTCGATACGGACTCACGCCTGAGATGTACCGCCAGCGGTTCCGCGACTGCAAACGGATCCCGGGTACAACTTGGGTGGAGTACGTGAACTTTTTCAGCAGAGCGTTCGAGGGGTGGATAAAGGGCAGCAAAGTGACCACTTACGAGCAACTCTTTGACCTTATTGTGTGGGAGCACCTCTCTAACAACTGCTTCGTCGAGCTCAGGCAGCACCTCCTCGACAGCAAACTAACTGAACCTCGGCAACTCGCCGCCGAAGCTGACCGATGGGAAAGCACCCGAGTTGCCCGAAACGGGCCCAGCGAACCAAACAGAACCAACCAAGGACCCCATCGCCCCCGAGGGGGAGGAGGAGGCCAGGGTCGGGGCAGAGACGCCGCCCCGGTGGCTCCCGCCAGCAGCGCCCCGCCCCTGGCCGGCAGGGGAAACCCCCCCCCCCCGATGCGTCCAGGATTCCGAGCCAACGTTACTTGCCACCGATGCCAGCGACCCGGCCACTACGCCAACGACCCTAATTGCCCGAAGAACCAGAACCCTATGCCCCGCCAGGTCGCTGCCGCCGCCCTGGGAGAAGAGCAAACCCCAGAAGATTCTGAAGAGTACGAGGCCGACCAGCCCGAGTGGGAACCAGCCGCCATGTCCCTGGTCTGCCTAGGGGAAAGAGACATGATTCCGCGGGCTCCCCTACCCGCCAATACGCGGAAATACAGCCAGTGGGTCAACATTAATGGGCGCCAGGCTGAAGCCCTACGCGACACCGGGGCCAGTGTGACGGCAGTCCGCTGTCATCTGGTGACCCCGGAGCAGATCTTGCCGAACGTCCTTTGCCCCGTCCGGTCAGCAGATAACTCAGAAAGCCAGTGTCGGATGGCCTGCGTCCCCTTCGAGTGCGGAGGAGTGTCCGGAATGCTGAAGGTGACTGTCCGCGACGATGCCCCGGTGGACTGCCTCCTGGGGAACGAGCTCGAAAGTTCCCCCTGGGCAGCCGTCGAAAGAAGAGAGCACCTGGGGATGCTGGGCCTCCCTGAATGGGTCTGCGTCACGACCCGGTCCATGGCCGCCCGCGCCATCTCCAGTCCCGAAGAACCAGAATGGCCAGAACCTCCTCCCCCGATCGTCCCGGAGGGAGCCGCCCTAAGCGCCAATCCCCCAGAGCAAACCGAAGAAGGGCCCGTTCAACTCCAGGACCTTCCCGAACTGGCCCAGTGGCGGCAAGAGGGTGGTCCCACCCAGGAGCAGTTCCGACAAGAGCAGAGGACCTGTCCTTCCCTCGAGGGACTCCGGCAGCAAGCCCTCACCCAGAGCGCAGGTGACACCGCAGGGGCCCACTGGATTTATTGGGACAATGACCTGCTCTACAGTAAGCAAAGAATTGCTGAGCTGGGGGCCAGTCGGGTGCTGGTGGTGCCCCTCCGCTTCAGAGACTTCCTTTTGAACTTGGCACACAATGTCCCCCTTGCTGGGCACCTGGGGCAAGACAAAACCTACAACCGCCTGGTGACTCACTTCTACTGGCCCAAAATGCGTAATGATGTCTCCAACCACTGCCGGGCCTGCCCCACCTGCCAGGCCAGCGGGAAGAGCGGCCGAAAGATCAAGGCACCTTTGCAACCCTTTCCCGTCGTCACCACCCTGTTCGAACGGGTCGGAATAGACATTGTGGGGCCCCTAGACCCCCGAACGGCCCAGGGGCACCGGTTCATCCTAGTCCTGGTGGACCACGCCACCCGCTATCCCGAGGCCATTCCTCTTCGGACCGTGACAGCACCTGTGGTAGGCCGAGCCCTGATGGGGATCTTCTCTCGAGTGGGCTTCCCCCGGGAAGTCGTCAGCGACAGGGGCACGAACTTTATCTCAAAGTACATGAGGTCTCTCTGGCAACAGCGCAGGGTCACCTACCGGTTCACGACCCCTTATCACCCGCAAGGAAATGGACTGGTCGAGCGGTTTAACCGCACTCTCAAGGGAATGATCATGGGCCTGGAAGAACCCCTACGTCGCCAATGGGACGTGCTGCTCCCGTGCCTCCTCTTCGCCTATCGAGAAGTCCCCCAGAAATCCCTCTGCTTCAGTCCCTTTGAGCTCCTGTACGGACACCCCGTCCGGGGCCCCCTCAGCCTGGTCAAGGAAGGGTGGGAGATGGCCCCCCAGAAGACCCCTCCAGACGTCTATAAGTATCTCCTGACCCTCCGCAACCAGACCCGGCGATTCAGGGAACTCGCCAAAACCAACCTTGAGGCCAGTCAGGAGGACATGAAGAAATGGTACGATCAGCATGCCTCCTCCATCAAGTTCGAACCAGGCCAGCAAGTCTGGGTGATGTCTCCAGTCGAACCCTGTGCCCTGCAGGACAAATGGACAGGACCCTTCAAGGTGATAGAGCGCAAGGGCCCTGTCACCTACCTAATAGACATGGAGTCCTCCCGGAACCCCTTGCGAGTCCTCCACGCCAACAGACTCAAACCCCACTTTGTGCGTTCAGAGCTCAGCCTACTGATGGCAACAGATAGTGGGACGGAAGAAGACTCCGAGCCCCTCCCTGACCTACTGAGGACCCGTGAAAAATATGGCTCAGTGGAAGGGGTCAGACTCTCCGATGCCTTGTCCCCAGAACAACGCCAAGACTGTCGGGCTCTCCTGCTACAATTTGCGAACCTGTTCTCCCTCACCCCCGGGGTCACCCCCTGGTGCCTTCACGATGTGGACACTGGGGATAGTCCAACTATTCGACACAGGGCGTACCGAGTGCCAGATCGGGTGCGCACCTGCATCCAGAACGAAGTCACCAAGATGCTGGCCCTAGGAGTGATCGAGCCATCCGACAGCCCCTGGGCCAGCCCAGTCGTACTGGTCCCCAAGGCTGCCGCCCCGGGCGTTGCCCCCGAGCTCCGGTTCTGCGTAGACTATCTGGGCCTGAACGCTGTTACCAGAACCGACGCTCACCCCATCCCACGGGCGGATGAGCTGGTGGACCGCATGGGGGCTGCCCACTACCTGAGCATCTTTGATCTAACGGCGGGCTACTAGCAAATCGGCCTCACCCCCAGGGCCCAAGAACGATCCGCCTTCTCTACCCCGGATGGCCACTACCACTTCAAAGTGATGCCATTCGGCATGAAAAACGCTCCAGCTACCTTCCAACGACTCGTGAACCAGGTACTGGCGGGTCTCAAAGAATTCATCGCCGCCTACCTGGACGATATCGCTGTGTACAGTCGCCACTGGACAGACCACCTTCACCACCTCCGAGAAGTCCTGCACGCCCTCCAGCAGGCTGGCCTCACCATCAAAGCCAGCAAATGTCAGATTGGCCAGGGGTCCGTGACCTACCTCGGACACCAAGTGGGGAGCGGTCTGGTGGCCCCCCTTCAGCTCAAGATCGCTGCCATCCAGTCCTGGCAACCACCTGTCACCCAAACCAAGGTCCGGGCCTTCCTAGGGCTCACCGGATACTACCGGCGGTTTGTAAAGGACTATGGCAGTATTGTGGGGCCCCTCACAGAACTAACATCCAAGAAAAACCCCAAAACCCTCAACTGGACTTCGAACTGTCAAACGGCCTTCGAGAAGTTGAAGGCCGCCATGTGCACCGCCCCCGTGCTCCAAGCCCCCGACTACAGCAGGGAATTCATAGTCCAGACGGACGCCTCAGATCATGGCGTTGGGGCAGTCCTCTCTCAACTCAACGCCGAGGGAGTCGATCAGCCAGTGGCCTTCATCAGCCGACGCCTGCTGGCTCGAGAACAGCGCTGGAGCACCATCGAGCGGGAGGCCTTCACAGTGGTATGGGCCCTCAAGAAACTCCGACCCTACCTCTTCGGTACCCATTTCAGGGTGCAGACAGACCACAGGCCCCTGCAGTGGTCGATGCAAATGCGGGGGGAGAACCCAAAACTGTTGCGATGGTCCATCTCCTTGCAGGGGATGGACTTCACTGTGGAGCATCGTCCTGGCCAGGACCACGCCAACGCGGACGGCCTGTCACGCTTTTTCCGCCTCGGCGAGGAGAGTACCCAAGAGGATGGGTGACTCTCCCTGCCTTCAGCTGGGGGGGACGCATGTTGGACAGGCCTCGTGAAAGGGCCGCGCCCTCCCCGCATGATAAGGCCCGGACGCCGGCTCTCCCTGTGTCCCCAGAAAGAACCATCCCTGCAACCCACCGAGGCAACCCGCAACCCGTCCTCAACGGGACGCCTGCTCCCGAACACCCCAGCATCGGCTGACCCGGGCCTCCGTCAGCACCATTGCCCCGGCCCAGCCGCCATCTTGGACACTGCACCACGAGGCCGCGTGGCCTCAGCTCGACCCCAACCCTGGGCCTGGCCAGGCCCCGACATCGAGGCACCACCATCCACCCAGGAGGTGAAGAGACCACTTGGCAGGTCAATGGGAGAAAGGAGTGTCGATGGCTCTCCCCCACCAGGTGCCGACAGCCCCCGGCCTCCCCGGGCGCTGGCTCCACCCCCCTGCTGGGTGTCTGGACTCCCTCATCCCGGACCTCCCGACCTTCAAGCGCGAGGGTCCGGACATCAAAGGAGACCAGACCTATAACTGGGGCAGCTCCAGAGCAGGAAGGCAGTTGTATCCTGGAGTCGAGAGACACCTTGAAGAACTCATCCCTGACGGACTGCTGGCGCTGCCGCAGCCTTGCCTTGTGAACCCCTTCCAAAGCCTGCTGGCGCTGCCACGGCCCTCTGCAACGTGCATCTTCGTCTGGACCTGCTGGCGCTGCCGCGGCCCATCCTCGTGAACCATCGCTCTTGCCTGCTGGCGCTGCCGCGGCCCCTCTGCAAAGAAGTCATCATAGCCTGCTGGCGCTGCCGCGGCCCTCCGTACCGAGAACCATCATCCTAGCCTGCTGGCGCTGCCGCGGCCCGACCTTTCAGACCTCCGAGCTCGAGGATTGTGAGCTTCTTCTGGCCGCCCTTGTACCGGACCGGTACCAAGACTGTCCCGCTACCCCTTACCCTACAGAGACTAGAATTGGGAGGACCCTCGTGTCCTGCCCCCACTGTATCGTTGATAACCTTGCCTCAAGAATCCTATATAAAGTGTGCAGATCGCATCCTTGTGTGGTGTCCATTTGTGGGGGGGAAGTTACTTGTCTGTACGATCGCTGGAGACGGTCCTCACCGGAGGCCTCTCCCCCTGTACTCGGCCGACCCTCCGGGTCCCCATCTAACACCTAGAATAAATGAGAAGAAACAAATAAGAGACGGGCCCAGTCAGTCTAGTGCATTCCCTACAGAGTTCTCCACTGGGCAAAAAAGGCCACGCTGGTCCAGAAAAAAAAAAAGTTTGAACAATCATTTAAGCTATTCAACAGTAACGAACGATTTAAGTTTGAAACAAGTCTACAGACGAGTAAAGGGTGCATATTACAATGAAGGTGTACATTCCTCTGGGTGTATGCTGCTCACTGCTCGCTGTCATTTTACAGGACTGAATTGTCATGACCTGAGCAAGAAAATGTACCAAGCCTTTTGAATAAAATGTGGCATAACAACAAATTGCACATTTCTACACATTTACATTATGTACAGCATTAACACTATCATATGTATAACACTGCTACAAAGAAACTGGTATCCAGGAAACTCATTGAACTGTAATTATTGCCACATTAAAAAACAAAGTCTTTCTGAAACTATATTAACCAACTTCCGGTTTAAATGGAAGAAAGTCATGTCACGCTTTGCAGCTGGACAGCCAGCTTATCAGAATACGCCGAGTGAGCATGCCCCTCGTGCACCGGTGGATAGGAACAAAATCATGGTTGTAGGAACACTAGTGCTTCCCCACCATCATGATGGCAAGAAGAGGTCCTAGATTACACGAATAGGGAGAATGGAATGGAGGAAGGACGATTCAGGCTGCTTTTCACGACAGTACAGAAAACTCTTCAATGGGGCAACCCCGCCTGCCTTTGCCCAGCAGTCACTCGAAGACACAGAAGGGCAGTCTTGGGAACGGACCAGATGAATAGGTAGTGTGATCACCAGTCACAAAAAAAATAACACGCACCACCAGGTTAACTTTGGGATACTTATGAAAATGTAAATCACCAAATGCTGCATCATGTTTTCATTCTATAAATATTTTTATAATTCCTATGAAAAAAAAATACACTAGAGAGGAGGAATACAATGACACTTAGAGGCCTGGGTAAATGATTTGCCAACTATCGAGCACGCTTCAAGAATCAATCTCTTGTAATACAGACACTCTTCTATTTACCACATTCTTGGTCATAAAAAAAAACCCTCCAGTTTACATTTCTGCTGCTCAACAGTGTGCCTTTTATGGCGGACACGCACACCAGACCAAGTGATTCGATGGTTACACAGCCTGCTTTATTCACACGAGGTATTTGAAAGCTTACTTTGAAAAATAAATTATTTCCATTACCATCTATTTGTAGAAGATTAGGGAACAAAGAAAATTCAATAAAGTATTTTATTCCAAATGCAAATACAAGCTTTATCTTCATTTCTGTGTGACAGTATATTTTCTGTTTAAAAGGGCGTTTTACTTGTGTTTTGGCGTACATTCCACGGATCTCACAACCTAACTAGTGAGGAATGTGTCCCGAAAAGAACACAAAAATGCACAGCAGGGCAAGCTACGACAAGTACGCATCTTTCAAGTATTTTACAGCTGGAGGTAAGCACTCCTGGACAGTTAACTCGTCACAACAAGTCTAGTGTTGCAATGATTGCAGACTGAAAACCTGTTACGAGTGGAAACGTTCCCGCCATGAGAAAACATCGAGTATTTAACCAGTCTTTCATTTGCATAAGGAATGACCATAAGGTAAACGAAAACAAGCATTTACAATGCAATGGTCTCGGCATTATTAAAGGTAGAGCTATTGGCATTGCTCAGGACTTTTTTAAATCATAAATAAATGGCATTGTCATTTACAATGATAATAGCTTAATCGCTCGCAAATGCATGACCTATTGCATTTACACCCACACAGAGCCACACACACAAAGCCACCCACACACAGAGCCACCCACACAGAGCCACCCTCACACAGGCAGAGCCACCCACACCCAGCACTTGAAGTGGAACAGAAATGCAATTTACAAAGCGAATAGGTCTGGCTTGCAAATTCAATACCGACTCAAATACTTTTTTAGGTCTCGGCTAGTAATGCGCGAAGCGCGTTCTCGCCAGAGAACTATAGGTGGCGTCCCAGCCGACAACGAGCTGGAATGTGGCTGCAAGACCTGACCGCGCCCGCAGCGTTGTCCCATAGGATAACGCTGCACGCGTGGCCAGTTCTTCTCTCCACAGCATAGACCGCGTCGCGTGCCTCTCTGGAATGCAGGGGGAGTCTGCAGAGAGTCGCGCGGCGCTGATAAGCATTGAAGCTTGTTTTATTTTATACTCGTTTCTTGAATATAAAGTTTTACATCATATACAGAATGCCAAGTTTATTAGAAATCTTTTACAAGTACAAACTGTTTTAAATGCTCCCTGGCGAAGTTACCTACACCTGTGTGCTCAGTTATAGTGTGGTTTTTTTTAACCTCGCTGGATGCAATTCTGAGCAGTGTTTGACAGTAGAGAGCAGAATCTAATACGTTCCGTGTGGAACAGCTCACTGGTTGCGGCCTTGCTGCACAGATGTGTGTAACATAACGACGACAACAGGCTCGAATACCTCACAGAGATAATTCTGTATTTCAACATACTTCGGTAAATGAGAGCCATCCACATGGGTATAAAAATGCCTATTATTGAGGTAGTCAATATTATAATAAAGTTTTTGTCTCTCTGAAGCACCTCTCCTTAACACGTGGAGTGGGTCTGAGAACAACTTGAAGCCACTAAATACTACTCAACTGTGTACCTAACTATGGACATCAACCACCTCTGCGCTGCGAAATCACATCACCAGAAACCGCACTTCCTACAGCAAAAAGTTTGGCAGCACCACGGAGCACACACTGGACAGACAGAGCTTTAGTGCTGGCAGTGCAGGGATACACGTGAAAGTATGTATTAAATGACTAAAGGTAACCAACTGCACATTATACACTACCTTTAGAAGCGTGCTCGGGGTGAGTCCATGGGCAGATTCACACAAAAATACACTTCCATGGGCTTTTGTATACATTTGGAGTACATTTCAATTTTTTTGTTTTTGCTGTGAAATTCCCAGACTTCCAGGCGTTCTGCTTGTGATGCTACAGACACCATAGCTTTCCAGGAGTAATCACATGGGTACACTGTTACACACGTGTAAATGTACGCGATGTACATTTAGAGACATGCATAAATATGGTACAAACATTAATTTTCAGACTAGAATATGTTGTCTCTCCACACAAAATCATATTTCGTCGTGAAGTAGCATTCCCCGCTACAATCATGGTGGTCAAACACGCTGCATTTGCCGGGAGGGTCCTGGATTTCTGTTGCCTGTCTGGCCTTCGCGGCATTACATTCTGATTAAAACACATGTGCCGTTTTGGAAAGGGGAGGGGGTGCGCGTGCACATTAAAATACGAAATTGTAGCGTAGGCAGGATCTCATTTTGACTGCGCAGCGCTACAGGACAGCGGGCCGCGTGGTAAATGCTTTGAGACACCCGGTTGTGTTGTAAAATCATTCCCGTCTCCTAGCAGGTCAGGATGCAGAGAGGGGCCACTCAGGATCTGATGAGACCGTCCCTCACATGACCCCCCCCCCAGGTTCGTGGGTTTACTCTCTCATCTGCATTGCATGTAGGAGAGAGGGGTCCGTTAATGAAAAGAGGAGTCTGTTCCATTTTTGTATGTATAGCGCATACCTTCCAGCTGAGTCCCTTCTAGGTTCTATAACGGCCACGTCAGAGGGTGTTGGTGTTAAGGTACAAGCAAGGAAGTTTCTAGCAGTGCCTGTCTGTGTGCCAGAAAGGTGTTCAGAATACACAGCCATCCAATCTTTGGCCTCTCCACAGTGCACACAGACAACCACTAGGAGCCCAGGCTGGTTTTCGGTGTATGTCATTTGTGTTATTATATCTGGATGCAATAACAGAAACTCGGATGAATCATAATACCACTTAGACGCTACACTATAGGAATCCCTGAAATGTGCTTTACGTTTTTAAGCCACGCCTATAAGTACATAAAGCAAGCCCCCTTTAGAGACACTCCCGCACAATGTTTTCATCCCACCTAAAGCCCTGATGAGTAACCGTGTGCTACTCGAGGTGACGTCGGATTAGGACAGCTTGTTCCTGGCTGCCTTTTCCAGCTTCAGGGTTTGCACGGATACCCCGATTACGAACGATTCCCAATATTCACAGCCAATGCAAAGCCAGGCGGTGGGATAGATGGGGTGGGTGTTTCCAAGACTGGAAGGCAGCTGGTCCTTGCCAGGGAATCTCGTATCCAGATCAATGTGACTCTTCAATGACTGGTACTGGTGCCTGGTAGGGCACGGGTCACACACCACAGCCTGTGCTTCCTGCGATACCCCAACACATCCCTGGAGGACCACAGTGACGTCACAAGTCACTGCCGGCGTATTGCACCCGCCTGGGCCCAAACAGCAGTCGAAATAGTAAACGCAAACATAGGTAGGAGGGAGGGCTGAGTCCCTGGTGGGGATTCGCTTGCCGTCTAACAATATTGTTTCAGTCGTACCCAAGGGGTGATTTATGTTTACATTTAGCCACATTCACAGTCCAGACAATTTGCACCATTGTGATAACATTCTCTGACATCTGGAATACACCCTTGAGTGTTACTTAAGGATGCAAGAGTGTTGTTTGAAAGGCACAGGCCTCAAAATCTGAGGCTCTTCAACTAACATTTATCGAATAATCTTAAAGTATGGGGCCCTGTCCTTGGATAGGGACAGACCCATATAGTCTGGGATCAAGTATGCCTTGAAATACTATATACATTTTGGGCCTCTCAAATAAATTTTGTGAACAGAAAGTCTTCACAAAGGTTTTTGCCGTGATCTAACTCATAAGCTCTGTGTCATGAACTGGCTGTGTGTGTGTGTGTGTGTGTGTGTGTGTGTGTGTGTGTGTGTGTGTGTGTGTGTGTGTGTGTGTGTGTGTGTGTGTGTGTGTGTGTGTGTGTGTGTGTGTGTGTGTGTGTGTGTGTGTGTGTGTGTGTGTGTGTGTGTGTGTGTGTGTGTGTGTGTGTGTGTGTGTGTGTGTGTGTGTGCGTGTGCGCGTGTGTGCGTGTGTGTGCGCGCGTGTGTGTGTGTGCGCGTGTGTGTGTGCGTGTGTGCGTGTGCGTGTGTGCGTGTGTAAAAAGCTCTGTCTGTGTGAGTGTGGCTTTCTGTGTGGGTAGCTTTTTTGTAGGTGGCTCTATGTGTGGGTGGCTGTGTGTGTGTGGGTGGCTGTGTGTGTGTAGGTGGCTCTGTGTGTGTGTAGGTGGCTCTGTGTGTGTGGCTATGTGAATGACTCGTTGGGTGTGTGTGTGGGTGGCTCTGTATGTGTGTGGGGGGCTTTGTGTGTGGCTCTGTGTAGGTGCAAATGCAATAGGTCTCGCATTTGAGAGCGATTAAGCCATTGACATTGTACATGACCATGCCATGTATTTATGTTTTAAAAAACCAAACCATAAATAAAAAAAAATTCATGAGCAATGCCAATAGCTCTAACTTTAACAATGCCGAGACCATTGCATTGTAAATGCTTGTTAAGTCTGCTACTGTGAACAAGCATTTACAATGCAATGGTTTTGCCTTTGTTAAAGTTAGAGCTATTGGCATTGCTCTTGACATTATTTTTATTTATGTTTTTTTTAACATAAATAAATGGCATTGTCATTTACAATGCCACTAGCTTTATCTATCGCAAATGACACACACAAACACACACAGAGCCCCCCACACACAGCCACACAGAGCCCCCCACTCACACAGCCCCCCACACACAGCCACACAGAGCCCCCCACACACACAGCCACACAAAGCTTCCTACACACACAGCCACACAGAGCCCTCCACACACACCAACACAGCACAAGCAGGCAACAGGGGCACACGGAGGCACAAGCAGGCAACAGGGGCACACGGAGGCAGAAGCAGGCAACAGGGGCACACGGAGGCAGAAGCAGGCAACAGGGGCACACAGAGGCACAAGCTGACAACAGGGGCACACAGAGGCACAAGCTGACAACAGGGGCACACGCAACAGGGGCACGAAAACGGAGGCACAAGCGGGCAACAGGGGCACGAAAACGGAGGCACAAGCAGGCAACAGGGGCACGAAAACGGAGGCACAAGCAGGCAACAGGGGCACGAAAACGGAAGCACAAGCAGGCAACAGGGGCACACGGAGGCACAAGCAGGCAAGCTCTGTACCCCCACGCCGGGACGCACGCGCGTGAACATATTAGCTACATTCTATTAAGCACAAGCACTAAGGACACCCCAGCAAACACTCATGTGCATAAATTAGGCACGACAGACACACCGCTCTGCCTGAGACAATGCAGCACACCTGGCACATTCCTACACACGATCTGCCACTCCCCCCCACACACACACACAATACCCCCATATTCCCCTTCAATGCCCCAATAAACTTATGGTAACTATAAGGCCTGTCCCTGCCCTGAGCCCTGCAGGGCAAACTAAGAATTCCATCCTTACGTGTTGGTTCAATAGGTTACTTGTGAAATGTGTTCTTTACAGCGCTTGGCAATGGCAGAAGTTCGGTATTTAGCACTGTATGGAAAACATCTTAGATGTATTTTATGTCGGGCAAAGATTGGGACGCAGCTGAGACTGGTCAAAGGAGCCTGGAAAACATTGTCATTGTTATGTGGCGCAGAGCCATCCGTCACCGATGTCACGACATTTCTTATAGTTTGACGTCGAATTGTTCCGCTCCTACGCCCCAGTTTTTTGGTGCATGTAAGATTTGTACGTGTTTTTAATTGATAGTTTTTAATTTTGCTGAACGTGCCTCGAGCCTCTCTCTCTCTCATGGAGGGACCTTCCAGTGAATGATGCCTCAGTAAGTCTCAGCTGACGTCATCAAACCAAGGACCGTTCGAGAATGCTTATGGTTGGCGCTTGTTGATGAGCCGGGGTCAGGAAAAGAGAAAGGCTTCTCCTGCCCTGGCTGGCCCCCCTTTTCGAAAAACTTAAAATCTCGATTAACCTGCAGCAAACCAACTGAAAAAAAACAGTTTCTGTTCCTATTTAACCGGTATGACAACAGAAGATGTATCTGCTGAGGCTACAAGAAATCAGACTGTACAGAGACTAAAGATTAGGGATCCATTCATAAAAAACTCGTCATAATATCCATCCATTCATAAAAAACCTCGCCATAATATCACCCATTCACAAAAATCTGGCCATAATAGGATCCATTCATAAAAACCTCAACCGTAATATGAATGTGTTGGTCTGAGATTGTGACAAATACATGTAGTCAGGATGGCACCTGGTAAATCTGAAGTTACAGTGAGTTATTTTACGGGGAGCAGGCAAGTCTCGCTATGATAAAACTTATGGGGCTTAGGAACCTAACACCAATCAGAGCGCTTCGGAACCTCGCCAGGGGGTTTGAAGCGCTATAAAAATAATGCAATCGGGCCGCCTAGAAACAGCTCCGGAGCTCGGGGGGGATTTGAAATCACATTTCAAATATCTGTCCGATACATGGCAGAGGGAGGCGATGTGTTCTGCTGAATTAATGTCTCACTCTCGCCCAGAGTAATTGACAAAAAAAATCGTGTGATTCTGGGCAAATCGTTTCGTCTCCCTGTTTATACAATTGTAAATCTGAGCCATAATAAGAAAAAGCGTGCAAATATACACTATAAGCCGTCTATAAATGTGTGTCGCATAAGTCGTAGTTCTAAAGAGTTCTGTGAGCGCTCCCGGCTACCGCCTGCATCGCATCCTGTGCTCTGAGTTCTGGGGTCAGCCCGAATATTCACCCAATACTGTTCTCCTATTTCAAGGGGCCATCCATTGACGAGTAAACTGTTCTCTTTACCCGTCACTAACAATCACCGACAGTGGCGTTTCTTTGTTGGATGTTGTCTGCTTGGTTTTGAGGTGCATGGGACTCCGTTCTGTGAATAGGTGTAAATGCTACAGTTACATGTTTTCTGCGCTTTGTATCCAGTTCCTGATATGTGTAATAACTCACCTAAATAAAATACACCCTCAATAGGGGAACGTGAGTGCGAACATTCCGGCAGGCGGAAATCATTATAAGGAAGGACGTCTATCACTTGGGCCGCAGGGGGACCCCCTGCAGGTCCCTCTGCCCCAAGTGTCGTAACAAAACGTGCACAGTGATGATGTGAGCAACGCGGGGGCTATTGTTACGTCACTGCTCGCCCCCCCCCCCCCCTCCTCCCAGGTCCAAAGGAACTCAGACTGACACCGCGAGCCTTGTTACACCCTGACCATCGACTCACTGAGCTGCCTCCATTTCGAAGCACGGTTTCCAACACTACAGTGAGTTATTTTACGGGGAGCAGGCAAGTCTCGCTATGATAAAACTTATGGGGCTTAGGAACCTAACACCAATCAGAGCGCTTCGGAACCTCGCCAGGGGGTTTGAAGCGACACAAAGCGGACCCCCTGTATCCCCCCGCAGGGGCTCAAGAGCCTCCGTGGATCTCCCAGGCATCCCGTAACCGGCACACAAAGCCCGGCCATGCGGGCGGCCTAGCGCCCCTAAACATAGCCCCGGCCACGAGGAGGAAGACAGGTTGGGGCAGGGGCTCGGAGGGTAGGGGAGGAGGGAAAAAAACAAACAAATAAATCGACTCACCTGGTCTGGGAGGCGAGCAGCGACAGGCTGGGCAGCCCAGACAGAGCGGCAGGTTGGAGAGGCACTTCTCCGGTCTCCCCGCGGGCGCCGCCATAGTGCTTGCCGTCTTCCTCTCCTTCTTCCCCCGGGCTGCGGGGGGCGGGCACTTCCGGCCGGCCGCGCTAGGATTGGCCGGCCGGCCAGTCACGGGGTTAGGAGAGACGCAGAAGTGCCGGCAATGCCGGACCAGACACGGGGGCGTTCCCGGCATCCCGTGACGTCGGCAAAAGCCAAAGAATGTCGGGAACGCCCCCGTGTCTGGTCCGGCATTGACGGACAGGCCCCTCGTCCAATGGCAAGGCTCCGTTTACGGAGCCAGCCAATCAACGACGAGGGCCGAACCAAAGCACCCTACAGTTCTCAACAGGATTTCGCCTGCGCGAAAAGCTGCGCAGAAAGCGCAGCTTTCGCTAGGCAAAACCTAAAAAAGGAACAAAAACAGGTTATTTCTGTAATCAGTGCATCTATAAAGGTAAATGATTTAATGCCAAGATTCATTGTAATATTCAGATGTAAAATATTCCTTTGTGCAACAGCCACATAGCATGAAAATAGTGTTAAGAGCTCCTCTGGACTGAGCCAACTCCATCCCCATTTGCATTCCAAATTGGTAAAAAAGGTCTCCAGTGAGCTGCACCATCAAGCCAGACCTAGACAAGCTTTGGCAAAGCCGGCCGGTCTAACATTGGCTACCAGCCTTGTGCTTTTAATTATTTGGTATGTTCTATTACTGTTCTTGTAAAACTTTATTGTAGGGTGAGGTGGGGGCATTTGCCTTATTAAAAAAAAAATATTTTTAAAAAATGGCTTAACGCTAAACAGTTGGTCTCAAAAAACACACTGCCATATTGCCCTTGGCACGAAGAAAAGAACCCTGTAACTCAAAGCGAAGTTATCCAATGCCTGGAGTGGGCTGACCCATTGCCCCGTGCTGTAGTGGGCGGAACAAAAATGTAAATGACACAAAAACAGACCAATGGATTAAGATAGCAAGTCACAAGTCCCTTTAAATTACCTAAGTTTGGTACGTTCATGTGGTATGGCTACCGCCAGACCTAAAACGGATCACAAAGGTAAATAGAAGAGCCAGGGCGCCTTGAGAGAGGGGTTTCGGTGAGGGTTAGGAAAAGGGGGAGGGTGAAGAGTGCACTGCACCCGTTGGGAAGACAGAGTGCCAACTGCAGGTCTGAGGGGCGATGCTCATCACTGTGACAATTCTTTATATAGCGCCACCGCACACACAACCTTCTCTCGGCGCTTTAAATAGTGGGAGTGGTTTCCTGTATCCCGGGAAGGCGACCCTCGCCCTGTGCCCACAAACCAACCCTTTAACTGGAGACACAAACTGACAACACTAGAGACAGACAGACACATGAGAGATCAGACAGACACACACACACACACACACAGGAGCTGCACCAGAAAGGCAGACTGACACACAAGAGATGCTGACACACAGCAAGCGACTGACAAGCAAAAATACAAGCTGGCCAAAGATGCAGACATGCACAGTATGACAGAATCACAAAAATGAGTATGCAGCATTCGAATAAACTATTCTTTGAGCTAATGCATAGGCTAGTGCATCTCCCCCAATTCCCAATGAATGGCGACGAATCAAGCCACGTATCTAAACAGCATACACAAATGTGCAACCCTGCACCGTGGATGTTAGGGACAAACGAAATAGTAACATTGCAAATGCTGCAAATATAATGCTGAAAAAATAAGAAAGTAAGAAACAAATCGAGTAACTGTAAAGCTCATAAGAACGACACTCACTGTACAGCGTTGATCAGAGTAAGAATTTGGAATGAAAAATGGTAGAACGAAGGTGCATTTGCTTAACAACTGGTGCTTATGACATTTTAATTCAGCCCCAGTGTCTGGAAAACATCGATATCAAACTAGTTAAAAAAAGGGTAGCATATACAGAAAAAAATACATAGACAATTGTCGAAGCCTAACCTCTTGACTTTCAATAAAGAAAATTGAATAGTACATCATTTTATGGCAAGATAGGACTTCATTTCTTCCGTCACATGAGGGAAAACGTCGCACATCCCAAAAATAAAAAAAATGGTTTGGGTGTAGGAGCTATCTCGTCTCGCATGTAAGCCTGGAAGGTTAGAATATTAAACCATCCAGTGGAGACAAGCACTGGCAAGTATGAATAGCGACGCATGAAACAGCAATTTAAGCATCTGGACTGACCGTGGCCCCTGGGTCTCGCCGCTGCCATCATTAACACAGTCTAGCGTTTTACAAGGAGCGTGGCAAAATAAGATCCACCGTCCTGGGAATCTTTTATTGGCCCAATATAAGCAGCACCGAGCTAAGGCTACTGCCTCCGTATCTAGAATGATGTCAGATTACATCAGCTCTTGAAATCACACAGGCGGCCTGCTTCTCGCCTATGAATATTTAACACTGTACAGCCTGCTTAAAGACTCCTGTGGGATGCCAGAGAATGGCACAGGGTTAAGACCCACCAAAAGGCTGCTTAATTTGAGCTGGCGATTGTGAGAAGACGTCAGAGGGGTAACCAGGGGGTTTGGATGGGGAAATAGAGGTGGTTGTCAGGCCATGGGTAGAACATTGTGATGAAAAGTGAAGGGCCAGTTAGGAAAAATAATTTTGGTTTGGAGGTCTGGTGGGTGGTTTTCTATAACATAGGGGGGAAGAGTTAAGGGAGGCCAATGCTTGTGGGGGTCATAGAGGTACTAGGCAAACTGGAGCGGGCACCATTGGAGGTATAGAGTCAGGGTGGAAAGTCAAGATTAGTCTTTAACTAAGTGGGGGTGAGGAGTAGGGGACAATTTTTTGCAAAACCAGATCCTACCTTCGTACTCACCGCTCTGCTCCCCCAGGAAGACCAGCTTGAACTTGCGCAGCGGATTCCCGAAGTCTCCTCCGGCGGACATGGCGCTGCGGCGGGTGGGGAGAGAAGGGGTGGGTGAAAATAGACAGAAAATACACAGGGAAGGGAGCAGCCTCCCCAGAGAGCCCTGCCCGTGAGTCCTGCGTGGCCTGGAGCGGTGTTCCGGGATTCTGGGTGCGTGGCAGGGGGCGCTGCTCGGGCTCCTCTCCCAGCTGCCGGTGCAAGCCATTGTAGATGTGTTTTTTTGGGGTTGCGTGCCACATAACTGAAGTTAACCAAAACCAACACGGAAATGCGCCAGAGCACAGTGCCAACAAGAGGGGAAACAAGAAAAACACAGGTGGCGTCACAGTGGAAAGAACGCAAAAAAACACGCCCCCGAATCCGAAAGAGACGGGGCTTTATTGGATTGACGCCTGTCTCCTCCAATGGCTGGCCTCCGTTTAGGAAGCCAGCCAATATTGGAGAGAGGCGGGTTCAAGCCCCCATACTCCAAATCATTAAATCTCCTCCCGGAGACTGAGCAAGCGCAGCCTTTCGGTCCTCGACCTAAAAATAGGAAGCGGGTTTCACTGGTTATCTACGTCACAAGTCAGCCATTAATTTTGCAACTTAAAAACCATGAAATAGTAATTGGCAATACATGTAGGCCTGTCGCAACTCCGCAAGAAGCATACTTTTGCAGTACTTGGATAGTCAGTGCATTTTTATGGTCCGTTAATTTAATAAACTGTTTTTATTTAGTGCTTTGGCCATACCGTACCTCTGCCGTTTCTTAGCATCCTAAAATTGCTGGTGTCATTACTTTATTTATTGATACTTAGTTTATATGGAAGGCTCAGTCGGCCTTGTTCGGATTAGATTTGTGACATTCAGAAAAACTAGTTTCAGCGGGAGTGTTTAACTCACTAAGTCAGCTTGCTAGCTGTAGGTCACAAAGAAGTATTAGGACTAGTCGTCAATGTACTTACTCGAGAACACGTTCTAAACCAAATGGATACGTCCAATGAAGGCCCCGAGATACCCTCTCGGAGGACCAGTTTTTTTTCCTGAGTGCTGGATTAAATAACGGAGCACGATTGGACTTTGTACCTATGAGCAATCATGCATGTGGGTCAAAAGACAGCACTTTTTCTTATCTGTATACCCAAACAACGAGGCCAGTATTCCATTTACCCGGACATTTAACAGATAGATATGATTTGATTTTTAAGTGTGTCTTGAAGCTATATTTGATGGTTCCATGTTCCTGTGCTATACCCGAGCTCTTAGTGTAAACAATTCTAACAGGTACAAGTATGTGGTCCATCAATTTTACAGCCCCTTTGGCGATCCTTACAATAGACCCAGTAACTCTACTGAGCAACGCAATGATTGGCAAGATAGATACCAGAGTGACACGCCAGATGCGTGACACATCTAACCCCAGGTGAGACACTAACTACACCCTTCTTTCCCTTCACTATCCTTCTCGATCCAAATAAGTGACTATTATATCCAGCACTGAAATTACTTTCATATTTGCACTGTACTAATCCACCACTAATCCTTTATGGGGTAGTGTGCTACTTGACGAAAAAGCTTAAAAGCTATCAGACACCTCGTCAGGGGTAGCAAGCGCTATATAAATGCAATTACAATACACACACACCACCCCAAACATACTGTGGTCTAGATGCAATTCCACACCCAAAGACAGTGCATCCTCAGAAAGAGCATGCAATAGGACGCAACAATAGCAGCGAGCACCAAATAAGTCAGCCTACATAGTAACACAGCCCAGTTTCACAGCTTTAGACATTACACACTAAAACAAGCATTTGCAATGCAATGGTCTCGCCTTTGGGACTTAATATGTATTTAGCTATGCAGCACATTAGCCTGGGTGCTGAAACACCTACTGTTCCTTAACATGGAAGGAAAGTAAGCACCAAACTTCGTGACACGCCAGGTATGGGAACACATGGAGAGAAATATTGCTTTTCAGCGGGAAATGATATAATCCAAAGCTGTGTATAATATAAAATCAGAGCCTACGGTGGTCATATCACTGAAAATACAAGATTTGAAAAAAATATATATTGTCTCGTGGAAGACAACTTCTATGGACATAGAGAATGCTAAAGTGATTCTGGTATTTTACGGACCTCTGCTGGTCGTTTTCTATCAAGAAAGTTAAATAGAGGCAGTTGCCAGAATTTTTTTTTTTTTTAAAGCGAAGTCCCTCTGCAGAATGCAATTTTAGTATTTTACTGACCTCTACTGGTCGTTTTCTATCAAGTCAGTTAAATAGAGGCAATTGAACAGAAACAAAAGTCCCTAAGCGGAAGTAGATAAGTCCCAGGGCTGATCTCCAGAGCCCACAAAGTACATACACATAAGTATATACTAAAATATATACAAGAGGTCTTCAATGCTCAACCTAAAAAGATTAAGCAGCAGGTCATTTTCATTCAGAATAAACACAATGGTAAAGGATGTCAATCTGCACTAGTCTTTACTCAGCAAACTACTTTCAGGACTCTACTCAATACACTGTATTAAACTGAATTTATTTAACGACAGGCCTGGAATATCCTAACATTATATATCAAGGTTCCCTAAAAAAGATAGAAAAAAAGTGAACAGTTGCAGATACTAGAAAACATACGGCTCTAATTATGCAAAAAAAGTGTGGCGATTGATTTAAGCAATGACACTACTACAATGAAATTACTGCATTGATTCCTGTCGGAAGAGTAAATTCAATTGGCAATTAGGTATTCAGTACAGAAATCCTCCTGAAAGAAAAGCCTGGGGCACACGTGAACTTGCATACACTACATTCCTGTGAGGTACATTTGAATTGACTGCTGCCACAGATTACTCAACATACTAAGAACTAAAACAAAGGCAGATTTCTAAGAGTTTCAAGTCCAAAGATCTACATTCAACACAACTTTGAGAGGAGAGGCCAACTGCTTGTGATTCAGCACTTCAAAGTGTAAAGTGTTCAGACTGGCCTTTGAGTAAAGGCTCCATTGGTGAATGTCATCACTGGCTTCTTCCCAGCTGGTCCAAGGAAAGTCCAGAAAAGGCCTTCTAAACGCATATGAAAGTTCTACAGAAACCAGCTCCATCTTGCGTTCTTAACACTCAGAACCTCGATTTTCAGAAACCCAACCTCTACCGATTAAACAAACCCTTCAAAAGTGATCTGACCAAGCAACCATCTGAAAGGTGCCCTCTGATGCGTGGGGTATTTTTTATTAATAAAGCGGTTACATTCTCAAAAGTGGCACTAAATGCCTAAAACAATCTTCCAATATTTATTTTTAATTTTTTACTGCATCTTTTGCATCATATCTCGATATCTTCATTCATTACCAGCTGTTTGAGAACTCTGCTTTGTCTATTAAAAATATACGACATCCCAATAAATTTAAAATTCACATATATTCAACTATGGTCTTCATTACTTTGTGTCACTCCATGTGACTAACGTATTTACCACCGATCTCCATTACTGGTTAACAGGCACTTTTGGCTCAGCATGCACACCAGATTGCTTACTAACTTTGAAAGGGCACATGTTATAACTTTATGTAATCCATACAAACTTGTCTGGGGGAAAAGCTCTATTTTTTTGATATATGCAGGCTTTGATGTCCAATACATCTGCAATGTACTGAGGAATTTGAGAGACTAACAAGGTCATTAGTTTTGCCCCTGGCCAGGCACTGGAGTTTCAGCTATTGGCTGGGTACAGGTAGAAATAGACACCGAGATAATTATTATAATTATTATATATAATTTTTTTAAATAAACGGATTTCCTTTTTTTCTTTAGCACAAATTCACTTTCTTCGTTTGTACTAATGAAAATCAGAAATATTTTCAGTTATGAGGCAGTATATTAGTCAACGTTCACTGTGCTTGGCATATACCTTAAGTCAAAACCCCTTTCAAAGGGTCTTGGGGGAAGCAGGAGATACAGGGCCAAACCGTGGGGGCAGAGGCCTTTTACACTTTATGTCCTGGGGCCCGACCTACTATGGATCCTGAGCAACTGGGCCAAGTACCCCTACTATGAATCCTGAGCAACTGGGCCAAGTACCCCTTCTGCACGAACTCTCAGAAGTAGCTTTGTCGAGCAGTCAAGGCTTTCTCGGGAGGAGGGGGGCGCGTAGATGCAGGTGGTGAACACAGGCTAACAACTCAAAATATACGCAGCAATACATTTCCAGCCAAATACACTTTTTTCCCCCGCTAACAAAAAGATGAATATGATATACACCAAGGGCGGGCTGAGAACTCTGCTACGCAGGCGGTGCATAAATGCTCTGCACTCCGCTTTGGAGTGTGAAGTTCGGCACAAACTTAACTCCACTGGCGGAGCGGAGTTAATTTACCAGCACCCAGTATTAGCCTTATATTGCTGGTGCTGCTGGTTTACACACTCCGAGGATAAAGCAAACTCTTCCATTGAAAAACAGTCGGGACAAACCTGAAGCTGTTGTAGTCTACTCCGTCAGCATACAGAACAAGCATTTACAATGCAATGGTTTTGCCTTTGTTAAAGTTAGAGCTATTGGCATTGCTCTTGACATTATTTTTATTTATGTTTTTTTTGTTACATAAATAAATGGCATTGTCATTTACAATGCCACTAGCTTTATCTCTTGCAAATGACACACACCAACACCCACAGAGAGCCCCCCCAACACACACAAACCCCCCCCCCCCACACACACACCCACACAGAGCCCCCCCACACACAGCCACACAAAGCCCCCCACACACACCCACACAGAGCCCCCCCACACACACACCCACACAGAGCCCCCCACACACTGCGAGCCCCACCCCACACACTGTGGGCTCGCTGCGAGCCCCCCCGCAGGCAACAGAGGCACGAAAACAGGGTCCCAAGCAAGCAACAGGGTCACAAGCAAGCAACAGGGTCCCAAGCAAGCAACAGGGTCCCAAGCAAGCAACAGGGTCCCAAGCAAGCAACAGGGTCACAAGCAGGCAACAGAGGCACGAAAACAGGGTCCCAAGCAGGCAACAGAGGCACGAAAACAGGGTCCCAAGCAGGCAACAGAGGCACGAAAACAGGGTCCCAAGCAGGCAACAGTGGCACGAAAAGAGGGTCCCAAGCAGGCAACAGAGGCACGAAAACAGGGTCACAAGCAAGCAACAGGGTCACAAGCAAGCAACAGGGTCCCAAGCAAGCAACAGGGGCACGTAAAGAGGGCCACAAGCAGGCAACAGAGGCACGAAAACAGGGTCCCAAGCAGGCAACAGCGGCACGAAAACAGGGTCCCAAGCAGGCAACAGCGGCACGAAAACAGGGTCCCAAGCAGGCAACAGAGGCACGAAAACAGGGTCACAAGCAAGCAACAGGGTCACAAGCAAGCAACAGGGTCACAAGCAAGCAACAGGGTCACAAGCAGGCAACAGAGGTACGTAAAGAGGGCCACAAGCAGGCAACAAAGGCACGAAAACAGGGTCCCAAGCAGGCAACAGTGGCACGAAAACAGGGTCCCAAGCAGGCAACAGAGGCACAAGCAGGCAACAGAGGCACAAGCAGGCAACAGAGGCACGAACACAGGGTCACAAGCAGGCAACAGAGGCACGAAAACAGGTTCCCAAGCAGGCAACAGAGGCACATATGGAGGAATTACGATGCCTGCTTAATTAAAAGAGTTTACAATCTAAAATGAGAGCGTGCAATATTGGGAGTACTTCAGGACGTTTGACAGTGCGGGGACACCCGAACTGGTATTAACGTACGTGTATATGGCGTTCACTGCCCCCGGCGAGGCGCGGAGCTACTTTTATATATTTTTTTAAATACGCGCGTCATGTTTTGACTGTGAATGCCATACAAGCAACTAGAGCATTTTCCTTCGTCGAGATGAGCGCTAAATAAAGCTCGTTTAAAGCTTGCTGTGTGGCAAGGGTAACACATTTCCACTTTAAAGACAAGGAAAGTATAAGCTTTGGCCGCGTTTGGGGGGGGTCTGTGTGAGTGTGTTTTGGTGATAGTAGGAGCAGAAATTGCTGATTGGTCTGTATGTTCATTTACATAGGCGACTGCAGGAAGAAAGTGTTCTGTAAACAACATTGTGTTAGTGCAGTGTCTTTGCCTGCATACATCCGTGTATACAACTTGGTATACTTATATACATATATGTGTATATAAATATATAGCTGCGTGAATGCACTTGTGTATGCATCTCTGTAAGAATATTTGCATATGTGTGCAAATCTGTATGTAGCTGTGTGTGTACATATATGTCTCTGCAACTTTGTATCTGTATGTATGTACAAATGTATGTATCCATGCACACAATTGTGCGTAGCTATAATTTAGCTCTACATGCGACCACATACAACATGTATACACTAGATGTAGAGGGGTAGGTGGATAGAGGGAAGCATGGACGGAGAGGTGGATGTGGTCGAGGGGTAGGAGGATGGAGGGAAGCATGGGCGGGAGAAGGATAAGAGGTAGAGAGGTAGGTAGATTGGATTGAGGGAAACATGGACAGGAGGATGAGAGGGGTAGGTGGATGGAGGGAAGCATGGACGGAGAGGTGGATGAGAGGGGTAGGTGGATGGAGGTAAGCATGGACGGAGAGGAGGATGAGAGGTAGAGGGGTAGGTGAATGGAGGGAAGCATGGACGAAGAGGAGGATGAGAGGTAGAGGGGTAGGTGAATGGAGGGAAGCATGGACGAAGAGGAGGATGAGAGGTAGAAGGGTAGGTGGATGGAGGGAAGAATGAACAGAGAGGAGGATGAGATGTAGAGGGGTAGGTGGATGCAGGGAAGCATGGATGTAGAGGAGGATAAGAGGTAAAAGGGTAGGTGGATGGAGGGAAGCATGGACGGAGAGGATGATAAGAGGTGAGGGGGGTAGGTGGATGGAGAGAAGGATGGATCGACGGACAAGGGACAAATGGAAAGAGTTTAGATTGAAGGGGTGGATGAGAGAAGGGTGGACAGAGGGACAGACACAGATGAGTGGGTGGATGGAGCTAGGGATGGCTGGGTGGGAGGAGAGAGGGACAGATGTATCAATGGACGTACCTCCTGTTCGCGTACCTGTGTCAAGTGCTGCTCATTGTGACGCGTCTCTGACTCGCGCTGTGGTAGCCTTGGAGGTTCACTGTGACGTGTGTCAGACTCGGGCTGTGGCTGTCGTTGATCATTGTGACGTGTCTCGGAGTCAAGGTTAGGCCGTGGTTGTTCGCTGTGACGTGATTCTGTCTCTCGCTGCGGGGTTAACGTCACACAGGGCTCATGCTGCACTTGGCATTGACGTGCTTCTAGTCCACGCTGCTGCTGCGACGCCTCTTGCGGTGCCTCCTTTGCTGATAGTGTTGTCAAGCCTATGTCGACCTGGCGCTGGGGTGCCTCGAGCTGCTGCAGCGGGCCCTGACGTCTTTCGTCCACCTCGTGTCCCGACGAGGGCGCAGCACACGTCACGGAGGGCTCACGCTGCTTTTCTAGCACTTGTCCGGCCTCTGCCTTCACCTCATCGTCCAAAATAACCACCTGGGTGGCAGGAAGACTGACGAAGGGCACCCGGCGCGGCTCAGCCATCTCCGTTTGCAGCCTCCAGACTGTAAACAGTTAGTAAAGTTAGAGACGAACGCCAGCACCTCTTTTTTAAGTACTACTTGCCTCTGCCGCCATCTTGGGACCCACATAAATAAAAATTGTAACCTCCCCATTCCGACGTCTCTTGAGAGCGCATGCGCCACGTAGACATTGAAAACGGCTTCCGATTTTCTCCACAATCTTTCTCTTCTCCTAAATAGTAACGAAAATAACCCTGTTTCAACATGGCCACAAACGAGCGCAGACGCCACATTGACATGGGATGGTAAACTAAAAAAACTATCGCCATTTTTAAATGGTAATATGACCCAGACTGAGATTATATAAAACTATTTTATAAAATGTGAAGTGGGTTCACGAGCGACACACAATGTCACTTCTTGGCATTCATGGACTTTACATCCTATGCAAATAGAATTCGATGAGCACTCGCGAAATTTCAGTACGTTTGCACTGCAAATGGGTAATAACTACGCGATTACAATTACATTGGTATCTTGGGTTTATTTAGAATGCTGCATTTGAAGATCCAACACGAAAGGTAACCCTGTGTACGTGTGGAATCGGGGGAGGAGAGACGCAGAAGTGCCGGCAATGCCGGACCAGACACGGGGGCGTTCCCGGCGTCCCGTGACGTCGGCAAAAGCCAAAGAATGTCGGGAACGCCCCCGTGTCTGGTCCGGCATTGACGGACAGGCCCCTCGTCCAATGGCAAGGCTCCGTTTACGGAGCCAGCCAATCAAGGACGAGGGCCGAACAAAAGCCACACTACAGTTCTCAACAGGATTTCGCCTGCGCGGAAAAGCTGCGCAGAGCGCAGCTTCCGCTAGGCAAAACCTAAAAAGCCTCCCAGCAATCCCCTCTCGCCAGCAATAACAAACATCACTGAGCAAGGACAGAATGTACAAAACCACTTGCGGGCAAGACAGCCAATCAACACTTCAGAATTCTGTATGGCGCAGTGGGATTAACTGGGGTGCCCTCATTTTTTTATCCTTGATCGCCTTACACATTGGTTCATATTCGTAAAATTCGCAGGACAAGATGGGAAGACAGGAGTCTATCACACTTTACTGCTAAACTGTGGAATAAGCTGCCGGTCACCATTAAGTTTGCAGCCAAATAGGCTGCGTTTCAGGAAAATGACCAAAACTTGGTTGTTTCCCCCCCAATTAAGTTCATGACTTAACTGAGCAGATCATCTCTCACTCCCTTAGCGCCAAGACGCCTCGGCATTCGAGCACTTTACAAATACTTTACTTACTTACCCCAGAAAAAAGCACAAAGTGGGATTGGTTACTGCTTTGCGACCCGGAAGCCTTTATAAATTACGACGAAATGGCACGAACAGGGACGATGGACGTAGTTGTACGTTATGCTGATGAAGGAATTCACGATGGTCAGCCTACTGAGAGTTGTGTGGTGGGTGACCAATTCACCACCTCGCTACTACAGGTGAGCTGTACGCTGCAAACGCCTCCTTTCTCACAATGTTCAGGCAGTGTGGCATGTCAATCATAACACTTTGGTTACTTACTTGCTTTGTGACAGTTGTGTTAATAGTGGATAAGCAAACGAGCCGGTGTTTTTGTTTTCCACTTGTATATTTGTTTTTCACATTGTGGCATTAGATATATTTTGTGAGCAAGACAGTCACCTTTTGACAACTGATTGCAAAGAAAGGCATCTTGGTTTCATTTTTCTTTGTTTTGTGCATCTATTAAGACAGGAGTGACTACTCCGTCTGCCAGCGGAACTCCGCGTAGCGCGGCAGAGTTTTTTCGCAGCTTCGAGTAGTTCTGCGTAGTGCTGCTACATGAACTTCACACAGACTTTATATTCCCACAACTACAGTCTCTCCCCACCGCCTCCCAGAAGTTAGGGGTCTCGTGTATTGTAGGCAGTTCCCTGTGCCCCACTCTTTCTTCGCTCTTGCGACTGTGGTTATTCCCCATTTACACTAAGCAACATTCAGGATAAGCCCCACTAATAGTCCAAGTCTCGCATTCACTCTGACTCTACAGTAAAGTCAAAATGTTGTATAACATTTTAGGACCCTATTGTAAGATTCCAGATTCATGCCCTTATATAGGTATAAATCACCATATCCTTATATAGGCATAAGAATCATAACAATTAACTGTCCAGAAGGTAGGGTACGTTATATTCATTTTATTTCGAATTCAAGCAGAATTGTGCTATTTTTAAGTAGAAGAAAATGACACCTGTAGTGTGCGTTCAGCCTCAGCAGGAGCCTGTTTCCATGTGGCTGTTACCTCTCTGGGTACTACTGCATGACCTAGGAACTGACCCATCAGCAGATTATATTCTGCACTTAGTTCTGCAATAGACAGGAGGGAGTCTAATAAATGCATAATCTGTACTATGGCGACCGTGGAACAGGCCTTGTGGTTCAGAGTTTCCAACAGCTTAAAAATACTCAGATGTCAACCAGTGAGGGTTCTCAGGGGCATATACAAATCTTTCTTTAGTTTTCTGCAAATATCTTCACCGGCAGTACCTGCCATCTTCAAGCAATAATGGTCCTCTGCATGGGCAATGCCTTTCATCCAGGAAGTATTCAACCAATCGGCCTCCCTCATATATAGAGCTAGTTAATACTACTCCTTCTAAAGGCACAAGTGGACAGACAGCTAGGACTGAGGCGGTGAACCTGGTAGAATTTAAGCCAATTAAGAGATTTGAGTATAGGTAATGATTCCCAATTCTGTAAGGATTACAAACATCAGTCCCATTTATAATTAAGGATGGAAAAATAAACCCAATTGTTGCTCTATTCGCTATTATGAATCCTGTGTGTAAAAGAACGGAGTAGAACAGGACTTTGGTTTACCATATACAATTTGTCCATCCATCTCTGTATGCATGAGAAGGTCTTCCAAACCGAAACTCAAGTTCGCCCGAGTAAGGCAAAATAAAGTTAAAAACATGGCTAAATACCGCCAGCTGGAACAAAGCCAATGCAAGTGACTCCCATGACTTTCTGTACATAGAGCAGAGAAAAACGATCAGAATTACAAAAAAAAGGATTTGAAAATCTCGTCTAAATCAAAACAATATGGATATCCTACGCCTCCCTGCACACACATGCACAAAAAAACCTTGCTGCTTTGCGGACTTGGAAACTCGTAAGCAAAGATCATCAAAAGGAAGGAAACGGAAATACCTACTAAATGAAACATAAACAAGACTCGGCATATATTGTGTATTCATGACCAAGTGAAGCCTACACTGCAACTCTTCTAAGAATTATGCTGTTTCAGCTGAAACTGAAGGGAAAGCAACAGGAAAACTATTCCGAGTTACAAAAAAACTAAAAGATCAAACTTGGGAAACCAAGTGATGCAATGTCTAATGGAGTAACTTTCAACCTTAGTACGCTGGTCTTTAAGACCAGAGGCTACAATTAATGTGCAATGAAGCCTTTCTAATAGAACATTTATAGGAACTGTAAGCATTGATACAACATGTAGAGGAACTTTTTCCGGTTTCTAAAACAAGAAGTTCTTATACTAAATGTACTGATTCAAATCAGATGGGATTACTTTAACCTGTGAACTTCAGTATTTCAGCAACACCGGCTACAGTGGAGATAAAGTCGAACTTCAGGGTCGCGCTAACTGGCAAGCAGACGTGATTGACAGCGGCAAAAAATGGTCTGCAATGTGGCCTGAGAAACAGTTAGTAGCTGAGACTAACCTTAAATCACAATGCTTGTTTTATTTTTAAATGGAGCAGAATTTTGATTAATTTATGTTTACAGTTGATCCGTCAGCAGGTATGGGGGTTTAGTTCTATTCACTGGCATAACTCATTAGTAGGAGTTACAGCCTATTGCGGAATAAAGCAGAACTTTTGAAGCAAAATTCACCAGGCGGCTGGATGTGACAAGAGAGCAGACAATCAAACAACATGATGAGACCTTATGTACATAATTAATTTCATCCTCCTGTTTCTGACGCAGAACGGAAACCGATAAAAAACCTTTTTTTAACGAGAAAATGGGTTATTGAAATAAAATAAAACGGTCCCAGGATATTTTGCGATTATTGTACTGTAAAATACAAAGCGGAGCTTAAACTTTCCAAGGTTTCAATATAATTATCACACCACGACTAGTATGACCGAAGAAAACAAACATCCAAGAGAAAAGCATTCTGCAAAACAAATCACTTAAATAATGTTTTTTCAATGATTAGATCACAATTGTAAACAAGGGTCTACAAAGTAAATGTAGCAAAAGTGCAAGGAAGTGCTGTGCTGATAACCGAACTCTGTGTGCATATAGACAATGAAAATCAGTTATATCACGTATTAATCCAAACCAATAGCATCAGAAAGACACAAAATTAACGGATTATGGGTTCAGTCTGGTGGGACTATAGTAGATGTTTCAACACTAGTATCTTGCGACAGCAGTCTCATCCAGCATGAAAAGCATCAGTGTAACTCATGCTTCCAGTATAATACAGTCTTCGAATGGCAAAAAAAAAAAAAGATTTAAAAAACGACACTCTAGAGGTAATAGGAACTATAGAGTGGCTGCTGTCTGCTTAACGGAAGCACGGTCTGTTGAAGGAAGTGCTAGGGGGTAAGCACAGTAAAATTACTGTTACTCTCCGTATTAGAAAGTCATTATGTGATGACTGTTACATGGTCACGAGTCGAAATGCAAACAAAAATATATATTAGAAAAAATAAAGAAAAAGAATAGTCATTCATCGCAGGATGCCTGGAAATCTACCGGACATATGGTCATAAAAAATACAATTTTTCTTTACTATATTTTATTGGGTGCAAGGCCCCTTCACTCCAGAACGGTTTTAATCCACTTTTTCAAGCTAGACTTTTAGCTTGCCATTTTAGGCTTATCCATATTACCTCCTTCCCCTCGCTCATTGCCACTAACTGTGTTCCTTAACCGTTAACCCATTCAGGAATCCCAGTATTCTCTAACCCCGTTTCTCCTCCTTCCTGTGGCTGCAAAACAAAATAAAAACAAGTAACCAAAGCCCAACGTAGCCTTTTAAATAAAACGTTACTTGTTTCTATTTTAATTAATTCAATTTTTTAAAAATATTTTAAATAAATTATTTAGACTAACTTTTTTTGTAACTTTCATTCCTTAATGAGGATCCACGATTCAATATTAGATCTTTGTTTTCTGCCATCATCAGTACATCTTCTCTAAATTGAAGAACTCAGGAACTTGGGCTTTCTTCAGATTACGCTTTTATCATTTTCAGTATCCTTCATTATGTTTGTCAATAAAGCAGTAATCAGTGCTGCTCATCTGCAACATCTGTCCCAGACATATTCTCTCGTTTTTGTGACAGTACCTCTCTGCGGTTGGGGCCTAAACTACAAATCTGTCTCCTTGCAGTTGTTCAAATAACCTGCCACAAAATAGCCAGGGCTCTGCAACTTCAATGCATCCCATAAGAATCCTAAACGTGAGCTCACAAGAGTAGACACCTAAGCAATCTACAATGAGTTCTTCAGCTTTAGAAACGAAGTCAAGTCACCCTAAACTAGAAATGTGCCAGGGCCTGGCCTGCACTCAGCATTCTATAAGGACTGATTCTTTACTCAGGCACCTCAGCCCTCACAGAAAGCCAAACACAAGGGAAATGCAGTGGAGGTTTAGATAGGGATGTAGGAAGGTGGATACCAGACTATGGGTACCCCCGATTATTTTGCATAGTATTTAGCTGGTTTTCGACTTAGTTGGCCTGGTATCCTGCTAATCAGGGCCCCGGCCTATCTGCTCTCTCTGTAAAATGGACTCCATGTACTTTAGGTACATCTCCAATTGGATATTGGGTCACCTTATGAGCCCCTGTACCGTGTACTATAGGTACCCAGGGCATAGGTGCATCCAAGGCCTACCAGGGGCTGCAGCATGTATTATGCCACCCCTGGCTAGCCACTCGCATTGACACAACCGGCTGACCACTCAGCTGGGGCAAGGTCGTGTAAACACCCCTTGCTTAGATATAGTATTCCTATATCTAACCTTATATCTAGACACATATACCTATAAGTCACTCCTATGGCAGGCCTTAACAATCCTGGAGGCAGAGTGCTTGGTTTTATGTGAGATGGTGCTCTAGCATGAGCTGAGCCTGTCTGAAGCTTTCGGAACCATGTCCTTATAGCTGTTCTAGGATATTGCCATACCATATACTCTTAAGTGCATTATGAACCTCGTGGTTAAATGCTAACTTTGGTTTGGCTTTATCAAAACATGTCGAGTAAGGTGTCATACGATTTGGAATACTACCCCCTCGCCACTTCTGGCGACGGGGGTAGCATTCCACCCTTCTAGACTGAGAAGACATGTTGTTCCTACTAATCCCGATTAAAGTTAACCAGAGCCTCAGCATCACAAAACGGATGCTGCTGCACAGACACAAGTCTGACCTCCTGCTGCTGGTAGTCTTTCCAGCGAGAGAGGCTTGGACAATAGGTTTCCTGCCTTGGGAGGTGCTAGCATCACCCCAGACAGGCTTTTGTGTATTGGGGCATGGAAGGCTGAAAGAAATGAGACACTGCCTGGGGCACACAAGGTGTCCCATGCACAGTTCAGTTCAAACCGGCGCTGGGGCACTCCAGCCCCAGCTCTGGTGCGAAACTGGACAAAGGGAAAGGGGTGTAACCACCCCCTTCCCTGGTCCCACCCATAGGAGGGACCAAGCAGGTAATCCAGCCCCTAGATTTGGTATATAGGTAGGAGCCGAGTCCCAAGACTTTAGATTTCTCCTGACTGAAACTCTGAAACGAAACTCTGGACCTTCGACGATCTACTTTGCAAGAAGACGTCTGAAGAATCTCCCTTGTGGTCAAGGAGTGACCACCCCGCACAAGCAGGCACAATCCAGCGATCAACGGCTTGCTTTGTCGACGCTCCCACCGGAGCCCGAGCACAGAGCCTGACAAGAACCGGACTTCCAGACTTCCAACATCCCGATCCACAGTCCCAGCAGAGCTGAGACCCGTGGAGGCGACAAGAGACGTGGGACCGGCCATCTTGAAAAGTCTGCGACTTGCTAGTTGTGCAGCACCTGAGGCACCCTCGAAGCTGTGCATTGGTGATTGAGAAGCCCCAGCCCCGAGCATCATCTGCACCGAAGATCAGCCCTGCACACTCCACGAGTTCTGCGTGGGGCCCTTCTGCATTTTCCTGCTCGACGCGTCTGCCCGGTCACTTGCCCATTGTCTAGTGGCCATCTTGGCGACGAACCTTTGAATTTCCACCGCTGGTCTGGTTGCTCCAGACTGGCTCTTGCTTCCCTCAAAAGAAGCAGCCCATCAGACCTTGCTGGTCTGATTAAGAAGCCAACTTAGTTTCCTGCGTGGGTTGCCTTTGCCAAGGCTTGTTGATTCTAATCCGGAAGCAGACAGCGAGAGCCTTCGTGGGACAGTCCGTGCCCGACTCCTGGTAGTTGTAGACGCCTCCTGGTCCACGTGGCTGCAGAGACAAGCTTCACAACATCACCTGATTGCTTCACGACATCGCCTGGTTCCTTCCTGGTCACTGGCTAGTGACCCAGACTCTGTCCCCTCTGCTTTCAGGTCCTCTTCATCCTCGATCCGCCCTTGGATCCAACCGGACACTTCTCTCCTGGTCGCCTGCAGCATCTTTCTTCAAGGCTCCATAGGATTCAGCGACGAAACCCGACACACTGACACCTATGTACCTGCTTCCTGTGGGTAAGGTAACAAGAGTACTCCTGTGCTCCAGTGGGTATTGGCTATCCAACAGTCTAGGTTTCAAGTAACTTTCATCGAGTCCAGTCAGAAGTGCCCTAAAGAACAAGTTACTTACCTTCGGTAACGCTTTTTCTGGTAGATACTATATCTGCCTGTGGATTCCTCACCTTGTGAATATCCCCCTTGCGCCAGCAACATTCGGAAATTCTTTTTTTCGTAGCCTCGCGCCGACGTGGATAGGACGTCAGAGACACTGCTCCGCTCGCGACTCCGCTGACGTCACCGACGCCTACAATAGGCCCACGCCGGCGTGATGACATCAGTTCCGCCTTTTTTCCGTGCCATCGAGGCACACGGACGGACCAATGACAGTAGATATATACAAAGTATACACAGTACACAATAGTCAAGGCAAAACACACAGTGCAAAGCAAATGCAGGAAAGCAATTGAAACATTTCCTTGACATCAAAATAAATATACATAACAGTACAATAACTCTGGCATAGAAGAGTGGACAACGGGGAGGCGGGTGGGTCAGTGAGGAATCCACAGGCAGATATAGTATCTACCAGAAAAAGCGTTACCGAAGGTAAGTAACTTGTTCTTCTGATAGATACATCTGCCGTATGGATTCCTCACCTTGTGAATAGCATCCCACAGCAGTCCCCACTCCCGGAGGATGGTGTCCACTCTTCTGAACGAGGAAATCCTGAAGGACAGAGCGCGCAAAGTGGCCGTCCCTCCTGACTTCGGTATCCAAGCAGTAATGCTTCGCGAAAGTGTGGAGGGAAGACCAGGTTGCCGCCCTACAAATGTCCTCCACAGGAACACCTCTAGCCAAAGCTGAGGTTGTCGACTTAGCTCTAGTGGAATGAGCCCTAATACCCTCTGGAGGTTCCTTACCGGCCAAAGAGTAGCAGATCTTTATACACAGAACGATCCATCTTGATAAAGTTCTTTTATGGACCGCTCTTCCGTTCTTGCAGCCAGCAAAGCCAATGAAGAGTTGATCGTCCAAGCGACAGTCTTTAGTTCTGTCCAAATAAAAAGACACCGCCCTCTTAGGGTCTAGACGGTGCAACCTCTCCTCCTCCTTGGAAGGGTGTGGGGGAGGATAAAAGGTAGGGAGGGTAATGGATTGACCAAGGTGGAAAAGAGTCACCACCTTAGGAAGAAAAGCAGCCCTGGTCCTTAGAACCATCCGATCAGCATGTATGGTCAGGAACGGGGGCTTGGAACTAAGAGCTTGAAGCTCACTCACCCTCCTTGCCGAGGTAATTGCAACTAGGAAAACTGCCTTAAAGGTTAAAAGCCTCATAGGACATTTATGAAGAGGCTCAAAGGGAGAGCCCATCAGAAAAGTCAGAACAAGATTCAAGTCCCACTGAGGTACAATAAAAGGAGTAGGAGGAAACTTGTTTACAAGACCCTTCAAAAACCTCAAGACTACAGGAGACTTAAAAAGAGAGGGCTGATCAGGCAAACAAATAAAAGCCGACAGCGCCGAAAGATAGCCCTTAACTGTGGCAACTGCCAGCCCCTGTTGCGCCAAAGAAAGAGCAAACCGGAGCACATCTGAGAAATGGGCTCTCAACGGGTCAATATCATTCTCACCACATCAAATAACAAACCTAGACCATCTATAAGAATAGACAGTCTTAGTGGAGTCACGTCTGGCAGACAAAATGACATCCACCACATCAGGTGTGAGAGAATAGGAAATCAGGTTGCCCCGTTCAATCTCCAGGCATGAAGGTGCAATGTCTGGAGGTGGGGGTGTAGAGGGTAAAACAAAGGAATCATTTCCTGTATGTCGCGAATCCTTTGAGGTGAAGGGAATGCACGACAAACAGTAGTGTCCAGTACGGCACCTATGAACAGGTTGCGCTGGGAGGGCACCAGGTGAGACTTGGGTACATTTATCGAAAAACCCAACCTGAACAACAACTGAGTTGTCTCTTGCAGATGATGGAGCACCTTCTCTGACGACTCCGCTTTGATCAGCCAGTCGTCCAAATAAGGGAACACAGGTATCCCCGACCTCCTGAGATGAGCTGCCACCACCGCCATCACCTTGGTGAAGACTCGAGGCGCAGTAGTAAGACCAAACGGAAGGACCGCAAACTGGTAGTGCTGCGACCCAACCGTGAAACGGAGATATTTCCTGTGCGACTTCAGGATGGGTATATGGAAATACGCGTCCTGCAAGTCGAGCGACACCATCCAGTCTCCTTCCATCAACGCTTGAAGAACCTGAACAAGGGTGAGCATCTTGAATTTCTCCTGCTTCAGATAGAGATTCAAGATCCTGAGATCCAGGATTGGACGAAGCCTGCCATCCTTTTTGGGGATCAGGAAATACCGGGAGTAGCATCCCTGACCCCTTTCCTGCTCTGGGACCACCTCTATCGCACCCTTTCGTAACAGAGTTAGAACCTCCTCCTGCAGAAGAGACAGATGTTCCTCGGAGCAAAAACCTTGACAAGGAGGGTAAACAGGGGGAAATTCCCGAAAGGGAAGGGCATACCCATTTTCTACAAGATTGAGAACTTAAAGATCTGTCGTAACCGATTCCCAATCCTGTAGAAAATGGGTAAGCCGACCCCCAACCGGACCCACATGATACTGAATGGCGGATCTAGGGCTGCTTTTCTGCGGCAGGGGGGTTGGAAGAGGTGGAGGAAGAGGAGGGCTGACGTCCACGAGGACGCGCTCTTTGCTTTCCCCTGTACGATCTGTACACTGAATTCTGCTGCTGCTGCTGCTGTTGGCCTTGCCGGAAATTCCGAAAGGAGCGACCAAAGCCCCTGAACCTTCTGCTGGAAGAAGTGCCCCTGATCTGGAGGCCCAAAGACTTCGCTGTTGCTCTGCAATCCTTGAATCTCTCAAGAGCAGCATCCGCCTTCTTCCCAAAGAGACCTGAGCCATCAAAAGGAAGATCAAGCAGAGTCACCTGAACATCAGCCGAAAAGTCCGATGACTTCAACCAGGCCGACCTAGTGGCAACAGCGGTGCCCATAATACGAGCCACAGAGTCAGCAGTGTCCAGACCACTTTGAATAACCTGGCGGGCTGCTGCCTGAGTGTCAGAAATCACCTCCTCAAAATCCTTTCGGTTGGCGTCAGGAATTTTTGGAGCCAGGATACGCAAGGAGTCCATTAAGGCATGCACATACCTTCCCATTAGACATGTGGCATTAGTGGACTTCAACGCCATACTAGCCGATGAAAAGGTCTTTTTTGCCACCTGGTCCTGTTTCTTTGCTTCCTTCTCACAAGGAACCCGAGGAAAGGCACTAAGACTCTTCTTTGAACAGGCAGCCTGAATGACCAGGCTCTCTGGCGAAGGATGTGAAGACAGAAAAGCCGGGTCCTCAGGAGCAGCCCTGTACCTCCTCGCAACACTTTGAAACCGCAGGAGCCGACAAAGGTTTCTTCCACACTTCCATAATAGGATCAGTCAAGGCATCATTGAATGGAAGTAAAGGTTCAACCACAGAATTTGGTGAATGCAAGACCTCTGTGAGGATATTAGACTTAAACTCCACTGTAGGCAGAGTCAATTGAAGAAGCTCAGCAGCCTTCCTCATAACTAGATGGTAAGGCTGGATATCCTTAGAGAGAGCACCCGAGCTTGAGGGCAACTCCCACTCTGGAGAGAAATCAAGAGTCCCTGAATCCGCCAATTCCTCAAAACAGCTCTCCTCTAGTTCACCTTCTTCAACATCAGACTGTGAGTCCATGTATCTCTGCTCCTCCAAAAGGCGTTGAGCTTCCCTTCTGGACCTCTCCTTTACACGCCTCGCAGCCGGATCCACCTGCGGCTTCGACGGATTCGGGGCCGGCATCGAATCCGACAGCACAGAAGAATGCCCTCGAGGATGATCAGGAGCAGGCGACGCCGGAATCAGCGTCGACGACTTCGGCTGAGCCGGGAATTGCCAATGCGGCGTCGGAGCCGGCATGTAAGGCATAAACGGAGCCGGAGGATAGGAGTGAGGAACTCCCAGGCTGAATGCCAAAGGACCCATGGGACCCGAAGGTGCACCAGAGGGGTACCACGCCCTTGAGAAGACACCATACATTGCGTTAAGAAACGCTGAAGGGTCCTGGCCTGGAGCAGGGAAGGGCGGCTGAAAACCATCAGGCCGGTCCTGGGGAGGGATCGGATTCGGCTCTTCGACAGGCGCGGAATCCACATCCTCCCGGGCCTCTTCTTCTCGGGCCGGGGACGGCGCCGGAGACGGATTCGGAACCGGAGAAGCATTCGGAGCCGGAGATGGAGACCGCCCACGCGACTCAGATGGCGAGGCCTCACCTTCATGCTCAGAGACTTCGAGGGTAACCACCTTCGAACGTACCTTCTTCGGAGACCTCGAGCCCGACTCCTTACCAGACCGACGTCGGGACTCATGTCTCCTCTTCTTGTGCTTCTTCTTAGACTTCGAAACATGATCCGACGCCGACTTCGAAGATGACCTCTCTCGAGAAGCAGATCTCGACCTCGCCCTGGACTTCGACCTCGCCCTTCGAGAACGAGACCTCGACGACTTCTCCTTTCACCTTAGCAACCAGAAGTTTGGCTTCTCTCTCCCTCAGGGCCTTCGGATTCATCTTCCGACATGAAGAACAATCCTCCACATCATGGTCGGAACTTAAACACCAGATGCAGTCTTCATGGGGGTCGGTAATGGACATCATTTTACCGCACTCCCTGCAGGGCTTGAAGCCAGTCTTCTTAGACGACATCTTCGAAGAGACAGGATACAGAGAAGCAGAATTAAGCAACAAAACGGCAACAATGTACCAGTAGGCTACAGAGATTCCCGATAACCGTTAGCGTCGACGACGCGGAAAAAAGGGAACTGATGTCATCACGCCGGCGTGGGCCTATTGTAGGCGTCGGTGACGTCAGCGGAGTCGCGAGCGGAGCCGTGTCTCTGTGACGTCCTATCCACGTCGGCGCGAGGCTACGAAAAAAAGAATTTCCGAATGTTGCTGGCGCAAGGGGGATATTCACAAGGTGAGGAATCCACACGGCAGATGCATCTATCAGAAAGAACTAGTTTCTAACTTTTACGTTCCCATTCATTCTCTATGGTAACTCGCGTGTGTGTTTAGACACTGCACAGGCCGTGGGCCTCCTGCTTCCTAACTCTTGGTAGTTCAGCGTAGCCCCAGCGATGCCCTAGGCCCATTCACTTTTCGTGCGGTGGTCCTTATACCACTATTTTAGTATATGGTTTAGCGTGCCCCTAGGGCCCTACTGTATTTTGTGCAACTTATTGTATTTTAATTAAATATCTTTTATTGTGCTTGTGCCTCTGACCTCAAAGAGTTCAGAAGGATTGTCTAGAAATAAATAACATTTTATATATATCCTGTGTGGTGTCCTTTCATTTGCTATTAAAGGGGTTACATATGGTAAAACAGCTGGCTTCACATGCCCTTTTGAGTTTAGCCTAACTGATTTGTCCATGCTACCACTAGGATAGCTAGTCTATAAGGTTGACTTTACAATCATCACCATAAGGGTTGTTTGGACTGGTGCAAGGTGCTCACTAGAACAGTGAACATCATATACCAGGCCAACTTCTCACAAAGGACATACTCAGAAACCATTCTTTAAAGCTCTTGACCCAGCATTTATTAGGGACAGGATCATGAAAGGTCTGACTGCAAACACATGGGGATATGGCATTCTCCCAGTTGCTTGCTCCAGAAATGCTCTAACAGTTAACCTGGTTTAACAGATCCCTCAGTGTGTTCAACACCCTTAACAATATATTTTGTTCTCAACTCTCCTGCTCCCTTCCTTCTTTCTCCAGCTTCCATCACTATCTTTCTAGCAGCCTAGGATCTAATACTATTCAAAATTGTAGGACTATGGGAGAATTCTACACTTCAATATCTTTCTATATGCCAACACACAAAGTGCAGAGATGATGCAGAGCAGAGCTACCATATATAATTAGCTGGTAGTAGCAGCAAGGTGCAGAAGCAGGTGTCAAAGCATTCCCTTCCATCAGGAAGTCCCATTCAACATGGATGGGATTTATCAAGCCTATGCCTAGATGCATTGCCTCTCTGCAGCAAGAATTAAGTCCACTACCTACAGCTGAAAGCCTGGTTAGAGTCACAGAGTGGTGTTTCAGAACAAACATTTTTCTGTTAGAATTTGTAGACAATTTTATCGATTGACATGAGATGTTTTCCATCCGGTGAAATTAAGATGTCCCTCAGATCAGAAAGAATAGGGAAGCTTGTACTCTGATTTCAAGATTAAACAGAAGACGTCCTAGTTCAGTGCCAAGACAAGTGGTGAAGCATTATTAGGTTACCCCTGTAGGCAGCATTTAGCTGTTTGCGAAAGACGTCTTGTGCTAGTGCACCATAACAAATGCTCACGGTAGGCTCAAAACCACTGCTTATCCTTGGTTGGCTCTCTTGTCACTCATTTGCTTGCTTCTTACTCAATGGCTTTCCTTCCTCTTATGTTGGCCCTTCGCCTGCAGTAAAACTTCTTTACCATCCTCTTGATTATATGACTTGCATCCTTCCACAAATCACATTAAGGAACAAAGTTTTTTTTCTTATCAGCATTTCATGCCTTTCTGCACTGTGCATTTTAATTTAATGCTACACAAAACCCTGAAATACCCACTCCCATCCCCGTGCTCAGTGTGATTCCCCCCTCCTCCCCAACCAGTGCATTGCTTCTTCCAGCCCTACTTACATTATCCTCTTCCCCCTCAGTCTCCGACTCGTCAGTTGACCCCTGGCCACTGCCCCTCCTCCTCCTCCTCCTCCTCTTCTCAAGATCCTTAGAATAATTGTGAACACTTTTTAGGTCGAGGACCGTCGCACTGCATAGCAGTGGGCGGAGCCCGAGATTTAATGTTTTAGAGGGGGCTTGGAACCCGCCCCTCTTCTCCATTGGCTGGCTTCCTAAACGGAGGTCAGCCATTAGAGGAGAGGGGCATCACTCCCTTTAAGCCCTGTCTTTTTTCGGATTCGGGGTTGTCTTTATGTTCTTTCTATCTGTGACGTCATCCATCACTCAAACTTAAAAAACACGCCCCGAATCGCAAAATGACTGTTTCTCCGAGGCATTTCTGCCTTGACTCGGAGAAAGATGGTGGTGCTTCAGCCCCTTCCCGTGCCCGCCCCAGTCATCAGAGGCTTGTAATCTCTGCTCCGGGCCCCTTTTCCCCTGTCCACTCTCGCGCTTGGCCGGTATTGAAACTTCACCCAGCAGAGTGCACCAGTTACAGAGCAGATCCAATCCTGGGTAAGGCTGCCTTTCGCAGGAGGAGCTCGCCTGCGTTAGTAAACCTCTTGCCTAACACAACCTGGGATGTTCAGCACAAATCCTAATTGCGGCTGGCGGTGAATACCTCGATGGCGATTACAGTCTGCGGGGGTCTGATATCGGGGGTCCCGTGTGGAAGCGGCATATTGGTATGACCAGTTAATATTTACTAAGTGTGAAAACTGACATTTCTGCCAACTAGCTACCACTATTGAACATATTTAAAGAAATGTAAAGTTGTTTTTAGCTTGTAACCTGTTTTTATAAATTTTTGTTTTTTCTGTACACAAAGTATTCCACCGAACTACCTATATTGCCGTTTTAAAATGCTACAATGTTTTCATTACATTACAAGCTATGGTAAGCATTACGGTGCTTGTCCTTTTGTGTTCATGCCCTTTTAGTGTTTGCATGCACATGTGTTTGTCTGGGCCCTCTCCTTACCCCGCTGACTCTGTACCCTGCTGCCGGTAGACATCATGGGGAAGAACGGGAAACTGCGCTCTGGCACGGCCGGCAAGTTAAAGCGCTGGAAAAAGGGACATAGCAGCAACTCCAACCCTGCCGCCAGACAGCACCGTGAGGCTGCAAGGAGGAGCTTTTTCAGTTGTCCTGCAGGTAGGAGAATTAACACTTGGTGGTCTTGGAAAGTTGGATGTACCAGCAGTTTTCTTAATGGTCCCTAAATACACGAGGTGGTGTTAAATTTCGGAGCATTCGCTGGCGTTTGAAGCACATACATGGTAAATTTATGGAGTGGCACGGACTATAGAAACTGTCACTGTCATTTTGGGCATGATCCGGGTTCATTCATACTTCACTCCATGTCATTTTTAGCCTTGGGCTTCCAGTCTCAGTAGAATGTGCTATGGTATTGGGTGTTCTATAGCGTTTACTACTCCCGACAATGCACCGAAGCCCTTTGCCGGTTCATAGCGACCGTAGAAATGTCACTATGCTTAAAAAGTTAGTGTTTCTATCTGATTATCACAATATTATCATTTGCATCGTAAGAAATGTACGGCAGATGATGTGCTGTTGGCAGTTTGTAATGCTGCTATATCACTTTAACGGACTGTTTTGGAAGCACTGTCATGACAATTTGTCAAGTATTTGAAACTTTTTGGTATGCTTCCTCGCATCCATTTCCCTCATTTGGTTTTTATCTCAGCCCTCCCCTCTTTCTCATGTACGCCTCCCACTTTTTAGGTTTCGCCTGTCGAAAGCTGCGCAAGCAGCGTTTCGCGCAGGCGAAATCTAATGTTAGAACAGTATGGGGGACTTGAACCCGCCCCTTCTTCCATTGGCTAGCTCCATAAAAGGAGGCTAGCCATTGGAAGACATCGTTGTCAATCACTTTTTCCCGTTCAGAACGCGAATCGTGGGCGTTTGACTCTTTTTTTAAGTCCCACCCCGTGTTGCCGTGTGTCCCGGGCCGCGCAGTGATTGGCTGCCGGCCAGGGACACCCCTGTGACGTCATTCCCCGGGCCGCGCTGCTATTGGCTGCCGGCCCGGGACCTGACTTGTTTCTTTTTATCTGCGACCCTGTTATCTGCATGCGTGTGGTCTGTGTATGTAGTTGTGCAGTGTACTTCCTGTCCAGTTTGGCGTGCGACCACCGAATTATAGAGCATGCACCTGGGTGTGCAACGTTTTTTCTTTGGATTGTGTGTGGACAATCGAGTGCCTCTTTGGGTGTGAAAGTATTGCTGGAGTGTTTGCGTGTGAGTTTGTGAGTGAGCGTTCGTGTGCAGATGTATGGGGTGGGTGAGGCTTGGGAAATGTGGATGGAGGTGTGTTTGGTGAGGCTTTGTGAACACGCGCCATCCGCTGGACGGAGGCACGATCCCCGGTCCCTGTGGACTTGGGCCCCTGCCCCTGCCCCCCCCCCCCACCGCCTCCAGTCGCCTCCTCCCAGGATCTGTCCCGCTGGCGCCGACGTAACTGCCGGACACTTCCAGGGCCTCCGGGAGTCGCAGACGGGCCGCCTCGACCCGAGACGCTCAGATGTTATCTGGCGAGGAGTCCCGCTTGCTGCTCCGTTCCCAGGCTCCGAGCCTGCGTGGCAGATGACTCCGGCATTAGGCCTTCCCGCCTCCCACCCCCGGGCCAGTTTTAAATGTGCTTTACTTCACACTTGGAGCAGGCCACAGAGACCAACGTTTGAAAAGTGTATCAGAGTCGCAGCAGAAAACCACACTTTCCCTCCCTTATACGGACTTTAACACTTTTATCACATTGCATGTTTACAGCTGCATCTCTTATGTGTTATGCGAGGAAGGTAAATCTGTATGTCGCGTGCATGTCACTCTATACACTGTCACACACATATGCCTATGCCTTGTGTATATGGCGGCCACTGCTGGCAAATCATTCCCGTATTTAAATTTCATTATTTGTGTATATACTTTTAGTCACGTTTGTAAAAACACAAACTAAGAGCGGGTCTCATTGAGATTGAGACTTGGCTCTGGAGGCGAGGCGGCTCGTTAACGCTGGAAGATGGCAGCTAGAGCGGTGCTATTAATGGTTCATAAAGGGAAGCTGAAGTGTGAGTGTGAAGAACTAATAGTGGAACGAATGTATTGCAAACCTACAAGTCGAAGTGATAGACAGAAAATGACAGATAAAGATAGGTAAGTGCGATCGATAGATCACAAGAGAGGCAGGTAATGAGAGAACAGACTGTAATACACAGAGATGCGCCAGACGGACGGATGAGAATAAACAGAGAGCTGGGGGTTGGATAACGATAGGGAAGGTTACACAACGACTAATACACATAGATAGACGGGCGATTCTGGATAGAGATAAGAACATGAGGTGACAGAACGAAACGAAAAATCTCTCTAGACCACAGAGTCTAGATAAGGGCAGACAGATCCACACATAGCTAGAGCCTTCGGACCCCCCACCCCTTCCAGGACTGCGGGCTCCAGCATGCGCCGCCGATATCACTGCCTTAAAAGCGAATTGTACTTTTTTTTCTAAAAAGCAGAGTATTGTTTTGCGTTTTTTGGGGTATTTGTGACTAGCTGAGGAGGCAAGCAGGGCTCGCACAAGGACAAAAGGGCGATTGTAACCGGAATATCTGGCCGCTGGGAGCGAACGGCTAGAATTTGCTCAGCTATTCCGAGGGCTCAAGTAGCCCGGGCCCGGGCAATTACAAGGAGATGGCTATCTGGGAAACACAACTTCATGAAAGCAGGCGCCGCTCCCAAACTACAAACACGGGCGGGGGAGGGAGTGGCGACATTTGGGCTAAAAATGAAAAAAATGTCAGACCCGCTTCAAAGCTTGCTCTGTTCCCTTGGGGCGAAAAATAAACAATATAGGTGTTTGGACGCCAAAAATGTACTGCTAATTAAACATCCAAAACCAACATGTCCTTCCTGAATTAATTGAAGATGAATGATGCAAAGTTGCTTAGAACACGATGCGACCGGGATAGTTTCTTAGCAGTGGCAAGTAACTACGAGGGAATAAAGCAAGTTGGCCAAGATGACAGTCTGATTAGGAGGGGCATAGGGGACACGAATGAGGGTCCCCTGCTAAATAGGTGTGCATCCGTGCATTATGTCAGGAGTCATCTCAGTGCCGTCATCTCTTTCTTGTTTTCCTGAGGTGGTGTAGTTTACTGATAAAAATTGTATTAAACGTTAACTGTCCCTTCTGAGTACTGTTCAAATCCCATCATTCCTACCTGGTTCCCCATCCTGCCCTACTCCCCCTTCCCACTACCCCCATACCGGTCTACCAGAAGTCTTTTTGTAAATGCTTTTCATAGTTACTCTGTGACGTTCTCTAATGTTCCCAAGGGTAGAATAACTGTACATACAACATGCAAATTGATAAATTAACCTGGAGAATAAAACTGACTGGGCATGTGTAATAGTGACTATTAACGTATGTTGCAGTTGTACATAGTGAGCTAGACCTGATGGGCGTTGGATCGCTTGGCATAAGAACAGTTACAATACTAAAGCACTTTTTACATGTTTCTGCAGATATTGCAGACAGGTTTCAAGTTTAAATCAAGCTGAATTTATTACTTTCAGGTACTTCGTATATAAGTTTCCATGTCGTCTCTTCTGATTTTTTTGGGTGGACGAACCACTTCAGGGTTGAAAATTTAGGCCAATAACACATTGTAAGATGCTGTTTAGAGTTAAATGTGCCTGTGTTTTAATTTCTTTAATGAACCAAACTGGTCAGATATCTGAGCTTGTCTCTGGAAAGTTGGTTTATAACCGAGGACGATGCAAAACAAGCAATACACCAGACAACTTATGCTGCTGTGTCCTTCATGAAGTTAGTCATTCATTCCATCTGACGCTGATAAGGGAATGGTTTACACTTAGACACAGAAGGACAAGCCTAGGGAAAAAAAAAAGATCATTGTGGTTTTTTCCAGCAGTATTTCTACATCCTGTATTGTTGAGAGCAGCATTCTTTACTGCAGCTGCCTTAAGGTTGCTTATAGAAAAGAAAAGTAGGATACGAACTAGACCCCAAAAACTTTTAAGAGCAATGTAGTAGTGAGAAAAAATGTTCTTCGCAAATATGTGCCAAAATTCTGGCTCTCCAAAGCAGCGTGCAATAGAATGTCTGAATCCATGTGGTAAATAATACTTTTATGCCCTCTCTGTGGGGGACTTATACCCATGTGTCTGTATTTCTTGATGAATTATTTCTACAACAAATTAGGTATATTGGATTGTTGGCACTGTGATAACATTGTCACATGCAACAGTAGTGAGCAGGATTGGTGAATGAAACAATACAATTACATTACATTTAGGCAATTACTGATGTTGTGGGCAAAATAATATCGGGTGCGCTTTAAGCAAGACCCATAGTTGTGGAGCGGTGCCTAGGGTATTTTGAAACTGAACACATTGGCCTTCAGTTCTGTCTTGAAAGTGAGAAGGAATAGTAAACTAAACAAATCTTTGGGGAAGGTGTTCCAGTGGAAGACTGGTATTAATTTGGTGTGTCCGAGTTTTGAATGTGTACTGCAGCTATAGAATTTATATTTGCTGTTCGAAGTGCTCAACATACAGGTTGTAGCAAGATGGGTGTTGGGTTGGGTTAGCAACCGTTTTCAATATATCAAATGTATCTAAGTGCTCGTGAAATGTGTTATTGTTCTACCTTTAATACAGTGCTTAGAAACAATACGTGTAAGGTATCGTCCATTTGCGAGAGATTAAGCTATTGGCATTCTAAATGACAATGCCATTAATTTATCTGTTTTTAAAACCAACACAAATAAAAAAAAAATCGCTTTTTCTTCCTTTCCTTTAACTCCATTTCTGTTTTCTCTTTTTCCTTTTTTAGGTCGAGGGACCATAGGGCTTGGCCGTAGGCCAAGACCAGAAGTCCAGAGAATTATTGTTACTTAGTAGGCTGCTTTATCCCCGCCTCTCTTTTAGTCTCTCCTCCATTGCCTGGCTTCCTAAACGGAGGCCAGCCATTGGGGGAGAGAGAAGTCCCTCCAAAGAAGCTCCGTCTTTTTCGGATTTGGGGGCGTAAGTTTTGCTGTTCTTTAGACAGTGACGTTGTCTGTCACTCAAAACAGCAAAACATGCCCCCGAATCCGAAAATGTTTCGAGCTTTGCGGCCGCCATTTTGCTGTTTGTTAAAGATGAGGTAGGTCGCCTGCTCCCGCCGTCCTCGTTCCCGCCCCCTCCCGCTGTTCGCTGCTCCCACCCCGAATCCGAAAATCGTTGCTGCCGCCATTTTGTTTTTGCCTTTTTATTCTCTTCTTGTTTCTTGCCTTCTTCCCCGCTATCCATATCTTTTTCCCGCCCCCTCCCGCTGTCCGTGGCTGATGAGGTCGCCGCTCTCGCTGTCCTCTTGCCTTCTTCCCCCTGATTGCACTCGTGTTTCCTTGCCCTCCCCCAAGTGGCTGCTGGAAATGCCTGCAATATCGGCACCGCAGACAGAAAATCCTTCAAAGGAGTAGGGCGTGGAGCAGGTTCTTTGAAGCATCTGTGTTTTGTGTGCTTGCACCCTACAATACGCCCACCGCAGCTCACTTGATAAGGGGGTTTCTGTTTTAGTCGTGTCGCGTTTGTTGTTTTAGCTCAGTAGGTTCCTTTCCTCTCGGGCCCTCACAGGCACACCATGAATTGGTGGATGCAACCGCTGCTGTGTCTCATTTTTGCCCTTCGGCACGTGCTCAATTACTTCAGCAACGTATGGGAGTATTCTGGTTGGAAAAGGATGCACAGAATATTTGGTAGCATTCAATAAACTTTAATGAGTTCTTCAAAATTAATTTTAAGTATTGAAAGGAAATCTGAGGTGGTGGGGTTTGAACAGGCCGTCATGGAGAGGTGTCCTGGGATCCCATAAGGCGTTACAAAGGGAATCTGCAGAATGCACATTATGCACAGCCGGGTGCACGTGCACGTTGTCACAGTTGTCCGACAGAAAATCCTGCCCTGCTGAGCCTCCGTAGGTGATGCGGAGAGGTCACCGGAAGCCGCCGCGGTCACTGCCTGGCTTCATGTTGACTCGCCCTACTCGAGGCCTGACATCACACCCTGGAACAATAGGATTTTCTTTCCCTGCTCGGGCCTTGGAAACAACTGAGCTTTGATCTTAGTGTTTTTTGTTCATGCGAAACTCTGCCTTTGTATTTTTTTTAAACCCTGTAGTTTGATGCAAAAACTCTTGCTGCGCTTTGTTTACAAAGATATTAAGCATTAGTAAGAACTGGTGGCAGAATGCTCTGACTTTACAAAAACACGGATAAAACATCAGCCGACAACTTAGGTCACGTGCTCGGTTTTGACTTTTTGGACACGTCTGTGTGCATTTCGTCGGCTTAGTCATCAAGTACTGGAGAGGAACCTTGCCAGGCTAACGAGTACTTGTAAAGCACGTTTTAAGGCGTTGACATACCCGGACTGCAGAGTTAATTTTGCGCCTACACAAACAGCCCATGCCAAGTCAGAACACGCAGCTTCTCGCTTGTTAATAGTACCACCAGCAGAGGAGACTCCTGCAGCCTTGTGGTAGACAAAAACAACCTAAGATGTTTAAGCAGACCTACTGCCTCCCTCCCCTCTCATCTTGCACCCTCATCATCCCTCCATCACTTCCACCCCTCTGTCTCCGCGCACCCTCACAGTTCCTCCCCTCAGTCACCTCTCACCCTCACAGTCCCACCCCTCGGCCAACTTGCACCCTCACCCCTCTGTCACCTCCACCCCTCTGTCACCTCCACCCCTCTGTCACCTCTCACCCTCACAGTCCCACCCCTCTCTCATACTCCCAGTCCCACCCTTGTCACCTCTCACCCTCACAGCCCCACCCCCCGTCACCTCTCACCCTCACAGCCCCACCCCTCGCACCCTCACAGCCCCACCGACTGCATTAAACTACTGCTTTCACTCTCTGCGGTGTCTCTTCCCATCCTCCTCACGCACTCTTCCTCTCAGCCGCCCCTCCCCCCACAGTGTTAACCCTGCATCACCACGAACCGTATGCCCACCGACACTCCTTCCCTACATTTCTCCACCCTTACCATCCTCACCGTGTGCAGCCCCCCCGACCTCACATCTCCCACTCCTCCGTCACCCACCCTGTCACACCTCCCAGCCTCGCGTCGCCCCCTCCCTCACCTGTCACGCGCCTGCACGCTCTCACCATCGACTCACTTCCTTCCCATCATACCTCTCACCCCTGCATCACCTTGCCCCCTGCTTCACCCCACCCTTACACCCTCTGCCTCACCCCACCCTCATTTCACCACCCTCGCAGTGTCACTCTGCATCATCCCTGTCCCCCTTCCTTCATCCCTCCCTTTGTCTCACCCCACACTCACACCCTGCATACCTCCTCCCCCCCGCAGAGTCCCAGCGCCTGACCCCATTCATGCTGAAAGCTGGCAGTGTTTGCGGCATCTCGTGATTAACCCCTTCGTACCCTCGCCCTCCCTGTCGGTGCTGCTGGGAGCTATGCCTGCCCTCCTCCGGAGCAGACTCCGCACTCTGCCTTAAACATCTGCCCTTTGGGACTGCCCTTGTACTCGGCACCACTGCCCTGCCCCTACCTACGGGGGCAGGAGCCCCCAACGTCAGAGGAGGCCGCTGGGGGGCACTGAGCAGAGAGGAACTTTTCATTTGTGGAGTAAGGGGAGTTTAAAGGACTGAGGATGACGTCACACGGGAAGCTGCGGAAGGAGCGAGGGGTGCTGGCGGAGTACGAGAGCCAAGTCAAAGGTGAGTGCCCCCCGGGGGTAGGTGTATGTCTGAGGCCTGCTGGAAGGGTGGGAGCTGTGGTGTCCTTGAGTGGGAAGTGGTATAATCATCATTCCGTGGGGTCTACACCCCTCTCAGTGCATCTCATCTCCCCCCCCCCGCTACAGCACTGAGGCCTTATCATTTGTCAGTGTATCTCAAGCACCCTACTGTCAGAAACTGAGGCCGACACATCTCTCTCAGTGTATCTCACCCCCTGCTGCCAGAGAACTAAGACTGAGGCCTGCACACCTCTCAGTGCATCTCAACTCCCTTTCTGCCCGAGAAATGACACATACATAGCTCTATCAGTGCATCTCAACCCCCCCTGCTGCCAGAGAACGGAGGCCTGCACAGCTATTGCCATTGTAAATGACAATACCATTTATTTATGTTTTTTTAAAAATGGAAAAAAGTGTCATAAACAATGCCAATAGCTCTAAAAAGCACAAATTTCAAATGTTATCGACCTTTGGAGGATGAACATCTATTCGACCATACCACCTAATTCCCCTTCACCCACCCAGCTCTAGAATCAACGAAAATCGGTTCCTACTCCTTGAAATGTATTACAGCAGGATAGGATTTTCATGGGGAGGGGAGGCAAAATTATGTAACCAATACAATGGACTCACAGTGCATTATCTAATACAGATGTTACAATAAGCTCTACCTCGCAGGCATCTTCTGACTCTGGTTTAGTGAGAACTTCCAGTGACAAAGGGCCCTTAACGCCGCCTCTCTGTGGGCAAAAAGGAGGTTTTCTAACAGTGTACCAAAGTTCCGGTAAACTTCTGCAGACAGGCCTATATGTATTTAATTCTAAAACATACACAACCAAGCTATCAATAACGGGGGATCACGCACTGGAATGCGGTCATATGGCCAAGATCACACAACCTGTCAACTGTAGTCAGACCATGATGGATGAATGCAAATGTGGTGCAGGGGGGGTGCGGGCTTTTATCTGTAAACCTTGTCTGGTCTGGGTATGTGTGTTATCGGCATGCGCGCCTGTATGAGCATTAGTGTGCTTGCCTCTGTGTGCCTTTTGTGTATATTCATGTGTGTATATCTTTTGTAGTTTGGTGTCTATACATATGTGCGTGGTCTGGAGTTTATGGACGATGTGAGTTTGTCTTGATGCATGTGGTTCGGCGTGTGTGGCTGGTGTGTGAGTTTTGCGGTCCAGTGTGTGGTGTATGTAAGGACTAGTGTATAGTTGTTGTGCTTTGGAGAGTTTGATATGTGTTGTGGTTCAGCGTGTGGGTGGTTGTGTGCGATTTAGGGTGTGACTGCGCGACTGGTGCTGTTTGGTGTGTGTGTGTGTATTGTTCAGAGTGTGGGAGAGTTGTGTTTTAGAGTGTGTGGCTGGCGGCACTCATGTGCAGTTTGGTGTGTGCGTTATGTTCAGAGTGTGGGAGGTGTGCGTGGTTTAGGGTGTATGCGAGATGAGAACTAAATGTTAACAGTAACTCCCCACACATTTTAAACAGACCAACCCAATCACTTTGGTTCTAAGTCCTCGCTCCCCTGTCCCCTCTCCATTTTAGGTCTCACCCTCTACCCTTTCAAGAGAAATCACATGAGGCTTTTTGTTCACCTAGCGAAGCGCCCCCTTCCCCAGAACGGACTCTACCATCACTGGATTTACAAATTTTAACACTACTTGCAGTTGACATTACGATCATTTTAATACATTTTTACAAAACATATACAATATAAAAAACAATGTCATTTACAAGGCCATTTACTCAAAACAATGTTACTGCGAGACCTATTGCATTGTAAATGATTGTTCTCCTTCTGTCCCCTTCGCTGCCCCCGTGATTCTGTGCCTTTTTGTCCTTCTGTCCCCTTCGCTGCCCCCGTGATTGTGCCTTTTTAGGTTTCGCCTCGCCGAAAGCTGCGCAGCAGACTTTCGCGCAAGGCGAAAACATTTGTTATACATAAATGGAGGCTAGCCATTGGAAGAGAGAGGCGTCCGTCTTTCAGCGAGGCGATTGGTGGGCGTTCCCGGCGATTTTTCTCAGCCTGCCCCTTTGACAACGTCATTACGGCGGCGGGCATTTACTTTTTATTTTGGCCGCCTTTTATTTTGTCATTTGCCCCGACCTCTGGTGAGTGCTTGCTGCTGTCCTGCCTTCCTTCCTCCGTCCCCCCTCCCGCTGTCCGTGTGCCCGCCCGCCCCCCCTTCCGCTGTCCGTGAGCCTGTTAACCCTCCCGCTGTCCGCCCCCCCTCCCGCTGTCCGTGAGCCTGTTCATCCGCCCCCCCCCTCCCGTTGTCCGTGAGCCCGTTAACCCTCCCGCTGTCCGTGAGCCTGTTCATGCTCCCCCCCCCTCCCGTTGTCCGTGAGCCCGTTCACCCTCCCCCCCCCCCCCCGCTGTCCGTGTAACTCTTTAACCCTGATTCGGCTCCATGGACAGATGTTTTCTCAGTCTGGATTTGTGCTGTCTCTGTTCACGGCTAGTGAATCAACAAACCCGAGGTCTGAACACACTTCACGGCTGCTTCATGGCTACCATACGTCTCGCTCGTTTGAAGTGGTGTCATCAGGGCAGGGCGAGAGTAGAGGCGTACTACAGGGATCGCCTACAAGCCATTTCCTCCCACTGAAAGATGTGCAAATAGTTAATATTGGTTTAGATGCACTATTAATAACTTATGTTACCTACGTTTCTCGTGTTGAATACCCTGTGCAGCACTTCCCCACACCTTTGCACATGCGATGTGTAGAAACACACAATTGAGAATAGTGACATACATCGTCTGAGCATCCTTGGGAAGCTTATGAGACTGGGAGCAGATACATGTCTCTTACAAGAGACTCATCAGCTAAGACCAGGACCAACTACTCTGTAAGTGCTTCCCTACATAATATCATGCAGCTGCGCCTACCAAGAAAGTCAGGAGGTGGCATACTATTGCATTACAAACACAAATTTGGGGAAAAGATGGTCAAATAGACAAAGTGGCAGGCGACCTGATCGTGGTGGGAGAATGGGCAGGCCAGCCTTTGACTATAGCGACAATTTACACCCAAACATGGGGCAAGAGTAGTTCCCCATCCCAACAGTCCACGAGACATTTCAGATAACCCAGTTATAATGGTCAGGGACATCAACGGTGTGATGCACCCTACACAGGACAAATCGGGTAGGGGGGACAGCAGATCTAGCAATAGCTAGCAAAACGTGGCACTAGGACACGAGCTTGGTTAACTTGTAGCGTTACAGACATCTACTCACGATGGATTACTCCCACCACACTTATACATTCAACATACACATTTTGGTAGATCAAAATGTCATTCAATTTATCTCAGGCTGGTCCATAATGATAAGACAAGCTGATTGAAAGACAATTCCACATTCACAACTGTATCCACATGAAGAATGTGCACCCTGAGCAGTTACTGTAATACTTTTGAGAGCAGAAGTAACATCTGTGGCTGTATGAATAATACCTGAAAACTATTTATGGAGAAGGTTAGATTGCACAACGTATACCTGTCATATTTCTTTGTTTTGATAATGTGTATCGCTTTCTGCTGCCCTGATACACACCAAGGAAAGTTTACAGTACTGTGATAACTTTACCATTTAAGGTCAAACAAACTGTTGACAATGGATAAAGTTATGATGAAGGCTCCAGATTCTTTTTTTTTTTACATTTCTGTCTATGTATTCAAATGTATTTTTGGGCCATTTTATCAGTATTTATCTGTAGAGAGTTTATTCAAAGTTGGAAGGGGGCGCGTGGTATGAACTGGGGCCCCCACCGTGCACATTTCCAAGCTTTGTGAATAACTTTTCTTCCAAGGCGAGCTTGCTAGTAAAACGTGAGCCTCTGTTGCCTGCTTGCGACCCGGTTTTGTGTGTGCCTCTGTTGCCTGCTTGTGACCCGGTTTTGTGTGTGCCTCTGTTGCCTGCTTGTGGCCCGGTTTTGTGTGTGCCTCTGTTCCCTTCTTGTGACCCGGTTTTGTGTGTGTGGGTCAATGCAATAGGTGTCGCATTTGCGAGAAATTAGGCTATTGGCTTTGTAAATGACAATTCCATTTATTTATGTTTTCAAAGCCAACACATAAATAAAAATATTGTCATTTACAATGCCAATAGCTCTAACTTTTCCAAAGGCGAAACAGTTGCATTGTAAATGCTTGTTCTCCTTCTGTCCCCTTCGCTGCCCCCGTGATTCTGTGCCTTTTTCTCCTTCTGTCCCCTTCGCTGCCCCGTGAATCTGTCACCCGTGGGTCTGAATCACTTTTTGCATTATATGAAATGCTGAAAATTTTGCACATTTCGCTTAACATTTCATTTGGCAATTACACAAGATTGTACTGACATAACAATTTTACACAGGTCTACCAATTCTTTATGGATCAGACCAGTAGGCATGCCAAGGATGTGATCTCAGGACCTGGGCAGACATTACAGTGCGTTGAGTGCCATGGCCGAGTGCGCTTTGTAAGAGTCAATAAATACACAGAACTTATTTGTGGCTACTCCTAGGGTTGTCATATTTCAAGGATTGTTCTGAAGATCGCACCCACTTGTATTGGGATGTTACCTAATCATTGCGTGATACTTTGAATCCGTTTCTGGACAACAAAACACCCTCTATGCTGATAAAGAACACATCTCAGATGTTGAGGGATGTTGCCCGGTATAAGTGTATTATACTCATCCTCTGATCTACAAACAAAGGTTACTTACCTATGTCGTCTTGCACTGGTACGATTAGGAATACACATCTATGCATTGTGTCTTATGTTTGTGGCATTTACATCACTTTACTCCTTATCAGCCTACTGTATACAGCAATCATTTTATATCCAGTGGTTGGGCTTATTCAAGTACAGCGACAAACATTTGAGCCTCTCTTCCTCTGGCTGAACTTTGTGTTTTGCAGGTATGCAACCAGTGTAGGACACAACTTTCTAGTCTGCTTTTCATGCCATGTTGTGCTCTTTTAAATGTACTGAATTTCTGGAGACTAATGTTAAGGTCGCCCAGGCATGCCACTGGAGGAATTTTCAGGTTGCTTGGAATTAAGAAGGTAAGGCGCTTGCTGTGTATCGAACAGGTCGAGAAGATTAAGCTATTGGCAAAGTAAATGATAATGCCATTTATTTATCTGTTTTCAAAACCAACACAAATACAAATGTTGTCATTTACAATGCCAATAGCTCTAACTTTTCCAAAGGCGAAACCGTTGCATTGTAAACGCTTGTTCTCCTTCTGTCCCCTTTGCTGCCCCGTGATTCTGTGCCTCTTTTCAACTTCGCTGCCCCCGTGATTCTGTGCCTTTTTAAGTCGAGGACCGGAAATACTGGCTTGCCAGCTTCCGGTAGGAGATCTTATGTTTCTTTGTAGTGTGGTTTAACCCGCCTCTCTCCTCCATTGGCTGGCTTCCTAAACAGAGGCCAGCCATTAGAGGAGAGAGCCGTCACTCCAATTTAGCCCAGTCTCTTTCGGATTCGGGGGGCGTGTTTTTGGCGTTCTTTCGCCCTGTGACGTCACCCATCACTCAGAACGCCTAAACACGCCCCCGAATCCGAAAATGGCCGTGTGTTTCTCCGAGGCATTTCCGCCTTGCCTCGGAGAAACATAGTCGTGTGGAGCGCTCCTCTCTTGTCTAGAGTGTTCTCATTCCCTCTTGATGAATTTGTAACCAGACTTTTTAATGTCAAAGCTGCCGTATGTTAAAGAACTGTGGCTTTTTTCACTTTAAAGAGACTGCAGATTTTACGCGTTTTGTTGTATTGTTTTCATCGCAAACATCTACCGGTCTCGGCTTGTGTAAGGTCTCTTAGAGCCAAACAGTCCTGTGGCTCGACCCCCCCCACCCCCCGATAATTTGTCGGCTCACCCACCTTACCTTACATCAGAGTACACCTTCGCCTCATCATCAGTACTAGCTGCACACAAGTAAGTCCACCCATTTCGGTACACACCTGATACTACAACACCCTGCCATACACTCGCACACGCACACAGTACAGAACCCATTCTTCCTGCTTGCCCAAGCTCCCATACCCCCAGCCCAAAACCCTGTAAACAACATTTCCCCTTCACTCAGAGTGCCCTCATTCTTCTCCGAGCACACTACCATAGCTACCTCGCAATGGAATTCAACTCAGCTTCCATCAGAGTGGAGGGCATGTTATTTCCCTGACCCTGCACTTTAAGCTAGCCAAATTTACGTTATCAATTTCGCAGGACACGTGGATACATACTTCGTGCACAGAGAGTCTTATGCATGCAGAGATGTCATAAAATATTGGGGTGGGGGGCAGGGGCTCACAGCTGTTATTATTCACACAGCTCTGATGATGCACCTCAGGCACAGGCTCACAGCTGTAATTATTCACACAGCTCTGATGATGCACCTCAGGCAGGTACTCACAGCTGTTATTATTCGCACAGCTCTGATGATGCACTTCAGGCACGGGCTCAGATGCACCTCAGGCACGGACTCACAGCTGTTATTATTCACACACCTCTGATGATGCACTTCAGGCACTGGCTCAGATGCACCTCAGGCACGGGCTCACAGCTGTTATTATTCACACAGCTCTGATGCGCTCTCTAATACTCTTTACTAATAACTCTCTGCTCCTCACTATCAACTGCTCACTCTACTACTTACTTACAAAGGATGACTGGGTTGTGAGAGCAGGTGGCAGAGAAGCAATCTGGAGGGCAAGGCTAGCGTGCAACAGCTAGCTACCTGGACCATTGGGTTAAGAATAAGAAGTACACAAAGGTGAGAAAGTGCAACACAAGTAAAGGTGTGGGAGGAGGGAGAAACACATGGGAATAAGAGATTAAAGGTGTGGGTTCACTGAAAAAAGCTAAAGAATGTCCAATCCTACCAATGCCTCACTTTACAAACTTCTCCAACTCAAGTTCACTCAACTACACCAGCACACAAACAAAACTCACTCGGTTTGCTGTTAGCAATGAAGATACTGAAAAATAAATGCAACTTGAAAAATAAGATAGCACAACTCAAAGCACTACATAATAGTCAGTGAATCATGAATGGCTGGAACAATTGCTTTATTTGTAATATCAAGCTCTTTGGAAGCCGTGTATTGGTAGCGACTTCTCCACACCAACTCAAGGAGCAAGGAAGAGACATAGTAGGAAAGTACTACGAGTGGTTTGCCTCCTTCCCTCAGGAATATCTCAGAAACAATAACGTACATGGAACCAATGGCGTTATTCATTGCTGAGCAAATAGTTTCTATTTAAATGTATGCATGAGAAAGCCAACTTCACCTAAGTGCCACGTTCCTGCTACCCTGAAATCCAAACTTCCCTCAAGTGAGTGCTTGTTGTTGTCCTCTCTAAAACTAAACTTCTCCAAGGACAAGAACTACTTCACCCCAGCTAGACCTGTGCATGCCCAAACTATCAAAAACCACTCTTCATGGAAAGCAAAACTGTTACTTCGAGAACATGTTCCAATCTTCATGTACCCATTCATGACATTTTATTTTAATCAAAATGTTACCTTTTTTATGCTGCTATGTATCGTACATGTATTCAGCTTTCTAAACCTGGTATACCTTTGTCTATATCTATGGAAGATATGTAGCGAGTGAAGCCTGCTGCACAGAAATATGGCAACTATCTTCCAGTGCTCAATAGGGTTCACTTCAATGCCCTAGGAGGGCACATCGGTTAGCCAGACCGACTCCTAATCAAGAAATCTCAGGGTGCACTCAAGAGAGGGTACTTGCTGGACAAGTTCTTTAGATCACTCGAGCATTTCGGCGAGCTAGATCAGGAAGACTCTTAAGCTGAAGCACCCTGAGCATAGAGTGGAGACGCTTGTGAATGTTGATGGGCTCACCGTGCTAGGACGAGGCCCTCTATAGACCAGAAGTGGGACAGTCGAGTATGAGGTATCAGCAGTAGCAATGAAAAGTGTGAGTTGTGGTAGACCCTGATGCAGCCTTAACTATTGATTTGGAAGCTTCAAACTTACACTAATACCCAGGAAACAGGTGTCTTGACACTTGTCTCTGTAACGGACTGGTAAAATTGCACAAAAAGATGGGGTTTTATCGATTTCATAAAGAGGAGGAAAGCAGAAAAAAAAAAGATTAAGGAATTGGGAGTTTCAAGCCGTAACGGTAAGACAAGGAAAGGATCACCTCCTAGTCTTGCACACCAAACTTAAGACAGATAAAGGGCAACATGGGTGCGAGACAGTATGGCACCACCTTGTAAAGCCTTGTGCCACAAAGCATTGATGTGTGACACCTTCACAAGGTGGTGCCATACTGTCTTACGCCCATGTTGCCCTCTATCTGTGCTGCTCCCTTTGGACCCTTTTTTGCAGTGTGGCCTACCACATTTCTTATCTGCAGGCCTGAGCTTGTGTTTTTCTCTTCTATCATGTGTTTCAGGTCCTCCAGCTTTCCATTCATGGGTTATTAACCTATGTGGAGTTCTGTTTTATCCTGGAGAGGCCCAGCGGCCTGCATTTGATATCATCCCAGACCTTCCCATATGTTTAAGAGTGTTTTGTCCTAGAGGACAGTGACTTCAATTCCATCCCAACCCAGGGATCCAGCCTTTGGATCTTTGTGGTAATTTCCTGTGTTACCGGGGTGCTTGTACACCATAGAAATGTCTATTAAGACCTCTCTGACTTCTATTTATTCATCTGTAAATTGTTTTTTGCCCATCCCAGGCTCAGGCCACGAGCCTCCGCATCATCCTTAGAACTGTGACGTTGGTGGCCATCAAGTTGTCTTCATACCAGGTATATTGCCGGTCCATGATAACGATTCATCTTTACATGTCCCATGCTCGGGATAGACCCCAGCCACAGGCTCCACTAGTGTGCAGGTATGATTACCACCAGCACTTGCCTTTACCTTCGGCACGGGTGTTCGTGATAAAGGTGTTATTGGGACTGTCCCTATTTCTGGTGATCAATTGATCTATATACTTCTTGTGCTTTTTTAGTGTGCACTTTCTCTTTTTACATTATTTCTGGAAACATACTTTATCTGTTATGTAACCTGTGCCTTACCTTTCTATGCTGTGCTGACCACCAGTTGTGTATATTTATGGCACACAGCACCCTAGTATTTTATCATAAAGAGTGTTTTACTTTTTTGTCTTACCAGGCGCATCCTCCCTTGCTTGTCTGACCATTGCACCCTGAAGAAGGTGAAGACCCACACCTTGTTCAACCACCAAAACGCGCGTCGGTGCTGGAGTTCCCTTGTTAATTTGTGGTTTTCTCCCCCAATATTCATCTATATGCCAATAAGAACGTGTAACTTCAACTATGAAATGCATCACGTTTTGCCTCTTATGCATTGATTAACCTTGGAATTGACTGAAGGGTTCCATCTTTGTGGTTTTGACAGTCATCTATCACTGCATGAAAAAGATTTTAAACAAGCATTTGCAATGCAAAAGGTCTCGCATTAGGAAAGTTTGAGCAATTGGTATTGTAAATGACAAATTTTTTATTTATGTGTTGGTTTTGAAAATAGCTAAATGAATAGTTTTGTAATTTACAGAGCCAATAGTTATAACTTTTGCAAATATGACACCTATAGCATGCAATAGGTGTTGTATTTACGTGACTTGGATGTATTGATATTACAAATAACAATGGCTTTTCATTTTTTTTAATAATACTTAAATAAAAGTTTTTGTAATTTATAATGGCAATAGCTTAAAGTTTTGTAAATAACATTTTTGTGAAGATTATGTTCAGTGTATTTTATTGCGACGAAAATCCAAGAACAGAAGTGAAATATTAACATCTTTTTGTGACATTTGTAATAAAGCTTGAAACATTGATAGAACATATTTGAACCAGTTGTTGAATGGTTGTACAGATTGATGCAGTGGTGGCACTGAGTGATGTTGTGGTGGCGACACGTAATGCTGTGGCGTTCAGTGATGCTTTGGTAGGGCATAGTGATGTTGTGGTGCCCCTGAGTGATGCTGTGGTGATGTGATAGATAGAGTGAGCTTTTGTTTATAATAAAGTTGTAAATTTTGTCTTCGACCTCCACTCCACCTCTGTTTTTCTTTTGCTGAAACTCCCTAACGGGTTCAATACAAAAACTATGTATATCACATGAAGAATAATACGTGAAAAAAATACTTTAATTTTTCACTGTTGAAAACGTGTCTTTATTGTGAAAAAAATACTTTAATTTTTCACTGTTGAAAACGTGTCTTTATTTGTGAAGTGATTCTTCTTGTTACATATACGTTGTGACCGCTTTTTGTTGCAACATGCAGAATTAAATGGAAAAAAAGGCACATAGTGTTCCATGGCGAGCACAATGATGTCTGCTAGGCTGTTGGCTAATATTGCTATGGTGGTGTGTGCTAGTGTTGTGTTTCTAGTCTTGTTAGCTATGGTGTTGGGGCCTTTGTTGATTGTGTATTTTTTTGGCGGCTATTGTTGTTTCGTCTAGACTGTTTGTGTGTGATAGAGTCTTTGTGTTTGAGAGGGTGTGTGAGTGAGAGGGTGAGAGGGTGTGTGAGTGAGAGGGTGAGAGGGTGTGTGAGTGAGAGGGTGAGAGGGTGTGTGAGTGAGAGGGTGAGAGAGGGTGAGAGAGGGTGAGAGAGGGTGAGAGAGGGTGAGAGAGGGTGAGAGAGGGTGAGAGAGGGTGAGAGAGGGTGAGAGAGGGTGAGAGAGGGTGAGAGAGGGTGAGAGAGGGTGTGAGGGTGAGAGAGGGTGAGAGAGGGTGTGAGGGTGTGTAAGGGTGAGAGAGGGTGTGAGGGTGTGTAAGGGTGAGAGAGGGTGTGAGGGTGTGTAAGGGTGAGAGAGGGTGTGAGGGTGTGTAAGGGTGAGAGAGGGTGTGAGGGTGTGTAAGGGTGAGAGAGGGTGTGAGGGTGTGTAAGGGTGAGAGAGGGTGTGAGGGTGAGAGAGGGTGAGAGAGGGTGTGAGGGTGTGTAAGGGTGTGAGGGTGAGAGAGGGTGAGAGAGGGTGTGAGGGTGTGTAAGGGTGAGAGAGGGTGAGAGAGGGTGTGAGGGTGTGTAAGGGTGAGAGAGGGTGTGAGGGTGTGTAAGGGTGAGAGAGGGTGAGAGAGGGTGTGAGGGTGTGTAAGGGTGAGAGAGGGTGTGAGAGGGTGTGTGAGTGAGAGGGTGAGAGGGTGTGTGAGTGAGAGGGTGAGAGGGTGTGTGAGTGAGAGGGTGAGAGGGTGTGTGAGTGAGAGAGGGTGAGAGAGGGTGAGAGAGGGTGAGAGAGGGTGAGAGAGGGTGAGAGAGGGTGAGAGAGGGTGAGAGAGGGTGAGAGAGGGTGAGAGAGGGTGAGAGAGGGTGAGAGAGGGTGAGAGAGGGTGAGAGAGGGTGAGAGAGGGTGAGAGAGGGTGAGAGAGGGTGAGAGAGGGTGAGAGAGGGTGAGAGAGGGTGAGAGAGGGTGAGAGAGGGTGAGAGAGGGTGAGAGAGGGTGAGAGAGGGTGAGAGAGGGTGAGAGAGGGTGAGAGAGGGTGAGAGAGGGTGAGAGAGGGTGAGAGAGGGTGAGAGAGGGTGAGAGAGGGTGAGAGAGGGTGAGAGGGTGAGAGAGGGTGTGAGGGTGTGTAAGGGTGAGAGGGTGTGTGAGGGTGAGAGGGTGTGTGAGTGAGAGGGTGTGTGAGTGAGAGGGTGAGAGGGTGTGTGAGGGTGAGAGGGTGTGTGAGTGAGAGGGTGAGAGGGTGTGTGAGTGAGAGGGTGAGAGGGTGTGTGAGTGAGAGGGTGAGAGGGTGTGTGAGTGAGAGTGTGAGTGAGGGTGGTGTGAGATGGAGAGAGGTGTGTGAGTGAGAGGGTGAGAGGGTGTGTGAGTGAGGGTGAGGGTGTGTGAGTGAGAGGGGAGAGGGGGTGGTGAGAGTGAGGGGGTGAGAGAGAGGGTGAGTGAGGGTGAGGGGTGTGTGAGCGAGAGGGTGAGCGAGGGGGTGTGTGGGTGAGCGAGGGGGTGTGTGGGTGAGCGAGGGGGTGTGTGGGTGAGCGAGGGGGTGTGTGGGTGAGCGAGGGGGTGTGTGGGTGAGCGAGGGGGTGTGTGGGTGAGCGAGGGGGTGTGTGGGTGAGCGAGGGGGTGTGTGGGTGAGCGAGGGGGTGTGTGGGTGAGCGAGGGGGTGTGTGGGTGAGCGAGGGGGTGTGTGGGTGAGCGAGGGGGTGTGTGGGTGAGCGAGGGGGTGTGTGGGTGAGCGAGGGGGTGTGTGGGTGAGCGAGGGGGTGTGTGGGTGAGCGAGGGGGTGTGTGGGTGAGCGAGGGGGGGTGTGGGTGAGCGAGGGGGGGTGTGGGTGAGCGAGGGGGGGTGTGGGTGAGCGAGGGGGTGTGTGGGTGAGCGAGGGGGGGTGTGGGTGAGCGAGGGGGTGTGTGGGTGAGCGAGGGGGTGTGTGGGTGAGCGAGGGGGTGTGTGTGAGTGATGGTGGGTGTGTTAGCGAGGTGGTGTGTGTGTGAGAGTAGGAGTGTGTGTGTTTTTGTGAGCTAGAGAGAGGTGTTGAGGTAGAGAGATGTATAGAGAGAGAGGTGGTGAGGGATATACAGAGATTGCGAGAGATGTTGTGAATGAGAGAGATTGAGAGACAGAGGTTGTGTTGTATAGAGAGTGTGAGTTCTGAAAATCTTGAGGTATGTTTTTTTAGAGTTATAGAGTGTTTTGGAGTGAGAGAGAGAGTGATGTATGGAGGGTGAGCAAGAGTCATGTATTGCGGTAGAGTGAGACTGATGTATGGACTGAGAGCAAGAGAGCGGTTTGTTGTGTGGGCATGAGAGAGTTGGCTATATATATTGAGTGATTTGGCAACAGAGAGAGCGTGATTTGGCAATTGAGAGAGAGTGATGTGGTAATTGTGATATAGAATGAGGAGGTTAGTGGGTTTGAGAGAGTAAGAGTATGATTAATGTGGCGACTATGAGAGATAGAAAGTGATTTGGGAATTAACATAGTGAAAGTGTGGTGTTGATGGAGAGAGAGAGTGGTGTATGGAGGGAGAGAGTGCTGTGTGGAGTGAGAGAGAGAGCGCGAGTGGCATGCTACTCGTCCGCTAACCACTGCATAAGGGATAGTAGGCACTATATACATACCCATACCACGCCATACTATGGAACCTTTGGCAATAGGACATCAGTGACCTGCATGTCTGAAAGTGAAACCAATGACGCGGTTGCACGGCGTTCCCGATCTGGGGCGCTTCTTTGGAATGTTTCTATCTGGGTTGAAAATGAAGGTATGGATTTTTGGCCTGTGAATTGGTGACAGTCGGCGGGGCCGTGGGTCAGGGGGTGCAGTAGGAAGTGCTGCTCTTTGCAGTTTCCAGTAATTAGGGTCTCCTTAAATTGTTTCTGCCTCCCGCTGGTTATGTTTATATGCCTTAAAATGCAAAAATCGGCCCCACGTAAAAACAAATGTATATTCTTGAGAAAAACGGCAACAAAAAAAAAATATCCTGAATCAAAAGCCCACACCACACACAGGAAGAACGTACTCGGTAAAGAAAACAAGCAGCTGCTGCCCGAGGATGTTACCTAAGCATTGGAAACACGCACGCTCTGAGGCTGGAGTGGGGGCTGAAGTGAGGAGAGGCACCCAGAGGTGCCATTAGGAATGTGTAACGTGAAAACAGAAGGGGGCTGGCTCTAATCAGCAAGGCCGAGCCTATAACGTAAACAACAAGAGGAGGATGCCAGTGCTGATAATAATAACTTAGAACTATAATGAATCCTCCATAAACTGAAAATCAAATTCAGAGAAGGGAATGCTTCTTAGTTGCAATTTTATTGTATATTCAATGATGTTTTATAAAAACCATTTTTACATTTGAAAAAGAGACATTGAAAGAAACACAAGAATGCAAAACGGACACAAGAAGATGCAATTAATGAGGAATGAACCACCATTCGATACTACAGTCATATCACTTTCACCAGACATTCAAAGCATACAACCTACTCTCACACATACCATATGTACATTATCTACAATAGGAGAACATAAAACGGGTACTGCCTTTGTATGAACCAAATGTTTGTAACTTGTACTAAAAGAATAGAAAACCATCAAGAGTTTTTTCAATTTCAAGCAATCTTGGTGAATTAAATGCAAATAAATATTATGCAACAAATGGCGAAAGATCTGTGCAGAGAAGTACTCTTAGATCAATTGGCAGACCAGTAAGGGGATGGGCCTACGCGTTTCGAATCTTTTAGTTCCTTGGAGATTCTCATCAGGGCCTCGGGTAGCTGAGCAAAGGAAAAGAAAGAAAACAGAAAAATTTCTTTTAGGCAAAGGAGATTCTAAAGGTAACAATTGCATATCAGGTAGACACATTAGTTAATATCTTTAAGCTAATAGCACATTCCGAATCTCTAAAACTCAGTGGGAGCCCAGGGTTTTTGGAGGGAACAGGATCGATGTAAAATATGGATTAAGGGTACTCCAGGCGGGGCTCAGTAATGCTAATGTAGCGGGGGGTTGTCAGTAGTCAGAGGTTTACACTCAACAGTTAACAGTGCAGCTATACTATAATAGGCTGCTAAGGGAGGAAGTTAGCGGTGGAAGGGAACTTACCACCCAAGTTGCTGGCGGTGGTCCAGAGCAGAGGAATGTTAGGGGCGGAGACCAGTCAATCTGTGGATATATAGGTCGTAATTAATCTCAGTCGGAGAATAGATATGGAGGCCTAGAATTACAGGGGGAAGGCCTGGTCTGACTCTCTTACCGCTCTCGGGAGAGTGAAGTATCCTTGCGCTGAGGGAAACAACGAAGGGTAATGGAGGGGTGAAAGGTGCCCGGTTGACAGAAGCCAAGGAAGTTGGGCGTAGTGTCTTTCTGGTAAGGAAGGCACAAAATCCTGTGTGATCAAAAAAGGGGGCACAACTTAATTAACAAGCCACAAAAACAAAACAGTCGCGTTGCAACAATGGTACAGACGAGGTGTAAAAGTTCACCTTCGGGGTCACGGAGGTGAAAAACCGTGTTTTAATCAGGCTGACTCGGCAGAGGTGGCAGCGTTAGCACAAGCAGGCAGAAGTCGAGTGTGCTGTGCCTTTATACTGGAAGGATTTGCGAACTCCTGCGTGGGCAAAGAGCACAAATCAGTTAAGGAAGCCCCATATCAGGGATTAACATAGTCACAATGGTAAGGGCATAATGTAACACCTCACCTTCACGAGACACAGGTGAAAAGTTAGTCTTAAATCAATCAGACTCGGCACCGGTGGCAGCGTCAGCACAAGAGGGCAGAAGTCCGGTGTGCTGTGTGAAAATAAAGAACACGGCGGCCGTAGTTAGAGAAGTTGTGCCACGGGCCAACTGTTCCACACAACTCGAGCCCTTGACTCCACATAACTAGACTCACGGACTGCATGGCACAAGCTCTTACCGGGTTACGGAGACGGAGCCATCGGGTTGCTGCAGCCGGTCGGCGTCGCGAAGAGCACTAATCACTCGCGCATGCGCGTTACCCTGATGCGAGTGGCTGGCAGATTTATAGTGGGTCTCGCCTTAGTCAGCAGTGGGCTGGGGGGCGGTCCTAGGTAGGCCAAATGCTTCCCACTAGTGTAGAGTCGGCGAAGTGAAGCTTAAAGGTTTGGGAGGGGAAAATTAAATAACCATGCAGCAAACTTAAGTGGTACTCACATAAACCACCGGAGATTATAATTTAAAGATTTCTGACAGCTCATTTAAACCTGACACGGCTGTGTCAAATTTTACAATTAGCATCGCTTCCCTTCTGGATAGAAGGAGGCTCATGTCGCCTCCTCGGGGGTTCTTTTCTATCCTGGATATTACTGTCCACTTGAAGTCATTGAGTCCATGTTGCCTCCTGTTCCAATGATTCACTAGGGGGGCATTTTCAACATTTCTCTTCAGCCTCGATTTGTGTTGAGTTATGCGTTGTCGCACTTCTTGTTCTGTCTTACCAATATACAGACGGTCGCATGGGCATATAACTCCATATATTACAAATTTCGATTTGCAATTGCTAAAAACCTCATGCTTCCATGATATGCCTCTATGTTGGAAAACTGTGCCTTGTATGGTGGTTTCACAACAAAGGCAGGTGCCACATTTATGATGACCTAGTATAGGTGCCAGACCCATCATTTGGCGAAGGGATGGTTGGCTCTGGGAATGCATTGCGGCTCTTACCACATGGTTCGCCACACTATTTTCTCGTTTGAAAGCGAACAGTGGGGGTTCTTTTAGGCTCTCATCAAGGTTACGCACCAGATGCCAATTTTGCCCAATGATGCGTTTGAGCTGGTTCGCATTCGGGCAGAAGGTTGTCACACAGACCTGTCGTTTCTGTTCAGGTTTCTTTTTGCGTTCCAACAGAGTTTCACAGGGGGTCCACCTTGCTCGTTTCATGCAGTCTCTCACCAATCTTTTGGGGTACCCCCTATCACAAAGTTTGGACACCAGTCTCTCTGCATGGTGTGAGAAATCCTTATCATAAGTACCAAAGTCCCAAGAGCAGGGAGGTTGGCAACTACTTTATTTACTAAGCCCACAGACCGCAATAAAGCAATACTATTCCAGAGTAACCATCCGAGAAGTTTAAGGGAAAACTTGCCATATGGGCAATTTCTGCGCGTCCGCAGAAACTGTACTTATGATAAGGATTTCTCACACCATGCAGAGAGACTGGTGTCCAAACTTTGTGATAGGGGGTACCCCAAAAGATTGGTGAGAGACTGCATGAAACGAGCAAGGTGGACCCCCCGTGAAACTCTGTTGGAACGCAAAAAGAAACCTGAACAGAAACGACAGGTCTGTGTGACAACCTTCTGCCCGAATGCGAACCAGCTCAAACGCATCATTGGGCAAAATTGGCATCTGGTGCGTTACCTTGATGAGAGCCTAAAAGAACCCCCACTGTTCGCTTTCAAACGAGAAAATAGTGTGGCGAACCATGTGGTAAGAGCCGCAATGCATTCCCAGAGCCAACCATCCCTTCGCCAAATGATGGGTCTGGCACCTATACTAGGTCATCATAAATGTGGCACCTGCCTTTGTTGTGAAACCACCATACAAGGCACCGTTTTCCAACATAGAGGCATATCATGGAAGCATGAGGTTTTTAGCAATTGCAAATCGAAATTTGTAATATATGGAGTTATATGCCCATGCGACCGTCTGTATATTGGTAAGACAGAACAAGAAGTGCGACAACGCATAACTCAACACAAATCGAGGCTGAAGAGAAATGTTGAAAATGCCCCCCTAGTGAATCATTGGAACAGGAGGCAACATGGACTCAATGACTTCAAGTGGACAGTAATATCCAGGATAGAAAAGAACCCCCGAGGAGGCGACATGAGCCTCCTTCTATCCAGAAGGGAAGCGATGCTAATTGTAAAATTTGACACGGCCGTGTCAGGTTTAAATGAGCTGTCAGAAATCTTTAAATTATAATCTCCGGTGGTTTATGTGAGTACCACTTAAGTTTGCTGCATGGTTATTTAATTTTCCCCTCCCAAACCTTTAAGCTTCACTTCGCCGACTCTACACTAGTGGGAAGCATTTGGCCTACCTAGGACCGCCCCCCAGCCCACTGCTGACTAAGGCGAGACCCACTATAAATCTGCCAGCCACTCGCATCAGGGTAACGCGCATGCGCGAGTGATTAGTGCTCTTCGCGACGCCGACCGGCTGCAGCAACCCGATGGCTCCGTCTCCGTAACCAGGTAAGAGCTTGTGCCATGCAGTCCGTGAGTCTAGTTATGTGGAGTCAAGGGCTCGAGTTGTGTGGAACAGTTGGCCCGTGGCACAACTTCTCTAACTACGGCCGCCGTGTTCTTTATTTTCACACAGCACACCGGACTTCTGCCCTCTTGTGCTGACGCTGCCACCGGTGCCGAGTCTGATTGATTTAAGACTAACTTTTCACCTGTGTCTCGTGAAGGTGAGGTGTTACATTATGCCCTTACCATTGTGACTATGTTAATCCCTGATATGGGGCTTCCTTAACTGATTCGTGCTCTTTGCCCACGCAGGAGTTCGCAAATCCTTCCAGTATAAAGGCACAGCACACTCGACTTATGCCTGCTTGTGCTAACGCTGCCACCTCTGCCGAGTCAGCCTGATTAAAACACGGGTTTTCACCTCTGTGACCCCGAAGGTGAACTTTTACACCTCGTCTGTACCATTGTTGCAACGTGACTGTTTTGTTTTTGTGGCTTGTTAATTACGTTGTGCCCCCTTTTTTGATCACACAGGATTTTGTGCCTTCCTTACCAGAAAGACACTACGCCCAACTTCCTCGGCTTCTGTCAACCGGGCACCTTTCACCCCTCCATTACCCTTCGTTGTTTCCCTCAGCGCAAGGACACTTCACTCTCCCGAGAGCAGTAAGAGAGTCAGACCAGGCCTTCCCCCTGTAATTCTAGGCCTCCATATCTATTCTCCGACTGAGATTAATTACGACCTATATATCCACAGATTGACTGGTCTCCGCCCCTAACATTCCTCTGCTCTGGACCACCGCCAGCAACTTGGGTGGTAAGTTCCCTTCCACCGCTAACTTCCTCCCTTAGCAGCCTATTATAGTATAGCTGCACTGTTAACTGTTGAGTGTAAACCTCTGACTACTGACAACCCCCCGCTACATTAGCATTACTGAGCCCCGCCTGGAGTACCCTTAATCCATATTTTACATCGATCCTGTTCCCTCCAAAAACCCTGGGCTCCCACTGAGTTTTAGAGATTCGGAATGTGCTATTAGCTTAAAGATATTAACTAATGTGTCTACCTGATATGCAATTGTTACCTTTAGAATCTCCTTTGCCTAAAAGAAATTTTTCTGTTTTCTTTCTTTTCCTTTGCTCAGCTACCCGAGGCCCTGATGAGAATCTCCAAGGAACTAAAAGAGATTCGAAACGCGTAGGCCCATCCCCTTACTGGTCTGCCAATTGATCTAAGAGTACTTCTCTGCACAGATCTTTCGCCATTTGTTGCATATTATTTATTTGCATTTAATTCACCAAGATTGCTTGAAATTGAAAAAACTCTTGATGGTTTTCTATTCTTTTAGTACAAGTTACAAACATTTGGTTCATACAAAGGCAGTACCAGTTTTATGTTCTCCTATTGTAGATAATGTACATATGGTATGTGTGAGAGTAGGTTGTATGCTTTGAATGTCTGGTGAAAGTGATATGACTGTAGTATCGAATGGTGGTTCATTCCTCATTAATTGTATCTTCTTGTGTCCGTTTTGCATTCTTGTGTTTCTTTCAATGTCTCTTTTTCAAATGTAAAAATGGTTTTTATAAAACATCATTGAATATACAATAAAATTGCAACTAAGAAGCATTCCCTTCTCTGAATTTGATTTTCAGTTTATGGAGGATTCATTATAGTTCTAAGTTATTATTATTAGGAATGTGTAAGCACTAAAAAAAAAAACGCAGTGGCATAAAGCAGGGTAGGAAGCGGGAGGCGCCGCAGCTAACCCAGATAGACGGGACACCTGGGTGGTGTGTGGGTCAGACAGTCATGTCAGCCCCAGTGCGTTGGTAGTAGAGCACAGGGTTCCCCGCGGATTAGGATAAGGGAGGGAGATAGCTGGCATTGCGCAGAGGGGGGCGGGGGAGAGCATTCCTTTGAAGTATGAAGCTTGTGTGTGGCGGGTCTGATACGTGCAACAAATGGTGATTTTTGGGGTGGGGGAGGCGGAAGAGATTCCTTGGGAGCAAATGGGTGCGAGGCAACGCGCGTCTCACACGACTGGATAACATGAACAATGTTTATCAAATAAAGCAAAACGTGTTCAGTTGTGGGAAGTGCTTAAAACGCAGCCAAGCAAAAAATACGAAAAACTGATGAAAATAAAAGAAAGGCATTTATTCTTCCAATGCGGCCGCAATGATGAAATAAAACTAAAGCAGGATTCCGTGAACCATGTGCAGCGCTTGTTCAGTTTGAAACACCAACAGTGCGATGAGGTTTAAAAAAAAAAGCGGCAGTCACTGTGAAAGTGCACGTATACTTCCAATGCCGCAGCAATGATGAAATAAAACTAAGCAGGATTCTGTGAACCGTGTGCAGCGTGTGAAAGTGCATGTATGCTTCCAATGCTGCAGCAATGATAAAATAAAACTAGGCAGAATTCCGTGAACAGCATGCAGCGCGTCATAGTGAAAGTGCACGTATACTTCCAATGCGGCAGCAATGATGAAATAAAACTAAGCAGGATTCCGTGAACCGTGTCAAAGTGAAAGTGCATGTATGCTTCCAATGCAGCAGCAATGATGGAATAAAACTAGGCAGAATTCCGTGAACAGCATGGAGTGAGTGAGGCCAAGCGTGCGCTGGCGAAGCGTCGCGCTTCAAGAGCCTGGTGGTGTGCGAGGCTTACTTGCAAGTCGGGTGGGGGTGCGAGCGAGTGGGAGGGAACGAGCATATGGGGTGTGTGTGAGACCTAGCGCGCGCTGTCGAAGCGTCACACTTCAATAGATCACGTGTATTAGGAGGAATCAGATTGGTCAAAGAGTTTGTTTCAACTACTATACTCTCGTCTGCGGGATAGAATAGTAGAGACCTAAAAAAGATGGGGGGGGGTGGGAGGGGGGGGTGTTGTCGCCGTGTAGTTGACACATTGAAAATTGTGATGCTGTATTTTGTAAGTCGTATGAGTGGGTATGCACTTGTTGGTATGAACAATTGTGTGTGGTGTAAGATGGTTTTTTATGTGCATTGCTGATGCTGTCCTCATACAATTGCGATCTTTTATTTATTGAAAACATTTGATATTCCTTGTACTTAATGTATTTGTGTATTATATTTTGGTAGGCCAGTGTTACATGTTTGCATCATTTATATAAGTGATGATTAGCACTTTGGATTAATTAAGCTGGTAGAGAATTTTGCTTTGATTGTGTTCTGAATTTCCCCTGTTCTCTCTACCTGCTATAAGCTCAGGGCCCCTTTCTATGCGAGTGGTTACATTTCAATTATGTAATCATCAGCATATAGAAAAAGACCAATAAAAAAAGCAAATAAAAGCAGCTAATTGCACAACATCATAGTGGAACTTTTTTTAATTTTATAAACAGAGTTTGTTGGTGTTCATGGAAAGAAAGGTAAAGTACATGTTGGCACATAGAAAGACATGTACAGCAATTATAATAAATGTTAGGCCAAAGCCCGCACAGTCTCATTGCTCAGTGTGTGAAACAGTATAGCACAAGAATACATGAACATGTATACAAAGGCCATACATTAGCTGTAATACATCTTGCTAATACGGTTTAATCCAAGTATGGTGCTGGGAGGGGGGGGGGGCTGATTGGGAGGACACCTCCGCTATTGTGGTGTGCCCATCTGTCCAATAACCTTGCAGGGAGGGGAAGGGCCGAAGCATGTGCACTAGATCCACCAGGTCGATATGGCACCTTGGGAAGCCCAAGAATGCCATGGGAAAGATCTTGTGTATCTTTAGTGACGTAAAATATGTCCTGTGTAGCAATGCAAACTGAACACATTTGAACTAGGAATTATTGGGCATTTTTGGTGTGGTATTCGCGAAGAAAGAGCCATTCCTTGTCATGCAAAGCATATCCTAGGTCTTCCTCCCACTGAGACAAGCTAATGGAATATGCAAATGTGTGTGTAAGCCTTTGTAAAGCCACATCACTAGGTGAAGACCAGTTCCCAACTCGTATACAGCCTGTGTGAGCGCATGCGTCCCCTGGTTCTGCACCAGACGGTGTCCGGTGCCAAGAAATGTTGTCATGTAGGAGGAAAAGGGTGTTCAATAAGTTGTGATCTTAAATAAAGGATTGCTGCGTTGCAAGCCAACCATCTACAAAAAAGTCTTTGATTGTTTGGACACCCATGATTCCCAAGGTTTCAACATAGTGACTGTGAATGAACCTATAGGTGTCGGCAGACCTTTCAGCGGTACATTGGGTGCATACGGAGTGGGGGAACCTGTGTATTTCAGGGCCCGTTTCCAATATGTGAATGCATTAATTAAGAGTAATGGCAGTCAGGCGTATTACACCTGGGAGCAGTAGTGTCGGCAATATACCCATATGCATCATATGTGCTGTGAAGTCTACTTCACTCAGATGAAGGCCTGCCAGCCAATAAGACTGCCACTGCAATTGGCCTGCATAGCAATAAGCCCGGAGAAATGGGTGCCCAAGACCTCCCTCAATCGTTAGCAGCTGCAACTTTGCCAGGCTCACTCTACACCTACCCGACCCCCAGATCAAATCCATAAGCAGAGTATTGAACTGTTTAAAACAGGTTGCAGGCACCACTATAGGAAAGTTTACAAAGAAATATAACACTGGGAAGCATCACCATCTTAGAAAGGGCCAATCGGCCTGCCAGAACATAGTGGAACCTAAGGCAGAACCCTTGGGCAACCTGTAGGTGATGAGTTTACAACGAACCTGAAAGGAAGGTAGAACAGCTTACACACACTCTTTAACAGGATGCAAGCTATTCTAGGGCATGGCCCTTCAGATCTACCTTCAGAAGTCTTTTCAGGATGAGGGGGCGGAATACCACATTGAAGCAGTAAAGAAGGTGCAGTATTTGGAAGTGGAAGCTTGTGGATTTCTCTGATACTGGGAAGGTAGCTCTAGTCTGGGGTGGTTCCCTGAAGAATAACAAGCACTGGCTTTGCCAATAGGTTTCGCATTTGGAAAGTTGGAGCTATTGGTTTTGTAAATGACATTTTATATTTATATATCGTTATTGGCATTGTCAATAACAATATATAAATATAAAATGTCATTTACAAAACCAATAGCTCCAACTTTCCAAATGCGAAACCTATTGGCAACGCCAGTGCTTGTTCATGGTTAAAGTGAATCGCATTGGCTTCGAAGCGCCTCTGTAGCCGTTGTGAACGGGTAGCATTTGCTACGAGTGGTTTTAGTTAGTCTTTTCTGGCACGTTGCAATCAACATGACAACCTAGTATGCTGCTATTAAATTATCTTGTTGCTTTCTCCTCATAAATTTACAGTGTTGATATGCTGGCAAATGGCCGGAGGGAAGCCGGATGGGGGCGGGAGAGCCTGGTAGGGGGGCGGGAAAGCGAGCGAGGGGAGGAGAAGTGTGGCAGGCCGATTAGTGAGATGCGCGTGCTTGTGTGGTCACGTGACCCGCTTTTGTGGTCACGTGACTCACATGCACTGTGAAAAAACCGCAGTGGTTTGACGAGTCGATGGAGCACTTGAATTCTCGCCTATTACATTCGCAAGCGAATGATAATAGGCGAAACCTAAAAAGAGAAGGCTTTAGAGAGGAAAGCATGCCATATGTAAGTGTTGATGCATGGACACCCTTTTCTGAGAGTAGTTGAGAACAATGAGGCACTCTAGATTTTGCTGCAGTGTCCTAGTGATTTGACACTTAGGAACGGATTTATACCACATCCGACAACATGGCAGAAGGTAGGAAAAAAAAAAGAAAGGAGAAGTTCTTTGTATCAAGACATACTTGAAACTAGATTAGTCAGAAGCTGGCAAGTGGGTGGACGCTGGGGGAGGCACAGAATTGAGGAATGGGAAAAATAACTGATGAAAGTCCTTAAAGCCCTGCACCAAGATTTAAATTGGAAAACTAAGAACATTGAGACTTCACCTAAATCCACTGATTCTAAACCAAAGGAAGCATTATATAAAATGGCACGGCAAGAACCATTTCAGAGTGAGTCGGAGGCTAAACTGGGACTACTGGAAAAAACAGACAGCAAACAGTGGACTGCTATTTGAAGCAATTCACAAATTTCCAACAATGTGCAGTAGTAAACATTTGGAGAATGGAGACAAGATTAGAAGCACTGTTTAAATGATGGAGGAACGAGTAAAAGCACATTTTTGGAATAATTTCCTCATTTACTAAGATAGAAACTGTTAGCGATTAGAAACTTAGTGAGGACTTGGAAGGAGATCAAGGTCACAGTTAGTAATGATTAGACGTGCCAACGGACTGCCAATGAAAGACAAAAGAAAAAATGCTATGATTACTTACCGGTAATCCCCATTACTGTTAGTCCTACTTGTCCTCGAACCAGTCATTATCAATTAGGTATATTCCACTGACAGGAAACAAAACAGGAAACGCTTTTAGGCTCCACCCACCCTACTGCCGGGGCCTATAATTACATAGCCAATAGAAAGCACGTCCGGACATAACAAGAAACTAAGGCCTGAACAGGGAGGGTGGGGTGGGACATATGACTGGGTCGAGGACGAGTAGGACTAAGAGTAATGGGGATTACAGGTAAGTAATTATGGCATTACCTCTATGTCCCTCGTCCTCGACCCAGTCAGTATCAATGAGGCATAATAAAGCAACCACACAGGAAGGCCTTTGGCACACCATACACAGAACACAGACCAACACAAAAGTAGAGGGCAGCAAGTGAAAATTCTTTAATGAAGACACAGAATCAGGGGGGGGGGTGACAGCACACAACACACTACAACCAAAATTAGTCTTTTAAGACAGACCACACTTCAAATAATAATGTCTCACAAAAGTAGAATCAGAAGCCCAAGTCCCAGCCAGACAGATCTCTCATCAAGGGAAATCCCATGAAAAGCGGCCCAGGAAGCAGAAACACCCCTAGTGGAACGGGCCTGAACCCCAGAAAGGCAAGGCAAACCAGAGCCCTGATAAGGCAGCAAAATAACATCTTTTATCCAGCGACACAGCGAAGGACGGGTTGCAGCCTTCCCCCAACCAGTCATACCAAAGGTCACAAAGATTTGGAAGAATGAAACACCGAACAGCGGTCAACATAGATAAATAATATACGCTTCACATCAAGAGTGTGCTGTATCAGCTCAGCAGGAGATTAAGGAGAAGGATAGAAAGAAGAGCGGATCAACTCCTGAGAGGAATGAAACCTAGAAAGAATCTTCAGAACAAACCCAGGATCCAAAGAGAGGACCACCGCATCATCCAAGAAACTTTAAACGGGAGGAGAGCAACGCAAGGTAATGAGCTCACCCAACCTTCGAGCAGAAGTAACAGCAACCAGAAAGGCCAACTTAAAAGAGAGGAATTTAAGGTCAACCGGCTCAAAGGGAGAGGACTGCAGAGCACTCAGGACCATAGAAAAATCCCAAGGAAGAAACGGAGAACGAGCAGAAGGAGAGGAGAGAGAAAGAAACTCCGGAACCACCGAGATTGGAGTGAATTTGGATCTCGGAAAGCCCGAATAGCAGCCCACTGGCCTTTCAGAGTAGACAAAGCATAGTTCATCTGACAGCCATCAAGAAACAAGCAATGGCATAGCCAATAGGTCTCGCTTTTGGGACCTTATAAGTGTTTAGCCATGCAACAGTTGGTGTTGTTGCACTAAGGATATTGTGCTGCATACCTAAATACTTATAAGGTCCCAAAAGCGAGACCTATTGGCTATGCCAATGGTGGTTTTGTTCTTGGTGAGGGGCTAAGTTAAGGAGGTCAGATTTGCTTGTATTGCACACATTACACACTTATAGACGTTCATAATAAATGTAACCAATTGATAAAACCAAGGGAAGTTAAACTGGTTGAAAGAAAATCAATGGAAAGCAATAGCCACCTTTACAAACAATTAACATTTCACAGATGTTACTATAATCACCTCCTTTTTTGCTCAATCTGTGTTAGTATATGTCCAAAAGGAGTAATTTCCCCCCCCAATAGCCAGTGAAAACCATGTAGATACATTCTTTAAAGGCAAGATAGACGTAAACAGTGCTGCAGGCCATGTGTGGCAGCCTTCTGTCATGACCACATTTTGCTTCGACTATTTCATGTTAAAAGAAAAGTACTACAGAATTAATGTTACACATTGGTTACTAAGTCAAGTACAGTTTCTCTGACTCGTGCCAAATGCAAAGGAAACATCACTATATTATTTTTTTGGTTTGTTTAATTGCTTTCTTAGTATTTACTTGTACCTTCCGGATATACTTTGTTGTATGTGAAATGCAAACATCAGACATGAATTTGAATCGACCCTTGCAAAATGCCAGTTGAAAGCTCGTTATTTCAGCATTATCGGTACAAGCAGATTGTGCTTCATCTTGTCTCGCACCCTGGGGGTGATGGAAAAGGCAGCTTTGTTTTGTTCCCTGGGGCAGCCTGGAAGTAATCCGGGACCTACCCACGTCACGAGGACAGCCTTGCAGGAGGTCACATTTTACACATTTGCCCGCACTCCGTTTCTTGCCATGTCACAGGTTTTTCCTGTCAGTGCAAATGCCGAAGATAACGATTATTTGACTTTTGGAATTCCTGTTAAATTAGTGCTGGGTTCTCGCGGAATCGTGTTCTGTGCTTGGTAAATAATTATCTGTTTGTGGGCGGATGGTTTAGCGTCTAGACACATGCTTGTGGACGGGTTTGCTGTAGGGAGGTATGGGGGGGGCCAGGGAGTAAGTGCTATGGTGATGAGGGATTCTTCGAGATGGTTCGTGACTGGGCCAGAGGGGAACCAGTACCAACCAAAGACAAGTGGCGGATTTCCATCCTGCTTTCGTGGAAGCACCGGCGCATGCAATATCTGCAAGGCTTAATGTGCCAAAACAGGCATGTACTTGGCGTGCCAGCCTACATTGGATATTTAGAAGCTTATCTGCCAATCAATCATTTGCTGTGGGAATTCATAGAAACACACAGTAAACAAACAGCTGCTAGGAATCTGTGACAAGAGACCAAGAGCAAAATAACTATCCCCCACAAGTGTTTTTGTTGTTTCCTCTAAGATCGAAAACATGCCTGTTCGAACCCTTGATGGGCACGCACAGAAGCAGAAGAGAGGACAGGTTTTTCTTTGTGAGAAGAGGCAAGCCCACAATGCATTGCGCGTTCACTGTGACCCCTGGCGGAAAGCATTTGTGAAACAAGCCTAGTCAGGTTGCTTGTTCATTTGAAGTACTTGTTTGGTTTACCATGTTTACTTGTTCCAGTTCATTTCCTAGTGGGCAAGTGTGCTTAACTTGCACAACCATGCAATGAAACTTGCAGTAAGGCGCAAGCTTAGATGAGAGGCCAGTGATTGAATGGTGGGAGGGGAGAATAATGAACTTCCATTTTACATATGCATATTTATGGGATGCAACCAATCTTAAGCAAGCGTCGGACATGGTTCTCTTTGCTCGGCCAAGCGTTGTACTGGAATGGGCACTAACAAAAACCAGCATTGGCCGCGCAGCCGTAAAAGTAACGTGGCCGCGCGGCCGTGAAAGCGAAAATGAAGACAGTAGCAGCCATATGACCCTGCACCTCGAGCCATTGAAGCAGGGGAGCCGAAGCCTGAGACAACAAAAGCATGAACAGGGACTGAAGGCGCAGAAGCCTGTTAACATGAAAGAGCACCTTGCCAAGAACAGAATCGAAGTCCACCCCAATAAAGGACCTCCGGGTGGCAGGAAGTAGGTGGCACTTTGGAAAGTTCAGGAGAAATCCATGGCACTCCAGCGTATGAATGGTCAAAGACAGGTGCTGAGACATCACCATGTGAGCACCTGGGTGGCTTGGCTGCCAAGTAACGGAGCGCTCTGAGCCCAAACCAGGTGCTCACTAACAGATGTCTGAGGCCCCCCAGGTGCTCACGGTCGTAGTAGAAAAACGCATCCCGCATGTACACCAGCCCAAGCCCCTTAAGAGCGGAGCACCAGAAGGAGACGCAGACCAAACCTCCGACCCACAGCAAACTAGGGTGGAGGAGTATGCGATCCATACTGAGCCCAGCCCTGGCCGCCGGGGAAGGGCATCCACGTACAGGAGCGTTCCACAGTCCTCTAAGCCAGAGTCAGCCACCACTGGCAGCGAACAGCTCTTACCTCATATACTGCCGGCAAGGTGAGTTCTCCAGCATGACGGTGCCCCTGAACATGTGGAAGAAAACAGGGGCAGAAGACTCACCACGGACTCCAGGGACCAGTGCAGCCCATCAGCACTGGAAACTGAGAACCAAAAGGAATCCAGGAAGCCAGATGTCCCGACTCCAGCTTTTCCCATGAAGGTCCAGTAGCATCCCCAGAGTCCAGCAAAGGAGGAAGCAACAGGACAAGCAAGTAGTAATTAAGTGCCCAGCACCTACCCCAGCATTCCCAGTCATGTCCACCGACCGGAAACAAAAACAGGAAGTGCTTTCTATTGGCTATGTAAATATAGCCCCTGGCGGGTGGGTGGAGCCTAAAAGCATTTCCCATTTTGTTTCCGGTCAGTGTGGAATATACCTCATTGATAATGACTGGGTGGGGGACGAGGGACGTAGAGGTAATGATGGGTGCAGCACAGTGTTGGTAGAACTAGTGTTTACATTATTTTAGTAAGATTGTTACAGACATGAAAATGTTCGTCTTCATAAACTTGTGAGTCAATCATATACTTGGAGAACTAGACAAATGCCATATTTTCAAAATAACCACCATATAAATTAGATTATCTAGGTTTAATGTAAGCAAATCAAATGTTGGTATCCTTAAACATTTGGAATGGATACGACCCTGTTGTATCTGCAGCGAGTAACCCTTTTCTAGGTAAAGCAGCTCTGAATTCACTATTATACCAACTAGTTACTTTATCATAGTGTTGTTCTTGTATTTAAGCTGGGCTCGTGCTTTATTCACTTGCACTCCTCTTTATTCAGAAAGCTTGACAGCTCCAGAGCACTGCTCTATTTCTAGCATGATACTTATTGGTGGTAGTATGTAAACCTATCATCTGGGATTTGTGGTTTACCAACTCATCTCTCCACTACGCTTTCCTGACCCTCACAAATGAGAAGACGAAAAAACTTCTATATTACAATTTAGGTAATTTCAGAGCCATCTTTTGTGGTCGGTAACATGACAAGAGCATTAGACTAATGCAAATACTTGCAAGATGCATCAAATGAAAAAATATGACACCTTTGCAAGTAGATTAGTATTAGTCATGATTGAAAAGTCACATTAATCGGGGGAACAGATAATGTGGTGTGGTAATAACAGATTTATCAGGAACAAATTACAAGAGAGGCAACGTGATATTTGTGTGTTTTTTACTTTATGTAGGCTGAAATCATAGCCAAAATGAAATGTAGTTGGTGGTTGTGGTGCACTGGAGAAAACTGCATGAAGTCAAACCTTGAAATATACTGTTTAGCAATGATAAACTTTCAGAAACGATAAGACAACTTTCATTTACTTTAATAATAATCTATCTTTTATGCAGACGTGTATGAGATTTAGCAGGTTTGGACTGGGCTTTGTTTCGACATCCCCAATTGCTCGAAACAACAATGGCTCAAAAACATAGTAAACCAGTAAAGCGGCTGATTCTAGCATCCACAAAGCAAAAGTATTGGGTATGTTAAAGTAACAAGAAAAGGGTGACCGAACAGCTGAGTCTCTCTCTCTTCAGACTTCTAACGTACCTTCCTGTGCACTGTCACTTATACCGTTTTATATTTTAAAGGTTACCAAAATTATATTTTCCTAGGAGAAAAGGTAAAAAAATGTTTTGGGGGAAAACACTACTTTCTTTATGTTCCAGCATTTTCCCAGAGTGCAGAGTAGTGCTTACAAAGTTATTTGTACCTGCTTTAGTACTCCACTATAGGACTTATCATGGATATCTTAACTCTATTAACTACATACAACGCACATAAAATACACGAAATTTGAAAAACCGACCTGAAAAAGTTACTGACTTTTTCGAAAAAAGAACGTATCGGTATATGTACTATTAAACGAATGCACTGAGAAATTTTAACACTGTTCGGACATGTGCCGCTAATTGTATATTGTACTTCAGGAAGGATGGTATGGCCAATGTTGCACTTTACCCTGCTGATTTGCACGTGTACTACTTGACGTATGCACTAAATAAGCACTTTAAGAGTGTCGGACATGTGCTGCTAAATGTATACTGTACATCAATAAGGACGGCATAGCCAATTTTGCACTTTATACTGCTAATTTGCACATGTGCTAGTAGACTAATGTACCGGTAGGTACTTTAGGACTGTCGGACATGTGCTGCTAAATGTGTACTGTACTTGAGTAAGGATGGCATTCGGTAAACCAAAACTGATACAAATGTATGATGTATTATAATTTTATCTTGCTTGTTGCTATATGGTTGTATTCATACATACCGAATAAAGCATTTTGAAATTGAATTGAGTAGTGTTTACAAAGTTATTTGTACCTGCTTTAGTAGTCCACTATAGGACTTATCATGGATGTCTTAACTCTATTAACTACATACAACGCACATAAAATACACGAAATTTGAAAAACCGACCTGAAAAAGTTACTGACTTTTTCGAAAAAATAACGTATCGGTTAAAAAAAAAAACGTAAAACATTTTTATTATTATAAAAAGACAGTGTTAAGATCCCACGCCTCCTCCTGCGATGAACTGGCAGCCCCTCCTACGTACAACGAGAACTTGTGACACGCTTCAACAAGTCAACATAGCAGTTCATTATAATTATAGACTTCTGAAACGCCTGAATTCTACTCGATCTCATCGTCCGGTAGGTGGTAAATTGTAGCTTCCTTAGAAAAAAATGCTTAGGTCTGCACAGGAAAAAAATGCCTTATAAGGTATAAATCACTAAAGCAGGAAGAGGCGTCTCTGACAAAACTAGGAAGTTACCCTGCGCTTGCTCACATGCCGCTTTCTATTCAGAGAAATGAGGATGCAAAAAAAATAAACGTTTTAAAGAACACGCACAGCAGTCATGGAAGTATTTAACTGTAAAAAGCCACCGAGATCTTCGCGTAGAAACACATTTCACGCTGTTGATCTGTTCACTGGCAGACAAGGAGCGTGCCTTGAAAGATATGTAGGCGTGTGCCTCCTGTTGCAGTAAAGCTACAAGCAACGACAGCTATGCAGATTGTGGGATAAAAGTGATAAAGCGGGTGGGGTTCAACTGGCATGGCTTCAACATCTTAATGTGCTGGATCACCGAAAGGGGCAGGTACCTATCTACTCCATTGCTGAACAAACACCTTATTATGTATCACCACGCTGAGCAACGTCTAATGCAAGATTCCAACCTCCACTACTCGGCACACCCTGCCAAGCAGGGAGTCGGCGACTGACAGTCCTTCGCTTCCATGGCATTCCTCACCTGAGGAGCTTGGGATCAAAGGAGATGCCAGGCGCTTGCAATGGGACAGGAACAACTGCAAAGGCATCTAAATGAGGAGGAAACAGAGAAGGGGTGGATCCAGGGGGGATAATTACAGATTTCAAACGGGCATCAGGGCGTCACCGACTGAAAAGTGACAGCGGGACCAGCCTAGGAGTCAACGAATGCACCAAATCACAAGTCATAAGGGTACGTTGGGATTTCGGACATCGGCGACTCTAATTGGGGCTGGGACAGTCAGGATGTCACACGTGCACACAGGGTACCACTAGGCGACACCGTGGGTGTCATTGTTGGCATTAGTGATTTATAATGGGGACGCTCTAGGTCCTCCTTTGCTTCTTTAACGGAATTCTGCTGAAACTGTATTGTAATACTAAACATGTAAACAATAAAATGGTAACGTCTGCTCTGAAGGTTCTGTCAGTTTGTATTTATACTATATTGCTTTACAGGTCCTACCGCCACCACCCCTTTCCTTCCCGGAATATCAGCCAAGGCCCCCGCCCCTTTAGACACAGTACCCCTCTTACCCTGTTCCACAGTCCACCACGCAGGCCGGTAGCCGCCCCGCCATCGTCCACCTCGGTATATGTGCGGGAGGGGAAGGAGAAAAAAAAGCGCGCACGGAAGGTGCTATCTAACCATCCAACAGGCAGACTGCGGCCCGGCCCTGCTCCGCTCCTCTGCTCTCTCTCCTTCTCCCCGGCAGTTGGACTTCCCACTTCCGCACAGGCACACACACGCACAGCCGGGGTTCACCCAAGATGGCCGACTGAGCGTTCCAGCCCAGGAGACGCACCGTGCGACGTGACGTTGCACGCTATGATTGACAGCGACCAACCCACGACCGTAAGGCGGACCTTACACGTAGGAGGTTGTAACCTTGTAAATTATGCCCTACAACTTCACCTGCTTTTGGTCTGACCGTTTCATATTATTTTTAGGAGAGTGTGGTATTCTGTTTGAAGGAATCTAATCGAAATGTATTTCACAGTTGTAGTGTTGTTACTATATTTGTCCTACCTTTGTGTTGCGTCTGGGCTCATGCTAGCCCACACCATGTTTATGTTTGTATCAGGATGGCTGTTCTGTGTTCTGATGAAGCAGTTAAACTGAACTCCTTAGTTTATTTCATCTTTATTTAATGCATTTTTATATAGGGCGGATTTAACCTAAAGGTGTCAGAGCGCTTTACAATAGAACCAATAACGTTACATAAGGAGATTTACATACTTATACGTTATAGATACAATAGGGATAGTTGAAAAAGTAAAATAATAAATAAGAGGTGGCACTCACAAAAAAGAAAACAAACATTAGGTTAGTACAGGTATAGAATAAATATTTTACAAAGTTGGTTGACAAACTGATATAGACACTTTTTGTGAGAAAATGACAAATATTCACAAATTGCGCTAACTATACTTGAAGAAATATGAGGGAAAAATATTGAAGAGACTTAGTTATTGCATCCTAAACACATGCAGTAAAATGTAGACTTGACGAAAATGTTTATTTGAATAACATAGGTTCATGTTTTGCTAAATTTCACTGGTGTATTTGAATGTGCAATAGAAATGTGGGTGTGATGGTTCGCATATTATTGAGATTTCAATGCAATCCTCTTTTGATGATAATGTATGCGAAGAACTATTAAACTAAATGTAAATTAGATGGCACCGTAAAGGTTATTGAAGAGCTTTGTTTCAACTTTGTTTTGAGTGAGAAAAGAGAAAACGGTGCTACACCTTAATTTTAATTCCAAATGTTCTGAAACTTTCATAGAATAATCATTTATATACTAATGAAAATTACTAGAAACAATATTAATAATTTATGTTTTGAAATAATTTCATGCGTTGGTACATTGATAATACAGTAATGCGCTATAGTTACACATGTAATTTATCATTAAACTGCTTTCTAAGAGTAGTTGAGCTGAAAACAATATCTGAATATCATATCTCTCAATGAAAATGTATATTTCAATACTTCATATTTTGTTATATTAGTTTAAATTCAATGCAGGCCTTCCTGTTTGTACGCATTTTTTCCTTTGTTGCTTGACTTTGTTCTCATAGCAAAGTGTCCTGAGATTGCAAAGTGAATTGAAACTTTTTATTCCAAGAGTTCCCACTTGTGTACGAGGACTGTTTGACAATAATTTCTGTTACTTTTGGGACATCTGCCCATGAAACAGTTTTTTCGACTTTACTCCTCTGCCTTTGCTAAAGGATCTTTGTTTAAGAGTAATTAGGGTGACCAACTGTCATGGTGCAAATTCAGGACAGTGAGTGTAAAAATTCAGGACAAAGGGTCAAAATTCAGGACAAAATTTCGGTACAAAAGGTAGGTTTTACAGACACATCAAAGGAGGTCGCGCAATAGTATATAAGTAATCCCATTTATATCCTAACATATTCATACATTTGCAAACCTATCCATTGTGTATCCTTCCAGCCATCATTTCACTCACTCATCCATCCCTCCATCCACACTTTCACTCATCCATTCACCCACCTTTTCACCCTATCCATCCGTACACTAATCCATCCACTCTTCCATCCAGCCATTTATCCTTTCACCCATCCAGCTATCCTTTCATTTACTCATCCAGGCACTCATCCTTCCACCCATTCACCTTTTCAGCCATCCACCCATCCTCTCTTTCTCTCTCCATTGACCCTTTCACTTAGCCATCCATCCACCCATCCTTCTACTCATCCACTCATGAATCCATCCATTGACCCTATCAGTCATCCATCCTTTCACTCATCCTCCCACCCATTCACTCACCGATCATCCACCCTTTCACTCAATTCAATTAAAAAAACACTATTCGATTATTTAAAATCATAAAAGCATGCTATTCAATTACATTTTTAAAATCACATTTACAAGATAAAATAATTGTATTTACATATAATACAATTCATATACACAACTCACGGAGTTCATCAAGTACACAAGTTTCCAGAATATCTTGTCAAATATACACATGATCTATAAATCAAATCGACACTCATCTATCCATCCTTTCGCTAATTATCCATCTATTCACCCTTTCAATCATCCATTCAGCAATCCATCCAGCCATCCATCCATCCCTTCACTTACTCACTCGCCCACGTTTTCATATTAATTATGAGCTGAGCCTTTGTCTGCAGAGTTCCAGACAGAAGAGGCCCATCAAGAATGTCACCCTCCCTGTAGTTCCTAAAGCAAGGGGTGGGGTGGGGGAGTGTTCACTATGCCCCTGCACATAGGCAATCTGAAAAAGTGGAAGTCATAAGTCATGCATGATGCACATTGCTAGGACGTGAGGCGACTGTGACATGGTGTTGTTTCCAGGGCTTTAAGCGGGATGAAAAAAAGGGGGAGGGTCTCTCAAAAGAGAGTGTTCGATGTAATTAAGAGCGGGGCTTAAAACGCCTAAGCTAAAAATCTATGTTTAGCATAGTGTGCCGCCAGACTGGTATTTTGCCTCTTCTGTCATTGTATCCAGATAAATAACAAGTAATGTTACACCTACAACAAGCCAGAACTATTGGCTTTGTCAATGGCTGTTAGATGCTGCAACCATGGCTTTGCTGAAAATAATATTTAAACTGTACTTTTCTAAAATGATGAGACTGAAAGCACTCTAGCCCGGGCCTCTTCTTTTCAACTTGTTTCACCAGCTTCTTTGAATGACCTGGATTCTGTAGCAGCATTTGCGTGTTTGCACATTCCTATCATCTAACAAAATACGCTGCCCTAGACCGAGGCAGGAAGAGGCCCACCATGCAGTAACACTTCAGACAGGCCCATTGTCATTCTGTATGTGGCAATCAGCCTCATACACAATGACAATGGGCGGGTGGGGCTGCTCTTGTGCTCAGAGGAGGAGTGTGAGGCGGCCCCATCGGGGGGGGGGGGCTGAGGCTTCAAGCAGGGAACAGTGCTGTTCCCTGCAATGCCAAAATTACGGACAAAAGGCGTCCGTAAAAAGGATCCTCACGGACAACGGACGTGAGGTCCAAATTACGGACGGTCCGTGAAATTTACGGACGGGTGGTCACCCTAAGAGTAATGCTCCTGCCAGATGGCCTGACAGTTACGTATTTTGCACTACCTATGTTTCTACAAAATGTGTCTTCTTTATGCTACATGACAATCACCCTATACAAACTGACCATTGGACTGGGTGGTCTCACCAGATGAGGTGACCAAGGAGGTGTCACCCTGGAACTTAAGGAATATATTATACATCGCAGAAGGGAGGGTCTTCTTCTTCTTCTTTTCCTTCCATTGGAGATCTTGCACCTTTCTGACTAAAATACATAATTAATTTTCCTTGCAGACGCTACTGGCTTTCCTTTACTGACGCATATGCTGTGTGTGTTACTCCCAGTCTCCTGTCCCCTCATGGGAGAGAACCTCAGAGCTGATCTGGGTCACACCCTTTCCTGAACTTTCCTAGAGCTTTGGTAATTGACGGCCCATAACTAAAATTTGATTATTCTGCACCCAAATAACATTACTAATATTGATGTATTCACTCTTATTAAATTTACTCAACAAATCTAACCATCCTCTACCTGTTTCTGTCTCTCTATGATTCTTTTCCAGTAATTGATTTGCAGTTCCAGTTGGGCATTAATGAGGGATGGCAATGCCTGATCCTCTTTGGATAACAGGATTGGATCCCATATATATGACCCCTCTCTGCACAATTCAATATCCATTGGAGGATCAAGTAATTGGATTTGAGAGTAGAGTTAGGAGATAAAGTGAGACAAAGTAAATGGGCCTAGTGGGGCTACAACAATTCTCCTGGTAGCGTGTCAGATGGTTTATCCGTCTGATAAAGTTAGGATATAGAGGGGCCCCTATCGAGATCCCTATTGAAATTCCAAGATTACCCACCCCAGCCCAAGCTCAAAGCTCATGTCCGATTGAAGTAGACCAAGTGCTGGTACCGACGGAGGAGTGCGACAAAGCAGTGATGTGAGTATTAATAGGGTTGCGCGTTGTAAATGTTTGAAGCTTAGATTTCGGTATTGTGAAATGGCTATATGAGGTTATGCAAAATGTTTAGAGTCCATGTTTGAGTGATGTGCTTTGTGCAGACAAATTGAAGTTATCGGGTCCGTCGTGACCTCAGATCCCGGGATATACACCTTCGGGTGGTCTCAGTGTGGCATACGCTGAGTAAGTTGTCTGCTGCGTTCCAAAAGTGCTGTTCGTGAAACGTTGTCGGCAGTACCACTAAGTGAAGGGAAACTTCTTTGTGTGAGTAAGCAGGGGCGGATTGGCAGGGCGGGCATTCGGAAATGGACCGAAGGGCCGGTGCCTCAGTGTCCTCTGTGGGCCGTTTTTTTTTCTCCCCTGTCCCAGTCCACAGAGAGTGGACTAGGAAAGGGGAGAAAAAAAAACGGCCCACAGAGTGCACGGAGACAGACAGAGAAAATGAAAGCAGCCTCGCTGTGCGGCCAGACAGCGATTGTCAGCTGTGGGCTCTCCTTCACCCCTACCCTGCCAAGCAATCAAGCTGAGGCTGGGCTGGGGAGGGGTGATTGTTTGCAATAATCGGCCTCCCTGGGGGCCAGGTGTTTCTCAGGCCTTTGAGCCATTTGCACCTCGGCCCCCTGGCGCCCATGCAGCCCAGAAACGGTGTTAGTCTTAACACCTCGCCCACAGCCCTTCACATTCAGGGCATAGTGGGCGAGGAAAAATGGGTCTTGCTGCCTGTTGATGGGGGGGCCTGGTGATGTTTGGATTTTTTTTGTTTTATTTATTTATTTATGCGATTTTATATAGCGCGGACTTTACCCGAAGGTGTCAGAGTGCTTCACACTAGGAACAGCAATAATACATGAGGAGAAAATTATAAGTGGACAAATTACAAAAGCCAAAGTTAAGTTACATGAATCAAAAGTGACAATAGTGAGCAACCAAAATACAAGAGGAGCAAACGATACATTACAGGAGGAAAAAGAGATATGTGTGCAGGTTACAAAAACGTACAAAATACAAGTAGAGGTATAATACTGCAATTAATGGCAGACACTCCAGCACAAGAACAAACGTTTCGTAGGCAATGGTGGCACTTGTGCAAGTATCTAAAGCAAACAAAAGTGAGAGGTAGCAAACAGTGTGTTACAAGAGAAAAGTGACTTGTGCAAGTTACAAAAGGGTACCATACACAGGTACAAGGGTAATACTACAGTAAATGGTAAATACACAAACTGCCAGAACACACTGGGAAGGCACTTCCCATGCACCAGCTTCACCCCAGCCTCCCCCTGGCTACCTGGCTACCTTGGATAACCCAGAAAGCTGTGTTTTGTGCTCCCCTGCCAGGACATTTTCCCAAGGCCTGGAGGGTTGATTAATTTACTAATTGCAGGGGCCTTACCTCTGTTCATGTGCTCCTGAGCTGAAGGTCTGGGGAGGGCTGAGTAGGTTAGTAATAGCAGGGGCTTTGCTGCTTTTCAGGTGCTCCTGTGCTGGAGGGCTGGAATAATTGTGTGACAAAAAGGGGCCTTGCTATTTTTTTTAGTTGCTCAGCATGTAGGCCATTGTCACCTTGGCCCTGTGTCGTGTGCAAGAACAGTATCCTCCCACTTTTATTCCTTGTCTGTGCAAATGGTGTTTCATGAAAGGGCACGCCCCTTGAATGTGGGCCACGCCCCTTAAATATGGGCCACGCCTCTTGAATGTGGGCCACTTTTTTCGTCAGTGCCCGGGCCGAATTGGGATCGCAATCCGACCCTGTGAGTAAGGATTACGGTTGTTACAATTGTTGTTGCACGGAGACCATATTGCATCAGCCTGAGTGAGATCGCACTGGTCGAGGTCTCATTGGCAGTGTATGTAAAGGTAGATTGGATCATTGTAGTTGGTTAGGCTTCTTGTGTGTAAAGGTCTATCATTTCTTTAGTGGAGCAGACAGAGTTTTTGAAATAGCCTGCATTGTGTGAAGATTTTTACTTTGAGAAAACGCGCACAAAGGATTGTAAAGGAGGGGTAGCCCCTGCGAGGATTGAGATTGACGTCACAGTGTGTTGCGCTGGTATTGATTGGTTGGTGTAACAGCGCGCTGTGTTAGGGTGACTACGTCACCATGTGCCATGCTCGTATTGGTTGTGAAGGAGCTAAACAAGGAAGTGTAAGATAAATCAATTGGGAAGAATTATTTGTAAAGTACAAGCTTTAAAATCTAGTAAAAAATGAAAATTTGGAAAAATGTGAAGAGTTTGATGCAGGGTGATGCACCTATTTCATGTTTCCTAAGATCCATTTCTTACCTATGACTGTACAGCACTACCACAGCTCAGGCCTCAAGCTCGTCTTGGCCTAATACACATACTGTCGGACCCCTTAAAGTAACGATGAACAGCACCTAGGATGTGCCATTACCATAATCATTTGGTTACACTGTTGATGTATCTTTATGAACAATTTGCATATTGACTTTATATTGAATTTCTATTGTTTCTATAATTTTGATTAATATCGTTTCCCCATTTTTGTAATCTTTTCCATGCTTCACTCATTGGATTATATAGATCTTGAGAATGTACATACACTATATAACATACCGTATTTTGTTTAGCTACATGAGCCTCAGATACAAGGAACATTGCTTGTAAGAGATAGCAATCTTTATTATTCCCCCGACCGGTAACACGCGACCCCACGTGACCGGAGCTCGAGGGAGGAGTGTGGCTTGCTCAGGTACGGCGGCGTTGGGCGGCCTGGGTGGGGAGAAAGAGTGCCCCATGTAAATAGTGTGAATAGTCCCCGTACGTAGCTTTCCTCTGTGTTCTTTCCGACCCGCTTCCTGTTTCCCGTGACCTTTTCCTTCCCTCTCCTCCCCTCCTCTATTCCTCACCTAGTTCCTTCCTCCCCTGAGCACCAGAAACACGAGTGTGCCTGCAATACTACACCGGTGTTCCTGCACAATCACTGGGTCCCCTTGGGTGCAGACTAGTATCAGACTAGCGTCTAACGGCCTTCCTCTGTCCGTCTTCTTTTTCCCTTGGGTATACCATCGCTGTAATCGGGAAGACGACACCCTGACGACAACCAGCGCCCAGAGCCTCCCGGGTAGAGCACACCATCACCACGGACAACCTGGAGTTTGCGAGGGAGAGACTTACTTACCGGACAAGGCGTACTTTAAAAATAAAACCTAGTCTAAAGAAGCATACTGGTCAGCCTCTTACTGTTGCGGCACCTGTTCCCAGCATAGAGAGTGTCCCCAGCCCCCCTCCCACGTCTACAGTGGTGTCAGAAGTGGGATCTTTTCCCTCCGTGCAAGATACAACAATGGAACAAGTGGTGCAGCAGTTAATAGAAGGACAGCGGAAATTAGAATGGGCTATCAGCCAACAGATGTCGACTGCGGACGCTGACCGCGACATGTTTAAAAATACCATTACAGCCCAAATGGAGGGTCTGCAAAAAGTAGTTCAGGGCACCAACATCCCTATTCCAACGGAGAGACGGGCTTTTGGACCCCATCCCTCGGGAATGCAACTACAGAAATACGTACCAGGGGAAGATATCGATGCCTTTCTCCTTAATTTTGAGCAGGCAGCAAGAGCATGTGGGTGGCCGGAGGACAAATGGCCATTCTTTCTAGCGCCCCTGTTATCCAGAGAGGCACAAGCAGCCTACCAAGTGGCCAACCATGCAGGACTAACTCCGTATGTAACAATCAAGGCGGTGATCTTAGACCACCTCGGGCTAGATGCCGAAGCCTACAGACTAAGGTTTCGAAAAGAAAAGGGGGTTGCTGGGGAACACCCCAAGACTTTATACTTGCGACTGAAGATGGCCGCCGACAAATGGCTGAAACCCGAAAGTAGGAGTAAAGAGGAAGTGATGTCCAGCATATATCTGGAACAATTTATGGAGGCCTTGCCATACGGTACTCAGCGGTGGCTCAGACAGCATTCGGGCATTACTGCTGAACAGGCCATTGAGATGGCGTCAAATTACAACAGAGCAATGCCCCGTACTTTTCCTTGGGAAACAGACAAAGGTCCCAAAGGAACCCCAGGAATGATGAAGCAGGAAAGAAAACCGAAATCGGCTCCAGAGATGTTGAAAACCCGCCCCCTGCGCCCTGAGTTACCTCTCATAAGGGGTCCGCAGTGTTTCGAATGTGGCGAGTGGGGACACATCGCCAGAATGTATCCTCGGAAAAGACCAACAGAAGAACCCATGGAGGTTGGCTATATCCCAAAGGCCGTGATGTACACAGCGGAGATGGGCCCATCTTTCTATGTAAGGGTACAGGTGAACAGTAAATGTGTGAAAGCCCTTTTAGACTCTGGCTGCAAACAGTCGGTTATAAAGAAACAATTAGTCCGACCCTCCCAGTTAGGCCCCAACTTGGTTGTACCCATCAGATGTGTACACGGGGACGTAAAACCATACCCTGTGGCTCACCTCACCCTTAGGCCCCTGGGGGGGAGACCCGTGTGTAGTGAAGTTAGGAGTAGTGGAATCTTTACCAGAGGACCTGGTCTTAGGGGTAGATAACCCGGACTTTTTGAATCTCTTCAGGAAAAAAATAGAACAACCACAGGGAGCATACTTAACCACCGACCCTTGGGAGTTAGACCGAGGTTTCAAGTTCGCTCAGGTAAACGACCCAACTCTTCTGAACGCATGGGAGGCAGCACATATAGCCGAGACAACACAGACCCAAGGGTATCCCAGATTCAGGATCATAAACGACCTCTTGTACAGGGAAGGGAAGGCAGGAGACCCTCCACAATTAGTCGTCCCAAAAGATTTCAGGGACCAAATATTGTTCTACGCCCACACACATCTAACGGCAGGACATAGCGGGGCCGAGAAAACACTACAGAACATCACAAGACTCTTCTTCTGGCCTGGTATTTACAAAACAGCAGAGCTGTACTGTCGCCAATGCGAGGTGTGCCAGAAAAAGAACATGAATATACCACCTGTGGTGCCCCTCCAACCGCTACCCATCATAGGCAACCCATTCGAGAGGGTGGGAATGGACCTGATTGGTCCCCTTCCTCGTACAACAAGGGGGCACACTTACGCATTAGTCGTTGTCGACTATAATACCAGGTTCCCAGAAGCCTTTGCCATCAGTGCGCCTACTACGAGAAATGTGGCAGACAAACTAATCGAGTTATTCTCCAGGGTAGGGTTCCCCAGGGAAATACTCACAGATCAGGGGACCCCTTTCATTTCCAAAATGATGAAGGAGGTATGCCAAACCTTAGAGCTGAGACACATACGTACCTCGGCCTACCACCCACAAACGGATGGCTTGGTTGAGCGGTACAACCGCACCCTCAAGACCACCTTAAAAAAATGCTATCCGCCGAGAACAGAGACTGGGACAAGTTATTGCCCTTAGCTCTCTACGTATTAAGGGCCCAAGTACAGAGTAGTCTAGGGTCAGCCGTCAGCCCAGATCTCTCTTGGAAATAACAAAAGAAGCATGGGAGAAGGAGGAGGCGGCTGAACAAAGATCCTTTTTAGAGTACACCAAACAATGAAGTCTAGGTTGGGTAAATTAAGGGATCTGGCATACTCCAACCTGGAGAAATCCCAAGAGAACCAGAGACACCATTATGACAAGGGCAGGAAATGGAGGACCATGAACAAGGTTGATTGGGCCTTAGTGCTTCTCCCGTCTTCCACCCAAAAATTCAGAAGCGAATGGAAGGGGCCTTACAAGGTAACAGAGACCATAGGCAAAACAACCTATCGGTTACAAATCACCCCGGGAAGGCAACAAACCTTCCACATTAATATGTTGAAGAAGTGGATAGGGCCCCCGCCCAAACCAGCTAACCTGACGTTGCCATCAGGAGACGATGGCACCACTCTAGACATGTTACCCATCAACCCCGAGTTGACAGAGTCCGAAAAGGAAGAACTCCTGCAAAGGCTACAACGGTTTTCACCAATGTTTTCAGACATTCCCGGTCGCACACATCTCGCAGAGCACTGCATAGATACGGAACCAGGCAAGGTGGTCAAACAGAGAGCCTACCGTATTCCGGCTGCCAGGAGAGCCGATGTAAAAAGAGAAGTTAGGGACATGCTTCAGCTAGGGGTTATCCGACCATCAAGAAGTAACTGGGCCTCGCCCATAGTGATGGTACCCAAACCCGACGGGACCACCCGGTTCTGTATGGACTTTCACGCTTTAAATGCTATATCCTCATTCGACGCGTTTCCAATACCCAGAGTAGACGAGTTAATCGAAAGGATAGGAGAAGCGAGGTACATCACTACCCTAGACCTGACCACGGGCTACTGGCAGGTTCCGTTACGTGAAAAAGACAGGCACAAAACAGCATTTGCCACCGATGATGGGTTATTTGAGTTCACGGTGCTGCCATTTGGGCTCCACGGGGCCCCTGCTACATTCCAGAGGCTAATGAATACGGTGTTGGCCCCTCACACCGAGTACAGCTCGGTGTACTTGGATGACATTGTCATTTTTAGCAGGACATGGGGGGACCACCTAGAACACATAGACCACATTTTGAAGGCCTTACAAAATGCAGGCCTACACATAAACTCGAAGAAATCAAGGGCGGCCTTTCCCAAAGTGAAATATCTGGGATTCATGCTAGGGGAGGGGGTTATTGCACCTCAGGAAGAGAAAATAAGAGCCATCACTAGCACACCTTTTCCCTCTTCCAAGAAAGAACTTCGGGCTTTCCTAGGACTAATAGGGTATTACAGGAGGTTCATTATGAATTTTGCGGAAATGGCCGCTCCTTTGACAGACCTCCTCAAAAACAACACCAAAAACAGTCTAGGGAAATGTCCCTCCGCAGAAGCCAATAGGGCCTTCGAAGATCTAAAGAGGGCTATTACCTCAAGCCCAGTGCTGATACCACCAGACTTTGGAAAACCCTTCTCCCTAGCAACAGACGCCTCTGATACTGGGATTGGAGCTGTATTGTCTCAACTCGGAGAAGATGGGCTTGAACACCCTATCCTCTTTATAAGCCGCAAACTCCATCCTAGGGAATGTAAATACCCTACAGTCGAGAAGGAATGTCTGGCGATCCGCTGGGCTGTGGACAAATTGAGGTATTATCTGGAAGGAAGATCATTCACTCTATACTCAGACCATGCTCCTCTGCAATGGATGCAGAGAAACATGACTCAGAACTCCAGGATACTCAGGTGGTTTCTATTTCTCCAGCCCTTTGCGTTCCAGATAGTGCACAAAAAAGGGGTCGACAACGGCAACGCTGATTATCTGTCGAGGGCACCCATTCTCCCCGACCGGGAGAATCCAGGGGGGGAGGAGTGTAACGGGGTCGGGACGGGTGGCCGGGAAGACTGGTGGACCCCTGATGATACCTCCCCTTCTGCCCTACAGTCAGACACATCGCGGGAAGAGTGGAACCTGCAACAGGAATCGGATGAGGAAGCGCTCACTGGTTCCTTTAAGTATGACAGCTACGGTGAGGCCCCGCCTACTACTGACGTAAACTCCCCTGGATGGTTGAAAACGGGGGAAGCCCTATACGCGGCGTGTGACGTCACCGACGGATCGAGGGAAGGAGATTGCGAGGAGAACCGGGCAGAGGAGCCACGAGAGGAAGGAGGAAAAGGAGCAGCCGAGAGCGGAGGAGAGCCAGGAGGCCAACGACCCTGTGTTCCGCCGTGCCACACTTCCGAGGGAGGAGTGTGGCTTGCTCAGGTACGGCGGCGTTGGGCGGCCTGGGTGGGGAGAAAGAGTGCCCCGTGTAAATAGTGTGAATAGTCCCCGTACGTAGCTTTCCTCTGTGTTCTTTCCGACCCGCTTCCCGTTTCCCGTGACCCTTTCCTTCCCTCTCCTCCCCTCCTCTATTCCTCACCTCGTTCCTTCCTCCCCTGAGCACCAGAAACACGAGTGTGCCTGCAATACTACACCGGTGTTCCTGCACAATCACTGGGTCCCCTTGGGTGCAGACTAGTATCAGACTAGCGTCTAACGGCCTTCCTCTGTCCGTCTTCTTTTTCCCTTGGGTATACCATCGCTGTAATCGGGAAGACGACACCCTGACGACAACCAGCGCCCAGAGCCTCCCGGGTAGAGCACACCATCACCACGGACAACCTGGAGTTTGCGAGGGAGAGACTTACTTACCGGACAAGGCGTACTTTAAGAATAAAACTTAGTCTAAAGAAGCATACTGGTCAGCCTCTTACTGTTGCGGCACCTGTTCCCAGCATAGAGAGTGTCCCCAGCCCCCCTCCCACGTCTACAGTCCCCTAGTTTCCTAGGTAACGCAGCTGAATAATAGCATCGACCGAGCGCGGTTTATTATTATTACAGAGCGTATTATGTGTTTAAGAATAAATACGCAATTCGCAACACCACCAACATTCATTAATCATGTACCTTTACAGATCCACAGGGTCATGATACACTTCCTACATTACCGTACGTCGTCATAGCACGTGACACGTAATGCTGCTTAGAAGAAGCACTGTGATTGGCTTCTTGTTGAACCAGCCAACACTGATCTCGGAAATCTTCAACACGTTTCACAAAGTAAGTTCTCTGTTCTCTCCGTGTTTGTTCCGACTTTCACAGCGTTTTTAATCTTAGCGACTTGTACTAAACCAGTATATCCAGCTCGATGTACATAGGTAGTTTCCTCCGTATTTATATTACCGTTCACTGGGCTCAATACAGTGATTCCCGCAGCGATAATATTGCGAACAGGCATACTCCTACTCAAGTTTGCTTTCTCATCATATGGTTTTCCTGCATACCTTTAGACCCGCCCCATGTTTCTACTTTTGAATAGAGGCAATACACGATAACTCAAGCAGATTAGTACACTGTGTATGCATTTTCAATAGTATTAATTTCATTTGATCGCATCATATGATTAGACTCATCAAGAATGCATAATACATGGTTTGTATTGTTGTTATCCAGAATGATTGTTTGTAACCAGAAGGAATGTATGATTTTTATGTTATGTTCTGAATACTAAGGTCCTGTATGTTTTTTCCACAGACCCCTGCTGAAGGGTTAGTTGGATAACCCGAAATGCATTGGGTATAATGAAACGCAATTTACGAATTCATGATTATAATGAATCTCCAAAATCTTTGAATTGATGAACATCAAGTGATTGAATAAAGAAAGAATGTCATAAACATCAAATGATTGACTGTGATTGATGAATATATTTCCTCAAGAAAGTTAATAAAGAAACCATTGTGTTTCATGTTAAAGGAGCGCGCCCTTTGTGATAACACTATCACACAACTCACTATCATATGAAGGCACTGAGAGACACAGTGCGACAAGGACAGCGCCAAAATTAACTGATCTAAAATCATATAGCTGAAACAGGTGTGCACGGAGATAATCAATTAATACAACTCCACCAAGGGTAACACAGATTACAACAGGAAGCATACTCCCAATGGGAACGCCAGATTCTTATGGGTCCCTTTTACATTCCACAACTAATGTAACAACGGAAGGTCAGGATGAGGATTTATGGGGAATGCCAAAGAAGGACAAACAGGTCCTAATTCGCATGATTGGCTTAAAGGTATAGCTACTCCTGCAAATAACACGGGTGTTATGACTAATAGAATGGATGTCTTGGGGATTAAAAAGGCTAGGTCGCTTGATGTTGCGAGGCTTAAGTTGTAATTGGAGGAAATTATTAAGGGACCATAAGCATAGTTGCAGTGGATAGTTGCATAACAGTTCGTCTGCAAAGACATTACCAGACGTGCTTGAAACACACATGAGAAGTTATCTGAATTGGCACAGAAATATGGAGTGGATGTACAAAAGTCAAAAACATTGCAAAGATCCTACAGAAGATATTTTAGTGACAAGGATATTGAAAACATGAGACCCTCAGGAATGAGACTACAGATAAAACAGTTACTAGCTACCCACAGGAAATAGGGAGAGCTAGAAAAATGGGAAGGTTGATGGGCCAAAAGAAGGAAGCAAAAAGGGTCACCATTCAAATGTTTCCGATAATCGAGGACAATGGAAGTGAGAGAGTGAGGATGCTTCCTATGAGAGAGGTACCGGGAGGAGGATAGGTACATGTTCCTTGGACAAGACCAGACATATTGTCCTTTACCAATGACTTTCCAAAATTGAGATAAGATCCTGTGGAATGGTTCAAACAAGTTGAACTGTGTGTGAAGGTTTCAAAGGTTTTGCTGAAAGATTAAGATACATTATTTGAGATTGTGGTCCAGAGTGATTTGTGGGCGGACTGTAAAATTTCTGTTGATTGGCCTGAAACAGAACCTGCAAGGAATGCTCACACAGGTGCACCGCCTCTTGAGGTGATGATGAAATATAACTAGGGCTCCCGGTTTTATGGTACTTATTTTTTGGGCATTTCCGTCTGTATTTATCCATATTTATCTGTATTTATCCATATTTATTATGGGTTTTGTGAAAAAAATAAATCTGAAACTAATATATTTCCACTTTAATTTAACCAATAAATACGGAGTCATGCTTGAATGCCTGCTAGGTTCCAGTGATAGGAACACCTGCGGAAGATAAATCAATGCACTTATATGAAAATATGCACATTTCAGTAGCAGGCTTGTGCATAGCTACTGCTGTGTAAGCCTCTTTCCGAAATTCCTTTCTTTTTTTACCCCCCTTACCTATCAATCCACACAGTTATTGGCCTGACAGTCATGGCAAAGTGTAATTAGAATCACTCAAACAGCACCCAATTTCCGTTTTTATCCACGTTTAAAAATAAATACAGACAAGAAAATAAATGGTTTTCTGTCTGTATTTATTGTACAAATCAGTAAAAACGGAAAAAGGGGAGCCTTAAATATAACCAAGTCATCACCTATTTGAAAGGGAAGAAATCTCCTAAAGAGATTGATTGGATGCAAATTGATAGGACAACTCAAGAACTGAAGGAAACCGCTTGTGCTTACTATGAGAGGCTTTTGCAGGCATTCAAGAAGTATAGTGGGATCGAAAATGTGTCTGAAAAGGATATGGGATTTTTTTATAGGTTAGTGTACGAATTGAGACCTGAGATTGGAAGCATGATTCAGCAGCATTTAATTTGCTGGCAAAGTATGCCCACAGACGAAATACTCCGTTATGCGAAGTACTGTGGAGATGAAATTGACTGGAAACAAGAAGTTTAAATAGAAGATGATGATAGCTCAGATGAAAGCTGTTCAGAAAGGCTGGGGAGGAACAGGTGCTGATCCCATGTTTATTCTGCAGGGAGGTTATCAGACACCCCAGAGGATGTGAGGGGTAAGCGGAGGACAACAGCAAGGTATGGAGCCTCAAGGTAGAGGTGTTTCAGTTGATGCATTGAAAAGAACACATTTGCATCACTTTTGCAGCAAGTTGGGGCATTGGAAGTGTGAATGTCGATTTAATCCAATTAATCAATGACATGGGGTACAGATTCAGAATGTTGGCAATGCACAATCACAGGGAGATGGCATAGACAAGACTCAGCAGGTTCACAGACAAACACATCAATCTCAATATATTCCCAAAGCCCCAATGCCTCAAATGAATGCTCAGGTTCAGAAATTCAATTTGAATAAATGATTTTATACAAATGCTGACTCCCATGCAAATCAGAATATGTTCTAGTAATATTCTTTGGATCAGCTAGATGACACAGACTCAGACCTGTCACAACAACAGTGCCTGAGAGGGGAAGAGGAATGCATGCTTGGCGCATCTTTAGAGGTAGACCAGAGCGGTCCCTATGTGGACGGAAAGGTCAATGGTACTCATTTCTTGTTGTTTCTAGTACTACCCGCTCCTCTGTAAGAACAGTGGAAATTCCAAACCTACCCCTCTCGGGAAAAAGATTCCAAGTTGTAGGAGTCACACCCAAAAAATGTCAAACCCAGTAATAAAAACCTGTACCTGTGAAAATAGGTTTCTTCGAAGATTTGCACAAATTTGTTGTATGTCATTAAAGTTCAGTAAACCTACTGGGATGAGACTTGTACAAACTCAATTTCTAAATCTATCGTACTCCAAAGGGGATTGAATTTCACACAAACAATGAGTATATTGTCTTTAAATTGGCTAATCAGAAAGCGCAGTATTGTTTCCCATGTTAACCAAAGATGACCTGTCTTTAGAATTGCAAGAGACCATATTTCCAGAGGTCTGGGATTTAACAAGAAAACATATTGGTCTGATCAAAGGTGTGGCTCCAGTAAAAATTACTGTGAAGCCTAATGCTTAATTTCCACGAATCCCTGAATACAATCTGAGTCCAGAAACTATTGCAGGAATGACTCCCTTAATTGATTCAATGATTGAGCAAGGAATCCTGAAATAAATAATGGGGAGTTCATGTAACTCTCCCACCATTAGAGATGTATTGGTCTTCCTCGTCCAATACATTAACAACTTATTGGTAGTATCAAGTACTCCGGAGGCTTGCACACGCAATACCATCACTTTACTAAATCATTTGACTTTGAATGAACACAAGGTGTAACCGTCCAAATTACAATTTTGCAAAAGTAACGTTCTGTATTTCGGACACCATATTCAAAAGGGAGCAAGGGAACTGTCTCAAGACAGAATCGCTACAACTCTGAATATGAGTCCACAAAGTACTCAAAAGGAAGTCCGCATGTTTCTGGGAATGGTTGGCTACTGTCAACAATGGATTCCCAATTTCTCTTTGATAGCCAAATCTCTTCAGAGACTCAGACACATAGACGTGTCAAACACGGTGCCTTGGGATGATGACTGCATGTGCTCTTTTACTGAACTGCGAGAGAGTCTTTGTCGAGCTCCAGCTTTGGGAATGCCCAACTACAACAAAAGATGTACTCTGTTTTGCAGTGAGCGTGAGGACTGTGCTAGTACAGATGCATGTACTGCACGCAGACTTGTAGCATACATTTCGGCAACTCTTGACCCTGTTGCCGCTGCATTACCTGGGTGTCTGAAATATGTTGCAGCAATGTGCGTGAGTTTTGAGCAGAGTGAGAGATTTGTGATGGGACATCCGTTCAGTGTGTATGTGTCACATTTAGTTGAGATCTTGCTTACGCATACTTGAATGCAACACCTCACTAACAGCCACCTCACCAGGTAGAGCAAACCATACTGGGACCTGAGAATGTGACAATGATGCAATGCACAAGTTTGAATCCTGCAACCTTAATGCCCCTTCCTGGAAACAAGCCTGTGATTGATGAGGCTGATCATGATTGCCTGGATGTGACTGAGTTTTGCACCAAGCCGTGACCGGATATCTTTGACACTCATTTGACTAAATCAGATCATGCACTGTTTGTTGACGAATCCTGTTTGCGTGATGCAGAATGACATCTAAAGACTGCTTATGCTGTGTGTTCAGTTGCGGGTGTGATTGAAGTTTCCCGGGGCCCCAAGACCAAGAGGTATCCCTCCAGCTTTGTTTAAAGAGGATCTGGCCTTCTGGGCTTCTAAGCTAGCTCCACTCTATACTTCAATCTTAGAAAGGAACATCATTCCACCCTCATGGCAAGGATCAATCCTCGTTCCAATCTTCAAAAGAGGAGACAAAAAAACTCCAGGAAACTATTGGTTGGTTGCCCTAATCGATAAGGAAGCGAAGTACTCCGCAGGGATACTGCTCAATTCACTTTGGGCATGGGCAGAGGTACACTCAATAATCCCCCCAAACCAAAGCGGATTGACAAGCGACACCGGCACTACGGTCAATCTTATGGCTCCTTTTTGTTTAATTGACCAGGTAGAGACTAGCACCAGTCCGTTTTACATGGGATTTATAGACTATAAATCGGCGTTTGACAAGGTCAACAGGTGAAAGCTGTGACAGAAGCTCTCCTCATTGAACATTCCGAACAGATTATTGAGAGCCGTGCAGCTCTTGCATCAGGACACATAGATCAGGATTAAGATTGGTGATGGCTCCAGACTGTCACAACCAATTTCGACAACGCAAGGCCTCAAGCAAGGATGCGTCTTGGCACCCTCAATTTTTAAGCTATTTTTATCGGATCTCCCGGAAGCTCTAAATACTGTCAACTCGCATGCACCCAAATTAGGCAGCCTGCATCTGTCAAATTTATTATACCTCAATGACGTGGTCCTCTTAAGCGACACAAAGACATGCCTACAAAGGCTCATGGACGCAACTGCTGCATACTCAAACAAGAATGGGCTTCAGATAAATAATAAGAAAACTAAAATCCTGGCGGTTCATCCGGGAAGGCCCAAGAAGCTGTCATTGGTCTTAAACTCGGAAAGCATTGTAGAAAACAATTGCTACAAGCACTTAGGAGTTTTTTTCAACCACAACAGAAGATATAAAAGCCATTTGGTCGAGCAAAAAAAGAAAGGAACAGCGCTAGCATTCACACTTCGCTCCATCCACAAGAAATTACTTGGCCCAACCTTCGCTCCAACACTTCAGTTGGCTCAGGCAAAAGTAATTCCCACTCTAACATACAGAAACAAGGTGCTAAAAGGACTGGATTGTGGCCAACTAGACAATATCATTGTAAACATTTTTAGAACTGTCTTCCAGCTACCGTCACACACGTCACTGGCACAAATTAGACTGGAACTGGGCATCTGCAAACAATCAATGGGCAGAATGATGACTTTTCCAATGAGCTGCCACAAGCTGATGTCATCAAAGGAGGGCAGCCTAGTGCAACATTTATGGTCTAATCTGAACACAAAACGATGGCTAGCGGGGTACCGCTATTTGTCCAGTGGGTTAAACACCCTCGGCCTGATTTTAAGTCTGGGACCTACATGTAAGCCAAAATGAGTTCAAGAGGCTAGCAAAAATAAGTGCGAAAAAGTTCTCCTTAGTAGAAGACAGGCACGTCTCGCAGTTAGAAGCCATGGTTGGATGACACTCAAAACATATGATCTGCTGAAACCTCAGAGTTATTTAACCTTCCCCCTCAGCGCACGAACCGAGCTCCGCTTTTAAAAATTAAGAATGGGGATGCTCCAATTGACTTGCCATCTACCCAAATGGAAAAGAGACAGCGCCCTGGAACCATGTCGGCTTTGCGGCCATCATAGGGACGACGTAATCCATTTACTGTGCCTGTGCCCTAACCTCCTGAAGGAAGGAAGGGCTCTTCTACGGAGGGGCTGGAACAACAAGGAGATTAGATCATGCAGAGCTGCAGTATTGGCCTGTTTTGATCCCCGTAATACCAACCTAAACCGCGCACTGTTGAGGTTCATGGACTGCGCAATAAAAAACTAGAGGAGGGGATCCACGTACCGTTACCTCGGCCAGAGATGCAGACCCCTGGCTCCTCGCAATAGCTGAACAACTCTCTTTGCGGGGTGGCCAGGTACACGAAAAATTGTCGGAAATACCAAACCAAAACGACTATTGGAAGGGGAATGGCGTATAGGCTGGCTAAATCTGGAACTCAAAAGCTATCTCAACTAGGATCACAATTACCCCTAAAGGGAACATCGTTATAGGATCTGTGGGTAGTGCACCTACAAGAGAGCTCTTACAGGTGGGAGGTCGGGCGATTTTAATAGTAGGAACCGGGGTTCTATTTAATGAATTTAAGAAGTGCTATATTTTTACTTTTTGTATTTTGCAAAGGTTTTATCAAATCATGCAATAAAGTCTTTACTTACTTACATGACTTCGGGAAATCGTGGTCACAGCGAGCGTTCATGACCTCGTCAGGTTCCCCTACCCGGAATGAAGAGAGAGTGAGAAACCTCTTGCTATCAGTACAATTGCCTGCGCAAATTACTGTGGCGAAGTGTGCTGCCCATCGGCAGGGCAATGATCATGTCACAGTTGGAAACCGCTATGTGGATGAGACTGCGTGCTACTGTGTTCTAAATTCTTACATTTTCAATGAGTATCCCGAGAGTGAACACTGATGCCACAGATTTCAAACTGTTGCTATCCACTGTAGAGACTTGGAAGTAAGTGAAGGCATTACAGGACGAGGTACCAGAGACTGCAAAACAAGGATGGGTCAGAGCAGGCTGTACTAAAAAGCAAGAAGATGAGGTGTGGGTGTGCACTGATGTGGGACCTGTATTACCAAATAGTTTATTACCTCCTGTGATGCGATACTATCCTGTTCCTGCACATGTCAGGAGGGATGCTATGATGCGGCTCTTTCATCAAACCTGGTTTAATCCAAGGTTCAGACCAGTGGCAGAAACTTTGTGCCACCGCTGCATGGTGTGTCAACAAGAAAATGTAGGAAAAAGAACACCAGGCACCATGAGTCATGTAGAGAGGTCAGGAGGTCATTTTAACCACATGCAGCTTGACTTTGTTGAGCGGCCTGCCTGTAATGGCATGAAGTTCCTTACCTTTAATTGCTTGTATATTTTTGTGATGGATGGAAGCTTTCCCAACAAGACGAAATGCCAGTCATTTGTAGTAAAGTTATTGTTGAGGGACTTGATACCGCATTTTGGATTTCCAACTTCTTTGGAGTCAGACCGAGGGACACACTTTAATAAAGAGGTCCTAAAGATGTTATGTGCTGCATTACAAACTGATCAGAAGCTCCATTGTGCTTATCCCTCAGAAGCCTCTTGGAATTGTGGAGCAGATAAAGGGAACAATGAGATCCAGTTTGACAAAAGTGTGCACCTCGACTTCTCTAAAATGGCCCGATGCATTACCTCTTGTGTTGATGAGTTTGAGGAGTGCATGAGATAGAAGAAAGAACGGGACTATCTCCTCACAAAATTATTATGGGGAGGGCTATGAGCCAGCCTGTAGCTTTAGCCAATGCATTGGTGAATATTAGAGATGATTTGGTACTTTATTATTGTAAAAGACTGGCTAACAGTACGTTCTGTGTCTCAGCAGGTTAGGGAAGCTGCTACTTTGCCTCAACCGGAGCAGTGCCATGACCTCAGCCCGGGTGACTGGGTCCTGGTGAAAAAACACGTGTGCAAGTCGTGTTTGGAACCTTGTTGGTGTGGGCAATTCCAGGTGATCCTGATAACCACAACTGCTGTTAAGTGTAGTGTTCTTTCAAATTGAGTGCATGCTGCCCATACTCGCAGAGTCCTATGTCCTCTTGAAGATACAGCGCTGGTATCAGATGTGCCGGTGGTTACAGAAAGACAGCCGTCTCAGGTTAGCCAAACCGTAGAGAGGACTTCAGCTACTGGGACTTCATGCACTACTAATGAGGGGGGTCCCGGAGTGTCGGCTCTTGTAAGTACAGAAGGGTCACGAGAAGAAGAGCTGACTAGACGAAATTTCGACCTTACCGAAGGGAAAAGTGCACCTGAAACACGAGTAGCCCCCAGGACTGTCGACCCAGAAGACAAGACATACTGAGACACATTCTAACAGAGAGAAGTGTGTCATGACCAATTGCAGAGCTCTCAAATTAGTCAGAGCTAAGCAGCAGTGATGATGAGGGACCATCAGTGAGGAGGTGCAAGAGAGCTAAAGTACCAAGCCAAAGATACTTTGCACCTGAATGGACTTATATGGCGCTGAACGACTAGGAAAAAGCATATCACGCCTTTAGCTACAACACTTCGAGTTTGCATGAGCCACCTTGAGAAAATTCTGTGTTCCAATTGAAATTCTTGAAATCGATTTGGCAAATAAGAGAACTGAGTCAATTTGTGCTGAAGGAAGGAAGGAATTTGCAATTTACGAGAACTGAGCAATTGCTAAGAGCCTGCATTTGCAAGACTATAAAGGAAGCGTAAATTGTGCTGTAGAGCGACGGAGCTGAAGCCTTGCAAGGAGCAAGCTTCCTGAAACTTACCTGTGCTGCTAACGCTATTAACATCCAAATTAAAATGTATCAAGGGTGATAAGGTCTGATTCCAAAAAAACGATGGATTCTAATGTAAGTGTGCCTGTATGCTCGCTATATGTTCTGTTTTGCTTGTGGTATTTCTTATACTTTTGAATTTGCCCCATAATACATGTATAAGCAAGCCTGAGCCTACTGCTGTGCCTAAAAATAACTTAGCGGGGTTAGCAGGGGTTTAAGCCTTTCTGATAACACGATATTACATGGAGTTCAGCCTACTGGTGATCATTCAACAAATTTACAAAGCTTCTTTACAAATACTTACAGTCCATGGATGCTAGAGATTACTATGTGTGTTTACAATTGCCTAAATCAGTCTCTGAGGGAGTGACCTTTCATCATCTACTGTAACCTATGGTATTTCTTGCAGTATATTAACACGCCTATTTTACTGTAAAAGACAATTTCAGTACTATTATTCTAACTATGATCAAATCTTTTCTGTAGTGACTGTGAGAACATATTTAAATCCTGTGCCTGATACTAAAACAGCTGAAATGATGGGAACATTCTTTAAGCCTACACAAAGTTTAGACAGAGCTTATACACACCGACACAATAAAACATTTCCTAGCTAACAGAACGGAAAGTTTCAATACTATTAAGTACTCGGAGGCAAGGATTATGTTTTAGTTTCAATGCTTTATTACGCAGCAGCCATTTTAAAATTTGTACCTGAGACCACATTTCCCAAACACCCTTGGGAAAAAGTGGTCAACAAAAAACAAAGAAGGGACAGCATATCCCTCAGTCGACATTGCCAATCATAATCCAGGATCCATCACCTAGTCCAGCTTCCTTCCCTTGCTCATCCTCTTTCTTTGCACAAGTGCACCATTGATCCTTTCTTAGTTGTCCTGTTTCCCCGAATCAGCTCCTGGAAACCAAAGAACAAAATCAGGACTCTAAATGTCAGACGTGAAAGCAAACTGGCAACAAGAGAATCAACAATAGGAGAACCAAGGAAAAATCAGAACATGCTGAAAACCAAGAACTGTAGTGTAGTTCCTATATTCCCATAGGCTCTGCGTATTGGAATAATATAGCCTATAGATTTGACGTAGGACTGAGGTCAACTAGGTTTCTATCGAATATACTAAACTTAATTGTGTGTGTGCCAGCTAACTCAGAGGTCACTAGAAACTTACTCGAATACACAAGAAGGGATTCGTTTCTGACAACCGCATAAACATGACAACTTTGTTTCCCAAGAATAAGAATATATCTCTCAGAGTCACGGAAACAATAGATAAGTAGTTCACTCAGTCAATCGTGCATTCTTCGTTTCTACAGAGTTGCAGAGAAATAGTGAGACAGGCGTTTTCAATAAAAAGGGTTTTTTTCCCATGCAAGAGAGGTGAACTGCTACAATCGTTATGCAGACTGCAAAGTATAATGCGTACAGCGTAAACAGTAATATGAAATAATACTGTAAGAGCATTGTATGGTTTCTAAGCCATATAAAAATACATACATAAATAACATTGACTAAAATACTCAACTGGTGCTTCTAAAATACACCTACCCCAATGTACCTAAGTCTAGTATGAGGGAAGAAGTAAGTATTGTGTAGCATAGGTTTAGTTTTTTCCAAGAATCTACCAAAGGTTTCTCTAAGTTCTAATCAGCTCCATACATTGTTAGAATGAAGGAGGTCTGGTATCTCTGTCTCAGGACTCGATTTCCCAACACCCCTCAAGGGAAACCGGAAACACTGGAGCTTGATTCTCGGCAGGAGAAGGGCAGCTTCCGTATCAGTGCGTCAGCTGGAGAGTCGGCTTATTTCTGCATTTGCTGTAGCGAGCTGCGTCAGGCAAGTAGGTCTTCGAACTGCTCCGAACCACCGTATCTTTATACCTTGAAGGTGTTTAGGAATGCCATAGTTTGACGTAAAGTCGGGCATATGAACGTCCCCCTAAGGAATAGTTGTTCTTTGTAAAGTAACTGAGTTCTTGGACAAATCAATATTCAAGCAAGGGGAAGTTCCCTAACTGCTTAAGCTGGTTTCCCAAGAAATCGTTGTGACATTTGGTATGGGTGGAAGTAGCCATGCCTGTGTAAGGGTAGCATGGGCTATGCCTAAATAAGGGTTTGATTTATATGCCTATATAAGGGCAATATGAATTGTACCTATATGAATGCATGAATCGGGAAAATTCACTCAGAGCTTAAAACGCCACACAACACCCACTCCACTTTCTTATGTACGACATTACTAAGTTCTAAACACATAAAAACCTATCTAAACATGATGTGTTAAAACCCACCCAAAATACATAAAAATGCATTGGTACTGGTTGTACACGAAAAGCATTTGTGCTGTACACATTTAAAGCAATGTTTCATTCAAAGCATATAGATGACATTTGAAAATGCTATCCGAATGAATCACAAAAATACCTTTATGAAATGGCTCTTAATTACAGAAGGAAAAGTCAAGACCATTTCATCGCAGATTATATAAACTGTTTGAGCGTGGACAAGGTGAAATATTGTCTCTTGGAAGTTTTTTCAAAGAATTCTAGTTCTCTATGAATAGTTCTACTTCAAGCAGATTACTTTGTGCCACAAAATGAAAAAATACAAATTTGGAAAAACAAAAGTTTGATCATAGAAAAAATAGAGTTCCAAAGTTAGAAGCTTTGTTTTGAAAAAATGAAGGTCAAATCCAGAGTCTCTCAGAACATTGCGTGCCAAATCAAAAGTCAGTGTTATTGTTTGGAGAAAACATCAAATATTTTAAGTCTTTAAAGAATTTGTCTACCATTGTAGGTGAAAGTTGGATTACCTCGTTAAGAAGATTAATTGCACATAGATGTGAAGCATCGCCATTAGCGTTGGTCTCATTAGAAATGTTCGAATTTGTATTTGTATTTCCGGTTTATATAGCGCCAACTCACCGGCAGGTCTCAAGGCGCTTTTGACCAAAAAAGAACACAACAACATACTCAGCAGGGAGACTAGAGGTGGGACAGGCTTAAGCTGGACACAAAGCCTCTCTGAATAGGATTGTTTTCAAGGACTTCCTAAAACGAAGGAGGTTTCCTTCTTTACGAAGGGATTCAGGTAGTTTGTTCCATATTTTGGGGGTCAAGACTGAGAAAGATCTTCCACCTTTTGTAGCAAGTCTATAACGAGGACAGACGAGCAATTGTGAATTGGAAGACCTAAGACACCGTTCTGGTTTATACAGCTGGAATTGGAAGGTACCTGTGTGCCGCTTTCTTCTCGTACCTCACCATCAGCATTTTGCGTCTCTGAGATCTCAAGGAATGCCGTCATCAGAATTGGTAGCCGCTGGGGACAACACAGTGCATGAGCCGTCACTGGTCCAAGCAAAGTATCAACATCCATTGGCATGACTGATGGGAGCGTCAGACAGATGTCTAGCACGCATTCTTCTCTGCCTAGCAGGCATCGTAGAACAGTTTAGACGCAATCTTGCCAGATTGGTCTGAATGACGTAAACCACGTGGTTTTCAATTCTCTTAAACGAGTTAATCCCAAAATTTGGACTATGCACTCATGACACTTCATCACCAGTAGAGTATTCTCCACAGTGAACTGGGTATCGCTGGTGATATGGCTTGCCATATCGAAGCAGTAGGAGCAAAAATAGTATCCCTGCAGCGAGTCCCAAAATGAGAGGCAGTCCGCCAAACACAGAGTGCACGAAGTTTGGAAATATGCCTAGGACTGCTTCAAAAAGTGCTAACAGTCGCGAAAAAACTGTCTTAAATACATGTAAAATACCGCACGTATCAGACATGTTTAAGATACGACTTAACATTTCTGAGAAATGTACAGGGCAGTTTGTAGTTAATAGGGTGTGTATCTCTGCAGAAGTCCTTGCGACTTGCAGATCATAGGTCTCTTTGGCCAAGGTCAATGGCACCGTTTTCTGTAAAAGAATTGCTTTCATTTTGCTTAAAGTATCAATTCGTATAGAAGAGATGTTCAGTGAAGGCCATAAAGGCGACTCCCGGTCTGTCTTGGTTTTTGGAAACAATACTTGCATACAGCAAGTGACCCTGGCTGACACAGTTATGAGATAGGCTAAACCTGACAACATACCACAGCAGCTGTGATCATTCAACATAATGTAACTTCCATTAGAAAGTTGCCTAAAAACTGGATCAATCACTGCAGCTGGTGAACCTTGTATGTGGCAGGATAAATTGTTAGAGGAACCATCGCAGGCCCCGTGTAAATTAATACCCTGACAAAGGAGAGAGCCTCTTAGTGCCTTTTCACAATTTTTACCACTAAGAAACACTTCTTTCCCCCAACTCCAACATCTGTGTGTGTATGGTAATTCCCAGGATGTCTTGATGTATTCTTTACCCAACCTTTCAAATATGCCTGCTGGTATATGTTTTAAGCAATACTGAAAATGGAAAATTGTAACAGGTAAAGTGATTGTACCGTGTATTATTGTATCAATGGCTGGCTTTTCAGCAACAGTAAATGGCAATCTTTCCAGTTTTTCAATGCTCAGCACCGTATAGTCTGCTCCCCTCTGTGCCAGTTTGATCTGTTTATCAGTGAGATTGAATTCTGAAAACAGTGACGTGGTATTGATTAAACGCCAAGGCACATAGCCTGAACGAAGGTTTTGTAACATACAGCCTAATAGCATTATAGAACGTAATTGCGAATGATCAAGTCCTGTTCCATTATGTCTATGGCAGAGGATAATATTCTGTCCAAAGAAGATACCCTGGACGACAGAGTCGTTAACCCATTGTCAACTACAGAGAGAGATTTCTCTGAATTAATACAATCAATTTCTCGTATTCGTTCTGCAGTCTCTGCTTCCGTAATCTTCCAGGCTTCATTATAAGCAGCATAGATACCAGCGTATATAAAACGTTTATGACGCAGTTTAGTAGGTCCTTGTAAGAAGTCCCACAGATCAACGCCATCTTTAAGTAAAGTGTTGTTTTACTTCTTTAAGTGTAGACTTGTGTAGCCATTCAAGACAGTTTCCCTACACTGTATGTTGTTACTATTTCTGGATGCTGTCTCTGAACATATCTTGGATCTGGCCTAGTGAATGTGAACCCTTGGTTTTATTCAGGAATCTATCTTGACAGTTGTTTGTGTCTGTGGGCCAGATTAACCATTTTTTCTAGTCTGGATCTGTTCTGTTGTGATGCAAAATAGTATGTTTGTCGACCACCCCCTCTGAAGTGTTATAACTATCAGGAGTAGGTGTAGGTATTGATCATGGCTAACTCAAGACAAGATGTCTGTTGGACAGTGTCATTCAATAACATTATTTGCTCTGAGATGATGCAGGCTCTAAATAAGGCTTCTAATCCCTGCACCTGCCAGTCTGTTGTGCCCCAGACAGTTTTTGTCCTAATGTTGTCTTTCCAAAAGTCGAAACCTAACGAAGACAGCTGAGCGTAAAAGGCCGCAGAATAAATCTGCTTGGTATTTGTCAACATACTTTTCATTCCTGTCCTATTAACATTTTTAAAGTAAAATGATTCTGGATTTGAAACATTAAAACCTGAAAAGTATGGAAATTTGCCATAAAATGTTTTTGACCTACCCTTTGGTGACTTAGGACAATGTTCCCATTGGTTATATTCCAAAACATTTCTAGAATTTGCAGATTTGTGCAAGAAATGATGACCATAGTGATTATAGCAATTCATTTGTCCATAATCTGATGAACATTCTAAGTATTCATGATTTGTAAATACAGCAGACATTTCTAAGTCTGACATCATAATATTTATAGTGTCGAAGTCCCAATCATCAGAAAAGGTACTAGGTGAAACAAAGTCATTCAAGGAAATCTTGAACTGGTGTGGAATCTTCAACAGCTCTGCCGGACCGAAAATGTCATAATCAATTCTGTCCCAAGCTATACCACCAGGTATAGGAACAGCTGTGATGTTCACTGATAACAAGTCACTTTGTTCACAATGAGAGGATTTGTGTGGCTTGAGGAGTAAGTTGAAGTTCTTACTTGCTGTGTCCTTTTTAACATATCTTCCATTTATCAGCATTCCCAAAATTATTACAAGAGTCAACCAAAGTAAAAGAAAAAGTACACCCTATACAATCCAAAGTTCAATCCATGGTGAAACCAGATAAGTCTTTTTCAGGTGATGAAAAAGTTCTGGCGTTGTTTCAAGTACGCTGGGATCTTCGGAAAACGTATCAAAGTTAATGAAATAGCCAGAGGCAGTTCTGTCAATTGTAGGGATTGCTTCAGGATTCGATGAAGTCGCTGGAACCACTTGATCACTTGTTACATTTGTATAGTCAGATGCTATTTCATTGTAGATAGGCGTTTCTTGACAAACTGTTATTTGGGTCTCAAGAGGTACAAGTTCCATTGCTTTGTTGCATAGTCCTTCTTTTTGCACTGCAGATTCTTCAAAGGTGACGAGTCTCTCAGTTTGAACCTCTTGGATAGTAGCCAGATTAGGGCGCCTGCTACATCTTTGAAGTCCACTTGGCATACTGCTTATGATCGGCCTCATGATGTGGTTTTACCAGGTCGATGGACACGAACCTGTTCTCCTTTTTACCAGCAAGGGGCGGCAGTAATACTGTTCTTGATCCGTGGATTGCTAGGACAGGTACTGTTTGTCTGTTAGAAGGCCCAAATTCCTTCTTGTCCGCAATCTTTTCTCTGACTAGATCCCAAATCTTTGGAATCCAGATAGTTCTTGCTGGGACGGTCGGTTTCTCTTCAGTGGTTGTTGGCTTCAGGAAAACTTTACTTTGGCTTTTTCTTAATTCATTTAAGTCCTGCAAAACAGCCAACGATCTTTGATATGAAAGGGTTTTTGTTCTACCACTGAAGTCTGACAATCGAGATCCGAAATAATCATTCTTGTTCCAAAAAGGATTTCATATGGAGTGATTCCCCCTAGAGAACTTCTTAGCAGATTATTAAGACTACGTTGGACACTTATTAGATGTTTGACCCACCCATCACCCAAGCCTAATACTTTAGCTGTTATAGATTGCTTTATGTCCCTTTTTTTCTCTCCACTACCGAATTTCCCTCAGGATGGAATGGACTAGAGTACCGCAATGCAACGCCCAATTTGGCCATGGCCTCCTTGTAAAGCTCGAGAGCTAAACGCAGGACCCTGGTCAGAATGTAGCGTGCCGACTGCATATGTGCCGATAAAGATTCGCTAATCTTTTATAACAGTTTGAACGTCAGCCGAGCTCTGAGGCTACATCCAAATGAATCTTGAGCACGAATCCACTGAGACCATGATATATTTGTAGTTACCTTCCCTCCGCAAAGGACCGCAGTGATCCAGGTAAACGCAAGCTAATGGTTTATCTGAAATAATAGGGGCGTCTGCGCAGGACGTTTCACTGTAGAGACTTTCATCTTTTGGCAGATTTCAAATTCCAAAACATAGTTTCTTGTTTGTTTCCTCATGCAAGGCCACCAGTATCTCTGTTTTAATGACGACACTGTAGCGGAAACACCCGTGTGTGCAGAGGCAAGCCCTTCATGTGCTGCTAAAATTAGTCCTAATCTATGTTTCATGTTTGGAATGACTCTATCCCCCACTCCAGGGATTCGAGCAAACTGAACATTATTCGCATCAGTTATGTATGAGTATTTGAGTGGAAAGCCTTTTGGTAATGTTTTACCACTGTCTTTGCTTTAAGCATTGACAACTTGAATTATTTTGCTGTCTATTTTCGTTTTTGAACAAGAGATTGCAGCTACGGAAGCCATTAGCACAGCTGCCTTCGTGGCTTCATCAGCCAATGAATTCCCTGCAACGTGAACGCCATCACGTTGATGACTCAGTGTATGTATCACATGAGGCTTTTGTAGCTGTTCTCGTAACTGAACTACTTGTTCAGGAACAAGAAGGAATCAGCTATTTTGGTGCTGCTGGATCTATTGGCCGCTTTTGACACCATCTCCCATGACATTTTGTTACAACGGCTCGGTGAGATGGGGGTCCAGGGGAAGGCCTTGGAGTGGTTCAACAATTATTTAAAAGATCGTTCTACCACTGTGCACCTTGGTCCTATGGCAGCATGCAGTAGATCAGTATGCATTGGAGTACCGCAGGGATTTATCTTGAGCCCTATGCTTTTCAATCTTTATGTCACTCCCCTGGCCAAGATAATTAGATCCTATGGCTTTGAAACGGTATCATATGCCGATGATACCAATTGTTGGTCACCTTCGGCCCTGACCCCTCGGATACCATCATCTGGTTTGAATTGAATTGAATTGAATTGAAAGGAGTTTTATATAGCGCGAACAGCTGCCCTGAGGCGTCCAGGCGCTGGTAACCTCACCCAATGGCTATCCAACAGTGCCGACATCCTAGCACCGTTGAAAAAACGTCAAATCAAACTAGGCAGCAAAAACGCCTCCTGGTTCAACGATGATCTTAAGAAATCCAAGAAACTCTGTCGCTCCCTCGAGAAGGCCTGGAAAAAAGACCCAAACACCAGCACCAGGGACGCCTTCAAAAACGCCACCCGCATACACCACCAACTAATCCGATCTGCCAAGAAAGCCGCACTCAAAGACCGACTAGATAACAACGCCCACAACAGCAAGGAATTATTCAACATCGTCAAAGAATTTACCAACCCATCAGCCAACTCCAACAACATCACCCCCTCTCAAGCCCTCTGCGACTCCCTAGCTTCATTCTTCCACAACAAAATCGCAGACATCCACAACAGCTTCGACAACCGACCCGGAGACCAACCCACCCAACCTTCTGCAGGACCTTCACCCCCCTTGAACATCCTTAATGACTGGAACCCAATCTCCACTGAGGACACCATCCGCCTGATGAACTCCATCCACTCAGGATCCCCAAATGACCCATGCCCTCACCACATCTTCAACAAAGCAGACTCCATCATAGCACCACACCTCCGAGATGTCATCAACTGCTCCCTCAACTCCGCCACCTTCCCGGAAAGCTGGAAACACGCAGAACTCAGCGCCCTTCTGAAAAAACCCACAGCTGACCCCACCGAACTCAAAAACTACCGCCCCATCTCGCTTCTTCCATTCCCGGCCAAAGTCATCGAGAAAGCTGTCAACAACCAGCTCGCCACCTTCCTCGAAACCAACAAATCCCTCGACTCCTCACAGTCCGGCTTCCGAGCCAAACACAGCACTGAAACCGCCCTCATCGCAGCAACAGACGACATTCGAACTCTACTGGACAATGGAGACACAGTCGCCCTCATCCTCCTCGACCTCTCCGCAGCCTTCGACACAGTCTGTCATAGCACCCTTTTACAGCGCCTCAGAAACGTCGGAATCCAAGGAAAAGCACTGGAATGGATCACCTCGTTCCTCACCGGAAGAACCCAGAGAGTCCGCCTCCCACCATTCAAGTCAGAGGCCACTGAAGTCATCTGCGGCGTGCCACAAGGATCGTCACTCAGCCCCACCCTCTTCAACGTATACATGAGCCCCCTTGCGGCCATCGCTCGCCAACACAACCTCAACATCATCTCCTACGCTGATGACACTCAACTGATCCTCTCACTCACCAAAGACCCTAACACCGCCAAAACCAACTTACACGAAGGAATGAAAGAAGTAGCCGAGTGGATGAAGCACAGCCATCGAAACTGAACTCAGACAAAACAGAAGTCCTCATCTTAGGCACCTCCCCCTCCGCCTGGGATGACTCTTGGTGGCCAGAGGCCCTTGGAAAAGCACCCATCCCGACGGACCACGCACGGAACCTGGGCGTCATCCTGGACTCCTCACTCTCGATGACCAGACAATTCAACGCCGTATCATCATCTTGCTTCAACATTCTTCGCATGCTCAAAAAAACATTTTGCTGGATCCCCACCGAAACTAGAAAAACGGTCACCCACGCACTGGTCACGAGCCGCCTGGACTACGGAAACACACTATACGCCGGTACCTCCGCAAAACTCCAGAAAAAACTCCAACGCATCCAGAACGCTTCAGCTAGGCTCATACTAGACATCCCGCGTAAAGAACACATCTCTGGTCACCTGAAAAACCTCCACTGGCTCCGCGTAAATAAGAGGATTACTTTCCGCCTCCTAACCCACGCACACAAAGCACTTTACGAACTTGGACCCGAATGCCTCAACACACGACTGTCCTTCTACACCCCCTCCCGCCAGCTACGATCCTCCAACCAAGCCCTTGCCACTGTACCTCGCATCAACAAAACCACCATGGGAGGTAGATCCTTCTCCTACCTAGCAGCTAAAACCTGGAACTCACTTCCCACTCACCTTCGCCTTACTCAGAACCACCTAGCATTCAGAAAGCAACTTAAAACTTGGATATTCGACAAGTAATTCCCCACCCTTCTTCAAGCGCCTTGAGACCCTATGGGTATGTAGCGCGCTATATAAATCTCTTGACTTGACTTGACTTGACTTAAGTAAAGGAAACTTCTGCTGGGGTGGATCGCTGGTGGGGGTGAGCTATTTAGAGATTTTTTTGGTTAAAAAGGAAGGTTTTCAGTTGTTTGCGAAAGGTAAGTAGGTTAGGGTTGGACCTTAGATGGTGGGGAGAGAGTTTCATAACTTGGATGCGTTATAGGAAAGTAAGAAATGTATGACCCACATCGTCAACGGGATGGATCATAATGAATTGCAACTGAACAACAGCAAAACGGAGATCATTCTGTTTGGCAGGGCTGAAGATTATTGGTCTAGTGAGTGGTGGCCCCAGTCACTGGGCTCATGTCCATCTCCAAAATCAACTATATGCAATTTGGGGATCACTATTGACAATAAACTTTCAATGAAAGCTCATGTTAACCATGTAGCGGGCTTCTGAGAAAAGGAAAATTTTGCACCGGGTTACGTGCATCTATTACTTAGCACAAGTTAGACGTTGTGAATAGAAGTACACACTACTTGATGTTGATGTTTGTGTATTCTTTCTATTTATTTATTTATTGTATCAAAATTGTTTTTTGGTATATATTTTTTGTATACTTTGTTTTTCTATAAAAAAAACAGTTGGTTTGACAGTTTATATATATATAAATAATACACTATAACAATTATATACACATGTTTGTCAATGAAAAATACATGTACATTACTGCCATTCTTCAATTTAGTCATACAATACAGAACCAATTCCTTCAACGCGTTTCGGCGGTTAGCCTTCCTCAGGAATTCTGTATTTCAAATGCACGGCGTTGGTACAAACACGTTGATACTATTGTAAATGAAAAAGATATGTAGCGGGCACCTGCTATGGCATTTTACGCAAATTGCGGAAGATTTTCTACCAATTGAAACCCGTAAGCCACTTGTTCAGGGCCTAATTATGAGCCAAGTAGACTATGGCAATGCCCTACTGGCTTCCATCAATAATGATCTCTATGCTAAACTACAGACCCTTCAGAACACTGCTGCCAGACTTATCCTGGACCTACCCTTAAGATCATCATCCTGTGCCAACTTGAAAACTCTTAATTGGCTCCCAATCAGGCTGAGAGGCCAATATAAGATTCTCTGCCTCCTACACAAAAGTATTTATCACACAGGACCAGGGTACCCAGGTAAAAAATTGCAAAAATACCAGCCTACTAGAATTTTGAGATCCAGCTCTAAATTTCTTTTAACCCCTCTACGGATGCGCACCGTGAGATATGGTGGTCGATCTTTTTCCTATCTCGCCACCCATTTCTGGAATAAGCTTCCCCCGTACATCTCGTCCATTCCAGATGATTTGTGTTTTCGCAAGGAATTAAAAACCCGGCTCTTCCCTAATTAATGCGATGTTAAATCTGGCAGTTGTTCTTGTCCGCAAGCGCCCTGAGACCTAACGGTGATATGTTGCGCTCTACAAGACCTTCTGACTTTGACTTGTTCCCAAAGCAACTTATGCTTGATTGTGCCACCTTTTGCATCTTTGTAACCGTTTTGAATCCAGTTTTGCAAGTATTCATTGTAAGATGGAACACAGTAATACAAATCGCACCCTATGAGTGTAGGGAATTCGCGATCAGTATTTTCAAGCGCCATTTTGAATGCTTATAGTTCAGCTCGCTGAGCTGTACAATCTCCTAGAGATTGTGTTTTAGTGACCATAGGTCAGAATTTACCATCGCGCCAGTGACCTTAAACAATCGCGCACGCAGCACTATAAGCTTGTTTACCCCCCGTAGCGGGTTGGGCTGATCCGTCAGTATAAATTATACATTCATACTGCTCTAGAGGCAGAATCTCAGTAAGCAGAGGACATTCTTGTTCATATTGTAGAAATACTTGTGTTTTCAAATAAGGGTCAAAAACGTATTCAACCTCTGTTGCAGCAAGAGAAATAACCCATTGTATCCATCTCGGATGTAAAGCTTTAGCATTCGGAATGCTCGCTTTTGTCACTGCCTCTAAGGCAGGTACAGGTGTAACAACCATTATGCACTTACCCTGTGCGAGGGCTCTCTCTTTTGCTACTGCAGTTTAAACCTCTGTCAGAATTTTTTCTGTTGAAGTGAATTTTATTTCTGTTTGTGTGTACAAATGTGATTTGTAAGCTATTGGTACTTTTTCTTCTTCAATAAAGGATAAGTATGTGAATCTGCATTGTCCTGGAATGATTGAGACCACTAAGTTGCGTACCATTATGCGTGTTTGTAAATGTTTGTTGCTAACATGTCTGTTTGCAATGAACGCAAAATTTCAGTGTGTTTTTGAGTCCAATGAACTGTTTTGAAATCAGGTTTGATTAATTCGTAGAGACGTTTAACCCTTTCTGTGTAGTTTAGAATGTAAGTTCTTCCGAAATTCAGGAAACCTAGAATCGACTGTAAGTTTTTCAGCGTTTTTAGAGGTTGGAGCAGCGCACATTTCTCTAGGAAGTTTGCTGCCAGGCTTTTGCCTTCACTTGATAACTCGTATCCTAGAAAAAGGACCTTGAGGTGGGCAATTCTCGATTTCTTGAAATTAAATTTATACCCTTCAGAGGCGAAGTCCAATATTATGGTGTTCACCCTGTTCAAGTGCCTATCCAAGTCATCGTCTGTTAGATAGATGTCATCAGCATATGATAATGCCTCATCATCATAGGTTTGTAGTAACTCTGTTACTCTGGCTTAAAATAACCCTGGACTATTCTTGAATCCGTATGGGAGAAGACAGAATTGACGCTTTGTCCCCATAATTGAGAAAGCGGTAAAGTACCGACTTTCTGGTGCAATGTTTTGACAGAAGAAACCGTTAGAAATATCTAATATGGTTTTGTATTTTTTACGCACAATGTTATTCATTAGTGCTGCACTGTGTGCATTTTGTACTGCAGATGTCTGTAATCCAATACTAGACAATATGTATTGTCTGGTTTGGAAACAGGAAACAAAGGATTGTTAGTGGATGAGGTGCATGTTTCGATCACCCCTTGGTATTCAAGTTGATCTAATATCTCCCTGACCTGTTTTGTAGCTTGTTGCTTAACTGGGTACTGCCTTTGTACAGTCGGTTGATTTTTGTAACTGGATTTTATGGTGAGGAGAATCCTCATCCCATCCCACATGATTTTTAGGTCTCGGCTAAGCCGCGCGGAAGCGCGTCTCCGCCGAGATCTTTTGTCAGCGAGTGTGCTTCCCAGGAGATACTCCTGGCCGCGCGCAGGCGATTCTTAACTGGCACGCGCATAAGTACGAGCGCTGCGCGAGGCTCCCACACAACACACGCATGCGCATACATAGAAACACACACAGAAGCGCTCACGCACGCACATACATACAGAACCCCCCCCACTCATACACACACGCGCGCACACACACACACACACACAAGTGCACCGGCCCCCCCCTTTCCCCCCTCCCCTTTAACTTACTGTGGCAATCTGGGGGACTCCGCTCTCCGCACCGGCAGGGAGAGTTGACGCTGCGGCTCTTGGTAGCTCCTTTCCCGGGACTCCCTCTTGGTCAAGGGAGCCCCGCAACACGTGTGCAACGTCCTGTTGTCGGCCCGGGGCTCTCCACGCTCGCAGGAGCCCCGGGCCACTCCACGCATTTCCGACGCCTGCCTCCTCTTCCGGTCCGGACGCGGCTCCGCCCCCGTCACAGGCGACCTTGCCTGACTTCCGGTGCGGCCGCGGCGGAATTCCGGGGACAGTAAGAGTTATTTTATATTTGGCTGCTAAATGAAACTATGGCCTGCCTGTTTTGTTACCTATGTTATTTACTCTGTTAAGATAAAAGAGCAGTTATAAATGATGTCCTTTTCGAGGCACATTTGTCTGGTTATTCACATTAGTGGGCTCCATGCCTCTTTCAATATGTACCATTAACGCTAGTGCAGGATACACTTCTGCACTGCCGTCCCAGTCACTGACAGCAGATCCAGGGCTGACAATTCACGAAAGAGACACTCTTAATTATTGTAAGTGGTGTTTTCTGTGCCTTTGTGTTTGTCTCTGTAGATCATTGCAAATCTGATCGATTTTAACGATATTATCCTGGAAATCTGTGTCAGATGTCAGTACCCCAGCCCAGAATTCCCAATATTGTACTGTAATACGTTGCATTACAGCATAATGCAACATATACACTACTGTAAAAAAAAGCCCTGAAGTCTATCACCAGTGAAGTATGCTCGAGTCCACAAAAAGACGCACTGTGATGTAACATGCTCACCTGTGCATGCAAAGATAAACCTCTTTCAGTGTTCCGTATGCTGTAGTATATTGTGTTTTGTTGCTAAAGAAACCCAAGGTCACACCCAATGTTTACAATTCCAAAACAAGATCACAAGAACAGTTATGGTATTGATTGGCGAACTCCGTATATTTCCCTACTAAAGGTGCTTCACTCCCAGGGCTCCCTGTTCACGAGAATGCCGTAAAAATGTTTAAAAAAACTAAAATAAAGGGGAAGCCCTCTTGGGGTCATATTTGAGTGCAGAGTAGTGAGTGCAGAGTAGTGAGTAGTGAGTGCAGAGTAGTGAGTGCAGAGTGCAGAGTAGTGAGTGCAGAGTAGTGAGTGCAGAGTAGTGAGTAGTGAGTGCAGAGTAGTGAGTAGTGAGTGCAGAGTAGTGAGTGCAGAGTAGTGAGTGCAGAGTGAGTGTGCAGAATGCAGAATAGTGAGTGCAGAGTAGTGAGTGCAGAGTAGTGAGTGCAGAGTAGTGAGTGCAGAGTAGTGAGTGCAGAGTAGTGAGTGCAGAGTGCAGAGTAGTGAGTGCAGAGTAGTGAGTGCAGAGTAGTGAGTGCAGAATAGTGAGTAGTGAGTGCAGAGTAGTGAGTAGTGAGTGCAGAGTAGTGAGTGCAGAGTGAGTGTGCAGAATGCAGAATAGTGAGTGCAGAGTAGTGAGTGCAGGGTAGTGAGTGCAGAGTAGTGAGTGCAGAGTAGTGAGTGTGAGTAGTGAGTGCAGAGTAGTGAGTGCAGAGTGCAGAGTAGTGAGTGCAGAGTGCAGAGTAGTGAGTGCAGAGTGCAGAGTAGTGAGTGCAGAGTAGTGAGTGCAGAGTAGTGAGTGCAGAGTAGTGAGTGCAGAGTAGTGAGTAGTGAGTGCAGAGTAGTGAGTGCAGAGTAGTGAGTGCAGAGTAGTGAGTGCAGAGTAGTGAGTAGTGAGTGCAGAGTAGTGAGTAGTGAGTGCAGAGTAGTGAGTAGTGAGTGCAGAGTAGTGAGTGCAGAGTAGTGAGTGCAGAGTGCTGAGTAGTGAGTAGTGAGTGCAGAGTAGTGAGTGCAGAGTAGTGAGTGCAGAGTGCAGAGTAGTGAGTGCAGAGTGCAGAGTAGTGAGTGCAGAATAGTGAGTGCAGAGTAGTGAGTAGTGAGTGCAGAGTAGTGAGTGCAGAGTAGTGAGTAGTGAGTGCAGAGTAGTGAGTGCAGAGTAGTGACTGTGAGTAGTGAGTGCAGAGTAGTGAGTGCAGAGAGCAGAGTAGTGAGTGCAGAGTGCAGAGTAGTGAGTGCAGAGTAGTGAGTGCAGAGTAGTGAGTGCAGAGTGCAGAGTAGTGAGTGCAGAGTGCAGAGTAGTGAGTGAAGAGTAGTGAGTAGTGAGTGCAGAGTAGTGAGTGCAGAGTAGTGAGTGCAGAGTGCAGAGTAGTGAGTGCAGAGTGCAGAGTAGTGAGTGCAGAGTGAAGAGTAGTGAGTGCAGAGTGAAGAGTAGTGAGTGCAGAGTAGTGAGTGCAGAGTAGTGAGTGCAGAGTAGTGAGTGTGAGTAGTGAGTGTGAGTAGTGAGTGCAGAGTAGTGAGTGCAGAGTGCAGAGTGCAGAGTAGTGAGTGCAGAGTAGTGAGTGCAGAGTAGTGAGTGCAGAGTAGTGAGTAGTGAGTGCAGAGTAGTGAGTAGTGAGTGCAGAGTAGTGAGTGCAGAGTAGTGAGTGCAGAGTAGTGAGTGCAGAGTAGTGAGTGCAGACTAGGGAGTGCAGAGTAGTGAGTGCAGAGTAGTGAGTAGTGAGTGCAGAGTAGTGAGTAGTGAGTAGTGAGTGCAGAGTAGTGAGTGCAGAGTAGTGAGTGCAGAGTAGTGAGTGCAGAGTAGTGAGTGCAGAGTGGTGAGTGCAGAGTGGTGAGTGCAGAGTGCAGAGTAGTGAGTGCAGAGTGAGTGTGCAGAATGCAGAATAGTGAGTGCAGAGTAGTGAGTGCAGAGGAGTGAGTGTGCAGAATGCGGAATAGTGAGTGCAGAGTAGTGAGTGCAGAGTAGTGAGTGCAGAGTGAGTGTGCAGAGCAGTGAGTGCAGGTGCAGAGTGGTGTGTGCTGTTGAGTGCAGAGTGCTGTGTATTGGCAATGTAAATGACAATGCCATTTATTTATGATTTAAAGAAAAAAAAAGAAATGTCACGAGCAATGCCAATAGCTCTACCTTTAATGATGCCGAGACCATTGCATTGCAAATGCATGTTTTATAATGCAGGAGCCTGGGCTACTGCCCATTTACTGGCATAGGTGTATTTTAAATGAATTGGAATGTGGTTCGAGAAAGCTGGCATCATTATTTATTTGCCATGTGGGCACTCCCTGACAAATTCAGGTGGCTAGTCTTGTTCAGCTAGAAGAATGTCTTAATCCTGAGAGAGCCTCTCCCAAAAGAGTGCTCCTATTTTTTTAGTTATGTCCCCCACCAACCAGAGTGTTACTTCATATAACTTATGTGGGACACTAAGCCTGGTATCTGCAGTTTCAACTTGGATGTACTCATTCAAGTCCACTGTCTCCAGATGATCCTTCAAGTTCTTGCAAGCTATGGTGACTTCTGCTGCGCTGTCCAACATAGTTTGAGCCAATTCCACATTCTTGAGTTGTGACCTCAAGATCCTCGGCATGTCTGATTTTTAGACCTGCTACCTTATTTTTGGTGAATTGATTTTTCTTATTTTTCTGAACCTGTTGATCGTCTTTGGACTTCAAACGTTCTTCCTTTTCTTCTGACCGTCCTCTTTTTTCGGATTTCTGTGAGGAAGTCTAAAAGGTATGAGAGGAACGTGTATCAGTATCTTGATATCTATCAGGTTTTCTCAAATTATCCCTATTCCTGAGGTTATACCTCCATTCAGAGGGCTCCTTTTGAGGAGACCTACCTCTGGATTGAGAACGCTTCTCTTTAGAAGTTTGTTTAATGTTCTCCCACTTCTTTTTAGGAGGAGCAGGAGTGTTTTTATTAAAGACCTTTTCAGGACTTTCTGACAGTTGAGGTTTAACTGGTTTCCCACCCAAGCTCTCTCTTCCTAATTCTTCATAGGATTTTTCAATTATTCTGGCCAGTTCATGCGGTTGCTCAGTTATATCAAATTCTCTTAGCTTTTGGCGGATCGCCACGGATGCTGCTTCACCTTTAATATTAGCTAATATTATTGTTGAGACCTGTTTGAAATCTTTCAGTAATTTCATACCTAGATTTAGAGCAGGCTCTGCCCCGCATTCATTTTGAATCTGTTTCAGGACATCTGGTATTACCGCCATAGACGGAACACCATGTGTTTTGGTGTAGATTGCAGTAAAGACTGTACCCCAAGTGTCGCAGTCCTCCAGATGTGGTGCGATCCCCATTGGTAAACAGATTGTTAGTATTCTGTGTTTCTCATGAGGGGTAGTATCAGGAAATACTGCCTCAATTTTAGTAATTTTTTGAGCTATCCAGAATGGAATTTGTTCCCGTTTTGCTGGTAATTTACCAACAACTGAGTGTAAAGTCTGTGGTGTAATTTTATTTGTGTTCCCCTGGTAAGGGGTGTGTTGTGGAATCCTTATTGCCGTTTGGACAGTAAAGGTCCGCATGACATATTGAACCGATTGTCTATAGATTTTATCAGCTCTTTTAGTTGAACTAATAGTTCCTCATCTGACATTTCTTCAATGGCAGGATGTGGTGTATAGCTGGCTAATACCGGCTATGTTGCTCCTGGTCTACCTAGTAGACCGAGCCTGGTAATGTGATGTATATGTTTTAGGGCGCCTTTAAACCAGAGCGCATGCTCTTGGTATGTTAGTAGAATTTCAATATCCTTGAAAGGAATGTATTCCTCTGGTGGTTCATCTTCTTTGTAGAAGTGAAACACTTTTGTTCCTGGATTTGCTTCAGGGAAGAATATCCATGAATAGAATACCTCTGTCTGATGATATTCATGTGCCTCTATCACAAAAACTTACCTAACACCTCTTGCTGATAGGCCATTTCTTATAGGTTTTATAGTGATGGCTTTCCTTAAAGTTTCTGGAATGCTTATAGCATCATCGTCGGTCTCTTGGTAACCTGTAAAGTTTAAAACTTGTACGGCTGCATCTGCTGCAGCTCCACCGGTTTCGGTGTTGTCGCTGTTATTCGACATTGTTTAAGGAAAGTTGCAGAGCAAGTTTCAAGGAAACAAAGATAAGGTGCACAATATTTTGGAACACTGTATCCTTCAACGTTGAAAAAAACAAAAACAAATACATAGGAGTTTCGTCCTACTCAGCTATGGCGGATATTATCCCTTTACCCACTTCAGACGTCTATTGGAGTATTACAGAAAAAGGGGTCTCTGAGAAAATCACAACTGAGTTACTTTAGTATCTAGCGTTAAATCAGTGCTTTACCAAACGATGGGCGCCATTTAGTGTAGTTCCTATATTCCCAATAGGCTCTGCGCATTAGAATAATATATCCTACAGATTTGACGTAGGACTGAGGTCAACTAGGTCTCTATCGAATATACTAAACTTAATTGTGTGTGTGCCAGCTAACTCAGAGGTCACTAGAAACTTTCTCGAATACACAAGAAGAGATTAGTTTCTGACAATCGCATAAACATGACAACTTTGTTTCTCAGGAATAAGAATATATCTCAGAGTCACGGAAACAATAGATTAGTATTTCACTCAGTCAATCGTGCATGCTTCGTTTCTACAGAGTTGCAGAGAAATAGTGATTACGGGCGTTTTTAATAACAAGCATTTACAATGCAATGGTCTCATCTTTGTAAACGTTAGAGCTATTGGCATTGCTCATGACATTATTTTTGTTTTTAAAACATATAAATAAATGGCATTGTCATTTACAATGCCAATAGCTCAATCTCTCGCAAATGCGAGACCTATTGCATTTGCACCCACACACACACACAGAGCCACACGCACCCACACACAGAGCCACACGCACCCACACACACACACACACAGAGCCACACACACACACACAGAGCCACACACACACAGAGCCACACAGCCACACACAGAGACACACACACACAGAGCCACACACACACTACACTGCACATTCCTAAACAGCTGCGCTAATATCCCATGGGTCACCAGAAATGTACAATAGCTGCTTAAGAGGCATCTGCAATTACATTCCCTGGGTGTGTAACAGTCTTTAATGACATTTCCACAATCGTAAAGAATCTAGAATTATGCGGTTAGGCTTCCTTGTAACCTTTGACCTTGGTAGTCACACTGCAACCGTAACCGGATATATACAGCTACATACTACAGGGACATTTACACACCTACGTTTCCTGGCTGTGGAGGTTACATCATCTAGTAATTCCAGTGTGTACACATGTATGGTTACATTCCACAGTCATTCCCTTGTATTAAGACATCTGGGACGGTACTTTCAGGGCATCCAGGGGTCTACAGCAACAATGCTTTCGCAGGCAGCCATTTAGGCTTACATTCCCGTTGTAGGCAGGCGCTAGTTACATTCCTTTCACAGACAGGCCTCTTGGCACTGTCCCCCGTGAGGACAGACCTCTAAGGTTACACCCCCTTGGTAGGGAGCATCACTGGTTACATTCTCTGGCTCTCTAAAAGAACTAAGAGGAGTCTCTGTAAAGCTATATCAAAGGCTTTGAGCAGTGGTGCTGCTGCAGAGTTTAGTTTTTTTTTCCACCCTCAGGGTGAGGGCAGAAATGGAGAGCCCACTAGGGACCCGTCTCAGCACCTGCTTTTAAGAACTGCCGGTGCTCGGCAGGACCCGGCCCACTTAAAGCCCTTTTCACCAGTCCAACACCATTTGGTAGTACTGCCAGGTACCTGCAAACTGCATCTTGGTCAATATAGTTTTACCCCGCCACCCCCAGGTTTTGCAGGCCTGCACCACAGACTCACCGGTGTTGTAAACGTGCAGCTCGTCCACTATACCTTCATTGCCGCCTCCAAATACCATGATGAGCTCCTTAGTGGCCACTGCGCGATGTCTGTGCCGGGGCCTCGGCACCGGGCCCGACCAGCCCACCACCCACTTCCACCAGGGCTACAAGGCGTTGGAGGGGGGCAGGGAGGCGAGGGGACGCAAGGTTGGTAGCGACAGCCATTGTGTCCGAGAAAAAGAAACTGAAAATGTGACGTACAAAAAAAGTACAGAATTGGGTTTAGACTGGGGGTACTCTTCGTTATTGGTGGGCTTCACGGGAGCACCGGAGGGAGCTGGTTTACAGACCGGACATGGAGCCTGTGGGAGCAGCCATCTTGTGCGTTTGTTACGGCAAACTCCACCCACCCTTCAAACTTTAAAAAAGAAGGCGGGGACGCCGGGAGGGAGGGCAGGCGACCAAAACAAAGAACCGTGGCGGCTCCAAAGTAAAGAAAACAAACGCTCTGACAAACATATGACAGCTCGGCCCAAGGAGGAGGTTCTTCGTCTCTTCCCAGCGCGCGCTGCCGTACAGAGCGGGATCTCCTCAGATCTCGCTGGGAGACGCCATCTTGTGACCGTTAAAAGAAGTTTTTTCAAATTACCATATAAAAAAATAACATCTTTCCTAAGTGCATATAAATATATTCTATCAAAACGGTCCTTCTAAATGCATCGGGCTCTGTGTTTCCTTTCAAGAAAAGCCGGTGTGACTTCTTCTTTGGTTACGCCTGTTGTTTTCACGCCTGTCAGGGAGCAACGATCTTGTCGTCTTCCTCCTAGAAAATGGCGGCCACGAGGGCTAATATCACTTTATTTTTCTCCACTTGTATCAGCGCTGGTCATGTGCTTTGCATCGGATATTGCATTGTTTCCAGCTCTACCATGCTGTATTCCAAGTGCCGGGAAGGCAAAACTGGGGGCCTTCGCCTCTTCGGTCAGCGCGCGCACACCGGTCAGGAAGCCGCCATGTTTCTTTTGCAGCCGTCGTTCCTCTCTGTAGAATACAAACAAATATGGCGACCGCTGTTACCGGGGAATTGTTTGAATGTTTCTGTTGCAGATCCTACTACCGATCTTTAATTTTTCAACTAATAATTACCTCCGACTGTACTGTTGTGTAGGACGAAAGTTGATCAGAAGCGACAATAATGCCAATTAGCTTTAGCGAAGGCATCTTTTTTTTTACGCCTTCCCGCGCAGGGCGCCATCTTTGGTATTCCCCCACCTTTTTGTTTCCCAACACCAGTAATGGCGACAAATCCCCGGATGTTGCCGTACGTGAATTCACGTGTGGCCATACACCACAACAATACAAATACAGCTAAAAAATAAAGGCACCTTTCACATCCCGATATACACTTTCTGCAGTGAAGTAGTGTGCACGTTTATAAGTGATGTGTGTTAAGGACGATAACTGTGGAAGGAACTAAGGCCTGTCCTTTTCAGACAGGGGGCGTGTTTTTCTTTCTCTCCTCTTCCCATTGGCTGGAATGTAAACAACGGTCGTGTTTTGACATGTTGTTGTTTACATTCCAGCCAATGGGAAGAGAAGAGAAAGAAGCGAAAAAACACACCCCTCAATCCGAAAAAGACGGGGCTTAAATTGAAGAACAAACCTCCTCTCCAATGGCTAGCTGCGGTTTAGGAAGCCAGCCAATGGAGAAGAGGGGCGGGTTTAAGCCTCACTACTAAGAAACATAAAATCTTGCCAGCGAGACTGCGCATGTGCGCAGCCTACGCTAGCCGAGACCGAAAAAGGGTTTATTGAGCGGTCTTTTTTCTCATGCAAAAGAGGTGAACTGCTGCAATCGTTATGCAGACTGCAAAGTATAATGTGTACAGCGTAAACAGTAATATGAAATAATACTGTAAGAGTATTGTATGGTTTCTAAGCCATATAAAAATACATACATAAATGACATTGACTAAAATACTCAACAGGTGCTTCTAAAATACGCCTACCCCAATGTACCTAACCTTAGTCTAGTACGAGGGAAGAAGTATGTTTTGTGTAGCATAGGTTTAGTTTTTGCCAAGAATCTACCAAAAGTTTCTCTAGGTTCTAATCAGCTCCATACCTTGCTAGAATGAAGGAGGTCTGCTATCTCTGTCTCGGGACTCGATTTCCCAACACCCCTCAAGGGAAGCCGGAAACACTGGAGTTGCATTCTCGGCAGGAGAAGGGCAGCTTCCTGATCAGTGGGTCAGCTGGAAAGTCGACTTCCTTCTGCACTTGCTGTAGCGAGCTGCGTTGGGCAAGTAGGTCTTCAAACTGCTCCGAACCACTGTATCTTGCTAGAGCAAGTCTAGGTATATTTATACCTTGAATGTGTTTAGGAATGCCATAGTTTGACATAAAGTCAGGCATATGAATGTCAGGAAAGAACCCCTAGGGAATAGTTGTTCTTTGTAAAGTAACTGAGTTCTTGGACAAATCAATATTCAAGCAAGGGGAAGTTCCCTAACTGCTTAAGCTGGTTTTCCAAGAAATTGTTGTGACGTTTGGTACAGGTGGTAGTAGCCATGCCTGTATTTGGGTAGCATGGGCTATGCCTAAATAAGGGTTTGATTTCTATGCTTATATAAGGACAATGTGAATTGAACCCATATAAGGGCATAAGGGCATGAATCTGGAAAATTCATTCAGTGCTTAAAACGCCACACAACAAAACCTTTATATCCGGTTGTAACCAGAATACATAAGAGAAGACATACACAAGCATATTCACAGCCTAAATCCTTAAAGAAACGTACTTACTCCCAACGGGCGGGATGTCTTGCAGAAACCTGTGGTGGGATAATCCTCGCCTCTGAGTCCTTAAAAAAATTGAAACTTTCCGTTAAGTTAGCTAGGAAATTTTTCATTCTATGTCAGGACCGAAGGCTTCTGATTATGCTAGTTCAAAGCTTACTTACCACCAAATGTGCCATATCCAGGACAGGCTTAAAATAGAACCTTTTAAAATTAGAATCTGAGGACCAGTCTTGTGCATTCATAATGCCCTCTAGACGTGCTCCCAGCGAAAAAGATTTGGAGGCCATCGCGCCTCATGCTAAATGAGCTCCAAATTGTCATAGGCTAATGCATGCCTCCTGCATGACCCACGCACCTAACGTGCAATAGTGGGCGATGACACTGCCTTGTGTGGCTTCCGGAGAGCAACTAAAAGTTGCCGCTCCACAGGAGGGCGGAGCTCCAAAGATATCTCCTCATAAGCTTTCAAACAGCGCACCACACAAAGCTTAGGAGAGTCTGAGAATACTGGGTACTCGATAACACACGTATGACTCTTGGTCCTGTGGCTGATAGTAAATCCCACCCCTGTGATGTCTAGGGTATGCACTTCTGACACCCTGCGGCACAAAATCAAACAAAGAAGCATTGCTAGCTTCGCAGAAAGTTCTTTGCGGGACAAATACTCATTATGCTGCCATGATAGAAACAAATTAAGCACTCTGTTGAGGGGCGTGGCGTGGCGCGAGGCAAGATGGCTGCGCTGTAGAGCAGCTCTGCCGACCGACGCCAAACATCCTACAACATCATTACTCCCAAGTTGCCATCGTACCACATACTGTGACGAGCTGCCCCCCAGAGTTGAGAGGAGCGGGTGGCGAGCTCTTGGAGGTGCTTTTGCGGGATGTTTGCCGCGCCGAAAGTTTGACGACTAGCGACAGTGCAAAATGGCGGCAAACAAGGAGAACTCTCGTCAGTAGTCTGAAAGCCTCGTGGAGGTACGCCTTGTGGAATTATTACAGCGGCTGGAGCGACAAAACACAAGAGGGAAGGTACCTGCCTCTGCGGGTGTGCAACATCGAGACCGCTGGCGGCGGCGGTCCTTTCGGACAGAGGGAGGATGACAGATGCGGTGATTTGTCTTCAGCGGCGCGGTGAGTGACATTGCAGGTGGCACCCAGTTCCGGAGCGGCGCTGGAGCAGCTGCGGATGAGGCCGGGACTCTGCTGCACTACTGTGTCGTGAACGAGTGTCTGGATGAGCTGGGGCACAGCTCGGAGGGTGTGTGCTGGCCTACCGGAGTGAGCGACGCTGCTGCCCTTAACGGCTTGCTCCATAGTGGGACCTGCTCAGGACTGTTGCGGGCTCCCCCCCTCCCCTGGATGCCTACATAACCAACAGGCATATGGCCCGCTGACTGCCCCGTGCTGCCTGGGACCATCCTGATACACTCCGCGCAAACTAGCGAGCGCAATATCACCCTCCTTCCCTACGGTCCTGCCATGCCTATCAGACGGGTCTGGGAGCATTATACCCTGGATTGGCTCCTGATGGGAGAGAGCTAGTTGAGCGGACTGTGGGCCCATGGTGTGCTGGACTTCCCGCCAGTTTGGCGCGCGAGGAATAAACGACCCACCAAGAGTCTGGAAACGCCATTAACGCAGTGAGGATATAGCCTGCTCCCCAGCCTGGTTCCCATCCAGCTACAGCTCACCAACTGGGAACATTTGTTGCTGGGCACTGGAGCTGGCCTCCTTGTTCTTGGTCCGGGCATTGTCACAAGGTCAGCAAAGAGAGGGGCTGTACAAACCACTCTGGCGTGGGGCTGGTCAAAGCAAGACTCACTTGTGGTGCGTAGCACTGAGCACAGGCGTTAATTCCATCATATCATCCATGGGGAAACCGGATAAATCACAATCCCGACTCACATTTGAACAGAAAAAACATGGCAGGTCGGTCCGGAGAGCCACATCTGACTCAGAATTAGAGGCGCCTACAGAGCCTGCGTCCACCATGGAAAAGTCATCTTGCGTGAGGGGCCAGTGGCTTGCCCTCACAGGAATCTCGCGATACCTTGGCGTATAAGATGGCCACCTCCTTAGCGCGCAGCGTTGACGCGCAGCCTTGACGCGCAGCGGGCGTGACGTAGGCGCGCCGGATGTTCGCCAGAGGTAAGCCCGTTTGCGCCCGTTCGCGCAACGGAAGCGCCTAGGACCGCTCACTCTGTGTTGTCGCCCAGCCCACGCATAGTATTCTCCAGGAATGATCTTCTGCAGCTCAGACCCCAGCAGGCTGCTCCTGTGGCTAAACCAGAGCAACTGCTATGTGGGCTACTGAACGTCCGCTCTCTATGTAAGCACCATATGGAGATTGCCATCCTTATTGAGTCCTGTGGGCTCGACGTGCTCTTCCTTACGGAAACATGGACTAGTGCGGATTGTGAGGTAGAACTGGGTCTGGCATGCCCCCAGGGCTATAAAATCAGGCACACCCCTCGTGTGAATAACAGAGGTGGTAGTATAGGTTTCATTTTTAGGGAAACCCTGGCTCTATCTCAGCTGCATATTAAGGAGGTGCAGGGCTTTGAGCCTATGGTTTTTTCCCTTAAAGGACAGGAGAAAACGCTATACTCAGGGGTGCTTTGCTATAGACCACCGGGCAAGGCCCCCTCTACTCTTCCGACTTTTATTGATCTTATCTATGATCTTTCCAACTCTCACAATAGACTGATCATTCTGGGAGACTTTAATCTGTGGCCAAATGGGCCTTTGGATTCTGCCTACCATGACCTATGTCAGGCCTGTAAGAACATCCAGCTACAGCAGCTGGTCGGTTCTGCGACCCATCAGAAAGGCCATGCTCTGGACTTGGTGTTTGCTGACGCCCAACATGTAGTGGTGAATGACATCTTGCCCCAATGCTGGACGGATCATGCGCTGGTTCTATTTCATCTTTGCCTTCCTGTAGCCACTGGTGATACAGGGAAGAGCAATACTAAAATAGGTAGACCTTGGTCCCGACTTTTCAGATCCTCGACCTTGCCCATCCTTCTTCCCGAAGGTTTTGCATTGGGAAACAACATCGACGAAAGCTACGCCAGTTTATGTCGGCAGATGTCTGATTCCCTGGACAAGGCAGCTCCATTGCGTCGATCAGAGAACAGACAGAATCCCGCTATGCCCTGGTACACCCCCGACCTTTTGCAGCTAAGGTTGAGATGCAGGCGGGCAGAGAGGGTGTGGAGGAGGCACTATCTAGAAGCGGACAAAACTGTTTTCAAATCGACACTACAGGAATATAAAGCACAGATTAAGTGTGCTAAGGCACTTTATCTGGAGAATACGCTAAATCAGTCAACCAATAAATCTCAATCTCTATTTAAGATTGTGAACGATCTTTCCCATCCGGTTGGTGCCACGAATACTATCCCAGTCTCACAGATTTTATGTGATTCTTTGGCAGCTTTCGTTGAGGATAAGATCTCCACGATTTTGAATGGACTTGCGGAGGAGCCTTTATCTCTATCGACTCCCTTGGACTGTTTATCTAGTTTTTCTACCATGGAAAATACGACAGAATCTTCCAGTCGACCCCAGCCGAGTTGTTCGTCTCTCGACTTGGGAGCTCCGGAAGAATACTCCAGCCGACCTCGGTCAAGTCATCTGATTCCTGGCCTGGAAGCTCTGGAGGTGACCTTCAGTCGACCCCAGATGAGCCACCCTTTTTCTGGCCCGGGAGCTCTGGATGAGTCTTCCAGTCGACCTCGGGAAAGTTACCGGTATCTCAGTCAGGGAGCTCCGGAGGAACCTCCTAGCTCTAGCCATCTCTGTCAGGGATTTCTGGCTGACCCTCTTAATCATCCTCAGTTAAGTCGTTTTCCTTTGCCCTCTTTTGAGGAGTTTTGTAAATTGGCACAGACGGTATCCTCAGGCTCGCCGCTAGATCCTCTTCCACATAAAATCTGGAAAGCACTCCAGGATGAACTTTTCCACCCTCTATATTCCATCTGTCAGCAGTCGCTGGCTACCGCAACCGTCCCGGAGAGTTGGAAATTAGCGGTAGTCTCTCCCCTCCTGAAAAAACCCTCACTTTATCCCACCTGTCTGTCTAATTATAGACCTTTCTCCCTGCTCCCTTTTCCGGCTAAAATCCTGAAGAAGTGGGTCACCCGCTCTCTATCTAGTTTTCTCGAGGATATCGAATGGCTGGATGTGGCCCAGTTTCGGTTTCGGCCAGCGCATGGGACAGAATCAGCGCTGCTAGCCGTGTTAGACAATCTTCGGGCGCGGGTCGACACAGGTCGGGCAGCCTTTTTAGTGCTGCTCGACATGTCGGCCGCGTTCGACACGGTGTGCCACTCCACCCTTATCAGGAGACTGGAGGAGAGCGGGGTTACGGGGTTGGCCAGGGACTGGTTAGTCTCCTATCTGGACAACAGACAGCAGGTAGTGACTCTGCCGCCTTTTAAGTCGGATGTGCGGAAAGTTGGGCAGGGGGTACCACAGGGCTCGGACATCAGCCCCATACTTTTCAACTTGTACCTCCGCCCTCTGATCCAACTGATAAAATCTTTCGGCATATCGGTGTTTAATTACGCCGACGACACTCAGTTGGTTTTCTCACTGGAGGGCAGAGATGCCGTCTCCCTAGAGACTTTCCACCGCTGCCTGACTGCCACTTCGAACTGGTTGCGTTCCAACTCCCTCCAGCTCAACGGATCTAAGACGGAGGTTCTCTACTGCTCCAATGATCGTGTACCACGTGCTCTACCGGATGAGTTCTGGCCTCCTTCTTTCTCTGGGACGGTGACGGCCGCAGAGTCTGCTCGTAATCTGGGGGTCATGTTTGGCCCCAACCTTCAACTGGATCTTTTTGTAAATAAGTCCGTGGCCACTTGCATGATGCTGCTTCGGATGCTACGGAAGGTCCTACCACTTCTTCCAGCTCAGGCTAGGCCAGAGGTAGTGCGGGGTCTGATATTAAGCAGATTGGACTATTGCAACGCACTACTTCTGGAGGCGCCTAAAACGCTGGTGGGCAGGCTGCAACGGGTCCAGAACATGGCAGCCAAGCTGGCACTATCTCGACCACTCGCTGCCTCTTCCACTCTGGCACTACAAGATCTACATTGGCTGCCGGTTCACCAGCTGATCCTTTTCAAAGCATCCTGTCTTGTTTTTAGAGCTTTACATAGACAGGGCCCAGTGCTGTTACAGAACCTTTTCTCCTGGTATACCACATCTCGGAGCCTGCGCTCCTCGTCGGCGTACTTGGTGTCGGTTCCTAGAGTGCAGAGAGTAAGGATGGGTGGACGGTCGTTTAGTTTTGCGGCCGCCAGACTCTGGCACTCCCTTCCGCTCTCGTTAAGAAGTCAGGGTGAATTCCTAGCCTTTAAAAAAGGGCTGAAAACCCATCTGTTTCCTAGAATAGCCTAACTTTGCATCTGTTTCTTAGAGCAGCCTAATTCCGCATCGATAGTTGTGGCTTATCTAGTCAAAGCGCCAGGATGCCCTTTGGGTGACAGATCAGCGCTATATAAGTATGCCAAATAAATAAATAAATAAATAATAAAAGACATCTTATGCAGATGACACACAAATTGTGGTATATTTACAACAAGGGGTGGTGAGGGACAGAGTCTCTGAATTAAGCAGAAAGCTCTCACCCAGTCAAAAGATCAGGGCTAGATCCAACACCGTTTTTTAGCTCACTGCACCATCCCAGTTTCAGAACCTGGCTGTATGCAAATTAGTCTGTTCCTGTCCCAGTGCATGATGGGAACAGGGCAAACCAAACTACAAAAGCCAATTCTTACACTGGGAAGGAAACAAGCTCCCGGGGACCGGTTTCTGGCATTACAGCCGTCTTCGGCCCGGTTTGCTTGAATCCTGATGGTGCAATGAGCAAGGGTCTCACATCTGAGAATACCCTTCCACGCTTAGGGTGGACAAAAATATTTACAACAAGGGGTGGTGAGTGACAGAGTCTCTGAATTAAGCAGAAAGCTCTCACCCAGTCAAAAGATCAGGGCTAGATCCAACACCGTTTTTTAGCTCACTGCACCATCCCAGTTTCAGAACCTGGCTGTATGCAAATTAGTCTGTTCCTGTCCCAGTGCATGATGGGAACAGGGCAAACCAAACTACAAAAGCCAATTCAAGCCCTGATCTTTGGACTGGGTAAGAGTGGTCTGTTTAACTCAGACACTCTGTTCATCACCACCCCCTTTTCTAAATCGTTTTTGGCCACTATAGGTGTGGCAGGGTATACTCAGACATGAGTCCCTTTCTCACTGCTCCATCAGGATTCAAGCAAGCCGGGCCGAAGAAGGCTGAAATGCCAGAAACCGGTCCCCGGTAGCTTGTCTCCTTTCTGGTGAAGAATTGGCTTGGTAGTTTAGTCTGCCCTGTTCCCATGATGCACTGGGCCAGGGACAGACTGATTTGCATATAGCCAGGTTCTGAGCTGGGATGGGGCAGTGAGATAAATAACGGTGATGGATCAAGCCCTGATCTTTGGACTGGGTAAGAGTGGTCTGTTTAACTCAGACACTCTGTTCATCACCACCCCCTTTTCTAAATCGTTTTTGGCCACTATAGGTGTGGCAGGGTATACTCAGACATGAGTCCCTTTCTCACTGCTCCATCAGGATTCAAGCAAGCCGGGCCGAAGAAGGCTGAAATGCCAGAAACCGGTCCCCGGTAGCTTGTCTCCTTTCTGGTGAAGAATTGGCTTGGTAGTTTAGTCTGCCCTGTTCCCATGATGCACTGGGCCAGGGACAGACTGATTTGCATATAGCCAGGTTCTGAGCTGGGATGGGGCAGTGAGATAAATAACGGTGATGGATCAAGCCCTGATCTTTGGACTGGGTAAGAGTGGTCTGTTTAACTCAGACACTCTGTTGGCTTGGTAGTTTAGTCTGCCCTGTTCCCATGATGCACTGGGCCAGGGACAGACTGATTTGCATATAGCCAGGTTCTGAGCTGAGTGTAATCTACTGCATAAAATGCCCATGTGGTCAAACATATATAGGGAAAACCACACAGATGATCAAGCAGCGAATCCTCCAACATCAGTCACAGATCCGCTGTAAAGTGGAAAATGCCCCATTAGTAGAACACTACTCTTCTGCTAAACACTCTGAAAAAGAAATGACTTGGTGGGTAATTGATGTTGTAAAACCATCTATCAGACAAAAAACTGTGACAAAAGTCTGATCATCAAAGAAAACCGCTGGATTGAGATTGCTAACAGTGTGAAAAATGGATTAAATTCCTGCACTGAATGGCATACCCTGGCCTGCTTGACTTAAATTATCTACACCTAGTTTGAACAGTGTAGTATAACTTTTGCTAGATTTCCAGTGATATATATCCATTCAACAATCGACAATCTGTAAATATAATGTCAGGTAAATTGTATTATCAGATATGCATTGGAACTATCTAGGATTCCATGACTACAAGCTCTAAGACTGTGAGCGTCTTGTTGGCGACAGGATCAGCAGCCATGTGCTAAACTTGTCATAATACGATGGATTCTTGTCCATCTCTGATAAAATCATTTTTGTTTAAGTATGCAATATTTACTACTTCTTTTAAAATTAATGTGTAATTATGTGATTCAAATGTAAAAACTACATGTAAGGACAGCTTGTCCGTTTATACAAAAAAACTGTTCCGGTTCGCCCCCTCTTTTTAAACCAGTCACATAACATTTACAACTATCACGATTTAAATTCCAAAAAAAGCGATGTCTCATTTATTGATGCAAACTTTCACTTTGCCGAAGGCTAAATATCTATGCTAAGATGGCCGCCACCGTTCACGGTAATAATTCACAGTAATGAACAAGATTCTTGTTACCATCGCGTAATATCGCAAGAACACGCAACTCGCTGATAGGCTGGTAGCGTTATAAACACAGCGATAGTGAAACATTGTTACTAGCCTCAACCGGATTCGTTGGACGTTTGTTGGCGCGAAATGTAAAGTAAGTCACCCTAAGCTAAGACTCGTTTTATCGCTACTTTGATGTGTAGCGACTTTTGGTAATTTCTTAGTTTGATTCGTCCTGTCTTATTATGCAGCACTGCTCTGTTGCCCATACGGTACAGTCTCTTTATCTCGGCTTAAACCGATAGACATTCAACTACCGTCACTTGGGATAATATCGGCACCCACTCGATTTCTAAGTATGGCGCCGGTAGTCACTTTGAATGTCACTAGTTAAACCTTCCAATCTAGTGCCTATGATTGCTTCACTATTCTTTGTGAACCCTTTCTCCCAAATACAATGGGTATGACGAAATATGTCCACCTATAGTCATTTGAAATGCTCTATTTCCATTTGGATATTAGTACCAGTCTCACTATCCCTTGCAAACTGGCTTTATTGTTCTAAATAATCCAGCATTTTGCCTCTGTTTTAAAATAGTCATTGAGTAATAATTCTCCAAACCGACAATCAATTCAAAAATACGTATATATATCTTTTTCTCAAACAGAAATTTACAAGTGATTTGAAACTGATCGAATTTGGACAATTCCGTCAGAAATTGTAGACTGCACTCCTATATTCAATACGAGGTAAATCACTAACACTTTTTCTTGTCTACATTGATAGTACATGTCAAAATCTATGTCTGAAATCATAGCGGTAAGAGACTACCAATCACTTCCATTTCTTACAGTGAAATTTGGGCATACAAGATTTACTTCTTTGCCCCACATCTACGCCACTATTGAAAGTGCTGCTGCCGTCTTGAATTTAAATTGACGTGCTTTCTAACAAAGTAAAAGTGAGTTCAAGCTACTGATTGCATCTCTTTTGATCTGTAACCATCAATTGCCCTAGAGACTGTTTCACTGGGATTTTTGACCATTAAACTTTTCCTTCAAAGTTTTGCCTATAATCTCTAGTCGCCACACCGACTTTTTTTATAAAATTCACTATTAGGCATATAAAAATGTAAACACTATAAATGTAAATATGTATAGCTTTGTATTATAAATAAAAATTGTGCTTAGATTTGTAAACCAGGTATTAGAACATATATGTACATATTATAACACAATGTTGTTTTCTTTACAGAGGGTCATCAATTGTATATACAACTAGTTTTGTCCTGATGATGGTCTTATGAAAACTTCAAAAAAGACCGAAACGTCGACTATTCTAGTCCAACTCTGCACGTTTTTTTTATGTCATCTTTTGATTTTCTTCTGATTATAAGTTGAAATCAATTAACTACTGTGCCTAAGCAGTCTGGACTTAATATTTGGATATGTCAAAGGGGAAATAACTAATACCTTGAATATCTAAATAATATCCATGTATGTACCCTATTCTACATGAATGCTCATTTTTTTGTATATAAATTCTGTCTTGAAAACAAATAATAACTTTCAAACAACACAAAATCCTGGTTTTTCGTATTTTATTAATCATTGATTGTATATATGGTGTTAGTGTGGTAACACTTTTTGTTCAAATTAAACACAGCTAAAACTGAGGTCATTGTATTTGGCGCAAAGGAGGACTTTTTGAGTCCTCGTTGGTGGCCGGAGGAGATGGGCTCCCGGCCTATACCAGTCGCGAAAGTGAAGAACTTGGGTGTCCTTATCGATGAGCAGCTCACCTTTAGGCCCCAGGTCAATGCCATAGCATCATCAGTATTTTTTACACTTAAAATGGTACGGAAGATTCTTCCTTTCCTGCCTGAGAGCAGTAAAAAAACAGTTATTACGGCATCAGTGTTGTCACGCCTAGACTACTGCAATGCAACAGCCTGCTTTTGAATGCCCAACAGGGGCTTAATAAAATGCTGGTGTTGCAAAATGCGGCAGCTAGACTGCTGACGGGCATACCAAAGTATGCCTCCATCTCCGCTGAAATTATCAAATTACATTAGCTGCCAGTACGGAAGCGGATCTCTTTCAAAGCCTTATGTCTGGTCTTTAAGGCCTTGCAAGGCCAGGGGCCGGCCTGCCTTAAGCAGTACTTTCAATGGTATCTTCCGTCCAGACACTTAAGGTCAGCTGGGCAGCGTTTGGTCAAAGTTCCACATATAAAGAAGGCACGGTGGGGAGGCAGGAGCTTTGTTTTGGGGGCAACAAAGGCCTGGAATGCCTTGCCCGTTGCCCTGAGGAATATGACAGACCTGATGACCTTTAGGAGAGGCATTAAAACCTGGCTGTTTACTCATTAACCCGATTCTGGCCTGATCCTTTAGGAGTATTCATCGAGCGCCAGGACACCTCCGGGGAACAGCGCGCTGTTAAATGAAAAGAAAAATAATAATAAATAAATTGTTAACCATACAAAATAGTCTTCAATCCATTGAGGAAAAAATCAAAGCCCTCAATACAAATTGGATAATCAAGTTATCAGAATCGGCGGAGCAACACATATCAACCACGGAGGACAATGTACAGCAGATGTCATCTACGGTATCGAACATGGAAAAGGTTCTAGCAGTGATTCAGGCCAAGAACGAGGCGCAACAATCTACGCATCACGGGCCTACCTGAGTCAACCAATATAGGCCGCCTGGAGACATATGTAGAGAATATGCTCCAAGACATCTGTGGCGCTGAGAACCTATCGCAATTCCTAATTATGGAAAGGGTCCACCAGTTATTATCGAATCGACCACCGCCTCGGGCTCCCCCGATCGATTATTGCGAGACTACTTAATTTTAGAGACCGTGACTCTGTCCTTCGCATCACCCGACAGATTTCACAGCGACCGTCCAAGCTGCCAGAAAAGAGTATCAAACTGTAAAAAAGATATTGATTGCAGAGAAAATCCCATATGCCATGTTGTATTCCACTCGTCTTCATATTGGGACAGATGACAAGGCCAAGATATTCACCAGCCCAAAACAAGCCATGAACTTTGCAAAATCACTTAGATGCTAGAAGACGCCGGTCCGAGATGACTCAGACGAAGACAGCTAAGATTTTCTGTTATAAACATTGTGTGTTATTGCCTGTGGGACATCCTAGCCAGGAGAGATGGGATGCTGGTTGTGGGTAGATGACAGAATCATTGTGGAGCTGTCTCGCCCGACCAGGACTGTTGGGCCCATCATGCTTTGGATTGCATTTCTTACGTTTGTTATAACAGAGACACCCCTCTTGCTTGTATGATCTGTTACGCATTGCCGCCTTGCCGCCTTGATGCTGCAACTCGATGGTGGCGTGGGGGGATAAATTGAAGAGGTGGTCGGTCACCTCCCTTATCTCCCGGGGAGTGAGTAGCGCCACTGCGTTTCCCCCTTGGGTATCCCCTGCACTGTTCTGGAGTTATGTTTTCTTCAACCAGGAAATATGTTTAGTTACGGGATGGCTTTAGCATGTTGGGTTCGTTGAAGTGGGTGGGGGTGGGAGTGGGGGGACATCCAGTTGGGAGAATGTTTTTTTTATTTCATGTGCTTGCTCACATCAGCGGATGGTTAGGCTATGACATATATCTTGATGGTTGGATAGTGGTAATCTATGGTTGCCTTCACTCAAAATGATGATAGCAAATGACAAACTTGCCTGCTTAACTTGGAATGTAAGGGGGCTCAACTACTAAGAAAATCAGACAGGTCTTCGCCTATCAAGACAGGAATAACATTCAAATAGCGCTTTTGCAGGAAACGCATCTCACGAAGCAATCGGATGTTAAGATTGCGGCCAAATGGGCTGGGTACAAGCCTGGCTCGTCTTACTCCTCGTATGCGAGGGGGGTGCTCATTTTATTTAGGAGTGGATTGCAGTTCACTCCGATTAACACCTATGCAGATAATGAGGGACAAGGTGCCATGGTGCATAGCACATTGGGGTTAACACTGTTGACTATTGTGACTATGTAGGGTCCCATTGCAGATGATATTGACTGCTTTACGAAAATGTTTAATGTACTGCGAGGATGGCCAGAAGCAGAGGTGTTGTGGGGTGGGGATCTCAATACGCACTTAGACCCCGAAAAGGACAATTCAGGGCAGCAGGGAGGGCGTACCCCCAGAGTGGCAAAAAGCATAAACGATGCGATGTTTGAGTTTGGGTTGGTGGATGCATGGCAACTGCAACACCACAAGACACGGGGGTACACATGTTACATCAGCATATGGCAGCTGGTCCAGATTAGATTACTGGCTGCTGAGTGAATGGGCAAAAGCCTGGGTCACAAAGATAGACTTCCTACCCCGCACCCTATTAGATCATAACCAAGTCCGACTTGTTATATCCATCCCCACTAACACTTGCCGCCCGTTTACATGGCAATTTAGGTCGGAGGCACTGGTGGATCCTGTGTATGCAGACACTATCAGGAACTAAATCGTGCAATACTTCAACACAAATGTGGGCACAGTGGACAGCGCTGCCATGTTGTGGAAAGCCTTTATGGTTACTATCAGGGGTGTGTGAATAGGTACAACAGTGGACATATTAAAAGACCTTAGGGGACAGCTTGCAAAAACCGAGCAGGAATTATAATGACTAGAGCGGGAATATGCTGCGACCAATAATGACATTCTTGCGCGAATCCATGAACTCATACTGCAGTATAATGAATCAGCAGAGACAGAAACGAGATATACCGCTAGGCGACACATTGCACGAGCTTACGGCAAGGGGGTGAGGCCAGGACGTAACCTGGCAGAAAAGCTTATATTCCGCACAGAACATCAACACATTGCAAAAATAGTAGATGAGCATGGAGAGGAACACTACACACCACAGGATATTGCTGATCAATTCCGGATATGTTATGCGGATATGTACACTTCAAGGGGCAGTGGAATTAGCAGAATATCTATCGGACATAGCCTGTGCCTGGCTATCAGATGGTCACCTCGAATATCTCAGCCTTCTGAAGCATCTGATATACAGGCGGCTATATGCTCCTTACCAAATAAAAAAGCTCCAGGCCCAGATGGCCTCACGGCCGAATTTTATAAGGAATATGCAGATCTACTGACTCCCTACCTCTTAGTGGTATACGGCGAAGCACACAAGTCTGGAAGTCTGCCCCCATCGCTTTGTCAGTCGATGCTCATCGCTCTTTTTCAAAAGGATAAATCGCCTACTGAGTGCGATTCCTATCACCCCCTTTCCTTAATAAATTTAGATACAAAAATATTAGGCAAAATACTTGCCACACGGCTTCAGCCCTTGATGACAAGTCTGGTGTTACCAGATCAATCTGGCTTCATTCCGGAGTGCTCTACCTCTCATAATTTGAGCACCATATTCTCTAGGTTTCACGTGCTATATCCCACATTGCATGCAGCAGCGGTTCTATTGGATGCCGCGAAACCATTCGATTCAATTGAGTGGGGTTACATGTTTAAAATATTGCAGATTATGGGGTTTCCTGTGGTTTTTGTGACTTGGATACGACTCCTCTACAATGATCCATTGGTGAGAGTGCGCATAGGGAATACATTCAGTTCAGTCTTTTCTCAGGGCTGTCTATTAACTGGGGGAAATCAGTGATAATTCCGCTAACAGAGTTGAACATGTGTCCAGAAATGGAGTACCCTCTGATATGGTCTACTGATCTGGCTAAATATCTGGGGGTGGGGGTACATCGTGACCCAAAGATAGTTATATGAGATCATTACAAAAAGTTTACCAAGCGCACTCCTATATGTTTAAAGTATAACCAATGTGAACAATTGAAAACCTATAATATTTCAATGTTATCACTTGAAGAGAAAATTCAAAGAAAGAAATTCTTTTTCAAAACGTAGCTTTATATAATCTTTTGCTTGTAAATCTTGTTCATTTCAACATATTCATTTTGAAATCAATACACAATCTGAAAATTAACAAGTAAATGTCATCACATAATAAAATTGTTGTAATAACTCTGATGTTGAAAAACTTTTTGATGAAGGTGAAGACATAGTTGAGAAATAGGCCCAATGCATTTCGGGGGTTCCCTTCTTCAGGGGCACTGTAAGAATGAGACAATAATCCGTGTTAACATTTCATTTGTTTACAAAGAACTTCAACTAACATCTCATTAAATAATTTGCGAAGGCAGTTCATGAAAAACACTGAAACTAGATATATGTGTTCTGGCATCTAATTTGAACAGTTGATTACATGAGTGATATAAACATCGGACAATTGATCCAGGTCAAAAAATAGAAAGAGAAAAGAGGTAAAAACTAAACTGGAGAAAACTTCTCTACCGCTATCAATGTGTCTTGCGTTACAGTGTTAATTTACAAAATTCAGGGCGCAACAAGGGATAAACTCGATATTGATGGTAAGTGTGCCACCATACTGCGTATGTTGTAGGGGCAAAAATAGTAACAAAGGTACTCACATCTCAACTCCTCAATGTCATTTATCAGAATTCAAGTGCTCCAACATGTAAAGTTGATAAATCTCAATCTCTCAGCTGAGAACGAAAACGACAAGATATATATGTATCACAACCTAGACATCAATTTATTCAGAAGCCTGATGGGGAATCTATTCCTCTAAGTGTTCACTTACTTGATACTAAGTAGCTGTGACTGAAAGAAATAAGTCTAAGTGGAAAGACAATAATCACTCGTGCGTGAGCACCGAAGCCATCTGTGCTCGAGCACGTACCGGCACCTGCGGGGAATGCTTCTTGATATTTCACTGTCTAAGATGCAAAAAAGCAAGGGTATATTAGAAAATTCCTGTCTTGCCAGCAAAATTGATATTCTCAAAAAATTCATGACTCAGTAAAGGACTGGAAAATTACTACACCACACGTAATTGATATTCTCAAAAAATTCATGACTCAGTAAAGGACTGGAAAATTACTACACCACACGTATCAACAACAGCGTTCTTGAATACTGTTTGAACTTAACCAATACAATAACACATCTTAATTGCATGCATTAACACTAGCCACTGCCCAAAATAAACTGAGACACCTTCTTATGCTACTAAAAGAATCTGATCTCCACATATCTCGGTGACCAATGGAACTGCTCTTCCCTCTTTGCACACTAAATCTGTCAAACTTAAACACTGGCACTGTATCGAGTGCTGTAACCCCCTTTATGTATATAAGCTCACCAAAGTTGCGTTATCCTCTCCATTAAGAATCTGGGCTTCTTAGTTACTATCTGCAAAGAAAGCAAGTCTACTAGTAAAATTCTAAGATTACACGCGCTCTATGCCTATACTAGCTCAACCAGACATAGACTCACCTCTAACTGTTCAAAATGACGCCGTTGTGCTTCCAAACTCTGCCACGAACTAAACTTCTGACAGCATGTTGCGGTGTTATATACCCACATTTGTTTGGTCGACAGTGAAACAGGACTGCTAGAGTTGTATGCTCGTGACCTCCCACCTTGGAGCCATGGACAGAGTAATAGGACTAGAAAACATCATCCATCCCACCTAAGAGCCATGGACAGAGTAATAGGACTGGAAAACATCATCCCTCTTGGAATGGTAAAACGTCGGCTAACTTTTGCCCATAGTGGTTAAATATACATTGCAACTAAACTATGTGCTATGATACGTTGGTTCGCGGAAACAGTATGAGGAACAGAAATTTCTCATATCAAAGTGGTGAGCGTTTAAATCTCATTACGTTAACCCTAAACTGCAGCTCAGAACGTTTTTTGTTAATTCCATAAGCTGAGAAGCAAGATCCAACAAGAAAGTTATGGTGAGAAATGAACAAAAAAAGAGAAAATTCGCTAATTACAAGAATTGTAATTGCAAAGAAAAGCTTGGTAACTATTGTTTGACCTGTGTAAGAGTCTGTTACAAAAAACTAAGTAAACAACATGCTAGGTATTGTACACACAGAACGAATGGCATTGCAAATATCATGTCAGTCATTGGCATAATTCAAGTATATTGCAGTTATAAAAAACACTGTAGTTCAATCCTGTCATTAAGACCACTCGGCACCATGGTCTGTAAATGTTTTGTCCACCAAGCTTCCCTTTGAGCTAATTGTATTGGGTGGTTTTTGTCTGGTTTCACTGTGACTATTTCTAAGATTGTAAACCTGAGCTGTGCATTGGTGTGTTGGTGTTCTAACCAATGTGTGGCAAAGAAAGATTTAGTAGATTTCGTTCTGAATGTGCTTTTGTGCTCAGAAATGCGTACCTTGATTTTTCTTGAAGTTTTGCCTACATAAAGAAGACCACATGGGCATCTGATAGTATAAATGACGTTCATACTGTTACAGTCTCCATTATATCTTAATGAAATGCTTTTCCCAGATTGTGGGTGGTGAATGACATTCCCTGTTATGACATTGTTACAGTGAACACAATTGTAACACTTACGCATTCCGTTAAATAATGGTTGATCTGCAGAAACTGTGGTGGTCAAAATTTCTTTTAGATTCTTGCTCCTTGTGTACGCAAATAAGGGCTCTTCATCATACAACCCCTTGAAATCCGGCTCTTGTTTCAGCAATTCCCATCTTGATTTAATGATATGTTGAATTGCTTGAGATTTGGATGAATATTTAGACACAAACACATGTCTGTTACTTTTCTGTTTCAACTTAGTGGTGAGCAACTCCTCACAGAGGATAACTCACAGAGCCAACAAATTAGAAACATCAGTGTATACAAAACCCACTGACAGAAACAATTTATTGTTATACTCAAGTTTCCACCCACCGTCATTGAAAACAACCTTCCGTACTCACAATTACTAAGAGTGAAGCGAATCATGTCTAATCCAGCAGATCTACAAGAAGCTCTAGAACTACAAACAGAGAAATTCAAACAAAGAGGCTACCCTGTGGAAGTTTTGAAGACTGCTTTGAATAAGACTGAAGCTAAACATCGTGAGGAGTTGCTCACCACTAAGTTGAAACAGAAAAGTAACAGACATGTGTTTGTGTCTAAATATTCATCCAAATCCCAAGCAATTCAACATATCATTAAATCAAGATGGGAATTGCTGAAACAAGAGCCGGATTTCAAGGGGTTGTATGATGAAGAGCCCTTATTTGCGTACACAAGGAGCAAGAATCTAAAAGAAATTTTGACCACCACAGTTTCTGCAGATCAACCATTATTTAACGGAATGCGTAAGTGTTACAATTGTGTTCACTGTAACAATGTCATAACAGGGAATGTCATTCACCACCCACAATCTGGGAAAAGCATTTCATTAAGATATAATGGAGACTGTAACAGTATGAACGTCATTTATACTATCAGATGCCCATGTGGTCTTCTTTATGTAGGCAAAACTTCAAGAAAAATCAAGGTATGCATTTCTGAGCACAAAAGCACATTCAGAACGAAATCTACTAAATCTTTCTTTGCCACACATTGGTTAGAACACCAACACACCAATGCACAGCTCAGGTTTACAATCTTAGAAATAGTCACAGTGAAACCAGACAAAAACCACCCAATACAATTAGCTCAAAGGGAAGCTTGGTGGACAAAACATTTACAGACCATGGTGCTGAGTGGTCTTAATGACAGGATTGAACTACAGTGTTTTTTATAACTGCAATATACTTGAATTATGCCAATGACTGACATGATATTTGCAATGCCATTCGTTCTGTGTGTACAATACCTAGCATGTTGTTTACTTAGTTTTTTGTAACGGACTCTTACACAGGTCAAACAATAGTTACCAAGCTTTTCTTTGCAATTACAATTCTTGTAATTAGCGAATTTTCTCTTATTTTCTCTTTTTTTGTTCATTTCTCACCATAACTTTCTTGTTGGATCTTTCTTCTCAGCTTATGGAACTAACAAAAAACGTTCTGAGCTGCAGTTTAGGGTTAACGTAATGAGATTTAAACGCTCACCACTTTGATATGAGAAATTTCTGTTCCTCATACTGTTTCCGCGAACCAACGTATCATAGCACATAGTTTAGTTGTAATGTATATTTAACCACTATGGGCACAAGTTAGCCGACGTTTTACCATTCCAAGATGGATGATGTTTTCCAGTCCTATTACTCTGTCCATGGCTCTTAGGTGGGATGGATGATGTTTTCTAGTCCTATTACTCTGTCCATGTCTCCAAGGTGGGAGGTCACGAGCATACAACTCTAGCAGTCCTGTTTCACTGTCGACCAAACAAATGTGGGTATATAACACCGCAACATGCTGTCAGAAGTTTAGTTGGTGGCAGAGTTTGGAAGCACAACGGCGTCATTTTGAACAGTTAGAGGTGAGTCTATGTCTGGTTGAGCTAGTATAGGCATAGAGCGCGTGTAATCTTAGAATTTTACTAGTAGACTTGCTTTCTTTGCAGATAGTAACTAAGAAGCCCAGATTCTTAATGAAGAGGATAACGCAACTTTGGTGAGCTTATATACATAAAGGGGGTTACAGCACTCGATACAGTGCCAGTGTTTAAGTTTGACAGATTTAGTGTGCAAAGAGGGAAGAGCAGTTCCATTGGTCACCAAGATATGTGGAGATCAGATTCTTTTAGTAGCATAAGAAGGTGGCTCAGTTTATTTTGGGCAGTGGCTAGTGTTAATGCATGCAATTAAGATGTGTTATTGTATTGGTTAAGTTCAAACAGTATTCAAGAACGCTGTTGTTGATAAGTGTGGTGTAGTAATTTTCCAGTCCTTTACTGAGTCATGAATTTTTTGAGAATATCAATTACGTGTGGTGTAGTAATTTTCCAGTCCTTTACTGAGTCATGAATTTTTTGAGAATATCAATTTTGCTGGCAAGACAGGAATTTTCTAATATACCCTTGCTTTTTTGCATCTTAGACAGTGAAATATCAAGAAGCATTCCCCGCAGGTGCCGGTACGTGCTCGAGCACAGATGGCAGCACAGATGGCTTCGGTGCTCACGCACGAGTGATTATTGTCTTTCCACTTAGACTTATTTCTTTCAGTCACAGCTACTTAGTATCAAGTAAGTGAACACTTAGAGGAATAGATTCCCCATCAGGCTTCTGAATAAATTGATGTCTAGGTTGTGATACATATATATCTTGTCGTTTTCGTTCTCAGCTGAGAGATTGAGATTTATCAAGTTTACATGTTGGAGCACTTGAATTCTGATAAATGACATTGAGGAGTTGAGATGTGAGTACCTTTGTTACTATTTTTGCCCCTACAACATACGCAGTATGGTGGCACACTTACCATCAATATCGAGTTTATCCCTTGTTGCGCCCTGAATTTTGTAAATTAACACTGTAACGCAAGACACATTGATAGCGGTAGAGAAGTTTTCTCCAGTTCAGTTTTTACCTCTTTTCTCTTTCTATTTTTTGACCTGGATCAATTGTCCGATGTTTATATCACTCATGTAATCAACTGTTCAAATTAGATGCCAGAACACATATATCTAGTTTCAGTGTTTTTCATGAACTGCCTTCGCAAATTATTTAATGAGATGTTAGTTGAAGTTCTTTGTAAACAAATGAAATGTTAACACGGATTATTGATACGTTGTCTCATTCTTACAGTGCCCCTGAAGAAGGGAACCCCCGAAATGCATTGGGCCTATTTCTCAACTATGTCTTCACCTTCATCAAAAAGTTTTTCAACATCAGAGTTATTACAACAATTTTATTATGTGATGACATTTACTTGTTAATTTTCAGATTGTGTATTGATTTCAAAATGAATATGTTGAAATGAACAAGATTTACAAGCAAAAGATTATATAAAGCTACGTTTTGAAAAAGAATTTCTTTCTTTGAATTTTCTCTTCAAGTGATAACATTGAAATATTATAGGTTTTCAATTGTTCACATTGGTTATACTTTAAACATACAGGAGTGCGCTTGGTAAACTAGTGGAATTTTCCACCAGAGGTTGATTGTTACTTTGGGCTGGCTGCCTTACAACCAAGCAGCACAAAAACAGTGTACAAATATTATATGAACAGTATATTAGTATTACATTAGGGAGTGCGCAGATAAGAAAAACATTTATCATTACAAAAAGGCCTGCACCTATTTAGAGCAGAAGGTTGAAAGATGGATGACACTGCCTCTATCGCAGACCGTATTGCCCTTATCAAAATGATAATCCTGCCTCGATTTTTGTATCTTTTTAGTAATGTCCCAATAAGACTTACCGCGCAGTTCTACGTCACTATTCGCTCGCTGTTATTGAAACTAGTCTGGGGTGGTAAACAAGCAAGAATTAGCTGGACTACATTGACCCTAGTCTAAGCCAAGGGTGGGTTTAGCGTGCCAGATTTTTGTGCTTTGGTCTACAAATACTGGTCTTTGGTGGTTCAACACATTATTATCATGACTGGGGTGCAACTTCAGTTCCTGGCGCAAGTTGACCTATTGAGCTACGTACCACAGTTAAAGGGGTTTAGTGGAAGATTTGTCCGCATAGCACTGCTGATGGCAAAGCGGCGAGTGGCACCAACCTGGGAGAGCACACTGGCACCACGTGTAGAACACTGGATTAAAGATTTGGTGTACTGTAAAGAAAACCTGGAGTTATATGTGGAGGAACTTCCTACCTCTTCCAAACCAAAAGACATATGGGAGCCTCTGCACCAATTCCTTAACTTGCAAACTCAGGATAATGTAAACACTGTAGCGGACTGATGTTCATAGACGTATTTGAATGTATTGCTATCAACCAAAGATGTAACCATAAGAACAATTTTGTCTAGCCACATGTCTCATGTACGACTGCACATCATATATGATGTTATATTGTTGTAATATGACGTTTTGTATTTGAAATACGCCAATAAAGACATTTTAAACAGAAAATAAGCACTCTGTTAACATCCCAGAGCTCCTAGTATCTGGGTTCCGGCGGAAGCGATAAACGGAGACCCCTCAAGAGCCTGCATACAAATGGGTGCTCTCCCACTGGCTTGCCGTCTGGTGGGGCATGCCCTGCTGAGATCGCCAAGCAGAAGGTGTTGACTGACCGGCAAGCTAGTCCCTGCTGGGCTAGATTCGCCAAGAAGTAAAAAATATGGACTAAATTCTGTGCCCACGGGATCGCAACCCCATCACAGACACCAACGACACCATCGTGCCCAGGCTGAGCGATAATGCTTGACTGTACTATCCTGCCAAGCCTTGGACAAGAGGTTCTCAGCGAACTCCGAAAGGCCAAGTAACGACCATCTACCCCTGTAATCTTCCACGCCATGAGGCGGAGAGAGCCGTCGAGAACATCTGATGAGGGATATTGTCGAGATTGAGAAGAAGCTCTGGAAAGTGGGGAGTGGGATTGGAAAATCCCAAGAAAGTTCCAGAAGAACCGGAAACCAAACTTGTGACCTCCAAATGGGTGTGACAAGAACCATGGTGCAATAATCACCAGGTAGGGAGGAGGAATTCTTGTCCATTCAGTTCCCCAATTCAATTATCCACATAATCAATTGAGCGAATGGACACTTGTAACTACGTTACCGTAGAAAAGATTGAATCCCCCTCATAAACGCTATGTTCTCTATGCGGTTTATATCGTTTTTCCGCCCCACATATGCGTTATGGCATTATCATTGGGTGTTCCAAATTCATGCTATATGCCTGCCACAAGCCTGAGGCAACCTCTGGTGCAGCGTATTAGTGTCCAGAGATAAATGGACACCCCCAAACAGGAAGTAAAAATTTTTTCCATACAAGCAAAGCTCCAACTGGTTGAAAACTTTAATTGTTAAATGGTGAAGTTTTGTTACTAAAACCAAAGGGTATAATTACAGATCGTGTTACTCGATCTCTTTATATCACTTTAAACAGCGTCAACATTTTTCTGCCCCTTCTCGCCCAGCCGGGTCTAAGGGGCATTCGTCAGGACAAACAATATAAAATTCAAATCCGTTACTTACACAATTTGTGTAGTACTCAGTGGTGTTTTTTTTGTTAACACTCTGTTTCTAGATAGATCAATTGTACCTGTTATAAAAGAAACATACATACAGATATGGGGGTACATGTTCAGCACTCTAAATTAATCTCAATTTGAGACACTCAAAGCAATGTGGTGCTAATATTGTTCACACTAAAGGTAATTAAAAAAAAAAAAGCAGTGCTTATAGAGACCACCGTGTTTCGCTACATTTGGAGGTGATAAGAATATTATAAAATGTGGATAGATTTTTGTTTTGTTTCTATTCTGGGGAATGGTCGATATCTAACTACCCCAGTTTTCCGTGATGTTAGAAATGGTTTGTAAGTTCATGTTCTCTATTACCTCTACTATGAGCACACGTACGGCGCCCCGTTAGTACTTTCAAAATCCTTAGTGTATGGTTGTTACAGTTTTCTCTCTATTACAACGATAAGTCAGGTATGGCTGCTCGGTGTTTAATTGTGTGAGTCGGCTGAACTGCGTTACGCTATTGGCTATATACCGCCAGTTTGCTCTTGGTCTAGCACATGTGTTTAAGTTGGTAAGCATGATATTACTGTAATGCTCTCTTGGTCGTAATTATCGCTCTGTAGAAACAGCGAATACATGCGTTTCTCGCTATTATATGTTAGCGTTTATTGTTTCGCATCCTCTTAATCACACATGGTAGCTTATAGAAGTACGGATAATTACCTTAAAGGCTTTACCGTTGTGCATTGACAGGGAAAAAGGACACACTGGTCCTGAGCTGGAAAAAGAAATAAACATGCGGGTGTTTACTTTACCGCGTATCGGGCCAAGACTGCTGTTCTCTTGTTGTCGCCGCCATTCTCACCCGCAAGTGGAAAATCTTCCGCGTCTAGTGCTGGCTCTGCCCCTGGACGCCGAGGATACGTTTCCTGCTTACTTATTTAATCATAGTGATAGAGAGAGAACTTCGAGTGTTTCTCTTAAACATGAACTACTAGATTTATCTTCTTTGTATTATAAATATAGACATTAGTATGTTTATATTTCTCGATGTTAATTCTGTTTCTTATAAGAAGAATGGCAAGTGACATTGTAAACGGAATAATTAGTGTTTATCACAAAGCGGGTAGTCGTGTCCCAATTGTACAGGATGCTATGACTGACAAATTAGTTGTACAGCTTAGTGTGGTAAGTTATAAAAATAGGTAGCAATGTCACAGTTCAGGTTTTTTCAATGTTTTTAAGATATGTTTATTTTGTGTCGGGCTTCCAAATTCTCGTACAGTGTTGCTGTGTTCATGTAGGTACACTTGTGATGGGCTGGACATCTTCATATTTTTTTGGCAATGTCTGCTTCATGCAAATTGGTGCCATGGTATATTATCATTTAGTCCAGTAAGGTGTGTTTGCAATCGATTCACCCATCTTTGCTCCTTTTCAAACAATATCCTTTCAGCATTTGAGGTTTTGTCATGGAGCATTTCTATTATTGTCCATCTTAAATCTTCTACTTTGTGACCGTATTCAATGAAATGGGAGCAAAGTTTTGTTGTGTTTTTCTTTAGCTTGATGTTACTTTTGTGTTCTCCAATCCTTGTTTTTATTTTCCTGCAAGTCATCCCAATATATTTCTTTTCACAGGGGCACCGTATCATGTAAATTTCATGCGTTGAGTTACAGTTGGTGTGCTGTTGTTGTGTCCAGTTTATGGAGTCTGTGAGTTGTAAAGATTTTGTCATTGTTGTTAGTTTCCACACCAGGCAGTGCCACATGGGTAGTGACCGGTGATAGGGACCATTCCAATGGTTCTCATTTGTATTGTTTTTTGGTGTCTTGCTGGTCGTGTGTGCACAAGTATATCCTTAAGATTTCGTGTTCTCTTGTTTGCAAATCTGGGCTTTGGCCAATTGAATTTCCCTGTTGTTAAGATTCGCCCGTTTTTATTGACTATTTTCTGCACCTCATATGTTGCTGGGCAGTAGGTTGTGACACGTGTCATTAGGTCAGGGATTGGTTCCTTTGCATTCGTTTGTAGAAGACATTCCCTTGGTTGATGTTTAGCTCTTTTGCAACACTTCGCTATTGGAGTAGGTGTATAGTCCCTATTTATCAGTTTCTGACTTAGTTCTTGTGCCTGTACCTTATAGTCACTTGCTTTACTGCAATTCCTTTTGAGCCTTAGGAACTGGCTGTAAGGCAAATTGTCCCGTAGTGGTTTAGGATGGAAGCTCTTGTATGACAAGAGACTGTTTTTTTGCTGTCGGTTTGGTTTATGTTTTTGTTTCAATCCTTCCTTTTTCGTTGAAGATTGTTAGATCAAGGAAGTCTATGTTGGTATTGTCTGATGTAAAGGTAAATTTCAACCATTTGTCTCTCTAATTCAGCCATTCAATAAATAACTTGAGGTCCTTTTCGATTTTCCAAATCATTAGAATATCGTCTATGTATCGTTTCCAGTATAATATACTGGATACGAATGGATTAGTGTCAGTTAGTACAAACGGAGCCTCAAAATCACTCACGTAAAGTATATTTTCAAGCATATGTAAAGTTTCCTTTTGGGGGAGACTGGTGTAAAGTGACTCAACGTCTAGACCTACAAGTAACATGGTCTCTGGATAGAAGCACATTCCAGACAGTTGGTTCAGAAGATCACAAGTGTCTTTTAAATATGTGGGTGTTTGTTGTACCAGTGGTTTTAAAAACTGGTCTGCGAATTTGGACAAAGGTTCTAATACTGAACCAATTCCCGAGACTATCGGGCGTCCTGGAGGTGGGGATCTATTTTTATGTGTTTTCGGAAGTGAATAAAAGAACGGTATCTTGGGTTCTCTTGTTGTGAGGTATTCAGCTTCTTTTTTTGAGATCCAGGCATTGGTTTTGGCTTCATGAATCATCATGGCAATGGTGTTTTGAAGTCTTGGCCCTGGGTCAAACATGATTCTTTTGTAGAATTTCGTATCAGATAGAAGGGCGAGGCATTGTTGGTTGTATCCCTCCTTTTCCAGGATCAATTTGCCCCCCACCTTATCTGCTGGTTTTTATAATTATTCTGTCATTATGTTGCAATTCCTCCAGAGCTAGGCGTTCCTTCTTACTCAAGTTCTGAAAGGGTGGTTTTGTCTTATCACTCAATGTATCTATTCCGTTAAGGAGTGCTTGCTCGAAAGTTTGAATTTCTATTGGGATCGAGCTGTTTGGGGGGTTGAAGGTGGACTTTCTTCTCAAATTTGTGTCCCCATGATTTTCTTGGGGTGCTGTGTCAGCAAAGTACGCTTTTAATTTTAAATTTCCGCAGAATTCTGCCAGCTCACACTTCAATTTAAAAGTGTCCAATGAGGGAGTGGGCACTAATCCTAGTCCTTTATTTAGAATTCTAGTTTGATCTTCAGACAGGACAATGTCTGTAAGATTCACAATTAGTGATTGGTTTTGCTGGTGCTGGGTTTTCCCGAGGACATGCTCCGGGTCATCATATTCCGTTGCTGGTCTTGCCACGTTAGGTTTTTTCGACGTCCTCTTTGTTGATTCTGGCCTCTCCCTAAAAAAGATTGTTCACACAGATTGTTCGCGATACTACGTAGAGACATCCTGCCATCCGTGCCATAACAAAAATTCCAGACACTGGCCTTACACCTCAGTGTTAGAATTAACATCAGCGCTGAGTCTACATTTATCTTGTATGAGAATCGTTTTTAAATACTACAAATTTCAGATGAGAATAACACAACTGGAATTTTCAGGGGGTTTATTTTACTTGCAAATGAACTTCATGGTCCTGATGATGGTCTTGACGACGACAGCAATATAAAGACCGAAACGTCGACAGCTACATCATCTCCTTCTCTGTTGCTTGTGCACAGACATACAACCATTATCAATTAACTTCTATTGGTTGTTGTTTATAAAATTGATTGGAGCTGATGTTTAAGCGGTGAATCGATGTGGTGAAGTGATATGTACCCCTTTTCACTTCTTTTTTGCTTTCTCTGTATGTCTCCCCATACTTTGATCTGAAATTTACTTTATTGAATTTATATAAAATCAGTTGAAGAACAGATTCCACAATCTCTCCGTGTCTCTTTTGCCTTCCATAAGATTGGTTCTGATTTGAGTAAATATGTGATACCTGCTACACTGGAGTTTGATATTATTGATACGACTCCCAACTGATCTGAAACATTATTCAAACAAATCCCTTGTAGCATTTCTTTGACCTAAAAATAACCATTGCCCAAGCCTACAAGGGTTTATTGGGTTTCCCCCGGTACGATCACGTCTCCCTAAAAAAGGCGGCTGTTGATGCAGGTAGTCTGTTCCTGGCATGTGTTGGTTCATCATCTGTGGCATTATATATTCCTGTGTTTGAATGAAACACAGGAATATATAATGCAGAACAAACTACAGAAACTGGGCAAAGATCAGAAGAGATTCAGCCAGGAAAGAATGCACCCGTACTCTAAGGAGGAGTATACAGCGCCAGATCCAGGCTCAGACAACGAATCCGGAGGATGGAACTCTGCAGATACTTCTGAAGGGAGTTTAGAAGACCTGACACCTAAGAGAGGGAGGAATAATTATTGTCACCAACGCCCCTGGAGAGCCAACAGATGGCAAAGGCCAAACCTACCAAGACACCAAATGCCGTTCTACCAACCGTACTTACCTCAGTATGCAGGATGGATGAATCTTTATAACCAGGGAATGCACCCAATGCCACAGATGATGAACCAACACATGCCGGGAACAGACAACCTACATCAACAGCCGCCTTTTTTAGGGAGAGGCCAGAATCAACAAAGAGGACGTCGATAAAACCTAATGTGGCAAGACCAGCAACGGAATATGATGACCCGGAGGATGTCCTCGGAAAAACCCAGCACCAGCAAGCCCAATCACTAATTGTGAATCTTACAGACATTGTCCTGTCTGAAGATCAAACTAGAATTCTAAATAAAGGACTAAGATTTGTGCCCACTCCCTCATTGGACACTTTTAAATTGAAGTGTGAGCTGGCAGAATTCTGCAGAACTTTAAAATTAAAAGCGCACTTTGCCAACACAGCACCCCAAGAAAATCATGGGGACACAAATTTGAGAAGAAAGTCCACCTTCAACCCCCCAAACAGCTCGATCCCAATAGAAATTCAAACTTTCGAGCAAGCACTCCTTAACGGAATAGATACATTGAGTGATAAGACGAAACCACCCTTCCAGAACTTGAGTAAGAAGGAATGCCTAGCTCTGGAGAAATTACAACATAATGGGCCATATGTAGGTAATTTGCGAATACCGAATCCTTAATACCGAATTTTACCGATTCGGTATTAAGAATTCGGTAAATATGATGTAGGAAAAAATTCGTTAAACATTACCGATTCGTTGCAATTCGGTACTAAATACCGAATCTGAACAAAATCGGTAAAAAAAAAAAATTCACCGAAAGGCAATTACCGAATCGGTGTTACAGAATCCATTACCGAATTCGGAAATACCGATTCGGTAATTCAAAAAAATCGCTTTTTGGTGAATCAGCCAATCCTGATCCACCCAATTACTTCCCAAACAGGAAGTTGCCACACCCAGCCAGGTGCACAGGGCCTGGAGCACACTGTGAGGCAGGCAGGCAGGCAGGAGAGCTGAGGAGCCAGCAGCAACACAGCCACAAGCAAGGCAGGAAAACAACAGAACAAGCATTGGAATGGCAAGCCAGGACAGGGAGAAGGAGGGAGGTGATAGAAAAAGAAAACTCAAGTTCAGTGACAAGGAGCTTGAGGTCCTCATCCAGGATGTCAGCCAAGATTACCACAAGCTGTTTGGAGCCCAGTCCCACCAAGTGCCAGAGTCACAGAAAAGGCAAATCTGGAGTGGCATTCGGGACAAGATCAATGCCATAGGTGTGACCCTGCGCACCGTAGAGGACATCAGAAAGAGGTGGTACGACCTCAGGAAAACAGCAAAACTGAGGATGGCAGAGAGACAGAGGCTGGCTGGCAAAACTGGAGGAGGAAAAAATCGAGCCCCAGTACCAACACCACTGGAACAGATGGTGGAGTCCACCATCCAGCCGGAGAGTGTGAGTGACGTGGGAGACGCAGACAGCTCCGCCAGAGCAGGAAGAAAACAAGGTAAGAAGCATGCCCAGCATGCTGCCCTACCCCCTCCCCAACCCCAATCCCCATAGTGGTAAAAGTGCTCCCACTCCACACCATGTCTTACTGGTTACCTGCAATGCATTCTGGGTGATGTAGTCAGTGTGAACTCATGATCAGGACAGTCATGCCAGCAAACACAATATCATGGTAAATGAATTGGATAGGTCAGGACAACCACTGTGCACTGTAGGCATGTAGTTTAATGTAATGCCATTGCAGACAGAGCATTGAGTATATTTACATTTGTGTCATTACAGGCGAGTCATCTCGCAGTGCAGCAGAGGGCAGCAGAGGCAGGTCAGCCAGGCCAGAGGGGAGGCAACATGATTAAGACAGCATGCCTGCAGGGAACACCAGCTCTGCGCCATCACAGCCAGTCAATCCTCCACCACAGCCATCACCACAGCGCCAGGGAGGGCCGCAATCCCCTCTCACTCAGTCACCACTGCGACGTTCACCAACACCAACACCACCACCACCACCACTACCACCACAGCCAGGCAGGAGGCATGCCGTGATCACCCTCCAGCAGATGGAGGAGCCAGAGGAGGAGGGCAGATGGGGCGAACAAAGTCCTATCGGAGATAGATCCAACAGGGAGCGGGCTGGTTCTGCATCCGAGGGCGCGCACATCTCATCAAGACGCCGCAGGGCAAGGCCGGACAGTCCAGTGGCATCCGAGCAGGGTGACAGTGTGTTTTCTGGACTGGAAGGCAACATGCTGAAGGGGAGATGAAGTCACTGCACAGGGAGGTGGAAAACATAAACAGGCATATGCACAAGATGGAGAAGGGCATCAGTGCCATGGGGGAGAACTTGTGTGCAGGGATGGACAGAGTAGCTACCTCGGTGGACAACCTCTGCAGCCAGCTCGAGCAGGACCGTGTTGGCAGGGGCCGGGAGAGACAGAGACTCCAGGCCTATACCAAGTCGGTGAACCGGCTGGCCACTACCACATCACTGATGTGTAGAAGGTCCATCGCCATGCAGGAGGAGATAGCGCATTGCAGCAGGGATGTGACCAGGGGGATGGTGTCCATGACCTCAGTGCTAGAGCTCATGCAGAATGCCAAGGCGTCCAATATGGAAGGGGGGGGACAGTGAGGAGGCTACCAGCCGTGGAAGCATTATACCCTCACCCACTGAGTGCAGGAGGCGTAGTGGACGAAACGTGCCAGCACAGGAACAGTCCAACACACCAGACAGTGTCGATGGGGAACGTGCACGTGCAGCACGTGGACGCAAGAAGTGAAGGACAATGGCTGTGTACATGCATGTGATGGGTGATGTAACCCATGTCCAATTGGACAATGCTCGCAATGCTGGAGGTGTGCCCAATAAACACCTCTACATGTAACTGTTAATGGCTCAGTGTCGTTACTCACTCAGAAATAGTTTGACGTAATCTCTGCCCGTCTCTGTCTCCCATCATGTTCAATTGCAGCACCAGCTGCGCAGGGCTCTGGCTGAGGGTTGTCCTCGTCCTCGTCCTCTGACTCAGTTAGTTCCACTGCTGTTCCTTTTTTAGTGGCCAGATTGTGTAGCATTGCACACGTAGCAATTATCTTGCAACATTTGATGGGGCTGTACAGACGTGCACCTCCTGTTTTGTGGAGGCAACAGAATCAGCTTTTGAGCAAACCAAAAGTGCGCTCCACCACCTTGCGTGTGCTCCTATGTGCCACATTGTATCTCCTCTCCCTTCGGGTGGTTGGGTTCAGATATGGTGTGAGTAGATACGGCCGGAGGGCATATGCGCTGTCACCTATGAGCAGAAGTAAGTGGCATTGATTGGTGTGACCAACAGCTTGAGCCAGGGTGTACATCAGGGTGTGTAACATTTACTTACCTAGTATGTATCCGTCGCCAAATTCACCAGCAAGCAGACGTGTATGTATGCCACTGTTCCTGAAGATGTAAGCGTCGTGGCTACTCCCGGGGAATTTGGCCACGATGTCTGTTATAATGTATTTGGCATTGCAGATCACCTGCACATTGATTGAGTGGGTGGATTTGCGGTTTCTGTATATGTATTCACTTGCTGCAGGTGGGCAGATGGGAATATGGGTCCGATCGTTGCAGCCAATCACGTGGGGGAAATGGGCAAGTTGGTAGAACTCCAGCTTGGTTCTCTGCAGCTCCGCCTGTGTACTGGGGAAGGAAATGTAATGTTCCATTCTGTCCATCATGGCGTCCAGGAAGGTGTTGAAGAAACGGGATAGACAGCTCTGTGACACTCCACCCACTGCTGCTATCACACCCTGGAAACTTCCTGATGCAAGGAGGTGCAGGCAGCAGAGTACCTGGACATGGGTGGGGATTGCGTGGGCCCTTGGTGTCTGATGCTCCAGATAGGGTCTTAGGTCCCGTATTAGCTCCAGGATGGTGTCTGGGTGCAATCTGTATCTCTCATGTATTTCAGGGTCTGTCAATTGGAACAATGTGATGCGTAATCTGTACACCCGCTCTTCACGTCTCCAGATCCTCATTCCTGCTGCTCTCAGGCGTAGCCGCCTTGCTATGAGGTAGAGGCCTGCCATTGTGTTCGCACAGATGCATTTTGGGTCTGTTTATATGCACTGTTTCTGATTACCACATGCTCCTGAAACGTGGTAAATACCGAATCGTTATTACCGATTTTGGTCTAATTCGGTATTAACGAGGTTTGCTACATAGCATTTTTGGGGATTTTACTGAATCGTTTATACCGATTCGGTATTGATTGTTTCGGTAATTTCTAGTCGGTAAATAATATTATTTACCGATTCGTTATTATCGATTCTATTCGGTATTACGTACATCTCACATGGCTAAATTAATGTCGGTAACACCGAAAATGACCCTTTATCGGTGTTACCAATCGGTATTTGGCCACCTACATATGGCCCAAAGACAGAATAATTATAAAACCAGCAGATAAGGGGGGGGCATAGTGATCCTGGAAAAGGAGGGATACAACCAACAATGCCTTGCCCTTCTATTCGATACGAAATTCTACAAAAGAATCATGTTTGACCCAACGCCAAGACTACAAAACACCATTGCCATGATGATTCATGAAGCCAAAACCAATGCCTGGATCTCAAAAAAAGAAGCTGAATACCTCACAACAAGAGAACCCAAGATACCGTTCTTTTATTCACTTCCGAAAACATATAAAAATAGATCCCCACCTCCAGGACGCCCGATAGTCTCGGGAATTGGTTCAGTATTAGAACCTTTGTCCAAATTCGCAGACCAGTTTTTAAAACCACTGGTACAACAAACACCCACGTATTTAAAAGACACTCGTGATCTTCTGAACCAACTGTCTGGAATGTGCTTCGACCCAGAGACCATGTTACTTGTAGGTCTAGACGTTGAGTCACTTTACACCAGTCTCCCCCAAAAGGAAACTTTACATATGCTTGAAAATATACTTTACGTGAGTGATTTTGAGGCTCCGTTTGTACTAACTGACACTAATCCATTCGTATCCAGTATATTATACTGGAAACGATACATAGACGATATTCTAATGATTTGGAAAATCGAAAAGGACCTCAAGTTATTTATTGAATGGCTAAATGAGAGATACAAATGGTTGAAATTCACCTTTACATCAGACAATACCAACATAGACTTCCTTGATCTAACAATCTTCATCGAAAAAGGAAGGATTGAAACAAAAACATACACCAAATCGACAGCAAAAAACAGTCTCTTGTCATACAAGAGCTTCCATCCTAAACCACTACGGGACAATTTGCCTTACAGCCAGTTCCTTAGTCTCAAAAGGAATTGCAGTAAAGCAAGTGACTATAAGGTACAGGCACAAGAACTAAGTCAGAAACTGATAAATAGGGACTATACACCTACTACAATAGCGAAGTGTCGCAAAAGAGCTAAAGATCAACCCAGGGAATGTCTTCTACAAACGAATGCAAAGGAACCAATCCCTGACCGAATGACATGTGTCACAACGTACTGCCCAGCAACATATGAGGTGCAGAAAATAGTCAATAAAAACTGGCGAATCTTAACAACAGGGAAATTCAATTGGCTAAAGCCCAGATTTGCAAACAAGAGAACACGAAATCTTAAGGATATACTTGTGCACACATGACCAGCAAGACACCAAAATACAACACAAATGAGAAAAATTGGGATGGCCCCTATCACCGGTCACTACCCATGTGGCACCTGCCTGGTGTGCAACCTAACAACAATGAAAAAATCTTTACAACTCACAGACTCCATAAACTGGACACAACGACAGCACACCTACTTTAACTCAACGCATGTAATTTACATGATACGGTGCCCTGTGAAAAGAAATATATTGGGATGACTTGCAGAAAAATACAAACAAAGATTGGAGAACACAAAAGTAACATCAAGCTAAAGAAAAACACAACAAAACTTTGCTCCCATTTCATTGAATACGGTCACAAAGTAGAAGATTTAAGATGGACAGTAATAGAAATGCTCCATGATGAAACCTCAAACGCTGAAAGGATATTGTAGGAGAGTAGGGTCTGCTATCCTATGGTCACCCCAATTTTTGCTTTTTGCTTCACTGGTTTTCGACTTAATGTGGCTGTGGGCCTGCTAATCAGACCCACAGCCTGCTGTTCTCTCTCTAAATTCACAGACATGTACTATAGGTACATAACCAAATTGGTACTGGACACCTTGTCAGCCCCTATACAGTGCACTATAGGTGCCAAGGGCATAGGTGCATCCAAGGCCTACCAGGGGCTGCAGCATAGCTTTTGCCACCCCTGGCTGGATCTTAAATTGACACAACTGGCTGATCACTCAGCTGGGGCAAGTTGGTGTAATTACCTCTTGCTTAGATATAGTATACCTATATCTAAACCTATATCTGGACACATATAAACCTATAAGTCACTCCTATGGCAGGCCTTATCATTCCTGGAGGCAGAGCGCTTGGTTTAACGTGAGATGGTGCTCGAGCATGAGCTGAGCCTGTCTACAGCTGTCGGGAACAACTCCCTTAGCTGTTCCGGGATAATGCCATACCATATACTCTTAAGTGCATTATAATCCATCGCGGTTATGTGCTAACTTTGGTTTGGCTTTATCAATTTGGGAGTGAAGATCGATAATGGGCTGACATTAAAGTCCCAGGTTCTGGCTCTTTCGAGAACCTGCTTTGGTCTCCTCAAAATGTTCCGGAAGTTCTTCTCCCTGCTTTCGGAAGAGCATAGGAAGACTACGGTCCAGGCATTAATTGGCTCTAGATTGGATTATTCCAACATTCTCTATCTTGGCCTGCCGGAGTATCTCCTGCAACGTTTGCAGGTGGTGCAGAACGCGGCCGCACGGGCTATCTTTGGCCTCCATAGACGTGCTAGAGTATCCAGTCTATTGCAGTCGCTCCACTGGCTGCCTATCCGGAAGCGGATAGAGTTTAAGGCCTTGACTTTGGCCCATAAGGCCCTGCACGTTAAGGGAGCTCAGTATCTCCAAAGGAGACTTGCCTTTTACCATCCGGCCCGCTCGCTGAAGTCTGAGTCTCTGTTTTTAGCTGAGGTTCCCCGAGTAAAAAAGGCGCGCATGCGTGGCCGTTTTTTCAGGCTGCGAGCTCCGCAGCTCTGGAATTCGCTTCCACTATCATTGCGTAGCACATCCAATCTTTTGGCCTACAGGAAGGGCCTTAAAACTTGGCTCTTTGCCTGATAGTGGTTTTCCCCCAGTGTTAGAGCTTTCCACTCTTTGCAGGTACTCTGTTGTATGTTGTTGATGTATTTCTTTTCCGCTCACATATCAAAGCGCCGGGACACTCCTTTGGAGTTGCTGTGCGCTATATAAGACCAACCTAACATCTAACATCTAACCACCCCCTTCCTGGGTCCAACCCATAGGAGGGACCTAGCAGGTAATCCAGTCCCCTAGATTGGTATAAGAATGGGAGCAGTGCCAACGCACTCAGATTATCCTGACTGAAACTTATGAAACGAAACTCTGGACCCTTCGACATCCTACTCGACGTAGAAGACTGAAGAATCTCCCTTGTGGTCAAGGAGTGACCACTCTGTGCAAACAGGCACCATCCAGCACCTCGACGTTTGCTTTGTTGCAGTTCCCGCCGGAACTCGAGCGACAGAGATCGACAAGACCCAGCGTGCCTGCCTTCTAACAGCCCGATCCACAGTCCCTGCAGAGCTGAGACCCATGGAGGCGACCTGAAGCGTGGGGCCCGCCATCTTGGAAAGACCACGAGGCGCTGACCGTGCAGCATCCGAGGCCCCCTCGAAGCTGTGCATTGGGGGTTGAGAAGCCCCAGCTCTGAGCCACTCTTGCACCGAAGCTCACCCCTCTACACTCACCGAGTGCTGCGTGGGGCCCTTCTGCATCTTTTGGCTCAACGCGTTGGTCCGGTCGCTTGCCCGTTGGCTTGTGGTGCCTGTACCGACGAACCTTGAAATCTAACTTGCGAGTCTGTGGCTCCAGACTTGCCCTCGCTCCCCTGAAAAGGAGCACCCGCTTGGACCCTCCTGGTCCGAGTATTAAGCGATCTTCGAGTCCTGCGTGGGTTGCGCTTGCCAAGGGTTGTTTGCTCCAATCCGGAAGCCGACACCGCCGACAGCGACAGCCTTCGTGGGACAGCTCGTGATCCACTCCTGGACATCGTCGGTGCCCCAGAGTCCACGTGGCAGCGGAGACAAGCTTCACGACATCGACCTGAAAGCGCCCGACATTGCCGGGTTCCTTCCTGGTTCCACCCTGGTCACTACTGAGTGACCCAGACTCTGTCCCCTCTGCTTTCAGATCATCTTTATCTTCGATCCACCCTTGGTTCACACCGGACACTTCTCTTCTCGACGCCTGCAGCATCTTCATCTTCAGGCACCATCGACCTGCGTGACGAAACCCGACACTACTTCGCACTTGTGCACCCGCTTCCTGTGGGTGAGGTAACTCAGCAACACCAGTGTTCCTACACTGGTACACACCTCTAGTGTATGTATCTAAAGTTTTGTCCTTCTAGGTCAGTCGGAATGTTCCTTAAACAGTAACTTTATAACTTTTACGCACCATTGACATTGCATTGGTGCATGTGTGTGCTTTAAGCGCTGCACCCGAATCCCGCAGGCTTTTCCCGACTTCAGCATTGCTAGTCCCGACTGCTCCCAGCGATTCCCTAGGCCCTAGGCCTAACCACTTTTCGATTGTTAGCTCTTATACCACTTTTTTAATATATGGTTTGCCTGGCCCCTGGGCCTCATCCATAACTGTGCAACTTTTATATGTTTAACTGTGCTTTAGTTTAAACGCTTGTGCCTCTGCACTCATAAAGAGTACAGAGGATTATTCTAGTAATAAATACATATATTTTTATAATATATAACTTGTGTGGTGTCCTTTCATTTGATATTACAGGATTGTGATTGGTAAAACAGCTTGCTTAACACGACCTCTTGAGTTAAGCCTTTAAGGCTGCTTAGCCCATGCTACCCTTAGGATAGCTGGTCTATAAGGTTGACTTACAACCATCACCATAAGGGATTGTTTGGACTGATACAAGGTGCCCCCAGAATTGGAGACATCATATATCAGGCCAACTTCTCACAGATATTGTTTGAAAAGGAGCAAAGTTGGGTGAATCGATTGCAAACACATCTTACTGGACTAAATGATAATATACCATGGCACCAATTTGCATGAAGCAGACATTGCCAAAAAATATGAAGAAGATGTCCAGCCCATCACAAGTGTACCTACATGAACACAGCAACACTGTACGAGAATTTGGAAGCCCGACACAAAATAAACATATCTTAAAAACATTGAAAAAACCTGAACTGTGACATTGCTACCTATTTTTATAACTTACCACAGTAAGCTGTACAACTAATTTGTCAGCCATAGCATCCTGTACAATTGGGACACGACTACCCGCTTTGTGATAAACACTAATTACTCTGTTTACAATGTCACTTGCCATTCTTCTTATAAGAAACAGAATTAACATCGAGAAATATAAACATACTAATGTCTATATTTATAATACAAAGAAGATAAATCTAGTAGTTCATGTTTAAGATAAACACTCGAAGTCCTCTCTCTATCACTATGATTAGATAAGTAAGCAGGAAACGTGTCCTCGGCGTCCAGAGGCAGAGCCAGCACTAGACGCTGAAGATTTTCCACTTGCGGGTGAGAATGGCGGCGACAACAAGAGAACAGCAGTCTTGGCCCGATACGCGGTAAAGTAAACACCCGCATGTTTATGTTTATTTCTTTTTCCAGCTCAGGACCAGTGTGTCCTCTTTCCCTGTCGATGCACGACGGTAAAGCCTTTAAGGTAATTATCCGTACTTCTATAAGCTACCATGTGTGATTAAGAGGATGCGAGTCAATAAACGGTAACATATAATAGCGAGAAACGCATGTATTCGCTGTTTATACAGAGCGATAATTACGACCAAGAGAGCATTACAGTAATATCATGCTTACCAACTTAAACACATGTGCTAGACCAAGAGCAAACTAGCAGTATATAGCCAATAGCGTAACGCAGTTCAGCCGACTCACAGAATTAAACACCGAGCAGTCATACCTGACTTATCGTTGTAATAGACAGAAAACTGTAATAACCATACACTAAGGATTTTGAAAGTACTAACGGGGCGCCGTACGTGTGCTCATAGTAGACGTAATAGAGAACATGAACTTACAAACCATTTCTAACATCACGTAAAACTGGGGTAGTTAGATATCGACCATTCCCCTGAATAGAAACAAAACAAAAATCTATCCACATTTTATAATGTTCTTATCACCTCCAAATGTACCGAAACACGGTGGTCTCCATAAGGACTGCTTTTTTTTTCTTTTTTTAATTTCCTTTAGTGTGCACAATATTAGCACCACATTGCTTTGAGTGTCTCAAATTGAGATTAATTTAGAGTGCTGAACATGTACCCCCATATCTGTATGTATGTTTCTTTTATTACAGGTACAATTGATCTATCTAGAAACAGAGTGTTAACAAAAAAAACACCACTGAGTACTACACAAATTGTGTAAGTAACGGATTTTAATTTTATATTGTTTGTCCTGACGAATGCCCCTTAGACCCGGCTGGGCGAGATGGGCAGAAACATGTTGACGCTGTTTAAAGTGATATAAAGAGATCGAGTAACACGATCTGTAATTGTACCCTTTGGTTTTAATAACAAAACTTCACCATTTAACAATTAAAGTTTTTAACTAGGTGGAGCTTTGCTTTTATGGAAATAATTTTTACTTCCTGTTTGGGGGTGTCTATTTATCTCTGGACACTACTACGCTGCACCAGAGGTTGCCTCAGGCTTGAGGCAGGCATATAGCACGAATTTGGAACACCCAATGATAATGCCATAACACATATGTGGGGCAGAAAAACGATATAAACCGCATAGAGAACATAGCTTTTATGAGGGTGATTCAATCTAACCTACGGCAACGTAGTTACAAGTGTCCATTCTCTCACTTGATTATGAAGAACCATGCTGGCCTGTTGCCGCCTGATCTGAGCTGACACTCTGGTGATCATGGTGAAGGGCGGGAATGCATAAGGCTATTCCTGAGTCCAATCCTGCAGGAACACATCCGTGGCTGCCACCAGGGGATCCGGCCTCCAGCTAAAAAAACTAGGTACCTGATGATCCAACCTGGAAGCAAAAAGGTCCACGGAAAAAGGACCCCAAAGGTCCTGCACCAGAGAAAAAACGTCCGGATGCAGCTTACAGAGACTGAAATCCTTGAAGTGTTGCAACTGCCAGTCGGCCACTAGATTCTCTCGACCTGGGAGATACTCCGCCATCACTGAGATCCGATTGTCGAGGCAAAACTGCCAAAGGTTTGTTGCCAGGTCCGAAAGCCCCTTCAAGTGAGTGCCCCCTAGGTGTTTGATGTACCTGACTGCTGATACATTGTCCATCTTCAAGAGGACACAAGACTGAACTCTCTCTTTGGTCCAACTTCGAACGGTGAAGGAGCCCGCCAACAGTTCGAGGCAGTTAATGTGAAGTTCCTGCTCCTGCGGGGACCATGAACCACCTGTGGAGCAATCCCCACACCTGGCGCCCCAGCCCGACTTGCTTGCGTCTGATTCTATGAACCTAAAATCGCTCTCCCGTTCCAAGCCTCCATGTGGGAGAGCCAGCAGCGAATTTCCTCTAATGCCTCGTCCGACAGCGAGACTGGATGGGAGTATGGGAGACCTTTGCACAGGTGTTGAGGCGCTGCAAGGCCCGATAGTGTAGGGGACCCGGGAAGATAGCTTGAATAGAGCAATCCTACAATGCGGGCGATCTGCCGCAGGGGCACCGTGCCTTTGGCGAGAGTGCATCTGAGCTCATGACGAATCTTTGCCATTTTTCTCGATGGAAGACTGAGGGTCTTGTCCATGGAATCGATCACAAAACCTAAAAAGGTGACGCGTTGTGCCCGCACCATGAGCGACTTCTTGGTATTTATGACAAACCCCAAACTCTCCAATAGACTGACTGCCTCCTGCAGGTGATCCTGAAGCACCTTTGGATCTGGGGCAGCAACAGCATATCGTCCAGGTACACAATGAGTCGAGGGCCCCTCGCCCTGTGATACTCCACCACCGGTTTGAGAACCTTGGTGAAGATTCGGGGGGGTGGAGAACAGACCGAAGGGAACGGTGGTGGGGGGAATAGGAATAGCTAAGTAGGCATCCTTTAAATCCAAGTGGGCAATCCAATCTGCCGGCCTGAGAACTTCCCTCAGGAGGTGAATGCCCTCTATCTTGGAATGGCGGTAAACCAGCCATTCGTTAAAATCGCACAGGTCGAGAACCGGACGTTGCCCCCCCCATCCGCAATGTCCACTAAGAACATGTTGTTTAGAAATCCTTGTGGATCTAAGACGGTACAACAAATAGCGCCTTTGCCTAAGAGTGCAGAGCTTTCTGCTTCTATTAACTCTTCCTTGTGCCGGGAGAAGCGAATAGGTTTGGGAGGGAACAATTGTCTGGGATCACTGCAGAACTCTATTTGAAAACCCTGCACCGTTTGCAGAACCCAAGCATCGGACGTGAGCGTCCTCCACACATTCAGAAACTAGGCCAAACGACCCCCCCACTCGCACCAGCGAAGATGTGGAAACACTTACCGGAGTTAGAGGAGTTGTCTCCACCACGGAAGCCTCAGACTCTGGAGCGCAGCCCTCGGGACGGGTAGAAGTTTGAATACCGTGCCTGGTTTTGGTATTGCCCCTACCTGGAGCCTTGCCCCCTGAAGTTGTTGTTGGGGGCCTGGCCGGTCGAGCGGGCCCCTTCCTCGCCCGGCCCCATGAAAAACCCGAGAGGAAAAAACTTTTTTATTGGACGACTGGGCTCTATCCAAAGTTGTGAATGTTTTCACAAATTTGCCCAGCTCCTTTATGAACGGCTCACCGAACAATCCTCCCTGGGCAACCTCCCCGGCCTCTGAGTCTGCCAAATCACCTAGTTTTGGGTCTACTTTAATCAGAAAAGACCTTATGCGCTCCGTTGAGAGCTCGCAGTTAGCGTTCCCTAAAAACACTACCATTCTCTGCGCCCACCCGTAGAGGGCATCAGGAGATATCAAAGCCACATAGTTCTTAGCATCCTCCGCCATGTCCACTATCATGGTCATGGGACCAAGGGCATCCAGGAGCTTATTCTGGTGGCGAACAACCATTTCAACGCATATGGTACAACGCATGCGTTTACGTCGTGTGCCGTCACAGAGCATGCAACGTCACTACGCACACCATTACATTGCATGCAACGTTAAAATGCATGCTTTTACACCGACGGGTTGTGCGCCGGGACGGGCTCTGGGTAGGTCGAGCGCCGGGATGGGGAGACAACGCTGATACCACAATGAGAGACAGGAAAGGACGACGCTGGGGTTAGGGTTTAGGCCTGAGAAAGTAGTATATGGTAGTGTTTTAGGCTTTAGGGCTTAGGGTTAAGAGTGGTGTAGGGTACTGTTTTTGGCTTTAGGGGTTAGGGTTTATAGTAGTGTAGGGTACTGTTTTTGGCTTTAAGGCTAAGAGTGGTGTAGGGTACTGTTTTTGGCTTTACGGCTTAGGGCTTAGAGTTAACAGTAGTGTAGGGTACTGTTTTTGGCTTTACGGGTTAGGGCTTAGGGTTAAGAGTGGCGTGGGGTACTGTTTTTGGCTTTACAGCTTAGGGCTTTGGGTTAAGAGTAGTGTAGAGTTCTGTTTTTGGCTTTAGGGGTTAGGGCTTAGGGTTGAGGGTAGTGTGAGGGGGTCGTACTGTGTTTGGAAGGTTTCTATATTAGTGTTTGGTGGGCCGTTATGGTGTAATTGAATGCGTCGTATTTGTGTGGGTTGAAAAGGTATTTTTAATGCATGTGAAGGGGAATATGATGTAATGGTTTGCGTGATAAATTCATGCGATGTAACGGTGCACGCGATGTAAAAAATGCGATGTAATGCCATGCGTTGTTTTTGTTTGCGTTGGATCGACATACATCCATTCTGGCATGCCCTCCAGGACCGGCCTATCCCCTTTTTTTTGATCGAGAAAAGTCGCCATCCTCGGGTCCAGTTCCAGTGTTTGCGCGACATTCCGGTCAAGGAAGGGGCGAGGGCATTCTGAACGAAGGTGACTGCGAGCCTCCTTTCCCATTGGCATGCGGATTCTGCTGGCCACATAACCTGCCACCTTAGCAGAAGGGGTCCACTCAGAGCACCTTGGGTGCATCAGCAAATCTGGGTCGAGCATATCCGACCCACCACTGGGAGCCTGGGGATCGGTAGGAAGGGGCAATGGGGCGAGACGCCACTGTGTAGAGGGCCCTGGTTCTTAATCAGTATCCCTGTGAACGTCATCCCCGAAACCCTTGGGAGGGACTTGGTGGATCAGTAGGCACTGGGGAAAGAGACTGGGCTAAAGGTGGGGGTTGCGGGTTATTTTGCGGTATAAATGCCTCCCGCAGACGCTCGAAAGCGTCTTGATCAACACTGTCCACCTTGGGACGCTTAGCTGGCACTGGGTCATCATTTGCACTCGCTTGCTGTGTAGTGGGCGTAGGTGGAGCCCATCGTGAACAAAACTGCTCCAGTTTCTTACATAAGCGCTCCTCCATGGGACCCATGACCTGTCCCACGGCGCGGTAGATGGACGTATCCCACGCGTTGTAGAAATCGTCATCCCAAGGCAACTGATCAAGGGGATCCTCTCCCTAGTGCATGTATCCCTGCTGGGACCTGACAAGAGTACTGAGACTCCACCCACCGGCTCTGGAGCTGCAAGCCTAGTGGCACCCTCACAGTCAAATGGCTGATCAATCACTTTCTGGGAACCAGCGCAATTAAGCAGGGTAAAACCCCAATGTAAGGAACAAAATCTTGTGGAGAGCCTTTGGGACACACTGCAAACAATATAAGCAGGGGAAAATAATAACAACAGCCCTCGGATGTGTCTCTGCAGGCCCCAATTCAGCCTGATAAATTGCCTCTAAATAGACTAAATACACCCAGCGGGCGTCAAAATTGTCACACACACACACACTCACACCTACTCGATCGAGTTGAGCGTCAATGAGGCCAGAGCGAAGCTCTACTGACCCTCGCTGAGGGCATAACTCTCCAGGGGATGTGAGGCAGCCAGGAAGCGGCGGGCGGATTGACCGGAATGCAAGTGTTGTCAAATTCCGCGTGCCGCTGCCAGCGAGAGGAGCTGACGCGCTTGACGCGCACGACTGCGCCCCTAGCGGTCAGGGGTGAGGACCGCGCCTCACTCTGCCGAAGCAGCGGACCCGCAGGCCACGGTGGTGAACCAACTCAGAGCCTTGAAGCGCAGTAAAACAACCCACGTAAGGCCCACACTGGGCTGCCCTAAGGCGTGGAGCGGGCTGGAGCGGCCACTCAACAGGCCAACGATCCAAGCCTGAGGTGAGTTGCAACAGCGTGCCAGCACCACACATAGCACAACGTCAGTAACATGTTTACAAAAACGGCTGAAACCGCAGTGAATAGCAAGAAGACTTGTAATAAACGATACAGCAGGCGCGGGGCTCGGGGCACGGAACGCAGCCCATGGCTGCTGCTCACAATGCAAATCGCAATATAACAATACAGAAAAGGAAAGACACTCATCTGGGGCTGCTGAGCAGCAAAGAAAGAGGATGAGCAAGGGAAGGAAGACGGACTAGGTGATGGATCCTGGATTATGATTGGCTATGTGGACTGAGGGATATGTTGTCCCTTCTTTGTGTTTTTGTTGACCACTTTTTCCCCAAGAGTGTTTGGGGAAATGTGATCTCAGTTACAAGCTTTAAAATGACTGCTGTGTAATAACGCATTGAAAGTAAAGCATAATCCGAAACCTCCGGTCCTGACATAGAATCTAACATGACTTTTACATAATGTAGAAAAGAAGTTTGTAGAATCGATAGAGGGTAGACTAAGAGAGATCATGGTTAAAGCTGCAAATCCTACTAGAATACCACAGTGGGCGCTTAAGGAACCAGATCTTAAAACAATGGGAAGCTACGCTGCTATTGCTTTTGATTGGCAACATAGAGGAAAGCTATGTATATTAAAGAGTAGGACTGAGGCTAATACATACTTTGTTAGTTCCAGCAAATGTGACCATACATTCCAGGTTCTGGGAAATTGGGGACTGTTTCTGTGAGGTCTTGTCCTGTATTCCCTGGGGTTTATAACATCTGTGGGAAAAATGTCTATTATAGGCTGCCTAAAAGATGGTATGGATCTTGCTACATGGGAATAGTCTTTCCAAAAAGTTATGTGGGTCAGTTAGATTAAACCAACGAAGTGATGCACTAAATAGTTAAACGTTGTCCCAGTATTTGAGAGATAGTGGGGGATGTTTTTGGAGCCATTATACATCTGTTGGGGTGAGACTGAATTCTCACAAAATACGAAAATGGTCTCCTGTGGTAGATAAGCCTTCTACGGGCTACTATAGAATTGATTATGAAATGATTGCCATGAGATCTATGTTTCTTCAAAATTGTCATGCTTTAGACGTCCTTCTTGCAAAGGAAGGCAAAGTCTGCCGAATGCTAAAGGTGCAACATTGTTGCACATATATTACGAACAAGAGTAAAGACTTAAAAGGGTATATTAAGATCATTAACCACCTTGAAAAGACTTGAAAGATTTAAAAACTGATGGTGCATGGGAATCAATTGGGAAGGGATTTTCTTCTATAGGTAGATAGGTTGCAAATCTGGGAAGTGGATTATTGGGAAAAATCTTGAAGCCCTTTTTGACAATTGCTATATGCGTACTGACCTTGGTTGTCATCTTGAAGATCTTTAGACATTTAAAAACTAAGAAATAAACTAGGGGAATAAAAAGGAAAAGAGCTGAAATAGAATTAGAAGATAGACACTGTGGGTACTATGATGAAATGAAGGCTTTGGAAAATTCTGTCTAAAATTAATGAAGACCACAGAATTGTAATGTGTGATATCAGAAGAGAAAATTTGTTATGAACCCCAACATACCCTCATACTGGCCTAGGTCAGTGGTTCCCAAACTTTTAACTCCTGATGACCCACATTGACTCACCACTGGAAGCCGGGGAACCCCACAGCAATTTGTACGGTTTAATTTTCAAATATATAAAAGCAATTCGAAAAAAAATAAACACATGTGCACACAAAACAAATACTCGAATTACAAAGGATTTTAGTATTTTATATTGAAAGAGTTTGCAAAAAAATTAAAATTTTAATGGGAAGGTTGGTGCTGCATCTCTGGGATTACCTTTTAAATGGTTACTCTTATTTTGCAGTAAAAGGCTTCTGTTCCTCCCAGGGCTAGAGTGGAAACCAAAAAGCAACCCTGGCAAATGTTTTCAGATCAATCCCCATACAGTGTACACCAAGTGCAATGAGTGAGGCTGACCACTACAAAGGGGGCTTTGGGAGGCTCTCCCCCAAGAAAATGTAGGATACAATGGTGCATTCTACAACACATTTATCATTATATATTGAATTGTATTAGCTTTCAAAGAATAGTAAATGATGACCTTATTATGCACCAGGATACAACAATCTTTGTTGGGGTTCTTCAATGATTCCCTTATTATCACCCTTCACCAGTGCCTCTCATTTCTCCATAGAACATCTCTCACATGTATTTCATTTGTTTTATAGCATCTCTCATACCATTGTAGGATGTCAGACTATTTTACATCACACACATATAGATAAAATGCATCATACTTGTAAATCAGTGTAGAGAAACTGTTACATAAGGCAAAGGGGACTACAAGGTGTAGGATTCACATGTCATTCATACTGGTAGGCATTTTTAAAGAGTACTTGGTCTGGAAAAGCACAAACTCAGGATTCAGAACCTAACACGGTGGTTAGAATTGACTTTAACAATAAAAATGTATTTCCACCCAAATAAACCCCTTTAGCAGCCACAGGGTAATGAAAGATTGGGAAAAATTATGAGTTACTAACTTGTACCATGCAGTGTGTAAGCAGCTCTTTGATGACAGTTTATAAGTCACTGTGCTGGATTATGATTGTCTCTTATGAGATGGAGTAACAATAGAATCTCTGTGACAAAAGAAGTAATGCACTGACTTATGCACATAAAGTGCTGTTTTTTAAAATTCATGGTACGCGTTCCTTGCAGCAGATATATTAACCTTCTTTGCTACATTAGGTAAGTCAAACCTGCCACTGGACAAAACACTCATCTCTCTCCAGCAGGTACACTAATCACTGATGTTATCTTGACACTTTTATTGTTGCTCAAACTGCTAATTCTACAAGGAATTTTGAAGTGCTTTTAAAACTGCTGCCTGAGGACCCCCAGGGAATGGGTCCACGGACCCCAGTTTGGTAAACACTGGCTTAGGCAGCCGAAGTCCCCAGTAAAGTTCAAGCAGTACCAACAATTTTACAGTGAAGAAAGCAACACTATACAATTCGCAAACTAATTTAGAAAACAGAGAACATTTTTATGAGCAAGGATACACCAAATTAATTGGAATTGGATAGGAGCACCAGAAATATGATAGTTTAAAATTTATAGGCAAAAAGCACCCAGAAAACATTAAGCACAAGGGTTCTTGGTGGGATTTCACTGCAACGGCAACAGAGCAGAAGTCGGATACATCAATAAGGTCTTTCCGGTCAAAATTTTTACCTTCTGACTTAGTCTCTGAAATGGAAGTCAAAATCCTTCAGCGGGGCAAAGTCGTATGCTGTGGCTGGTGCAGGTCCTCAAAGTTGGACACGTTGTTGATGAACCCCCACTGAGGCGGTTGCTTTAGCATCAAACATTCTGAGCAGACAAATCTGCATTTCATTGCTGCAGAGGTACATTTTCAGTCTAGAGTGATCTGCCTCGTCGCTCTGAGGTTTTACCTTCAGACTTAGTAACTTTTTTGGTTCTCAAAATCCTACAGTGAAGCAAGGCTTGGAGCAGTAGCTAGATCAAAAAGATAGATGCCTTTCCTTTAAGGTCTAGCTCAGCCTGTTTTCAGAAGGAGAACCTGATTTTCTTCCCTGACATGATTGTGACCTCACTTGACGAGACTCAGCACCAAAGTCTACTTTTCTCTTCTTTGCAACGCTTTGGGGGAAGAGTCTAGACATAGCCTCCACTCGCCTAATCTAGGGGGGGAGATTGCAATACTACCCTTAATCCAGAATTGGACAGGTCCAGCCCGGCATAGCATCACTACTATAGATCGCATAAGCTGCTACGTGACATGTTGGCTGACAATGGGCTACTGGACACATGGCAGCATGTCCACCCGTATAAAACTGAAGGCACACATTACACAGCCCTGCATGCCTGTTGGGTTAGATTAGATTACTACCTGATATCTCGCGGTCTAGGCCCATCGATAGTGTCAGTTTCACACCTGGCGAGAACATACTCCGATCACTCTCCTGTCCGTTTGACACTAAACCCACCAGGGTGCGACTTTTCCGCTAGAAGCTGGAGACTATCTCCTCTCACCCTATTGGACACAGCATTTCGCAGTGAATTAGGGCAAGAAATTACAGATTTTTTTCAGAGAGACTTAGGGTCTGTTAACAGCATAGAGACGGTTTGGGAGGCCTTTAAGTTCACAATCCGAGGTTTTTGCATCTCTAAGAGTTCAGGAGTACTGTGCGACATTCAGGGCACACTAAAGAAATTAGAAGGCAAACTTAAAGTGCTGGAGGCTTCACTATCGGGTTGCACAGACGGGCGGCAAAGTGTGACTTCTGAGAGAAACTCTCAGATTATATGGAGACAGCTGATCGGGAGACCCGATTCAGAAGTAAATACTGGATGGCCCGCAGAAATTGGGAAGGGGAACGTACAGTTAGAGCCTTAACTGAAGCAATACGCAAAGCCCACTTCTCTAGTTATGTTCTAGAGCTAACCGGCCCCAATAAAGCACAGTACAGAGACACTGCTGACATACTGGCCGCGTTTACCGCACATTACTCCAGACTATACTTCGCTAGTAGTCGAGGCATCCTTGACCTGACCTTGTATCTGTATGAGGTTGCCTTAGGATGTCTGGGAAACTCACAGAGGGAATTCTTAGTTGCTCCCTTTGAACTGTACTAAATACAAGAGGCTATCATGCAGATGGAATCTGGTAAAGCCCCAGGTCCAGATGGGGTACCCAAAGATTTTTATAAAGCATATATTGATCAATTAGCTCCCATTCTGAAGACGGTTTACAAAGAAGCTCAGGCGAACGGAATTCCTCCGCCCTCGATGAGAGAGGCGCTCATTACCACCCTATTAAAGCCAGGGAAGCCTGTGGTCCACTGTGATTCATACTGGCCGCTGTCCCTTATCAATAATGACGCTATAATACTGGCTAAGATATTGGCCAATAGGCTAAATTTGCTGATGGAAAAAACAGTCCTTCCGGACCAGGCTGGGTTTATTCAAGGCCGAGCAACCTCACATAATTTGTGTACTTTCATTTCCATATTGCAGAACCTAGATCCTGATTTGGCCCTTGCGGCAGTTTTCCTAGATGCTACAGAAGCGTTTGATTCAGTCGAATGGGACTATTTGCTGGGAGTATTGCAACAAATGGGTATGCTTGTAGGGTTCCTGTTTTGGATTAGTTTGCTATACCAGTCTCCAACTGCAAAGGTCTTAATTAACGGGCAGTTCAATCAATCAATCAGGTAATTGTAAGCTCGCTACTCACCCATGAGGGTCTCAAGGCACTGGTGGTGGGGGGTGGTATGCCGCTCCGTTCAGCCGAAGAGCCAGGTCTTGAGGGTCTTCCTGAAGGTGTTCAGGGAGGGGGCGCATCTTATGTCTGCCGATAGCTCGTTCCAGGTCTTGGCTGCGATGTGAGGGAACAATCTTCCACCTGATCTGGCTCTATGGATCCGTGGGGTTTCAGCCAGTGCGAGGTTGGATGATTGCAGGTTTCTATTGGGTACGTTGAAGTTTATTCTGTTGTTGAGGTATTTGGGTTCGTTGTTGTGCAGGCACTTGTAGGCGTGAGTGAGGATTTTGAAGGTGACTCTCTTCTCCATGGGGAGCCAGTGGAGTCGCCGCAGGTATTGGCTTATGTGTTTGTGTTAGGGGATGCAGAGGACGAGTCTAGCCTCGGTGTTATGTACTGTTTGCAGTTTGCGGAGTAGGGATTTGTTGATGCCGGATTAGAGTGTGTGGCCATAGTCGAGTTTGCTGGTGATGAGTGCGTGGATGACTGTTTTCCTCGATTCAGGGGGGATCCATTTGAAAGTCTTTCGGAGGATGTGGAGGGTGTTGGAACAGCTGGAGGTGACGGCGTTAATGTGACGGTTCATGGTGAGTGATGAGTCGAGTACGATGCAGAGGTTCTTGGTGTGGTCTGTGGGGGTAGGTGGACTCGGAATCCAGATTGGGACGGGTCGAGGAAGGTGTGTTCTTCAATGAATCATGTCAGTTCCCTTGACTGCTTTTTCTGCCACTGTGGCTGCAAAGGGGAGAAGCAAGATGGGCCAGTAGTTTTTGAGGTTGGTGGGGTCCGACGTGTGCTTCTTGAGCAGGGGTCTGACTTCGGCACGCTTCCAGTTGTCTGGGAATGTACCTGTTTTGAAGGTGGTAATGATAGTGTGTTGCAGTTGGGGTGCGATGGTGTCCGCGGCTCTGTGGTAGATGTGCGGAGAGCAGGGGTTGGTGGGGGCCCCCGAGCCTTTCATGGCCACGGCGGTGTCCATGATCGTGATTGGTGTCCAGTTGGAGATGGTGGGCTGGCTTGTGCCTTGGGGGGGGGTGAGGGGCTGGCTGCGGTGTCTTGAGGGTGGTCTGTGAAGTTGTCGTAGAGTGTTCTGATCTTGAGTTGGAAGAAGGTTCCGAGCTTGTCGCAGAGGTCCTTGGAAGGGGTGATGTCTGTGGCTTCGCTGCGTGGGTTGGTGAATTCCTGGATGACGTTGAAGAGTTCCTTGGAGTTGGTGAGGATTTTGTTGTGGATGAAGTTCCTTTTGGTTGTTCTGATTTGGTTGTGGTAGTCCGTCATGGCATTCTTGTAGGTGGAGTAGCTGTCGGTAGACTTGGTATTCCTCCAGTTCTTTTCCAGGTGTCTGCAGTTGCCTCTGGCTTCTTGGAGGTTGGTGGTGAACCAGGCGGCTTTTCTGGGGCGTTGTTTGCCAGGGTTGCGTAGCGGGGCGAGCTCGTCTGCGCAGTTGGAGATCCACTTGTGGAGTTCTCTGGCTGCAGTGTTTGCGTCGGATGCCCAGGTGTGGTTGTCTCGGGAGAGGGTGGAGTTCAGTTGCTCGTTGGTGATCTTGCTCCAGTTCCTTTGTGGTGGTCGTGGGGCAGGTTTAGGTGTTTTGGGTTTCTCGACGGTGAAGTGGACGCAGAGGTGGTCGGTCCAGGGTGGTTGCATTGTGTGGCTGAGGTGGACGCTGTTTCCTGCAGCGAAGATGGGGTCGAGGGTGTGCCCTGCCCTGTGGGTCAGTGTGTTGACGAGTTGGTTGAGTCCGATGTTGGCGAGGTTGTCGTGGAGGATGGTGGAGTTGGGGTCGCTGGGGTTATCGAGGTGGAAGTTGAGGTCTCCAATGAGTATGTAGTTAATTGATGAGATGGTGTGGGGTGCGATGAAGTTGGTGATGGTGGTGGCGAAGGGTGTGCGGGGGCCGGGGGGTCTGTAGGGCAGTTGTCTCCAGCCTTCTCAATTACCAGGGGTACCAGGCAAGGGTGTCCACTATCCCCCCTGCTTTTTGAGCTGGCAGTTGAGACTCTTCCGGCCAGACTACAGCAGCATCACCAGGATAAAAGCCTTAAGGTGTCCCATGCACCAAGTGCTCATCTCCCTCTATGCAGATGACATCACCCTGTACATTAGAGGCCCACAACAAAATCTCAATCCCCTCCTGAGAGAATTCATAATTTTTGGGAGACTTTCGGGGATCCACATAAACTGGGGGAAGTCACAGATATTCCCCCTCACCCCTACAGTAACACAGTACCCTTTGGGTTACCCACTAGAGAGGTACAACACAGAAGTAAAGTGCTTGGATATTCGCATCTCCAGAGATAGGGAGGAGCTAATGCGCCTCAATTATGGTAGAACACTAGACCACCTCACTAGCTGTGTCACACGCTGGATCTCTTTGCCACTATTTATGGCAGAGTGCATCTCACTAATCAAAATGGTGTTCCTACCACAGGTGCTATACTTATTCATGAACATTCCATACTACCCAGGTAGGCACTTCTTCACTGCTCTACGCTCTGAAATGATCAGATTGGTTTGGAGGAGCAAACAGGCGTGCCTACAATGGGATGTGCTTACCAGGCCTTACTCACAGGGTGGGTTTGATGTCCCGAACCTTGAACTATATTATTTATGCGCACATGCTCACTATGCCTATTATTGGTTTCACCCACCCAGATTCATGCCACAAGTGGCAGTGGAGGAGTGGCTTGCAGACCCCATTCCCTTGGCAGGCATGATATGTAGCACCCCCCAGCCCCAAGACAAAGACACCACTACAGTCACATGTACAATGCTTGCCTGGAGACGTATTATGAAACAACTGCAGCCCCCTATGCTCTACTCTCAATTGCTCCCATTGCTATATCACCCTCATATACAACTGCTTCAGGAGACAGTTTTTAGGAAGGTTATGGCGAAGACGGGTATTATATGCTAGGTGGACCAGTACCACAATGGGACGTTTTACACCTTAGAACAAACATTTCATAGCACATTGACCTTGCCACTAGATGTGTTCCTCTATGTCAGAATCAGGCAGAGCGTGTGCGACATTAACCCAGCATACACAGAAGAATCCCCGATATTGACCCCACTGCACGTGATGCTTCAAGCCACTTCCCCAGCGCACGCTGTCTCAACACTTTACCATACAATATATACACAGCAGGTGATGGATCGGTGTCATGCCCGCACACAGTGGGACGTGGAACTCAACTGCGAGATATCGGATAAGCAGTGGACATATTGCTGCCAACAGATGAAACAAGTGTTTGCAAATAGCAGACTGCGGATTACACATTTTAAATTCCTGCACCACCTATACTACACACCAGCCAAAATGCACAAATACAAACTTCGAGATACAGATAGGTGTGACAGATGTGGTGTGGTGCGGGCTGACTTCCTACATTTAGCATGGAGCTGCGCAGGTGTGCATGAATACCGGTGACAAGTCTTTGTGGCTTTGGAGCAGATGACTTCATTGACTTTTGTAATAACCCTATTACTAGTGCTGCTAGGATATACTGAATTCATAGACAAGCCCTATTGCAGATATGTTGCTTTGGCATTATTGGTGGCTAAACGCCGAGTCGCATGTAGATGGGGACGAGGGAGGGCTCCGAAATTCAAAGATTGGATCACAGATTTTATATTTTGTCATGAACAACTGTCCAATTTGCCGAATTGCACCCCTTGGCTTCGCACCCTAAGACCCTTTGAAAAGCTACCTTCTATCTCTTCCAGCAGACACAATAGGTACAAATGGGTGATCAAAAACAGGAGGATATTACTGTTTAAAGTAAAAAAGATTGTTAATGTAATGTGCAGATCGGGACGACTATATGACTACACGAGATCGGGTTGACAAATAATGTAATAATTGGATCTTTTCCCGAAGACTTGTTATAAACTTTTGATCCTTGTTGTATATTGGAGTCGGCCATATAGATACTTCTAAACATTGTAGACATGATGTGTCTCTTCTCTTTCAGGCTCAAGAATGTATGTAAAAAAGTACTGATCTACAATATATTGCACGGACTACTTCTGTAGAAGATGCACAGATTGCCAGAGAGTGCATATATGCACCTGTAATGTCTGGAAGCTACCTGTTTGATGTTAATTATAAAAACTCAATATATAAATTTAAAAAAAGTCTACTTTTCTCTAACTAATAGGAAAATTATTTCTGGTCAGAACGTCAGCCTTGAGGTTGTTGAAGCAGGCTTCTAGGTACTAGATCTCTGTCCAGCCAGAGCTCCTACAGGGTCCAGTATTCTGTGGACAGGTTGAAGGAGTCCTACTTTTTCTGAACATGGAGTAAGAGAAGAGGATGCAAGTGTCTGGTGGTGAGGTGCCAATTGCATCATATGCACTGGCCAGGTGATGGAGAATTTTGCCTACCTAATCCTGGCTACTTTCACACACTGTCTACCTCCTTTTGCCATACTTTCTCTTTTTCTTACTGTAAAATCACTCAAAGCCCTGTTTCAAGAAGGCAGACCACTTTTGCCGCCAGGTAGGCCTCTTTCCTGCTCCCCATCCACTTCTCAATTTAGATGCACTCTCCCACCATCGTAGAGGCTAAGAACTGATTTCCCCCCTGCTGGGGTTGAAGTCTAAGGGTCCAAGAAGGCAATGGGAATAAATGGAAGTGGATTGTGTCAGCCACATTTGGTATTAGTAAGTTGAGGACATTTTTATGGCTGCCTTTTTCTGTCAGCTGCCTTGCATCTCTTTCAGATGGCTAAGTGGCAAGTAGTTAACACCACTCTGTTCTTCCTGTGCTGAGAGGCAGGCTATATTCTTCTGAACTTGAGTCATTAACTCATTCAGCTAAGAATGTGTATTCCAGCTTTGGAGGTTTGATGAGTGGCAGAACTTACTTTAAGCCAAGGCTGGGACAGGTAGCCAAGAGAACATTTTCACAAAGATACTTTAACACGAAGACAGCTAAAATCTGATTTTACCAATAAATCCGATTTTGAAAATCAAGAGAAAAAAGACTTTGAATTAGATATCTATTAATTTCCCAAGCAAAGATGGAAACGTAATATTTAAAAGCATCTAGGCTTTTCTTATGGAAAATGTAATTAAACATGCACAGTAAAGGCAGCTTGTAGGCCTTTAGTCATTTTGAAGTCACACTTTTAAAGTAAATAACTTTTTATTGTATTAGGCATCCTGCCTCATGGGCTTACTAGGCGCACTGTACAGGGGTTTATGGATATATAAGAACAAGTTCTTTACCTTTGGTAATGCACTATCTGGTGGATACTCTGTATAACCATAGATTCTTCACCTTAGAATATCCCAAAGGTATTTTCCCTTTCCGGCCTTCGGGTGATGTATACTAGTATACTAAGTACTAACTTGGGACCCTTGTAGATTTAAAAAGAGACACTCCACAGTTCAGGGAGCTGGTAGGGTAGTGAGGCACCTGCGGCTAAACAGACTATGCATGTAAGAGCATTACCAAAGGTAAGTAACTTGTTCTGTTGAATACTTCTAACCACAAATTCCTCACCTTATGGTAGATGGCAAAGCAGCACATCACTAAGGTGGAGGGTCTGTGGAGTGGCCCCAAGCCAAAAGGTTTTGCAGAGCTGAGTGGGCAAAGCGTTCTTTCCACCAGACCAGGCTGTGAAGGCGGTAGTGCTTTGTGAACAGATGCACCAACACCCATAGAGCAGTATGGCAGATAAGGGACAGGCACCTCTCGCACAAGGACAATGGTAGTGGCATTGGCCATGTGGAATGGGCTCTGAGGTCCTCTGGAGGCTGCTTTTTGGCTAGTTCATAGCTGATCAGAATGAAGAGGACTATCTACCTTGACAGGAACCGAGGCTACAAGGCTAGGAAATCTCACAGCCACACTCACCTGGAACAAGAATTGTGTCTTAAACTTCAAGATCATAGGCCAAATGTACCGGGCTCATTATGGTGGAGAAGCCTTAAACTTCATTGTGTCGAGGGTAGCCCCTCCCCCCAACCCCCCCCCCCCCCCCCCCCCCCCCAAAAAAGAAGCCTCTGTGATGGAATCAGGTAGAACTTAGGCTTGTTTTGTTTATGATAAACCCCAATGATGTCTGGAGATGGTCAACTACTGATTGCGGCAGGCCTGCCTTAAGCAGTCTGTTGAGGTACAGAAATTTATAAACCCCATCTTCTAAGGGTGGGAAGCAACCAACACTTTCATGAACACACATGGGTAAGGTCAGCAAGGCAAAGTGAAAATGGGCCTAGCCCACCCTGAACCACAGATAAGGCCTACAGGACTGCAGGACATGCACATGGACACCATCCACTTTCAAGGGTACAGGCCAGAAAGGACCTGAGCCTTTTTAACAATTTAAATGTTCCCTGCTGCAGAAGGGTGTTCAGGGGTTTGAGGACCAGGATAGGCCTGAGGCCCACATCCTTTTTCGGAACTACCAAATAGGTAGAATAACAACACATGACTTTCTATGAGTCTGGCAGTCTCTCTATGTCACCCTTGGAGAGCAACACGCACACCTTCTATAACAGGCTGGACAGAAGCTCTGCTGAACATCATTCTGGTGTGGGAGGGATATTGAGTAGAGAGGAAAGAAAAGATAGGTACTAACTTTTTGAACAATTTACAAGAACCATAGAGATGCATTGCCAAGATGGGAGGAAGTGATGGACACTGGTACCCCTTCAGTTGGTAGGTGCGGCTGAGGACAAACTAAAGAGGTTTGCTGTCCGCTATATCAGACGAGAGGGGTTGGAGGACTGGTGCCGCTGCTGCCCTTCACATTGTCTGCTAGTTGTGTGTCCCCTCACCCAAAAAGACTGGTCTGTTTGATGCATCATGTCTCTGCCTATATGCCAGCCATGTGTAATAGCTCCTGATTTCAGTAACTGGTGAGGAAATTCCTTTGCAGGAGTCAATGACACCAAGGAAAATGCTGTAACTCTATTGTCTTTAATGCATTCCAAAGCTGAGTCCACATTGTCTCCAAAGAGGCTAGACCCATCAAATGGCATATCCATCAGTGACACCCAGAGAATCCAGTTGATCTCATTCAAACATCTCTGTTAAGGACAATATTGGTACCAACTACCCTGTCAGTGCAGTCCATGGTATGCAAGTTAGTGCGAAAAACATACCTGGTGGCATCCTACCTATCATGGATCATATGAGCCAAAGAGGCCCTAAGGACCTGTAGGATATATATATATATATATATATATATATATATATATATATATATATATATATATATATTCACTGAAAAAAACCATAGGTTTCAGACCTTATATAGTTAGGAATTAGCATTTAAAAAACCTTTGAAATTCACTCAGAAAACTATACGTTTTAGGGGTGTTATAGTTAGCTGGACAATTCACTCATAAAAAACCATTGAAATTGCTCCTATATAGTTAGTTGTACTAACTATATTTTTCGCACCCGCAATCCACTGCTGATGATGTCACATATTACATCATTCATGACATGGTCAGTGACATCACTGATGACATCTCAAATGACATCACTGATGACATCATCCAGTGAATGTGGTTTGCTTTGTTATTTAAATATGCATTATATATATAGCAATTTGCATTGAAGAATTAGTGGATATATAAAAATAAATATTTGGATGGAGGATTTAGTAGCAGTGTAATTGACTGTTTACTTGACCAATTTATAGTGTCTCACTAAATATAGTGGATAGTGACTAAACTGTGTGAATATCTGTATCACTTTGTCAGTTGTTGTGTAAACTGGTTCTCCAGTTGGTTACTAGCTATGTGAAAGTCTATATTAGTTATTGATTAGGTAACTGAGTATTTGTATGGGAGAGTGAATGTGTGTGTGGTTCGGTGGGGGGTGTGTGACAGCCCAAAGATGTGTGAATAGTTGATTCAGCAGATATATGAAGTTAAATCTATATGTTTTAACAGTTGTTTGGGTGAGTGAATATCTTTATTGGTGTGGTGATGATCAAATATATTTCTCAATGGTACATGTCCAACGAACTAGAAAAATAAAAGACAGTGTATGTGTCAGTTGTTGTATATAAATAAGTATACATAAGACTCAATGAGTGACTGTATGGATAACTGTATACTTGTAATAATGATTTTATAATACACTAAGTATGACTTACTATCTAAATGAATAGATGAAGTGGTGTTTGTATAAGTGTGTAGCTAAGTAAGTTTGTAAGTATGATCCATTGTTTGCATAAGTGAGTAGGATGACTTCATAAGTGAATATGATGTGTGCTGGTGTGTAATGTTGATATAGGTGTATAAGTATTTTTGATAGTGTTCTATTGTTCATTGACAGCATGTATGAGTGAATCTGCAGGTAAGTGATTAGATGTGTGTATACATCTAGGAATCACTGAGTGGGTTTTTAGATACTTGTATTGCTTTGTCAATGGATTCAAATAAGATACTCTGTATTTTACAAAGAGTGATGAAAGATTTTACTAGTGTATGAAAAGGTGTATGTGATTGTCACGTGGATGATGTCATCGGTGATGTCATTTGAGATGTCATCAGTAATGTCACTGACCATGTCATGAATGATGTCATATGTGACATCATCAGCAGTGGATTGCGGGTGCGTGAAATATAGTTAGTACAACTAACTATATAGGAGCAATTTCAATGGTTTTGTATGAGTGAATTGTCCAGCTAACTATAACACCCCTAAAACTTATAGTTTTTTTAGTGAATTTCAAAGGTTTTTAAAATGCTAATTCCTAACTATATAAGGTCTGAAACTTATGGTTTTTTCAGTGAATTTCAAAGGTTTTTTAAATGCTAATTCCTAACTATATAAGGCTTGAAACCTATGGTTTTTAAGTGAATTTGCAAGGTTTTTTAAATGCTAATTCCTAACTATATAAGGCATGAAACCTATGGTTTTTTCAGTGAATTTCAAAGGTTTTTCAAATGCCAATTCCTAACTATATAAGGCCTGAAACCTATGGTATTTTCAGTGAATTTCGAAAGTTTTTTAAATGACAATTTTTAAATGTATTAATTGTTATTTTTTATACTGATTTACTATATTTTTGTAGGCAGGTGTTCAGAAGGCACGCCCCCTTTTTACAACACTCTGCAGCGCAGCTCCATGGCGCATCCTGGAGATACCTGTTGGACTAGTTCCCTGTAGGGTACCTCTGGATTGAAAAGGAATTAATTCCCCATCTTAAACTGTGCAAACGAGCCCTGTAGAGTGGGCATGCCTAGGGGATCAGTGTGTTTTATTTACCCTGCCCCCTTTTTGTGTTCTACACATTTGTGCCGCGGGTTCGCCCCCTTTTTGAGTTCTACACATTTGTTTTTCCGCTTTCTTCTGCCTCAGTCTACCGAGGCACAAGATGGCTGCCAACAATTTTTGTTTTGGAGTGTTGACACACAGTGGCAGCCAATCAGCATGCAGCTCGTGCACGGGAAGGTACGCGTACCGTACACGTACGGTACGCGTACGTGCGCGCACGGTGCGTGATTATAGATATATAACTTTTTTCTCTCTTTATTTTCTCAGGAACAACTGGAGGGATTTATACCATTTAAGCAAAAGGGTGATCTGCAAATCAGACTCTACCATTTTGCCAAATTTGGTGTAATTCCGTTCAGCGGTTCGGGCTGTAGCCGTGTCTAAAGGTCCTATGGAAATTAACATGGGGAAAACACGTTTTGGCACCCCCCTTTTTATTCGCCCCCACTTGACGAATCTACCCAACACTTTCAGGGAAGAAGCGGTGCGGAACGGGCCATCTTCTTTGAGAAATTCGCAAAGATTCAACAACCGGCGCCAAAGTTATTCCCAATAGAATGTTGCGGATTTCCTATGGAAACTAGGTCCTAACTATATATACCTACTGGTGACCGCCAGTAGGTAATGTGTGTGTATATATATATATATATATATATATATATTCACTGAAAAAACCATAGGTTATAGACCATATATAGTTAGGAATTCGCATTTACAAAACCTTATTTTACTCACACAAAACCATTGAAATTCCATATATAGTTAGTTGCACTAACTATATATCGCGCACCCGCAATCCACTGCTGATGATGTCACATATTACATCATTCATGACATGGTCAGTGACATCACTGATGACATCTCAAATGACATCACTGATGACATCTCAAATGACATCACTGATGACATCACTGATGACATCTCATTTGACATTACTGATCACATCGCTGATGATATGATTCATGTGATAATACGATGAACCTCTTCAGACTCTAATATAACCTTAGATACAATCAGTGTAAACAGACACTCACAGACTGTCACTCATCCATGGAGTTACTCACACACCTAGTCAGTCATGCAAAGAATCAATCACACCTCCATTTCCTCAACTATACAGTTATACAAACTTTACTTGTTCAAACATATACTAACACATATTTACTCTCTTATACAATCCCTGATACAAGTTCACAATGATCCATACAGCCACTCACACATTCACTGGCTCTTATGCACAGTTATTTATATATGTCAACTCTCACATGTACTGTGTTTTACATATGTACTTACTTTGACATGTAGCACTGAGATATCCATTCACTCACCAATACACTCATGCACACAGTCAACCGCCCATACAGCTGTTTCCACATGCACTTTTGAAACCATACATCTAGTGAATCAACTGCTCACACATCTATGCACAGAGTCATACACCTCCCAGCCACCCACACACACACTCAGTCTCCCATACAAATACTTGGGCAACCAATCAATAACCCATATAGTTACTCATATAGCTACTTATCAACACATGCAACAGTTTACAGAACAACAGACATCATGATGCACAAATTAAGACAGTTTAGTCACTAACCCATGCACTCAGTGAGACACATTTAATCACTCACTCATACAGTCAGTCATGCACCTACTAAATCCTTCATCCATACACTTATACATCCACTCATTCTTCAATATGTAAGACATATTTTAACTTTACAGAAACATACAGTCACTGGATGTTGTCATCAGTGATGTCATCAGTGATGTCATTTGAGATGTCATCAGTGATGTCATCAGTGATGTCACTGACCATGTCATTAATGATGTAATATGTGACATCATCAGCAGTGGATTGCGGGTGCGCGATATATAGTTAGTGCAACTAACTATATATGGAATTTCAATGGTTTTGTGTGAGTAAAATAAGGTTTTGTAAATGCGAATTCCTAACTATATATGGTCTATAACCTATGGTTTTTTCAGTGAATTTTCAAGGTTTTGTAAATGCTAATTCCTAACTATATATGGTCTATAACCTATGGTTTTTTCAGTGAATTTTCAAGGTTTTGTAAATGCTAATTCTTAACTATATATGGTCTATAGCCTATGGTTTTTTCAGTGAATATATATATATACATACATATATAAACATATATCATCTGTATATCTATATAAATACAAACATAAATGCATGCATACATATACTTATATGCATACAGATGCATGTTATTTACATGAAAGTTGAAAAAACACTAATAAAAGCAAAGCTAAAAAGCCACCTCATTACAAACAGAATGGCTTTAACTTAAACGAGGGCGAGATCTATTGCATTTTCAATGCTTGTTTACTTTGGTTCCATCAAGAAGGCATTCAGATGTGTCACACATTTGCCATAAATGTTGAATGTTAGCACTCTAGTTGCACATTAGATCACTGTAGTAAAGCTACTGCTCGCCAGGGACGTCTGCTGCTGGTATTCAAAGTGCATGTTTCAGTCTGCATGTCAGAATTTTTTTAATGAAATAGAAGAGGATTTGAGAAGTCACTCAAAATGATCCCTAATTTTTCTTTCTGAAGCACTAATCATACTTTCTATGGCAAAATTAACCCCCTCATGTTGTTCCTTTTTAAATTGAGTGTTTTCAGACTTACCACTTCATTCCAATCAAGATGGCTTCTGGTGTGCCATACTTTTGTCATAAGTAAGACTGTTAGCGCTCTAGTTGTTCTTTAGAACACTCTGGGACATTCTGTCATTGGGCTATACTTGGGGTACATCTGGGTGATATTTGGGCTACATTTAGACTCTTTTGTCTCTGGTGGCCATCTTGGGAGACTGTATGTCAGAATTTTTTAATGAAATTGAAGAGGGTTTGAGAAGTCACTCAAAATGTGCCCTAATTTTTCTTTCTGCAGCACTAATCATAATTCATATGACAAAATATACCCCCTCATTTTGTTCCTTTTTAAATTAAATGTTTTAAGAGTTACCACTTTATTCCAATCAAGATGGCTTCAGGTGTGCCATACCTTTGTAATAAGTAGGACTGTTAGCGCTCTAGTTGTTCTTTAGAACACTCTGGGACATTCTGTCATTGGGCTATACTTGGGCTACATCTGGGTGATATTTGGGCTACATTTGGGCTCTTTTGTCTCTGGTGGCCATTTTGGGAGACTGCATGTCAGAATTTTTTAATGAAATAGAAGAGGATTTGAAAAGTCACTCAAAATGTGCCCTAATTTTTCTTTCTGCAGCACTAATAATACCTTCTATTGCATAATATACCCCCTCATTTTGTTCCTTTTTAGATTAAATGTTTTAAGAGTTACCACTTTATTCCCATCACGATGGCTCCAGGTGTGCTATACCTTTGTAATAAGTAGGACTTTTAGCGCTCTAGTTGTTCTTTAGAACACTCTGGGACATTCTGTCATTGGGCTATACTTGGGCTACATCTGGGTGATATTTGGGCTACATTTGGGCTCTTTTGTCTCTGGTGGCCATTTTGGGAGACTGCATGTCAGAATGTTTTAATGAAATAGAAAAGGATTTGAGAAGTCACTCAAAATGTGCCCTAATTTTTCATTCTGCAGCACTAATCATACTTTCTATGGCAAAATATACCCCCTCATGTTGTTTCTTTTTAAATTAAATGTTTTAAGAGTTACCACTTTATTCCAATCAAGATGGCTTCAGGTGTGCCATACCTTTGTAATAAGTAGGACTGTTAGCGCTCTAGTTGTTCTTTAGAACACTCTGGGACATTCTGTCATTGGGCTATACTTGGGCTACTTCTGGGTGATATTTGGGCTACATTTGGGCTCTTTTGTCTCTGGTAGCCATTTTGGGAGACTGCATGTCAGAATGTTTTAATGAAATAGAAAAGGATTTGAAAAGTCACTCAAAATGTGCCCTAATTTTTCATTCTGCAGCACTAATCATACTTTCTATGGCAAAATATACCCCCTCATGTTGTTTCTTTTTAAATTAAATTATTCCAATCAAGATGGCTTCAGGTGTGCCATACCTTTGTAATAAGTAGGACTGTTAGCGCTCTAGTTGTTCTTTAGAACACTCTAGGAGGCTGCAGTAGAACACAAAGGAATCAACTGACAGTCTCTGTCCTTGTTGGATGTACATGTTTTACTGAGAATGTCAGACTTCATTTTCACATGACTGAGAAAGATAATGTGAATTTACAGAAAATATGCTTTCAGTTTAGCTTATAGATCCCCTTCCAAACCACTGTGGGAAAATCATGAGATATTAGTTTTCTTTCAAACATGGTTCATGATATCCCAGCAGAAGGTTTTTTCACATGGTAAAATCACCTTAGAACCCACCACAATTCCTAAAACGAGTATGGTACCATCAACAAATAATTTATAATGTAACTAAAGTCCTAAAACCCTCTATTAACTACAATGCTTTTTAATGAGGTGCTATCATGTATATTGGTCCCAAGATGGCTGCCAACACTTCTTGGATGAAGTGCTGACAGCCAATCAGATCAGATGTGTGGTTAGGCTCCGCCCAGATATATATCTTTTTTTGAACCTAAATTACTCAAAATCCACTGGAGCACATATATTGAGAGCTAGCAAAGGCACATCGGGCTAACAGTCCCTACAATTTTGCCAAGTTTCGTGCAAATCCATTCAGCCGTTCGAGCTAAAAGTGAGGCCAACCGCCCTATGGAAATTAACATGGGAAAAACGCGTTTTGGGAATCCCCTTTTTTCTCGGCCCCCCCTTGATGAAACCCCCCCAAATTGTCAGGGGCTGCTCAGAAACAAAATGTTCCATTTTCCTGAAAATTTCAGCCAATTCCGTCCACAAACGCTAAAGTTATTAGACATAGAATTTTCAAAAATCCCATAGAGAAAAAATCCTAACTATATATACCTACTGGCGACCGCCAGTAGGTAATATATATATATATATATATATATATATATATATATATATATATATATATATATATATATATATATATATATATATATATATATATATATATATATATACACATATATAAACATATATTATCTGCATATCTATATAAATACAAATATACATGCATGCATACATATACATATATGCATATACATATGCATGTTATTTACATGAAAGTTTGAAAAACACTAATAAAAGCAAAGCTTAAAAGCCACCTCATTACAAATAGAATGGCTTTAACTTAATCGAGGGCGAGATCTATTGCATTTTCAATGCTTGTTTACTTTGGTTTCATCAAAAAGGCATTCAGATGTGTCACACATTTGCCATAAATTCTGAATGTTAGCACTCTGGTTGCTCATTATATCACTGTAGTAAAGCTACTGCTCACCAGGGAAGTCTGCTGCTGGTATTCAAAGTGCATGTTTCAGTCTGCATGTAAGAATTATTTTAATGAAATAGAAGAGGATTTGAGAAGTCAAAATGAGCCCTAATTTTTCTTTCTTCAGCACTAATCATAATTTCTATGGCAAAATGAACCCCCTCATTTTGTCCCTTTGCAAATTAAATGTTTTAAGTGTTACCACTTTGTTCCAATCAAGATGACTTCAGGTGTGCTATACTTTTGTAATAAGTAAGACTGTTAGCGTAGCGCTATAGTTGTTCTTTAGAACACTCTGGGACATTTTGTCATTGGGCTATACTTGGGCTACATCTGGGGGATATTTGTGCTACATTTGGGCTCTTTTGTCTCTGGTGGCCTTCTTGGGAGACTTATTTGTTATGCAGTTTCCTAATTTCCTCATTTACTACAGTCTCCTCAGTAGGAAATACTTTCAGTTTTCTACTTTGATTCTATCAAGAAGGCATTCAGATGTGACACACATTTGCCATGAATTCAGAATGTTAGCACGCTAGTTGCTTATTAGATCACTGTAGTTAAGCTACTGCTCACCAGGGAAGTCTGCTGCTGGTATTGAAAGTGCATGTTTCAGTCTGCATGTCAGAATGTTTTAATCAAATAGAAGAGGATTTGAGAAGTCACTCAAAATATGCCCTAATTTTTCTTTCTGAAGCACTAATCATACTTCTATGGCAAAATGAACCCCCCTCATTTTGTTCCTTTTTAAATTAAATGTTTTCAGACTTACCACTTCATTCCAATCAAGATGGCTTCTGGTGTGCCATACTTGTGTCACAAGTAAGACTGTTAGCGCTCTAGTTGTTCTTTAGAACACACTGGGACATTCTGTCATTGGGCTATACTTGGGCTACATCTGGGTGATATTTGGGCTCTTTTGTCTCTGGTGGCCATCTTGGGAGACTGCATGTCAGAATATTTTATTGAAATAAAAGAGGATTTGAGAAGTCACTCAAAATGTGCCCTAATTTTTCTTTCTGCAGCACTAATCATACTTTCTATGGCAAAATATACCCCCTCATTTTGTTCCTTTTTAAATTAAATGTTTTAAGAGTTACCACTTTATTCCAATCAAGATGGCTTCAGGTGTGCCATACCTTTGTAATAAGTAGGACTGTTAGTGCTCTAGTTAACATTTAGAACACTCTGGGAAGCTGCAGTAGAACACAAAAGAATCAACTGACAGTCTTTGTCCTTGTTGGATGTACATGTTTTACTCAGAATGTCAGACTTCATTCTCACATGACTGAGAAAGATAATGTGAATTTACAGAAAATAAGCTTTCATTTTAGCTTATATATCCCCTTCCAAACCACTGTGGGAAATGCATGAGATAATAGTTTTCTTTCAAACATGATTCATGATATCCCAGCAGAAGGCTTTTTCACATGGTAAAATCACCTTAGAGCACACCACAATTCCTAAAACGACTATGGTACCATCAACAAATGATTTATAATGTAACTAAAGTCCTAAAACCTTCTATTAAATGCAATGCTTTTTAATGAGGTGCTACCATGTATATTGGTCCCAAGATGGCTGCCAACACTTCTTTGATGAAGTGCTGACAGGCAATCAGATCTCACGATGAGATGTGTGGTTAGGCTCTGCCCAGATATGGAGTAGTTTCTTTTCTGTAACTCCAGTTCTGTAGTAGGGGTATCTCTGTTATAGTCGTTTCATTAGCTTTATTCGATTTTGAAGTATAAAATCATAAAAGCACATTGCACTATATAATCAATATTACATTACATTTCATCTCATTTTACAACATGTAATATTATGGCATAAAAGTCTTTAAAAGAAAACAGGTACCAAATAGATCATTGCGGGGTATGTTAGATCAAGTCTGGATGTTAGTGCCCCTCACCCTGGCATCATTTCGGCCCAACCAAAAGTGTCTCTCTTCTTTAAAGTTGTATAGGGGAGAAAAGCTTCTCTGGGATAAAAGTCAGATAGTCCCCAGGTGTGTATAGGCCCATCTCCTATCTGTGGTTGCCAGGTCTGGAGGTATGGGACAACATTACTGTGTCTAAACTTTATTAACACCAGGTCGCCGTGTCTCTCTTTTCGAAGTGGGCCCAGCCAACCCACCCTTCTAACACCTAGTATTCTACCGTCGATATCAGGAGGCAGGGGTCTATTCTTTGCTAACCAAAACAGTGTCTTGTTTGTTAGTTCTTGTTGACTTTCTGTTTTTCCATTAGTAAGTACTGGGACTCCAGAAAGAACGCACACAAACGGGGCAGCCTCTGGTGGTAGTTGTATGTGGTTAGATTTTTTTGGAATATTCACTGGATGGGGGAGTGATCTTTTGGATGGTTTAGTTACTTTATTCAGCCCCATTTCACGTGAACAACTATGTGGTATTGTACGTTTTGCGGACACATTCTGGACAGTTGGAATTAACGAATGCGATGCTACTGGTTGGAGTTGGTTGAGGTTACTTTGAGGAGTTATTTGGAGAGACTGTGAGTGATTAGAGCCGACCGTACTTTTTAAAAGTAGTGAATTTGACTTAGTCATTTCCTCAATTGCCATGATCCTCTCCCCGAGATTATTCATTCTTTCTATCAGGGGATGTATCAAAGAGTTGATCATGGTTTGCATCTGAGCCAAGAGGGTTGGTGAGGTAAGGGATACAGGGACTAACAGTTTCGCGGGATCCTTACATATTTCCGGGGAAAGGGTAATAAGCAATGGTGAGTTCAACAACAGTTTTTGCTGCTTTGTACCAGAAAGATCCGGGAGGGACATTTTGGGCTTAATGTTATCTATAGCAGGTGCAGAAATTGGCGTACCCAGGAGATTTCCATGTGGTGGAGATAATATGCAGGAATGGGGACTTGTAATGATTATGGGACGGGTAGAAGCACTAATTTGCTCAGCGGTGGTCTCAACAGCAACATACTTGGTGTTACATAAGCTATTAAGTTCCTCTAACAGAGATAAGCTTTGTGGGGCGACAGTTAACTGTGGGGAGGAGGAGTCACTTGTGGTACAGTCTATTGACAGTTGTCTTCGTTCTGTCGTTACTGTTTTTTGGACTTTCAGTGGTGTTGTGTTGGTGAAATAGTGGACCAGCGTCCCCTTAGCCAGGTCCCTTGTCTGTGTGGAATTATTTCGGCCCCCCTTGCGTGTCATGATCTAAGTAGCAACGGGCACCACCAGGGACAAGGGATATTTCCAAAACAAGTTATTTTACCTCCTTCTGGTACACGGCCACGGGGGGTGGCCCGACCCGTCCTCCTCTGGCCTCTGATGGCCGCAGATGGCCCCGCCCTTGTCCCGGGCTTCTCCCGGCGCGTCCCGCGCGCGATCCCGCGATGCGGGGTCTTGCCTCCCTGTTGTAGCGCCTCCGGGCGCGGAAGTTGCGTGGGCGTCTTCCGCCGCAAAGCAGGTTGGGGGATGTAGTCCCTGTGTTTGGTAGCGCTGGTAGCGCTGGGTCAGCAGCGGCAGCGGCAGCCTTCACCCCGGTAGGGCGACCAGCGGTGCTGCAGCCAGGGAGCTCTTCACTCGCTCCTCAGCCCCTCAGCCCCTCCTTTCCAAAACGAGCGTCCCCACTCCGCCGGGTCTTGCCTCCCTGTTGTAGCGCCTCCGGGCGCGGAAGTTGCGTGGGCGTCTTCCGCCGCAAAGCAGGTTGGGGGATGTAGTCCCTGTGTTTGGTAGCGCTGGTAGTGCTGGGTCAGCAGCGGCAGCGGCAGCCTTCACCCCGGTAGGGCGACCAGCGGTGCTGCAGCCAGGGAGCTCTTCACTCGCTCCTCAGCCCCTCCTTTCCAAAACGAGCGTCCCCACTCCGCCGGGTCTTGCCTCCCTGTTGTAGCGCCTCCGGGCGCGAAGTTGCGTGGGCGTCTTCCGCCGCAAAGCAGGTTGGGGGATGTAGTCCCTGTGTTTGGTAGCGCTGGTAGCGCTGGGTCAGCAGCGGCAGCGGCAGCCTTCACCCCGGTAGGGCGACCAGCGGTGCTGCAGCCAGGGAGCTCTTCACTCGCTCCTCAGCCCCTCAGCCCCTCCTTTCCAAAACGAGCGTCCCCACTCCGCCGGGTCTTGCCTCCCTGTTGTAGCGCCTCCGGGCGCGGAAGTTGCGTGGGCGTCTTCCGCCGCAAAGCAGGTTGGGGGATGTAGTCCCTGTGTTTGGTAGCGCTGGTAGCGCTGGGTCAGCAGCGGCAGCGGCAGCCTTCACCCCGGTAGGGCGACCAGCGGTGCTGCAGCCAGGGAGCTCTTCACTCGCTCCTCAGCCCCTCCTTTCCAAAACGAGCGTCTGTTATAGTCATAATCTAGTGAAATAGTCCCGCCCATGTGCGTTGACCCCGGAGCAATCAAAAATAATCTCTAAAGTGTCGAAAAAATGCAGAACTGCACAGACACTTAAGAGAGAATTTAAAGACATATAATGCAGCCTATAAAAGGCTACACTGTCCAGTACTTCAGGTAGAAATTCCACCAAAAATCCACAAAAACAGCAAAGCCTGTCCAGATTTCCTTTGTCTTCAGTACAAACCCCTCTGGAAGATAGAGAGGAAGGTATGGACAGACAAGCCCCATAGGCTGCCATTATGTGGCTCAGAATAGGATACTGTCCCTTTAAGAGAACTTTCCAGAACTTCACAGTATCCCAGAATGCCTTGCAGGTCTCTCTTACTTTCAGTTATTTTTGAAGGCGAAACACGCCCGACCTGTAGCATTCTTTACATGAACATCTCTCCACCGGGAAGGAGGGCGGGCGCTTATGACTATAACAGAGATACCCCTACTACAGAACTGGAGTTACAGAAAAGAAACTACTCCTTCTGTAGTAGGGGATCTCTGTGTATAGTCATAATCTAGTGAATAGAATGGCAAGCCCATCCCCACACCAAAGTGGCGGTGGAGAAAAGAAACCAACACCACTATTGTGCGAACAAATTCCGCAGCGAAGCCTGTCCAACCTGAGCATCTGCTCTGGCATCAGCGTCCAGACAGTAATGCTTAGCAAAGGTATGAACTGACTTCCAAGTGGCAGCCTTGCAAATTTCTGCAATCGGTACATTACGGAGCAAGGCTGTTGTGGCAGCTTTGCCCCTGGTGGAATGAGCCTTAGGCTTACCCCCTAAGGTCTTATTAGCTTTCTGGTAACATAGTTGTATGCAGGACACAATCCACCTAGAAATGGACTGCTTAGAGGTCGCAAGACCCGTCCTGACTGATCCGTAATTGATAAACAATTCGTCTGACCTACGAATATCTTTAGTCTTATCCAGATAAAATTTCAACACCCTCCGAACATCCAGGGAATGTAAGGACCTTTCCGCTGGAGATGAAGGATTCTGAAAAAACGTAGGCAAAGTTATAGTTTGGTTGACATGAAAGTCAGAAATAACCTTGGGAAGAAATTTAGGGTGAGTACGCATAACAACCTTAGCAGCATGAAATACAGTATAAGGTTCATTACAACACAGCACCTGAATTTCACTCACCCTGCGGGCCGATGTAATGGTCACGAGGAACGCCGCCTTCCAGGACAGGTGCTGCAACGAAGCCTTATGAATGGGTTCAAAAGGCTCCTTCATCAAACTGGACAGCACCACATTCAATTCCCAAGAAGGCGAAGGAAGCCTGACAGGAGGGAACACTTTCTTCAAGCCTTCCAAAAAGTCTTTGATCACAGGGATCTGAAAGAAGGAAGTCTGTGAAGGGCTTTTCCTGTAGGCAGTCAATGCAGCGAGATGAACCCTAATAGAGTGAACATTAAGGCCAGATCGCGCCAAATGTAGAAGGTAGGGAATGATGACATCGTCCTTGCACGTCGTAGGATCAAAGTTCCTGGACACACACCAGATACAAAACCTCTTCCACTTGTAAGCGTAGGACGTCCGAGTGGAGGGCCTCTTAGACTCCCTCAGTATGTCCATGCAATCTTCTGGTAGATTCAAATGGCCATATTGCACTACCTCAGGAGCCATGCCGCCAAACTCAAGGATGAGAGGTTGGGGTGCACCATCTGCCCCCCGAACTTCGTGAGAAGGTCCGGCCTGCACGGCAACCGTATGTGTGGAAGGAGGGACCGGTGTAGAAGGTCCGTGAACCACCACTGTCTGGGCCATTCCGGGGCAATCAGGATCATCCGTGCCCTGGACCGGGACAGCTTGATGAGCACCGCCGGAATCAGCGGGATGGGCGGAAAAGCGTAAACAAAGCTGTTCGACCAGTTGATCCAGAGTGCATTCCCCAGCGTCCCTTGCTGGTAGTACCTGGAGGTGAAGTCTCAGCATTTGCTGTTTTCGGCGGTGGCGAACAGATCTATGTCTGGAGTCCCCCACCTTGCGAAGACTTCTCCTAGTGCGTCGTCGTTTATGACCCACTCGTGGTTTTCCTGAACCAGCCTGCTCAGTGCGTCCGCCTGAACATTCTGTACACCTGGCAGATGGGTAGCCATTATCGTCAATCCTCTTGCCAGAAGCCAGTGCCAGATCATCTGCGCCTCCCGAGACAGGGTGCGCGATCTCGATCCCCCCTGCTTGTTGAGGTAATACATCGTGGTCGTATTGTCCGTCTGTACAAGCAGAGAGTTGGTCCGGAAAGACGGATGAAAGGCCTTCAGCGCCAAGTGAACAGCTCTGAGTTCCAGGAAATTGATGTGATACGTGGACTCCGTTTGAGACCACGTGCCTTGGATCTGTAAGTCCCCCGAATGCGCTCCCCAGCCCTGGAGAGAAGCATCCGTCACGATCGTCTGAGTAGGAATGTCCTTGTGGAAGGGAACTCCTCTGAGGAGATTCTCCGTTGAACACCACCACTTCAGAGACTGAAGAGCATGCAGAGACAGTCGTATCTTGTCATCCCAAGATCCTCTCCTCTGGTCCCATTGGTCCTCCAAGCATTCCTGCAGAGGCCTCATGTGTAGTCGTGCATGAGGAGTGAGGAAGATACAAGAGGCCATCGACCCCAGTAGAGAAGACACCGTCCTCACTGTTGTAGATGGAGCGGTCATAAGAGCCTGAGCCTTCCGAAGGATCGATCTCCGTCGCTCCTCCGAAGGAGACACGCTTGCTGACAGCGTATTGATGGTGGCCCCCAAGTACATTGGACCGGGACAGACTTGGACATGTTGATGTGCAACCCCAACTTGTTCAAGAGAACGCACGTCTTCCGGAAGTCTGCTTGGGCTTCTGAGAAGGAGGAGGCCTTGATCAACCAATCGTCCAGGTATGGGTAGACAAACACCTTGCCTTTCCTTAGGTGTGCCGCTACCACTGCCATGCACTTCGAGAATGTCCTGGGTGCAGATTTCAGTCCGAAAGGCAGCAACGTGTATTGGTAATGATTGGTGCCGACTTGAAATCGCAGAAACTTCCTGTGCTTGTGCGCGATGGGCACGTGGAAGTACGCATCTTGTAGGTCTATGGCACAAAGCCAGTCCCCCTGTTGCAACTGAGGATAAATCTGATGCAACGACAGCATGCGAAACTTTTCTCTGCGAATCCACTTGTTTGCCTGCCGCAAGTCCAGAATGGGCCTGAACTCGTTCTTGTCCTTTTTGCGAACCAGAAAGAACCGGGAGTACAGACCTCTTCCTCTTTGAGACAGAGGTACGTCTTCTATCGCCCTTTTCCTTAACAGGATATCGGCCTCCGCCTGGAGCTCGCGTAGTTGATACTGCGAGCTGACCGGAGGGATCGCTGGAGGAGGGCTGATGAACCGAAGACTGTATCCATTGCAAACAATATTCAGCACCCACTTGTCCTGAGTAATTTTTCTGCACTCTGCCAGAAAAAAATTGAACGCTTCCCCCCACCGGAGTGGGTAACGGATGACGGGGAAGTAACCGCTCAGGGTCGAGACCCGGCCGGGCCCTTGTTCGCGGTACAGGGCTGCTGTCCACCTCTACCCCTCTGATGCTTTTGGAAAGGTCTTCGGAACTGCTGCTGTTGTTGCTGCTGCTGTTGTCCCGAAGACTGTCCTCTTCCTTTCCCTTGCGAGCCGAACCGCCGTTGGAACTGGCGGTAGGGTTTCTTGTCCTTGGGCTTCTCCAAGCCCACCGCTGTCAGGGTTTCTGCCTCGGCCTTCATCCGGGCCATCTCGTCATCTGCATGTTTACCGAAGAGCGTGTCCCCGGAAAACGGCAGGTTGGCCACTCGCTGTTGCGCCTCAGGCTTGAGAGACGTAAGCCTGAGCCATGCATGGCGGCGCTGGTTGATACCGTGGCAGTAGCCATGTGCCGCTAACAAGGAGATATCCGCCGCGGCACTGATGGCCTGGTTCGAGACCAGCATCCCCTCCTCGACGATTTCCATGAAGTCCTCCCTCCTGTCATGCGGCACAAGGTCCGTGAACTGCTCCATGGAATCCCAAAGCGCACGGTCATATCGTCCCAGCAATGCCGAGTCGCTGGAAGCCTTCATTGTGGTGGAAGAAGTCCCACATGCTTTCCTTCCCGCCGAATCAATCCAGCGGCTCTCCTTGTCTGGAGGCACGGTGGAGGACGGGGAGGTAGAATACTGTTTTCTGGCCGCCGTAACTATCACTGAGTCGGGGACTGGGTCCATCCTCAGGAAGGCAGGGTCTGAGTCCGGTGCCCTGTACTTTTTCAAAAGTCTAGACGGGGCGGCCTTCACCACCGCAGGTGTAAGAAATAGTTCTTGTGCCGGTTCAACCAGTCCCGGAACCAAGGGCAACAGAGGGCGAGACAGGTGCTTCTTGTGCAAAGTCTTGAATATCACGGACGTCGTAGATGTAGGAGCCGTCACCGTGATACCCAACTTCGCGGCCCCCCTCAGGAGAACCTCCTGGAATGTACCGATGTCATCGATAGGAGACACCCTAGTCTCGGGGGAATCGGACAAAGTAGGGGAATAGGAGCGGGTCCCAGAAGACGTATCGGTCCTAGATCTATGTCTCCTATGGTGCCGTCTGGAGCGGGTGGAGGACCTGTGCCTGCTCCTCGATCGTTCTCTCCGTCTGGAGCGAGACTTCGATCTCCTGGGCCTCGGCCGGTCCACCGGCTTCTCCGGGGTGGCCGACCTGGGCTTACGTGGTTCCTTAGATTTAGGAGTCTTCTTGGGAGGGGTCGGGAGCCCGGGCAACGAGACCGACCTCGGCGGAACCGGTGGAGGCTTTTCAGGCAGAGGAGGCAACGGAGGAGGGGTAGGAGTCCTCGGACGCGGGCCTCTAGGTAACGGAGGAGGAGGTGGAACAGACTTCTTTGGAGTATACACCTCCGAGTACACCGATCCCGGTGACCCACCATCCTTCCCGGGCTGAGGGGAGCCCCCCACAGCCCTAGGCCGCGTAGTACGATCCTTCAACGCCGCTGACCGGTGTTCAAGCGTCGACCGTCGGCCCCTCGACGTCGAGCGACCCTTCGGCGTCGACCGTCTCTTCCTCTTCGGCGTCGAACGACTGCCGTGTTTCGACGTCGACCCGGACCATCTTGACGACGACCCTCTGTGTCTTGACGGCGATCTCTTGCGCCTCGACGGCGACCACCTCGACGTCGCCTTGGAGTGTCTCGACGTCGACCTCGACGGCGATCTCCTTCGCCTCGACGGCGAACGCCTCCGTCTCGCTGGCGAGTGCTTCTGCGTCGAGGGCGGGCTCGACGACGAGGATCCCCTCGACGACGATGAAGCCTTGTGTCTGGACGGCGATCGACGGTATCGCCTCGGCGGCGAGCGTCGACGCCTATCCTGTCGACGCCGAGAGCTCGACGTCGACGCCGAAGACAGCGACGATGACAATGTCTCTGTGTTCGACGGCGGCCTATGCAGGTCCCTCGACGTCGACGGGCGACGTTTTCTCGACCCAGAGCCCTGGGGAGATGGGGAGCCGGCCTTGGACTTCCCCCTCGACGTCTTGGTGGATGCCACCAACCCAGATGGAGAATGGGGACGTGTGCTGGGCTTCCTGCCCCCGGGGAGCCCCCCAGGGGCCTCAGCATGGGCAGATGAAGCCCCTCCAGACCCACCTTGCGTCTTCTGTCTTCTTTCTTCTAGTCCCTGAAGCCTGATATTCAGTCTGTCCTTCAGGGTCCTGCCAGTGAAACCTTGGCAGATCTCACACTCCTCAGGGATGTGGGAAGAGGGAAGGCAGAGGATACAGACCTCATGGGGGTCTGACTTGGCCTTCTTCCTGGAGCACTCCGGGCATTTGTCGAATAATGCAGGCATTATGGCGACCAAGGGGTGCAAGAAACCAAGAAGAAAGCTTTAAAGTACTGAAAAAGTACACAAAATCGAGTTTAGTGCAAAAAACACCAACAAAACCCTTGAAAAGGGAGAGCTCAATGCTCCAGGGTCCTGCTTGCAGGAGCCGGAAAAAAGAACTGAAAGTAAGAGAGACCTGCAAGGCATTCTGGGATACTGTGAAGTTCTGGAAAGTTCTCTTAAAGGCACAGTATCCTATTCTGAGCCACATAATGGCAGCCTATGGGGCTTGTCTGTCCATACCTTCCTCTCTATCTTCCAGAGGGGTTTGTACTGAAGACAAAGGAAATCTGGACAGGCTTTGCTGTTTTTGTGGATTTGTGGTGGAATTTCTAGCTGAAGTACTGGACAGTGTAGCCTTTTATAGGCTGCATTATATGTCTTTAAATTCTCTCTTAAGTGTCTGTGCAGTTCTGCATTTTTTCGACACTTTAGAGATTATTTTTGATTGCTCCGGGGTCCACGCACATGGGCGGGACTATTTTACTAGATTATGACTATACACAGAGATCCCCTACTACAGAAATACATTTTTTCTCTCTTAATTTTCTCAGGAAATACTGGAGGGATTTACACCATTTAAGCAAAAGGGCGATCTGCGAATCAGACTCTACCATTTTGCCAAATTTGGTGTAATTCCGTTCAGCGGTTCGGGCTGTAGCCGTGTCTAAAGGTCCTATTGAAATTAACACGGGGAAAACATGTTTTGGGACCCCCCCTTTTTTCTCGGCCCCCACTTGACAAATCTACCCGAGACTTCCAGGGAAGAAGCGGTGCGGAACTGGCCATCTTCTTTGAGAAATTCGCAAAGATTCAACAACCGGCGCCAAAGTTATTCCAAATAGAATGTTGCAGATTTCTTATGGAAACTAGGTCCTAACTATATATACCCACTGGCAATCATATTACTGATTGAGACCTACTGTCTAACAGGTGGGCAAGAACATGGTTTCAGCCAGGAAGCCGTTGAAGTGCCCATGAGGCCATCATTAAATGGTAGCATGGGCTTGGATGTTACTAGCCCAGCAGTCTTTCTGTATATAACATTTGTTTCAGTCTCAATGGATGGTAGTAGTATTTCTAGTTATTGTCTGTCTTCCAAAGCACCACAGCAAAAGAGGTACTTTGTTAGATTGGTGGCCCATGTGGTGACACAAGTTTTGTCTCAAGAGAGGCATTACGCCTACTGGCATTTTCTAAATCAATGTATAGAGCATCATTAGTATTATGACGGGGGAGCAAGCAACCCCCTCACCATCATTGTCTTGAGGTGCACCCTACTCTGGCACAAGATCAGAGTCAGTAGCATAAAGAAAATGGAGCCTCTGCTGATTGGTGTAACATGGGTTAGAGTAAAGCTGCATGATAACTTGTTAAACATTTGTAATTTTGTAGCATAATATCGGCTGAGTTCAGGTCTATGTCAGTTTTCGATTAGACATAGGTGTCAGCATCGGCTTATCCATCAGTGATGGTGGAAACTGGTGGAAATCTCAGCCAGATTGGAATACTGTACGTTAATCAGTATGGGTCGGGCAAGGATTCCCAAGGGGACAGACGTCGCTATGGATTGACATGCCTGCAGCACACCTCCTGAAGGCCCTTGCAGTTTCTTGGTGCTAAAAGGTACACAAGAGAGAGGAGGAAGTCTCTTGAAGATTTACACCATGGCCTCTTTTCAGGTTACAATCCACTGCAGGGCCAAAGAAGGCATAGGAAACTCACAGTGGCAGTTCTGTGGCTGAAGACTGTAAACGATTCCGATTTAAGTCTTGATGACCTTGTGCCTACCCTTTGGAGTCAGAGTTGTAGGATGGAGTCAAGTCCAGCTTCGCTTTCTTATACTTGTGCTTGGAGTTACCCAAAGATTTTGTACTAGAAGTGGAGCAGTGATAGAATGGGCTAGTAACTTGGATTGTGAGTGTGATCTGCCCGAAGACTGCGGCTCAGTCACATACAGCTTTGCCTCTCAATCTCAAATTGCCTTCACCTGCATTAGGGCACATTTATCACACAATTCATAGTTGCGCCCGGAGCCCAGATACCAAAAGCACACCTCCCATGGATCCATGAGCGACATCTACTTCCTGCAGTCACAGCACGGTTTGAACACAGTCAATTTCTAGCACACTGTGGAAAAGCCATCAAAATTGGGAATGGAGCTCCAGGTCTGTGTCAGAAGGCATATAAGCAGAGGAGATAACAACAGTGGTCAGGGGACTGGTTACATGTGCCTCTGCTAAGTGGGCTAAAGAACGGTGATGGATTAAACCCAGATCTGTTGACTGGGTGTGAGTGTTTGATTGGTTCAGATGCTCCATCCATCACCACCCCCTTTTGTACTGCTTTGTTCGCCATAAGTTGGCAGGGTATGCTCAGACGTGAGTCCCTTGCTCACTTTGCTACTGGATTCAAGCAAGCCGGGCTGAAGATGGCTGAAATGCCAGAAACCGGTCTTTGGAAGCTTGTTTCCGGTCCAGGGAAGGCATGGCTTGGCAGTTCGAGCTGGACTGTTCCCATGAGGCACAGGGTCAGACTGATTTGCATATGGCCATGTCTGAACTGGGGTGGCAGAGTGGGCTAAAGAACGGTGATGGATTAAACCCAGAACTGTTGACTGGGTGTGAGTGTTTGATTGGTTCAGATGCTCTGTCCATCACCACCCCCTTTTGTACCGCTTTGTTTGCCATAAGTTGGCAGGGTATGCTCATACGTGAGTCCCTTGCTCACTTTGCCACTGGATTCATGCAAGCCAGGCTGAACACGGCTGAAATGCCAGAAACCGGTCTTTGGAAGCTTGTTTCCGGTCCAGAGAAGGCATAGCTTGTCAGTTCAGGCTGGACTGTTCCCATGAGGCACAGGGTCAGACTGATTTGCATATGGCCATGTCTGAACTGGGGTGGCAGAGTGGGCTAAAGAACGGTGATGGATTAAACCCAGATCTGTTGACTGGGTGTGAGTGTTGGATTGGTTCCGATGCTCCGTCCATCACCACCTCCTTTTGTACCGCTTTGTTCGCCATAAGTAGGCAGGGTATGCTCAGACGTGAGTCCCTTGCTCACTTTGCCACCGGATTCAAGCAAGCCGGGCTGAAGACAGCTGAAATTCCAGAAACCGGTCTTTGGAAGCTTGTTTCCAGTCCAGGCAAGGCATGGCTTGGCAGTTCAGGCTAGACTGTTCCCATGAGGCACAGGGTCAGACTGATTTGCATATGGCCATGTCTGAACTGGGGTGGCAGAGTGGGCTAAAGAACGGTGATGGATTAACCCCAGATCTGTTGACTGGGTGTGAGTGTTTGATTGGTTCAGATGCTCCGTCCATCACCACCCCCTTTTGTACCGCTTTGTTTGCCATAAGTTGGCAGGGTATGCTCAGACGTAAGTCCCTCGCTCACTTTGCCACTGGATTCAAGCAAGCCGGGCTGAAGACGGCTGAAATGCCAGAAACTGGTCTTTGGAAGCTTGTTTCCGGTCCAGGGAAGGTATGGCTTGGCAGTTCGGGCTGGACTGCTCCCATGAGGCACAGGGTTAGACTGATTTGTATATGGCCATGTCTGAACTGGGGTGGCAGAGTGGGCTAAAGAACGGTGATGGATTAAACCCAGATCTGTTGACTGGGTGTGAGTGTTTGATTGGTTCAGATGCTCCGCCCATCACCACCCCCTTTTGTACCGCTTTGTTCGCCATAAGTTGGCCGGGTATGCTCGGACGTGAGTCCCTTGCTCACTTTGCCACTGGATTCAAGCAAGCCGGGCTGAAGACGGCTGAAATGCCAGAAACCGGTCTTTGGAAGCTTGTTTCCGGTCCAGGCAAGGCATGGCTTGGCAGTTCGGGCTAGACTGTTCCCATGAGGCACAGGTTCAGACTGATTTGCATATGGCCATGTCTGAACTGGGGTGGCAGAGTGGGCTAAAGAACGGTGATGGATTAAACCCAGATCTGTTGACTGGGTGTGAGTGTTGGATTGGTTCAGATGCTCCGTCCATCACCACCCCCTTTTGTACCGCTTTGTTCGCCATAAGTTGGCAGGGTATGCTCAGACGTGAGTCCCTTGCTCCCTTTGCCACTGGATTCAAGCAAGCCGGGCTGAAGACGGCTGACATGCCAGAAACCGGTCTTTGGAAGCTTGTTTCCGTTCCAGGGAAGGCATAGCTTGTCAGTTCGGGCTGGACTGTTCCCATGAGGCACAGGGTCAGACTGATTTGCATATGGCCATGTCTGAACTGGGGTGGCAGAGTGGGCTAAAGAACGGTGATGGATTAAACCCAGAACTGTTGACTGGGTGTGAGTGTTTGATTAGTTCAGATGCTCTGTCCATCACCACCCCCTTTTGTACCACTTTGTTCGCCATAAGTTGGCAGGGTATGCTCATACGTGAGACCCTTGCTCACTTTGCCACTGGATTCAAGCAAGCCGGGCTGAAGACGCCTGAAATGCCAGAAACAGGTCTTTGGAAGCTTGTTTCCGGTCCAGGGAAGGCATGGCTTGGCAGTTCGGGCTGGACTGTTCCCATGAGGCACAGGGTCAGACTGATTTGCATATGGTCATGTCTGAACTGGGGTGGCAGAGTGGGCTAAAGAACGGTGATGGATTAAACCCAGATCTGTTGACTGGGTGTGAGTGTTTGATTGGTTCAGATGCTCCGTCCATCACCACCCCCTTTTGTACCGCTTTGTTTGCCATAAGTTGGCAGGGTATGCTCAGACGTGAGTCCCTTGCTCACTTTGCCACTGGATTCATGCAAGCCGGGCTGAACACGGCTGAAATGCCAGAAACCGGTCTTTGGAAGCTTGTTTCCGGTCCAGAGAAGGCATAGCTTGTCAGTTCAGGCTGGACTGTTCCCATGAGGCACAGGGTCAGACTGATTTGCATATGGCCATGTCTGAACTGGGGTGGCAGAGTGGGCTAAAGAACGGTGATGGATTAAACCCAGATCTGTTGACTGGGTGTGAGTGTTGGATTGGTTCCGATGCTCCGTCCATCACCACCTCCTTTTGTACCGCTTTGTTCGCCATAAGTAGGCAGGGTATGCTCAGACGTGAGTCCCTAGCTCACTTTGCCACCGGATTCAAGCAAGCCGGGCTGAAGACGGCTGAAATTCCAGAAACCGGTCTTTGGAAGCTTGTTTCCAGTCCAGGCAAGGCATGGCTTGGCAGTTCAGGCTGGACTGTTCCCATGAGGCACAGGGTCAGACTGATTTGCATATGGCCATGTCTGAACTGGGGTGGCAGAGTGGGCTAAAGAACGGTGATGGATTAACCCCAGATCTGTTGACTGGGTGCGAGTGTTTGATTGGTTCAGATGCTCCGTCCATCACCACCCCCTTTTGTACCGCTTTGTTTGCCATAAGTTGGCAGGGTATGCTCAGACGTAAGTCCCTCGCTCACTTTGCCACTGGATTCAAGCAAGCCGGGCTGAAGACGGCTGAAATGCCAGAAACTGGTCTTTGGAAGCTTGTTTCCGGTCCAGGGAAGGTATGGCTTGGCAGTTCGGGCTGGACTGCTCCCATGAGGCACAGGGTTAGACTGATTTGTATATGGCCATGTCTGAACTGGGGTGGCAGAGTGGGCTAAAGAACGGTGATGGATTAAACCCAGATCTGTTGACTGGGTGTGAGTGTTTGATTGGTTCAGATGCTCCGTCCATCACCACCCCCTTTTGTACCGCTTTGTTCGCCATAAGTTGGCCGGGTATGCTCGGACGTGAGTCCCTTGCTCACTTTGCCACTGGATTCAAGCAAGCCGGGCTGAAGACGGCTGAAATGCCAGAAACCGGTCTTTGGAAGCTTGTTTCCGGTCCAGGCAAGGCATGGCTTGGCAGTTCGGGCTAGACTGTTCCCATGAGGCACAGGTTCAGACTGATTTGCATATGGCCATGTCTGAACTGGGGTGGCAGAGTGGGCTAAAGAACGGTGATGGATTAAACCCAGATCTGTTGACTGGGTGTGAGTGTTGGATTGGTTCAGATGCTCCGTCCATCACCACCCCCTTTTGTACCGCTTTGTTCGCCATAAGTTGGCAGGGTATGCTCAGACGTGAGTCCCTTGCTCCCTTTGCCACTGGATTCAAGCAAGCCGGGCTGAAGACGGCTGACATGCCAGAAACCGGTCTTTGGAAGCTTGTTTCCGTTCCAGGGAAGGCATAGCTTGTCAGTTCGGGCTGGACTGTTCCCATGAGGCACAGGGTCAGACTGATTTGCATATGGCCATGTCTGAACTGGGGTGGCAGAGTGGGCTAAAGAACGGTGATGGATTAAACCCAGATCTGTTGACTGGGTGTTAGTGTTGGATTGGTTCAGATGCTCCGTCCATCACAACCCCCTTTTGTACCACTTTGTTTGCCATAAGTTGGCAGGGTATGCTCAGACGTGAGTCCCTTGCTCACTTTGCCACTGGATTCAAGCAAGCTGGGCTGAAGACGGCTGAAATGCCAGAAACCGGTCTTTGGAAGCTTGTTTCCGGTCCAGGCAAGGCATGGCTTGGCAGTTCGGGCTGGACTATTCCCATGAGGCACAGGGTCAGACTGATGTGCATATGGCCATGTCTGAACTGGGGTGGCAGAGTGGGCTAAAGAACGGTGATGGATTAAACCCAGATCTGTTGACTGGGTGTGAGTGTTTGATTGGTTCAGATGCTCCGTCCATCACCACCCCCTTTTGTACCGCTTCACCTGCATTAGGGCACATTTATCACACAATTCATAGTTGCGCCCGGAGCCCAGATACCAAAAGCACACCTCACATGGATCCATGAGCGACATCTACTTCCTGCAGTCACAGCACGGTTTGAACACAGTCAATTTCTAGCACACTGTGGAAAAGCCATCAAAATTGGGAATGGAGCTCCAGGTCTGTGTCAGAAGGCACAGAATCAAAGGAGATAACATCAGCGGTGAGGGGACTGGTTACATGTGCCTCTGCTCCGTCACTTCCATGGTAGAATGGAATCAGCAGGAAGTTGCGCAGTGCCACTTATTGGTGTGCATGAGCACTGCTACAAAATTCTCCGGATTCAATGTGGCACCTGGGATGTAGTCTTAGGTGAGGAATCTGCAGTAAGGAGCATCCATCAGAAAATTTGGTTTTCATACACGGCTAATGCCCTTTTCCTTTCCATGTGTTACTGCATTGCTCTTAAACACAATGGTGCGCCTGGCAGCCATATATTTGTTGTCATATAGGTGGGGATATATATGCAGGCCAAGGCCCATAATGACATTTAACGTCCATGTCACTGGTGTCATTTCTACGCCATCTACCATGGCCTTACATGAACTTTAAAAAAGCAATTGGGTGAAACCAATGTTATCAATACCTACTTAGAGCCAGAGTACACGCGCTGTGGTATTGAATATCAGTATCACAGTTCACTGAGTCTTAATGCCAGCAAAAATGTCTTACAGTTGTTGTTTCTGACTTTGTTTCAAAATAACCATCACATAAAAAACCTTTTGTCATTGATATTTCAGAATTTTCTAATCAGATACAGATTTTTGTCCACCAAACATTTAAACATCAACACATTAAAAAAATCTGTATTAGTTAATTTGGCAATTTACATGTATGTTTCTTGAAATCTGAGAACTGTATAGCTTAAGAAAGTTTGGGTCAGCAGTAGTTGCACTCATCAGCAATGCAGGTTTCTATTGGCCTTCAATATCTAACTATGCTTGCTTCTCAATATACAATGTAATTATACCACGAGCAAGAAAAAGGGCGCTAGACATTAAGCTCTTCATTTAGAGGTTTACTTTTGAGTGTACATTAATAGCTGAGATAGGTAATTGGGTTACTGGATCCAGCAATCACGAAACTGCAGCGACAGTGAATTTCCATAGAAGTAACCTGCAGAAACGACGTTTCACTGATCTTTGAGTTTTTCCACATTATTAAGTATGCAGTTTACATCCACATTTTGCTGGTTCTAATGGGACTATATTTCATGTGTTAATTTGTGGTATAGGGGCTTAACAAATAATGGATTATCACATTTGTAATGCAGCAATTCCACATTGCTTTTGGTCTCTAAAGCAAAGAAGAGTTAAACATGCAGAATATTCAGATAATAGCTACATAAGTCCGAAAAAAGGGTCCATGGAATTTTAGCTGGATAAACATTATGCAGGCTTAGGTCCCTGCTATAAATAATGCCGAATCCTTAATTGGAGATTCCAGGTGGCCAGAATTACTGATGCCAACCAGAATCTCCATATGAAAGTCCTACACCAGTCAAACTCCCCAGAATGAAGAATAACTGAGAGGAACCATGTTTCTACACTGTTCTTCAAGGAATAACCTTATTCCTAAACAGCAGAAGCTAAATGCCTGTGGTGCTCAGGAGGGGAAGCACGTGAAATGAGGAGGATGTTGAAGGAAAGGTTATGTTGTTGAATGGCAGAGGGGAGCATTAAATAGTGTAGGTGGGATTCCACTTTTAATCCAGGTCTGTTTCGGACATGAGTCTCATTGATTATATGCATTTATAGGTGTGTGTCAATGTGTTTATATATATAAAATGTCAGTATAGTGTGAGAGGAAAGACAATCTGTGGATTTAATGATGCCTGATTTTTCACAATATAGAGTAATGGGCAAAAGTAAGTAGGCATGGTAGTCCTCTCCTGACTTCACCTTCCGTTTTCCTATGTTTGTCTATATTTTTGTATAAAAATGATATCACTGTTTTAGAGACATTCATTTGTAACATGTTTGTGTTGCAGCATTGTTAAGAATGGGCAGAAACGGGCAGATTTGTTATGGGCATAACATATCTATTCAACTGTTTATCCACACACACGGACATAATGGAACAACAGTTTAAAACCGAACACTGGTCTGGATACTCAGGAGCAAAATGTCCGAATGTATAGCAATGCAGTAATCAATCGCAAACTGGTTACAGACCGCTAACATCGGGTCTTCCTATGTATGAAAGTGTATTTTTTTCTTTTTTTGTGTGAAGCGACCGAATATTGAATTGCTAATTTTGCGATTCCCAATAGCGAATCGTCATTAGGGATTCCTAATAGTGATTCGATATTTCTTTAAAAATATATATTTTTATTGATTGTTTTTAAATATTTCTGTGCTTACATCAGAGAAGTAAATGTGGGGGAGGAGAGCACACCCAGCAAAGGAGGATTATACTCAACAGTTCATCATAGATACATTTCCATTAAGACAACCGAGAAATCAACACGAAGTTAAATAATAATAAAAAAGGGTAAAGGTACTCATCATTGATATGTGATAGACATAAGAACCAGTAGTACAAATGTGTGTGACGCCCACCGGGTTATACCACACAATACCATAGATTAGCTTCCAAATCATCACAATCGTAAAGTGCTAGATACATGCAAAGTTATCTACACAGATGAGGCACAATTGCTCTTCTCCAGGAATGAGGGAACAGAATTGGAAAGTTCTCATGTTAAAACCTGTCTTACCGCAGTCTTTCACTGGCTAGCTAAAGTGCAACTGAAATGTACTGAGGATAAAAATGAAATTCTCCTCTTCGGGGAGTTCCCTTCTCAGTTCTGGCTAACTTTTTGGCTAGACGATGCTCCCCCACTGGATCCTTAAAGAGATCCGGTAAATAATTTGCGGATTTGGTTTGATAGCATGCTGTCATTTAGTCCCCAAATTTATAGGTTGGTTGGAACCTGCTTTTAGATCATGAGATCTCTGAAGAAATTTCTACCTCTCTTATTGGTCAATGCTAAGAAAACAGTCATTCAAGCTTTGATCATGTCCTGTATCGACTATGGCAATGCTTTGTATGCAGGTCTTCCAGAATAACTCCTGGACAAACTTCAGGTGGTCCAAAATGAGACAGTTCCACTCCTGCTCAATCTCCCAATGAGGGGCGCATCAGGCCACATCTTCAAGATCTCCATTGGCTGCCCATTAGGGAGAGAGTGAAATTTAAGTATTTGGTGCTGTTCATCTTGCCCTTTTTGGCACAGGACCTACCTACTTGAATACCAGATTTAACTTCTACAACCTGCCCAGACAGCTTCGAACTACTAATAAACTTACAGCTTCAAACTACTAATAAACTTATGGCAAGCATACCCAGGATCCGCAGAGCGCCGGAGGCAGATCACATACTTTTTGGGAGGCGTGGCATCAGCTCCCCCTGGAATTAGGCACGACAAGTGATCCAGGGTTACTTAAAAATGAAGCTGAAAACCTGGTTTTTCTCATTAATCTGCGCGTGCTCGTGCTCTGACTTTCAGCTTGTACCGAGCCGGGACACTGGAGTAGCTGCGCGCAATATAAGTTTCATATCATACCATATCATGTGGCTGAGTTCTAAAGTGTTTAGTAGGCCACGGAGCAAGTATGTAAATCATATTCAACAGTTCATAAGCAAAGAGTTCAGTGCCTGCATCTCAGACAGAACCATTTTGATTAAATAAAGAACATGTACACATAATTCATAGCTTGATAGGCATAAAGCTACAAAACATATACATTCAGTGCCAGAAAGTGTAATACCTATGTTATTGAAGACCAATATCCAGATCTTAATTTCTTAAAATACTATAGGAGTGCATTTACTCGAGATGTAAAGTGCTTTAAATGTGCAGATATCCGTTACATAAGCATTCCAGCGATATCAGAAAAGGGCTGCGGAGCGTCCTTAAATCAGCTATTAGACAAGCCTTTAGCTTGGTAGCAGGAGTTCACCCGTTCTGAGAGGGGCCCACAGATTTCCTTCCACTTCAGTTTAGACTTCCTTTCTTTGCCCTAATAAAGCGAAGTCTCTGAATTAAAAATTGAAAGGAAGCACCCTTGCCATTGTTGGAAGGAGGGGGATTGAGGGGTCAGGATATTGCTCTCCCGGCCTCTGCCCTCAGCGCCCACCGCTGATCGCAGTTCGAGGCCCTGTGCCTTGCTCAGGTCCTCTCGTCATCAGCCTGCTCCTCTTGGCTTCTCCTTTGCCTCTTGCTTTTCTGTCCTTTTTGTTCCACCCCTTTCTTTTCATTATTTGCTCCTTATTTAACTATTTCCTTATTTCTTCTCTTATTGCTTACTTTTGCATTTTTCTTTCCATCCGCTGCTGCCCCCCTGGCCCCTCCCACGTGTTCCCTCTCCCGTTCCCACCTCCCCGCTGACTGCCCTCCCCCGACTCCTGCGCGGCTGCTAGCAGTGGGTGTGCCAAAGGAAAGCCCATCTGCGCCTCGTCCGCGACCCGACCGCGACCTGCACCAGGAACCCTGGTCCTCCGACCTGCCAGCGCTACAGCTCCTCGGCCCTCCATGCACTCAACCCCGGCAAGAACAACAATTGCAAGATTTATTTACATACCGACAACCACGGAGCCTTCACCTGCTGATACTGCCTAAACTCCCTCTCCTTCGCCGAGACCCAGGACCCTCCTCCAGCAACAACTCCATAGCACCCCAAACCCTGCAATGCATTCTCCTCAATGTCTGCTCCCTCCACAGACATGCCGCAGAAATCTCTGCCCTCCTCAACAGCACCACCCCAACGTCACATTCCTCTCAGAAACCTGGAAGTACGCTGCCTCAGGAACTGACATCGCGATCGCCATCCCCGCAGGCTATAAGATCACGTGGAAGGACCGCTTCAACCGCCCCGGAGGAGGCATCGCCATCGCCCATAAGTCCAACAGCCGACTAAGCACCTACACCAACGGGCCCACAGACCTGATGGAACACCTCCACTTCAAGATACAGACCAACCCAAGCACCACCCTCCGAGGCATCCTCATCTACATACTCTGGACCCTGAACACCTTTCTCAGACACCATCACTGACATCATCAGCCTGCAAGCCATCTCCTTCACCGACTACACCGTGCTGGGCGACCTCAACTTCCACCCTGAAAACATCCAAGACCCCAACTCCACCTCTCTCCTGGACAACAATGGACTCAAACAGATTGCACCTGAACCCACGCACTCAGCAGGTCACACACTCGACCCCATCTTCACAGTAGGAAACTCCATCACCTTCAGCCGCACCTTCGAACTCTTATGGACAGACCATCACTGTGTCACTTCACCTTCAAAACAAACATCACCCGCAAACGTCTACCCCAGCTCCAGCGCAGGAACTGGAACAAGATCTCCGACGACCAGCTCACTGCCTCCCTCAGCAGCTCTGCTCCCACCATAGAAGACGACCCAACCACAGCCGCCCGCACCCTACACAACTGGATCACCGACTCCACCAACACCATTGCCCCCCTCAAGAAAACCTCCAACCCACATGCCAAGGCAGTTAGATGGTTCTCCACCGAACTCTGAGAATCTAGACGAACATGCAGACACCTCAAAAAGTTATGGTGGAAGTCCAAAACTACAGCAGACCTCGAAAACTTCAAAGCAGCCACTGCCATTATCTCATCAGCCGCTCATCAGATACTCAAAGACGAAAGCATTCCAGGACAGAATCTCCACCCGCGCACAAAACAGCAAGGAACTCCTCAGAGTCATCAAAGACTTTGCCCAACCCAACAGTGAGGCAGCAGACATCCCAGGACCTTTGTGACAGACTGAGCGCCTTCTTCTATCACAAAATCAAGACCATCTATGACAACTTCGACTAGGACAACCTACACGCCGAACCCACGTCCACTGTTCCACACACCACACAGCCGACACTTGACAGCTGGACCGCCCTCAGCATTGAAGACATCCTGAAGACTATGACGTCAACCCACTGCGGGGTCACCACGGATCCCTGCCCCCACCACATCTCCCACAGAGCCGCAGACATCATCGCCCTTCAACGAATCATCAACAGCTCCTTTGAGTCCACCTCCTTCCTCGACGACTTGAAACATGCTGAGATCAACCCCCTCCTGAAAAAAACTTAGGCGGACCCCACCGACCTCAAGGACTTCCGACCGGTCTCCTTACTTCTGTAACCGGTGAAAGTCATTGAAAAACAGCCAGCTTGCCTCCTTCATAAAAGAAAACAATATCCTCGACTCCTCCCAATCAGGCTTCATGAAAAACCACAGCACCAAAACCATGACAGATGACATCCGCTCCCTCCTCAACAGAGGGGAGATGGTGGCCCTCACCCTCCTGGACCTCTCTGCAGCCTTCAACACAGTCTCACACTGCACCTTACCCTGCAGACTCCACGATGCTGGGATCTGGAAAAAGGCCCTTGACTGGATCAGCCAATTCCTCTCTGGCAGTATGCAGCCGGTCAGACTACCACTCTTCCTCTCGGACCCCACAACAACCTCCTGTGGAGTCCCCCAAGGATCCTCCATCAGCCTCACCCTGCCAATGTCTACATGGCACCTCTTGCACCCATCGTCCGATCCCATGGACTCAACATTGTATCATATGCAGATGACACTCAACTCATCCTCTCCCTATCCAACAAACCCAACTTCTCCAGACACAACTTTCAGGAAGGAATGGAAGCAGTCGCCCGGTGGATGAAGAACAGCTGCCTACAACTAAACACGGACAAGACTGAACTACTTATCATGGGCCCACAACCGAATGGCTGGAGCAACACTTGGTGGTCCCCCGCCCTCTGAAACCGCCCACCCCCACGGACCACGCATGTAACCTTGCAATCATCCTGGACTCCAACTCAAAATGGACCGCCAAATCAATGCCATCACTTCCTCCTATTTCCACACCCTCCATCTCCTACGATAGACATTCAACTGGATCCCCCTTGAACACAGGAAAAACTGTCACCCACACCCTCATCAGCAGCAGACTGGACTATGGTAATGGACACTACTTTAGGATCAGCAAACGCCTCACCCGCAAACCCCAGAATGCCCAGAACGCCTTCGTCAGACTCGTCCTCAATCTACTGCGCCACTGCAACATCACCCAACACCTGCGGACACTACACTGGCTCCCAGTCGAGAAGAAAATCACCTTCAAACTTCTCGCCCACGAAGCCCTCCACAACACCCGTCCTGCCTACATGAACCACCGCCTCTTGTTCCACGTACCCCAAAGTTCCCTCCCCTCAGCCCAGCTCTCCCTTGCTACTGTACAGCGCATCAAGAACAACAGAACAGCAGGACGTTCCTTCTCATTCCTCGCGGCCAAGGCATGGTACCCTCTCCACCTCCAACAGACATCAGCACTTCCCAAGTTCTTGAAGGACCTCAAGGCCAGGCTCTTCGATGAATCTCTGTGAACATCCAGGAGCTACGAGCGCCCCCCTCCCACAGCGCCTTGAGACCCCCCTCACACTTAACAATCTTTGTGGAAGTAAAGTATAGATCAAAAATTGTTTTATAGTGTTGTGCCTGAAGTCCTGAAGAGCAAAGTATGGTGTGGCTGAACTCCAGGGACTCATTACAGCTGAGGTAAATGGAGTTGAGTCTCTGCTGCCACAAGCTATTATGTTTCTCTAGATCATCTGGTATACCAGCGCACAAATTTGAATAGATCAAAGTGATCGTACACTCTTCAAATCCTAACTACATATCCAAGAACAATACCCTAGAAAACCCAGCAAGGCTGCCGGTTTTCTTTTGCATAAAATCATGGATTTGCAAATATTTTAAAAAACCACAGTGATTCAGGTCAAATCGAGCCCGGAGCTCCTCAAATGATGCCAAGGTCTGTTCTTTGAGGAAACCCTCAATTTTAAAAGCCCCTGCCTCTCCCCTACCTAAGCAGGTATCCTGAAATATGTCTGGATTCCTCTATACTGAAGTATTTCAATTAAGTCTCCCTTTTTCTGCAAGGCAGCCCAGGGCAGTGGCCCTGTTGGATGCAGAAAAAGCATTAGACAGGGCCACTTGTTCTGCAAGGCAGCCCAGGGCAGTGGCCCTGTTGGATGCAGAAAAAGCATTAGACAGGGTCACTTGGGAATATCTCTGGAAACTCATGGGCTTGTTTGGATTAGGAATGCGCTATATTAAGGCAATGCAGGCAATCTACTACAAACCTGTGGTTTGGCTACAAATGATGGGAGATCAATCTGGGCCAATCTAAATTGAGAGAGAAACTAAGCAGGGTTGCCCTAGTTCCCCTCCTGCTTTTCGCGCTATATATTGACCCCTTCATCCGCATGCTAAAGGCTAAACCGGCCATATCACCAGCAGGTTATGAATAGCAACAAGATGCAATTGGAGGAGAACAGGTAAATTATCACCCAGGATGCGCAGGTGGTTGGCAGGCGGCATAGCTAGGTATTAGTATTAGTGCGAAACTAGATCAGTTGGTTAAGACTAATTTTGCTCCGATAATCTGGAAAGCAAAGCAGGATATTGTGAGATGGAATAACACTCTACTATCTATTGAATCATGCTTTATTGTATCAACCCCAAGACAACGTGCACTCTATGAGGTTATCTCAGGACTCACGTACTGCCTCAATGCTGCTCAGCACACTTAGACTGCCGAACTTATATGATGAATACTGCTTATTGTATGAATCTTGCTCAAAAACTGTTGTGAAGTGCTCCAATACACTTGGGTCAGGCTAGCGCTATATAAAACTCCTTAATAAATAAATAAATATTGTGGGTCAGTGAAATATTGCGAAAATGCTATTCCTGCTGAATGTTCAAACAGGCATATGCATCAAGCCAAGAAATAGAGAATCCTTATTTGCGTTTTTTAAGGAATCGCAAAGAAGGAATCGCTATTACCTATGCATGATGCAGAATGCGAAAAAATAAAGAATCGGTAAAAATCGCTAAATACATTAGCGATTTCAAAATAAAGAATTGCAAATCTAGAAAACCTATATTATCGCAATTATAGAGCTCTCATATTGCGAGATCGCTCATTGCGAGATCGCAAAACTACAGAGTCGCATTGGGAGCAGGCTGATGACCTCACAACCAGGAAGTCAATGAGCCCATGCTGCTTTCTGTGCACAGAGGAACTGAGAGCCAGAAGCAGAGTACTGGGGGAGAGAGTAAAAAATACAAACTGTGGTTTGCTGACAGGTGAAGACAGCCAAAATGTCCCAAACAACAACAGAAGAGGGTGCTTTGGCCAGGAAGAGAAAGTTCAAGTTTAGTGAGAGGGAACTTGAGTACATCATTGAGGAGGTGACAAAGAGCCATGATAGTAAAAGTACTTGAAGCAGAAAAACGAAGAATATGGAACAGGATCAAGAACAAAGTCAATGCTGTGGAGGTGACACACCGCAGCATAGAAGACTTAAAGAAAAGATGGTACGACCTGCCTAGCCGTGCCAAGGAGTGGATAGCACAAAGGCTGAAGGGGGCTAAGGGGACCGGAGGAGGAACTTCAACAGTCCCAGACAACACAGCCCTGGAGGACCAAGTTGAGGGCACTATCCAGCCTGAAGCAGTGGTGGGAGTAACACAGCTGGAGCATCCGGGGCGGCCAGTAGTACACAAGGTAAGATGCATGAAAATAAACATATCAATGTACATACTAATTGTGCCCAATCTGTAATTAACCACCAAAATCACGGTAATAAAGTCCAGTCCACATTTTACATAGGAACCCAAATGCATTATGGGACTTGTAGGCTGCAGAACTAAATTGGTAGTCAAAATACAAAATTGTAAGCCTAAATGCCCCAAAAATGCATTACAGTCAGTGATTAGAGACAGTGAGAGCTTAAATGTAAAGTAATTTAATGTGGCACAACATTAGCTCCAACACAAAATAATGTTGCACTGTTTCACATCACAGATGCAGCAGAAGTAGACACTGGTGACAGTGAATGTGGAGACAGCACACAGGCTACTGAAGAGGCTGCCGTGTCAACACCTGTGACACCACCAACCATACCCAAGGCACCACCAAGACGCAGGGCCACAGTCACACCACTGCAGCCAATGGAGGCAGATCAGGCTCATGTAACAGCTCCTGAGACAAGCCAGCCTAGTATGAGCCCAACAACTACACCTCAGGCACATGTCCGGATGAGTAGAAGACGCAGGTCAAGGGATCTCATCGAGGCACAGGAGGCTGAAACTCCCAATGTGTGGGGTGGCGTAGAGTCCCAGATTAAGAGGGTGCAGCGCCTGCAAGCGAGACATATGGGAGCCATTAATCTGCAAATGACAAAAATGAATAAGAACATATCAGTCATGTCCGAGAGTGTGAGGGAACTGACTACAGCAGTTGTGGAAGGAAACAGACAGACAAACAATACACTGCTGGAGCTGGGTCGTGTGATGCAGGAGGGACACAACACACAGCGGAGGAGGCATCACTAGTTCATGATGTGCCTGGCTGGCTATACCAAGTCTAACAACAAGACATGCAACAGCATTGCACTGCTGTCACGTAGGTCGGTGGCAATGCAAATAGATATGGGCCATTGTTGTGGGGATGTGTTCAAAGCACTTGGCCAAATAACCACAGTCGTTGAACTGATGCAGGCTGGTACTGGTGAGCACGGCGATGTTACAGGGGAAGAGGGTAGTGAGGCATCCAGCCTTAGCAGCATGTCTGCGCAAGTCAGCACTGGCAGGAGGTGCAGTACCCGTAGATCAACACCTACCGCTGCATCCAGGAGTGATGATGCAGATGCAGGCGAAAGACGTTTGGGTGTGCGAGAGAGGAAACGCTAAACAGAATTAGACTTCTGGAATTTTCCATGTTGACGTAACCATATCCAAGACATTCTTTGTGACTGAGTATCAAGTCCATTGTGTGTCTCATTTGTCCTTTAGTGCATGCAGTTACTGTCTAATGGCCACCAGCTATGTTTATCTAAACACCACTACCGGTTCACGTGCTAGTAAATACTTTTCCTTTCCTGAAATTAAGTGTTGTGTCTCATCATTATATACCTCAGAAATAATGCTGGGTGATGTCTGTACGTTTCCTTTGCCCCTCTGCTGAACTTGCCAAATGCGCCCGTCATGGGTGTGCCGGGGGCTGGTTGTCCTCAGTGTCGGACACCTCTATGGGGATACCTCTCCTTGTTGCTATATTGTGCAACATTGCACATGCAGCCACTATCCTACAGCATGTTTCCGGCTGGTACAGCATTGCTCCTCCAGTTTTATGCTGGATGGGGAAGCGACTTTTGAGCAATCCAAATGTCCGTTCGATCACATTACGTGTCCTGATGTGGGCTGCGTTGTACATCTGTTCTTGTGGGGTAGCTGGGTTCAAGTATGGAGTCATGATATAGTTCCTCACGGCGTATGCACTGTCACCTACAGGGTATTAAGCAAAGTGTTAGTGTCAGGTATGCATTGCCATTCCATACTTCAGTAATGAGTATATGTATTTAATTTTACCTAGCAGGTGTCCTTCGCCAAATTCTCAAGATAAACACGTTTCCCTCATTGACCATTGTAAATCCCCACCGAACTCAAAAATTACCGCCCCATCTCGCTTCTTCCATTCCCGGCCAAAGTCATCGAGAAAGCCGTCAACAACCAGCTCGCCGCCTTCCTCGAAGCCAACAAATCCCTCGACCCCTCACAATCTGGCTTCCGAGCAAAACACAGCACTGAGACCGCCCTCATCGCAGCAACAGACGACATTCGAACTCTACTGGACAATGGAGACACAGTCGCCCTCATCCTCCTCGACCTCTCTGCAGCATTCGATACAGTCTGCCACAGCACCCTTCTACAGCGCCTCAGAAACATCGGAATACAAGGAAAAGCACTTGAATGGATCACCTCCTTCCTCTCCGGAAGAACACAGAGAGTCCGCCTCCCACCATTCAAGTCCGAGGCCACTGAAGTCATCTGTGGCGTACCACAAGGATCCTCACTCAGTCCCACCCTCTTCAACGTATACATGAGCCCCCTCGCGGCCATCGCACGCCAACACAACCTCAACATCATCTCCTACGCGGATGACACCCAACTGATCCTATCACTCACCAAAGACCCCAACACCGCCAAAACTAACCTACACGAAGGAATGAAAGAAGTTGCCGAATGGATGAAACAAAGCCGTCTGAAACTGAACTCAGACAAAACAGAAGTCCTCATCTTAGGTACATCCCCCTCTGCTTGGGACGACTCCTGGTGGCCGGAAGCCCTCCGAAAAGCACCCATCCCGACAGACCACGCACGGAACCTTGGCGTCATCCTGGATTCTTCACTCTCAATGAACAGACAAGTCAACGCCGTATCCTCTTCCTGCTTCAACATTCTTCGCATGCTCAGAAAAACATTTCGCTGGATCCCCTCCGAAACAAGGAAAACAGTCACCCACGCTCTGGTCACGAGCCGACTGGACTACGGAAACACCCTCTACGCAGGTACCACCGCTAAACTCCAGAAGAAACTCCAACGAATCCAAAACGCCTCAGCCAGGCTCATACTAGACATCCCACGCAACGAACACATCTCTGGTCACCTTAAAGACCTCCACTGGCTACCCGTCAATAAGAGGATCACTTTCCGACTGCTTACCCACGCACACAAATCACTCTACGACATCGGCCCAGATTGCCTCAACTCTCGACTGTCCTTCTACACCCCCTCCCGCCAACTACGTTCTTCCAGCCAAGCCCTCGCCACTGTACCTCGCATCAACAAGACCACCATGGGAGGCAGATCCTTTTCATACCTGGCTGCTAAAACATGGAACTCACTCCCCGCTTACCTTCGCCTCTCCCAGAACCACCTAGCGTTCAGAAAGCAGCTTAAAACGTGGATATTTGACAAATAATCCTCCTCCCCTTCCTAAGCGCCTTGAAACCCTCTGGGTATGTAGTGCGCTATACAAATTTTATGACTTGACTTGACTTGAAAGACATAATTCTAATATACTTTTTAACATACATGTACATAAAACATGGGTAACAAACACACAATATTACTTCATCCTTTTTATGAAAGTATTTTTTATTTTTTTACAAGATATCCTCTTTTATTTATTTTCATATAAAATGTATTTCTTTTTTTCTTTTTCTTGACCTTTTTTTTTATAAAGGTTTATATCACTTTATATCCAAGTTCATAAACAATTCATAGATTAGAAGCATGACATTTCATTACTAATTCATACAAGAAAAGTCATTTTTAACAATCAAATATACACATAATAAAAGCCAATATACAAAGCAAAAAGCATATCATGAAGCAACTATATAACCCCTGGATAACAACACTCTTCATCAATCATCCTCACACAGTCATACCCTCACTACATTCATACAAACAAGAATCTGTAAAGGGACTAGATCTAATTAGCAGAGAAATTTCTGCCTATGGACAAATCTCAGACCCCAGTATGAGATTCCGCACTTGGTCACTTGCCCAGGGGACCTATAAATACATAAAGTATATGTCACCACATATGATCTCCAAAAAGGAGGAATTTAGAACACCATAAAAACCATTGAAAGCAACACAAGCTTCCCTATGTGACCAGCCAACATGAATTACATCTACTCAATGAGAATTGAATATAAGAGAACATGGAAAAGGAAAAAGAACACAAACAGTAAAATACATATAACAACCATATGCCAAGACGGTGTTGAATTTAATCTTCTGTATACCACATAGCCTGTGTAGTTAGTGAACACTTAAATACTTACTTCAGGTAAAAGGCAGCTATCTTTATTCAAAAACATGAAGTTCAGTGATTTGATCCCGCTGTAGTGTACAGTTTATGAGCCTATAGAGTGTAGAGAGGGCTACCTAGAGATTGGAAGACCAAAATGTCAACCATTAGTCCCAAGTTACTTCACAGTCGGGTAAGGTATTATTTAGTAGTAAAGAAAACATGTCCTACCCCAAATGTCGAGGTGTACCCTACTAAATATGTCACCAGATCAGTAAAAATTCAAGATTCAAGCATCCGTCTCAGTGGCTGAAAAGGAACAGTCACGAGATAGTAAGAGCGATGTATTCACACGTTTTTGAAAAGAATAGTCCAATAACTCCTTCCGAGAGTTCGACCTACCTTATTTTCATATTTATTGATCGTACGTATTTCTTAACGGCCTCAATACCATACGCTCCTCAGTATAACGCCCAATGTTTAGCCAGCATCTCCACCTCAATGGCACCTAAAGAGAGGAACCATGCCGCGCATTAGAGATGTTAAAGTGATCACCCTGCGGAAGAACATCTACCCCGTTGGGTGCGATTACGTACCAGAATTATTAAATCATGATTGACATAATCACTAAATGGGCACGAAGATGGACTAATGTCCCTAAAACATAGTGCGTAAAATTCACCAGGTGCTCGGTTATTGGTGATATAAGTAAACACTAACATGTCAGTCAGTGTGATATGAATACAAGAGGTACAAGAAGCTGCGTAAAAATTAGACAACATCCCTGTTCCGGTTATTGTTTTTATTAAGACGTAATGAACCGGGTATGCTCCCACAAAAGGTGGCGTGAAGGTTGAACATTATCTCCATCCCGGCTCTCATTTGTGCTAAAATGTAATAAACCGTATATTATGTGCCAAGGGGAGGTTCAAATTTAACAGCTAGCTAAATTAAAACAATGCTCCCACTGACCCAATTGTTAGCAAAAAGAGGAGAAGGGGGACTGCTAACCGCTCGAAAGTCAAACCCCGAATCGACTGTTCCGAAACTTACTGGGTGATCATAATGGAGCTTACCGAAGTCAAAGGTTATCGCGGGTCGTCGTGTCCACCAACTTCATAGTATATATCGAAGTTAGGAACAACCGAAACACTGCTATATTTAAGCCCAATCTAATTAGTACAAATCCTCGCGATATCTACTGACTTGTGTTGGGACATACGTACTTTAAAGGACCACATCGCGGCCGTATTGCATGAGGAAAAGTCATGGTTACATAAAACACCCCGGAAGTATCGAAATCAAGAAAAGAATAAGGATGCGGTCTGACTTGTAAAGAAAATTATTTACCGGCATACCAAAATAAAGAAAAACAAAATACAAACAGCGGACTCCGACGCCACTGGAGAGCGCTCAGAGCCATCGTATGATCATGTCTACTCAGAGTGAGCAAAAACATTAGATGTATCACCACCACGCACGCAATCTACCCAAAGTTTATAAAGAGAACAGAATTATTATATACAAAAAATTATTTAAATGATGATCAGAATAATGCATTATAATGTTACCAACCTATAATCATAAAGATTTGCATTGAAGAAAAAAGATTTGTTTCTCAGTTAGGACATTATAAACTAACCAAAGAAAAAAAGGGGATTCACATATAAAAAGCCACTAATAAGCCATATGAATGTGAAAATGCATAAGGTGGCATTATCAGTTAAACAATATAAGCAAAAAAAAAATTCTGAAATCAGGGACGTGAAACCCCATAGGACCAATTACAGAAGAAATAAGGGAGATGCTAGGTGGTATAAACATCCCTGGGTTATTTGGTTACATACCAGGCAATTTCTTTATTCAAACCATGTCTGACACAATTCAAACGAAACACCCAAAAGTTTTCACGTTTCCTACGCGTAACTTCAACAGGTTGGCCTAATTTAGTTTGAATTTTCTCCAGGATCGACTATTTTAGTTCATTTTCGCAATGGTTCATGTCTAACCAATGTTGGACCAGGGGTGCCGTAATTCTTTTTGTTCTGATGGCGGATTTATGTTCGCTATACCGCAAACGAAATTCCCGGCCAGTCTCCCCTACATAGGCTAAGCCACAGGGGCAGAAGAGAATATATATCACATTACTCCTACGACAGTTGGTAAAATGGCGTAATTTAATTTCCATACTGTTATAGTTTATTACGTCCGATATTAGAGCCGAATCACAGGCGTGACAAGAGCCACATCTGTGATTACCCATTATGACCGGCAAACCTGTAACTGATTTTTGACCATCAAGATTATGTCTTCTAAAATGTCGAGTGTGGACCAAATTCTCCCCTGAGCAGACGTGTGTGAATGCCACTATGTCGAAAGATGTATGAATCATGGGTGCTCCCAGTGTATTGCGCTACAATGTCAGTTATGATGTTTTTCGCATTGCACACTGCTTGAACATTGATGGAGTGATACGATTTCCGGTTACGGAAGATGTACTCATTTTCTGCTGGGGGACATATGGTCACCTGGGTGTAATTTATGCATCGATCACGTGTGGGAACTGTGCAACTTGGTAGAAGTCGAGTTTAGTTTGAGTCAATTCCTGTTGGGTTGTGGGGAAGGTGATGTGGTTGTGGATCATAGCCATTATGGCGGCCAGGAAGGATTTGAAGAACCGTGAAAGGGAGCTTTGTGATACCCCTCCAGCTTCTGCCACTACCCCCTGGAAACTGCCTGACGCAAGCAGGTGCAGGCAACATAGCACCTGGACATGAGTTGGAGTGGCATGGGTCCTAAGTGTCTGGCGCTGCATTAGTGGTTCCAATTCAGCTATTAAGTAATTAATCATTGCACCATTCAGCCTGTACTTATCATATATTTGCTCTGCAGTTTGTCCCAACAAAGTGATGCGCAGTCGGAAGATCCTCTCCTGTATTCTCCTTCTGGCCTGGCCTTCTGCATGGATCCTCATCCTCCTCGCAAACACGTAGAGTGCTGCCATTGTGAAAGTCTTCTATGGCCTCATGGGTCAGTTTAAATAGCCTTCTGATGATTAGCAGCAGAGTAGATTTTTTTTTTACCACCTGATTCTGATTCCCCTTAATCTGCACTTGCTAAATTGCGATTTTCGAGGAAATCGCTATTTGCGATTTTCAATGCATAGTATTGCGATTTATTTTAGCGATTCCTTATTTGGTATCGCATTTTTGGTTTATCGCTATTAAGGAATCGCAATATCTTGTTTCCCTATTTTAGCGCCTCGGTATTTAGCGAATTGGGAATTTTTGGTTGATGCATTGGAAAATGCTAAAAAGTGCTCGCAAATAGCTAATCTGTATTTTTGCAAGCCCTTTTTAGCTTGATGCATCTGGCTGAAAATCTCTTCTGTGCTATTTCTCAAGTTTGAAAAAGGTTTGGTTTAAAACAGTGGACGTTATGGTTTCCAGATTTATCTGGTCATACTGCAAAACAAGGAGGGCAATCAGGTATTTGACTTTATCCAGGGAAGGAGGGCACTCCCAAACATTAAATTGTACTTGCTGGCCGCCGCTCTGCAGTACATGAGACCTCTCATAGGAAGCAATGATGATGGGTACAAGGATCCATAGAGTATCCACCTTCAATCTACGAGTTGCTAACTAGACCAGATGCTAAGGGATGCTTGCTAAGGTTGGTGGAACCCGGCTACTATAAAAAAAAGTTTGGTTCAAAGTGCTGGAGGCAGCCTTTAAGAACTATAATTCGATATTTCTATTCATAAAGCTTTTGCAAATTACGAATAGTAACAGAATCAGCTTTTTGCATGTGCAATTTACCACCAAGTGGAATCGGGTGGTAAACAGGTCCAACTTATATAAACAGTCTCAAAATGTATCAGGTCTTTTCACAATGGGTGCTTTGTGTTGGCGAGGAAGATGAGAATTGTGGTTGGTCTGCAGAGGAGGAGGAAACCGGAGAGGTTTTTTAGGGTTAGGAGAACACTTTTTGAGGGTTAGATTTATGACAAATATAAATTTAGTAGTCAGGTTATATTAGAATTATTGCTGATCTAAACCCACTTCCAAATAGACCAACAGAGAGAAGTAATGGAGTCCCACCGCATGTGTTAAGTATTCTGTTCCCTACATCTGTTAGCTTCTGCAAACAATAAAAGGAGTAATTGTAGTATCAGGGGAAGTTTCACAAAGTGTCTTATCTGTATTTTTTCTAGTAGATTTCTTAATATTATGTTGTTAAAAAGTAATCAATATAATTTTTCTCTAGCACACCATAGGATTTATACCAGAGAAAAAAATGTGTATTGCGCACAGTGGTGACTGCTACCACTAAAACATGGTAGGCAGCGCGGGGGAATAATACAAAATAAAAGAACTTACCTGACGCTACCGGACGCTGCCTTGATGTTCCTCTGCTGCTGCCTCCTCGGTGCTCCTCTGCTCCCCTCCCCACCCATTCCAGACACTTCTCTCATGCTATTACCAAGCATTAGAGATGTGGTAGGATTGGTCTGAGCGGGCTGAAATGCCACTCACTTAGGGACAGGGAGCCTGTGACTCCTCTCCCATCCGGCTGTGCAAGACAGCTGGGCTGGAGAAATGTAAGTGTGCATGTCATCTTGGCCATCCTAAGATGGCCATGCAAACCGACGTACACTTACAGTGCACCTACCACTCCTCCTCTCTGGCTGATGCTGACGCAAAGGATGGCCTCACCCCTTCCTAGACTCTGTGGACTCGGTTGAATAAAAAAACAATAAAATTATTTGCTGCCTTTCAGCAGTGGGGTGATACTCCTCCGTCATAACGGAGGAGCCACCCGATTGCACAATTCCCCTATGTTATAGGTTGTGTAGATAGGATTCATGTTGCTATATCCCTACCATCCACAAATGATTTCTTACACTGCAATCGTAAAATTAACCACTAGCTCAATATTCAGGTTGTATATGATGCTGCCTCTGAAGCCATGGCTCTTTTCGCATAGTTATGCTTTTGCTAAATAATCCATCATCTGCTGCATAATCGGCAGATTTTAACAAAAAAATGGACTCTAGCTCAGATGGATCAAAAGATACTAAAAACATGGCATAACATTACCTAGTCATCTTTCATTTGCTTATTTTTGTATTTAGCTGTTAAACTGATAATAATGAAATTAAATATTTGCCCAGGCAGTATTACCTTGTGTAAAAATGACAAAAAAGTGAAGCAATACTATCATAAATGGGCTGCATTATGCCACATTATTTGAATTTTCTTGTCGCAAATTTAGTCAATCCTGCTGCATATTTTGGTGCTCCCTGCCGCATAATTCCTGCGGCCCTGGCTATAACAGACCTTTTACCACGTTTTCCAGGCAGCGCACATGTCTTCTGCATATTCTGCCATAGTGCGATTTCTAGACGAGACTTTTGGGATGGATATTTGCTTGGTAAGTGAGTTTAATACTTTGCACACAAATGTAGGTTGTGATAATTTGTTATATTTAGTAAACCTTTTTGAATTTAGAATGACAGCACTTAAGCTTCAGCCCTGGATAATTACTCCATATCTGAATTCTACCACCAGAGGTGAGCGCAGATAAAACCAAGCTCACACAGTCAGTGATTTAACATTCAGTTAGAATTCTTAAAGGAAGATGCAGGTGTTTCTACAAAAGTGGGGGAGCACTGCCATATAGCCTAGTCATCTGCTGCAAAATAATAGCCACATATCCTATGCTGCATAACTTAGCAACACAGAAGGGGCTTATCCAATGTTGAAAACTATTCAGATTCTGAATATGAAGATGAGAATCCTCTACCCAAGCTGCCCCAAGAGGACTCTCGTGCTGGCAAAGGCGGGGCACATTGTGCAGACCAAACTACACAGTACTTTTAAAGTGAGCATAAGGCAAACATTTCCAGTGAAACACAAGAGAACAGTGTTGCTATGCCATGAAACAAAATGTACATTTTAATAAGGTTTATAATAGTTGTACTATGTATTTTATCTTAACAAACTGTTTTATAAGTAGCATATTGTTTTCTACGTTTGACTACAAAACATTACCAAAACAATGTTTAGGACCAAAACAACCATTAATGCTGCCTTCTGCCTCTACTCTAACTTCATTTTTCAGTGCTAAGAGTTGTAGGACTAGCAGACACATCATACCATGATGTATGCATGATGCACACCTATATCTTTAGTTGCTGGGATTCGGGGTGTTTAAATGTTCTTAATGGCACCTGTGTTTTGCTAAGACAACTTGCAACATCCCTGCTAAAGTACCCCATCTAATAATATAATGTTTTGCGTGATAATGTGGCAGCAGTGGGGTCTGGCATATATGGGGGAGGGGCGAGCATATGCACGCGCAAAGCTAAATTAAAAAACTTGACGAGCGACATCCTCACCTCTGGAGCTCTTCTTTCACCAACACCCACAGGAATTGGATGCTGGAACTCCCTTAACCAATCCGGGTGCTGCTCTTTCTTGCTTGCACCTATCGGATAATACAGAATCTTCCACACAGTAGCCCAAACCCACAAGGCGAAGCTTAAACCCAGCACCTTTAGAAACGAGTTTTATTTTACAGAATGCACGGACTCGCTCTCTTTTAGAATAAGGCTTGGGGTTTTATTTTATGCAATGCTCTCTAACTGAAAGGCTTCCCCAGATGCCAAATGCACAAAATTCAAATACACAAAGAGATATATATGTTTACATGCAAGCAATGATAACACACTTGGCCAATATAATGCATGAATAATACTGATGAATAAACAAGCAGCACATAATATAAACTAAGACTCGAGCACATTTACTAGGACGTCCTGCAAGAGATCAAAAAGCTATAAATACATCAAATTATTACTTTGGAGGTGCACCTTGACTCACTCCCACATAACAAAGACAATACATCAAATGAAGCCACTGGCCAAACATCACAATGGCAATAACCAAAACTCAATACTTCACCTGGTGCAGACACTGCATCTCACCCACTTCTGACTCGGGAAGTTAAACAGTCGCGGTTGAGAGCCTCAGCAACCAGAGTTCCAAACTCCGAGGTAGACGCATCCGTCCCCACTCAGATTCCAAACTCACGGTTTCTGAGTCAACAACCCTCAGCTTTATGATCTCAAAGCACACTAGAAGGTTCAGTAACGACCTCACTACCCCCCCCTGCCCGGCCAGAGGAATCTTACCAGAACTGGCCAGGTTCTAAGCAAGCATTCCCATGGCAGTAAGGAGTTCTCACGTACCCTTCTGCAAATCTCGCATGTTCCAGCCTTTATCTTGACGAAGCTCACAAAGCCTTCCAGGTACATAAACAATCTCTCACAAAATAAAAAAACCTTGAACATGATTACTGCCCACAAAACTGCACTTCGAAACCAAAGAGTACATTCCACACCTCTCTCTCCCTCTCACACTTTCAAATGCACATCCCACACCTTCTGTTCTTGGCAAGGCTGTCCTACTCTGTGACAGCTCCCACTGAAAGACTGCAAGATTACAAGAAAGAAACCTGTAAGAGAAACAGGCATATGCAGGACCTTCATGCATTCAGGCTAGGATAAAATAACACACAAAAGTCAGTTAAAATAATGGTAGTCAAAGGTCATCACAGGGTGTCAGACCACAAAAGTGCCTCTAGCACTACATTCCACCTTTGACTATCATTACATACATATGTCACAAAACTGAACTTCTTAACTGAAAGTACATCTATAATTGAAAGACTGAACTTCTTAACTGAAAGCACATCTATGATTGATACACATGTTAAAGCAGTAACATTATAGACTCATGTGCTGAACTGAAAGCACAAGTATAATTGAAACACACATTAAAACTGTGAAATCATAAAGGCATGTAATAATCATTTCAAAGCCTGTAAAAGTAGCTCAAGCATATCTGGATACTCAGCAAGAATAAATGTATGATGGATACAAAAAATAAATGCACGAATAGAATCAAGCATATGAACTCAGTAATGCACCAATTTCTCAAATGGCTAATACTAGAACTTCTACTATTGAAGCAACCAAACTTATATTTTTTGCTTGAAAATAGAGGCAACATCATCATTTTCTTTTTATCCTTAACTCAAAAAACCTCTTCAATTTAAATTTCACATCTTTTTTTGTTGTTGTCTCATTGACCAGCATTTGCAAAACGAATAATGTCCTTCTGTGTGAAAGACACACATCCTTCTTGCATTTAAAATGATAACTGTGTAAAGTTATCTTTTGACTTTGACTTTGATAACTGTGTTTAACTTCATGTTTACGAAATCGGTTCATGATTCTTGGCTTGGTAGGTCTGTCTGGTTTGTTCAGCCACAGGATGTCAGCTTGCACCGTCCTGTGATCACTCCAGGGTTGGAGTGATCACACATCCAAACGGGGCACACAAACACAGATAGGGACATCAGGTACACTAACATGTTGCAGTATGATGACCTGGAAAAGAAATAAGCATCACTCTTCTTGCAAAAAACATTTTTCAAAAAGCGCAGGTTTTCCTTTCTCTGTTTTGAGTTTGAAGGCACAATATTATCATTCCTGTCCGCACGGTTTTCTGCTGGCTCTGGGGAATTATCTGAGAATTCTACCCACGCTATAGCCTCCGAATTCTTGGTATTAGGATGAAACTCTCCTTTTGCCTGCACAGTAAAAAGGGCTGGGGTAGTCTCTTTGCTGGCTATTTTTCCACTCACTGCTGAATACGTGCTCTCTTTATCAATTGGCAGAAGCCCAAGGCAATCCATCTGCTCTGTTTGCTCTGATAATCTTCCTTTCTTCAACTTGCCCCTACCTTCTGTGGGACTGGTCTGGCTTGTGAATACTGACACATAGGAATCACAGTTCTGAGTAAATCTAGGGGTATATGCATCCCTTCGTTCTCTGCCCACCTGTTTGTATGGTCTTTCTCTCCTAGGTGCTTGTATTTAGGCATGTACACCAAATCTGAATCGTGTGTCACCACCTCTGTCTCCAAGATTTTAGCCTTTTCATCTGTAAGGCAATTATAGGTCACAATCTGCTACTTCACTTGGGAATCCTGTGTCTCAAACACCACCCCAGCACCAACTGTTCATGCAAAACTGCAGTTTCTGTCTGTATATGCCACTTAATAACAGTCGCTTCCTCCCATTGACAAATCGCATTATGTCTTATGGTCTTCTGCCCAGTGTCTTTCAATGCGCAAAAGCACATAAGCATCTGTGTTTGTCCAACATCTGAAAATGTTTCAGTTAATACATTTAAAAGTATACTCTTCTTTCCCTGTTCTTCACAGTAACTAAAAATAGCACACTGCTCCTAAACTGGCACACAAGATACACTGTCTCCTTTCTGAATTGACCACATGTTTGAATCATTCTGCATAGTCGGTTGTGCAGACTCAAAAGCACATTGCTACATTTCTTTTTTCAAAATAGCTTCCATGTAGAGCAAGATTCATCATTCACTGACATGTCTGATTTATACCTGCAACCAACAATCGCTAATTCTAACAGACTGGTCTGTTTATCTTCCTGCACATTCACATTTTCTCGGTTCAAATTCATTTCTGGCTGAGGAACATCTCCAAAAGAATTAATTAAGACCTTCTGTGAGACTGGCAGATCAACTGGCAACATCTCTATGTTCAAATTTTTCACATATGACTCACCTTGGCTATCTAAACAGCCTTGCAAAACAAACAGCATCCGAGCTTGGTACATGATCAAATTATTTTTCAAAGACTTGATTTCAAACTGAGCGCCAGCCAACTCTCTTTCAAGCTCACTACATTCTTTTTCTAAATGTTCGAATTTTTGATACATGCTAAACAATGCATTCAAGATTACACCACTGTTTCTGTCTGAAATACCAAGTTGTTTTCCCTCTTCAAGAGAGACAATCTCCCTCTCAAATAAATCAGTTGGCATCTGGGACTCTGCAACTGAAAAATGGGCATTCTAGAGAGCATTTTCCCCTTTTAATTTTCTTTTCGAAACCTGAAATCAGGACCTTAAGACGTTGCTCGTGCTTGCTGTCCTGCCCCCTCGTTGCTTGTGCTTGCTGTCCTGCCCCCTCGTTGCTTGTGCTTGCTCTCCTGTCCCCTCGTTGCTCGTGCTTGCTGTCCTGCCCCCCCGTTGCTCGTGCTTGCTCTCCTGCCCCCCCTCGTTGCTTGTGCTTGCTGTCCTGCCACCCTCATTGCTTGTGCTTACTCTCCTGCCCCCCTTCATTGCTTGTGCTTGCTTTCCTGCCCCCTCGTTGCTCGTGCTTGCTCTCCTGCCCCCCCTCATTGCTTGTGCTTGCTCTCCTGCCACCCCCTCGTTACTTGTGCTTGCTGTCCTGCCCCCTCGTTGCTTGTGCTTGCTCTCCTGCCCCCTTCATTGCTTGTGCTTGCCGTCCTGCCCCCCTCGTTGCTTGTGCTTGCTGTCCTGCCCCCTCGTTTCTTGTGCTTGCTGTCCTGCCCCCTCGTTGCTTGTGCTTGCTGTCCTGCCCCCTCGTTGGTTGTGCTTGCTCTCCTGCCCCCCTTGCTGGTTGTGCTTTCTCTCCTGCCCCCTTGTTGCTTGTGCTTGCTGTCCTGCCACCTCGTGCTTGCTGTCCTGCCCCCTCGTTGCTTGTGCTTGCTCTCCTGCCCCCCTCGTTGCTTGTGCTTGCTGTCCTGCCACCTCATGCTTGCTGTCCTACCCCCTCGTTGCTCGTGCTTGCTGTCCTGCCCCCTCGTTGCTCGTGCTTGCTGTCCTGCCCCCTCGTTGCTTGTGCTTGCTCTCCTGCCCCCTTGTTGCTTGTGCTTGCTGTCCTGCCCCCTCGTTGCTTGTGCTTGCTCTCCTGCCCCCCCCTCGCTGGTTGTGCCTGCTCTCCTGCCCCCCCTTGTTGCTTGTGCTTGCTGTCCTGCCACCTCGTGCTTGCTGTCCTGCCCCCTCGTTGCTTGTGCTTGCTGCCTTGCCCCCTCATTGCTTGTGCTTGCTGTCTTGCACCCTCGTTGCTTGTGCTTGCTGTCCTGCCCCCTCGTTGCTTGTGCTTGCTGTCCTGCCCCCCTCGTTGCTTGTGCTTGCTCTCCTGCCCCCCCTCGTTGCTTGTGCTTGCTATCCTGACCCCTCGTTCCTCATGCTTGCTGTCCTGCCCCCTCGTTGCTCGTGCTTGCTCTCCTGCCCCCTCGTTGCTTGTGTTTGCTCTCCTGCCCCCCTTGCTGGTTGTGCTTGCTCGCCTGCCCCCCCTTGTTGCTTGTGTTTGCTGTCCTGCCACCTCGTGCTTGCTGTCCTGCCCCCTCGTTGCTTGTGCTTGCTCTCCTGCCCCCCTCGTTGCTTGTGCTTGCTGTCCTGCCACCTCATGCTTGCTGTCCTACCCCCTCGTTGCTTGTGCTTGCTGTCCTGCCCCCCTCGTTGCTTGTGCTTGCTCTCCTGCCCCCCCTCGTTGCTTGTGCTTGCTATCCTGACCCCTCGTTGCTCATGCTTGCTGTCCTGCCCCCTCGTTGCTCGTGCTTGCTCCCCTGCCCCCTCGTTGGTTGTGCTTGCTCTCCTGCCCCCCTTGCTGGTTGTGCTTGCTCTCCTGCCCCCCCTTGTTGCTTGTGCTTGCTGTCCTGCCACCTCGTGCTTGCTGTCCTGCCCCCTCGTTGCTTGTGCTTGCTCTCCTGCCCCCCTCGTTGCTTGTGCTTGCTGTCCTGCCACCTCATGCTTGCTGTCCTACCCCCTCGTTGCTCGTGCTTGCTGTCCTGCCCTCTCGTTGCTCGTGCTTGCTGTCCTGCCCCCTCGTTGCTTGTGCTTGCTCTCCTGCCCCCTTGTTGCTTGTGCTTGCTGTCCTGCCCCCTCGTTGCTTGTGCTTGCTCTCCTGCCCCCCCCTCGCTGGTTGTGCCTGCTCTCCTGCCCCCCCTTGTGGCTTGTGCTTGCTGTCCTGCCACCTCGTGCTTGCTGTCCTGCCCCCTTGTTGCTTGTGCTTGTTGCCTTGCCCCCTCATTGCTTGTGCTTGCTGTCTTGCACCCTCGCTGCTTGTGCTTGCTGTCCTGCCCCCTCGTTGCTTGTGCTTGCTGTCCTGCCCCCCTCGTTGCTTGTGCTTGCTCTCCTGCCCCCCCTCGTTGCTTGTGCTTGCTATCCTGACCCCTCGTTGCTCATGCTTGCTGTCCTGCCCCCTCGTTGCTCGTGCTTGCTCTCCTGCCCCCTCGTTGCTTGTGTTTGCTGTCCTGCCCCCTCGTTGCTTGTGCTTGCTGTCCTGCCCCCCCTTGTTGCTTGTGTTTGCTGTCCTGCCCCCTCGTTGCTTGTGCTTGCTCTCCTGCCTCCCCTCGTTGCTTGTGCTTGCTGTCCTGCCCCCTCGTGCTTGCTCCCCTGCCCCCTCGTTGCTTGTGCTAGCTCCCCTGCCCCCTCGTTGCTTGTGCTTGCTCTCCTGCCCCCCCTCGCTGGCTGTGCTTGCTCTCCTGCCCCCCCCTCGTTGCTTGTGCTTGCCGTCCTGCCACCTCGTGCTTACTGTCCTGCCCCCTCATTGCTTGTGCTTTCTGTCCTGCCCCCTCGTTGCTTGTGCTTGCTGTCCTGCCCCCTCGTTGCTCGTGCTTGCTCTCTTGCCCCCCTTGTTGCTTGTGCTTGCTCTCCTGCCCCCCCTCGTTGCTTGTGCTTGCTGTCCTGCCCCCTTGTTGCTTGTGCTTGCTCTCCTGTCCCCCCTTGTTGCTTGTGCTTGCTGTCCTACCCCCTCGTTGCTCGTGCTTGCTGTCCTGCCCCCTCGTTGCTTGTGCTTGCTGTCCTGCCCCCTCGTTGCTTGTGCTTGCTCTCCTACCCCCTTGTTGCTTGTGCTTGCTCCCCTGCCCCCTCGTTGGTTGTGCTTGCTCTCCTGCCCCCCCCTCACTGGTTGTGCTTGCTCTCCTGTCCCCCTCGTTGCTTGTGCTTGCTGTCCTGCCACCTCGTGCTTGCTGTCCTGCCCCCTCGTTGCTTGTGCTTGCTCTCCTGCCCCCCTCGTTGCTTGTGCTTGCTGTCCTGCCACCTCGTGCTTGCTGTCCTACCCCCTCATTGCTCTTACTTGCTGTCCTGCCCCCTCATTGCTTGTCCTTGCTCTCCTGCCCCCTTGTTGCTTGTGCTTGCTGTCCTGCCCCCTCGTTGCTTGTGCTTGCTCTCCTGCCCCCCCATCGCTGGTTGTGCTTGCTCTCCTGCCCCCCTTGTTGCTTGTGCTTGCTGACCTGCCACCTTGTGCTTGCTGTCCTGCCTTGTGCTTGCCGCTTGCCCTCTCGTTGCTTGTGCTTGCTGTCTTGCCCCCTCGTTGCTTGTGCTTGCTGTCCTGCCCCCCCTTGTTGCTTGTGCTTGCTATCCTGCCCCCTCGTTGCTCGTGCTTGCTGTCCTTCCCCCTCGTTGCTCGTGCTTGCTCTCCTGCCCCCTTGTTGCTTGTGTTTGCTGTCCTGCCCCCTCGTTGCTTGTGCTTGCTGTCCTGCCCCCCCTTGTTGCTTGTGCTTGCTGTCCTGCCCCCTCGTTGCTTGTGCTTGCTCTCCTGCCCCCCCTCGTTGCTCCTGCTTGCTGTCCTGCCCCCTCGTTGCTTGTGCTTGTTTTCCTGCCCCCTCGTTGCTTGTGCTTGCTGTCCTGCCCCCTCGTTACTTGTGCTTGCTCCCCTGCCCCCTCATTGCTTGTGCTTGCTCCCCTGCCCCCTCGTTGCTTGTGCTTGCTCTCCTGCCCCCCCTCACTGGTTGTGCTTGCTCTCCTGCCCCCCCCTCGTTGCTTGTGCTTGCTGTCCTGCCACCTCGTGCTTGCTGTCCTGCCCCCTCGTTGCTGGTGCTTGCTGTCCTGCCCCCTCGTTGCTTGGCTTGCTGTCCTGCCCCCTCGTTGTTCTTGCTTGCTCTCCTGCCCCCCCCCCTCGTTGCTTGTGCTTGCTCTCCTGCCCCCCCCTCGTTGCTTTAGAGCTGGGTGTTAATCATGTCCTCCATAGATGCCAACGGGCATTGACTATGTTTTGTGCTCAATTGAGAATGCTACAAATCGTTTTACACATTTTGCATGGCTAGTTACCTGGAACACATACCAGAGACTGTATCTCTGCTCTTAGGCACAAGAGCCTGAAGTAGCCGTACACCCCCTTTTGAGTACAGTTTGCTGTGTGACACATATGCATTGCCTCCACAAACTAGTGACTGCATTGCAGACAGCAAGCATGGAAATAAGTAAAGGTGGCTGTTGCTCTGATTCCAAGGTGTGATGCCATTGACTAGCCACTGAGTTGCAGAGTCATAGTGCTGTCGACTTTTTTGTACTTTCTTTAAAACTGGCTTGTGGCTCCCTTTTGTGTCTGAGCGGGGTTGCAGACCAAGATAATAATATGACCCCTAGTTGTAAGTAAATGGAGCGTGCAATGAGTTTTTGTGCAAAAGCCATGTGCCAAACCTATTTGCTCTATTTTTGGGTACTTGGGTTCAAAGTGCCCTATAGGTGACAATAATCTATTTTTGAAACCTCAACATATTTCTCCTTAATTGTTGTCTTATTGACACTTTTTGAAGGCCTGCCTTTCAGTGACCACTCCTACACATCAACATTTGATACAACTTAGGCTTTGCTGGACTTCTTCAAAGTACTACAGACGACCACTCTTTTTTCGCCTAATGAATGGTTGACGTAGATATGTCTACAGAAGACTTGAAATTATTTTTCTCAAGCATAGGTCACTGATTGGAGCTTATGGAATATTTTGTAGCACTGTTCTGTGTACACAGTATACCAGCTTGCTGTCCTGCCACCTCGTGCTTGCTGTCTTGCCCCCTGGTTGCTTGTGCTTGCTGTCTTGCCCCCTCGTTGCTTGTGTTTGCTGTCTTGCCCCCTCGTTGCTTGTGCTTGCTGTCCTGCCCCCCTCGTTGCTTGTGCTTGCTGTCTTGCCCCTTCGTTGCTTGTGCTTGATGTCCTGCCCCCTCGTTGCTTGTGCTTGCTGTCCTGCCCCCCTAATTGCTTGTGCTTGCTCTCCTGCTCCCCCCTCGTTGATTGTGCTTGCTCTCCTGCCCCCCTCGTTGATTGTGCTTGCTGTCCTGCCCCCTTGTTGCTAGTGCTTGCTGTCCTGCCTCCTCGTTGCTTGTGCTTGCTGTCCTGCCCCCTCGTTTGTTGTGCTTGCTCTCCTGCCCTGCTATTGGCATTGTAAATGACAATGCCATTTATTTATGTTTTAAAAACAAAAACATGAATAAAAATAATGTCATGAGCAATGCCAATAGCTCTAACTTTAAGAATGCCGAGACCATTGCATTGTAAATGCTTGTTATTTTAACCCTTCGAGAATCTAAGGTTGTTTTTGGAAGAACCATTGACCAGACAGCTGCTCCAATAAGGCTCCCAAGAGACAATTTTTTAAGGTTAAGTGAAAGTACCATTAAAATTAGATACCCACCTTTCATTAAAAAAAGCAGTATGCATGCAAGCAGGGCTCAATCTTCAAAGTCAACAAAGACAAATCTTCGGCCCTCACCTTAACTTTCCAGAAGAACTTGTAGCTCACATCAGATCTCTCAGGCCCTTCTGCTGGGCCCACTGGTCCATCTGATATCTACACCATACTATAACCCTTACTTGAAAGGATGGACCATGGCCAGCCCTTAACCACAATATACTCAAAGACCTACGGAGGTGGAGACCCCTATAACTTTCATGGCTGGGGCGCATTAACTTTGTGAAAATTAACATACTCCCCAGAATGCTTTATCTATTTCAGTCTTTGCCCACCCCATTCCTGAATCTGACATCAATAATCTCCAAATTAAATGTCACACTTTTATCTGGGGGCAGGAGGATTGAAGCCTGGCAATATATAAGAATTGTGAATGACCTCTTTTAAGGACCCTCCATCAAATCTTTTAAGCAATGTACGAACAAATTCCATCTCTGGGAAACCTCCCGCCTTCAATACTGACAATTGTGCCTCTGGGCGTTACACCTGCAAACTCATTGGCGGTAACACGTTCCCTCACCCTGTTGGAATCACTGATTAGGTGTTTCAAGGGCACCACGAGATTGATCTCAAGAACCTACACCACTAACCAAGAGGTCAAGCTGCGCTCTCGACATCCTTACCAGATACGATGGGAGAAAGATCTGGAACAACTAATTATTTCCAGACAAACAGTGGGAACGTCTTTTTAGGTGTGGAGGATGACATGCTGACATCATCAGCACTACCGTCATAGTGTGAAGGACATAAACTTGACATCCTCCTTACTTGAAAAAAAAATGCTTCGGGTAAAAGCACCAGAAGCATTTTCTTTTCCGGATGGAAGGAAAGAACTTCCCTCGTGTCCCGAAATTGATTGATTTTTGTTTTGCTGTAATGCGAGCATGCACAGCACATTGATTTCACAGCAATACAAAAGTGAAAGCAGATAGAGCTAAAGTTGCGCTCAGCTTTCACTTTTGATTGGTGCCGGAGGGCATAACTCTGGCCCCGATCACAGATCAATACAGGAGAGCTTTGACGGGAAGCAATGCCCCCTTTACAGTGCTGCCTTTCCCATGTAGATCCCTACTTGGGAAACGTGTTGGGCTCATGATCCCCAAGCACGAATCCACTCCACTCGACCACCAGAGCTCGTTGATTGAATGGGACCACATTCCCATGGGCATGGACCTGTGCTCGCCCCCAGCCCGGCCACAATGGTCTTTCTTCCCCCTGGAGGAGCTAATAAGGTTTATTTACCACCCCCCAGAGATGCCCCTCTGGGTGCAGAAAGTCCACTAGGAAATGGGGAATCTGGAAAGCACTGCTTTTTTAGGTGAGCGGCCCCATGGGCATGGGCTTGTGTTCCCCCTCACCTAGGCACAACGGTCTTTCTGCCCACAGTTGGGCACAGATGTGGGGTGTTTAATCCCAACGTGCCCCAGGGGGAGTAAAGGCCCTCTAGGCACCAAGGAATCAGTGAGGCATTATTTTGGTGAGGGGGACCAGCCCTCATGGGCTGGTGCTCCCCCACAACCTGGCCACTAAAGTCTGGTGGGTAGGTAGGGGGTGTTTAACCCCAACCTGAATCCCGGGTGGAGCAAACAGCCTACTAGGCACCAGGGAATGTGGAAGGCAATGCTATTTCTAGTGGGTGCAGCTCCCATGGGCACTGGTCTTTGCTCCCCCTAGTCCCCAGGCATACAATCTTTCCACCCTACTAATAAAAAAAATTACCTACTAATACTAATTATTTACCAATTACCAATACATTAATTTACAATATAAAAATAAATAAAAATTAGACACAAAAAAATATTTTAAAAAATGTAATTACTTACAATTAAATTACTTCCCAAGCTATTCCCCTATAAACACACAACCCACTACAGAAAATAATGTAATAAAAGTAACATATTTATCAATTAATCAATTACAATAAATTACAAATTATATTTTAATTAATTACCAATTAACAATTAATTCTAAATAAATAACAATAAATAAAATAACATATTTAATTAATTATAATTAAATTACTTCCCACCCTATTCCCCTATAAACCCACAACCCGTTACAGAAAATAAATTACTAAAATTAACATATTTATCAATTAATCAATTAAAATTAATTACCAATTATATTTTAATTAATAACCAATTAATAATTCATTGACAATTAATTTCAAATAAATAAAATAACATATTTAAATAATTATAATTAAATTACTTCCCACCCTATTCCCCTATAAACCCACAACCCGCTACAGAAAATAAATTACTAAAAATAACATATTTATCAATTAATCATTTAAAATTAATTACCAATTATATTTTAATTAATTACCAATTAATAATTAATTAACAATTAATTCTAAATAAATACCAATAAATAAAATAACATATTTAATAATTATAATTAAATTACTTCCCACCCTATTCCCCTATAAACCCACAACCCGCTACAGAATTATATTACACAAAAATTCAAAATTAATATTAACTTACCTTAAATTCAATATTTATGTTGTCTATATTCTGTCTAGTCGATATTATGTCCATTCTATATGTTTGATTCGATATTATGTCCATTCTATTAGATATTAAAATGTTCTAGTCGATAATAAAAACTCGATATTTTGACTCTATACCCTTTCTACGACCTGTGGGAAGACTGGGAGAGTTTACCCGGGAGCAGAAAGCCTTCTAACCCATAAAAAATAGTTTAAAAAAAGGGATAGGCAGCCTGTCCAGGCATCATGCCGTACCACTTCACCACAGCAAGCCCAATAGTGTTTCTGTCCCCCCCCCCACAACCCCTGGGGATTATTTGGGGATTTACCACAATTCTGCCTTGTGGCAGGGGTGCAAAAAGCCCACTAAACACCAAGGATATATTGTTTAGTTTTCGCAAAAATAAATAAGGAGTGTGGACGTGCCGCCCTGGTGTTGAGCCTATCTCACAGGACCCACTCAGTCCATGATAACTAGGGCTGAGTATGTAAGTAGAGCACTTAGATGGGTAGAAGGCAGGGATCTCCGTAGACCCCCCATATCACTCAGGTGGAACACAATGCCATCAAACTTTAATCTAAATACCAAGGACACTACACTCTTGCCATAGCTAATCCCCCAAGAATAGCAATGTAGCATTACTTTACAGTGCTGACAGTCCTCACAACCAGGAACTGTCAATCCAAATTTAGTGGCTGCCTTTTCCTCTATAGAACACTGAAAGGAACCAGAACACATATCCATACCCCTACGTTTTTAAGTGGGATGAAAAAAGGGAGGTCTCTAAAATAGGGGTGGCCTATTTAATTAAGGGTGTGGCTTAAAAATGTAAACTAAATTTCTGCGAGTCCTACAGTGTGCCACCAAGCAGTATTTTGGTTCCTTGCTGTACTTTCTGCTATTGCATCTAGAAATATAATGCAACAACTGACCTAAAGGCAGACAGGACTAGTGGCTTTGTCAATGGTTGTTTCGGTTATGAAATTGTGAGACTGTGAATTAAACATTTCAGAGACCTGTAATGTACATCGTCACTTCCATAAGGGTCACTCTATGTTAGACATGCACACCATCTGTGGCCCAGCATCTTCTTCATCTGCATATCAAACACCTCATCTTTCCTCTTCGGCACCCTCTTTTCACTATCTCTTGAATGTACTTCCTCGCATCTCCTTTACTTCACCACCCCTCAAACACACAACGCGACCACTCGCCAGTAAGTAAAGTATTCTCTTTTACTTTCGCCTTGCCAATATTCTGACAACTGTGTAACCTCGTCGCACACATTTGTACTGAGCCACAATTGCTACTGAAATAACTGGCCATGCTCTGTGCCTGCCGCAGAGAGGCCATGAATTGGATGCCTGTTTATTCTGAACACCTGACAGGCATTGTGAGAAACTAGTTCTGCCTTCAGCCTCGGCTACAGAACGCTCAGTACTGGCCCGTTATAAATACATGGAGGCGACTCATTTGAAAGTATGTACAATACAAGTGCAATATTGTAAACAAAAAAAAACAGAAACACAACATCCTAGAAATAACTAAAACTATTAGGTAATGCAATATCAAGTAAAATGTGAAAAATAAACAGAAACCAAATCGCTTACATGCATTACCTAAAACTCTTTAGTTTCATTGTTCAAAAAATTGATGAATGATTTTTGCCTTTAAGGTTAAGGACATGAATACAGGACCCGATACGGACCAATTTCAATGTCTGTAAATATTTAGTACCGCGTCTGAGACTGGAAGGCACCTGGCCCACTTAAAGCCCTACATACACCCCCCATATCCCCCAACATAGTTCCCCATTTGCTCCTCGTTAAAAATGGTTTGTAGTCTTGACTAATGTATTATGCATCGGTCCTATACAATTTTGCTCTCTGCTGTTTAAAACCCACACATACGCCACTCTTCACTTCCCCTCTTTATTTCTATTCTCCTGCTCTTTATTTAGTTCTATGTTTTTCTCTACTTATTCTCTTAAATGCCAGCTGGAACACCAACCTAACAAAAGGGATGTCGGAGAAAGGAAGAAATCATTCAAAGGGGAAAACCAAAAACAGGACATGGTTGGCCTCACAGCTACAAGAAAGAGCATTGAGTAGCGACTAGATCGAGGTCATCACAAATGCTTGACACACACTGAGACTCATACCGCCCGTAGACACACTACGCTAAGCGCTACCTCTTCAGCTATTCTCCTCTCAACGTTGCTGCACACAACCTTCTGCACACCACTAACTACAATAATCGTTTACAACACATAGTAATGTTTATTGTTCTTCGATGTTGCATTTTGTTTCCCACTGTACTACTGATGGAGCAAGGTTTCATACGCAAATAAACTTGCTTGGACTCAATCCTTTCGAAATAACATGTAATAAGTTAACCAACATGTTTTGTGAATACTAATCATGCACAACACAACATTTTCTGTATCTAGGGGTAGCTTACCTATGTGCTTTACTAACGAATAATTTGTGTGTATTAAAATGGCTGCTGAAAACATGGGAACTCTTCTGCGCATGCGTCAACTGCATCTACGTAGTGTGACGTCTTTTAAATCTCACATGCCAGTGCATATGCTTTTGCTTGAACTAAACCTTGTGTGTTTTTCTTAACTGCTAATGCAATAGATAAAATAAATTAATGGGATTAGAGTAGGAATAAGTGGTATACAGTGCATTCATTTATTTTCGTACTCTAACATGTTCTTCCTTTACTTTATTATTAGTTCATATTTAGGCCTGGAGGGTGACTGAAAGAGCCATTTTGTCATGGGGACGCAGGCGCATTGAACACTGAACTTCATGGAAATGACATTGAACTGCAGCCAAAGGACTGTCTAACAAGAGATGCGCTTGAGAACTGAACCTTTTGAACCGAAGAAGGAAAGAAAAAGTGTCAATTTTGAATACATTGTTGATGATTCAATGAAATGTGGGTGGGAATATTAAAGCATAGAAAACGAAGTAAGGGGAGGGAACATTAGAACAATTAAGTCAAAGAAAGTGACTTCATACTAGTATGGTGTGATGACCTCTCCCAGTCCCACTGTAACCACTCGTTCTGTTCTTTTTGTCTCTTGGCATCCCATAGTGATTTTTTTAAGGCTTTGCGCAATAAAGCCATGTTATTGGCAGAGAGCGTGGTGCCTTTAAGTTTATGCAGGCGCACGGCCCTCCTTAGGGCTCTTCTTTGGCTGGCTAACTCCGGGTCAAGGGTCAGCTTCGGACGTGGCCCATAGGATCTGTGTTGAGCTTCAGGGCCTGTTAGGAGGTCTCGTAATTTGGCAATAGCATTGTCCCACCGATGATGAAAGTCTGTAGGGGCATTATGCGTGGAATTTGGAATTTCTCCCCCAAGCCAAGTACCCACCTTGACAGAGCCCGAAGCGTCCCATTTAATTCTTCTGACTAAAGTGTGGAGTTCGGCCTGCATTGAGTGCCCCACTTCAGTTATTTCGGCAGCGGCAGGCACTTGCAGTTGCATTGTTACAGTTAAGGGATTATGGTCGCTCTCGGAACGAGTGGAAATTTCCATCTTGATTCATTTATTCGCCAGAGATGGTGATAAGAAGATGTAATCGATGGTCGATATATTCTTAAATGTTGGCGGAAAATAAACACCCGGGTTCTATTCCAATATAATTTGCTTTGCAGAGCGTAGGTTGTAGTTAGTTAGAAAAGTAATCGTGGTTTCTTGCTCTTTAGATTTAATGACTGAAAGGGCGTTGGTTGCTTGGTCTCTGATGTTGATGTCCCCTAGTAACAATACCTCTGCTGAGGCGAATTCCAGTAAAAGTTCTTCTAGGTGTTTAATCAGTAGGACTGTTGCCATTGATTTTAAAGTTTTAGCTGTGTTGTGATAACAATTGATTAAGAGCATTGAGAAAGCCTTACCTAAAGATGAGAGACCGGTAATTAGCACAGTCTGCCCCGCCGTTAAGTTCCGAAAGATGGGACTAGCCGTAATCTTACGCCCATGTTTGATGAAAATGGAAAGGCCCCCAGAGGGTCTTCCATAGGAACAGGGATGGGTAGCTGATTGAAAGAGTTCATAATAGCCGTGGAGAGGCGATGGAGATAGAGACCAAGTCTCCTGAAAACAAATAATGTCACTTTTATTCAGGAATTCCACGGCTGATTTGGATGAAAAGATTGACTTTAACCCAGCCACATTCCAAGACGTGATGGTCAGTTTAGAGTCTGGCCAGTTGGCTTCCCCGTTAGGAGGACTGCTGCTGAGAGCATATGGTTGAAGGCTTTCGGTCGAAGTGCCCATAGTGGCTTTCAGTATCATGGGAGACAGGATGGCTGGATTTACAGCTTACCAGACGTTGATTATTAGTGCATGAGATGTTTATAAGGTTATCCACTTTCGAAGCTTCTGGAAGCCAGACATGAGTTGCACCCCGGGTTCCTTTCAGAACGCTGATTTTTTTTGTAACATCGTTTTTATTGCAGCACCAAAATAAATGTACAGACATTAAGTTCACGGCATAATCATAAAGCATAGCAAGAAGACATAGTAGTGATTGTCCTTCCCCATCATGATTGGCATGTCCCCAATAAGAAGACTGTTCTGCCTTAACGCTTAGGTCAGTCCTTGCTGCATAATTCAACATCTGACATCCTATTAGCAAGAAAAAGTGGGTTGCTTTTGTAATTTTCGCCCCTCCCCCACCCCTATCAGACACCCTCCCCCCTTTACCCCAACAGTTTCGAACTCACCCCCCTCCCCTGTGGCCGCGCTGTGCAAAAAATCCTAGGCAGAGCAAAGTCTGGTGTGTTGCAGGAAGGTCTTATACATTCGCTAAGGTGTGTCCCCGGGTGTGTTAGCGGGGTTAGCTGCCAATAGTTCCTCCATCTCCTCATCCCCCTCATCAGCATCATCACGGAGCGCCTGTACCATCATTTCCCATGCTGTCGCCCTCTCCATAGCCTTCTCATCATCCGTTCTCCAAGCCATCTGGTACCTCAAAGTACTTTCACACGCTGCCCACCGCAAACATTCACCATACCATCGCTTATATGTGGGTCCCGCTTTCGACTTCCAATTCCTCGTGATTTCCCGCTTTGCAAGGATCAGCCCCAAATCTACAAACCGACTGGTATCTTTATTCTTGGATGTGTGCGGAAACCAGTGCAGGACCCCCACTGCCTTGGTGTACTGTATGTCCCTATCCGTTGCATTGTTCAGAGCCCTCCCAATCTCCTGCCAGTAATCCCCCAAGGCGGGGCAGTCCCACAGCATGTGACCCAACTCCGCCCCAACTGTGTTACACCTGGGACAGGCCGCTTGTTCCACCCCAAAGTATTGCCGTATTTTCCCAGGTGTGAGGTATGCCCGATGAATAATGTAGAAATGTATTAGCTGGAACCTGGCGTTTCTCGAGCTTTTCCGTGCCCGTCATAGCAACTGACCCCAAGTCGCATCGGGGATCTCCATTTGGAGGTCCAACTCCCACTTAGCCTTCAAAGCCGCGAGCGGCTGCAAAGCCTCCCGCAACATTCTGGAGTATAGACAGGTTACCGCCTTAAAGGTCCCGGCTGCCATCATCGTATATTGGCACGCCATGGAGATCACCGGTTCCTGCAACCCCTCTCCCCAGTGGTCCTGCATCGCGCCTTTTACCGCCGCATGCAACAAGTAGTCGCCTCGCGGGAGGTCGAACCTCTCCTGCAGGTCCTGAAACGGGAGCAGCACACCATCCTCGTACAAGTCCCCCAGCATGTGGACCCCAGCTTCTTCCCAGCCCAGTAAACGTGACCAGTCCCCTCCATGAGGGAGCGCCGTAACCATCCCCAGCGGAATTTCAGGAGCATACATAAGGCGGACCCCGCTCGCTTGCGCGCTTGATTCCAGCAGAGTCGAAATGTCTGTTCCTCCACTGTCAGATCCCTAACCAAGAGTTTCTGATGCAGTGTGATGTACGCCAACACATGCCGCGGGGTGCCCTCGTCTCTAGCATGTTCCGGGCCTCTATACACCCTCGCGACCTCCTGAGTGAAAGCCTGCAACTGAGCCGCCAGATAATACCCTTCAAAATCCGGCACCGCCATGCCCCCCTCATCCTTGGGCCGCAAGAGGGTATCCAGCGCGATTCGTCGCCTACCTGTGCCCCAAAGAAACGCTATGGTCAGTGACCTCAGGCGTCGGAAATCAGAGCCTGGGATCCATACCGGGAGCGTCCTAAAGTAGTACAGCAGCCTGGGCAGAGCCACCATCTTAAGTAGGGAGATCCGACCAGCCAGTGACAGTGGAAGAGTGGACCAAAAATCCATACTCCCTCTCAAGGCTGTAATGCAACGGTTAATATTACCATCCAGCATATCCGTGGGGGTATGGTAGACGTAAACGCCAAGATAGTGCAGACAGTTCGGTTCCCACCGGAGTTCCTGCGCCGTGAGAGGGCACGGCTCACTGTGTCTCAGGGGGAATAGACAGGACTTGGGCCAATTGACCTTCAGGCCCGACAGTCGCCCAAACCGCTCCAACAGACGTCTCGCCCCCAGCAGCTCTGCTTCCGCATCAGCCAAGAACATCAGTAGGTCATCAGCGTACAACGAAATGAGGTGCGGCCTATCCCTATACATCAGTCCTGCATAGTGGCGGCCCGATCTGGCCTCCACTGCAAAGGGTTCCATTGCCAAAGCAAACAAGAGGGGAGAGAGGGAGCACCCTTGCCTGGTGCCTCGTCGCACGGGGTACTGCTTCGAGATCAGGGAGCCAACCCTGACTCTAGCTACGGCTTCCGTATACAGGACTTTGGTCCAGTTGATGTACCCCTCCCCCAGCCCGAAACGCCGCATCACCTCGTACAGATAATCCCACTCAAGACTATCAAAGGCCTTCTCTATGTCTATGGAGAGCACAAATGGAATAGTGGTGTCCGACCAGTGGGCCCCCATCAACCTTGTAAGCCTGCGGATATTGTGGGTAGTGTTACGCGTAGGGATAAAGCCGCACTGATCCTTGTGAACCAGGCCGGTAATGTGGGCCAGAAGTCTATTCGCCAGGATTTTACTCAGGATCTTGTAGTCCGTCGTAAGCATGGACAATGGACGGTAGGAGGATAGAGCAGCGCCCTCCCTGCCAGGTTTTAACAATGGGATCATGAGGGCCTCACACATTGAGCTCGGGAGCCGACCCCGCGATTGCGCTTCATTATAAACCAATTGCAGTTGCGGAGCTAGGTGCTCCAAATATTTACTATAAAACTCGATCGGGAGACCGTCGAGCCCCGGAGTCTTATTCCTAGCCATCTGCTTCACTGCACTCCCTATCTCCCCGATCGTAATGGGCCGATCCAACTCCTCTGCCTCCGAATCCTCCAATTGCGGTAGCTGTAATCCTTCTAAAAAGGTGCGCAGCTCATCCACCCCGCCCGTCTCTCCGCTCTCGTACAAACATTCGTAATACGCCCTGAACCTATCCAGAATCCCGGCCTGGGTGTGGCATAGCTCCTCCCCCACTGCCTGAATCGCCATGATCGGCGTGCCCCGCCTGATCGGATTGGCAAGCCACGCCAGCATCGACCCCGCCTTATCACCTTCCGCATGCGCCTTTGTCATATACGCTTTATGGTCAAAGCTACGCAGTCATTCCAATTCCACCGCTAGCGCTTCCCTGGCGCTACTAAGCCCCTCCTGAAGCTCGGGGCGATTCGGGCGTTCCCTCTCCTTCTCCCTCAACCGCTTCTCCGCCTTCTCAAGATCATCCAGCAAAGTCCTACGAGCCCCTGCAGCGCTTCCAATACAGTGCCCCCTGACCACCACCTTAAACGCGTCCCACTCCACCGCCCTAGTAGAGGCGGAGCCACTATTCTCCTCAAAGTAGCGCTCTATTCGCTCCCCTAGGGCCTTCCTGAAGAGCAAGTCATCCAAGGTATCAGGTTGCAGTCGCCATGTTGGTACACAGTTAACTTCCACCATCCAGTTCAGGGACAACAACAAAGGATTGTGGTCCGACATTGTGCGAGCCAAATACTCCGCGCCACCCACTGTAGAGAGCATATGTGATGAGCACAGAAACGCATCCAACCTAACATGCAGGTCATGCAAATGCGAGTGAAAGGAATAATCCCTAGCGGTGGGGTGCAGTGTCCTCCAGGCGTCTCCTAGAGCCCAACTCTCCTGCCACTCCAGCCTGCGTTTAGCCACCCTGTGTGCTGGGGACGCGCGCAGCGGGGGATGGGATCTATCCAAATCAACATCTACCACCGAGTTGAAATCCCCCCCCATGAGCACTGGCCCTGCTAGATAATTCGCCAGTTTGCCCGAGAGTGTTGTTAGAAAAGCGGGCAAATCCACATTGGGGGCGTACACGCTGCAGAGAGATACCACCCGGCCCCTCAATCTCCCCTCCACCGCCACAAACCTACCCTCCGGATCTACCAACGTCTTAGTGACTTGGAAAGGGACCCCCGCACGTATCCAAATCAACGTCCCTCTTGCAAAGGCTGAACATGTCGTGTTAAACAGTTGCCCCCTCCACCTCCTTTGTAGCGCAATCCCCTCCTGCTTGTTGAGATGCGTCTCTTGTAAGAAAGCAATGTGCACACCTCTACGCTTTGGTACGCTTGAACCTTGTGCCTTCGTGTCATAGTTTGCAGACCCGCACATTCCAGGTCACACATTTCAAAGCCCCCGTACTAGCCATGTCCCTTTGCACACACAGATAGAACAACAGAAGTCATCGACCATGCGCGTTTGCCAACCACGTGCCGCCCATCCCTCCCACTCCAAACAAATGAAACCCCCCCCCCCCCCAAGACAACCAGAGCAACCCCAACTACTCTCGGCTCCCACCCCCCCAGGACAGGCCCCCCCACAATCTGAAGCGACCCCATCCAAACTGTCACACCCAACTACCCCTCAAAGGAAGGCACTAGTGTTCGCAGTCTCCACTGCGATGACCGTAAGGGCCAGTAGGGCGCGGATCGATGCCGAAAGGTTCGTCCAAGCAAATCAATCCCGCACATTCCGCCCCACGATCCCCTCATCACAGAGTCACGAAACCCCAAATAACAGTGTACTGCGCTCACGGGCACAGCGCCCCAGTGTCTGACCAGTCGGCCGCTCCTCCCGTCCAGCGTGTCACGCCTCAAGGATCTCCCCAGAAGTCTGCGGTGTCACTATAGGGCCTTTGGCTCCACCAAATTCCGAGAGCCCCGTCTCCGACCCCGTGCCCTGCTCTTCAGAGTCCGTGCCCTTCCCGGACTGACTCCTGGTCACGCTAGATAGGTCCACAACTGCCTGCAGAGCCGCCTTCCTCTCTGCCTCTGTTTGTGACACGGATGGTTTACCAGTTCTCCGACGATTTTTTCGAATCCGTTGGGACTTCCTGACCCGCTGCGCCACTCTAGCTTCCTCCGCCCTGGCTTTAGCTCCATCCGTTCCAGCTTTATAGGTGTCCCACCAGGCCCAGGCATCCGCCGAGGTCGTAAAAAAAAGGGATTTTTCGTCCACCACCACTCTCAGCTTCGCCGGGAAGAGCAGGGAATATTTTATGCCCTCACCATGGAGCTCACGCTTGAGGGACAAGAAGTTGGCCCTGAGTCTCTGAGTCTCAAACGTGTAGTCCGGGAATATGGTGACTCTGTTATTATCCACTTGAAAAGGTCCCGCTTCCCTCGCCCTCTGTAGCAGCCAATCTCGGTCTCTGTAATGGAGCAACTTGAACACCACCGGGCGAGGTGGAAGGCCCGGGGCCGGCGGCCGAGCCGGTACCCTGTGGGCCCGCTCTAGGGAGAAGAAAGGAGACAATCCCTCCGGCGCCACCTCAGTACGTAGCCAGTTGTCGAGGTAGCCCACCATGTCGTCGCCCTCAATTTTCTCCGGTAGGCCCACAAGGCGAACATTATTGCGCCTACTCCTGTTTTCCGCATCCTCGGCCCTCCTCTCCAGCACCTTCAGCCGGTCTAGGGCATCTGCCATCTGCGCTTTCACCGCTGCGTGGTCCGGAGCCAATTCCTGAACAGCGATCTCCACAGACTTCACTCTATCCTTAAGCTTGTCGTGATCTGCTTTCAGGAGACCCAAGCCCGTTGCCACCTGGGCTATGTCCTGCTGCAGGGCGTCTTTTGTGGTCGCGATGGCCTCCAATATACGGTCTTGCATGCGTTGAAGAGCAGATTGATCACGATCCGCTCCTTCCGCAGTCTCTGTGTCGGTCGCTCCTTCCCCCTTCCCTTTCGATTTCACCATCTCGGCTGCAAATGGTAGCGGCCTCTAGGGTCACCTCGTCACCCCCACTCCGCACTGCAAGGCTCCACCACCAGGGAATTCCCCGGACAATAGGATCAGATAGTTCAGATGTGCTTAGCACAGCGGGCTCCGCTCCAATCAATCTAGATGAGGCCGCATTCTAGGGTCTACTGCACCCGGTGAGCCTTCAGATGCCAGTCTGTGCTCAGATAGCCGGGACCGTCGTCACAGGGCCGCCGCCATTTTATCGCTTCTTCACCAAACTTAATTGTGGTCACGACCCCACAGCTCGCATCAACTTGAGGAAAGTTCGCCCGTGTCCGCCGAGGTGGTCAAGAGGGGACTTTCAATCCATCCAACACCGCCAGTAACAGGCCAGCAGAGGAGTCCGGCCTCGTGCTCCCGTCGTGTCTTTGTCTCGGGCTCAGGGCGCCATCTGAGCTCGATGGCCTCACGCCCGGTGCCAACTTTCAAAGTCAAATTTCAGGGCCAGGAACAGCTTTAGGTCGTCCGCTGCGAGCGCCGCACCCTCCGCAATGACTTCAGATTTTGAGTTTCCCCAGTTTCGCTGGGATCCGTTCAGATAATCAGGATGATATTCGGGATCGGGCGCGGAGCTCCGGGCTCACGCTGCCTACCTCCTCGGCATCCAAGCCACGCCACCCTTCCTTTCAGAACACTGATGTGCGGCCTCACAGGGTCTACCTGAAGAGGAACATGGGGATATTTTTGTTGTTTAGGAACCCACAGTTCTATACCCCAGTTTTCAAATTTTTGACTTGCCCGAGAATTACATCCCTTATAGATTCTCAGGACCACGTAGTAATAGTTGCTTCAGAGCCCCCTTTGCCTGATAATGAGGCAAACTTGACCGATGTGAGATCTGAAGAGGTGACCCCGGAGAGCGCCGGGACATGACTGAATAGGCGAATAAGGTTGTTTCTATTGAGGATGTCTTGTGGGCCCTTGTGATCGTAATGTGGAAAAAAAAAAACAAATTCTGCTTCATTTTCCGGACTTTGATTGTTCTGTCTCCTAGCTATTTCGATTTCAGGTGGAGATACCTTGAGATGTTGAGGTCGTACTTCAGGTAGATAGTTATTCCCCCCTAGTTCTTCCGGGACATGTATTAGTTGGGACTGAAAAGACCTCTGCGTTTGTATAGAGGGAGCCCAATGGGGTTCGATTGGGTCACCTGACGGGTGGCACAGGAAGCGGCCCGTCGCTTCACCTTCTGTTGTAGTTTGGGACTCTGCATTTGTTCGTTTTACCTTTCCCGGGCCTTTGATTGGGCTGTTCCGTATGTTTGGTACTTCCGTTGCGGGCTGCGCTGTGTTATTTTGGCCGCCTAGGCTTTGGTCATGAAAGGCTATTCCTTTAGTTTTATTCATAACTTCAGTTATTTCGGCAGCGGCAGGCACTTGCAGTTGCATTGTTACAGTTAAGGGATTATGGTCGCTCTCGGAACGAGTGGAAATTTCCATCTTGATTCATTTATTCGCCAGAGATGCTGATAAGAAGATGTAATCGATGGTCGATATATTCTTAAATGTTGGCGGAAAATAAACACCCGGGTTCTGTTCCAATATAATTTGCTTTGCAGAGCGTAGGTTGTAGTTAGTTAGAAAAGTAATCGTGGTTTCTTGCTCTTTAGATTTAATGACTGAAAGGGCGTTGGTTGCTTGGTCTCTGATGTTGATGTCCCCTAGTAACAATACCTCTGCTGAGGCGAATTCCAGTAAAAGTTCTTCTAGGTGTTTAATCAGTAGGACTGTTGCCATTGATTTTAAAGTTTTAGCTGTGTTGTGATAACAATTGATTAAGAGCATTGAGAAAGCCTTACCTAAAGATGAGAGACCGGTAATTAGCATAGTCTGCCCCGCCGTTAAGTTCCGAAAGATGGGACTAGCCGTAATCTTACGCCCATGTTTGATGAAAATGGAAAGGCCCCCAGAGGGTCTTCCATAGGAACAGGGATGGGTAGCTGATTGAAAGAGTTCATAATAGCCATGGAGAGGCGATGGAGATAGAGACCAAGTCTCCTGAAAACAAATAATGTCACTTTTATTCAGGAATTCCACGGCTGATTTGGATGAAAAGATTGACTTTAACCCAGCCACATTCCAAGACGTGATGGTCAGTTTAGAGTCTGGCCAGTTGGCTTCCCCGTTAGGAGGACTGCTGCTGAGAGCATATGGTTGAAGGCTTTCGGTCGAAGTGCCCATAGTGGCTGTCAGTATCATGGGAGACAGGATGGCTGGATTTACAGCTTACCAGACGTTGATTATTAGTGCATGAGATGTTTATAAGGTTATCCACTTTCGAAGCTTCTGGAAGCCAGACATGAGTTGCACCCCGGGTTCCTTTCAGAACGCTGATTTTTTTTGTAACATCGTTTTTATTGCAGCACCAAAATAAATGTACAGACATTAAGTTCACGGCATAATCATAAAGCATAGCAAGAAGACATAGTAGTGATTGTCCTTCCCCATCATGATTGGCATGTCCCCAATAAGAAGACTGTTCTGCCTTAACGCTTAGGTCAGTCCTTGCTGCATAATTCAACATCTGACATCCCATTAGCAAGAAAAAGTGGGTTGCTTTTGTAATTTTCGCCCCTCCCCCACCCCTATCAGACACCCTCCCCCCCTTTACCCCAACAGTTTCGAACTCACCCCCCTCCCCTGTGGCCGCGCTGTGCAAAAAATCCTAGGCAGAGCAAAGTCTGGTGTGTTGCAGGAAGGTCTTATACATTCGCTAAGGTGTGTCCCCGGGTGTGTTAGCGGGGTTAGCTGCCAATAGTTCCTCCATCTCCTCATCCCCCTCATCAGCATCATCACGGAGCGCCTGTACCATCATTTCCCATGCTGTCGCCCTCTCCATAGCCTTCTCATCATCCGTTCTCCAAGCCATCTGGTACCTCAAAGTACTTTCACACGCTGCCCACCGCAAACATTCACCATACCATCGCTTATATGTGGGTCCCGCTTTCGACTTCCAATTCCTCGTGATTTCCCGCTTTGCAAGGATCAGCCCCAAATCTACAAACCGACTGGTATCTTTATTCTTGGATGTGTGCGGAAACCAGTGCAGGACCCCCACTGCCTTGGTGTACTGTATGTCCCTATCCGTTGCATTGTTCAGAGCCCTCCCAATCTCCTGCCAGTAATCCCCCAAGGCGGGGCAGTCCCACAGCATGTGACCCAACTCCGCCCCAACTGTGTTACACCTGGGACAGGCCGCTTGTTCCACCCCAAAGTATTGCCGTATTTTCCCAGGTGTGAGGTATGCCCGATGAATAATGTAGAAATGTATTAGCTGGAACCTGGCGTTTCTCGAGCTTTTCCGTGCCCGTCATAGCAACTGACCCCAAGTCGCATCGGGGATCTCCATTTGGAGGTCCAACTCCCACTTAGCCTTCAAAGCCGCGAGCGGCTGCAAAGCCTCCCGCAACATTCTGGAGTATAGACAGGTTACCGCCTTAAAGGTCCCGGCTGCCATCATCGTATATTGGCACGCCATGGAGATCACCGGTTCCTGCAACCCCTCTCCCCAGTGGTCCTGCATCGCGCCTTTTACCGCCGCATGCAACAAGTAGTCGCCTCGCGGGAGGTCGAACCTCTCCTGCAGGTCCTGAAACGGGAGCAGCACACCATCCTCGTACAAGTCCCCCAGCATGTGGACCCCAGCTTCTTCCCAGCCCAGTAAACGTGACCAGTCCCCTCCATGAGGGAGCGCCGTAACCATCCCCAGCGGAATTTCAGGAGCATACATAAGGCGGACCCCGCTCGCTTGCGCGCTTGATTCCAGCAGAGTCGAAATGTCTGTTCCTCCACTGTCAGATCCCTAACCAAGAGTTTCTGATGCAGTGTGATGTACGCCAACACATGCCGCGGGGTGCCCTCGTCTCTAGCATGTTCCGGGCCTCTATACACCCTCGCGACCTCCTGAGTGAAAGCCTGCAACTGAGCCGCCAGATAATACCCTTCAAAATCCGGCACCGCCATGCCCCCCTCATCCTTGGGCCGCAAGAGGGTATCCAGCGCGATTCGTCGCCTACCTGTGCCCCAAAGAAACGCTATGGTCAGTGACCTCAGGCGTCGGAAATCAGAGCCTGGGATCCATACCGGGAGCGTCCTAAAGTAGTACAGCAGCCTGGGCAGAGCCACCATCTTAAGTAGGGAGATCCGACCAGCCAGTGACAGTGGAAGAGTGGACCAAAAATCCATACTCCCTCTCAAGGCTGTAATGCAACGGTTAATATTACCATCCAGCATATCCGTGGGGGTATGGTAGACGTAAACGCCAAGATAGTGCAGACAGTTCGGTTCCCACCGGAGTTCCTGCGCCGTGAGAGGGCACGGCTCACTGTGTCTCAGGGGGAATAGACAGGACTTGGGCCAATTGACCTTCAGGCCCGACAGTCGCCCAAACCGCTCCAACAGACGTCTCGCCCCCAGCAGCTCTGCTTCCGCATCAGCCAAGAACATCAGTAGGTCATCAGCGTACAACGAAATGAGGTGCGGCCTATCCCTATACATCAGTCCTGCATAGTGGCGGCCCGATCTGGCCTCCACTGCAAAGGGTTCCATTGCCAAAGCAAACAAGAGGGGAGAGAGGGAGCACCCTTGCCTGGTGCCTCGTCGCACGGGGTACTGCTTCGAGATCAGGGAGCCAACCCTGACTCTAGCTACGGCTTCCGTATACAGGACTTTGGTCCAGTTGATGTACCCCTCCCCCAGCCCGAAACGCCGCATCACCTCGTACAGATAATCCCACTCAAGACTATCAAAGGCCTTCTCTATGTCTATGGAGAGCACAAATGGAATAGTGGTGTCCGACCAGTGGGCCCCCATCAACCTTGTAAGCCTGCGGATATTGTGGGTAGTGTTACGCGTAGGGATAAAGCCGCACTGATCCTTGTGAACCAGGCCGGTCATGTGGGCCAGAAGTCTATTCGCCAGGATTTTACTCAGGATCTTGTAGTCCGTCGTAAGCATGGACAATGGACGGTAGGAGGATAGAGCAGCGCCCTCCCTGCCAGGTTTTAACAATGGGATCATGAGGGCCTCACACATTGAGCTCGGGAGCCGACCCCGCGATTGCGCTTCATTATAAACCAATTGCAGTTGCGGAGCTAGGTGCTCCAAATATTTACTATAAAACTCGATCGGGAGACCGTCGAGCCCCGGAGTCTTATTCCTAGCCATCTGCTTCACTGCACTCCCTATCTCCCCGATCGTAATGGGCCGATCCAACTCCTCTGCCTCCGAATCCTCCAATTGCGGTAGCTGTAATCCTTCTAAAAAGGTGCGCAGCTCATCCACCCCGCCCGTCTCTCCGCTCTCGTACAAACATTCGTAATACGCTATGAACCTATCCAGAATCCCGGCCTGGGTGTGGCATAGCTCCTCCCCCACCGCCTGAATCGCCATGATCGGCGTGCCCCGCCTGATCGGATTGGCAAGCCACGCCAGCATCGACCCCGCCTTATCACCTTCCGCATGCGCCTTTGTCATATACGCTTTATGGTCAAAGCTACGCAGTCATTCCAATTCCACCGCTAGCGCTTCCCTGGCGCTACTAAGCCCCTCCTGAAGCTCGGGGCGATTCGGGCGTTCCCTCTCCTTCTCCCTCAACCGCTTCTCCGCCTTCTCAAGATCATCCAGCAAAGTCCTACGAGCCCCTGCAGCGCTTCCAATACAGTGCCCCCTGACCACCACCTTAAACGCGTCCCACTCCACCGCCCTAGTAGAGGCGGAGCCACTATTCTCCTCAAAGTAGCGCTCTATTCGCTCCCCTAGGGCCTTCCTGAAGAGCAAGTCATCCAAGGTATCAGGTTGCAGTCGCCATGTTGGTACACAGTTAACTTCCACCATCCAGTTCAGGGACAACAACAAAGGATTGTGGTCCGACATTGTGCGAGCCAAATACTCCGTGCCACCCACTGTAGAGAGCATATGTGATGAGCACAGAAACGCATCCAACCTAACATGCAGGTCATGCAAATGCGAGTGAAAGGAATAATCCCTAGCGGTGGGGTGCAGTGTCCTCCAGGCGTCTCCTAGAGCCCAACTCTCCTGCCACTCCAGCCTGCGTTTAGCCACCCTGTGTGCTGGGGACGCGCGCAGCGGGGGATGGGATCTATCCAAATCAACATCTACCACCGAGTTGAAATCCCCCCCCATGAGCACTGGCCCTGCTAGATAATTCGCCAGTTTGCCCGAGAGTGTTGTTAGAAAAGCGGGCAAATCCACATTGGGGGCGTACACGCTGCAGAGAGATACCACCCGGCCCCTCAATCTCCCCTCCACCGCCACAAACCTACCCTCCGGATCTACCAACGTCTTAGTGACTTGGAAAGGGACCCCCGCACGTATCCAAATCAACGTCCCTCTTGCAAAGGCTGAACATGTCGTGTTAAACAGTTGCCCCCTCCACCTCCTTTGTAGCGCAATCCCCTCCTGCTTGTTGAGATGCGTCTCTTGTAAGAAAGCAATGTGCACACCTCTACGCTTTAGGTACGCTTGAACCTTGTGCCTTCGTGTCATAGTTTGCAGACCCGCACATTCCAGGTCACACATTTCAAAGCCCCCGTACTAGCCATGTCCCTTTGCACACACAGATAGAACAACAGAAGTCATCGACCATGCGCGTTTGCCAACCACGTGCCGCCCATCCCTCCCACTCCAAACAAATGAAACCCCCCCCCCCCCCCAAGACAACCAGAGCAACCCCAACTACTCTCGGCTCCCACCCCCCCAGGACAGGCCCCCCCACAATCTGAAGCGACCCCATCCAAACTGTCACACCCAACTACCCCTCAAAGGAAGGCACTAGTGTTCGCAGTCTCCACTGCGATGACCGTAAGGGCCAGTAGGGCGCGGATCGATGCCGAAAGGTTCGTCCAAGCAAATCAATCCCGCACATTCCGCCCCACGATCCCCTCATCACAGAGTCACGAAACCCCAAATAACAGTGTACTGCGCTCACGGGCACAGCGCCCCAGTGTCTGACCAGTCGGCCGCTCCTCCCGTCCAGCGTGTCACGCCTCAAGGATCTCCCCAGAAGTCTGCGGTGTCACTATAGGGCCTTTGGCTCCACCAAATTCCGAGAGCCCCGTCTCCGACCCCGTGCCCTGCTCTTCAGAGTCCGTGCCCTTCCCGGACTGACTCCTGGTCACGCTAGATAGGTCCACAACTGCCTGCAGAGCCGCCTTCCTCTCTGCCTCTGTTTGTGACACGGATGGTTTACCAGTTCTCCGACGATTTTTTCGAATCCGTTGGGACTTCCTGACCCGCTGCGCCACTCTAGCTTCCTCCGCCCTGGCTTTAGCTCCATCCGTTCCAGCTTTATAGGTGTCCCACCAGGCCCAGGCATCCGCCGAGGTCGTAAAAAAAAGGGATTTTTCGTCCACCACCACTCTCAGCTTCGCCGGGAAGAGCAGGGAATATTTTATGCCCTCACCATGGAGCTCACGCTTGAGGGACAAGAAGTTGGCCCTGAGTCTCTGAGTCTCAAACGTGTAGTCCGGGAATATGGTGACTCTGTTATTATCCACTTGAAAAGGTCCCGCTTACCTCGCCCTCTGTAGCAGCCAATCTCGGTCTCTGTAATGGAGCAACTTGAACACCACCGGGCGAGGTGGAAGGCCCGGGGCCGGCGGCCGAGCCGGTACCCTGTGGGCCCGCTCTAGGGAGAAGAAAGGAGACAATCCCTCCGGCGCCACCTCAGTACGTAGCCAGTTGTCGAGGTAGCCCACCATGTCGTCGCCCTCAATTTTTGTCCGGTAGGCCCACGAGGCGAACATTATTGCGCCTACTCCTGTTTTCCGCATCCTCGGCCCTCCTCTCCAGCACCTTCAGCCGGTCTAGGGCATCTGCCATCTGCGCTTTCACCGCTGCGTGGTCCGGAGCCAATTCCTGAACAGCGATCTCCACAGACTTCACTCTATCCTTAAGCTTGTCGTGATCTGCTTTCAGGAGACCCAAGCCCGTTGCCACCTGGGCTATGTCCTGCTGCAGGGCGTCTTTTGTGGTCGCGATGGCCTCCAATATACGGTCTTGCATGCGTTGAAGAGCAGATTGATCACGATCCGCTCCTTCCGCAGTCTCTGTGTCGGTCGCTCCTTCCCCCTTCCCTTTCGATTTCACCATCTCGGCTGCAAATGGTAGCGGCCTCTAGGGTCACCTCGTCACCCCCACTCCGCACTGCAAGGCTCCACCACCAGGGAATTCCCCGGACAATAGGATCAGATAGTTCAGATGTGCTTAGCACAGCGGGCTCCGCTCCAATCAATCTAGATGAGGCCGCATTCTAGGGTCTACTGCACCCGGTGAGCCTTCAGATGCCAGTCTGTGCTCAGATAGCCGGGACCGTCGTCACAGGGCCGCCGCCATTTTATCGCTTCTTCACCAAACTTAATTGTGGTCACGATGCCCCACAGCTCGCATCAACTTGAGGAAAGTTCGCCCGTGTCCGCCGAGGTGGTCAAGAGGGGACTTTCAATCCATCCAACACCGCCAGTAACAGGTCAGCAGAGGAGTCCGGCCTCGTGCTCCCGTCGTGTCTTTGTCTCGGGCTCAGGGCGCCATCTTAGCTCGATGGCCTCACGCCCGGTGCCAACTTTCAAAGTCAAATTTCAGGGCCAGGAACAGCTTTAGGTCGTCCGCTGCGAGCGCCGCACCCTCCGCAATGACTTCAGATTTTGAGTTTTCCCAGTTTCGCTGGGATCCGTTCAGATAATCAGGATGATATTCGGGATCGGGCGCGGAGCTCCGGGCTCACGCTGCCTACCTCCTCGGCATCCAAGCCACGCCCCCCTTCCTTTCAGAACACTGATGTGCGGCCTCACAGGGTCTACCTGAAGAGGAACATGGGGATATTTTTGTTGTTTAGGAACCCACAGTTCTATACCCCAGTTTTCAAATTTTTGACTTGCCCGAGAATTACATCCCTTATAGATTCTCAGGACCACGTAGTAATAGTTGCTTCAGAGCCCCCTTTGCCTGATAATGAGGCAAACTTGACCGATGTGAGATCTGAAGAGGTGACCCCGGAGAGCGCCGGGACATGACTGAATAGGCGAATAAGGTTGTTTCTATTGAGGATGTCTTGTGGGCCCTTGTGATCGTAATGTGGAAAAAAAAAAACAAATTCTGCTTCATTTTCCGGACTTTGATTGTTCTGTCTCCTAGCTATTTCGATTTCAGGTGGAGATACCTTGAGATGTTGAGGTCGTACTTCAGGTAGATAGTTATTCCCCCCTAGTTCTTCCGGGACATGTATTAGTTGGGACTGAAAAGACCTCTGCGTTTGTATAGAGTGAGCCCAATGGGGTTCGATTGGGTCACCTGACGGGTGGCACAGGAAGCGGCCCGTCGCTTCACCTTCTGTTGTAGTTTGGGACTCTGCATTTGTTCGTTTTACCTTTCCCGGGCCTTTGATTGGGCTGTTCCGTATGTTTGGTACTTCCGTTGCGGGCTGCGCTGTGTTATTTTGGCCGCCTAGGCTTTGGTCATGAAAGGCTATTCCTTTAGTTTTATTCATAACTTCAGTTATTTCGGCAGCGGCAGGCACTTGCAGTTGCATTGTTACAGTTAAGGGATTATGGTCGCTCTCGGAACGAGTGGAAATTTCCATCTTGATTCATTTATTCGCCAGAGATGGTGATAAGAAGATGTAATCGATGGTCGATATATTCTTAAATGTTGGCGGAAAATAAACACCCGGGCTCTGTTCCAATATAATTTGCTTTGCAGAGCGTAGGTTGTAGTTAGTTAGAAAAGTAATCGTGGTTTCTTGCTCTTTAGATTTAATGACTGAAAGGGCGTTGGTTGCTTGGTCTCTGATGTTGATGTCCCCTAGTAACAATACCTCTGCTGAGGCGAATTCCAGTAAAAGTTCTTCTAGGTGTTTAATCAGTAGGACTGTTGCCATTGATTTTAAAGTTTTAGCTGTGTTGTGATAACAATTGATTAAGAGCATTGAGAAAGCCTTACCTAAAGATGAGAGACCGGTAATTAGCATAGTCTGCCCCGCCGTTAAGTTCCGAAAGATGGGACTAGCCGTAATCTTACGCCCATGTTTGATGAAAATAGAAAGGCCCCCAGAGGGTCTTCCATAGGAACAGGGATGGGTAGCTGATTGAAAGAGTTCATAATAGCCGTGGAGAGGAATTCCACGGCTGATTTGGATGAAAAGATTGACTTTAACCCAGCCACATTCCAAGACGTGATGGTCAGTTTAGAGTCTGGCCAGTTGGCTTCCCCGTTAGGAGGACTGCTGCTGAGAGCATATGGTTGAAGGCTTTCGGTCGAAGTGCCCATAGTGGCTGTCAGTATCATGGGAGACAGGATGGCTGGATTTACAGCTTACCAGACGTTGATTATTAGTGCATGAGATGTTTATAAGGTTATCCACTTTCGAAGCTTCTGGAAGCCAGACATGAGTTGCACCCCGGGTTCCTTTCAGAACGCTGATTTTTTTTGTAACATCGTTTTTATTGCAGCACCAAAATAAATGTACAGACATTAAGCTCACGGCATAATCATAAAGCATAGCAAGAAGACATAGTAGTGATTGTCCTTCCCCATCATGATTGGCATGTCCCCAATAAGAAGACTGTTCTGCCTTAACGCTTAGGTCAGTCCTTGCTGCATAATTCAACATCTGACATCCTATTAGCAAGAAAAAGTGGGTTGCTTTTGTAATTTTCGCCCCTCCCCCACCCCTATCAGACACCCTCCCCCCTTTACCCCAACAGTTTCGAACTCACCCCCCTCCCCTGTGGCCGCGCTGTGCAAAAAATCCTAGGCAGAGCAAAGTCTGGTGTGTTGCAGGAAGGTCTTATACATTCGCTAAGGTGTGTCCCCGGGTGTGTTAGCGGGGTTAGCTGCCAATAGTTCCTCCATCTCCTCATCCCCCTCATCAGCATCATCACGGAGCGCCTGTACCATCATTTCCCATGCTGTCGCCCTCTCCATAGCCTTCTCATCATCCGTTCTCCAAGCCATCTGGTACCTCAAAGTACTTTCACACGCTGCCCACCGCAAACATTCACCATACCATCGCTTATATGTGGGTCCCGCTTTCGACTTCCAATTCCTCGTGATTTCCCGCTTTGCAAGGATCAGCCCCAAATCTACAAACCGACTGGTATCTTTATTCTTGGATGTGTGCGGAAACCAGTGCAGGACCCCCACTGCCTTGGTGTACTGTATGTCCCTATCCGTTGCATTGTTCAGAGCCCTCCCAATCTCCTGCCAGTAATCCCCCAAGGCGGGGCAGTCCCACAGCATGTGACCCAACTCCGCCCCAACTGTGTTACACCTGGGACAGGCCGCTTGTTCCACCCCAAAGTATTGCCGTATTTTCCCAGGTGTGAGGTATGCCCGATGAATAATGTAGAAATGTATTAGCTGGAACCTGGCGTTTCTCGAGCTTTTCCGTGCCCGTCATAGCAACTGACCCCAAGTCGCATCGGGGATCTCCATTTGGAGGTCCAATTCCCACTTAGCCTTCAAAGCCGCGAGCGGCTGCAAAGCCTCCCGCAACATTCTGGAGTATAGACAGGTTACCGCCTTAAAGGTCCCGGCTGCCATCATCGTATATTGGCACGCCATGGAGATCACCGGTTCCTGCAACCCCTCTCCCCAGTGGTCCTGCATCGCGCCTTTTACCGCCGCATGCAACAAGTAGTCGCCTCGCGGGAGGTCGAACCTCTCCTGCAGGTCCTGAAACGGGAGCAGCACACCATCCTCGTACAAGTCGCCCAGCATGTGGACCCCCAGCTTCTTCCCAGCCCAGTAAACGTGACCAGTCCCCTCCATGAGGGAGGGCCGTAACCATCCCCAGCGGAATTTCAGGAGCATACATAAGGCGGACCCGCTCGCTTGCGCGCTTGATTCCAGCAGAGTCGAAATGTCTGTTCCTCCACTGTCAGATCCCTAACCAAGAGTTTCTGATGCAGTGTGATGTACGCCAACACATGCCGCGGGGTGCCCTCGTCTCTAGCATGTTCCGGGCCTCTATACACCCTCGCGACCTCCTGAGTGAAAGCCTGCAACTGAGCCGCCAGATAATACCCTTCAAAATCCGGCACCGCCATGCCCCCCTCATCCTTGGGCCCCAAGAGGGTATCCAGCGCGATTCGTCGCCTACCTGTGCCCCAAAGAAACGCTATGGTCAGTGACCTCAGGCGTCGGAAATCAGAGCCTGGGATCCATACCGGGAGCGTCCTAAAGTAGTACAGCAGCCTGGGCAGAGCCACCATCTTAAGTAGGGAGATCCGACCAGCCAGTGACAGTGGAAGAGTGGACCAAAAATCCATACTCCCTCTCAAGGCTGTAATGCAACGGTTAATATTACCATCCAGCATATCCGTGGGGGTATGGTAGACGTAAACGCCAAGATAGTGCAGACAGTTCGGTTCCCACCGGAGTTCCTGCGCCGTGAGAGGGCACGGCTCACCGTGTCTCAGGGGGAATAGACAGGACTTGGGCCAATTGACCTTCAGGCCCGACAGTCGCCCAAACCGCTCCAACAGACGTCTCGCCCCCAGCAGCTCTGCTTCCGCATCAGCCAAGAACATCAGTAGGTCATCAGCGTACAACGAAATGAGGTGCGGCCTATCCCTATACATCAGTCCTGCATAGTGGCGGCCCGATCTGGCCTCCACTGCAAAGGGTTCCATTGCCAAAGCAAACAAGAGGGGAGAGAGGGAGCACCCTTGCCTGGTGCCTCGTCGCACGGGGTACTGCTTCGAGATCAGGGAGCCAACCCTGACTCTAGCTACGGCTTCCGTATACAGGACTTTGGTCCAGTTGATGTACCCGTCCCCCAGCCCGAAACGCCGCATCACCTCGTACAGATAATCCCACTCAAGACTATCAAAGGCCTTCTCTATGTCTATGGAGAGCACAAATGGAATAGTGGTGTCCGACCAGTGGGCCCCCATCAACCTTGTAAGCCTGCGGATATTGTGGGTAGTGTTACGCGTAGGGATAAAGCCGCACTGATCCTTGTGAACCAGGCCGGTCATGTGGGCCAGAAGTCTATTCGCCAGGATTTTACTCAGGATCTTGTAGTCCGTCGTAAGCATGGACAATGGACGGTAGGAGGATAGAGCAGCGCCCTCCCTGCCAGGTTTTAACAATGGGATCATGAGGGCCTCACACATTGAGCTCGGGAGCCGACCCCGCGATTGCGCTTCATTATAAACCAATTGCAGTTGCGGAGCTAGGTGCTCCAAATATTTACTATAAAACTCGATCGGGAGACCGTCGAGCCCCGGAGTCTTATTCCTAGCCATCTGCTTCACTGCACTCCCTATCTCCCCGATCGTAATGGGCCGATCCAACTCCTCTGCCTCCGAATCCTCCAATTGCGGTAGCTGTAATCCTTCTAAAAAGGTGCGCAGCTCATCCACCCCGCCCGTCTCTCCGCTCTCGTACAAACATTCGTAATACGCCCTGAACCTATCCAGAATCCCGGCCTGGGTGTGGCATAGCTCCTCCCCCACCGCCTGAATCGCCATGATCGGCGTGCCCCGCCTGATCGGATTGGCAAGCCACGCCAGCATCGACCCCGCCTTATCACCTTCCGCATGCGCCTTTGTCATATACGCTTTATGGTCAAAGCTACGCAGTCATTCCAATTCCACCGCTAGCGCTTCCCTGGCGCTACTAAGCCCCTCCTGAAGCTCGGGGCGATTCGGGCGTTCCCTCTCCTTCTCCCTCAACCGCTTCTCCGCCTTCTCAAGATCATCCAGCAAAGTCCTACGAGCCCCTGCAGCGCTTCCAATACAGTGCCCCCTGACCACCACCTTAAACGCGTCCCACTCCACCGCCCTAGTAGAGGCGGAGCCACTATTCTCCTCAAAGTAGCGCTCTATTCGCTCCCCTAGGGCCTCCCTGAAGAGCAAGTCATCCAAGGTATCAGGTTGCAGTCGCCATGTTGGTACACAGTTAACTTCCACCATCCAGTTCAGGGACAACAACAGCGGATTGTGGTCCGACATTGTGCGAGCCAAATACTCCGCGCCACCCACCGTAGAGAGCATATGTGATGAGCACAGAAACGCATCCAACCTAACATGCAGGTCATGCAAATGCGAGTGAAAGGAATAATCCCTAGCGGTGGGGTGCAGTGTCCTCCAGGCGTCTCCTAGAGCCCAACTCTCCTGCCACTCCAGCCTGCGTTTAGCCACCCTGTGTGCTGGGGACGCGCGCAGCGGGGGATGGGATCTATCCAAATCAACATCTACCACCGAGTTGAAATCCCCCCCCATGAGCACTGGCCCTGCTAGATAACTCGCCAGTTTGCCCGAGAGTGTTGTTAGAAAAGCGGGCAAATCCACATTGGGGGCGTACACGCTGCAGAGAGATACCACCCGGCCCCTCAATCTCCCCTCCACCGCCACAAACCTACCCTCCGGATCTACCAACGTCTTAGTGACTTGGAAAGGGACCCCCGCACGTATCCAAATCAACTTCCCTCTTGCAAAGGCTGAACATGTCGTGTTAAACAGTTGCCCCCTCCACCTCCTTTGTAGCGCAATCCCCTCCTGCTTGTTGAGATGCGTCTCTTGTAAGAAAGCAATGTGCACACCTCTACGCTTTAGGTACGCTTGAACCTTGTGCCTTCGTGTCATAGTTTGCAGACCCGCACATTCCAGGTCACACATTTCAAAGCCCCCGTACTAGCCATGTCCCTTTGCACTCACAGATAGAACAATAGAAGTCATCGACCATGCGCGTTTGCCAACCACGTGCCGCCCATCCCTCCCACTCCAAACAAATGAAACCCCCCCCCCCCCCAAGACAACCAGAGCAACCCCAACTACTCTCGGCTCCCACCCCCCCAGGACAGGCCCCCCCACAATCTGAAGCGACCCCATCCAAACTGTCACACCCAACTACCCCTCAAAGGAAGGCACTAGTGTTCGCAGTCTCCACTGCGATGACCGTAAGGGCCAGTAGGGCGCGGATCGATGCCGAAAGGTTCGTCCAAGCAAATCAATCTCGCACATTCCGCCCCACGATCCCCTCATCACAGAGTCACGAAACCCCAAATAACAGTGTACTGCGCTCACGGGCACAGCGCCCCAGTGTCTGACCAGTCGGCCGCTCCTCCCGTCCAGCATGTCACGCCTCAAGGATCTCCCCAGAAGTCTGCGGTGTCACTATAGGGCCTTTGGCTCCACCAAATTCCGAGAGCCCCGTCTCCGACCCCGTGCCCTGCTCTTCAGAGTCCGTGCCCTTCCCGGACTGACTCCTGGTCACGCTAGATAGGTCCACAACTGCCTGCAGAGCCGCCTTCCTCTCTGCCTCTGTTTGTGACACGGATGGTTTACCAGTTCTCCGACGATTTTTTCGAATCCGTTGGGACTTCCTGACCGGCTGCGCCACTCTAGCTTCCTCCGCCCTGGCTTTAGCTCCATCCGTTCCAGCTTTATAGGTGTCCCACCAGGCCCAGGCATCCGCTGAGGTCGTAAAAAAAAGGGATTTTTCGTCCACCACCACTCTCAGCTTCGCCGGGAAGAGCAGGGAATATTTTATGCCCTCACCATGGAGCTCACGCTTGAGGGACAAGAAGTTGGCCCTGAGTCTCTGAGTCTCAAACGTGTAGTCCGGGAACATGGTGACTCTGTTATTATCCACTTGAAAAGGTCCCGCTTCCCTCGCCCTCTGTAGCAGCCAATCTCGGTCTCTGTAATGGAGCAACTTGAACACCACCGGGCGAGGTGGAAGGCCCGGGGCCGGCGGCCGAGCCGGTACCCTGTGGGCCCGCTCTAGGGAGAAGAAAGGAGACAATCCCTCCGGCGCCACCTCAGTACGTAGCCAGTTGTCGAGGTAGCCCACCATGTCGTCGCCCTCAATTTTCTCCGGTAGGCCCACGAGGCGAACATTATTGCGCCTACTCCTGTTTTCCGCATCCTCGGCCCTCCTCTCCAGCACCTTCAGCCGGTCTAGGGCATCTGCCATCTGCGCTTTCACCGCTGCGTGGTCCGGAGCCAATTCCTGAACAGCGATCTCCACAGACTTCACTCTATCCTTAAGCTTGTCGTGATCTGCTTTCAGGAGACCCAAGCCCGTTGCCACCTGGGCTATGTCCTGCTGCAGGGCGTCTTTTGTGGTCGCGATGGCCTCCAATATACGGTCTTGCATGCGTTGAAGAGCAGATTGATCACGATCCGCTCCTTCCGCAGTCTCTGTGTTGGTCGCTCCTTCCCCCTTCCCTTTCGATTTCACCATCTCGGCTGCAAATGGTAGCAGCCTCTAGGGTCACCTCGTCACCCCCACTCCGCACTGCAAGGCTCCACCACCAGGGAATTCCCCGGACAATAGGATCAGATAGTTCAGATGTGCTTAGCACAGCGGGCTCCGCTCCAATCAATCTAGATGAGGCCGCATTCTAGGGTCTACTGCACCCGGCGAGCCTTCAGATGCCAGTCTGTGCTCAGATAGCCGGGACCGTCGTCACAGGGCCGCCGCCATTTTATCGCTTCTTCACCAAACTTAATTGTGGTCACGATGCCCCACAGCTCGCATCAACTTGAGGAAAGTTCGCCCGTGTCCGCCGAGGTGGTCAAGAGGGGACTTTCAATCCATCCAACACCGCCAGTAACAGGCCAGCAGAGGAGTCCGGCCTCGTGCTCCCGTCGTGTCTTTGTCTCGGGCTCAGGGCGCCATCTTAGCTCGATGGCCTCACGCCCGGTGCCAACTTTCAAAGTCAAATTTCAGGGCCAGGAACAGCTTTAGGTCGTCCGCTGCGAGCGCCGCACCCTCCGCAATGACTTCAGATTTTGAGTTTTCCCAGTTTCGCTGGGATCCGTTCAGATAATCAGGATGATATTCGGGATCGGGCGCGGAGCTCCGGGCTCACGCTGCCTACCTCCTCGGCATCCAAGCCACGCCCCCCTTCCTTTCAGAACACTGATGTGCGGCCTCACAGGGTCTACCTGAAGAGGAACATGGGGATATTTTTGTTGTTTAGGAACCCACAGTTCTATACCCCGGTTTTCAAATTTTTGACTTGCCCGAGAATTACATCCCTTATAGATTCTCAGGACCACGTAGTAATAGTTGCTTCAGAGCCCCCTTTGCCTGATAATGAGGCAAACTTGACCGATGTGAGATCTGAAGAGGTGACCCCGGAGAGCGCCGGGACATGACTGAATAGGCGAATAAGGTTGTTTCTATTGAGGATGTCTTGTGGGCCCTTGTGATCGTAATGTGGAAAAAAAAAAACAAGTTCTGCTTCATTTTCCGGACTTTGATTGTTCTGTCTCCTAGCTATTTCGATTTCAGGTGGAGATACCTTGAGATGTTGAGGTCGTACTTCAGGTAGATAGTTATTCCCCCCTAGTTCTTCCGGGACATGTATTAGTTGGGACTGAAAAGACCTCTGCGTTTGTATAGAGTGAGCCCAATGGGGTTCGATTGGGTCACCTGACGGGTGGCACAGGAAGCGGCCCGTCGCTTCACCTTCTGTTGTAGTTTGGGACTCTGCATTTGTTCGTTTTACCTTTCCCGGGCCTTTGATTGGGCTGTTCCGTATGTTAGGTACTTCCGTTGCGGGCTGCGCTGTGTTATTTTGGCCGCCTAGGCTTTGGTCATGAAAGGCTATTCATTTAGTTTTATTTAGTAAAGATCCATGCGTTGCCATTGTAGAGTATAATTCGGTGATTCTGGGAGCCGGGGGCGTTCTCTCGGGCACTTCCTGAATCGATGGCCCTAGATTTTCAGTGGCATCGTTATTGACCACGGGAATCATTCTTGTCTCAATGATTTTCGATTTACATTTTAAGGCCAGGTTGAAAATGGGAAAGTAGGAAAGCCCTCTTGCTTTAGTAACTGGCACACTAGGTGCCCCTGACCCATCATGCCCCACTCTCCTTTTCACAAGGCGTTGTTTTTTGGATTGTTTTTTAAGTTTCTTTCTCGCCCTCCTGGACAGTGGAGGTTTCATGGAAGAGTTGGGTGGCATGTGAACCATTTTATATGGGCTGTGTCAGTGAGATCAGGCTGCAAATTCGCTGATGGAATGGGCTTTAGGCTGCTGATGTTAGTGCTCCCCAAGCCAGCTTTGAGATTGCCTAGGCTGGTCCCCAATGACGAACAAGCTGAGACTTTAAGGTCTGGTTCAAAGGAAGGGGGGATAGTTCTTCTCGCCGATATTGGATCGGCCAATATTGCAGTACACAAGGGCTCTTCGGAGGAAGAAGAGGTTTGAGACTCTTGAGTAGATTTCAGTTTCACGCTTCCGTTGATGTTAAACTTCACGCTAGAGCGCACCCAGAATTTCTGGGAGAGATGAAAGTTTATTGATTAGTGGAAAACAGGAACAAGAGTTCAAAGTATCCGAGTGCCCTATGGGTCTTTCAAGAGAGCTTAGCCTGGAGCCCAAGTCTGACAATACTGAAGCCAAGGTTTGAATTAGGTCAATCTGTAATTCCATTTTCTGTGATTGCCATAGCAAGGCTGTTGCAATTGCATCTTGCTTTACATGAAGGGATGTTAACGAGACCGAGATAGAACTTGTAGGTCCCGAAGGGGCAAACACAGATGAGTCCTGTTCTTCTTGCACTGTACTAAAAGAGTTGAAATGAGGGCTGAGGCCCGGTGTATGAGCAAGGGATTCTTCGATTCGGGCTTCTAAGGAAGCCAAGAATCGGTCGGATACGTTAATAGATAGGAGAGGACTTTCATACTTTGGGCTCTTCTTTAAAAACAAAGAGTCGCTGGGGTTAATTTGGGGTTCACCTGGACTGCGTCGTGGTGAGGGCTTTGATACTGAGTCAGCAGCTGCCTGATCTCTGCAACCATCTGGGCGATTTGAAGGAGTGGACAGGACGCTGTCATGGACTTGGGCTTGGACTTGTAGTTTGGCAACAGTATTTATTATAGTAGTGTTTATAGAGTCTGGGCCAGGAACTGATACACTGGAATTTCCCGGGCCAGAGGAGTAAACTCTTACAGGGTCAATAAAGCTATCCTGGATTGTGATGACTTCATCCTGGGAGAGCCTGTATGGCTGGTAATTCTCATGTAAAACACGAGCTTCAGGAGAGCATAAGTGAAGACTCTCTGAAAGTGAGCTTTTGATGTGAACAAGGCTGGGAGAAAAAAGCTTATCGTAGTCCTGGATTTCCACGTCCACGTCCAGATCATGGTGTGGTGTTGAAGTAGGGGGAGAGACAGTTTGAAGAGCAGGTTTGCCGAAGAACTCCCTGATCCGAGCTTGTAACAGTTGGCCACCTGGCTGTGACATTTTGTCTTTGGTTGACGGCGACTGTTGTTGAGCACTCCCGGGGGAGACATCACGAAGGGTAGTGCCCTTCCTCCGAGGAAGTTTCCTGAGTGGCTTAGTTGCATTCCCCTCCATGAAGCCCCCTCAGGATATTGTTAATGAACTTGGCAAAGTTGGAGCTCCGTGTCGATGTCCCAGGAGTGATAGAAAGAAAAACTACAATGACCACAATCCACCAGAAGTTGGGCCGCAGCAGACCAAGAACAGTTTATCAAGCTCGGTGTCAGGAGTGCACTTTAATGTATCCCGTTGCCGTTGTTGCACTTCCTTAGGTCTGTGACCCCGGGAACCAAACTGCTCCAGACGGATGTCCGCTTTCTAGTATGCGCCGCTCAGCACCTCTGCTCTCCCTCTGTGAGTCCCCACGTAAGCGTCGGTGGTGGACGCGGGCACTCCGGCACCCCTACAGCGCCTCCAGGGCACTCCGGGCAGCGGGCGGGCAGGCTGGAGGCACTATGGACAGCCTCAGCCGCGGGCGGAACAGCTAGCAGCAGACAACAGACAGGCAAGCTGTGAGCTGCAAACAGAGCGTCTCACCTCGGAGCTCTGGGCGGCTCTGGGCGGCAGTCCAAGTGGCGTCAGCTCCGGCAGACCCGCCGAAAGGACGAGCCGGCTGCCAGACCACAAAACTTGGGGAACAGCGGGGACACAGCAGCCCTTCAATAGCCTGGACAGCAGCAGGGACGGCAGCAGGTAAGACAGCACGGCAGCACAGCACATAGCAAGTGGGCAGTGCCTGTACTTGTTTTCTTGCCTAAACTTGTTTTTCCTTCCTGTGCCCAGTTCTCCCGCGGCCCCCGCCCATTTTTCCTGCTGCTGCAGCCCCGCCCACCTGCAATCCCATTCGCCGCCCCGCTCCCGCCTCCCAGCTGCTCCTCCCTCCCACATCCCCTCATATGGAAGCCGCTACACGGCCGCGCTCAGCGGGCACGCCACTGGCACGCCTAAGGCAAGCCCGTCTGTGCCCGTCTGTGCCTGGACCGCGCCCAGCGCTAGGACCCCTGAACGCCACGACGCCCGACACCGCTACGATGCCAGAACCCTCCACGCACTCAACACGGGACGATCACACACCTGCTTCCTAGCCTCCATGAAGCGCACCCACGGAGCTTTCACCTGCCGGAACTGTAGCTTCACAAGCATCCGCCCCACCATGCTGCCGACCAGGAAAGAACCTAACCACCTCAGATGCATCCTTCTCAACACCCGCTCCGCCCGAAAACATGCCGTTGAACTCTGGGACCTACTCGACTCAACCTCCCCAGACGTCGCCTTCCTGACAGAGACCTGGCTGAACCCCGCCTCGGCACCCGACATAGCCATAGCCGTCCCGGAAGGCTACAAGATCACCCGCAAGGACCGCACCAACAGAGCGGGAGGAGGAATCGCCATCGTCCACAGGAACACTCTCAGAGTCTCGACCAACACCGACGACACCCTCAGCACTGCCGAACACCTGCACTTCCAGATCCACACCGACCCCACACCACCCTCAGAAGAACACTCATCTACAGACCGCCCGGACCCCGACCACAGTTCAGCGACTCCATCGCCGACTTCGTCAGCACACACGCCCTCGCCTCCACGGACTACATCCTCCTCGGGGACCTGAACTTCCACCTCGAGAACAATGACAACACCAACTCCACCACCCTGATCGACAACCTAGCTAACCTCGGACTCAGACAACTCGTCACAACACCCACCCACTTCGCCAGTCACACGCTTGCCCCCATCTTCTCTGCAAGCCCCCACATCTCCTTCAACCATAACACCGAACTCCACTGGACTGACCACCGCTGCATCCACTTCACCTTCAAGAAACCCACCACGCACCACCACACCCAACAGATGCCTCACCGTTGCTGGAGCAAAGTCACCGAAGACCAGCTACCCACCACCCTCGCCCAGAGCCCACCCGCCGACCATACCGACCCCGACACCGCCGCCCGCAACCTCAGACAGTGGATCAACGACTGCGCCAACACCCTCGCCCCGATCAAGAAACCCTCCAACAATCATACCAACAAGAAAGCCAGCTGGTTCACTGAAGACCTCCGGGCCTCCAAGCAAACCTGACGAAAGCTGGAGAAGATCTGGCTCCGTGAAGGAACACCGGACAGCCACGCCGCTCAAAAGAATGCCACCAGCAGACACCATCACCTCATCAGATCTGCCAAAAGGGCCTCCTTCAAAGACCGCCTAAACAACGCGCACAACAGAAAAGAGCTCTTCAACATCGTGAAGGAACTCTCCAACATCAACGACGTCCCACCCTCGCAAGACCTGTACGACTCGCTGGCCCCTTCTTCCACCGCAAGATCACAGACATCCACAACAGTTTCAACGCCACAACCGCCCGACAACCACTGAGACCTCCGCCCCCACGACCACCATCCGCACCAACCGCCTGCTCTACTGGACCAGCATCAACGATGATGACACCATCAAAATCATGAACACCATCCACTCCAGGTCTCCGTCAGATCCATGCCCACACCACATCTGCAACAAAGCTTGCACATCCATTGCACCCCATCTCCGGAAAGTCATCAACACCTCCTTCGAGACAGCAACCTTCCCGGACAGCTGGAAGCACGCCGAGATAAACGCCTTACTCAAGAAACCCAAGGCGGACCCCAAGGACCTCAAGAACTTCCGACCCATCTCCCTGCTCCCGTTCCCGGCAAAGGTCATCGAGAAGACCGTCAACGAACAACTGACCCGCTACCTTGAGGAGAACAACATCCTGGACCCTTCCCAGTCCAGGTTCCGCAACAAACACAGCACAGAGACTGCCCTCATCGCCACCACCGATGACTTCAAGTCCCTGCTGGACAATGGAGAAACGGCGGCCCTCATCCTCCTGGACCTGTCAGCCGCCTTCGACACGGTCTGTCACTACACACTACGAACACGCCTCCACAATGCTGGGATCAAAGAAAAGGCCCTGGACTGGACCACCTCCTTCCTCTCCGGCAGAACACAGATCGTCCGCCTTCCCCCCTTCCACTCCGAAGCCACCGAGATCATCTGCGGCGTACCACAGGGCTCATCCCTCAGCCCAACTCTGTTTAACATCTACATGGCACCACTCGCCCACGTCGCCCATCGGCACGACCTCAACATCCTCTCCTACTCCGATGACACCCAGCTGATACTCTCCCTCACCAAGGACCCACCAGAACCAACCTTCACGAAGGAATGAAGGCCGTTGCTGAATGGATGAGGAACAGCCAAATGAAGCTGAACTCGGACAAGACGGAGGTCCTCATCCTCGGATCCAACCCTTCGGCCTGGGACGACTCCTGGTGGCTGACCGCACTGGGAACCGCTCCAACACCCACCGACCATGCACGCAACCTAGGGGTCATCCTCGACTCCACCCTCTCCATGACTAAACAGGTCAACACCGTCTCCTCCTCCTGCTTCAACACCCTCCGCATGCTCCGTAGGATCTACAAGTGGATCCCCACTGAAACGAGAAGAACAGTCACCTAGGCCCTTGTCAGCAGTAGGTTGGACTATGGAAACGCTGTCTATGCAGCAGCCTCGGCCAAACTCATGAGACGGCTCCAACGCATCCAGAACGCCTCTACACGCCTGATCCTCGCATCCCTCACATCACACCCCACCTGAGAGACATGCACTGGCTCCCGGTCAACAAGAGGATAACCTTCAAGCTCCTCACCCATGCACACAAGGCACTCCACAACACCAGACCAACGTATCTCAACAGACGACTCAGCTTCTACACCCCCACCCGCCAGCTCCAATCGCTACAGTCCTCCGCTTCCGAAGAGCAACCTCAGGCGGCAGATCGTTCTCCCACCTCGCCGCAAAGACCTGGAACACAATGATTTGATTGACTGTTCTTTTTTGCAAGTTTAAAAAATCGTTTGTTTAAAGAATTGCATTATGTTGGCACAAAATACATTTATTATGAGCTTAATATTGTGGTTGTTTATATTAACTTGAACCAGAGTTTGAATATTGACTTATGTTACATTTCACTTTTGGCAGCGTAAATATATGCAAGGCTGACATTGTGTAACTTTAACTCACTATCCAACATGACATGGTTTACATTTTTTAATCATCTTCAATTGTCTTCAATCATCTATAATCATCTTCAATAGTTTTTGTCAGTCTACTAATTTTTGTATTGTTTAAAATCTAAATACATTCAAACAAAACAGAAGAGGCAATTATACCACTACATTATTTCTAACATAAGCAGCATACTAGGGCGATTGTTACTACTGTAATTAAGTTTGCCATGTCCCAATCCCACATATGTGTCTCGATTTCATTAAAGATGTCCTTCACTGAAGGCTTTCTTTAATGTTTATTTAAATTATGGTTGACTAAATTAAGAAGCAGTTAAAATAACGTTACCACTGTGACAAATGTTTGGTTTACGTTACAAAATACCTTGATAAAGGAAACCAAAACCTTTCAAATGTAAATTTTCCCATATTTACTGATGTTATATTCACGAAAAGTATTTGTTTGTATATGAATTAGTGGACATATACACTCATCCTTTTTTGTTTTATCTTCATTTCTTTTCAGAGTACAGAGCTAGCCAACATTCATCACAGTACGACCCTGGGTGACGAATAAGATCCTGGACTGGAAAGCTGGTATTAGAACGGTTGAGGTGGAAAATCATATAACAAGCACGGAGAATGCACCTGCCCAGAAACAAGCTCATTTGACCACCAAAAGACTCTGAGCCTAGTATATATCTCTGTGATGTCCCAAGAGCTGACTTCATCATCATCTGGGCCTACACCCAACCCCTCCTTCACTGTAGGGGCCCCATGAAAGTGAGTTTCCAGCTGCATAGTTGCTCGACCTTCTCTTTCTACTACAAGTGCGCACCCAGAACAGCAGCAGCAGTCAAGAAACACTTTCGCCCCAGATTCCCCTGAACCCTCATTTGTTGCCACACCCTTTCACCTTATTATGTCTCAATAACTGCGTTAAAGGAGACCCATAGCACACGTTCAGTTTGTGATCTCTCAGGACATGCCAGAGTTGGCAGGGGAGGTAAAGGTTTTTGGAGGTATGCTTACTGAACATCATAGAAATCTATGTAGCCTCCCGACCTCTTTGACATTATATCTCATCTGCATGTACAACCCATCCCACACCGTGTTGCCATGGCTCCTGAATTGTTGGTGCTAATTTTTTCCCACTCAAAACCGTAATATCAGATTTCTCAGGGGTTACCCGGTCCTGCTGTGGCCAGCCACATAACGCCGTCTTCTGAGGCGGGTCCTAATGTTGTGGTGGTAAAAAGTGACCTGGAAGATGGTCTAGAACTTTTGTACCCATACCAGGTTCAGTCGTATGATATTCACTCTGGTTTGGAGGAGCAATTTTATTTATGACTTGGACTTATGCCTTTGGTTTGAACATTTGACTTTCTATTAGACCTTAGTGTAGGTTCTTGGGCTGTTAGGTTTAACTATGCTTTTGTATAATTCTTTTCATACCCTTATGAATATAGGTTTGTTCCCTGGCCTTTTTAACATGTTTTTATATTTTACCCCCTCGCCTCGGAGTTTACCTTTCCTCACAGATTAAAGAGACTACTTATTTTAATTTTGCACAGTCCACAGTACTCCACACATTATTTTTCATAAAGACTATAATAGATGTATTTTGATTTAACAATATCAAAACGTTTTCTTTGGTTTTTGGGAGTAAGTGGGCATTGAAGAATGTAAATATCTTTATTGTGTATGGTTAGTTTAAAACCTTTACAATATACACTCAATCCATATTATAAAAATAGACGAATCTTAAACGGTATAAAAGCAGATTAAAAATAAATACATAAAATATCAAATTGATGTTCAAGTGCCTTCAAATACTAGCAGCAGTCTATTTACATTGAACACCTGTAAGAGGGAGAGCGAGCTTAAGTGTAGCAGCTAATTGTTCGTTGGACTGGGCTTCCTGAGGAGCCACCTCAGGGCTTAGACCTTTTATATGTAAGATGGATACATTTAATCATTTGGATGTTTAGGGCCGTATTTCTGGGTTAAGCATATTTAAGAATAAATAATATAATATATCTGGGTTCATTGTGAAATCTGGAGGCATATCGATGGTGTTTGAAATTTGCTTCATGGTTTTCTACATAATTGCATTTAACATGGCTACAAATGCATGAAACCTTAAAAGATTTTAGGTTCGTTTTTATTATGTTTCATTTTAAAAGATGATTACAGAGTTTTTAATAAATTTGTGAATGATGCATAGAAAATGTATTTTAACTGTGTTTGAGTTAGAGAGTTGTAAAATGAGGTTTGCTTTGGGAACAGTTGTAATTTTTCCAGGGTTGGTGGTTGCTAGCATCTCCACATATGCAATACTGATTGTGGTGCTGCTTGTATTGGTGATTGTCAAACCCCTTTTAAGAGTGCCGATGCAAACTGGAGCTACTGTGGCCAACTGTGGGGGCTGAGGTCTTTTACTCCTGATTTTCTAAGGCCTGGCCTACTATGGTCCTGAGTAACTGGGCTAAGTACCACCCCTGTCAACACTTGGGTCTGAGTTGTAGTGCAGATTGAGCAGTTCAAGGCTCTATGAGGGGGAGATTGGTTTGAGGAACACACAAACACAAGAATCTAAGTACAAACAGTAACCACAACAAGGTGATTGTCTATTCAAATATTAGTTTTTATGGGAAAGTCATTTTTTTATTACAAGCACACAAAAGCACAGAGGTACAGTCTCTTAAGGATGGCACACTTGCATCTTCCTGGCCAGTATTTGCGAGTCTCTCCATCCCCTTCTAGTGAGAATGGTTATTACCCATTTGATACTCGAGGTAACACCCAGATGTGGCCCATGCTAGTTCCCCCACGCCAAAGTCTTAGTTTGTCTTTAAGATTTAACTTCAACAGCACCCTGTGCTAAGTTCATCCAAGTCCCTAGCAGGTCTGCTGGTCTTGAACAGTCTTAACGAAGCTGATGGAAGCCGGCAACTGTGGGTAGATGGTGCTGCTTCCCGTGCAGCCTCCTTCAGGTGCGTGAGGTTTACAAACTGGCAATGCATAGGACAACAACCCTTCCTTCACGGTGGCCCTAATCTGGCATACAGGGGTTTACATATGGCCCCACCTGGAATATGGTGGTTGCTGACTGGCACTGCCCTAGAGAAGTGGCCCTTAAATCACAGAAGTCCCCACCTAGCAAATGGGGATCACCAACTAGCGCTGTAGCAGCTGCCCTGACTGGACCAGATGTTTCACACTTCACTCACTGCGATCCACTCAGCAGGATCCCTGCTGGGTCTCGCTCCTTCCAAGCGCTCCCCTCCACCTCGTACAGTTCACTGGTTTTCGCAGGTGGGCAGAAGGCTGGTACTCCAAGCTCATGTCAAGTGGTCTTACTTCCTGGGTGATTGTTCTTGTCACTTAAATCCTGGTAAAAGCAGTAGCCCTCTATCTTAACAAGGATAGTACTTGGGGCGCCCCTCACAGGCCTCCCAGGCCAATATTACAGCATTACCATGAGACAGTCCTAAATTATGGCACACATGAATGAACCGTTTTTTCTCATGACCAAAAATCATTACCAGCGGTCCAGATATCAATGCAGCTGGGTCACTCAGGGCAGGGGTGCATATCTGCCACCAGAGGCGCAACTAGAGTCACATTTGGGGAAGGGGGGCGGGGGGCTAAGAAAAAATTTCGGGGGGGGGGCTAAAACTTTAAGCAATAGGCAGAGTGGAGCTGCAGGGGCTCTTGGAAGGGGTGAAACAACATCAAAGCATCATTAACATGCACATGGTCTTTTAAAGACCTGTGAAGTGCTCGGGTGCGGCTGTGTGTGTGCCCGGGAGCCGTCTGAGACCGGGCTGCCACACAAGACGGGGGCGGGATGGGGGGGGGGGGGCCGGCTGAAGCCCTTTGATTCTAATGGGTGTTGCGCGCCTGCCTGCCACCAGGTAAGAAACCTCCTGCCACAACAGTGATGTTTGTGTCTGTGTTGATGAAGGTTGAGATGGTGGGGTGTGTGATGATCTTACTTGCAGTGATTGTGGGTGAGGCAGAGGTAGTTGAGGTGGAAGGTTTGTGGGGGTTGGAAGTGGATTCACGTATGTGTGTGTGTGTGTGTGTGTGTGTGTGTGTGTGTGTGTGTGTGTGGTGAAGGTCTCTTAGGTTGTGGTGTCTCTATTGAATCCTGTGAATAAATTAGCTATGCAGATTTACACTAGCACCCTGCTTCTGCCATCTTCATGGGCAAGGCAAGTTGCCTTGCACTTATCTACCTCAAACTACAAAGATATTCATGGGGGCACCTTTGCCATTTCGTGGTAACATTTTACAATGTTGCAGAGTTGCCCGCATGTCAAAAACATCCCTCTGCACAGTGAACTGCTGTTGGAAAAATGTATCCTCCTAGAGGACTGGATTTGGCTATCCAATTCCTTGCCAGCTTCATAGCCATCTGACATGGCCAATAGGTAGTCTATCACGGAAAAGGTTGGAATCAGGGACATTGTTGGGGGGGGGGGGGGGGGGGGGGGGGTTGATGAAGGGGAACAGCTTGTCCTCATGAGGGGTGTCGTCTCCCACAGGTGATTGGGAAATCTGGAGATGCACCTGCATCGAAGAAGTGTGTAGCAACTTCAAAAGAGACACCTATAGGTTGAGGGCTGTATGAAGGTGAGTATTGCATAGACGGGACAAACACTCATGGCTATTTAGCCTGTGACCAGTGTCTAGCAATCCTCAGGAGAGACCTTGGAGGAAGACCACTGGCAGGACGTTACTTTTATTATCTTCCTTCTGCAGGTACTTGGGACATTTAGCCTAACAATGATGTTGACACCTGCCTGAAGAAAGATGGGGCTCTCCCCTGCAGTGCTCGTCGTCCTCTTCTTGTGGATGGGCCAGCATCATTGTCAGACTCAATTTCCCAAGTACCTGCAAGAAGATGATGATACAGGTTGAAGTACATTAAACAAGGTTTGTAATCAGTACTTCAGCAGACATATTTCACAAAGAAATCACACTTTTGGGGTACCAGAATACCTTTTCTTCACAGCAGGAAGAGAATCGATTTTGCAGGCAGGTGCTCCGAGTTGGGTCCCGTAGCCCATGTTTTGCATTACACAAGGAACTGGGTCTAGATTATGTAGAAGATCGTATAAAGCTTGCACCCTGGCTGACCTATGTTAGAAATATGGGCAACTGTCTGGGTCGTCCGGAAATATTATCGTCTCGACAGCTATTGAATAAAAGGGGGGTGGGCTGGGTCAAAAAGGAGTTTAAGGTATTGGCTATGGCTAACAGGAAATCTAAATCCGAGTGTGATTTTGTTATGGTTCAGACATGACAGGGCTTAGAGCCCTAACTCTCTCAGTTTAACAATGTATGGGCGAGTTCGGTCGTAACTAGATTTCGGAAGGGGCACCATTAGGTGTAATATTTGTTTCCCGCTGGGCCAGTTTGATCCAAATAGTATCTCTGCGTGCCCGTGTAATGATACTTGTCCTCATACTCCGTTGCACTTTACTTTGTTCTGCAAACTTTATAGACCTTTTAGAAGAAGATTTTTATTAAATAGTTTTAAAAAGCAGGGGTTTTTACAGTACAGGCCAGCCTTTTACTTTCTTTGCATGGTATCTGATGCCACGGTGTGGTCTGCGGTTGGGAGCTTTTTAAAAAAACTCAATATGTTGACGTAATTGTGTGAATTTTTAATGTTGTACGTATTTATGACTCTGCTTTTACTTATCTACTGTAATCTGATAGCATATTTTAAGGAATGCTTTTATTTGCTCTTTTACGGTTATCTTTTTAATAACTGACTAAAGATAAATTATTGATTGCTTGAGAAATCACACTTTATTTTAGTAACATGAGAGCATAAATAAAGATAAGAAGGTATGAGTTGACCCCAGCATGGAATTACTACATATATACAATGACAACTCACTTGCTCCAGCCTTGGATGCTTTCTTTGAGGATGGACCTCTTGACATAATAAGTGGTGGAACCACTGTCCTTGAAGTTGGTGTCGGGGGGGGGGGGGGGGGGGGGGGGATACCCGAGGGAGATAGCTGGAAAACACATGCACTCTCGTAAGTGCTTAAACGAAAAGAAAAACAAGCATACATTAAAATGAATCAGTGAAGGGCACAAAGTAATGCATCTCTGCTCCATCGAGGTACAAACACAAGATGAGCAAGGAATGGCACACACACTAATGAATAAGAAGCAAGCAAATGAGAGTGACACTCAAGCCAAACAATAGTATTCAATTCAATTCAATTCAATTATGATTTGGAATTCCGAAGAATTCCACATAACATTACAATAAAACATTCATTCATAAAAGACAGTATTAAAAGCCCAAAAGATTACACCCTGCAATTATCCTACATTACACACAGTACATAATACATTTTTCAGTAAACCCTTAACATTAGTTACGAATAAATACTTTAAAAAAACACATTTTCCTAAAATTACCTTCTCCCTGAAGGGACTAATCTCTATTAATCATTAAATACGTCACACAGTAGGACTGAATTCTTCTAATCATTATCTGGAAAGGAACACTATTGGCTGACTCCCTGATTTAATAAACAATCTAATCTAATATAAAATTACATTTTAGCAACGTATAGTTAAGAAATTATTTATGGTTCATCCAATATACGGTTACAATTAACACATTTCTTGTGTCGAGGACAGAAAACAGTGTTAACAACAGGTGATTTTGTAAAGTGCTACTGAAGGTGCAAGTATATTAAGATAAAGCGCTAGTGCATAGATGCCCTAATTCTGGACAGAGACCCGAATGATTATCTAGCATCAATATAGCCTACATAAATCGGAAATTGCACAAAAAAGTTAAGTAGCAAACAGAATTTGTCAGACGCACTAATAAATAAATGTTACTTATCGTATGTTACAACAAATTAAAAAATGTTTAAAATGCTCAAAAGGTGCTAAGAAAAGGGAAATTATACAAGGCACTACATAATCCACTGATCACCCTACTTATTGACTTCTAATATACATTTAAAAATTCTTTAAAAAAACAGAAAATCTTAAAACATATCAGTTCTGACGGGGGGTGCAGAAGAAAGTTGCGTGCCTGTTCTGCTGTTGAAATATTATAATGTAGAAAACCATGCCTTAGAAATTTGCGTCGTATTGAACTAAGTGCTGGGCACACAATCAAAACATGATTAAAGTCTTGGATGCCACCATTGCATAAATCACAAAGTCTTTCATTTTTGGGGATACCCTCCCAAGCTCCTGTTACTATCCTCAACGGCAACAAATTGATTCTGAGGAGTAGAATCACTCTGCGTACTCCATGTTTCAGGTTCCAAAGAACATACGGCTGAGGATATTTAATAAGTGAGCTCTCCGCTAAACAGTCCAGTCTGCCATTCCCTCTGCATATTTTCAGATCTCTTTCTCGTGAGATCGCATATAAGTTTTTTTAAATTAATTGCTTTAAAGCCATTTTGTTTAAAACTGCTGCCCCTACTAAATCTAAACCAAAAATGCTTAAAGCTTTTAAATAATTTCTAAAAATTACACTTTTACACTATAGATTCTCAAATATTTCCTTGTGCAATGCTAGCCTTAATAGATTTTCTTGACCATTTATCAAAGCGTTACACCATCTTAAAGACCCCGCCAATGACAAAATGTACATTGAGAGAAGGCCAAATTTGAGCCTAAGAGGAGCGATTGATGCAGCGTGACTCAAGTTGCACATTTGACGCCAGATTTTACCTTCCACTTTCTCGAACTTAGCCCTCTCACATTCGTCAATTGTTTCACATGCGTAATTCAAGGTCGACGGAATCTTTATTTTGTACACTGCAATAGTGTGTTAAAAATGTATTTTCCCGCATTGCTTATACAAGCGGTTAATTGCCGATGCCTGTGAAATCGCTTTTCTTTTGCAAATGATCCGTATTTTCCGGCGTATAAGACGACTTTTTAACCCCTTCAAATGTTTTCAAAAGTCGGGGGTCGTCTTATACGCCGGACACTAAATTTTGATGAGTGGAAGCAACGCTCCACCGACGTGGAACCCTCCAATATGACCTGGGCTCTACTCGCGCGCTCCACTCCCACGTTTACCGGTTACATTAATCTAAAATTGCACATGATTTAGTGCACAGTTACTCACCGGTACAGTCCCGTAGTGCTGTAGTGCCGATGGGAGAGGGTCCACGGGGCATTTCAGTATTCTTACTGCGTCTTCATCCTAGAGACACAGCGGTGTATGCGCTGATCTGGCGCCATAATCCTCACGTTTCACGTTCATCGGAAGTAGAGGAGCGTCACTAGCGCTCAGTTCATGGACATGGAAAGGGGACTTCAGAAGGTTCCAGCCGGCGGAAGTGGGGGTCGTCTTATACGTCGAGTATAGGACGAAACCTACATTTCATCATGAAAAGTAGGGGGTCGTCTTATACGCCGGGTCGTCCTATACGCCGGAAAATACGGTAAATGTCTGTTAGCGGAGCACCTATTTGTAAAAAAAATTCCTAAATAAGGATAAAATGTCACTATTTCCATATTTTCATCCCCCAAAAACCATTTCAGATTTGATCTAACCTTACAGCCTTTCTGACTAAAATTCATCACCTTACTCTTAGAAGTATTTATTTAAAAAAAATGTTCTTTAGTGTACCTGACCAACTCCTCCAGACGTCTTTGCAACCCGATTGGAGTTAGGTTCATGATGATAGCGTCGTCAGCATACAACAAACAACTTAATTTTAGATCACCCACTTGTGGAGGGTCCCCTTTACTCTCCCTTACCCTGCTTGGAAGGTCATTTATGTAGATTGAAAAGAGCAAAGGGGCCAAAAGGCACCCCTGCTTCAACCCGTTGTGGGTGGGGATTTTCTTTGATAGGCCTTGGGTCCCCCCTAACAGAACTTGAGTCCAGGTAGAGGAGTGTAGAGCGATTATTGCTCTTAACAAATTCCCTGGGATCCCCATTGTGAGGAGTTGGCCTGATATATGATGTTTCCAATTCTGGAACCACCTTGTATTAGTCCAAACAATCCCTTATGGTGTCTCACATTGGTGCGCAGCGGTGCGGATTTGAGCTTGCTGTTGTTTTACCATTGCAATCTTTTTATCAGATTGAAAGATCACATAAAGTACCCTAGGTACATATAAATCAAAAGCTTAGCATATTAAGTTCTACTGAACTTAGTAGTTGTAGATTAAAGGGATTAGCACACCCTGACTACAACTCACTAGCAAGGTACAGTAGGAAAACACTTAGTGTAGGTAAGTGCACCACTTGCACCTCACTAGCAGCCATGTCTGGCACAGGAGGAGCTTCAGGCTCTGCCTCTGTGATAGTTGACCCCACCAAGGCAACTTCCAGCTATGACAAACTTAGCCACAAAGACTTGAGTGCCTTGTGCACTGCAAGGGGGCTAAAAAGGGGTAGAAACCCCACCATTCCTTCCCTGATAGCCATCCTGGAAAAGGATGACTTAGATAAGGCGAGTGCAGCTCCCTTAGACTTTGGAGATGGAGTGAACACCCCTGAGAATGAGACTACTCCAGAGGAGGAAGAAGAGGAGAAAGAGGAGGAGGAGGGCTCAGAGGTAGATGAGCCTGAGGATCAGGATCAGAGGGTTGACCAGGTTGTAGTTGCCAGGCTTAACCAGGCCAACTTAGACCTACATGGGAGTGGAGAGGGCCAGCACCTCCCCAGATCCCATAACATAATTCTCCCAGGCAACAGGAGGGTGAGATCTCCATCAGGGGACTCTCACATTTCTAGTGTCTCAAGAGAATCTCAAAGGGGAATGACTTCCCCCCAGAGGAAAGAGCATAGGGCCAGGATGAGGGCTGTCCAACTCCAAATAGAGAGGGAAGAGATAGCCTTGGCTCAATCAAGCTAAACTTGCTTTAGCAAGAGAACGAAAGTTGTGTGGCTTAGATGCCACTGGTGGCAGCAATAATCCTAGAGAGAAAGACAGGAGCTATGACAATAGAAACCTGACAAAAATTGTGCCCCCCTACAAGGAAGGGGATGACATCCACAAATGGATGACTGCTCTTGAGAGCCTGCATGGTACAGCAGGTTCCTCAGGATCAGTGGGCTGCAATTTTATGGTACTCCTTTTCTGAGAAAGAGAGGATAGGCTCCTCACAGTTAGACCTGAGGATGCCAAAAACGACTCTGTCCTGAAGAGTGCTCTTATTGAAGGGTTTGGCCTAACCACTGAGCAATACAGGTTGTTGTTCAGAGACACCCAAAAGCACAGACTCAGGACTGGACTGATTTTGTTGATTGTGCCACTAAGGCTCTGGAGGGTTGGCTGCAGGGAAGTAAAGTCTCAGACTATACAGGATTGTACAATCTTATCATGAGAGAGCAGATCCTTAATAACTGTCAGAACCAGCTGTTGCATCAATACCTTATTGACTCTGATTTGACCTCTCCCCAAGAATTGGGAAAGAAGGCAGACAAATGGGTCAGAACAAGGATTAAGCAGAAACCCCCGAACCATGGTGGTGACCAGAAGAAAACGGACCAGAAGGGTGGGAATCAGAAAGATAAAGAAAAGGACCAGAAGTCTTCAGGCCCCCAAACTAGTAATAAGGAGGGTGGTTCCCAAAATGGCAACAAGAAAAAGAAGAATGATGGCCCAAAGAAACCTTGGTGTAATACCTGCAAATCAGTTTCACACTGGGGCAGTGAATGCACTAAGAAAAATCCAGTTCCTACCACTGCAGCTCCTAAAGCGCCTGCACCCCCTAGTACAGTCAGCAGTGGTAGTGCACAACCTAAGGGGTTAGTAGGGTTAACCTTGGGTACTGAGGTGGGATCTGGCCTAGTCAGAGTCCCTACTCAGGCAGTTCTCCTATATGATGTGGACTTAAATTTGTCCACTACTGTGAGTCCCAATAACCTGGGCAAGTATAGGCAGACGCCTTTGATCAATGAGAAACTGGCTCAGGCTTACAGGGACACTTGTGCCAGTGTCACTATGGTGACACCTGACTTTGTGGACCCTGGTCAGATTGTACTAGGTGAGAATTACCTAGTGACCAATGCAAGCAACACCACTACTACACATAGTGTGGCTGTTGTGAACTTCTCCTGGGGAGGGGTAGATGGCCTAAAGAAAGTTGTGGTAAGTGCAGACCTCCCAGTAGACTGTCTGTTAGGCAATGATCTTGAAAGCTCAGTTTGGTCAGAAGTGAAGTACAGGACTCATGCAGAAATGCTAGGGATTTCAGCACATGTCCTTGCAGTGACAAGGACTCAGGCTAAGAAGTGCCTTCCTGAACCAGTGGTGGATCTTGGAACAATAGACCAACCACAACCCAAGAGAAGGAGCAAGAGGGTTAAGGCTGTGCCTTCCCACTTGCCCCAGGTCGAGGATCAGCCTTCACAGGGAGCTGATTCTGCAGTCCAAGAGGAGACTGTCTCAGAGGAACTGGAGCCTGACCAGGTTGAGTTTCTGGGGACAGGGGGACCATCAAGGGCAGACCTGGGGCAGGCCCAATTAGATTGCCCTTCACTGGAACCCCTCAGACAGCAAGCTGCTGCTGAGGCTGCAGGGAATGCTCAAGGTGCCCATAAAGTATATTGGGATGATGGACTCCTTTACTCAGAGGCTAGAGACCCCAAGCCTGGTACCACCAGGAGGTTGGTTATACCTTTGAAGTTTAGGGGCTTCCTTCTTACCTTGGCCCATGATATTCCCCTTGCAGGACACCTAGGCCAGAACAAGACTTGGGACAGGCTTGTCCCTCACTTTCACTGGCCTCATATGTCAGAAAATGTCAAGGAGTTTTGTCGCTCCTGTGTCACTTGCCAAGCCAGTGGTAAGTCAGGTGGCATCACAAAGGCCCCTCTGATACCACTACCTGTGGTGGGGGTACCCTTTGAAAGAGTTGGCATAGATATTGTGGGTCCCATGGATCCTCAAACAGCATCTGGGCACAGATTTATACTGGTGGTAGTGGATCATGCCACCAGGTACCCAGAGGCAATTCCCCTGAGGACCACAACAGCACCTGTTGTGGCAAAAGCCCTCATTGCAGTTTTCTCAAGAGTGGGCTTTCCAAAGGAGGTTCTTTCAGACAGAGGTACCAACTTCATGTCTGGATGCTTAAAGGCAATGTGGAAGGAGTGTGGAGTAAACTACAAGTTTACCACACCCTATCACCCACAGTGCAATGGGCTTGTGGAGAGATTCAACAAGACCCTCAAGGGAATGATAAAAGGACTATCAGAGAAGCTTAGGCGGAAATGGGACACCCTTTTACCCTGCTTGCTCTTTGCTTACAGAGAGGTCCCACAGAAGGGGGTTGGCTACAGCCCTTTTGAACTTTTGTTTGGCCACCCTGTGAGGGGTCCACTATGTTTGGTGAAGGAAGGATGGGAGTTACCTCTCAAAAAACCTAAGCTAGATGTTGTGGACTATGTACTTGGTCTCCGCTCCAGGATGGCTGAGTATATGGAAAGAGCATCCAAAAACCTGGAGGCCAGTTAAGAATTACAGAAAGCTTGGCATGACCAAAAGGCTGTTCTGGTTGAGTACCAGCCAGGGCAGAAGGTGTGGGTGTTGGGCCCAGTGGGCCCAGCAGCACTCCAGGACAAATGGACTGGACCTTACCCTATCATTGAGAAAAGGGAGAAGTCACCTATGTGGTTGACATTGGAACCCCTAAGAGCCCCCACAGGGTGCTCCATGTAAATCGTTTGAAAGCATTTGTGGACAGGGAGGAAATGAGCTTGCTCATGGCCACAGATGGGGATCAGGAGGAAGAGAGTGACCCTCTCCCAGACCTGGTTTCCCAGAACCCTGATGATGGTTCAGTTGATGGAGTAGCCTTGGCAGGCAGCCTCACTGAGCAGCAACAGGTGGACTGCAGCCAGGTGTTGCAGGCCCACAGACATATGTTTTCACTCACACCCAGTCAAACTAACTGGTGCACCCATGAGGTGGACACTGGTGACAGTCTACCTGTGAAGAATAAGATCTACAGGCAACCTGACCATGTCAGGGATTGTATAAAGACTGAGGTGCAAAAGATGTTGGAGCTTGGAGTGATTGAGCCATCAGAGAGCCCATGGGCCAGCCCAGTACTCTTTGTGCCAAAACCTCATACCAAAGATGGAAAGAGAGAAATGAGGTTTTGCGTGGACTGCAGAGGTCTCAATGCTGTCACTAGGACAGATGCTCATCCCATTCCAAGAGCAGATGAGCTCATTGATAAATTGGCTTCTGCCAAGTTTCTGAGCACATTTGATTTGACAGCAGATCAGACTAGCTTAAGAGTCAAAAGCCAAGACAGCATTCTCTACCCCTAGTGGACATTATCAATTTGTGGTAATGCCCTTTGGTTTGAAGAATGCACCTGCCACCTTCCAAAGGTTGGTGAATCAAGTCCTTGCTGGGTTGGATGACTTTTGTGCAGCATATCTAGATGATATTGCTGTCTTTAGCTCCACCTGGGAGGATCACCTGATCCACCTGAAGAAGGTTATGGAGGCCCTGCAAAAGGCAGGCCTGACTATCAAGGCTACCAAGTGCCAGATAGGGCAGAGCAAGGTTGTGTACCTGGGCCACCTAGTAGGTGGGGGTCAGGTTCAACCATTGGAGAGCAAGATCCAGACCATACAGGACTGGGCTCCTCCAACTACCCAGACACAAGTCAGAGCCTTCTTGGGCCTGACTGGGTATTACAGAAAGTTTGTGAAGAACTATGGGTCCATTGTGACACCATTGAATGACTTGACATCCAAGAAGATGCCCAAAAAGGTTCAGTGGACAGTTAGCTGTCAAAAGGCATTTGATGACCTGAAGAAGGCCATGTGCTCTGCACCTTTCCTGAAGAGTCCTGACTACTCCAAACAGTTCATTGTACAGACAGATGCTTCTGAGTTGGGGGTGGGAGCTGTGCTTTCACAACTGGTCAAGACCAGCCCATTGCTTTTATTAGCAGAAGGCTGACCCCCAGGGAGAAACGTTGGTCAGCTATTGAGAGGGAGGCCTTTGCTGTGGTTTGGGCCCTGAAGAAGTTGAGGTCATACTTGTTTGGAACTCACTTCCTAATTCAGACAGACCAGAAGCCCCTCTTGTGGCTAAATCAGATGAAGGGTGAAAATCCCAAACTGCTCAGGTGGTCCATTTCCCTACAGGGAATGGACTTTACAGTGGAGCACCGCCCAGGGACTGACCATGGTAATACAGATGGTCTCTCCAAGTACTTCCACTTAAAACATGAAGACTTATCTGGTCAAGGTTAAGTTTAATGTCCCTGTGTTTGGGGGGGGGGGGGTTGTGCAGGAGAGTAGGGTCTGCTATCCTATGGTCACCCCAAATTTTTGCTTTTTGCTTCACTGGTTTACGACTTACTGAGGCTGTGGGCCTGCTAATCAGACCCCCAGCCTGCTGTTCTCTCTCTAAATTCACAGACATGTACTATAGGTACATAACCCAATTGGAAATGGACTCCTTGTCAGCCCCTGTACCAGGCACTATAGGTACTCAGGGCATAGGTGCCACCAAGGCCTACCAGGGGCTGAAGCATAGCTTTTGCCACCCCTGGCTGGTTCTTAAATTGACACAACTGGCTGATCACTCAGCTGGGGCAAGTGGGTGTAATCACCCCTTGCTTAGATATAGTATACCTATATCTAAACCTATATCTGGACACATATAAACCTGTGAGCCACTCCTATGGAAGGCCTTATCAATCCTGGAGGCAGAGTGCGTGGTTTAATGTGAGATGGTGCTCTGGCATGAGCTGAGCCTGTCTGCAGCCGCCGGGAACAACTCCCTAAGCTGATCCGGGATAATGCCATACCATATACTATTAAGTGCATTATAATCCTCGCGGTTATATAGCAACTTTGGTTTGGCTTTATCAAAACATGTCGTGTAAGGTGTCATACGATTTGGAATACTATCCCCTCGACAGCTCTGTCGACGGCGATAGCATTCCACCCCTCTAGAGGGAGAAGACATGTTACTTTACTGAAACGCGGTTGATTTTTAAAAGAGCCTCAGATCCACAAAATGGATGCTTCTGCCACAGACACGAGTCTGACCTCCTGCTGCTGACCGAAACTCAGCAGAGGAGGCCTGGACAAAGGGTTTCCTGTCGCAGGGCGGTGTTACACCACCCCAGACAGGAGATAGTGGATTGTAGCAGGGAGGTTTGAAAGAAACCAGACACTGCCTGGAGAGCACAAGGCTGCCCCTTGCATAATCCGGCCAAACCGGTTCTGGGGCACACTAGCCCCTGTCCCAGCGCGGCCTGGATCAAAGGAAAGGGGTGTATCCACCCCCTTCCTGGGTCCCACCCATAGGAGCCATGGGTCTATAAATTGGGATCTGATCAACCTATTTATCTTATTATTAAGAGATTTAATTTTATTAGGAAGTATTATTTTGGGGGTAGCGTTATCACCTTTCATCTTTCTTCCTAACTTTCTGACAGCAATCATGACTCTTTCATATCTCACGATCGGGTTATCCCAGGTTAAACTGAACGCAATGTTCTTAAATACCCAATGAAGATTCGGAAGGTTCTTATGTGACCAATAAGTGTGACTATTACTTCTAGAATATGTTACTGTCTCATTCCTCTGATTCCATAGTTCAGGTTTCTCGAAGTTTAAAGCTATCTTGACAGCAAATATGTTGTGGTCGCTCAAATTAGTAGGAAGAACCTTAAACTGGGAGAATGCCCCGAACAGTTGAAAGGACATTGCCATATAATCGAGAAGGGAATTGCCATGCGACCCGTGAAAGGTGAGAGCTGCAGGTGAGTCATCTGGGAATCTGCCATTTAATACTATAAGATCAAGGTTTCTCAATGTGAACGTGGGCCGGAAAATCAGGCGAGGAGGCCGTATGTAGTGTGCAATGATGGGTCTTTAATTTTATCAAGAACAAAGTTACTACAGGCGATGAAACGGTAATGTGGACGCCCTCGCGATGATGTCTTGTCTTCTCCCTCAGATGATGGAACAGGTTCTCCGGGGTGGATGCGTGCAGGGCGGTCCTCGGAGGAAAGAGAGAGCACAAGGAGCGGTTAGTCCAGCCTGACTCGCTATGACACTGTTCTGCAACCAGCACCGGGAGTGTACGGGAGTAGAGAGCGACAGTGAGGAAAGGGTAGCGGGACGGCTTCGGAAGGGAGAGAGAGACAGGGTGTCAGGTGAGGGATCGTGAGGGGTCAGCCTATGTACTAAGTGCTGTACAAGTGATGACGTGCTATACAAATCTTTACAGTGCAGGCCAGACCTTGTGCTACTAAGGAGAGAGGGACAAACACTATAATCAAAGCACCTAGGGTGCTACTGAGGTGGGTTCGGTAGTACTCACACGCTCCGCCGCAACTCCCAGGTGAGTTGCGGCCGCTCTTCAGCCTCCTCCTCTGGACTCCACCAGTCTTCGCTCCACTCTTCTACCTCTTCTTTCGTCTGGTCTGCTTCAACGCCGGTCCGAGCCTCCTGCCACGAGATCGCTGCTCCGACGGTGTCTCTGTCCTTGCTTCCGCTTTTTCCCTGTTCCAGCGGTGATTCCGAGGCGGGACTTCCGGGGTCAGGTGGGTGTGGTTCCGGGAGTCGCCCGTTCCTGATTGGTTCCTGGAAGAGAGAGAGAGGAGGGGTGCTGGTTGTCAGGTTGGTGTCCCAGGACGCTTCATCGGAGGCTGTCGTGAAGGGTGAGTGTCCGAAAATGGGAGGTACGGGAGGGGTTGGCTTTAGTCCCGTATCACACTCAAATTTTGCAACAGTAAAAGGCCACGTTTATCAAATCTTAAATTGGAAGGGAATATTGCCTCTGGTATGAACCAAACCTCCTCCAGGTCTAGATTGGAAAAGGATGTGATTGAGCTATTATTAATCTTGGCATTAAAATCTCCTACCATCAGGATATACACACTTTCATCATTGCTACATAACTTTTGCACAAAAGTGCAAATGGAATCGACCAGAGGGGTGGACGCCTTCCCAGGGGGGATATATACATTTACCACATACAGAAATGTTGCACATCCCAAGTTGTCTTGTTCTAATTTGAATTTTGCACAGATACAGCAATTTGAAGGATGAATAAATATCTCAGGGACCCATACTAACTCACAACTTAGCAGAATGGCTAATCCTCCACTTGCATGCCCCTTTATAGATTTTTTTGCTGCACTACAATGCACATAGTAGTTATCTAACTAGAATTCATCAATTGCCCAGGTCTCTTGGAGGCAGATTATTTTGGGGTCTAGGTGTGCTAAGGAAGTAAGCTTAAAATTATCTTTTCCTAGCCCCGCCACATTCCAAGACACGATTGTTCCTAGTAGGCTACCTACGCTCTGTGGGGATAGTGTTAGTAGATTTAGCCCCATTCAAGGCGCCTGCAATCCAGTTCCATTTTGACACCTCATCTCCACTATCAATGCCAAGGACCTCCTGAACCTCGGGTGCTACTACCTTTATTTTTCTTACACCCGATCCCCTCCCAACTGTGATTTCCAAATCCTCAAATTTAGAGGTCATATTCTCACCCTCATGGACATTTAATCCTGTCCCTTGCCAAAAATGAAAGGTTTCGAGACGCTGCAACGGAGCACCCTGGGAAGTGGGGCAGACAATAACGTCTATTCCTCTTTTCCTAAAGCCATCCGCATTTGCTAACACGAGGGAAGACACCACCCCTGACGTAAAGATTGCTTTAGTGACTTGAGGTTTGTGCCTCCAATATAAAAGGACTAGTTTGATATCTTTAGAGGAAATTAACTTTAGATCCTCTATTTCCGATAGGATTCCAAGAAGGGCCCTTCTATTCAATGTCATAGGCTCAGCATCAAAAAGAGGGATAAAAAATAAGGCATTATTCACATGTCCAGTACCTAGCTCTAGGGGCCTCAATACATTCGTATCGTAAGGGCTCCTCGTGGAATCAGTGGATTTACCCCCTTTATTGTTGTTAACCGATGTAGTCATATTACAACTAACTCCCCCACCATTACTTAAATCAGGGTTCATGAAAATCAAAGCGGGACCCACTGATTCACACGCGGTCCCACTTAATTCTGTACTCAGGGCTGGTATAAAGATTTTTATATTATCCACCGTTGCGCTCCTGTGCCACTCTCCAGATTAGAATCCCTTCTTTTCCTGGCCTCGCCCAACCCATTTTCATTCTGGGAGATACTTGACCTACTAGTCAGACTAATCGGCTGGGGGGACATTATCTTGCTCCTCAGTTGTAGTCAAATTTATCCTCTGTTTAGCCACTGATGATGTGTTATTTTCATCATCAGGAGCGAAATTAGAATGATCCGATAATACTACGCTTTGGAACAGCAGATTTCTTTGCTTACATTTTGGGAACCGGCGATTTTTCCCCTTCCTTTTCCTCCTACAATGGTTTTTAACACTTCCCTCGCTTACTAATAGATGTTCCTCCCCAGAGGCTTCTAAAATATTAATTATTTCAGCAGATTCATGAGGTTTGGGTTTTTTACACTTGCTCATATTAAAAATTGGGAAAACACGCACTGTGTCTATCACTGGAGAGACCTTTACATTTACCATTTTCCCCTCAGTGGGGACCTTTGTGGAGTCGTTAACAATAATTTGGGATGGGCTTGGAGTTAGATTTCTTCCAGACAGCAAACATCCAACGTCCACCAACTGATTATTCGGTTCCTCTAACCCTAGGCCATTAGCAGCTTCATGAATCCTGCCATTAATTTGACAAAGATTATTACGTATAGTGGAGGAACACTTCACACATACTTGGCTATGTTGTTTAAGTTCTAAAACCCCTCCCAAAATGGACGTTAGAACTTTGAGGATATGATCCGAGTTAGAGGCACTCTTCTCCAGTAGGGACAGAATTGCAGCTAAAAAAAATTCCAATTTAGTAAATGTATACGTTAGCCCCCCTGATCCTGCAATCTCATTTTTAGACAGTGAAAACGCGGAGTTCTCTACCTGGTTATCACGAGGCATAGATAAATCATGAAAATCTGATGTCAAAGAGAATTTAGTAGGTGTACTGCTATACATAATTGGCATGTGTGAGTTCCTGCTTGAGGAGACAATATGTCCTTATTCGGATGGGGATCTATAACCAAACATTGAGCACCCGATTTTTCTAACTGCTTCAATTGTTCTGCGTTCTTTTCCAGTTGAATGGCAATATCCGGAAGTGTGAGGTCTTCTGTTTTTGCCTGCCCCTTAAGTTCACTATGGACTTTCTGACGTTCACTTTTAGGTGAAAATTCTCTTCTTTTTATTGAGGATGAGCAGTCTAGTAAACTCCTTTGTGATACACTTACATTGTCATGTACTTTGTCAAAAAGGGTTATCAAATCTGCTAGTGGAGAAAGAGGGGTGACTTCCTCACTTTCGCCACCCTTACTTACTCTGGGTGGAAACTGCCACCTCATTCCTAGATAGGGCCAAATCCATCTCCAAACCCGAATTTTTCTCCACCCCTTCTTGATATGACACAACAGCTCGACTTACTATAGAAGGGGGTGCTACATTGCCTACATCCCCATTAGATTTCTGTATTATTATTACAGGAAAGAGTGCTTCTGGTCTTGATATATGGCTATCTACTCCATTCTCAGCTATTATTTCGGAGTCCATTATCACCTCCATTGACTTATCCTCATTTCCCAAAACTCCAAGATCTACGTTGTTTTGCCCTGTTCCGCTCTTAAACCTTCTTCCCTTTTTAGAGAACATTGATGTTATTGATGGGTATGATTTTAAAAGAGATAGATGAGCACCAATTTTGCATCTACGGATTAATTTTTGATGTTTTGGGGGGCTCCACGAATTCTTGTCACTCTTATCACTATGGTTAATGGCTTCTAGAGGGTTTACAGATTTTACTTTAGACTGTGAACACAGTTTTACCATGGCAAAAGAAGTTATCACCACTTAAACTTAGGGTTCCTCCAGCTAAAGATGTGACAAGGCTAGCAGGAGAGAGCAATTCGTTCCAAGAGAAAGGATAACTGAATGGTAACTGAATGAAGAGAAAAACACTGCCTTAGGACAGATTTTACGTGGCGTTATATCCGACAAAGAGTATTCCTCAGATAGCTCCCAGATACCTCCGAAGACCCCCACGGCTATTCACATGACACCTTACCCAAGGCCTGGGCGATTCAGCGGTAGCCCAATCAGAGCCGCACGCCAACCCCGGTCTGGCATCTTGGGCTATGGTGACTATGATAACCGTGGTAGACTTCTTGGGTTGAAGTAACGCTTGAAGATTAGGAATAAAACCAGCACACACCACCCTAAATATTGTACAAGTCTTATATCCGGACAGTATCTGAGATTAGTCAATAGTTACTCCCAGTGACCAAAACAGGCAAGGCAAAAGACGCCTGAGACTCCAAAGTCTAAGTTCAAGGTCCAAGGTCCACAGGTCCACGATCCACAATCCACAGACCGACGATCAAAGGAAGATATAGAACTGATGAAAACCGATAAAACAGCCACCACTGCAGAACCACGGACACAGATCCACAGCAGACCTGACGTGATCAAGGCAAGTCACCTGGCGCAGCACAATATAGCACAGAGCACATAGCGCAGAGAAGGCAAGCAAGAAGTGAGTCCACGGCTAGAGGGAAAGAGCGATGGGCGATGGGAGCACATACAACTCGTACAACTCGTAGTCGCCCCACACGCCCAGCTCACCTCGTTTTTTTCACACTATCAGTCTCTCGCCTCCTGCGCTTTCACGCAACTTCTTACTTCCGTTTTACTGTGCTTCACAAAATGCAAACGCAAAGCAAAGCTCACAAGGGCCATCCAATTGGGGGGTCATTGAGGGGTCCACCCGCTCCTCACCTCCTGGTCTCCACGTCTCTGCTTCGCCCCCCCCTGCCTCGCCGACCTTACCAACATAACCTCATTGACAACTTGGTTAGTCCTGGCCTGGAGTACTGTGTGTTCGTCTCTTGAGTGTACTTGCCTCTATTGCTCCTATAGCATACTATTAGGCTGTAAAGTGGTAAAGTTTGCAAGCTTGATATCCAATACTGCTGAGACATACATACCAGAGATTTCAGATTACTTTGTTAAGAATCTGCCTCAAGTGTTTGTCTCTTTCTCAAACCTTCACCTCAATTTCCCTCAATAGATAGCGTTGGTTTCAGGTTTACAATCTGCTAAAAGCCACACATCACTCCATGTGTGGAGGGTTGGGGATTTGCATTGGAATACAGAAAACTCTTTCCTCAACACCAGAACTTCACAGATGATTAATTTTGCTTTTTTGCAAATATCTTTCTTAGCACATTTCAATGACGCAAAATGAAATATGGACCATTTGCCCAGCATGCCAATACCTTTATTTGGGAAAGGGGGAGCAAAGCACAGCATATCCAATAAACTACTGATGCTGTCTCTTTCGCATGGAGTCCTGTCCTGCCCCAGATTTGTAGAATACTGTTGGGCAGCACATCTACAATATATTTTGGAGTGGGTGGTTTAGAAGAGAGAAAAGTAATGGCTATACATGGACCACACAGTGGTGTGCTGGTTGCTGTGGGACCTGGTTTGGTTCACCAAAAGTAGTCGCACCAAAAGTGCATACCTAGCGACGCCCACGAGAACTGTCCTAGATATGTGTGACTGATTTGCAATTGAGAGGGGCTTTACTACTTTTGCGTCTCCCAATACCCCCCTGGCATGTAATCCAGACTTTTAACCTGCTCTCGACCCTAAAGCATTTTCTGAGTGGACCCGAAGGGACAGTAGAATTCTGATCGACCTATTTGAAGCCCAGTCCATCAAAGTTTTCAACCAATGAAAGCACAAATTCTGACTCCTAGAAACCTTCCGTCTTCAATACTGACAATTCCATCACTGAACATTCCACCATGCAAACTCTATGGCGGTAACATGTTCACACATTCCCTCACACCATTCTAATCACACATTAGGTCGTTTGAGGGCACCAAGGGATTGATCTCAAGAACCTAAGCCGTGCCTCCAACATCCATATCAGAAACGATGGGAGAACAATCTGGAACAACTAACTCCAGAAAAACAGTAGGAATGTCTATGGAGGGAGATCCCCAAAATGCACATGAACCTTTCCCCACATTGAAACAGCCTTAGAAATCATGTTCCAGTGGTACCTAACACCTGTCAGGCTTTTTCCCAACTTCCCGACCACCCCCACGGCATCCCGGTGTCATGATTTGGATTGCGAGCGGGCCGCTGTCCGCATAATGCGTGGCAAAATGCTCCCCTTTTGAAACAGAACTACACTACCCAGGAGGGATAGCGGTTACGCGACGCATCAGCGCCAGCCACACCCTACCCGGAAATAAAAGAACACGGCGGCTGCAGTCTGTGCCGATAATTTGTTCCGTGTGTTGTAAGGAGGTTTGTAGATGAACTTTTGACGGCGCAAATCGTGAGTAACTGCTCATTTGGAGCGCGCACTGGTGTTGGAGTTACCCGGACGGGTGACAGTCTGTATGTCTTCTTTTCGCTCCCGTGGGCATTGAATATCGTCAGGAGCCTACGTTTGTCTTTTCCCAAACGGCAGAGAAGTGCGGCTGCATTCTCTAGCAGGGAAAATAGTCTTGTGCATAAAAATATACTATTGTGTGTATTAATCAGGATCAGAGCTAGCGTTTGTTAAGTACTGTTGCTTTAAGAAACGCGCTCTCCTGAATGAAGTAGTTTGGGCTCAAACAATTACTTGGGTGCATTTTGGACTCACGAAGGGGTTACAAAGACTCTGCAAGTGACATGAAAGTTAAAACATGAAACAAGGGTGAAGAAACCTATTGTGTCATTTTTATCATTTGTCTGCCGACAATGTTTTGCTTTGTTTTCTTTTCTTCAGTGCAGGAGAGAATCCACGGGGGGTTTCTAATCAAGGGGATTAGAGCAACGCAAAACAGAACACTGAACTGAAGTGGTAGGTGAGGTCTTGAACTGCTGTGTAAGCACCCTGTTAGGAAAATAGCTTCACCTTATTCTATGTATTGTTTTATTTCAGTTGGTTGCTGCCCCGGATAGTACCCTTGCCTCTCTCTCCTGTATATATACATAAAGACCTTCTGTTTTCCCTCACAGGTAACCTAGAGAAGTCTTTGGTATAACATTTATTGTAGATAGGAGTCCAGTGGTTGTTAGGGAGGGGGTGTTATTCTAAATACCCTGTCTTTGTCGTTTCAGATCTCCTTCCCCGCTGTCCCCTTCCTTTCCCGCGCTCACAGGACTATTCTGTCTAGTCTGTGATAACCAAGTCAGGCAGCAGGATTGTTGGGTGGGTGAGGGTATAGGTCTTTCAGCACAGCCCCGAGGAGAATTGAGTCGGAGCCTGACAGAATTATCGGCCCACGAAAAAAGGTCCTCCTCTTGGCTGTGTTGAAAGAGAATGGCCACTCTTGATGACGTTCTGGCAGCCTTAGCCTTAGTGCAGACAGAACTGGCAGCCTCCAATAGAGAAGTGGCGGCTTCCAGAACAGAGAATGCGCAATTGCGAGCTCGCATGGATAGGTTGCAGGGGAATCCTTTTGATGCTGGGGCTAGCGCTGCCCCTACCCCTTCTTTAGTGGTAGAAATGCCCACACAAATACCACTAGCTCCCCCTGAAAGGTTTTATGGGGATAATAAAAAGGTCCAGGTATATTATGACACAGGTACTCCTACACTTTATGTGCAAACCAAAAATGTTTTCAACTAATCAGGCCAGGGTGGCTTCTCTCATTTCATATCTTGGGGGGGAAGCAGCACAGTGGGCTGTCCCGGTGGTTAGATGATCCCCTGCTCCATGACTGGGATGAGTTTAGGGCAGAGTTCGAAAAAACATTTGACCGTAGAGCTGAAACCTTTTCAGCAGATAGGGAGTTGTTGGTACTTAAACAGGGGAGCACAGATCTAGTGACTTATCTTAATAGTTTCCGTCGCCTGATTGAGGAAACAGATTGGCCAGAGGCTAAACAATCTGCTTTATTCTATCAAGGCCTCAATGACGAAATGAAGGATGAGCTGGCACATCGACCCTCAACCCCGCACCTGTACTGCTCTTATTGAACTCGCTCTACGCCTGGATCATCGGATAAGAGAGCGTAAAGGAGATCTAAGAAAGAAAGAGCCGATAGCGGTGGCTCCTGATCGAGGTGGCGAAAGAACGACCTCGACACAGGACGCTATGTAGATTGGAGCAGTTAGGGCGGCGTTACCCTTCAGCGAAAAGGAACATCGCAGAAAAAACGGCCTGTGTTTATATTGTGGGAAAAAAGGGCATTATCTCCGCGAGTGTCCCACGAAGCCCAAAACTGGAAGATACCGAACGGGACAAACAGCTGCCGGAGCATCTGATAAGAAGACGGAAAACTCCAGTGCTTGAGAGTGGAAGAAGGGGAACCCTCAAGTTTGACCATCATCCCTTCCATTACGCCTGGTTGTGACCAGGAAAGGAATCATGTGTTCTTGTCCTTGTCTTTGTTCGTGGAGTCCGGAGAAAAGGAAGTCAAGGCTATAGTGGACTCTGGGGCCACTGGTTGTTTTATAGACTATGCAGAAGCTGAAAGACTGGGAATACAGCTTATTTCGAAGAAACAACCTGAACTGGTATATGCTGTAGAAGGGAGTGAACTGATAGCAGGACCCATCAAATATCATACCCCTGAATACAATTGCATCTACAAAGGTATCCACCAGGAGATGATCTCGTTTAATGTGATACAAGCTCCCCAATATGGCATCATATTGGGGCTCCCCTGGCTTCAGAAAAATGAACCATTCATTCACTGGACGTCTAAGACAATTAATTTCGTTTCAGAATATTGCAAAGAACATTGTTTGTTGAACAAGGAATGCCCTTCTCGGGCCTTAGCGTTGCTACATAACATCGCCACTGCCGCAGAAAAAGAAGTGGTGTTGCCTCCCTGTTATTCGGCTTTTTCGAAGGTGTTCAGTGAGGAACAAGCTGAGGCGCTTCCGCCTCATAGAACATTCGATTGTCGCATTGATTTGGTTCCAGGGTCAGCAGTACCAAACGGTAGGCTTTACGCTCTTACCGTTCCTGAGAACGAGTACCTCAGGGCTTATCTGGACAAATACTTGGCTATTGGGTACATCCGACCTTCGAGATCCCCGGCTTCGTCACCTTTATTTTTTATACCGAAGGCGAATGGGGAGAAGAGGTGCTGTATCGATTATCGCGCTCTAAATACCATCACCATAAAGAATCAGTACCCGTTGCCCCTGATCCCGGTTTTATTGGAACAAGTCAGAACAGCTACAATCTATACGAAGCTTGACCTGCGAGGCGCGTACCACCTGGTCCGCATAAGAAGGGGCGATGAGTGGAAGACGGCCTTTAAAACGCGGTATGGGCTCTTTGAATACCTTGTGATGCCCTTCGGGCTTTGTAATGCCCCAGCCGCGTTCCAATTCTTTCTGAACGAGGTACTCAGGGAGTTCCTGGATAATTTCGTAGTTGTTTACATCAACGACATCCTGGTGTATTCCAATACGACGGAGGAACATCGAACACACATGAGCAGGGTGTTGGAGGCTTTGATGTGTCATCATCTTTATTGTAAAATCACTAAATGTGAATTTCATGTGAACACCGTGGAGTTCCTGGGGGTGATGCTCACTCCCTCAGGTCAGGTAATGGCAGAAAGGAAAGTCAGAGCCATAAAGGAATAGCCATGTCCATGTACAGTAAAAGACATTCAGTGTTTATTGGGGTTTGCTAACTTTTATAGAAGATTTATCAGTGGCTTTTCTGCCCTGGTGACCCCTTTAACCCGCATTACTAGAAAGAATGTACCGTTTCATTGGGATAAAGACGCTCAACGGTCGTTCGAGGGATTGAAAGAGGCCTTCACCAAAGCTCCTGTTTTGACTCATGCCAATCCAGAATTGCCTTTTGTGGTAGAGGCAGATGCGTCTGAAGTTGCTGTAGGGGCTGTTTTATCTCAGAGACACGAGAACACTGGAATCCTACACCCTATCGCCTTCATGTCGAGGAAACTCAGTCCTGCAGAAACCAATTACACCATTGCCGAAAAAGAGTTGCTGGCAATAAGAGACGCATTTCTAGAATGGAGACATTGGTTGTTGGGAGCAGTTCATCAGGTTACGGTCTACATGGACCATCGTAACCTGCAATTTATAAGAGCAGCACGTCATCTTACCCCCAGACAGTTACGCTGGATGCTGTTTTTTGAGGAGTACAGATTTGTGGTCACGTATAGACCCGGAATCAACAACAAAAAGGCAGATGCTTTGACCAGGCAAGAAAGTCCTGTGATGCATGCCATAACCCCAAGTAGATCCATCATTGATCCTGCTAAGGTGGTGTGTGTTGCACAAACGGGAGACTTTTTGCAAGCAGTGCGGTCAGGGGTACAGTCCTGTACTTGGAGAACTTGGCTTCGCCACCATCCAGAGTGGAGAATGAAACAGGGAGTAGCCATGAAGGGAACACAAGTTCTTGTACCTACCAAAACATTGCGAAGAACTGTGTTTAAATGGTGTCACGAAACGCCTAGTGCAGGCCATATGGGACAAGTGAAGACTCTGGAGAAGGCGTTGAGACAATTTTGGTGGCCTTCCATTCGTATGGATTTATGTCAGTGGGGAAGACAATGTGTACAGTGTGCCAGAATGAAATCAGACTGACAACAGCCCCAAGGGTATTTACAACCCTTACCAACTCCTGAGACACCATGGGAAAGCTTCTCCGTGGATTTCATCGTTGGACTACCTAAGGATCAAGGCAAAACGGCCATTCTGGTCGTTGTGGATTATCTCACAAAGATGGGACATTTCATTGCTTGTGATCAAGTGCCAACTGCGGGTCGATTAGCACACCTTCTATTGATACACGTGGTGAGGTTGCATTCTCTCCCAAAGGTGATAGTTTCGGACAGAGGGGCCCAATTTACTGCCGGTTTCTGGAGGGTCTGGTGTTCGGCTTTACACATATCCTCATCTCTATCCACCAGTTTTCACCCACAATCCGATGGCCAAACGGAGAGACTAAATCAATCCCTGAAACAATACCTCCGTTGCTATGTTCAAACAGATTCAGATTCCTGGGTGGATTGGTTGTGGGTGGCAGAGCTAGCATACAATAGCACTCAACACTCTTCTACAGGTCATTCCCCTTTTTTCAGTTCCTATGGTCATCATCCTAGGGTAAATCCCTTGGTGCTCCCAAATGAAGCGGTTCGGCTGCCAGACGTCAAAGCAAGATTGAGGCGCATTCGCAAGATACTTCTGGCGACGCGCAGGAATCTTGTTCAGGCCAAGGTGAGGTACAAATCACAGGCGGATAAACATCGTAGGCCTAGTCCGGTATACAAAAAAGGGGATCTGGTGTGGCTGTCTACGAAACACATTAGATTCAGGAGATATAGTGTGTTTAATCCCAGGTTCATTGGTCCTTATCGGGTGGTTAAACGGGTGAACCCTGTGGCTGTGAAGTTGAGGTTGCCTGTTCATCTCAAGATACACCCTGTATTTCATGTGTCTCTCCTGAAGCCCTCTCGTGCCCCTGTGTGTTGGGCTCCCTTGCCTGTGTGGGTGCAGAATGATAAGGAGTATGAGGTTTTGCGAGTCCTGGATTCCAGGAGGGTAAGGGGGAGGCTCCAGTACTTGCTTTCATGGAAAGGCTATGGCTCGGAGGAAAACTCTTGGGAACCGGCTGGGTCGGTGCACGCTCCACGCCTTGTGTCCCGATTTCATAAACTGTATCCTGACCGGCCTGCGCCTGGACAGCGTCCCTTGTGAGGGGGGATGTACTGTCATGATTAGGATTGCGAGCGGGCCGCTGTCCGCATAATGCGTGGCAAATTGCTCCCCTTTTGAAACAGAACTACACTACCCAGAAGGGATAGCGGTTACGCGACGCATCGACGCCAGCCACACCCTACCCAGAAATAAAACAACACGGCGGCTGCAGTCTGTGCCGATAATTCGTTCCGTGTGTTGTAAGGAGGTTTGTAGATGAACTTTTGACAGCGCAAATCGAGAGTAACTGCTCATTTGGAGCGCGCACTGGTGTTGGAGTTACCCGGACGGGTGACAGTCTGTATGTCTTCTTTACGCTCCAGTGGGCATTGAATATCGTCAGGAGCCTACGTTTGTCTTTTCCCAAACGGCAGAGAAGTGCGGCTGCATTCTCTAGCGGGGAAAAGAGTCTTGTGCAAAAACATATACTATTGTGTGTATTATTCAGGATCAGAGCTAGCGTTTGTGAAGTACTGTTGGTTTAAGAAATGCGCTCTCCTGAATGAAGTAGTTTGGGCTCAAACAATTACTTGGGTGCATTTTGGACTCACGAAGGGGTTACAAAGACTCTGCAAGTGACATGAAAGTTAAAACCTCAATGTATGAGAAAACATGAAACAAGGGTGAAGAAACCTATGATGTCATTTTTATCATTTGTCTGCCGACAATGTTTTGCTTTGTTTTCTTTTCTTCAGTGCAGGAGAGAATCCACGGGGGGGTTTCTAATCAAGGGGATTAGAGCAACGCAAAACAGAACACTGAACTGAAGTGGTAGGTGAGGTCTTGAACTGCTGTGTAAGCACCCTGTTAGGAAAATAGCTTCACCTTATTCTATGTGTTGTTTTATTTCAGTTGGTTGCCGCCCCGGATAGTACCCTTGCCTCTCTCTTCTGTATATATACATAAAGACCTTCTGTTTTCCCTCACAGGTAGGAGAGTAACCTAGAGAAGTCTTTGGTATAACAGTGGTTGTTAGGGAGGGGGTGTTATTCTAAATACCCCGTCTTTGTCGTTTCAGATCTCCTTCCCCGCTGTCCCCTTCCTTTCCCGCGCTCACGGGACTATTCTGTCTAGTCTGTGATAACCAAGTCAGGCAGCAGGATTGTTGCGTGGGTGAGGGTATAGGTCTTTCAGCACAGCCCCGAGGAGAATTGAGTCGGAGCCTGACACCCGGAGCTGCCACCAAGCTACAGACGTGTTCCTGGGTTAAAATGTGGCTATATTCTAAATGTAATGCATAATATATATATATATTTTAGAAGGAAATCAAAATTTGTGCCAATCACACCCAGAGACAAAATTGATGTTTTTAGTGATCTGGTCAAAGGGGATTTGGACAAACTACTAGGAAATCGAACAGTCTGCATAAATGTCAGCAAAGACCAATGGAGTGCTATAAAAAGCCTTCAGCAGAACGCTGGCATTATAATTAAACCCTCAGATAAGGGTGGGAATGTTGTTCTTATGCCTAGAGATCTATACATGGAGGAGGCAAAGAGACAACTTTTGGATGAAACATGTTACTGCAAAGTAGACAAACATTATTTAGTTAATCTACAGGAGACATATAAACAATTAGAGCACTGGCAAGATAAAGGGTTACTAACATGGGATGAAGAAAGATATCTCCATAAAGAAAATCCCAAAACACCAACTTTCTACCTATTGCCGAAAGTGCACAAGAACATGTCTAAGCCACCAGGGAGGCCCATAGTTTCATCCATAGATAGCCTCTTCGAACATACAAGTACCTACATAGACCACTTTCTCTTTCCTTATGTAAAAGAATTATCTTCCTATGTGAGAGACACCACCGATTTTATTCACAAACTCTCTGAAATCGGATTGGATGAGCACTGTTGGCTGGTATGTCTTGATATCGAGTCCCTTTATACGAGCATTAGGCACAACGACGGCATCAAGGCATGCCAGTTCTTTCTGAAACAGCGCAAATTGGAGTATTTGGAACATACCCTGATGTTATTGGAAATGAACCGGCTGTGTCTGAACGAAAATGTATTTCTATTTGACAAAGTACACTATAGACAACAACAGGGGACTTCCATGGGCGCCTACTTTGCCCCCAGCTATGCCAACTGGTTGGCTGGTGGGAGAAGCAGGTGCTCTGGAACGACCTCACGGAGAAATGGGCATTGAATGTGGTTAAATGGATGAGATACATAGACAACGTCTTCTTTATCTGGCGGGGATCTGAGAATAATTTGAATTGTTTTATTGATTGTTTAAACATCAACAATGTAAACTTAAAATTTACAAGACACTATAACAGACACACTGTAGATTTCTTAGACGTCAAAGTTACCAAGGTAAACAACCAATTGACCACTACACTTTTTCGCAAAGAGACAGCAGGGAACTCGTTACTCCACTTCTCAGTGCTCACCCCCCAAGCTTTCAATGGGGAATCCCTTTCAGTGAGTTCTTAAGAGCTAAACGCAACTGTTCTACCGAATCACATTTCCAAAAAACTAAGAAGATGAGAGATTCAGAGTTAGAGGATATTCTAACAAATCACTCGTGGAGGCAGAATCTAAAGTTAACAAGATGTCAAGAGAGGAGACACTAACTCCCAAAGCCAGCATTTCTACTACCAGTTCTGGAAACCCTAAAATAAGATTCATAACAAAGTATTGTAGCCAGTCCAACCAAATACGGCAAATACTGCAAAGTAGATGGGATATATTAAGGCAAGATCCCATCTTGAGAAATGTCGTCAGTACCACTCCGGGCATTTCATACAGACGAGGCCAGTCTCTAAAAGACTGTCTAGTACAACGTCATGTATCCCCGAAAGAAACTGACTGGCTAAAAACTACAAAAGGGTTCAGAAAAATTGGGAATTGCAAGGCATGCAAGTACAGTCAGAACTGTAAAGAGATCTTCCTACCTAAAACGAAAATTAAATGGAAGATTAATACTCTAATCACATGCACCACGGAGTTTGTGGTGTATCTTATTCGGTGTCCCTGTAACTTATGGTACATAGGGTCAACCACAGCATCTGTAAAGAAACGCATTCTAGAACATTGGCGTGCAATTACTAATCAGGACTTCCCATACAGCACTGGGAGACACTTTAGCCGATTCCACCAGAATGATGCATCAAAAGCAAGTTATATAGGGATTGCCACGATCAAAAGCAGTATCAGAGGTGGAGATAGATTTGGAGCGCTACGCAAATTAGAGTCACTTTTGATTCTATTGGCAGGTACTCTCTTTCCCGATGGTTTAAATATGGACGAGGAGTTACACTCCCACCTTTAAAAATGTACAACCTAAACAGACAGTGGAATTGTTAATAGGAGAGCTGTATTCTCATCATATAGATCTAACTTTTAAACTTTCCCTTCCCGTACACCCTCACACCTTTTGTTACTTATTCCAGCTAAATTAACTATAAAGAATATTCTGTAAGGACACTTGTGTCCCTTTTGGTCCTCGTAATATCAATATGGTTATGAAAGACTATTTTAATGTTTATAGTAAACCAATACTCTTCCCTCTTTTCTTTTCCTTTCGTAGGTTTGGAAATAGGAGACAACCTAATCAACCTTCAGCTGTACCTGTTTATACAACTAGCTAATTATTCATATATGATTGTACTAATATTTGCTTAGTGTAAAAGTACAACAATGTATAAATTGGTTTGTTTAAGCTGGATATATGGTACTATACCGTAAGGTGTTTTTGAGTTCTGACAGTCAAATTCCATAATTTTGCATTGGTACTAAACCTTAACCTTGGACCAACTAATGAATTTTGCAAAACTCCGAATTATATTAAAATAATAAGCTGTTTTTTTATACTTTTTCACTTATGAAATAATGTATTCACGCACAAAATCACCATGGATATAATTAATTGTCTCACAGAATATCAGTGACAGTAACCGATATTAGAATCATTGTGTATCAAGAAGTATTGAGCATATATGAAAAGATGTTTTCTATTTCAATGGATTTGTGTGGTTACACCTTTAAAAGGTGGTATGAGATGAACGCTGGTCATGTGACCAAGAACAACTTGTTGTTCGAAATGCGTTATCCCTCGACTTTTTGATTTGCCGAATAAACATAATTTTGGAAGAACTACGGGCTTGTCTGAATTCTATGACCTGAATTCTGCTTTTCGGATGTATATATATATATATATATATATATATATATAAAAACTCCACCGCCGCTGCTTGTTGTTCGGCGCTTCAAATTTCAGAAAGAAGGAGCACGGACCACAGTTCTGCACTAACGAATTCCTTTTTATTTTCATTTAGGTAAGTCAGCCATAAAGCGTTTCAACTCCGTAGAGCCTTGATTTTATATATATATATATATATATATATATATATATATATATATATATATATATATATATATATATATATATATATATATATATACACATCCAAGATTTTCTCCGTAGGTAAAGAAGAAATGCAGGACACCCAGAGCTTCAGTGAAGGTATTTTTATTCCAAGCAGACGGAAAGGTCTTACGACGCGTTTCACCACTTAAGGCTTGATCACGCTCGCCTCAAATGTGCTGCCAGCCATTTTTAAAACCCACAACACCACGTGCATAGACATCCAATGCACAAAATGAGCGGACATATTGTAATGGTACGAACATACTGAACATGATCTCGAAACAGTATTTCTGTGCATTCAAACAACCGTAATTTCATTGCAAATTAAATATCATTATGCAATTATCAACAGAAGACGCTTAATTCACAAAATCCTGAAAAAGAAAATTCATGTATAAATAACATTCTTGTGTCACCAAGAATATGTTCGTTCGAATATTATCAATATTGACGACATTAAACTGATATTTACACAGATAAACGCCTAATTTTCGGCATTCCGCCGACAAATGCAACGATCACCATGATAGGTCACATTTTAGTGAACAGTGTTTTCATTGGCTGTATAGTTTCCATGGCGACTGTAAACATGTGCATAGTTGTTTTGGAAATAAATGTAAACCATTTAGACGTGGCGTATCTGTGACCATAATTCACATGCTGCCCAGGACGGGCTGTACACATTCTGATACTAATGCACAGCTTATCCTTGAGATGGCAAAAAGTTGAACCAACATTATTACATTTCATCTTGTCATTGAATAATGCCCTAGTGGGCATAAAAATAACAACCAAATATCGCCCCAGTGGGCTAAATCATTAGAGACTGCAAGGATAGCAACAAAGTCTTGCCCCATTAGGCTAATGTGTCAACAATGTCCATAATAGTATCATAGAGTCCATTGTGTCGTCAATTCGACCGCTATCATGCATTGAGTGAAATCTAAAACAATAGAAAATATGACATTAAAATAGAGTTGAAGACCTGCGACCTTTAACATATCAGATAAAATACTCATTCATGCAAATGTATTGCCAATTCTTCACTGTTATTTAACCCTTTAGGATTAAGACAATCAAAGTCCACAATGTATTTTGATTCCAATTTCCTGAGGGACAGTTCCCGGTTCCCACCACGTATACCCAGATCCACTGCATCAATAACCACCATGCGGACTAGTTTCTCATTCTGCATATGTTTCTCACAGAAATGTCTTGCCATGGGGTATTGCTTATTATTATTGTGGATTGCTCGTAGATGTTCTAGTACCCTTTTCTTGGCTTCGTGTTTGGTACTGCCTACATACCATTTGTCACATGGACATATTAGTACATAGATACTGTAGGGTGTGGTGCATGTAAGATGTTTACGTATTGTAAACTGTCTGTTGGTATTGGGGACTGTCAAAGAAGTACAATCAAAACTCTGTTTGCATGCCTTGCATTTACGACAACACCTGAAGCCACCTCCATTGTGAGTGATGTCAGTAACTCTAGAAGTAACATAGTTATGACTTAACTCATTTTTCAGTGACCTCCCTTTCCGAAAAGTAATTTGGGGATTGTCACTGAGATATTTCTTGAGATGTGTGTCGGTTTGCAGGACATGCCAATGTTTTTTGAAAATGCCCCGGACCAGGTTGGCTTGACCAGAAAAAGTAGTAATGAATCTCACTTTTTGTTCATCCTGTTCCAATACTCTGGGATTCAACAATTCCTCTCTATTTTTTTTTCCTTCAACGCGTTCTTTGGCTCGAAGGATCATTTGTTTGGTATATCCTCGACAAAGAAATCGTTGGCACATAATCTTTTCCTCTTCCTCATATGCTTCCTGGGTACTGCAGTTGCGTTTTGCACGGAGAAGTTCTCCATACGGAATACTGCACACCAGATTTCTAGGGTGACAGCTATTAGCATTTAATATGCTGTTGCCCGCTGTTTGTTTACGAAATAGTCTGGTGTTGAGTTGTCCATTGAAGACTTCCACTTTTATATCCAGAAATTCGACAGTTTCTTTACTGAAATTGTCGGTGAGGGTTAGATTTAAGTTATTACAATTCAATTTGCCAATAAATTCGGTCAGAGAAGTTTCATCTCCGCACCAAATGAAAAAAATGTCATCTATGTATCTAAGCCACAGGGCAACGTTGTCAAATTCTGCCATCTCCCGGACGACCTGCTCCTCCCACCATCCCATGTAGAGATTAGCATAGGATGGCGCAAAGCAGGTCCCCATGGCTGTGCCCTGTGACTGTCGATACAAGATGTCGAAGAAAAAGAAATTATTTTTGAGACAAAAGTCAATCATCGACATGAGCATTTCGGAATGTCTCAGATAAGATATGGATCGGGTTTTCAAAAAGTGTCTGACCGCCTCTAAACCAGACTGATGTTGGATGCTGGTATATAGACTGTTGACGTCTAATGTGACCAAGATGTAATTAGTCTCCCAGTGTAGACCATTGATGGTGGTCAGAAAATGGGTTGTGTCCTTAATATAAGACGGTAGAGATAGCACATATGATCTGAGATAATGATCAATGTATTTGGATGTGTGCTCCAAAAGGGATCCAATGGAGGAAACAATAGGACGGCCAGGAGGTGCAGTAGGATTTTTGTGGAGCTTGGGAAGTAGGTACAGTATCGGTGTTTTGGGATGGGCACAGTATAAATATTGAAACTCTTCCCTTTCTAACAATCCCTTGTCTCTCCACTCCACCAATAATTCCCTGAACGCTATATTAGATCGTGTTAGTTCATCACAACTGACTTGACAATAGCACTCAGTGTCACTTAATTGGCGGAGTCCTTCCTTGAGATATTCTTCCTTATCTAAAACCACCACATTACCTCCCTTATCACTCTGTCTAATGACAATAGTATCATCATTTCTAAGATTATCCAGAGCTGTCATTTGTTCCAAATTTAGATTTTTCCTATTCCAAGATGCTTTTTGATTACGGATTTTCATAAGATCTTTTAAGACCCCCCTCTCAAAGACCTCAATGGCATCACATTGTATTGCAGGGAGAAAAATCGATTTAGGTTTAAATTTGGAACCTGGATTGATTCCAACGTCCATCCCCCAAACATCATAATCTGGAATACTGTTCCCAGCATCTGAGTCAGAGTCAATAATCTGTAACAATTCCAAATCACTCATATCAAGATTGCTTATTGTAGTTGCAGTACTCACAGTTTCCCCAGTTTTGGGCTTGGTCTCAAACCATTTCTTCAGCTTGAGTTTTCTTGAAAATAGAAATAAGTCTATTCGAGTGTCAGCAAAATTCATGTTCAAAGTGGGGCAAAAGGAGAGTCCAAGTTCCAGGGTACTCTTCTCCACCTGAGTAAGGGTTCTCTGGGAAAGGTTAATTACTGTTAGATTCATTTCGGATTTTTGCTCTGTGTCGACATTCCCATTGGAGCTTTGTTTCCGCCTTGCCCTCCTCTTTTTGGCTTGTTTGTTCTGGTGGTTCCGCCTCTGTTGCCTCGTCCTCTTCCCCTTTGCGGAGTCGTATCCTGGTATGTCTCCGTACGATTTTTGTTCATCATTTGGAATTGTATTAAAAAGTTGGGGTTTTTTGATATATCAACTACCACATCCTGGTTACCCTCCGTATTGGAGGCATCTGACAGGTTCCCATCAGATATATCGCTCTCCACGACTTCTTTTGCTGGGCTAGTTGATTGAATCGCCAAGCCAGTATTTTTATCGAATAGATGGTCATACTTTTTCTGGAAAGTCAGAGTCCGGCCGCATACATAATCTTTGTAATCACGAATAAACTTGCGTTGCTTTTTAGCTGTTATTTCTTCTTCAAGTTTATCCATTCTTGTGGCTAGTTTCTTGAGAAATTCATCCAATGCCTCTTTTGTCATCAGTGCACTGATTTCGGTGGTCAGTTCTTCTATTTCTGCCAGGATTTTAGATCTATCCTTTAAGGCATATTTCACCAATATGCGCATCATAGTCATGGAGCAAGATGCCGAATTATCTGACCATTCTTGAAGCATTTCGGCATCTGGATCCTCATATGTGGGGATAGTGAATATTCGAAGTCCCCTCGGTACCCTTTTCACTTCTATGTACCGTTGCAGGGACTCTGCTTCCCACCACTTGCCAAGCTCTTTCTTGTGCAGTTTTTCCAGTTTATTAAGTTTGGATTGTAAATTTAACTCAGTCCCTATAGTAGAATTGGTAGGTCTCTCCTCATTTCTGGTCTTGGAATCAGTGAAGAATAATTTGTCAGCGGTCTTCTTCCGACGAGCATCCAATTCGTCTGCCATCATAGATTTATAAAATATCCAAATCGAAGCTCTGTGCACCTCCCTATGTCAGTTGATCTGAAATGAACATAAAGAGATGCTCCCAGCCTGTCCCAACGTCCTGTGCCGGCGTGAATACCAAACAGTGCGCTCCGGTAATCTAGAATCCGCGAGCTTCACCCGGAACCCGAGTGTCGCTCCCGTGCTCCTTTTCCCGCCACACGCTGGCAAAAGCACGGCAACAGCAGTAAAGTGTTCGTATCTCCAATGGAAACGTGTCACTATAATCCAATAGACAGTTCTTACGATACACGCGTTGGAACCAGGGTCAGCCGACTTGTTGCACAAAGATTCTCTCCCCAAATGCAGGTAAACAAGTTAGGCTGTCAAAGGGCGGTCCCGCCAGGCCACCGGCAGGCACGAACTATACATCCAAGATTTTCTCCGTAGGTAAAGAAGAAATGCAGGACACCCAGAGCTTCAGTGAAGGTATTTTTATTCCAAGCAGACGGAAAGGTCTCACGACGCGTTTCACCACTTAAGGCTTGATCACGCTCGCCTCAAATGTGCTGCCAGCCATTTTTAAAACCCACAACACCACGTGCATAGACATCCAATGCACAAAATGAGCGGACATATTGTAATGGTACGAACATACTGAACATGATCTCGAAACAGTATTTCTGTGCATTCAAACAACCGTAATTTCATTGCAAATTAAATATCATTATGCAATTATCAACAGAAGACGCTTAATTCACAAAATCGTGAAAAAGAAAATTCATGTATAAATAACATTCTTGTGTCACCAAGAATATGTTCGTTCGAATATTATCAATATTGACGACATTAAACTGATATTTACACAGATAAACGCCTAATTTTCGGCATTCCGCCGACAAATGCAACGATCACCATGATAGGTCACATTTTAGTGAACAGTGTTTTCATTGGCTGTATAGTTTCCATGGCGACTGTAAACACGTGCATAGTTGTTTTGGAAATAAATGTAAACCATTTAGACGTGGCGTATCTGTGACCATAATTCACATGCTGCCCAGGACGGGCTGTACAGATTCTGATATCCTTGAGATGGCAAAAAGTTGAACCAACATTCTTACAATTCATCTTGTCATTGAAATGTAATAATGGTTTACATTTATTTCCAAAACAACTATGCACGTGTTTACAGTCGCCATGGAAACTATACAGCCAATAAAAACACTTCACTATAATGTGACCTATCATGGTGATCGTTGCATTTGTCGGCGGAATGCCGAAAATTAGGCGTTTATCTGTGTAAATATCAGTTTAATGTCGTCAATATTGATAATATTCGAACGAACATATTCTTGGTGACACAAGAATGTTATTTATACATGAATTTTCTTTTTCAGGATTTTGTGAATTAAGCGTCTTCTGTTGATAATTGCATAATGATATTTAATTTGCAATGAAATTACGGTTGTTTGAATGCACAGAAATACTGTTTCGAGATCATGTTCAGTATGTTCGTACCATTACAATATGTCCGCTCATTTTGTGTATTGGATGTCTATGCACGTGGTGTTGTGGGTTTTAAACATGGCTGGCAGCACATTTGAGGCGAGCGTGATCAAGCCTTAAGTGGTGAAACGCGTCGTAAGACCTTTCCGTCTGCTTGGAATAAAAATACCTTCACTGAAGCTCTGGGTGTCCTGCATTTCTTCTTTACCTACGGAGAAAATCTTGGATGTATAGTTCGTGCCTGCCGGTGGCCTGGCGGGACCGCCCTTTGACAGCCTAACTTGTTTACCGGCATTTGGGGAGAGAATATATATATATATATATATATATATATATATATATATTTTCACTGAAAAAACATAGGTTTCAGGGTCAACTAGCCCACTAGGTACCTCCAGTATGCACCAGAAAGCTGCGTTGCAGATAGGTGTTCAGAGGCCACACCCCTTTTTACAACACTCTGCAACACAGCTCTGTGGCGCTTACTGGAGGTACCTGGTGGGCTAGTTGGCCCCCAGGGACCCTCAGGATTAGCACACATGTCACCTCAGGCCCCGCCCCTCCCTTCACCACTGTGCAAACATGCCCCGTTACGCGTTTTAAGTTTGGGGATTAACTCCACTTGAATCCTGAGGGTCCCTGGGGTGCAACTACCCCACCAGCTACAGAGGCACAAGATGGCTGTCAACACTTCCTGGTTTGGAGTGTTGACAGACAATTAGCATGAAGCTCATGCTCGGGAGGGTGCGCGGAGGGTGAGCGGATCCTCGGCAGCCATAGATATTACAATCTTTATTCCTTAATTTCTCAAAACACTACTGAACGGATTTACACCATTTTTAAAAAGGTCGCTTTCTTAGCCCAGCAGAACCTTTCTGCCAAATTTGGTGTAATTCCTTTCAGCAGTTTTTGCTATAACAGTGTCTAAAGTTTCCGATGGGAAAATATTTTTTTCACCACTATTTTTTGAATTTCTCAGGAACTACTGAACGGATTTACACCATTTAAAAAAAAGTGCTCTTTCTGAACCAAGGGCTACCTTTCTGCAAAATTTGGTGTTATTCCGTTCAGCAGTTTGGGCTGTAGCCGTGCCTAAAATTTCCTATGGATATAACATGGGGAAAACATGTTTTGGGATCCCCCTTTTTTCTCGCCTCCCGCTTGACGAATCACCCTCAATCTTTCAGGATAGGAGCGGACCAGAGCGCCCCACAAGTTTTGAAAATTTCGCGAAGATTCGTCAATCGGCGCCAAAGATATTGGGAATAGAATGTTGCGAATTGCCTATGGAAAATAGTTCCTAACTATAACTACCTACTGTACTATGTATATATTTATTTTTTTTATTGAATTTTACAATCAAGAAAGACAGAACAAATAATATCAATTATAACTAAGAGGAGAAACAATAAAAAACAATTACAGTATGTATATATAATAGTCTCAGGAACATTCCTATTCTTAATACACATTTTCACAAGGCTATACAGTAGGGGATGGCGAGCACTACAAGGAGACAATTACAATCATCGGTAGGAAACTATAATGACAATATAGAGGAACAATGTGTGGCGAGAGATCCCAAGGAAGAACCCCAAAAGCAGCCCACAAGAGCAATAATACAGCAGGTAGCCACACAAGAACAATTCCCGTGGGGGAAATGAGTAATAGGTAGAGTCCACAGTTATCTGGTTTATGCCTTATCTGCCAGGTAATCTTGATATAGGCTCCAAAAAATCATGGGACGACTCTGGGCGGTGGGGGGGGGGCCTGGGGGAGGGGGGGGAGTATTTTGCTATAGAGTTCCGTTTGTGTGTTACAATATAACATATCTCAAGACCATTGCGCTATAGTGGGAAGGCGACCTCCGGCCCAATGTATTGCAACCACACGCTTAGCTATTAGTAGGTCCATGTCTACCAAGCTCATAATGCCTTTGCGGATATGTTTGGAGAAGCCAAGCAGAGCTAACAATGGGTCAGTGTTCCGAAACTCTCCAGTAATATCACTACGTTTCTGGAAAATGTCCATCCAGTAGTTGGCATAGCCCCATGTGGATAAAACCTGCGCGGTCAATACCACACCTTTCACATCTTGCGGTGTCTCGGAGACCATATTTGTGTAGGCGGAACGGGGTGTAATATACACTATTGATCAATTTGAAATGTATAAGACAGTGCCGCCTGTTCAGGTGAGACGTGCCGTGTAGCCACGCAGTAATAGCGCCATGTATCATCATCTAATGCCCTTTCTAGATCAATCTACCAGCCGAGCCTGGCTTCAGTGAAGTGATGTTTCTGATAATCTTGGGTAAGAGAGTAAATGTTTGAGACAACCTTCCGAGGGGATTCTGCCCGCAGTAAGAGGGAGAAGGGGCAACTTCCAGCGGTTCGGACAGCTTATCGTCCAACATATCACGGAGTGCTTGCTTGACCCTAAAATAGTGAAACGTCGTCAGAGGGGTAACGTCTTGCCTGTCCGAGACAAGGTCTTACCATCCCCATATGCATAATGTATATATAAATGCTGTGACTGTTAAGGTAATGTGTGTCCATCGTGTTGTAGTAAGTAATAAGTGAATATTTTTGAGAGTCCATCCCCCAGATATACATGAAGCTCCATCGTGAGATATTATAACTTACCAACAAGCTACAACACCGAAATCCTCAGCAAAGAACTGACATCAAAGAAGTGAATGACGTATTATATATGGGTGGCCTTTCTAGAAAGACAGCAGACACACCAGTGAAGCAGCTCCGGGCATCGCATACAGCTTTCAAGGATGATGGAGAACCATTGGTGTCTGTTGCGGAAGAGGTGCTTCCTGTGGTAAGGTGGCTGAAGTAGCAATGGCATATGAATGCATGAGGTAAGTGGCTGAAGGCATACAATTGTATTGTGCTAAACAATGTACAATGGTGGCATGGTGATAAAAATGTGCAGTCTTCTGGTAACGCATCTCAAGACTTGATGTAAGTATTAAGATTAGTTTGTCTATTAGATGCCAGAAGAGCCTCTCTGGAAAGACCCAGTGTCCAGCAAATGGAGTGCAGCCAGCATTTTGACATGGGCATGTACAGGCTGAGAATGAGCTGTAGGTGAATCAAGCTTCTGCCGCATTCTGAAACCATGTCAAGGATTACTTGTTATATGTTATATGGGTATTTATTACGCGCACAACTACTCTTGAGTATCCTGGCGTGGAGCATAACCACAAAGAAGTCAAGAGAAAAACAGCATAACAAACATTTTAGTAAGCTTGATTGAAGAGGTGAGTTTTAAGGAGCTTTTTAAAGCTGCTAAGGTCTCTGGTATCCCTGAGAGTGAATGGGAGGGAATTCCAGAGGGTAGCCGCTTTGACCGAGAATGATTGACCGCCCAATCTGGTTCGCCGGAAGCGGGGAATTACCAGCCGGCGTTGGGAAGCCGACCTGAGATGTCGACTAGGGACATGGAAAGTCACTCTTTTCCTGAGGTAGGCGGGGCCAGTATCATGTAGGGCTCGATGAGTGAGAACCAGAGCCTTAAATTGAACTCTTTGGGCCACCGGCAACCAGTGGAGTGTGGCCATTTGCGATCTTATGCTAATGCGTCTGGGAATGCCCAGCAGAAGTCTCGCTGCCGTATTTTGGATGAGCTGCAACTTGTTTACCAGAAAGGAGGGGGAGCCCAAATAAAGAGCGTTGGCATAATCCAAGCGGGACAATATGAGGGCTCCTGCGACCGTTTCTTTGGCCTGCTGGGGCAATAGAGGGAAGAATCTGCCCAGAGATTTAAGGGTTCCCAAAGCAGGCACCGGTCAGTCTTTTAATCTGCTCTGAGAACCTCAAATCTTCATTGAACCAGATGCCCAGATTCTTGGCTGGGCCACCTTCAGAGAGGGGACGGGGGAAATCAGGAGGCCAAACTAGGTCAGTGAATTGGTTTGGAAATTGGCCATATAATATGATCTCCGATTTTCCCTCGTTGCATTTAAGTTTGGCACGGGCCAACCAGGTAAATACGGCTGCCAGGCACTTTTGTGCTGCAGCCGTTTCAAATGTCGAGTTACCCCAGGTGAACAGGAGCTGGGTGTCATCGGCGTAGGCCATAATTTTAGCACCCAGCTCCTCGGCCAGGTAGATCTGCGGGGTCATATAAATGTTGAAAAGAAGTGGGTTTAAAGTTCAGCCCTGTGGGACCCCGGTCTGAACAGGCCTGGCCGAAGAGGAGTAAGGGGGCATCCAGACTTGCTGGTAACGGGAGTCCAGGAAAGACTCCAGCCAAGACCACACTGCCCCAGTGAGGCCGATATCAGTAAGGCGGCCCAGGAGGAGTTGATGAGGGACCGTATCAAAGGCGGCAGAGAGGTCCAATAAGATTAGCGCAGCTCTGCCACCCTTGTCCGTACACTCCCTAATGGCTTCCACCACCTCCCCAAGTCTGTCTCCGTGCTGAAGGAGGCCCTGAAACCAGACTGGGCTGGATGAAGTGCCCCAGACTCTTCCACAAAGGCGTTCAACTGCTGAAAGACAACCTTTTCGTAGAATTTAGCCAGTGCCGGAAGCAGGGAGATGGGGCGGTAGTTGGCTGCGATAAGGGGGTCTGCTGATGGCTTCTTCAGGAGAGGTAGAAGTTTAGCTTGCTTCCACTGCCTAGGTACCACTGCCGATTGCAGTGACCAGTTTACCATAGCTGTGACCTCTGGCCCTACACAATCTGCTACTCCTGCCAGAACTCTTGCCGGGCAAGGGTCCGAAGGGGAGCCTGATTTAAGAGATTTCAGCAGAGCAAGAATGTCCGATTTATCAACCATAGTAAATTTGGCAAGGCAAATACTAGAGGGAGTACCGGACGTCTCCGCCAAAGGGTGTGAGGCAGCATTGCTCAAGGCTAATCCCTCTTCAATAAGCTTGATCTTATTAATGAAAAAGGAGGAGAGCTCCTCTCACACGATTCAGCAGAAACCGGGATCTTTTTTTGCTCCGCTAGAGGCGACAGAAAGCTTTGGACTATAGCGAAGATCTCCTTATCATTATTATCCGCCTTTAGGATCCTAGTCGCAAAGTAAGCGCCTTTCGCAGTCTTAACTGCGGTGTAGTACTCTCTTTGGACTGAGCGGAGGTCGGCTTTGGTTTGCGGAGAGTATGCAGCCCTCCAAAGCCGCTCAAATTTCTTGCATGACCTTTTTAGCTCTTTGAGCGCTGGCGTATACCAAGGTTGAGAAGGCAACACGCGCCGGGGGGTTTTCGGGGCAGGTTTGGAAATGGCCTCTACTCCCAGACTGACCCAGGCGTTAAAGAGGTCCACTTGGCCCTCTAGATTGCTAGCACGAGCCATCTGGGAGTGCGTGAGGGCTTCAACTAGTCCAGGAATGTTAATTTTCCGTACTAGGGGGCCTGACTGAGGCGGAGAGTCGCGAAATGGTAGTGCCATGTCCCAGTAGAAGTTGATCACAGCATGGTCGGACCAGGTGACTGGCTGGGGATCTTTAATGACCAGGGCAAAGTTGGAACATACCAGGTCCAGCACATGTCCTCGAGAGTGCGTTGGTTTAGAGTTCCACTGTGTTAAGTGCGTTATACCCAAAAGGTCTTGAAGACCCAGTGTGTCTGGAGAACTGGGGGAGTCTAAATGTATGTTAAAGTCTCCAAGAAGGAGAAATTTTGGGAAGCGTAACGCACGATCCACCAGTATATACCCTAAGGAGCTTAGAAAGGAACCAATCGGCCCCGGCGGTCTATAGATCAAAGTCCCCCCTAGGGTGAAATGTGGAGAAAGAATCGAAGGCTTCTCCTTCCAACACACTCAAGGATTTGTTGCAGGAGAAGGCCCATGCTTCCCTGAATACTACTGCAGTGCCGCGCCCTCTACCTGAGGTGCGATCGGCCCTAGCCAGGCGATAGCCACGTGGGACTGCCAGTTCTACCACAGGGGCGCAGGAATCGCTAAGCCACGTTTCCGTGACAAACAGAATGTCCAGATTGTTTTCCCCAATGAGCTGAAAGATGTTATCGGCATGTTTCACCATAGAACGGGCATTGTTCTGGCTTTTGGGCGTAGGATGTAATAGGAGGGGGGGGAAGTGGAGAGAAGGAGTATCTGGCAATGTCTGCTTACTGGGACATGCCAAAGATAGTTCTCTTTTACCGTTAAATCCTCTCTCCTCTCCCCTTCTCAAATAATTATTCCGCCAAATGACATCCAAACATAGAAAGACATTTAGCAACACAGTGAGCCCAAAAATGGAGATTGGTGTGTGAGTTCATTCCTTTCGTGGTGCGTCTGCATGTGATTGGTTGGTGTTATAATGATTTCCCCCTGTAGATCAGTTGTGGAGTTCTGATTCATTAATTCCCCCACCCTTTAATTAACAGGTGCCTTCCATGTGTTGAAGGGCTTGTTGTAATGTGTTAGTTTAAACATATATAATTTAATATTTAAAAAAAATAATTTTAAAAGTATAAATGCTAACAGAGATTGTTAAGTCATAAAAACATTTTCTTACTCTTTTCCAATTTTATCCTAGTGGTATTTTCTGGCTCCATTAATAGATATGACGTATGCTACAGTACCTATGAGTGTCTATACATGGTGTTTAACTTACTTCAAGGCTTGGTTGGAGTACTTTTGTGCCCATGTTGTAGTACTATTAAAAATGTATTTTGGGAACATCCTTGTTCATTTGTCAGTGTCTTTCCCTTTCCCTTAACGCCTCCAATTGTGTGGTAATTATTTCCCATTTTCCTCCCACTCACCTCAAAATGCAGTTTGTGAATCAGGGCCCATGGGTTTGGTTACATATCTACATGAAAAATATCTACACAACAGAAAATCAATGTCAGAATATCTTCTACCAGCATATTGACGTTCTATACTTAAACTGGCCAAAGTATCTACTACCAAAATATTGTTATACTAAAAGATATTACGTTTAAAAATGTTTGTCACAAAAACATTGAAAACAAAATTACTGTAACTTGATTTAAACATAAGACTCAACAAAACTATCTACTACAAAATGAAGTGTGGCAAAATACAGATAATATAATTAAAGCTGGCGTGTATATTTCATAAATCGAAATTAAATTTGTTAATACATGTTAATTATTTTGGAAAAATATATAAATATTTTTAAATGGGGTTGTCTTAAAAAAATTAAATCAATACATTTGTAATTTCTAGAAATGCTTCAGAATGATAGAAACATTTTCTATTTTAAAGAGTAGACTTAAAAATATACATAATTTAAAAAGTGTATTTACATTAATACCAGTTATTTCATCTGACAAAATGAATATTTTTTCAACTGTACATTATTTTTAAATTAAATATTTCAATTTAAACAATCAACACAATGATAAAACATAATTATTATAGCAATGTATTAAATATAAAAACATCTCAAACACTTATTATTCATTCACCTATTGTAAATATTAAAAATAATTCATTATTAAAGTTCAAACCTTATTAAAATGATTTAATAAACAACATAAGCAATAGAATATAATTGTAAAATGCAGGAAACAATAACTACATCCATATAAATAAAAATGAAAGTAAAAGAATTCCAAAATGCAAGTTAATACATGCAATCTTAATAGCATTAAAATATGTGTGTATATGGTGCTGGTGGTGCGGTGTAGTTGTGATTAAATGAGTGCGTCCCTAAGAAGTGGATTGTTTTGTTTTAATAAATATGTCGCTGTTTAACAAATCTGCTTGAAACCTTTTTTTAGAGTACATTCACTTTAGCTGCTTCACAGCAAGTTTAGTGCAAATACATCAAGCAGGGGCCAAGAAAAAGTGTGGGGGGTCTTAAAACTTCCATTTCCCATTCACCTACACTAAAGTTGGCATGATGAGAGAACTTTATTCAAGGAAATGCTTTTACTTGGTAAATCTGCACAGTAGTTTTCAACAAAGTAGCACTTAAAAAGGTGCTCAAGTGAGGAATGACAAAGGTTACGTCTTAGAGATCCCCACACTGTTAATTCACAGTTACTCAGTAGACTAGAGAATCAGCAGTAGATCCGGGAATCCAGTCAAAACAAAAAAAGGTACACCGCTGGATAAGCGGGGGATGGACTTTTCTCCCATCCTACATTGCGATTTTGCAAATCCGGCATCATTTTCACCATTCCATAATATTGTGATTGGCTAGCCATCATCAGTCCCCTTCAGATGCGACAGCTTGTCCTACTGAGGTGTATGAGCACTGAATGCCTGCAGGAAGTGTGAGAGGAGGCAATCATCTCCAGAAATCTGCCCTATGCGGAGAGCAGCCGTGGTGAACAATTGTGTGACACATTTTAACAGGAGGGGGGAGAGAGAGAGAGTCAGTGGATTCAGTCTCCCAAGTCATGTAAATAAACAAAGTGGAATCCACTCAGGTGATAGTGATCCCTAGAGTGATGGGGAACACACAGTGTTGTTTAAATGCCCCTCACACACCAACAGGCCCCTTGGTGTCATGCTTCATCATCGGGGCCTTCGCAACCCTCTACGGGATGCGGCGTGCTACGACTCACGAATACGCAGGAGCACTTGAAGTGAACTATGTGTGGGGGTGTGTGTTATATACCAAGATGTGAGTGAGGTGAGGTGAAAAAGTGGTTAAAAAATACCTGGCACGTGGGAAGAAAAAAAAAAAAAAAAAAAAAAAAAAACTTTATTAAATCCCCGGCTGGTATTGTTAAAATTAAAGTGCAGGGCGTGGTTTTAAAAGATACGTGTTAGGGTATCAAACCACTGTGTTAAAAGTCAACATGTTTCGGAGGTCAAAGCCCCCTTCTTCAGGACAAGGGTGAAATGCACTTATCCTCGCCTTACTCACATGTAAGATGTAAAAGTGAAAAATAAAAATTACCACAATGTGTAATGTTCCTCACAATGTTTTATATGTAAGTGAGTGTAGTTGCGCCCAATTGGCGTAAGAACTTTAAGTTCCCAAATACAGGACTTCATGAGCCTTTTACACTTCATCGGAGCCGCGTTGAGGGAAGGCAGGCGATTAGCTGTTGCTGTAACCGTTTCTGATTAGAAAGGAAGGATCCCCAATATACGTAAAAGGCTCATGAAGTCCTGTATTTGGGAACTTAAAGTTCTTACGCCAATTGGGCGCAACTACACTCACTTACATATAAAACATTGTGAGGAACATTACACATTGTGGTAATTTTTATTTTTCACTTTTACATCTTACATGTGAGTAAGGCGAGGATAAGTGCATTTCACCCTTGTCCTGAAGAAGGGGGCTTTGACCTCCGAAACATGTTGACTTTTAACACAGTGGTTTGATACCCTAACACGTATCTTTTAAAACCACGCCCTGCACTTTAATTTTAACAATACCAGCCGGGGATTTAATAAAGTTTTTTTTTTTTTTTTTTGTTTTTTTTTTCTTCCCACGTGCCAGGTATTTTTTAACCACTTTTTCACCTCACCTCACTCACATCTTGGTATATAACACACACCCCCACACATAGTTCACTTCAAGTGCTCCTGCGTATTCGTGAGTCGTAGCACGCCGCATCCCGTAGAGGGTTGCGAAGGCCCCGATGATGAAGCATGACACCAAGGGGCCTGTTGGTGTGTGAGGGGCATTTAAACAACACTGTGTGTTCCCCATCACTCTAGGGATCACTATCACCTGAGTGGATTCCACTTTGAACAATTGTGTGAGACAGCGGGTTCCTACAACCTTCAAATCACAGACCCATTCTTGAAGAAGAATACTTAATCTTCCTGAAAATTATTGTGACAGTGAATGATTATTTTCCTTTTTCTCCGTAATTGCTGGTAGGGTTGTCAGAACAGCCTTCAAGTCTACGCACCTGAACCTGTCAAAGGAAAAGGAGGAGATGTATCGTCTTTAAGAAGGTGAAGGCTTCTTTAAAATGTGTACTTATGTGAGCAGTGTTAACTGGAAACCTCTGCAACTGACTAGAGAGCCCAGATATGTTCCGCAGTCACTCCACAATGCGGTAAAGTTTCATTATAGCACTAGAGATCTCATCATGAAGCCAAACAATCATTCATTGTCAACAGAGCGCAGAATCCACTCACAAAAATGGGAAGCCTAACCCTCCCAATCTCACAACCCAGGCCAGGAACCACATGCCCACCTCACAAAACAACCTGGTGCATAATCAACCATAGAAATAATGAATGCAAGCAATGTAAATGCCCAGTGAGCCACTCAATAAACTAAACAATATGTGGACATTAGATTATCTTGACAGAATCTCATATGTGATAAGTGGAGAGCATATTGAGCCCCAGGTAAGATACTTATTGGTGGTTGCCTGTCTAAACGTGGATCTGCTAATCTTAGTCTGCATTTATGCCCTAACACCTCACAAATTGAATTTCTGGACTACTTTAATCACCAAATCATTCATTCGAAACACTATCCTATGATATGGGGCAGACATTATTAGCATCACATACACATGCTTAGATACATCTTTCCCATCTCTCCCTAAAACAGCAGTAAAGTTAACACCTATTTAACTATGTACCTGGATTAAATACTGAAACCTCATAGATATCTGGAGATCCCTGCACCCCTTAGATAGGAAATGTTAAGTTTATTCTTATGTGCACGACTTCGACTTAGGCGTATATGATATTCCTCTGTACTACACACTTGAAATAACCTATTGACAAGGATGAGTATCTAGAAAGGAACGATATAAGGTTACAGCCTATTAGCACTGTGTGTATATCTTGGGGTACATGTGAAATATGCACCTCCTTGCAGAGAATACAGACAAAACTCTTCTATGGCTGGTGCGTTTAGTGGTGATCTAAAATAAGTAATTGCTAATCATTTCCTAGACAGTGAACAACAAGGGACAAGCGGATGAGTGGGAGAGATTTAAGGTGGTCGCCAGGAGAATGAATCTATTGTTATCTTAGTTCTATATAGCGAGGCTACTGCCACAGGAAAAGAACATAACAAGACTTGAGCAGAGAGAAGTTAAAAACAAAAGATGCTGTGGCTGAGCTAACCCATGCATGCACAACACTATGGAGAAATTAGAACAACTCAGACTATTTAATTACAGAGAGAGACATGGTGAGAGAAAACAGCAAGCGTGTTCAATGGAGTGCTCAACATTCCAATGATCTAATATAGCCTTAGGGTCTGCATAGCAGGCTCTACCGGCCTTTAAAGGCCTGATCCAGCATTCGGCAAGGGCCCTTAACAAGAAATTGGGCCTTTGATGGCAGGTAGATTCCGCTAAGGCTATTAGAACATTCAGCCCTTAAAGGACAGAATATTCAAATTTGTAAAACAATGTTCTCACAGAGCCCGAGGGGGTTGAAATCCCCTCAGGCTCTGTAGGCCTTTGTTCACAGCAACAGCTGTGAACAAACATTAGAATGTTGAGGGTCCGGGCTTCTACCAGCCATTAGAAGCCCGAAGAACTCCATTCAATGGAGCGCTCAATATTCCAATGTATTCTAAAACACAGGCACCAGAAGCCACGCCAACTTGTATCACTATATACATGCCTTTAGCTCATGTAATGGCTACCTCCACTTCATCACGGACAAAGTTTCCAATCCTGGGCTGCTTACATACAAATCATTCTGCAATGTATTCTTCCATAGTGCTTTGCTCCTTTGCTGCTCAGCCAGTATGTGAGGTCATCAGAATGTTGAGAGTGTTTAGAGTTGAAGGGGTGTCATTTGAAGGAATAGGCTGAGCAGCAAGCATGCTGCTCCTGGTGGGGCCTAACTGTAACCTGAACTAACCCTAATAACCCTACTTGTTTTATAACCTACTAGTATCCATCATTGATTGCAACACTAGTGATGAGTGGAAAAGAAAGTACGCATGAGGAACAAGAAACTAAGAAGAAACTAGAGGAACTGCAAAAGAAACAAAACTAAGAACAAACTTGAGAATAATCTAAGAGGATTAAGAAAAAAGAAATGGAAGTCTATAAAGAAGAAATGTGCCTAGAAGCCCCACCACTGTCGATTTTCACCAGACAGCCAGCAGTCCAGGGCATTTTAACAGGCCAGTTTAAGAGTATAGCAGATGCTGAGGGCTGCCTATTTCACATGGATGAGAATCACTGGTGATGAGTGCCTGCTCTTAGAGGTGGAATTGGGGTATTTGGGAAAGCTGCTGGAATTAATGTTTAATGCCTGAATGTAGCATCTATTTGGATGTCACTGTGGATGAAATACCGGTGAGGTCTGAACTTGCAGTGAGCGGGCAGCAATATATGTGTTGTAATCTCCTGATACTGTGTTCTTTTCTAGCGTGGAGCACTGTGCCTAGTGCGTTCCACATTCCACCTAGGAGTGAAAAGTTCCACTCTCGGCAGTTGAAGACAGGCTGGCTTGGGATGAGCCACACTTTCAACGCAGGCCCACATCGTTAGAATAAAGAGCTTCTTCATTTACTTACCTGACTTCTTGGTGCTCCTTTGATACCCGTCTCAACATCGGCAACAATTTGGCCAGCGTTCCTGCAGTGGTGGTGGCTCAGGACTCACGTTGTCTGCAGCTCTCCAGAAGATCACTGGAATTTTTTTTAGAGGAAGCGAAAGATGTATTCAGAGATGAATTAGGTTGTTTTAAGGGTTATGTACATAAAATAATATTAAAATCCAACGCCATTCCTATACAACACAAAGTGCGCAGGACACCCTTAATTGCCAGAGCAACTGTTAAAGAAATGTTGAAAAATATGGTCTCTTCTGGTGTAATTGAACCAGTTGAGAGCTCCATGTGGGTTTCTCCGGTGGTTATTAATGAAAAATCGGATGGAAAATTTAGATTTTGCATTGATCACAGGTCACTTAATCAAAATGTGGTAGTTGATACTTTTCCTCTACCGAATATCAATGAGTTGATCTTAGCTCAGAGTGGTGGTAAAAAAAATTCTAAATTAGATTTTAAAAAATGCATATCACCAGATTAAATTACATGACGAATCCAAACCACTTAAAGCTTTCATCACAATGGATGGCATTTTTCAATGCACCAGAATGCCGTTCGGTCTTTGCTCTGCCGCTAGCATTTTTCAAAGAATAATGAATGTACTTTTTAAAGATGTTAAAAATATTTTCTACTTTCAGGACGCTATCCTAATATTTGGCGACACTATAGATCAACATAATCATACGCTCAGAGAAGCTTTATTCAAAATCAGAGAATCCGGCTTAACCCTTAGACATGAGAAATGTACATTTTTAGTTGGGTACGAAATCTCAGACCTTGGAGTAAGACCCAAACAAAATCTTTTAGATGCTATCCGTTTAGATCTGATTCCCTCTGACAAGGACAAGTTGAGTTCCTTCTTAGGCCTCATAGAATAATATTCAAAGTTTGTCAAGGATTTTTCTACCAAAACAGCCGATTTGAGATCTCTCTTAAAGAAAGGTGTCACTTTTATATGGGGTACACTACAACAGACATGCTTTGAAAACATAAAGAAAAGTATTTGTGAAGCAGGCATTCTCACCCCCTTTGATACTAAACGTCACTCAGTGCTCACCGTGGATGCCAGTGTGTTGGACCTAGTGTTACCAAGTCACATATGGTAGCCTGGCCTAGGGTAAGACAGTCAGTTCCTAGAAGCACAAGTGTAAAGTTTGCGCACCACCCAGCAGTAACTCAATGCACTTCCACACAAAAACGACACTACACCAAATTTGTGGAAAAATATGGACAGGTTTATAAAAATAGTTTTGATTCACTTTCTTTTTCACACCATTATTTCTCCTTATACTCTTTTTCACTGTTAGAGTTTGATGTCACTTTACAAAGTCATATTATACTTCCTTTGTCATTTACATAAAAGTTCAGCACTAATTTTACCCACCAGTTTCCTAGCAGTATTACACAGTTAATGAAGAGTGGACAGTGGCTATCCCAGTATTTAACTTATTCACATGCAACTGGGATGAAGGTTTTAAACTTAACTCTACCAGTAGGACACTTTTAGCAATAACCAGACAGTTTCTAAGAAACCTTAAGATTGCCAATATCAAGAATCAAGTTAAAAGCTCATTTCCTTTCATAGATTACACATTGGTACATTTCACGTTCGTTTCAGGTGAAATTCACAAAAATTGGTTAATACAGGAAGACAGTTGTTCACTTTAAACCGGTCAGCGAAATGATTCACTCCAGGCAGAAAGAGCAATGGGGATTCCTACAGGCTTATAGCTACTCTCTCTGTCACTGGTAACAAGAATCCCCAGTTCGGGTCTGTCAGCCTTCCAGTAAGAGAAAGCCCCAGTCAAGCGTGGCTCCTGCTCAAAGTGTCACTCGATCAACACCCCGGGCCTCCACACGCTCCTGATGAACTTCGAGAGAGAGCAACTAAGGAAGGGGCCCGTTCTCTCCCACTCTCCCCGCTTACTTGGTGAAACAGCTGGCTGGCCTAACGTTCTGTCCCCGATGGCTCCGTCCTCGCTGGGGCTGGGGTCTCACGCTCTACCTCCACTACAGTTCAGGAAACGGAGGGGGGGGGGGGGGGGATGGAAATCCGGCGCTCCTCACCGCACTCGACGAGTCTACAGGAACTCTTCCTCCACCGGCTCCTTCCGACGTAGGCCCCTCCTTCACTCCGCCTCTCTCTCAAGGGCGGACGGCCTCTTCCTGGATCGCGGCTGAGTTAGTCTTCCCCACCCACACCTCCGCTCCACCTTCTGACACGACGCCACGCCGCTTGCGGCATCCCTCTGCTTCCGGCAACACAGCTGCTCAGTCCGCCAGAGCCGACTCCTCCGACTGCTCGACAGCCTCAGCGGGGCTCTCCCGCCTCCGTCAGCACGACCCCAGCCACCACAGAAGTAGCGCACCACAATAACGGCGCACCTCAGCGCGGATGGGGGATCCAGCCGGTGCCTGGAGCCAACGTGACAGCTTCTTTCGCACTGAAGGTGGGTTCACGTTTCCAAGGTCCCTTGCACCTCGCTTCTCTTAATAATTTCCAGATGTCTCTAAGCGCGCTGGGCACCTGCAGTCTGACTGGAAGCACTCCTTGTTAGAAGGGCTGGGTCCAGTAGTAGGGGGAGAACGTCATCCAAGTAGGTAGTCGAACTTCAGAACGATCTCCCTTAGCTCAATGCATCTCTCCTCTGCTAACTTTGCCTCACTCCTCCTATGTCCAGTTTCCACAGCACCTCCTGATCACTGCCCAAAATGGTCGCCTGACATTCCGCCTTATATAAGCTGTCCCAAGAGGGTCCAGAAGGATCCAGGGGTTCTGGAACTTTCCTATACTAACCCATGGGTCCAGTCCCTAAGGTGGCAGTTATGTCAGTTGCCGGCCACCATTTTGTGGGTTTCACAAATCTAGTCAGAAGTGGCACCTAGGCCTCAGGGAAAAGGACTACGAGGGTCAAAGAGCATCTAACCCCCAGGTCAACACCATAAAAATATCCAGTGGATATAAATATTAAGGGATATGAGGGGCAGAAAGGGGACAAAAATAAATAATAAATAGGAGGGACAACCCAAAGGGCAGACAGGTCTAACACGCGTCCCCCCCAGCTGAAAGTGGGGAGAGCTACCCAACCCCTTGGGAGTCCTCATCACTAAGGCGGAAATACCTAGAGAGACCGTCTGCATTGGCGTGGTCCACTCCAGGCCGATGTTCCACCCGGAAGTCCATTCCCTGTAGGGAGATGGACCATCTCAACAACTTGGGATTTTCCCCCTTCATTTGCATCAGCCAACGAAGGGGTCGGTGGTCAGTCTGAACCAGGAAGTGCGAGCCAAACAGGTATGGCCGCAACTTCTTAAGAGCCCACACCACCGCAAAAGCTTCCCTCTCAATTGCACTCCACTTCTGTTCCCGGGGAAGCAGTCTCCTGGATAGAAAGGCTACAGGCTGATCCAAGCCCTCTTCATTGAGTTGCGATAACACTGCCCCAATGCCATGTTCTGATGCGTCGGTCTGGACAATGAACTCCTTGGAGAAGTCTGGGGCCCTCAGGACCGGTGCTGCACACATTGCCTGCTTCAATTTTTCAAAGGCTTGCAGACAAGCCTCTGTCCAAACTACCCGTCGAGGTTGTTTCTTTGAGGTAAGCTCTGTGAGGGGCGCTACAATAGAGCCATACCCCTTCACATAGCGACGGTAGTAACCTGTGAGGCCCAGGAAAGCTCGGACCTCAGTCTGGGTCTTGGGGGGTTCCCAGGCCATGATTGCCTCAATCTTTGCCTGGAGGGGCTGCACTGTTCCCCTACCCACCAAGTGACCTAGGTACACAACCGACCCCTGCCCAATCTGACATTTGCTGGCCTTGATTGTCAAGCCAGCTTGTTTCAGGGCCTGGAGAACTGTTGCAATTGATGCAAATGGTCCTCCCAACTGCTAGCAATGTCATCCAGGTAAGCAGCGGAGAAAGCCTCCATTCCGGAGAGGACCTGGTTCACCAGCCGCTGAAATGTGGCGGGGGCATTCTTGAGCCCAAAGGGCATCACACAGAATTGGAAGTGTCCCTCAGGCGTGGAGAAGGCTGACCTTTCCTTTGCTCCATCTGTAAGGGAGATCTGCCAGTACCCTGAAGTGAGGTCAAAGGTACTCAAATATTGGGCAGCTCCCAGCCGGTCAATCAATTCATCCGCCCTAGGGATCGGATGAGCATCAGTCTTGGCCACTGAGTTCAGTCCCCGGTAATCCACACAGAACCTCAGTTCTGGAGGGGTGCCTGTTGGAGCTGCTTTTGGCACTAGAACCACCGGACTAGACCAGGGGCTACTGGAAGGTTCAATAACTCCTAGCTCCAGCATCTTGGTAACCTTACCATGGATGCTAGCCTTCACCTTGTCTGACAGCCGGTAAGTCTTTGACTTCACTGGTGGGCTGTCTCCTGTGTCCACATCATGGGTACACAGGTGGGTCCTTCCCGGGGCAAGGGAGAACAACGTAGAGTACTGCTCCAGTATCTGGCGGCAGTCCTCCCGCTGTTCAGGAGTTAGGGATGGGGAGAGAATTACTCCCTCCACCGACCCATCCTTTTCCTGAGACGAAAACAAGTCCGGGAGAGGTTCGCTTTCCGCCTCCTCTCCTCCATCAGTCACCATCATTAAGATGACCTCGGGCCTCTCATGGTGGGGTTTGAGGCGATTAGCATGTAGCACCCGTAGGGGCTGTCGAGGTGTCTTAAGGTCCACCAGGCATGTGGCCTTACCCTTCTTCTCTAACACCTCAAAGGGGCCTGTCCAGCGATCCTGGACAGCACTTAGCTCTCCAGGCTCCATCACCCACACTTTCTGGCCAGGCTCCAACTCCACCGGGTGAGCGTTGTGGTCATACCACTCCTTCATTACTGCTTGGCTGGCCTCCAAGTTGTCAGAAGCTTGCTTCCACAACTTCGCCATTTGGCTCCTGAAGGCCAGCATGTAGCTCACCACATCCTGGGGAGGCTTCCTGGGAGACTTTTCCCATCCATCCTTCACCAGGCAGAGAGGACCGCGTACAGGGTACCCATACAGAAGCTCAAAGGGGCTGAAGCCCACTCCCTTCTGTGGCACTTCCCTGTAGGAAAATAGCAAACAGGGTAGGAGGACGTCTCATTTCCTCCGCAGGCTTTCAGGCAGACTTCTGATCATGCCCTTCAAGGTCTTGTTGAACCTTTCTACCAGTCCATTTGACTGGGGGTGATGGGGGGTGGTGAACCGGTAGGTCACTCCACACTCCTTCCACATTGCCCGCATATACGCTGACATGAAGTTGGTCTCCCTGTCAGACACAACTTCCTTGGGGAAACCCACTCGGGTGAAGATCCCATCAGGGCCCTAGCCACTACTGGTGCAGTGACAGTCCTCAGAGGAATTGCCTCTGGGTATCGCGTGGCGTGATCCACCAGGACCAGGATAAACCTGTGACCAGCCGTTGTTGGTGGATCCAATGGCCCCACAATGTCGATGCCCACCCTTTCAAAGGGGGTGCTAACGACAGGTAGTGGTTCCAGGGGAGCTTTCAGCTTCACCCCTGTTTTCCCACTGGCTTGACAGGATACACATGTCCGACAGTAGGTGTCAGACGCCACTTTCATCTGAGGCCAGTAAAAGTGGGGGACAAGCCGGGCAAAGGTCTTGTCCTGACCTAAGTGTCCTGCCAAGGGTATTTCATGAGCCAATTCTAACAGAAAGGCTCGGTATCGTTGTGGGACTACCAAGGCCCTTGATGAACCGGGTAAAGGTACCTTGGGTTCACTGTAGAGGAGTCAGTCCTCCCAGTAAATGTGGTAGTGTCCCGCAACGTTCCCTGCTGCCTGGGCTTCGGCCTGTCGCCTCAGTCCCTCAAGGGTAGGGCACTCCTTCTGGCCCTTACAGAACTCCTCCCTGGTAGGCCCTCCCTCCACATGCCACTCAGCAGGGATGGGTAGGTCCTCCAAGGAGACTACTTCCCCCTCCACGGACTCCTGGCTCACCACCGCAGGTGGCCGATCTGTCACATGGGACGTGGAAGCCGAAGCAGGCTTCTCCCGTCTTCGGGTCTGTCCCTTTTTGGCAGCGGGCTGGGCCATTGTTCCAGGCTCCAACCCAGGCGAACTCCCCCTCCGGGCAGTCGCAGACCTTGTGCTTACACAGGCCCAGTCAGGTGTACCCAGCATCTGTGAATGAGTCCGGTATTCCACCTCTCTCTAAGCATTGTGCTCCATGTCATTCCCCAGCAAGCAATCTACTGGCACGGCAGGGCTTACGGCAACTCGAAGTGAACCTGCAACCCCTTCCCACTCAAAGGGAACCTCGGCCACAGGGTAGTGGCCCATTCTGCCGTCAGCCATCGCGGTGGGGTGGAGTACATTGGGTATCACCTGCTCTGGAGACACCAGTTGACTTCTCACCATAGTCATACTGGCTCCTGTATCTCTCAGAGCCTCCCCTCTCTGGCCATTGATGGTGATCCATTGCCCATACTTGGTAGTATTTGGGGGCACCTGGATCTTAGGAACCATCTCCCGATCTCTCAGGGACACTAAGGTGACACCCGCCCACTCACCCCCCTTATCTAAGGGCAACTCCTCCCCGAGCGCTACACTAGCTACTCCCGGGGCTTTTCCTCCAGTGGGAGAGGGTGGTCTCTTTGGGCATTTGACATCTCCCTTATAATGTCCAACACCACCACACTCAAAGCAGTGGACAACCCTTGGCTGCTGGCTTTGGCCAGGATGAGGGTTTCTGGGCGGGTTAGCCTTAGGGGTGAAACCTGTTCCCTTTCCCTGGAAACTGTTTTGGGGACCTTTAGAGAACTCCCGCTTTTTATCTCCTCCTTTCTTCTTCTGAGGGGTGCCCTGTCCGGCCCTTTGGGAATACCCTCCAGTCCCCTTTGAGGACACCCGGGTACTTGCCCAGATGTCCACCTCCCCTGCAAGCTTCCTGGGGTTGGTCAGCTTGCTGTCCACCAGGTGTTGGCGCAGCTCGGGAAAACATTTCGCGAGTAGATGCTCTTTAAGAAAAAGGTCATATAACCCCTCATAGTCCTTCACCTCGCTGCCCTGTACCCAGCCCTCCAATGCCTTCCTCGCATAGTCCAGGAAATCCACCCAATTTTGGGTGCTTAACTTGTGGCTTCCCCTGAACTTTTGGCAATACTTTTCCGGGATTAGCCCAAACTTTTTGATTAACGCTACCTTCATTGTGGGGTAGTGGGTCTGCTCCTCCTGTTCCAGGGCTAACAAGGTGTCCCGACCAGTAGGAGGCATATACTTGTATAACCTACCCCCCCCCCGCCCCAGTGTTTCTCCTGGATCCCATGGGCTCTTAGGGAGACCTCATAGGCAGCCAGCCATTTGGCTATGTCATCCCCTTGGCTGTAGCTGGCAACTATATCTTTGGGCAGGTAGGGTCTGGTCTCCCTGGATGGTTCTCTGGTTTCGCTGCCACCATTCGGAGAGTTGGAGGGTCCTAACTGTAGGGCCTGGAGTTCTAGCTCTTTTAGTTTAAGCTCATGAGCCATCCTCTGTTCCTCCCTCTCCTGTTCTAACCTGGCTAACTCCCACTTCAGCTGCCTTTTCTCCCTCCTTCTCCCGCTTCGGTCAAGCTTCCTCCGGAGACACTACTGCCCCTCCTTGAGTAGGTCATTGGTCCTGGAAGTAGGTTTCCCATCTCAGAATGGAACAATCCCTCTACCCCTATGACTGTGTCCCGGTCCGTCCCCTCTTCCTCCTCCTTCCCTTCTCCATGTGCTGCCACCCAAGCCCTCAAACTGGTCTGGAGTTCCCCCTTCTTGGCACCACGCTTAAAAAACACTCCCATCTTTTGACAAAAGTCCCTAAGCTGGGCTGCAGAATAAGTTTCCAGTTCTTCCAGAGCAAATTCCATTTTGCTAAAGAGCTATGTAGGGACAAGCACACAAAAGGGATAGATTCACAAGGGGCAATCTGAAGCTACCTCCACCCACCACCAGGAATACATTTAGAAAAAACAAAAGTAGTAATTAGGAAGTCCGCCAGGAGAAAACTCCTGGTGTAGGTCAGTGGATTACACTTAGTTACTGCAGAGTAGTCGCAACCACAGTTCTCATCCCACCGCTAGACACCAAACATGTTGGACCTAGTGTTACCAAGTCATATAGGGTAGCCTGGCCTAGGGTAAGACAGTCAGTTCCTAGAAGCACAAGTGTGGACAGTGGCTATCCCAGTATTTAACTTATTCACATGCAACTGGGATGAAGGTTTTAAACTTAACTCTACCAGTAGGACACTTTTAGCAATAACCAGACAGTTTCTAAGAAACCTTCAGATTGCCAATATCAAGAATCAAGTTAAAAGCTCATTTCCTTTCATAGATTACACATTGGTACATTTGACGTTCGTTTCAGGTGAAATTCACAAAAATTAGTTAATACAGGAAGACAGTTGTTCACTTTAAACCGGTCAGCGAAATGATTCACTCTAGGCAGAAAGAGCAATGGGGATTCCTACAGGCTTATAGCTACTCTCTGTGTCACTGGTAACAAGAATCCCCTGTTCGGGTCTGTCAGCCTTCCAGTAGGAGAAAGCCCCAGTCAAGCGTGGCTCCTGCTCAACACGCTCCTGATGAACTTCGAGAGAGAGCAACTAAGGAAGGGGCCCGTTCTCGCCCACTCTCCCCGCTTACTTGGTGAAACAGCTGGCTGGCTTAACGTTCTGTCCCCGATGGCTCCGTCCTCGCTGGGGCTGGGGTCTCACGCTCTACCTCCACTACAGTTCAGGAAAGGGGGGGGGGGGGGGGGGAATGGAAATCCGGCGCTCCTCACCACACTCGACGAGTCTACAGGAACTCTTCCTCCACCGGCTCCTTCCGACTTAGGCCCCTCCTTCACTCTGCCTCTCTCTCAAGGGCGGACGGCCTCTTCCTGGATCGCGGCTGAGTTCGTCTTCCCCAGCCACACCTCCGCTCCGCCTTCTGACACGACGCCACGCCGCTTGCGGCGTCCCTCTGCTTCCGGCAACACAGCTGCTCAGTCCGCCAGAGCCGACTCTTCCGACTGCTTGACAGCCTCAGCGGGGCTCTCCCGCCTCCGTCAGCACGACCCCAGCCACCACAGAAGTAGCGCACCACAATAACGGCGCACCTCAGCGCGGATGGGGGATCCAGCCGGTGCCTGGAGCCAACTTGACAGCTTCTTCCGCACTGAAGGTGGGTTCACGTTTCCAAGGTCCCTTGCGCCTCGCTTCTCTTAATAATTTCCAGATGTCTCTAAGCGCGCTGGGCATCTGCAGTCTGACTGGAAGCACTCCTTGTTAGAAGGGCTGGGTCCAGTAGTAGGGGGAGAACGTCATCCAAGTAGGTAGTCGAACTTTAGAACGATCTCCCTTAGCTCAATGCGTCTCTCCTCTGCTAACTTTGCCTCACTCCTCCTATGTCCAGTTTCCACAGCACCTCCTGATCACTGCCCAAAATGGTTGCCTGACATTCCGCCTTATATAGGCTGTCCCAAGAGGGTGAAGAAGGATCCAGGGGGTTCTGGAACTTTCCTATACTAACCCATGGGTCCAGTCCCTAAGGTGGCAGTTATGGCAGTTGCCGGCCACCATTTTGTGGGTTTCACAAATCTAGTCAGAAGTGGCACCTAGTCCTCAGGGAAAAGGACTAAGAGGGTCAAAGAGCATCTAACCCCCAGGTCAACACCATAAAAATATCCAGTGGACATAAAAATTAAGGGATATGAGGGGCAGAAAGGGGACAAAAATAAATAATAAATAGGAGGGACAACCCAAAGGGCAGACAGGTCTAACACAGTGCCACTGGCCTTGGTGCTGTCTTAGCTCAAATGCATAATGGTCAAGAAAAAACAGTGGCATTTGCATCCAGAAATTTGACTAATTCTGAAAAGAATTACTCTGTAATAGAACGCTAAATGTTGGCTGCTGCTTGGGGTTGTGAATACTTCCGGACATATTTGTGAGGTTCTAAATTCACACTTAAGTCAGATCATAAACCTCTTATTAAGGTTTTGCTACTGGGTGGTACTACTAAATGTTCAGCGAGATTAGCTAGACTAGCTTCTCGTCTACAGGAATATTGTTACAATATAGTGTATATTCGAGGTTGGAAAAATGTACAAGCCGACTGTTTGTCGAGACTATCACTTGATTGGGAGACTGTTGATAAAAATGCTGTTTTGAAGAAACAAAAGTAAGGAGCTGTTGCATCAGTTCAAGATGTTTTAAGTGTGTTTGAATCTCAAGCTCTAACTGAAACTGAATGGATTAAAGGTAATGTCCACGGATAATTCCATGTTAGAACTTTAAAGATTAATCCTATTAGGTAATAGAAGGGAAAGCACAGTTTCTCCCTCTATCAGACATTATGTTAAGATCCTGGATGAGTTATCTGTATGTGGTGAGGTTGTGATCATGAGAGGTGAAATATTCATTCCTCCTGTTGCTTTAAGACACAATCTTATCATATTAGCCCATGAGGGGCATTTAGGCCAAACAAAAACAAAGAAAAGATTGAGAGCGAATTGGTGGTGGCAAGGTTGGACTCTGATGTTGATTCTTGGGTCGTAAGTGTGAAATCTGTAAAGAAAGTGATAAGCGTTTGAAGGTACGGTGTCAAGCTTCCATGGGCCATATAACTGATCCGGGTCAACCATGGCATACCATCTGCTTAGACTTCATTGGACCCATAAATGATCTCAAAGATAGTTTACGTTTTGGTTTGGTAGTGGTTGATGTCCATACAAAGTGGTTAATAGTTTGGTTCCTAAAGGATATTACCACATTAACCACTATTAATAGTTTGAAGGAAATTTGAGTGGAGGAAGGTGTACCCTACGTTTTGATAACTGAATCTTTTGTGTTCTTTCGGCATCAAGCACATTCGCACCTCCCTTTACAACCCACAGGGGAATGACATAGTTGAGAGGGCAAACCGCGTTATCAAAGGCACTATTCAAATGGCCATGTCTTGTGGGAGGGACGTTAATGTGCTAGTGTCTGAAATGCTTTGGGAATATCACGCCAGTGTCCATGGAGTTACAAGCAAAACACAATTTGAAATGATGCGTGGGATGCTTCCTAATACTAAACTTGTTCCCACTTGGAATAAAGACATTGTATCAAAAAATTCCACTCCCACTGACACTTTTTCCTCTTCTTCTCAACAAGGAGGGTGTAACAAAAAGAAAGCTGAGAAACGTATTTGCTCTGGTGATTGGGTGAAAATAAGGAGTGGAAGACCAGGTGCACATTTCTCCAAGTGTTTAGGACCTTATAAAGTCATGCATACTTTACCTTATTGTGTTGTTTTGGATAATGGAGACATGTGGAATTACAGACGTGTAGCTTTGTACCAGAAAGGCAATACTGGTGATGATGTTAAATCTAATTGTCAAAATCCTTGTTCTAGCAACACCTTCCTGTCCATGTCTGATAATGATCTCATTTGCAGTCCTCATGCCAGAAACTCCTCACACAGTGTTGTGCAAGGTTGTGGTGATGCTCCTGTTCCTTCCAACGAAATTGAACCTATTGTAAGTGACAGAGGTCGTCATCCTCCAAGTTATCTGAAAGATTACATATGCACTTAATGTTCATGCATATGTTAGTGTGATCCGGAATTACTCTTATTTGTATAAATGTCAGAAATGTTAATGTAAAAAAAAAAAATGTCTATTGGTGCTTTAATCATTTCCATTGCGCCACTGTAATAAGATGATCAGTAGCCGAGTAGTACTGATTGATGATGGTTTATTGATGGATTTCAAGGTTAAATCATGTAATCATTTAAGTATCATTCAAGTCTATCCTAAGCCCCACCAGGAGCAGCTCTCTTGCTACTCAGCCCTCTCTTCCAATTGTCATCCATCCACCAGGCACACCACACATTCCATATTACCTCACACACTCCACATTCTACCATTCACCCAGATAGGCTGAGTAGCAAGACAGGTTAATTAGAAAGGCACATGGTATCCAAACCAGGATACTACACCACCTTCCCCCTTAGAAGGAACAAACAAATGAATGGTCATTCTACAATTAAACTTGCATTGAAAAACTTAACTGTCATAAAACATAAAAGTATACAATGCGACCACCCCTTCCCCCTTTACACGTAAAACAGAAATAGATTGATAATACATATTTTCGCAAAAAAAAATTTCAGAAGATGTAAGGAAAAGGATTCACCGTCACTCACACAACATGCCAGTTGGCCAGACCAGCAAAGTGAAAGAAACGGAGAAGTCACAATTAAAATACGTGAAAAAGAAAATCACCAAAAAGTACTCAATCAAATTATAATTCCTATAAAGTGACGTGTGCACAACGTACACTAAATAGGAATATGTTGATGAAATAGATGACAGTCACGTGCATAGAACAGATATAAATATAACATTTGAATGAACAAATTTGTGACAGTCATGAGCATATATGCTAACGTATAGCATTTAACTATAAACAATACATATGTGTATAGCATTGAACTTACTATACAAATTAGCAAATTAACTTTAGTATGCTATATTTAAACTATAAACAATACATATGTGTATAGCAATGAACTTACTATACAAATTAGCAAAAATCACTTTAGTATGCTATTTTTAAAATGTATGTAATAATCTTGAGGAATAGCAAATTAACTTTCGAATGCTACATTAATAACCTTCAAGAATAGCAAATTAATTTTAGTATGCTATACTTCCGTTCATGCTACATTTAAAACTTATGTAGACAAACCACTAAAAATAGCAAATTACCTTTAGAATGCTATTTTTAACACTTGTGAAAATAACCTTAAAAATTTGCAAATTAACTTTAGAATGCTAATTGCTTTTCAGATGCCACACTTGAATTGTAAGTGTATAAATATGTAGACTCTTGCAAATGATGAACTTAATACAATAAAGTCTAAATACAGACTTCCTTAAAACAATAAACTAAAATAAATAAAGTGGACACCGTTGTCAGAATGAGGATCTGATCATAAAAGAAGGTAGACTTATTATTTTGTAAAATAATGCATAAAAAGTCGATTGTAGTATCCAGATATACTGTGTGTACTGATGAAAAGGTTGTCATACTGTTGAATTAAATAGCGTGCGCGTCGCTGAAGAGTTGGACGCGCTGTATTTAAGTGCCCTTGTAGACTATAACTACAATAAATCATGTAGCGTGCCCATCACTGTAGAACATGACGCCTTTGTAATAAATGATGCACTAAGCAGGATGAAGAAACAAAAGAAAACCAGTACCTGTTGCGAAGTCTTAGAATAAATCTATGTGTAGGCACACCGGAGGTCCGTGGAATACTTGGCTGGAAAAGCAATGAAAGTGTGCCCATCGCTGCAGAAAACACCGATAAACAATAGGCAATTCCATAACAAAGCGTGCCTATCGCTGAAAAGACAATCTGAAATGAAACGGCAAAAGAATGTTTAATGTACATAAGATGACGAAAAAAAAATGCCAAGCTAAAATGGTGGTACGTCAACGTGGGAGATGCCGGGAGGTTCAAGGTGCGTAAACGTCGAGAATCAGCCCACAGACTTGTCATGAAGAAGACGTCACTGAAGCCTCGGACACCGTCGGAGGACTGATGAAAAGGACAATGACGAGAAGGTGAGGCTGCTCGCACGAGCCACATGCTGTGTTTTGAAAGGAAAAGCGGCGGACCAACTGCTAAAGTGCGAATATATGGTCCATCCATTGCATGTATCAGATTTTTGACAAAAAGCACAGCGTTGCAAAAACTCATGTCCGTTATGCTCAGCTCTCCCGACCCAATCTTAAGCACTGCACTTCTGCCGATTGGCTAAACTAGTAGATAATTAGGTACAAATGGCAATGTCATTCCTAAAAATGTTTTATGCGGGAAAAACAGTTCTCAAATTAATAACGGCAACTTTCAAGAGCAGGAATAAATATCGGAAAACAAAACATTCCCATCTCTTCTTTTCTTAACCCCTTAAGTGCTGCTGACGGCCAATGGTCGTCAGCAGCGCTACCTCCCCAGTGCTGCGCACGACCATTGAACGTCCATTCAGCACTAGTTCTAATGGACAGCGCAGCACTGGGGAGAAATGTTTACACGCAGCTAAGGTGTTAACACCGGCAAATCAAGGTCCCACTAATGACCAGAAGATGGCAGTGAATGACTGAATAGTGTCGTTTTTCGATCTTCTAGAGTGTCGTTTAAACTGCAAAAAACTCACCATCCGGTTAATATTTCTTAGTTGAAATAATAAAACATGAACTTGAAAACTTGTACTGAAACAGATTTCCTTCTCTATTTCTGGCACACTGTAACTTAGACAGATTTCAAATAGGAACTGACAAACAGTCAGGAAAACGATAGTCAGAAAGTATGCAGCATGAGTCACAAATAAGTTTAAAAGAGTTTTGAGCAGTGCGTCTACTTCACACGCACGTGCTGTAAATATGAAGGTTTCAAAAAGAATGAAGTCTGGTACACTTAAATTGTATACTGGCAAAAACTGGCACATGAATTTTGATAGTCCCTGACGCTCTTCTGTATTAACCAAGCAGTGCTCAGAATAACAAGTAGAAGCAGGCAGGAAGAAGCGTTGTACTGGGACTGGCACACTTAAGTTGTATGCAGGTATAGACTGGCACATCCAATTTGGAGGGCGACCGGTGGTAGGTCACTGGTGGGGCTAACTAAGGGGTGCCAGTAAAGTTCAAATTGTTTAAAAATAAATTCTTTTTTCTTACTTGAAAATCTTGATCATGAAGTTTCATGGAGATCCTTGAAGTTGTAAGCCGTACAGGTAAGTCCAAAGTCGCCAAATGTAATAAGATGATCAGTAGCCGAGTAGTACTGATTGATGATGGTTTATTGATGGATTTCAAGGTTAAATCATGTAATCATTTAAGTATCATTCAAGTCTCTCCTAAGCCCCACCAGGAGCAGCTCTCTTGCTACTCAGCCCTCTCTTCCAACTGCCATCCATCCACCAGGCACACCACACATTCCATATTACCTCACACACTCCACATTCTACCATTCACCCAGATAGGCTGAGTAGCAAGACAGGTTAATTAGAAAGGCACATGGTATCCAAACCAGGATACTACAGCCACACCATCTGTGGTTTCACAGTGATTATCGGTTTATTTTTCATTAATTATCTTAGGTTACTCTCCTTATGGTTTAATGCTTCTCTCTTCCTTTCACTGTTCCTTCTTATTCTTCTTTTCATTTCTCTTCCCTCCTTCATGATTTCTTTCATTGTTATTAGAGAAGAGGATGTGTTGTAATCTCCTGATACTGTGTTCCTGATACTGTGTTCTCTTTTAGCGTGGAGCACTGTGCATAGTGCGTTCCACATTCCACCTAGGAGTGAAGAGTTCCACTCTCAGCAGCTGGAGACAGGCTGGCCTGGGAGGAGCCACACTTTCCACGCAGTCCCACATCTTTACAATAAAGAGCTTCTTCATTTACTTACCTGACTTCGATACCCGTCTCAACAATATGGCACAGAGGGTTAATTGGCAGCAGAGAATCACTGTGGTGAGTGTATTTTGAACTTATTGCTAGTAGCCTAAGGGTTGCTGCAGGCTTCAAAAGGCTGTGTGGGCTGCCGTGTGCTTCTCCCCGGGCGCGTGGGAAGTGCAGCTCCGTTCGGACGAGCCACAGGGCACAGTGAAGTCATGAGCGTGTGAAGTGCTGCTGTAATGCGAGTCTGCCTGGCAGGGGTGGAGGAGCGTGAGGGTTCTCTTGAGAGGGCTGGCTATTGTGATGCCAGATAGAACGTTCCACGCTGACCACTATGAGCCCTATTCTGATGTTACAACCGGAAAAGAGAAAATTAGAGCTTGAGCGGCATTAGTATGGCCAGGGACTGCCAGAGAACCCCCTCCCCTTCCGTTACCAAACATTATTAACCAGGACATGAGAGATTTCTTTGGAAGCGGGGGGGTCGTACAACCCCCCGGACGTATTTATTAAAACATACAAATAAATCAAAAATTGAAATAAACAATATTTACAAATTTCTTTTTTTTAAACATTTGATTGGATTTTTAAAGTACATAATCACTACAGTCGATAAACCCCCCTCCCCCCAAGTGAATAAGCACAGTTATACAAATTAGAATTACAATACACCAGTCCCTCCACAAAACCAAACACAGCCATTCAGCCAACAACCGAAAATCTGGCAGGCGGCAAGTACCCCATATCCAAAAGAAAGAAGAAGGAAGACGAGAAAAGAAATAGAAAGAAAAAGTGGGAAAGCAATAGCATTCAATCATGAAAGGAACATTTTATCCTCGCCGCACCCCCCTCCCCACTCCCCAAAGCCTGTCCTACCCTCTCCTAGCCCGCTATCAATTGCCATAGATTTTGAGAGAATTGTAACCCTCCCTTTGTGTCCAGAGGGTAGCCAATTCCTGACCCCCGAATCAGACTAGCAGTGCCAAGCCGCCGATGTGGCTCCGCCGGGACCACCCCAGCGCCACAACCAGCCCGGGCCTTCCGCCCGATTGTCAGACTCCCCTAGTAGTGTCTAGAGGGCCTATCTAGGCCCTACAGCCTCCGCCCGCCATCTCCAGAGACCACTGAGTTGTCGGCAACATCCCTGCCACTGATATATGACTGGTACAGATCCCAAAAGTTCTTCGGGTGACTCGTGGGGGGGGGGGGGGGGGGGGAGCAACTCACTGTAGTACTCGGACTGTGTACAGCAGTAAAGCATGTCGTGCGCCCATTGTTTGGGTGTGGGCACCGGTCCTCTCATCCAGCATAATGCAACCACCCGCTTAGTCATGAGCATCCCCATATCCACAAGGCTACGCACTGCTCCTGGCATCCCCCTGGAGTGTCTTAAGAGCGCCAGCGTGGGATCCGGGGGAGGTCAATTTCAACAATCTTGCTCATCTCAGTGAAGATGTTCTCCCAGTACTCCCTTACTCTCGGGCATAGCCACGTTAAATGTAGGAAATCTGCCTCCTGCACACGGCACCTCTCACACTCAGCCGATTGGCGTAGACCATATCTATGAAGTCTCTCCGGGGTGTAGTACACTCTATTGAGAAATTTGAAATGCACCAATCTGTGCTTACAGTTTAAAGATATTCTCCTGGTATTGCCACAACAGTAGCGCCACATGTCGTCATCTATTGTAACCTGTAGGTCCCGTTGCCAGGCCAACCTAGCCTTCGTGAACCGGTGCTCTCTATGGGACATAGCGATTTTGTATAAATTGGTCACCAGTTTACGAGGAGTCTCGGTCTTTATTATGTAGGAAAGTTCGGGGACTTCCGGTGGTTCCGCCAGATCGTCACCCAGCTGCTCTGAAAGGGCGCTACGTACTCTATGGAACTGAAAGCGGAGCAGCAAAGAGACTGCCCTCCGCTCCCCTCTACCTGTTCCCAGGACCTAACTACCTAATCCTGGAATAGGTCTCCTCCCACACGTACCATGTAAAGCTTATGCATGGCTTGTACCACACCCCAATCCCCGAGGGGGCATAGCCATTGGGCCCACTCCACTGGCATAGCCGGCAAATACAGCAGCGCCCCACCCTGCAGCTGTAGGAGGCAGTGCCAGGCATGATTCGTCGCCGTGATAGAATCCAGAATCCCTGTCCTACGATCCGTCGGTTTGAATACCGTCGCCGGGAGCGGAGTGGGTCAGCGAACACTCTTTCTATCCGAACATGAGGAATGCGTGCATCCCTGTGTACCCAAGTGTGCAAGTGTGACGCCTATGCCACTCTGTAGTAGAGCTCCAGGTCTGGGGCACCAAAGCCACCCATAGTGCACGGCAGAGTGAGGAACGTCCACCTCGCTTTTGGCTGCTTGCCCGCCCATGCTAGTTTGGTCAAAAGCTGCTTAGGCAGCACGATCGGAATAGTAGAGAACAGAAACAATAGCCTGGGTAGCACCACCATTTTCATTATAGAGATAAGACCCATGAGGGAAAGCGGGAGTCTGTTCCAGGCCTCCACATAGTCCTCTAGCTTGCTAAAAGCAACCCCGTAGTTTTCATTGAATAAAACCACGGCGTCAGTGTGGAGCCGTACGCCCAGATATCTGATCGATTCCGTGGTCCACAGCAGCAGTTACTCCATGTCGAATTGGAGAGTTACCGGGTGAGAAGGAAAGCTAAAGAGTTCATCCAGTTTACTTTCAGACCTGAGAGGGCTCCGAAGTGCACCACCTCTCTAAGCTTCGACGATAAGTTATTCTCTGGGTCGCGGACATATAACAGGGTGTCGTCCGCGTACATCGAGACCACAATCCTGTATGTGGGGAAGCCTATACCCTCGTTTCCGTGGTACTCCTGCAGTGCACACGCCAATGGTTCCGCCACCAGGGCGTACAGCAGGGGGGACAACGGACATCCCTGTCTAGTCCCCCTGCCAATGGGGAAGGAGTCCGTAACCAGATTGCAAAGTCGCAGTCTGGCCCTGGGTTTGTGATGTAGAGAGCCTATCATTTGGAGGAACGGTAAACCCAGTCCCATCCTCTGCAGCACGTGCAGCATAAAAGGCCACTCTACCGAGTCGAAGGCCTTTTCCATGTCGAGGAACACCGCAATGGCCTTCGTGTCAGGCTTTATGGCTGCATGGTGCCGAGGACCGTGCGGATATTATACGTTAGATTTCGACTTGGGATGAAACCCGCCTGCTCCGGCGAGACAAGCAAAGGGGCCAAGAGTGCCAGATGGTTCGTCAGTACTTTGGCAAAGATTTTTGTGTCGACATTCAGTAGGGAGAGGGGTCTGTACGAGCTGCACTCGTCGTGTGCCTTACCGGGCTTGAGAATAGTTACTAAGAGCGCCTCTCTCATAGAGTGTGGCATGCTCCTTTCCACGCAGATGTCATCGAACAGCGTCGAAAGGTGCGGTAGCAGCTTGTCTTGGAAGGCTTTATAAAATCCCACAGTGAGCCCATCTGCCCCGGGTGCGCTGTCCGACCTCATTCCGGCAAGAGCCTCAACTATTTCGTCTTTCTCTATTGGTAGCATCAATAATTCCCTGTGAGTATTGGTTAGCATAGGCAGTTCTATATGTTCCAGGAAATCTAGGATTTCGTAGTCAAGGTCACCACTCTTGGAAGAATATAAATTTGTGTAGAAGCTACGAAACGCCTGCGCAATATCGAACTCGTCCGTGAGGACGGTGCCCTCCTCAGTTCTTAACTCCGTTACCTGCTGTCTTCCCTTCCGCCCCTTCAAAACCCTTGCGAGGACTGAGCCAGGTCTTTCCCCCTCGCCGTAAGCACGGGCCGTTGCATATTTTCCCATGTGTTTCACTTCCCTGTCTGCCTCCTCGTGATATTCTGTCAAGAGAGTCTTAATCTCTTCATCCAACGCTATGTCCGGGTGCGTCCGCTGTCGTTCCTCTAACCGCGCCAGCTTCCGCTCCAACTCCGATAGCCTGCGCCTAATGGACTTAAGCACCCCGAGTGCTTGGACATAGCGATACCCCGTATGTAGAACTTGAATGCCTCCCATACTGATTGTAAGCTGTCCACTGAGCCTATGTTGGCCTAAAAAAAGACATCAATCGCCTCTACCAGCTATCCTCTAAACAGAGGATCCAGAAGCGAATACGGCGGGAAGCGCCACATGAACGGGGGGATTGTCCTCCTAGGGGCATCCAGCTCTAGTAGTAGTGGCGAGTGGTCGGACAGAGTAGTGGCAGTTATTCGCACAAGTCTGAAAGTTACCACTGTGACCTGCCTAACGTTATCGAACACGGACAACTTAGTGCTAAAGATTGACTCTTCCCATATGACGATGGCATGTGTCCTCCTGTACAGACCTCCTAACTCGATGCCAACATTTCCTCTTGCACTAAGCGATCAAGTCGCCAACTTAGCATTGGATCACGCCAGGATTTTCTTAGTAGACAAACTAAATTACTGGTTCAATGACCCCATGGAAAGCCCCCAATCGAGCGAACTTACAGAACTTATGACAAACCTAAACTTTTCACAACTAGTGCTCTCCCCCACTCATTGCAAGGGCCACATTTTAGACCAGGTATGGACCAACAACCCATTTGTAACAACCCCGACAACCCTGCCCTGCCTTTGGTCAGATCATTTACTTCTTAAATTCAATCTAATCTTTTCCTCCGCTGGGACAACCACAACGGCCACAGGCGGCCTAGCTAGGAAATGGAATACTATGGATAGAGTAGCATTCCTACAGACACTAGCCAACACTACTCCCACCCCTCATTGTGACATTAATTCCTCAGAATCCAATCTTTCAGGCTGGCTACAAGCAGCTAGTGATTTGCATGCCCCTTATAAGAAAGTCAGACTGGCATGGCTCGCTGATGCCCAAAGATGGATTTCTCTTGATTTAAAAACTATGAAATTAGCCCTGCAGCAGTTGGAACGTCAATGGCGACGCAACTATGACCCAGATTTAAAGGTCGGGTTCACTAAGGCCAGGAAGGAATATATGAATGCCATTTCCGCTGCGAAAGCGGCTTATTTTTCTTCTTGTGTCCTTGAATCTTCAAACAGATCTAAGGACATTTTCGGTATTCTTAATGAATTAACGAACCTGGATAGTGTACGCCCCAGGATAATTCCGACTCAGTCCCTTTGTGACTCACTTAACATCTATTTCAGCGAAAAAATTGTGGACATTAAAGCCAGGATCCCACAGTCTGTGACTCCAACTACTATTGGTATGGCAATCAACAATAGTTTTGGCACTCTTAGCAGCTTTCCGCTTATCACCCAGGATCAATTTCAGGAACTTTTGACAAGAGTTAAATCCGGCGCTCCTTCAGACAGCTGCCCCCGTATATCCTAAAAGAGTGCTTCTCCCCCCTCCCGGCCCCTGCTCTTACTCTCCTGAACGACTCAAAGACCTCCGGCTTAGTTCCACTGGCCTTTAAGGAAGCGACGGTCATACCGCTCCTAAAAAAACCTGGGGCTGACCCGTCTTGCAAGGCAAACTACCGGCCCATCTCCTTACTTCCCTACCTGGCAAAGGTGCTGGAGGCTCACGTAGCTAAATGCTTTTCTAACTTCCTTGAGGAATCCAGCTGCTTTGATCCCCATCAAGCCGGGTTCCAGCCTGCACATTCTACGGAGGCAGTGGTAACCACAGTCCTGGATACTCTTCGGGACTGTGCAGATAGGCGTTCTCCCCAGGCACTGGTGCTCCTGGATTTGTCGGCCGCATTTGATACAGTCGATCATACCATCTTGATCGACCGTGTCGGACAGGCCGGCATCCGGGGCACGGCGGCCCGCTGGCTGATGTGTTTCTTGGAGAACCGCTCTCAGGCAGTACGGCTTGGAGAACTAGTCGGCACTAAACAGTCCATCACATGCGGAGTTCCACAGGGTTCCTCCATGAAACTCACCCGTTCAACCTCTATATCCTCACATTGATTCAGGCCCTTAGAGATGAGCAGGTGATAGTATTTAACTATGCAGACGATTTACAGCTGCTGTTCACGATTGATAATTCTGAAACCTCCATCTTGAATTTTCAATCGACCATGAGGAACATCAAAGCCTGGATGGACTAAAACCAGCTGAAATTAAACCCCGGCAAAACTGAACTAGTCCTTACCGGAGACAGCGTCAAACACTGGGGCCCCCACTACTGGCCATCTGACTTGGGTCAAGCTCCGACACCCTCACCGTCGGCAAAGACGCTTGGGGTCACCGTGGACTGCGATCTTTCGCTAAAAGCCCAAGTGGGCCAGGTGGTCTCTAAGTGTTTTTTTCAATTAGGAAAATTTTGGAAGGTTCGGTGTCTTCTCACTTTGGAGGCAATCACCCAGGTAGTGATCGCCACCATTTTGTCCCATCTGGATTGTGCGAATTCCATTTATCTAGGTCTCCCCCTCTATTTGTCGAAACGCCTCCAGATGGTGCAGAACTACGCCACTAGATTGATTTTGAATCAACCCAGATGGCACTCAGCCACTCCTTTACTTATGAAACTCCATTGGCTTCCGGTGACCCAACTCTGCACCTTTAAAATAGAATGCCTGATTTTCAAATCATTACATTGCAAAAGCCCCAAATTCATTGATCAACTTATCACAAAGTACGTACCGTCTCGTAACCTCCGCTCTTCCCATCGCGGCCTCCTTCAGATACCCCCTTTTAAACGCAAGCGCTCTGGCGGCCGCAGGTTTGCCACCCTGGCTCCTTGTCTGTGGAACACCTTCCCTCTTGAGATTCGGACTTGTCAGGACCTCCTCTCATTTCGGAAAGCCTTAAAGACCTGGCTTTACAGACAAGCATATCAATAACTCTTCACCCCTCATCCCTGCTTATGTTACTGTCGATTTCAGCGCCAACAAACCAACCGGTGATAGTGCGCTTAATACATTTTTTATTAACATAACATAACATAACATCGAAGAGGATGCCAACCAGTAATCAATTCTGGTATGAATGTCGTGGTACGCTGAATAATGTGTGTACCCCCTCTGCGTAGCATGCCTCGTCCTCCACACATCCTCTAAGTCTAGGCTGGTGAGCACGCTGTGTAGTGTAAGCGCAGCTGCGGAAGGCCTACGCGCAGGACCCGCAGATCTATCCAGCGCCGGGTCAAGTACTAAGTTAAAATCCCCCACCCCACAGGACCTGTGCTGTATTATATTCACGGACTAATATTGCCAGGGACTGGTAGAATTCCGGGGAATCATAGTTCGGACCATAAACATTAACCACAACAAACTCCATCCCCAGGCCATTGCATCTCGAAATGACAAAGCGGCCCTCAGAGTCCGCTCTCAGGAGCGCCTGAGTAAGTTTCGATTTGGGATTCACCCAGGTGAGCACACCTCTGGCATGAGTCGGGAAGCCTACCAATGTTACCCTCCAGACCTCTGCTATGCAACATTGTGCTCGATAGCGGCAAATGGGTCTCCTGTAGGAGTGCCACATCAACATACTGCCGCTGTAGGTAGCTCAGTACTTTCCTCAGCTTCCGATAGTCATTAAGCCCCCTGACGTTCCATGTGAGCGTCCGGATCCTAGCTGTGGATCCTGAATTCCCTGGATCAGCCATACTCGTTCCCGGTCCCCATCTTGCAAGCCATGTGTGTGAAAACGCTGTGTGAATTAGCAGTGGACTGTGCGGTCAAATCAAGAGACAACCCCCCCCCCCCCCCCCCTACCTCCCCCCAACATCCGCTCCAAACTCTGAAACATATCCAACCACCACCAACAGCAGATCACCCCCAACAAGGCCTTGCAGGAAAAACCACCACCCACCCTCCCACCATACCAAATGTATGAACTCCTGCAGGTCAAAAGGGGTGCATGATACGCAGGGGCCGAGGTTGCCGCACAACCAGCAAGTAATTCGGTTATACACCTTGCCGGGTGCCCTACTCCAGCTTCCTGCCGTACCATGTTATATGCATCAGCAAGGATAGGTAAGTAGCAACTGGGACCAGGTCTGGCAGTTCAAGTCCCATCGCCTGCAGTTGAATATGCTCCCCTACCTTTTCTTGTCACACCAACCAAACAAGAGTTATTCGTCAGGCAGAGGTCCCCAAGTGACATCTCACTGCCGCATGCAATGAGCGTAGCAAAAGTAGCATCTCCGGTTAACTCTCAGGGGACAATGATCCATGGTGTCAGGTCCCCTGCTCGCCCTCGGCTGCTGCACCTCCAGAAACAAGATCAACAGGCGCATTGCTCCCAAAACCAGTCCTCCCCATTCACTGTGTCCCGATCTCCACGCGAATTTGAGGGGCACACGAGACGCTGTGGGTCACTCCTGCTCGTCAAGCTGACTGCTCCGCTCCTCGCCGTCCGACGGCTTGTTGGCATCCCTGCTATGGTTTCTCGACCATCCCTTCAGAGCCTGCTGCAAGGCCCTAGTGTCAGTGAAGAGGTGAGACTGCCCCTGCCGGTTGACACGTAGTTTTGCAGGGTACAACATTGCATAGTCCAGACCAAGGTCAAGGAGCTGTCGTTTAAACGGGGCAAAGTGCTTGCGGGTATCCTGTACCTTTGCTGTAAAATCTGGATAGAGCGAGATCTCTGAGCCCTCATACTGCAGCGACTTCTTGTCTCTGGCCAACCGCAATGCCACGTCTCTGTCCCGGTAGTTGAGCAGCTTAGCAATGATGGGGCGCGGCGGTGCCCGCGGGCGTGGGCCCAGCGAGCGGTGCGCACGTTCCACCACGAACATTGAAGAGAATGTGCCTTCTCCTAGGAGGGTAACCAGGAGCTTTTCAACGAACTTCTCCATGTTTCCCGTCTGAGTCGTTTCCGGATGGCCCGTGATGCGTAGATTAGAGCGACGAGAACGGGCCTCCAAATCTTCCGTTTTCTCTTGTAGGGACTGCATGAGCTTCTCAATCTTTTTATGATCAGTGTCAAGCTCCGTTTGTGCTTCCTCAACCTCTGTTAGCCTTCGCTCGGACATGTCAAGCCTTTCCGTGTGTTTGTAGATGCGCTCCACCATGCAGTCCATTCTGTAGGTGAGGGCGTCGATCTTTGTGCCTATGGACGTCATACTATTCTGGAGACCTTTTTCCATTGCCAGGAGCATGTTTTTAATGTCTGAGGCCACAGAGGTGTCCCCTCCGTCGGACGAGTTGGCTTTAACCGAGCCCGAAACCTCCTGTGACCTGGAGCGCCTTTGATCGAAGGATAGCTGGCTCTGGGTTTTGTCGCCTCTCCCCATGCTGCCAGGCGGTGCCGAGGGATAAGGGTATCGGGGCCAACTAGGTGTGAATCACTCTTATAGAGCTTGGGCAGACCGGACTCACGTTATCTCCATGCGAGCGCCGAGTGTTGTCACAGCCCAGTCGTAGGAGTGCGTCATACAGGGGGCCGCTAAGCCGCACCAGGGTCCTCACCGCAGCCTGGCTCCGCCCGTAACACAGGGCCACCCCTCGATGTCGCCACCTCTGTGAACCCTTTGGCCACGCACTCCTGCCCCGCTGCGGGCTCGCAATTTACTCCAAGACATGTTGTGTCTCTGGATGGGATCGCCCAGATTGGTGCGCCAACCAGGCACCACCAGCACAGCCACCAAAGGAAGAAAAGGGGGGGGGGGTGCCCAAGCAGCTCTCCAAGTGTCTGTAGTGCCCCCGAGCTCCACAGGCTGAATGGTGCCTATCTCCGCAAGCTAGCAAGGCGGGCCACCAGTAATCTCCCCCAGAAACACTCCTGAAGGTGCTATGGGCGCACCGCCACCACACTGCACCAGTCCTACAGCTCTTCAGGGCCTCGTGGCTCCCCCGCACCCCTAGGTGCGGCGCAATCCCTCGGGGGGGGTCGCGGGCAATCCCCGTAAGGCCGCGGCCTCCCGCGGCCACCGCCGGGCAACTCCTCCACGAGTCCGCGGGGACCCGGGCACCAGCAGCAGGCTCCCAGCCGAGCCTCCGTTGTAAAGTCTGCAGCAGCAGCAGCAAGCCCACAACACCAGACCACGCCAGCAGGCGAGGAGGGGGGGCAGGAGAGGAAAGAGGCCGAGTCGCTCACCCCCGCTGACAGGCTGCACGGACGGCTCCGGTCTCTCCGGTCCGCCGCCGAGCACACTCCGGGCACTTCACCCACCCAGGCTGCACGCACTGCTACGCAGCGCGGATCCAGGCTGCACTCCAGGGCGCGGTCGAGAGGCCCACCACGCCATCAGCCACTCATCCGGTAACGGCAGAATTCCGGCGCCGATTCTCAAGCGCCCAGCCGCACCGAGAGCCCACACTGTCCACAAGTAGGGGGGGGTGTCACCTTCGCCGCAAAGCTTGATGCTGATGTAGGCTTGTGCAGGATAATGTCTACAACGAGACAGAGCTCTAGGCTCAAGCAGCCATCATGGTTGCTGGCAAGCTCCACCCCCCGAAAACAATATTTACACAATTACGCAGAAAAACGTTCCATGACATTCGATTACAATTGATATATACAGATATCCGATGGCTTACCTTAACATACTTCTAGTACAAGGTATTTCCTATCCGAAACTAACATATCAATCACATTATACAATATTTGTTTTCTGCATATCCTATTTGGGCCTACGGCGAGGTCACTAACTGGTATCAGAACTTTATCACTAAAACCACGCTCTCCTGTCGGAGTGCGCATGTGCAGAGGGCCCATTTACCGGGAGGGTACTTCTCCCCCCAGTTACCCCCTTACGCCCTATTAACCACGCCCTTCCGTGGAAGTGCGCATGAGCAGAGGTGCCAGCTTTGCCGTGAGGGTACTTCCGCCCCCCGGTTACCCCGTACGCCCTTTTAACTCCATTAAAGGGGGCCCTTGCATCTCTGTGACGTTTACTGGCGTCATTGTGCACGTGCGGGGTGGCCAACCAGCCTAGAGAAAGCGTGACTCTCCCCTCCCCCGCACCCATGTAGCCAACAGGCTGTAACTGCCTATCTAGCTCTGTCTGCCCCTGTCTCTATATGTCTTTATCTATCCCTATCTGTCCACCTCACCCGGTTCTCACTCCCTGCTGCCCTCTGTCACCTCATCCGGCTCTCACTCCCTGCTGCCCTCTTTCACCTCACCCGGCTCTCACTCCCTGCTGCCCTCTGTCACCTCACCCGGCTCTCACTTCCTGCTGTCCTCCGTCACCTCACCGGGCTCTCACTCCCTGCTGCCCTCCCACTTCACACAGGCTCTCACTCCCTGCTGCCCTCCCACCTCACCCGAGCTCTCACTCCCTGTTGCCCTCCCACCTCACCCGGGCTCTCACTCCCTGCTTCCCTCCCACCTCACCCAGGCTCTCACTCCCGCTGTCCTCTGTCACCTCACCTGCTCTCCTCCCCTCCCCCTCCCCCCGTGTGTATGTGTGTCAGCCCGGGCTAACACAGCTTCCTGGGCACACACACAGCCGCACCCCAGTGCTTCACAGGTCTGTAAAAGACCATTTACATGTTAATGAGGCTTTGTTCACCTCTTCTTAGCGCCCCTGCAGCTCCACTCTGACTGTGGCTGGAATCGCCCGCCCACACAGTGCAGTACCGGCGGTGTTTGCTGACACTTAAAATCTTCAAAGTTTATGATGCTCACCAGGGACCTCTAGGAGCAGCTTGCGGTACTGCACATACACATCTCAAATTTATATTAGACATTCTCTAAATGTCCCTTCATCAGCTCCACATAGAGTACAACCTAATCTGGAATTAATATAATAATTCCTTTGTCACATTTCAAAGCTACTATTTGTATATTTGGACATAGCTATTTGAATGTACTCTTGGGACAGTCTTGCATGTAATGCATTATGGGAGTACCATATGTGACTAAACGTTTATGATGCTCACTAGGGACATATAGGAGCAGTATGTGGTACTGGCAGTGCGTGTGCCTTGCTTACTAGGTACCTCTAGGAGTAGCTTCAGGTTCTGGTGCTGGTGCCTGGCTCACTAGGGACCTCTAGGAACATGTTGCGGTACTGCACCTACCACATCCCACATTTATATTAGACCTATAAATTTCCCTTTATCAGCTCCACACAACCTAACCTAATCCGGACTTAATATAATTCTTTTGTCACATTTCAAAGCTACTAATTGTATATATGGACATAGCTATTTGAATGTACTTGTGGTACTGTCTTGCATGCAATGCATTATGGGTAGGGTGGATTTACCAGATCTTCAAAGTTCATGATGCTCACTAGGGACCTCTAGGAGCAGCTTGCGGTACTGCACCTAGACATGCAGTGTTGGTGCCTTGCTCATCAGGGAGCTCTAGGAGCAGCTTGCGGTACTGTACTGAGACATACAATGCTGGTTCCTGGCTCACTATGCAATCATTTGCAATGCACTAGGTCTCGCATTACTGAAAGTATGAGCTATTGGCGTTGCATTATTATTTGCAACGCCAATGCCTCAAACTATCAGTAATGCGATACCTATTGCATTGCAAATGCTTGTTCTAAGTAACGTTATGCGGTGTGTCCATCTTGTATCCTTTGATATTTTCTTTTGTTCGCTAAAGGGGAAAGATGTGTTGTATCCTTTGTACTATGGAATACATTCTTCTCTAGTGCTCTTCTCCTTTGCTGCTCAGCCAGTATTTATATCATCAGAATGCCAACAGTGTTTAACCTCATAGCTGCTATTAAACATTCCTCCCCAGTGCTGCGCTGTCCATTAGAACTAGTGCTGAATGGACGTTCAATGGTCGTGCGCAGCACTGGGGAGGTAGTGCTGCCGTCTGCCAATGCACCGAGGCAGCACTTAAGGGGTTAGAGTTGAAGGAGTGTCATTTGAAGGTGATGAAGCAGATAAACAGCTGAACCCTTTAACTGACACATTAAACCAATTATGACTCATTCGAGAGAAAAATGACAAACGTGCTCCAACTGTGCTATACGTTGAAGAAACATTGAGGAAAAACTTGGGAAGACTTAGTTACTGCATCGTAAAAGCATACAGACAAGAGTAAATTAGATGACAATTAGTCATTTGAAATGCGTAGATTGTATTCTATTTACTAGTATTGGTGCATCTTTTCAATGTGTAATAAAATATGTTAAGTGATAAATTCACATGGTTGGAAAAATGTCCAATTACACTTATGTAATAAAAATGTGTGTGAAGAATTAATGGAAACTAATGTAATCTAAATGATATTATGTGTGTTATTTAGGAGTCTTATAATAAACTCCATATTTTGCACATGTAAAATTGTGCACAAAATGATAAAGGAGAAAAGGGTACTGCACGTTTATACTAAAACCAAATGCTCTGTAACTTTTAGGGAATAATCTTCATACATGTACTAATATGAATCATCATCAAACCACTTTATTCGATTACTAAAAATTATAAAAGTACAGATACAAAACACAAGACAATACAACACATGTGGGCGATACAAAACTGTAGACCATTGTACACAAATATGTATAAATAATTTAAAACTAGAAAGAGATATCAGATAAAACGATTTTGTGGTCTTTTAAAATTCAGGAGGAATACATGGTTCAATCATCAATGGGAAGAAAACAAGTTACTTACCTGTAACTTTGGTTCGCCAGTATTGGTAACTTTCATAGATTCCCATGCTTTGTATCATTCCCCGTCGTCAGACTGGGAGTCTCGGTAATAAAAAATATCATAGTAGTAGGTACAAAAGAGAAAGGAAAGGCCTAGGCCTCATTCCCTTTTGTAACATATCAGCCTCTTTTTGTAAAAGAGACCAAACTCTAGGCGACAGCCAATCAGAAGAGCCTCACCCTTAGAACCTTCCTGAAGGAACCTCAGAGCCTCCGATTTTCGTAGCCGTAGTGTGTTAGACACCATACTTGCTGAAGGCTGAGCTTTCCCCGGGGAGGTGGGTGGGCGCATGGGAATCTATGAAAGTTACCAATACTGGGGAACCAAAGTTACAGGTAAGTAACTTGTTTTCTTGCCCCAGTATTGGAACTTTCATAGATTCCCATGCTTTGTATCAGAGTAGCAAGCAGTAAACACCATAAACACATTTTGTAAAGCAGTACATCATAACATTAGTAAGAAAAGCACAAAATGTGTTACCCATGGAAGGTGGGATAGAAAGGAAAGCTCACCCATCACTTGAAGAGGTTTCTCAGGACAGCCTGGCCCACAGCCGCATCATCCTGCTGCAATGACTCTAAGCAATAATGCTTAGTGAACGTGTGTACGCTGCTCCAGGTAGCAGCCCTGCAGATGTCCTTGACATGTACCCCCGCAAAGAGGGCCGTAGAAGAAGCCACTGATCTCGTCGAGTGAGCATGGATCTTGCCCACTAGAGGTTTCTCTGCTAACTTGTGGCAATGCAGAATGGCACTTGAAATCCATCTCGAGATCCCCTGTTTGGACAGAGGGAGACCCTTGTTTGGACCGCCGAAAGCAATGAATAATTGCGAAGATTTTCTAAAGTCTTTGGTGCGGTCTATGTAGAATTTTAGACAGCGTTGCAAATCCAGAGTGTGCAATGTCTTTTCCGCTGGAGTGACTGGGTTCGGAAAATATGTCTTTAGGATGACAGGCTCATTTAGGTGAAAGTCAGTGGGGACTTTGGGAATGAACCTTGGGTTTGTCCTTAAGATGGTAGTGTTCTTTTTGAACTGCAAAAACGGCTCTTGGATAGTTAGGGCTTGCATCTCCCCCACTCGCCTCGCTGATGTGAGGGCCAAGAGTAGAGCTAACTTCCATGATAAGAATTTTAGGTCTGAGCGGTGAATCGGCTCAAAAGATCCCTTCATTAGCTGAGCCAGGACTAAGTTTAGATGCCATGTTGGAGGAGGAGATCTGACTGGCGGATAGACCCTGAACAGGCCTTTAAGGAATTGTTTGACAATTCTCGCAGACCACAACGAAGGACCAGAATCCGATCTTCTGAATCTCGAAATCGCCGCTAAATGAACTTTGATAGTAGAATGGGACAGATTAGACTTAGCTAGCGAAAGAAGGTAAGGCAGGAGCTGGTGAGGTTGTGACTTGAAGGGATCAATCTTTTCTTTCCTGCACCAAATACAAAATCTCCTCCACTTCAATCTGTATGTTTTGTTTGTGGACGGAGCCCTCGCCTGGGAAAGGATGTCTTTGACCTCAGTGGAAAGAGGGACATTCATGTATTCTCGCTGGTCAGGAGCCATGCAGTCAGGTGCAACGACCTTGGGTCTGGATGCCAAACTTGTCCTCCGGACATCGCCAGGAGATCCGGAACATCCTCTAGCTTTATCGGAGGTACTAGCGATAGCAGATGCAGTTCGGTGTACCAGAATTGTCTTGGCCATGCCGGTGCTATCAGGATGAGTTTGCATGGTTCCGTTCTCATTTTTCTGATGAGTCGAGGCAGCAGGGGGATCGGTGGAAATGCATAGAGAAACCTCCCCGTCCAGGCTATCGACAGGGCATTGCCCAATGAGCCCTGGTGATTGAACCTGCTGGCGTAGGCTGGACACTTTCTGTTGGTGGGCGTTGCAAAAAGGTCCACCTCTGGCGTGCCCCATTCTTGAAAGAGCAGATCCAGAACTTGTTGTTTCAGCTCCCACTCGTGACTGACTGAGGCGAGTCTGCTCAGTCTGTCTGCGCCCTCGTTGAGCACTCCAGGTAAATGCTCCGGCCTTCAGAGAAATTCCGTGAAGAATTGTCCATTCCAGAATCCGCTGAGCCTCTCGCGACAAGGGGAGTGACCTCGTCCCTCCTTCCTTGTTCACGTAATGCATAGTCGTGGTGTTGTCCGTCCTGACTAGCACCTGTGAACCTCGGAGACGCTGAAGAAAGGCTTGAAGGGCGAGCCTGATCGCTCTCAACTCCAACAGGTTGATGTGTAGTTTTTGGTCGCTTGGAGACCAATGGCCGCTGACTTGCAGGTCCTGCATCACGGCTCCCCACCCCTCCAATGACGCATCTGTCGTCAGTATGTGAGGCGATGGTACGCTTGCGAAGGATAGACCTCGGCATAAGTTTTGTTGAGTCGACCACCAACGCACTGCCTCCTTCATTTCTTGAGTGACCACTACTTTGTCGTCGAAGGATCCGTGTACTTGTTGCCACTGGAGGTCTAGTTGCTCCTGTAGGGGGCGCATCCGGAGCCTGCAGTGCGGGATCAGGGGGATACAGGATGACATCACCCCCAACAGCGACTTGCTGCGGACACGGACGCTCCCCACGCTGCTCCCTGACCTGCCTTGCCTCTCAGCTGAGTATCGCTTCGCAGCTCTGCTGCTTGCTTTAACCACTTGCTCACTGCTGCTTGATAGTGCCTGAATTATCTGCATAGCGCTATTGTTGGTTTCTACGCGCATTTGTACTTACTGCATTGGAATCGCTTGATCTTTACAGCGCCGCTCTGCCGCTTGCCCCGGCCGCTGCTACCTGCCTGGCATCGCATTTCACTTGGCGCTTTGCTGCGTGTCACAGAGGACGCGGTCGATTTCGGCAGGCTTAGTCCAGCTGATCGATCCCGTAAGGCCGCCGGCCATTTTGTTGTTGTATTGTTGTTTATCGCCCTGCCCTAGTCTCCACCCCGCTCCCGCCTTCCCAGCTGACCCGCCCTCCCACGAAGCCCTTCCTCTGCACTCTAACCCTATCGCGCTGTGACCGTTCTGCTCCCTGCGGACACGGACGCTCCCCACGCTGCTCCCTGACCTGCCTTGCCTCTCAGCTGAGTATCGCTTCGCAGCTCTGCTGCTTGCTTTAACCACTTGCTCACTGCTGCTTGATAGTGCCTGAATTATCTGCATAGCGCTATTGTTGGTTTCTACGCGCATTTGTACTTACTGCATTGGAATCGCTTGATCTTTACAGCGCCGCTCTGCTGCTTGCCCCGGCCGCTGCTACCTGCCTGGCATCGCATTTCACTTGGCGCTTTGCTGCGTGTCACAGAGGACGCGGTCGATTTCGGCAGGCTTAGTCCAGCTGATCGATCCCGTAAGGCCGCCGGCCATTTTGTTGTTGTATTGTTGTTTATCGCCCTGCCCTAGTCTCCACCCCGCTCCCGCCTTCCCAGCTGACCCGCCCTCCCACGAAGCCCTTCCTCTGCACTCTAACCCTATCGCGCTGTGACCGTTCTGCTCCCTGCGGACACGGACGCTCCCCACGCTGCTCCCTGACCTGCCTTGCCTCTCAGCTGAGTATCGCTTCGCAGCTCTGCTGCTTGCTTTAACCACTTGCTCACTGCTGCTTGATAGTGCCTGAATTATCTGCATAGCGCTATTGTTGGTTTCTACGCGCATTTGTACTTACTGCATTGGAATCGCTTGATCTTTACAGCGCCGCTCTGCTGCTTGCCCCGGCCGCTGCTACCTGCCTGGCATCGCATTTCACTTGGCGCTTTGCTGCGTGTCACAGAGGACGCGGTCGATTTCGGCAGGCTTAGTCCAGCTGATCGATCCCGTAAGGCCGCCGGCCATTTTGTTGTTGTATTGTTGTTTATCGCCCTGCCCTAGTCTCCACCCCGCTCCCGCCTTCCCAGCTGACCCGCCCTCGCCCCTCCCCCCTCACCACCTTTTATGACAGGAATATCCACGCGCAGCGTTCACGCGCAGCGACCGCACCCAATCCGCGCCGAAGGTGCGCCAAAGGTAAGCCCGTCTACGCCCGTCCGCGCCTGGACCGCGCCCAGCGCCAGACCCCCTGGCCCCCGTCCCTCCCAGCTCCCCCGCATTACCTACGATGCCGCCACCCTCCTAGCCCTTAACCCCGGTCGCGCTCCCAACTGCGTCCAAGCCGCCCCTGGACATACCCATGGACCTTTCTCCTGCTACTCCTGCAAATTCAGCGGCACCGACAACATCGCCGCTACGACCCCACCACAGACTCCCGACCCCAACCACCTACAATGCATCCTTCTCAACACCCGATCAGTCCACAGGCACGCCATTGACCTATGGAATCTACTAGACACCATTTCTCCGGACATCGCCTTCCTTACGGAAACATGGATGAATGCTTCCTCCGCACCAGACATCACCATTGCCATCCCTGAAGACTATAAGATCACACGCAAGGACCGTACCGGCCACACAGGAGGAGGAATCGCTATCGTCCATAAGAAATCAATCCGCATATCAACCAGCTCGGACGCCAACCTCGCCAACTCCGAACACCTCCACTTCCAAATACACATCGACCCCAAGACCACACTCAGAGGCACCCTCCTCTACAGACCACCAGGACCCCGCGCAAAATTCAGCGAAGACATCACGGACTTCATCACCCCACACGCGCTCCCCTCCAAAGACTACATCCTTCTGGGAGACCTCAACTTTCACCTCGAAAAGATCAACGACCGCAACACCGCCACCCTCGTGGACAACCTCGGACTTAAACAACTAGTCACTTCCCCCACCCACATCGCAGGTCACACACTCGACCCCATCTTCACATCCAGCAACCATGTCTCCTTCAGCCACACCACGGACCTCCTCTGGACTGACCACAGCTGCGTTCACTTCACCTACAACAAACCGAAACCCAGCATCCACCTCCAACCTACCCTACAAAGAAACTGGAACAAAATCACCACGGACCAAATCTCCGCATCGCTCCTTCAAAACACCCCAGCCCTCTCTTCTAACGCTAACGAAGCCGCCGCCAACCTCACCCTATGGTTATCCAACTCCGCTGACACCTTAGCACCACTGAAAAAACGTCAAAACAAACCTGGCAGCAAGAAGGCCTCATGGTTCAACGATGATCTCAAGAAGTCCAAGAAACTCTGCCGCTCCCTTGAAAAGGCCTGGAAAAAAGATCCAACCACCAGCACCAAGGACGCCTTCAAAAACGCCACCCGCACTCACCACCAACTAATCCGAAAAGCCAAGAAAACAGCATTCAAGGATCGACTTGACAACAACGCTCACAACAGCAAGGAACTTTTCAACATCGTCAAGGAATTTTCCAATCCCTCGGCCAACTCCAACGACATCACCCCCTCTCAAACCCTCTGCAACTCCCTAGCCTCTTTTTTCCACAACAAGATTGCAGACATCCACAACAGCTTTGACAACCAACCCGGAACCCAACCCATCCTACCATCTGCTGATAATCTTCCCCCCGTGAACACCCTTAACGACTGGAACCCAATCTCCACTGAGGACACAATCCGCCTGATGAATTCCATCCACTCAGGATCCCCCACAGACCCATGTCCTCACCACATCTTCAACAAAGCAGACTCCGTCATAGCACCGCACCTCCGAGACGTCATCAACTGCTCCTTCAACTCCGCCACCTTCCCGGAAGACTGGAAACACGCTGAACTCACCGCCCTTCTGAAAAAACCCACAGCAGACCCCACCGAACTCAAAAATTACCGACCCATCTCGCTTCTTCCATTCCCGGCCAAAGTCATCGAGAAAGCTGTCAACAACCAGCTCGCCGCCTTCCTCGAAGCCAACAAATCCCTAGACCCCTCACAATCTGGCTTCCGAGCAAAACACAGCACTGAGACCGCCCTCATCGCAGCAACAGACGACATTCGAACTCTACTGGACAATGGAGACACAGTCGCCCTCATCCTCCTGGACCTCTCTGCAGCATTCGACACAGTCTGCCACAGCACCCTTTTACAACGCCTCAATAACATCGGAATCCAAGGAAAAGCACTGGAATGGATCACCTCGTTCCTCACCGGAAGAACTCAGAGAGTCCGCCTTCCACTATTCAAGTCCGAGGCCTCTGAAGTCATCTGCGGTGTACCACAAGGATCCTCACTCAGTCCCACCCTCTTCAACGTTTACATGAGCCCCCTCGCGGCCATCGCACGCCAACACAACCTCAACATCATCTCGTACGCGGATGACACTCAGCTGATCCTTTCTCTCACCAATGACCCCAGCACCGCCAAAACTAACCTACACGAAGGAATGAAAGAAGTTGCAGAATGGATGAAACAAAGCCGTCTGAAACTGAACTCGGACAAAACAGAAGTCCTCATCCTAGGTACAGCCCCCTCTGCATGGGACGACTCCTGGTGGCCGGAAGCCCTCGGAAAAGCACCCATCCCGACAGACCACGCACGGAACCTGGGCGTCATCCTGGATTCTTCACTCTCAATGAACAGACAGGTCAGCGCCGTATCCTCTTCCTGCTTCAACATTCTTCGCATGCTCAGAAAAACATTCCGCTGGATCCCATCCGAAACAAGGAAAACGGTCACCCATGCTCTGGTCACGAGCCGACTGGACTATGGAAACACCCTCTACGCAGGTACTACCGCTAAACTCCAGAAGAAACTCCAACGTATCCAAAACGCCTCAGCCAGACTCATATTAGACATCCCACGCAACGAACACATCTCTGGTCACCTTAAAGACCTCCACTGGCTACCCGTCAATAAGAGGATCACTTTCCGACTACTTACCCACGCACACAAATCACTCTACGACATCGGCCCAGAATGCCTCAACTCACGACTGTCCTTCTACACCCCCTCCCGCCAACTACGCTCTTCCAGCCAAGCCCTCGCCGCAGTACCTCGCATCAACAAGACCACCATGGGAGGCAGATCCTTTTCATACCTGGCTGCTAAAACTTGGAACTCACTCCCCGCTTACCTTCGCCTTACCCAGAACCACCTAGCATTCAGAAAGCAACTTAAAACGTGGATATTTGACAAGTAATCTTCCTCCCCTTCCTAAGCGCCTTGAAACCCTCTGGGTATGTAGTGCGCTATATAAATTCTATGACTTGACTTGACTTGACTAGCTGCGTACAGAAAGACACTTTCTTCTTTGAAGGTTTCCTGCCAACCGTTGCAGCTTCTGAATCCTTTCTTGAGTCGGAAATGCCTTTGAGAGCTGCGAATCCAACATCGCTCCCAGGAACCGCGCTGTCCGTGACGGCAGCAGCGTGGATTTCTCGCTGTTCAAGGTGAGACCCAGATTGTGGAACAGAGTGGTGCAAGCCTGCACCGCGTCCTGCGCTAATGCTCTGGTCGGGGCCTTCAGTAACCAATCGTCCAGGTAAGGGAAGACCTGGAAGTGGTTTTTCCTCAGAAATGCTGCTACAGGCGCCAGCACCTTCGTAAAAATCCTTGGAGCAGAACGAAGGCCGAACGGCAAGACTCTGAACTGAAAATGGCTCTTGGCTACTGTGAAGCGTAGGAACCTTCTGTGCGCTGGGTGAATCGGGACATGGAAGTACGCATCCTCCAGATCGAGTGTGGCCATATAATCCCCCGGGCTGACCATCTTTAACACATCCTGTAGGGATACCATCCTGAAGGATAAGGAGATGAGATAGGCATTTAGCTCCCTGAGGTCCAGGATGGGACGCCATTTCTCCTGCATTTTTCTCACTAGGAAGAACCTGGAGTAGAAACCCTGGCCCCGTTGATTGGAGGGGACCGGTTCTATTGCTCCTTTGCGGAGCATCTGTTGTGTCTCTAGCCGTAGGAGATGGAGATGCCTTGATGGTATGGCTGATGGGGGTCTGGGTGGAGGGACTTCCATAAACTCTAAAGTATGTCCTCGTTTGATAATGTTGAGCACCCAACGGTCCGATGTAATTTGGGACCAATTCAGAAGGAAGTTTGACACCCTGCCTCCAACTGATGATCTCTTGGAGGAGGGAGCAGTAGGCAGAGCCAGGAGGCCGCTATTGGCGTTTGGACGAGTCCCGTCCACGGGCAGCTTGCTTGCCCTTGTTGTAAGGGCGTGAATAACCAGAGGACTGGCCCTGTCTTTGTTGGTAGGACTGGCGGTTTGGCTGGTATCCAGAGCTGGTGGAAGAATAGCGCTGTTGTTGATATGTGCCCCTGTAAGTGCCACCTCTGCCTCTTGTGCCTCTAAACGGAGTTTTGCGGTACTGGAGCGTTCCCAACGTTCTAGCTGTTTCCGTGTCCTTCTTGATCTCCTGAAGTGTGTCGTCGATCAATTTGCCGAAGAGTGCCTCGCCGTCAAAAGGTAGATCAAGGACCTTATTCTGGATATCTGGCCGAAACCAAGTCGCTTTTAGCCACCCCTGGCGTCTCAACACTGCCGCTCCTGCCAAAGCTCTAAAGGACGTTGTGGCAATGTCCATGGCACAGTCTATGATCTCCATGGAGACCGCTTCACCTTCTTGCAAGGTCTTCTTGGCCTCCAGCCCTGATTCTGGAGGAAGTTGATCCAAATAGGGAGCTATATCGCACCACAACTGGCGATCATATCGTCCCAATATTGCCAAAGCATTGGCAGCGCGAACCAGAAGGCTAGCAATAGATGAAAATCTCTTGCCTGTGCTATCCAATCGCCGTCCATCCTTGTCAGGAGGGGCCGTCAAGGGAGCAGAAGGGTTCCGTGACTTCCTTTGTGCTGCCTGTGAGATTACAGAGTCCGGCCTGGGATGACCTGTCAGGGCAGCCGGTCCATCCTCCGGCGCTTTATACTTTTTGTCAAGGCGCGGCAGCACAGGGATCACCGTTGCTGGGTTTTTCATGGTTTTTAAACCTTCCTCCCAAAGATGTTCCACAATCGGAATGGACCTCGTAGACTTGCGGTGTGTGTCTTTAAAGTCGTACAAGAAACAGTCTGTGGTTTGCGCAGGCAAAACCAACTTAAATCGGCCGGCTGCACGTTCCATCAGTTGGTGAAAACTCCCGATGTCAGCAGGAGGAGAATCACCTAGGTCTTGGTGTGGCGAAGCTTGATCCGGGTGGATGTAATCATTGTATTCATCCCCATCCTGATCCGAGTCTGCATGATTATCGGATGACGCATCCGTATCATTATCATGATCTCCATCTGGATCATCCGCTGGTTCAGACGTAGCCTGGGGCACTGGCCGCTGTGGATGAGGTGGAGTCTGTACTGGGCGTACAGGCTGGACAACAGAGTGGTCTTTAACTGGTGTTGATGGAGTAGACTTTCTCGGCGCTGGGCGCTCAGCCTTGGACTTATAGTCTTGCAACATTTTGTGCAGGTCATGTAGGAAGGACGTCGGGACTGAAACCATGTCTTGTGATTCATATTCCCCTTGGTGGTCTGTGTGCGGGTAGTAATTCCCACCTTGTTCATATGCCTCCTCTGAGTCAGTCTCTTGACTTTTAATGAGAAGCTGAGATGGGCTATTCGCACAATCAAAGCCATCCTGACCGTCACCTTCCGAGTCCTCCTGATCTAGCAACATCGTCGGAGGCAATGAGGTCACTCTCCTTGGGGACGTCATTTCAGGCGTGATCCTCGTGAGAGAAATTGTCACCCTTCTCTCTGCAGCTAGTATTGTTGGTTGTACCGTCGACGCCGGTGAAATCCTCGTCGACGAGATAGGAATAGAAGATGTCGTCATCGACGCCACCGACGACGAGCCCGCCGTCGATGTCGAAATCGTTGTAGTCGTCGAAGCACTCGTCGGCGACATGACCGTCGTCGCTGATGTCGTCGTCGTCGTCGCCGGTACTGCCGTCGTCGACACCGCCGTCGACGGTTTCTTCGTCGACGATGTCTTCGTCTTCGTCGACGATGTCGTCGGCATACTGCCCGTCGACGCCGTAGTCGTCGAGCTCTTCTTCGACGACGGAGCTTTAGTCGTCGACGCTCCCGTCGACGAGCCCGTCGAGGGAGCTAATTGGATCTTGGGCTTCATTTTCGTCGTCGACGGAGCCACCGTCGACGAGGTCTTCCTCGTAGAGGACTTGGAACTCCTCTCTGAAGAGTGTGATGAGGGTCTCTTGAAGGCTGGGTCTGTCTTCTCACCCTTAGGAGGCGTAACCAGTTCTGCCTTGCCCGACCCACTGTGGTGGGGGGAACCTCCTGAACCCCGGCCATCAGACTCCCTGGGGGTCTTCTTTGAAGCCTTAGAGGGGCGCCCAGTAGAGGAAGATGGGGAACCTCTACCCCTTTTCACTGACCTTCTAGAAGAAGCGCAGGACATCGATTCCTCCTCATCACTGGAAACTCCATGTTTCCTTTCCTTCTGCCTCTGCAACCATGTAAGAAGCCTTCCAGCACGATCTCTCAAGGTCTTGGTGGGGAGAGTGCGGCAAATTCGACAGTCCTCTGCCTTGTGATCAGGATACAGGCAGTAAATGCAATCCTTGTGTTTGTCTTCCACAAACAGCCTTTTCTTCCCACAGGTGGAACAGGGCTTAAAAAGGGCGTTTTTCTTCTCAACCTCAGACATTTCGATGAAGAAAGAGTTTTCCTGAAGAATTTGAAGAAAATTTGAAGAAATAACTTGTAGAAATGAGTTTTAAGAGTAGAAATAGAGCAGAGCTCAATGGAGACTCCCTAGCACAACGTGCGGTAGAAAATCTGAGGCTCCGAGGTTCCTTCAGGAAGGTTCTAAGGGTGAGGCTCTTCTGATTGGCTGTCGCCTAGAGTTTGGTCTCTTTTACAAAAAGAGGCTGATATGTTACAAAAGGGAATGAGGCCTAGGCCTTTCCTTTCTCTTTTGTACCTACTACTATGATATTTTTTATTACCGAGACTCCCAGTCCGACGACGGGGAATGATACAAAGCATGGGAATCTATGAAAGTTCCAATACTGGGGCAATCTTTTTTTCCGAAGGCGAACAGCAGCAACAAGAAAACTGGCAATGTTAAAAATGTTCCAGGTATTATTTAACAATTGGAGGTACATTAGGGCTGGTCTGGCCTGTAAAAAACTCTTTCCTCTCAAAAGCGGAATTAAAAACGTCTTCCTAATTTCAGTGTAAAAATCACAGAACATTATAAAGTGCATGGTATCCTGATTTGAAAAGCTGTCACAGTTGCACGGGGCTGAGTCTTCAAGTTTACACCATCCTGAAAAATTACCCAACGAAAAATGGATCAGGTTAAAGCGAAACCTGGTCAGAAGCCAGCGATGGAAGGGCTTTGTCACAATTCTTAGGTAGGGCTCTATTGATGGCGATAAGATTAATAAGTAGTAGGCCCTAACCAGAGTTTTTTTTTTGTTTTCTCGACCTCCCGTTCCAGCCCCAGTATACTCAAGAACTGTGATTTAATCCATTTTAGGTCAGTTTTCTTAATTCCTTCAGGAACATTATAAATGTCTGGGCGCCCAAGTTTAAAAAACATGAATCACTAGAAACACTATTAATAATTTATGTTTTGAAATATTTTTACACGTTGGTACTTTGGAAATGTAGTAATGTCATAGCTATACGTGCTATTTACAACGAAACTAAAATGCTTTATTAGTGCAAATAAGATGAAAGAAATACATAAGGTCCCAAAAATTATAAATGAAATGAAATGTATGTTTCCATTATTTTATATTCTGTATTTTATGAGCCAAATTCAATTCATATTCAATTCCTTATTTTGCTTGATTCTGTTCTCATGGAAAACTTTCGTAAACTTGCAATGTGAAGGGAAACTATGTCTCACTGGGAGAGTTCCCAGGCACATAAGAGGACGGCTTGCAAACATTTAGCTACTTTGGGAGCATTTGCCCTTAGACACTGTCCTCTTGAACTCACTCATGTGCTTTTGCAAAAGGACTAATGTTTGAAAGTTATACCCAGTGGATGGTTTGACAGCTTACATGATGATAACCACCTTTTTGCTATGATATGTGTCTTCTTTATGGTACATGACAATCTCCCTATATGATCTGACCAATGGACTGAGTGGTCTGACCAGATGAGGTGAACCATGAGGTGTCACCCCGGAACTTGATGATGATATTAAACATTGATTGGGTTGTTAGTGGTCTCAGAAGCAAATCCACATGGACACCGACACTACCAGGTGGTAACAACATTGACACTTTTTACAAACGGGTTCTTGATGACATCAACAAAATTAACACCAAGAAACTCAATGAAACGTTTACCTTTAAAGACAATCTTACCAAAGGAGAGCGTCTTGCCCTCACTACACTCACACAGACTTCCACCATTGTGATCCGCGAGGCGGATAAAGGAGGTAACATTGTGATTATGAATGCAGACGACTACAACAACGAAATATTAAATCAACTAGCAGACACCTCTTGTTATGAACCAATCGCACTAAACCCTATGGGTACTTTGACAATGACCATCAACAACCATCTACAAAAATGGAAAGAAGATGGTCTCCTAAACGAGGATGAATACCTTTATCTCAAAGTACTCAAACCGACATACCCATGGCTATACACCCTTCCTAAAATCCACAAGGATCTCCCCTTCCCACCAGGCAGACCCATTTTCTCTGGAATAGGGGGCCCCACTGAGAGACTGGCAGAATATGTGGATGTATTTCTAGGCCCACTAGTGAAAAACCTACCCTCCTTCATACAGGACTCTAAACATATATTGAGTGTACTAAGCGACCTGGAATGGCAACCAAACACCACTATAGTGACAATGGATGTTGTCGCTCTCTATACGAGCATTAATCCAGTCCTAGGTATAGAAGCAATCACGCGGGTTCTGTCCAATAGACCAGCATCCCTGTGGGCTCACACACAAATGTTAATTTCAATGATGAACTTAATCCTTAACAATAACTTTTTCATGTTTCAAAAAAACTGGTACCGACAAAAACGCGGAGTAGCCATGGGTTCAAAGTTTTCGCCATCTTTCGACAATCTTTTCATGGGTGCATTCGAAGCTGACCACATTTGGGGTACCCAAGGCAGCTCATACACGACTCCATTCTTTTTTGGGGACGTTACATTGACGACTGCATTTTACTCTGGACGGGCTCAGATGAATCACTCCTAAGTTTTTTTGAACACCTTAACCACAACAACTGGGAACTAAACTTTACCATGAAGTCCAGTAAAACTAAAATGGAGTTTTTAGACCTAGAATTCTATGTCCTTGAGAATAGACTACATAGTAGACTTTACAGAAAACCTACGTCTTGTAATGCTATTCTTCGAGCAGACAGTTTCCATCCGTCGCACCAGATTAGATCCATACCATTTGGGGAATTTCTTAGAGCTAGAAGAAATTGCAGCAAAGAAAGTGACCTGGCCAACACTATACAGGACATGGAACTAAGATTCGAAAGACGTGGGTATCCTCAAACCATCCTATTCTCAGCCAAAAAGAGACTGACCAAAATTACAAGACCAGAGACACTGAAAATGAACAACTTTAACAAGGCGAAAGACTCTACAGTGAGAATGATCACTGAATGGAATAGTCTACACAAATCAATCCGTAATAGTATGACTAAACATTGGAGTCTGCTAAGAAATGATCCGATACTGAAAGATATGATTCCCTCATCTCCTCAAATAACTTTCCGCAGAGGAAGAACTTTGAGGAATAGACTTAGCCCCACTTTTCCACGAACAGACATGACCCCCGACTGGCTGACACAACACAGCAAGGGGTTTTTTAAATGCGGCTTCTGTGCAATGTGTAAATGGGCCAAACACAAAACCACGAAATTTAATGGACCAAATAGAGACACATACGACATCAGAGTGAACATCAACTGTACCACCAAATATGTAATATACATAATTGAATGCCAATGTGGGAAACAATACGTGGGCAGCACAATCAGGAGCTTGAAAGATAGAATCTCCGAACACATGAGGGCCATCCAAAAACAAGACCCAAAATATCCTGTTGCCCTACACAAAGCCAAATGCCAACATGCCATTGAAGATTTCCGTATCTGTTTCTATGGTATTGATACGGTGCCCGTCCATGTGCATGTGAGAGGTGGAAACCGTGAGCTGGCTCTAAGACGCAAAGAAGCAACTTGGATTATGCGTCTCCGTAGTATAGAATTCGGATTGAACTACGACCCTGAGATGCAATATTTCCTGGGGAATTAAACTGAGACTTTATGTGCACCCTGATATTTTCCATTGTTCTCCCATTATCACATTGCAGTATAAGAACAAATAGATTCATAATGTATACCAATACCAACAGGCTGTATACCCGTACTTTATGAATGTTACAATATTATTGGAGAGTATGTTAATCCAACAGAATTATATATACCACATACATGTTGACGTCTGTATTTTCTACCTATGTTTTTTATCCATGTAGTATATTGTAGCTACAGCTGACATCCATGTTTATCAATAGCACTTTGTCTTCTGACCAATACACCACATAACCTTTAGGGACAATCATCCACGAGACCAAGAACTAAATAATCAACTTCCGCTCCCCCCTTTTGGTTTCCGGAAGTTTTAAAGATGTGCCCCTTTTCGAACACCAACTAATTGGAGCAACATAATATTTTCCAAAATCCCCTCACCTATCCCCACTCAACTCCACACAACGGTGGATTATAGTATTTCTTCTAAATACAGACATGCTTTGCACTAGTAGGAAGCATACCGCCGGTCTAGTTCTTTATGAACACACAAGCGGAACTAAACTATAAAGGGTGTTCCGACTTCCTGTCAGGTGACCGTCTTTGAAAAACGGCGCCGGGAACTACAGGAGGGGGAACACGGACAGTCAGGTAAACAATCTCGCGTTTTGGTCTAATACTATTACCCTACCAAAAAGCGCTATAGTGCAAAGGGTTATATATCCACCGCACTTCTGTTCCTTTACTTTTTACACAGGTGTATCCGCCTGTCGTTCACTCTGAACGCTACTGCGTCAAATCTTCTCCTCCCGGTTATGGCTTCTTTTGAATACTAATGAGGTAAGAAGACTAATCAAATGGGTTTCCATCGCCGTTATTTACTTATACAACCACCTATGTATATATTAATATAAAATACGCATTATGTATATTTCTAGAAACTACCAACCACGAGAGCAACGTTTACTTTCTACATATTTCACCCATATCGGGTTTGGCCACACCACCAATTCCGGTCCATAATTTATGAGGGTGAGTTTTTTAGTGCTGTACAGTTTTGGAAAACTATCCATACTTTGTTTATTCTCATGGAACGACCTGCCATTTTCATTGTTGCCCCAATTTTTTAATTACTGGCTCAGATTACCGTAACACCGCGTACCACGTGTCTTAATACGAACGAGGTATACTACAGTTGGTGTTCTTTTAGGTCAACAGATTTTCACTTCCATGCATCTACTTTCCAGATATCCTCCTTTTCCATCATGCCCCCTTTTTATAGATCAATAAGCACTCGCACTGACTAGTGGCGTGCAAACTAATTGCCGCTTCAAAAAACTGTTGACACTCCCCCTTGATATGAGGGCTTTGTTCTTTAACCAAGAAACTAACACGAGCCTTCTTGAACAAAATACGATGTCTTAATAGACATGAAACTATAAAATAAATACAATCCAGTCAAGGAAATAATGCTTTATTTTTGACATATAGTGCGATCCACAATTGACTCTGATGCTATGATTATCTTTAATGAATTATGTATTGCGAAACCCGTGGTTAGGTGTATTGCATTATATGAAACATGTCAAACAGTATAGTTTATGTGTACTTTCAGACAGTCACTGTAAGTCACATGGGGGATTGTACCCGATAAAAAACACAAACACTCATGATTCACTCCGCCACCTTATGTTTTTTCGCACTGGTCAGTGTTTTTGAAAAACTTTTCTAGACCCCTAGCATACAGTCACATCTTCACAACCTGTTGTTACATGACAGAATCAATATCACAATTCACTCTCACTAAAGTCACCTATACAATACGTTTCAAGTCACAATTGACACAATGTCACTCTATGGCATGCCATCTTTCACCCTGGTTTCACATACCACCTTAAAATATTTCATGTAGAACACCCTTACAAATGCATTTTTTGTATCTATATCCAGCCCTGAAGATTCGCAGTCTGTTCCCTGCGATGAAACACGTGTTGGCCAGTACAGAGGAACATTAAACCAGTGTTTTACACCAAGAACCTTACATCTTCTGAACTTTTTTATTGCACCAAATGGTCCATTTACTTTGAAAGTCTTGATGTGCACAGTTTACCTTTCCTATTGAAACTCAAAATCACCCAGATATTACTGTTTTCTTCTCCAGTGCAGGGGCTTTGTTGTTACTGTGCAATTTGTGTGGATCTTCTTGATCCAACCTTGAGCGGTTACGAGGGATTACCGCCCGCCCTTTTTGCCTGGACTTCTGTACTCTATAGCAGTATATACTTTGCGGTTACTCAGGTGTGCGCCTTATTCTTTCTGGAAAACCTCAAACCCTCCCAGTTGAATAATACGACGACGGGGAATGATACAAAGCATGGGAATCTATGAAAGTTCCAATACTGGGGCAATCTTTTTTTCCGAAGGCGAACAGCAGCAACAAGAAAACTGGCAATGTTAAAAATGTTCCAGGTATTATTTAACAATTGGAGGTACATTAGGGCTGGTCTGGCCTGTAAAAAACTCTTTCCTCTCAAAAGCGGAATTAAAAACGTCTTCCTAATTTCAGTGTAAAAATCACAGAACATTATAAAGTGCATGGTATCCTGATTTGAAAAGCTGTCACAGTTGCACGGGGCTGAGTCTTCAAGTTTACACCATCCTGAAAAATTACCCAACGAAAAATGGATCAGGTTAAAGCGAAACCTGGTCAGAAGCCAGCGATGGAAGGGCTTTGTCACAATTCTTAGGTAGGGCTCTATTGATGGCGATAAGATTAATAAGTAGTAGGCCCTAACCAGAGTTTTTTTTTATTTTCTCGACCTCCCGTTCCAGCCCCAGTATACTCAAGAACTGTGATTTAATCCATTTTAGGTCAGTTTTCTTAATTCCTTCAGGAACATTATAAATGTCTGGGCGCCCAAGTTTAAAAAACATGAATCACTAGAAACACTATTAATAATTTATGTTTTGAAATATTTTTACACGTTGGTACTTTGGAAATGTAGTAATGTCATAGCTATACGTGCTATTTACAACAAAACTAAAATGCTTTATTAGTGCAAATAAGATGAAAGAAATACATAAGGTCCCAAAAATTATAAATGAAATGAAATGTATGTTTCCATTATTTTATATTCTGTATTTTATGAGCCAAATTCAATTCATATTCAATTCCTTATTTTGCTTGATTCTGTTCTCATGGAAAACTTTCGTAAACTTGCAATGTGAAGGGAAACTATGTCTCACTGGGAGAGTTCCCAGGCACATAAGAGGACGGCTTGCAAACATTTAGCTACTTTGGGAGCATTTGCCCTTAGACACTGTCCTCTTGAACTCACTCATGTGCTTTTGCAAAAGGACTAATGTTTGAAAGTTATACCCAGTGGATGGTTTGACAGCTTACATGAGGATAACCACCTTTTTGCTATGATATGTGTCTTCTTTATGGTACATGACAATCTCCCTATATGATCTGACCAATGGACTGAGTGGTCTGACCAGATGAGGTGAACCATGAGGTGTCACCCCGGAACTTGATGATTATATTAAACATTGATGTGACAGAAAGACACACGCACTCTTGGAGAGAGACACATAGCTTCTTCTTAACTTTTTGGAACTCCCTTGCAGAGTCTATTGGTTTTCCTTCTGACTGGCGCATAGGCTGTGTGCGCTATTCTTGAGCTTCTTTCCCACTCATGGGAGAGTACCTTTGAGTTGTCATGGTTCATGTCCCTTTCTGAACTTTTCCAAAGCTTCGGCAATTAATGGCAAACACACATTTTGTTTATCTTGCACTTTCAGGTCCTAAATGCCCGTTATTGATGTAGTTACTCCATTTAAAATTATGATAAAAATCTAACTTTAACTAAATCCTGTTTCTGTCTCTCCCGGATGTGTCTCCAATCATTGATTGTGTATTCCAATTGGGTTAATAATGGTGGGAGGGAATTGTAATAGGGAGATCTCTGGACAGCAGATACTAATGTTATTATTCTGCATAGCTCTGGTATTATTGGTTTGTATGATCGTAGTTCTTTTTCTTCAGAAGATTTGGTCTAGCAGTGATAATACTTTACTTGTATTGCTTAGTTATGAGACTTAAATACATGAATATAATTACAAGCTTGTAAGTCAGTTACCCAATTCCTGGTCCTCACTGGATACCTGAATTTGAATCCCCCATGTCCGACCACTCTCGGCACGAAGCAAGATTAATCGGAGGACCAAGTCAATAAGAACAAAGGCGAGTGATAAGATAAAAAGGTTAGTGACCAAAATGGGTCCCAGTGACGCTACAACAGTAATACTGTAGCGTGTAGGATGATTTATCTGTCCGACAAAGGATAACGTCAGGTCCGTACTGAGATCCCTATTGAAATTCCCTGTCCAAAGATTGCCCACTCCAGCTCAGGCTCAAAGCTCATGTTCGGTTGAAGGAGACCAAGTGCCGGTACTGCCGGAGGAGTCCGAAGAAGATGGTTTAAAATAGTGGTATGAGTATCAATAGGGTTGAGCGTTTCAAATGCTTAAGCTTAGATTGCAAAAAACCACCACTGGGTCTGGGCTCCCAACAGCACAGCTTCGCCACAAGCTACTAGTAAACAAAAAGGGGTGCCAGTGCCGCTATTTAATTAGACAGAAACCTTTTTTCAAAACATCTGAATTAAACAATATGCTTTTTACTCGTATCTGATTTCAGTCATTTTATTTAACTCAATACTTTTTTTGCTCTTGCATTTGGTTTCTTTAGTTTACCAAATTTACATTTTTTAAGACCTTATGTACACAGCAAATACATTGATTAAACCAACAATTACAAAAACATTATATACATTTCAAAAAAGATCATTCAAACATTCAGTCATACCCATCTCATACAACCACAGACAACATAAGTTTATAAATATATGCTGGAATTCTACTATTCACAGCAAAGCCATCAAAGTTTTTTGTTTTTCTCAAAAAAAGCCTATTATTTTTCAGTTTTCTTGTTCTATCCTTTTGGCTTTTGACAGTCTACGCGTTTCGAACTCGCGTTGCTAGGGAGTTCTCATCAGGACCATAGTCTGTAACAAAGGAAAAAACCTTTCTTTAGGAATTTTGTCTCTAATTTCTATTTGCGAGCTGCTACCTCCATTACTACTAGCCTCCTTATCTTACCTCTCTTTTTTCAGAGCGCATGTGGTGTGAGTTTGCCCCCGACGTACAATCAGTTCTATTGCAGAAAAAAGGGCATATGCAAAAAGTCATAACCAACATCTATCGTTTCACATCCATACTCTTCTATGAGAATTGTAATTGCACTTACTTTTATGTTTAATCAATGTATTTGTTGTGTACATAAGGTCTTAAAAAATGTAAATTCGGTAAACTAAAGAAACCAAATGCAAGAGCAAAAAAAGTATTGAGTTAAATAAAAGGACTGAAATCAGATACGAGTACAAAGCATATTGTTTAATTCAGATGTTTTGAAATAAGCTTAGATTGCAGTAATGTGAAATGGCTGTATGAGGTTATGCAAAGTGGTTAGAGTCCACATTTGAGTGATGCGCTTTATGCAGAAAAGTTGAAGTTGTTATCCGGTCTGTTGAGACCTAAGATCCTGGATATACACCTACTGATGGTCTCAGTGTGGCATACACTGAGTAAGTTGTCTGCTGTGTTTCGAAGGTGCTGTTTGTGAGACGTTGTCTGCAGTACCACCAAGAGACGGGAAACTTTCTTTGTGTGAGTGAGGGATACAGTTGTTATGGTTGCTCTCAGTGCACAGGGAGACATTACAACAAGCTTAATGAGCTCGAGCTGGTAGAGGTTTCACTTGAAGTGTTTGGAAAAATAGAATGGACAATTGTGTTTGGTTAGACTTCTTGTGTGAAAGGATCTATAAGTTTTTTAGTGGAGCAGATATTGTTTTTGAAATAGTTTGATTGTGTAAAGATTTTGCTTAGAGAACACATGAATGAAGGATTGTAAAGGAGAGATAGCCGCTGCAAGGAGTGAGACTGACATCATAGTGTGCCGTGCTGGTATTGGTTGATTGGTGTAACGGAGTGCTGTGATATGTGACTACATCACTGTGCACCGCAAAAGTGTTGGTTGTGAAGAAGCTTAACAAGGAAGTGTAGGAGAAAATCGGTCAAGGAGAATCATTTGTAAAGGACAAAGTTATAAATAGTGAAAAAAAAATTACATTTTGAAAAATCTGAAGAGTTTAATGCAGGGGGATGTTCCCATAACCACTCGTGGAAGGGTACCAATACCGCCCGAGGGTAAACCAGCAGTGTATATGTCACAAAAGAGATGGTATCACGTGTAAACATGGCTTGAAAATTGGATGAAATACACTGAAAATTATGGACTATTAGATTTCCAACAATATGGGACATTTAACGTCAGAATTCTGGAACATTTTGAGGAGACAACTATATGAGATTAAACCGCCTCCTATACCGATTCAATTCCAGGTGCTAAGTGAATGGGAACATATAGCCAATCAAAAAGAGAAACAGAAATGGTAGGGAAGGTAAAAGAATACTTTAAACCGATATAGGGAGGTTAGATGGGATGCTCAACAGATGGCTTGGAGAACATATATAGCAGAGGGAACCAGAATATATCCTGTAATAGTTGCAGAGAAAGAAGATGGACGGAAGCGTAAGGCAAAAATAAAAGCAGCTAGAAGAGCCAAAAATACTAGCTCCGGCTGAAGACAGTGATCATTAATTTAATAAGGAATTCTTAAATGAATTATTACTGAACCGTCCACCACCTTAAAATGAAGATCAACACCAGAGTTTAACAAATTATTATTTGGGGAAAATTCCTGATGCACCTGCTGTGCCCATAGATACAGTTCCAGATACCCTCTTCAGCCAGTTGGTGGAAACATAGGGATACCGGATGTGAATAATCAGACTGTTTTGAATACGCCAGATCCTTTGACTGTTCCAGTGACTAATGGTCCTGTAGTTCCTTTATATCAAATACAACCAAAAAAGAATGAGTTTGCTACTACCTATTTTACTGTCGTTCCTGAGACAAGATCCTCATAATCCTTAAGGCTAAAGTGCCTTGGAACCCACAGGGTGTTTTAAAAGAACCCTCATTCACCAACTTAGTTGGTGATATGCTTCATCATTGGGTTCCTTCCAGGGTGTACTACGATGCCTGATTATAGCGGAGCTTGTTTTTTGTGATCTGTGACGAGAGTGTGATGGTGAAGAGTAATAAAATTGGCTCAGGACTCCTATCACCAATCATGAATGTTTATTAATGAGGGTGCCGCTCAATGTTAAAAACAGTGGTGAATATATCTGGGATATTAGTTGATCCCACTTATTCTGAGTGTGGCCAAACGTTTCAGCATTCTGTATTTATGCCTCTATGCATCAATTTGGCTTTCGTCAGGATCAAAAAACAAAATATGCATGCACTATGGAATGCAGGATTATGGTTTGTTCTTACAAATCCGATCAATTGTGGAGATAATCACCTCTTGCGATCAATCCTGGAAAAATAGAGTTCTGAAGAAACTACATTATTGTTATGTAGGTAGATTTATAATGGAGCCAGGTTTAGCATTGCTTTTGCCACCCATGGCTCCCCTCTGTGACAATTTGCCACCATTTTACCAGATAGTTTAAGTATCACAATTTTGGCACAAATTCTAAGATGACAATGTGCACATACAGTAGAACACATGCATGCATGCTCTGGACAAACAAGACATTACAAGGACAGACAGTTTTGTCATTCTAGTTCTGGACAAAATGTGACATCACATGGATGAACAGAATGACTGTCGGAATTTCAAATGCATTTTTTGTGGGTAGGACTGAGTCCTAAAAAAGGCACCTCTGACGGACAATTTCGCCTCATGCAGTGCTATAAGTGAATTCAAATGCCATATTATAGCCTTGATCCGTATTTTTGTCATGCAGGCGTTTTTAGTGTTAAAAAATCAGCCGACAGTACTTTTAACTAGTGCATGTGTGTGTGTCAATTCGCTTACATGCAGTGAAAAATAAAATTCATATTAAAATAAAAGTGGAGACTAATCCTTAGTTTAGTAATTGTTTACTGTTATTATTATTATTATTATTATTATTATTATTATTAAATTGAATTTGTAGGGCGCACAGCTAACCCAAGGGGTTTCCAAGCGCCGGCCTGGTAGGAAAACTGAGATCAAGCATGGAAGAATCTAAGAATTGAAGAACCAAGTCTTCGAGCTTCTGCAGACTACACCATATACAGTTTACTCACGTAGTGAGCTAGGTAAAGAGTTCCACAGGATTGGGCCTAAATAAGAAAAGGACAGGCCACGCTGGCAAGAGAGTTTGAATTTTAGGACAGAGAACCTCATCTGATGGCAGAGGGCAGAAGGCGAGAGGGTTGGTAGCGTTGAACTAGCATTTGCAAATATTTGGGGGCCACTCCAATTTTCAACATGTAGCATAGGGCTTTAAATTTTATTTGGTTCTTCACCATCAGCTAACCCCCAACCCCCCCCCCCCCCCCCCCCCCCCCCCCAGCAGTGGTGTGTCTTGCTTCATCGACGGATTTGCTCCTAATCGGGTCGGCGCTCCAATACCCGATCGATGCCCTTGACGGGGCCTTTTGGCGGAGATCTTTATTTCCTTTGCCGTAAGGTGCGGTGCGTGTGAGGGCCCTAGTGAGTGTAGATGTGGAGAGTGTAGATGTGAGGTTAAAACAGGAAATAGTGGTCCACCCAGAACTATTTTAATGATTTTGGCCACTATCCTGATTAAAAACGTGAAATGTAACACTTTGCCCATAAAGAAACCTTTTTTTAAATTTGAAGACAAAATATATCTTCAGACCTTTGGAACATCGATAGGTAGTACCTTTGCCCCGAGTGTGGCAGGGCTCTACGTATTTCGTTTTGAGACCAAATATATCATACATGATGACAAAACATGTTACAGAGCTACCTACATGGCAATAACGTTGTTTTAAATAAACACAGAAGGGTATGCAGTTCCTAGTGAACACAGTAGGTCGACGTTCTGAGGGTGGGCAGTGGGTCACACACTTAGAGGCAGGAGGAAGTTTCCTCCTTTCGGAAAAGAGACCCTCCCCCCATCCCCCCCCACCCCTCCCCAGCAGTGGTGTGTCTTGCTTCATCATCGGATCTACTCCTAATCGGGTCGGCGCTACAATACCCGATCGGTGCCCTTGACGGGGCCTTTTGGCAGAGATCTTTATTTCCTTTACCGTAAGGTGCCGTGCGTAGTGAGTGTACACTAGTGAGTGTGGATGTGAGGTTAAAACAGGAAAAAGTGGTCCACCCAGAACTATTTTAATAATTTTGGCCACTATTCTGATTAAAAACGTGAAAAGTAACGCACCCCTGAAGTAAGGTCACAGGATTGTGCGCATTAGAGTCGGGTCAACATGTTTCTTGCCACTGCTTCAATTAGAAGGCTATTCTTCAGGACCTAGCAGTGATGTATCCACACTTTTTGGTGGTGGTACACAATTAATAAATATAGTGACCACCCTTACAGCACCGTAAAAAGTGGTACCTGTAGATCAATGAAGTCAACCTGTAGGGAAATATAAGTATAAGGTACATCAAGACATAGTATGAACCACCTACAAATATTTAGTGTTCTAAAATAGTGATAAAAAGGCATGCATCACGCTCAGCGGTAGTGATCATGCACTGCGATGAATAACAACACAGATTAAAATAGATGATGTGGAGTAAGGAGCATAGTGTATGTAATGAGAGAGCTCCTAACGTCCTAGAAAACTCACCCAATCTGGGTCAAAGAGATGATACATCGGTGGCCGGGGGGGCTCTACCACTGAGAAGTTCAGTGTCCTTAGTTGGAGGGGGAGATAAAAGTAATATCAAGGATGACAAAAGAAATCACATTGGCCAATGGATTCAGATGGCAGATGGGAAAACACACTAACTGTAACACGTACCACTGCATCTACATGTTGAGTTGCACGTGTGGTCTCCTCTACATAGGGATGACTACGAGACCCATCAAAATTCTCATCACAGAGCACCGTAGAAACTTCTGGTGCCATAAGACTAACACAAAGATGACGACACATTTTCACAACCTACACTACTCACTGGACTCTATCAGATGGCGTATCCTAGAAGCCCACCCGGGCATAACAAAGGACGCCCTCTTCAGAATCGAACAAAGGAGGGTACTGCTGTTGGCATCTGATAAAGAGGGTCTCAATGAAGACATACCTTGGGCATCACTCACTAGATGAACTATCTAACCATGACACAGACCGTTACTCACGACTAGATAAGGTGGTCATGCGGATTTTGTTAACCACTGACAGCAACATCTATCTCTTCACTCACTGTGTCAGTATCAGTCCTCCTCAGTTACATATACTAGTCTCATCCAATATGAGGGATAACCAGGGCCGCACTAACATTACCCCTAACAACTTCCATCTTCGGCATGGACTAGGAGACGCACACTCTGCTTTCATGAATGATTCTCTAAAAGGGGCATCCCGTACACGTGGGGCACTAACAAGGTCCCACCAATAATAACCCGAACTCTCACATGGTTTTTAATCCCACGCTCTTGTAGTGCAAATTATATTTGAAGCGGGAACCAATGGCATTAACTTATATGAGCCATCTGCCTTGCCACGTTCCTTGTACCCCTGCATGACATTATGCATACAATACTGACATACTAAGTCACAAATTATATTTGTAGTAGACACTGGTGGCATTAACTCTAATGCCAGATCTGCTTTGACACGTTCCGCTCACTACTGCATGAACCAATATACGTACCCCGTCACGCTGATTTTGCCATAACCCCGACATTCTGTTGGTTGGCCTGTTCAGGTGTCCAGTATCAACATTCTTTGCCAACCATTGAATGGCACTTAGACTCTGCACCACGCATTTCCCTACGTGGCTGACATGCAGCTGGAAGTTCCCACGCTGTGCACTTCCGCATTCGTGTTGTGGTTTATACTGCGAGTCCCTGCGCATTCCATTGTACCAGCGAGGCCGGCGGAGCAGGTGTAGGTTTGCGGGCATGAGCGCATGATATCGAAGTAAGTACTGATGACTGGTTAACACAACGATAATGGATGGTCCCTAGTATCACTGATACCGGGGCTCTGTGTGGGGCCGTATGAGGCACCCATGGGTGATCCACCAGTTCCTTTGCATGCAGGGTTCCCATTTTTTGACCACTGACTTTTGGCCTGATACCTACACGGGGAATAGGGTGAGGCCAATTTGTTGGGGCAGAATGGGCGCCTCTCCAAGGGATTTCTTGATTGCACGTGCAGGCAGTATACAGATCCATGCACAGTCGTGAATATAATGAAAGACGCTGCGTATTTCCCGGCCAAGCCGGGCACTGTGGCTTCACCGGTGGGGGCTCTGGGGCTAGCCTCACTGGCTGTGCCCCGGTGCGGTTGCAGGTGGAACCTGGGTGTATACTATAGGTACCCAGGGCATAGGTGCATCCAAGGCCTACCAGGGGCTGCAGCATGAATTATTCCAGCCCTGGCTGGCTATCCAAACTGACACCACAGGCTGATCACTCAGCTTGGGCAAGGTGGTGTAATCACCCCTTGCTTAGATATAATATTCCTATATCTACCCTTATATATAGATACATATATACCTATAAGTCACTCCTATGTCAGGCCTTGACAATCCTGAAGGCAGAGTGCTTGATTTTATGTGAGATGGTGCTCTAGCATGAGCTGAGCCCGTCTGCAGCTTTCGGAACCATATCCTTATAGCTGTTCTATGATATAGCCATACCATATACTCTTAAGTGCATTGTAATCCTTGCGGTTAATGCTAACTTTGGTTTGGCTTTATCAAAACATGTCGTGTAAGGTGTCAAACACTTTGGAATACTACCCCCAACCAGTCCTGGTGGGGGGGGGGGGGGGGGGGTAGCATTCCATCCTTCTAGAGGGAGAAGACATGTAGTTACTGCTTTACCCGGTTAAAGTTAAACAGAACCTCAGCATCACAAAATGGATGCTGCTGCCACAGACACGAGTCTGACCTCCTGCAGCGGGACGAAACTCCGGCAAGGGAGGCCTGGACAATAGGTTTCCTGTCGAGGGAGGTGCTGGCACCTCTCCAGACAGCCTGTAGTGGATTGGGGCAGGGTGGGTTCAATGGAAAGATGCTTTTCCAGACACTGCCTGGGGCACACAAGGTGCTCCATGCATAGCCCGGTTCAAACCATTCACTGGGGCACTCCAGCCCCAGCTCTGGCTCGAAACTGGAAAAAAAGAAAGGGGTGTAACCACCCCCTTCTCAGGTTCCACCCATAGGAGGGACCTAGCAGGTAATCCAGCCCCTTAGTTTAGTATAAAGATAGGAGCTGTGTCTAGAGACATATTATCCTGAAAAGAAACTCTGAAACGAAACTCTTGGACCTTCGACGTTCCATATCGACTGGAAGACTGAAGACATCTCCCTTGTGGCCAAGGAGTGACCACCCTGTGCAAACAGGCACCACCAGTAACTGCCCGGTTTGCTTTCTCGACGCTCCGGCCGGAACCCGAAGACTTAGCGACTCCGGAACTGGACTTCCAGACTTCCCAGACTCTGATCCAAATCCACAGCAAAGCTGAGACCCGTGGCGGACACAAGAGACGGGGGACCGGACATCCTGGACTACTTGCTTTTTGCTAACCGTGCAGCTTCAGAGGTACCCTCGAAGTTGTGCATTGGGGTTTGAGAAGCCCCAGACCTGAGCAGCATTTGCACTGAAGCTCAGCCCTCCACATTCCACGAGTGCCGCGTGGGGCCCGCTCCTGCATTTCGGCTCGACGCGTCTTCCCGGTTGCTAGCCCGTTGTCTAGTGAGCCCTATGAAGATGAACCTTTGAATCAACAACGCTTGCCTGGTTGCTCCAGCTTCCCTGTGAAGGAGAAGCACCCCAGACCTTGCTGGTCTGAACAGAAGCTCCTCTTCCCTTTCTGCGTGGGTTGTGGTTACCAAGGCTTGTTGGGTCCAATCCGGATACCGACACCACAGTCACCTAGATCCTTCGTGGGACAGCTCGTATTCAGCGCCTGGTCGTCGACGCCTCCTGGTCCACTTGGCTGCAGAGACAAGCTTCACCTCTTCACCTGATTGCATCTCGACATCGCCTGGTTCCTTCCTAGTCACTGGCCAGTGACCCAGACTCTGTCCCCTCTTTTTTCCGGTTCTTCTCGACTCCGATCCACCCGGACACTTTCCTCCTGGCCGCCTGCAGCACTTTCTTGCAGCTCTCCATAGGATTCACCGACTAAACCCGACACGAAAGAACACGTATGCACCCGGCTTCCCTGGGTGAGGTAACTAGAGTACTCTGGTGCTCCCGTGGATATTAACTATCCAAGTGTCCTAGTTTAACAGGGGTTTCCCATAGTCCATCCGGAAGTGTCCGAAATCTACTACTTTGTAACTTTTAAGTTCCCATTCTAACTCTATGGTAACTCGCGTGTGTGTTTAGACACTGCACACGCATCCTGTGGGATTCCTACTTCCTAACCTTTGTTTGTCCAGTGTAGCCCCAGCGATGCCCTAGGCCTATTCACATTTTCTGAAGTGGTTCTTATACCACTTACTTAGTATATGGTTCGTGAGGCCCCTAGGGCAGAATTGTATTTGTGCAACTTATAGTATGCTTAATGAGTAACTTGTAACGTATCTCGAACTCTGACCTCATTAAGAGTGCAGAGGGGTTGTGTTAGTAATAATTACATATATATTTGATATATACCTTGTGTGGTGTCCTTTCATTTGATATTCAAGGGATTATTATTGGTAAAACAGCTGGCTTCACATGCTCTCTGAAGTTTTAGCCTAAGACTGCTTTGTCCATGATACCACTATGATATCTGGTCTATAAGGTTGACTTTACCACCATCACCATAAGGGTTGTTTGGACTGATACAGGGTGCCCACTAGAATAGTGGAAATCATATACCAGGCCAACTTCTCACACTCCTGCCTCTAAGTGTGTGACCCACTGCACACCCTCAGAACGTCGACCTACAGTGTTCCCTAGGAACTGCATACCCTTCTGTGTTTATTTACTCCTGGGCATGTATGCTGGACCTGGATAAATATTGCCTATAGTCCTTCTTTTTTGTTCAGTAACGTGTTATCTCATAACTCTATTCTTACAGGATGGATCTCAAGAGGTGATTATCTCCACAATTATTAGGGTTTGTAAGTACAAACAATAATCACGTGTGCTATAGCGTGTATTCGTATTTTGTTTTTTAGTCATGACAAGAGCCACATTGACCATAGAGGCATTAATACAGATGGCTGAAACAGGTTTCCCACACTAAGTATAAGTGGGATCAACTAATATCCCACAAATATCCACCACTGTTTTTAACATTGACCAGGACCTCCATTATTAAAAATTCACGATTGGTGATGGGAGTTCCGGAGCCAATTTTACCACCACTCTTCACCACAAGCACAGTCACAGATCAAAAACAACCTGCTCTGCTGTAATGAGGTGTCGAAGCACACTCTGAAAGCATTCGGTGACCAGGGTGGGAACCCAATGATGAAGCATGTCGCAAACTAGTTTGGTGAGCGAGGGTTCTTTTAAAATATGCTTTGTGTTTCAAGGCACTTTACCCTAAGGACTATGAGAAACTTGTCTCTGGAACGACAGTAAAATAGGTAGCAAACTCGTTCTTTCTTCATTGTATCACTTATTGGTTGGGAAGGCAAATGTGTTTTTACTTACCTTTCTTTCTGTCACTTTTGTTTATTCATGTTCCTTTATATCACATTGGGAATAGAGGAAAACATGTACACACGTCTATTCCTACTCGGATAAATGGTTCAACTTCAACTCCTGCAGATTGGAGATTGAGACAGCCTACCCAGATGCCTTTAATTTCAACCCCAGCTGATATTCCTTGCGGAGCTAGTGCTGGTTCAAGTGTACATTCAATTCAATTAAATTCTTCCAACGTAAAGTCATAACCGGCCCAACCATTCTATGTACCTGGGAATGGTAGGGTAACTCCACCACTGGTAACTCTAAATACTACAGGAAACATTCTTCCGATGGGAACACCAGACTCTAACATGCCCCTTTTACATTCTACACTTATTACAGGAACAGAAGGTCAGCATGAGGATTTACTAGGAAATACACAACAGAAGGGAAAACAGGTCCTTCCTTTCAAGAATTTGAGGAATGTCTTAAAGATATAGTTACTACTGTAAATGATGCAGGTATTGGAATTAATTGAAGAAATGCCCTGAAAACAAAAAAAGATAGGTCCCTTGAAATTGCGAGGCTCAAGGTGGAATTCGAAGAAATTATCACAGGAACCATAAGCCCTGCTAGGATGGTTGCTTATCAAAATGATGAAACTTTGTTGGTCTGCAAATACATTACCAGACGTTTTCGAAACACACATGAAGTTATTTGAATCGGCATTGAAATATAGAGTGGATGAACAAAAGTCAAAAACATTACAAACACCCTATGGAAGGGGGCATTGAAAACATGAGACCTTCAGGAATGAGGCTACAAATTAGAGAATTACTGGCTATCTTTAAGAAATGGGGATACTTGGAAACATGAGACGGTCAATGGGCCAAAAAGAAGGAAACAAAAAAGGTCACCATGGAAATGTTCCCGGTCATCAAAGATTATGGGGGTAAGGGAGTGAGGATGCTCCCTGTGAGAGAAGTACCCGAAGGAGGATATGTACATGTCCTTGGACAAGACCAGACATAGTGTCCTTTACAAATGACTTTCCAAAATTGAGAGAAAATTCCACTGAATTGTACAAACAAGTTGAATGGTTTGTGTAGATTTCAAAGGTTTTTCTGAAAGATTCAGATACCTTATTTGACATTGTGGTCCCAAGTGATTTGTGGGCAGAGTGTAAAATTTCTGTTGATTGGCCTGTTACAGAATCAGCAAGAAATGGTCGCACAGGAGCAACATCTCCTGAGGTGATGAAGAAATATAACCAAGCCATTACCTATTTGAAAGTGAAAATTTCTCTTAAAGAAATTGATTGGGTAAAAATTGACAGGACGACACAAGAGTTGAAGGAAACACTTCATGCTTATTATGAGAGGTTACAACATGCATTCAAGTGTACGGTGGAATGGAGAATGTGTCCGAAAAAGATATGGGACATTCTGTTTATCAGTTTGTGTATGGACTGACACCTGAGATTAGCAGCATTTAATTTCTTGGCAGAGTAAAACTGTAGATGAAATCCTCCTCTATGCAAAATATTGTGGGGACGAAATTGAATCACAAGAAACTCAAGGAGAAATTAATGTGTCTCAGCAATACTCTTTGTTTGATCCAAATAGATTATGACCTGACACAATGACAGTGCCTGAGAGGGGAGGAGGAATGTGTGCTTGGTGCATACTTAGAGGTAGACCAGAGTGGCCCCTACGTGAACAGCAAGGTAAACTGGACTCCTATCTCATTTCTTGTTGATACTGGTGCTACCCATTCCACTGTAAGAACAGCAGCAGTTCAAACCTACCCCTCTCAGGAGAAAGAATCCAAGTTGTGAGAGTTTCAAATCAACAAATGTCAAATCCGGTGACAAAACCTGTACCTGTGAATATAGGTTCTTTTGAGGATTTGCACAACTTTGTTGTGTGTGATTAAAGTCCAGTAAACTTACAGGGATGAAACTTGTTGTGCAAACTCAATTGACTGTACTCCAAAGGGGACTGAGTTTCACACAAATGATGACGTTGTTGTTTTTAAATTTGCTGAACAGAATTCAGAGATCAAATGCCCATGCTAACCAGAGATTATCTGCCTATAGAACTGAGAGACACTGCTCTTCCAGAAGTTTGGGACTGTACAGAAAAAGATATTGGTCTAATCAAAGGTGTGGCTCCAATAAAATCACTGTGAAGCCCAATGCGGAATTCCCACTAATCCCAGAATACAATTTGGGTTCACAAACCATTGCAGGGATTTCTCCTGTGATTGATTTGATGATTGAGCAAGGAATCCTGGAAGAAATAATGGGAAGTCCATGTAAATCTCCTGTTATGGGTTTGCAGAAACCCAATGGTAAATACCACATTGTTCAGGATTTGCGCAAAATTAATCAGATTGTAATCCCATGTTGTCCCGTCATACAGAATTCAACAGTGATTTTATTCCAGATTCCATGTGAAGCTGAGGGGTTTCCTGTCATTTATTTGTGTCAAGCCTTCTTTTCCATCCTGTTGCACGAGGACAGTCAGTATCTTTTTGCCTTTGGGCTTGGTAGTCGTGTTTTAGCATGGTGTGGAGTTTCACATGGGTATACAGAAAGCCCCTAAAAATTAAATCTGATTTTAAAGAAAAATGTGGAGTCCTTGGAGATGCCAAATCATTTAGTTTGCCGTCCAATACATTGACAAGCATCAAGAACTTAGGAGGCTTACACTCGCGATACCATCACTTTACTGAATCATTTGGCTGTGAATGGACATATGGTCTTAACGCCCAAATTGCAATTTTTCAAGATAGATGTTCTGTATCTTAGACATAATATTGAGAAAGGAGCGGGGAAAGTGTGCCAAGACAGGAGCACTATGATTCTGAACATGAGTCCGCCAAGTACTCAAAAGGAAGTTTGCATGTTTTTGGGAATGGTAGGTTACTGTAGAGAATGGATACCCAATTTTTCTCCTACATCCAAACCTCTTCAGGGGCCGACCCACAAAGACGTGTCGGACCCGGTACATTGGAATGATGACTGCATGCGCTCTTTTATAGAACTGTGAGGAGTCTTTGTCGAGCTCCAGCTCTGGGAATGCCCGATTATAACAAGAGCTTTACCCTTTTTTGCAGTGAGCACAAGGGCTGCACATTATCAGTACTAGCTCAGATGCATGGTACTGCAAGCAGACCTGTATCATATTTTCGGCAACGCTTGAAAATGTTGCTGCCACATTGCCTGGATGTTGAAATCTGTCAGTGCAATGTGTGTGAGTTTGGAGCAGAGTGAGAGCAGTGTGTCTTGCTTACCTGTACTCTAACGCAACACCTCACAAACAGCTGCCTTACGAGGTATGAGCAGATAATCTTGTGAGCTGAAAATGTGACTAGATGCGATGCATGAGTTTGAATCCTGCAACTTTGATGTCTCTACATGGAAATAAGATTGTGATTGATGAGGGTGATCATGATAGCTTGGACGTGACTGAGCTGTGAACAAAACCAAGGCCAGATATCCATAACACCCCTTTGCCTAAATCTGATTGTGTGCTGTTTGTTGATGGATCTTGTTTGCGAGATGTGAAAGAAAATCTAAAAGCTACATATGCTGCATGTACAGTTGTAGGTGTGATGTAAGCCTCATGATTGCAATGTGCGTTTTCTGCTCAAGTGGCCAAGCTGGTGGCTTTGTCACAAGCCTGTAACATCTCTGACCAAATGTGAGTTACCATCTTTACTGACAGTCAGTACGGATTTGGCGTCATACATGACTTTGGCCAATTGTGGTGACAGACCGGGTTTATGACCTGGTCAGGGTCACCCATCCGTAACAGAGTGTGGGAGAAATTTCTTGCTGTCACTATAATTGCCTGCTAAAATTTCTGTGGTGAAGTGTGCTGCTCATTGGCAGTGCAATGGTTATGTCACTGTCGGAAACTGATATGCGGATGAGCGCTATTGTACTCTGAAATTCTTACACCGTAATGGTGATCCCCTGAAAAAGAACACGGATGTCACAGTTTGCAAAACTGTTGTTATTTACTGTAGATACATGGGAGGAGGTGAAAGCATTACAGGATGAGGTTCCAGATGCTGAAAAACAGGGATGGATCAGAGCAGATTGCATTAGAAGTCAAAAAGATGAGGTGTGGGTGTACACCAATGGGAGACCTGTATTACCAGATAATTTGCTGCATCCCATGGCGCGATACTATCACGGTCTTAAACACTTTGGGAGGGAGGCAATGATGCGTCTCTTTCACAGACATGGTTTAACCCAAGGTTCAGCTAGGCAGCAGAAACTATGTGTCACTGCTGCATGGTGTGTCAAGAATTTAATGTAAGGAAAAGAACACCAGTCACAATGAGTCATGTAGGGAGGTCAGAAGGTTATTTTAACCGAATGCAGCTTGATTTAGTTGAAATGCCAATGTGCAATGGCTTAAAATACATTCTTGTAATTGTTTGTAAATTCTCGCGTTGGATTGAAGCTTACTCAACAAAACTAAATGAGTCTAGCTGTAGCTAAGTTACCGTTGAACAGGTGGATACCACGTTTTGGACTCCCGACTTCTTTGGAGTCAGGCCGAGGGACACATTTTAACAATTAGGTCCTAAAGATGTTATGTGCAGCATTACAAATTGACCAGAAGCTCCATTGTGCCTATCTTCCAGAAGCCTCTGGAATTAATGAGCAGATAAACAGAACACTGAAATCTAGGTTGGCAAAAGTGTGTGCTTCAACTTTTCTAAAATGGCATGATGCATTGCCTCTTGTGTTGATGTGTTAGAGAAGTTCCTCAGACAGAAGCACTGGACTATCTCTTCAGTAAGCAATTATGCGGAGAGCTATGAGACAGCCTGCAGTTCCCTCCCATGAATTGGTAAATATTACAGATGATTTGGTGCTCGATTAATTTAAAGGACGGGCCAACGTGGTACGTTCTGTGTCTCAACAGGTTGAGGAAGCTGCTACTTCACCTAAACAGGAGCAGTGCCACGACTTCAGTCCTGGTTCCTGGTGAAGAAACACGTACACAAGTCATGTTTGGAACGTCGTTGGTGTGGACCTCTCCAGGTGATCCTGGTAACCACAACTGCTGTTAAGTGTGGTGGTCTTATAAATCGCATGCCACCCATATTTGCGGACTCCCATGTTCTCTTGAAGGTACAGCGCCTGTTTTGGATGTGCTGGTGGTTACAGAGAGACAACTGTCTCAGGTTCGCTAAGCTGTTGAGGGGGCTCCAGTTACTGGAACTCCGTGCACTGGTACTGAGGAAGGTCTGTGAGAGTCAGCTTTTGTAGGAACCGAAGGATCATGAAAGGAAGGGCTGACTAGGTGTGATTTTGACCTCACCGAAGGGAACAGTACACCTGAAATGCGAGTCCACCCTGAGACTGTTGGCCCAGCAATCAAGACAGATTGAGATGCATATTGACAGAAGGAAGAGTACCATGAACAACCTAAGAAGTTTCTTGTCAGTCTGAACAAAGCAACAGTGATGATGAAGGACCATTAGTGAGAAAGTCCAAAAGAGCTAAGATACCAAGCCAAAGATATGCTGCACCTGAATGGACTTATTTGGTACCGAATGACCGGGAAAAAGAATATCATGCCTTTTGCTATGACAATACAAGTTTGCATGAGCCGCCTTGAGAGAACTCTGTGTTCCTATTGGAATTATTGAAATAAGATTTCCAAATAGAAGAACTGAGCCAATTTGTGTTGATGAATGTTACAATCCTCCATGAGAACTGTGCCTTTACTGAGAACCTGCATTTACGAGTCTATGAAAAAACAAACTGAAGCCTTGCAAAAATCGAGCTTTCTCAATCTTACTTCTGCTGTTAATGCTATTAACATCTAATACAAATTTATCAAGGGGTCATAAGGTCTGATTCCAGGGAAAGCAATTGATCCTTATGCAATATCATCAAAACATAAATGTATATGTGTGAATGTACATTTGCTATATTTTCTGAGGCGCTTGTAGTATTTCCTATAGTTTTGAATTTGCCCCATCACATATACATGAGCAAATCTGAGCCTATTTCTGGGCCTAATAATAATTTAGCATATGACAATGGACTAAGCATTTCAGATGATAAGATATTGCATGGAGATCAATCTGATGGTGATTTTTTTCAATTAATGTATTTACAAAGTATTGTATGAGTACGTTGAAACAATAGATGCTAGAGATTGTTATTTGTGCTTGCAATTGCCTATGTCAGTTTCTGCAGTGAACGTCCTTTTACCATTTGCCTGTAACATATGGAATTTCTTGTAGTGTATTAACAAGCTTATTTTACGGCAAAGGACAGTTACAGCAGTACTATTCTAACTATGATTTAATATTTTCCGAAGTGGGTGTGCCTGAAACTAAAACAGCTGAAATGATGGGAGAATTCTTTAAGGATACGCAAAGTCATGACACTACTTATACACACCGACACAACCTAACCAGTCTCTTACATAATGTAGAAAAGGAATTTGTAGACACGATAGAGGGGAGACGAAGAGAGATAATGGTTAAAGCTGCATCTCATAAAAAGATACCATCTTGGGCACTTAAGAAACCAGATCTCAAAACAATGGGAGACTGAGCTGCTATTGCTTTAGATTGGCAGCATAGAGGAAAGCTATGTATGTTGAGGCGCAGAACTGAAACTGACACAGACTGTTTGTTCCAGCAAATGTGACCTTACATCCAAAGTTGTGGGAAATTGGGGGTTATTTCTGGGATGTGTTGATTCTGTAGTCACTGGAATTTACTACATCTGTGTGAAAAAATGCCTATTATAAACTGCCTAAAAAATGGTGTGGATCTTGTTACATAGGAATAGTCTTTCCGAAAATGTATCAGGTGGGTCAGCATCGAAGTGACACACCGAAGGCTTGAGAGAGATTAAAGTATTGCAGAGACAGTAGGAGACATTTTTAGAGCCATAATAGCATCTGTTGGGGTGATACTAAACTCTCACAAAATACAAAAACTTTCTACCGTGGTAGATAAACTGTGTGCTGACACTGCTGGGGGATTCTTAGCAATAGATACCGAAAATATTGCCATGAGATCTATGGTTCTTCAAAACTGTCTTGCTTTAGACGTCCTTCTCGCAAAAGAATATTTACAACAGGGGGTGGTGAGGGACAGAGTCTCTGAATTAAACAGAATACTCTCACCCAGTCAAGAGATCAGGGCTAGATCCAACACCGTTTTTTAGCTCACTGCACCATCCCAGTTTCAGAACCTGGCTGTATGCAAATTAGTCTGTTCCTGTCCCAGTGCATGATGGGAACAGGGCAAACCAAACTACAAAAGCCAATTCTTACACTGGGAAGGAAACAAGCTACCGGGGACCGGTTTCTGGCATTTCAGCCTCTTCGGCCCGGCTTGCTTGAATCCTGATGGTGCAATGAGCAAGGGACTCACATCTGAGCATACCCTTCCACGCTTAGGGTGGACAAAAATATTTACAACAGGGGGTGGTGAGGGACAGAGTCTCTGAATTAAACAGAATACTCTCACCCAGTCAAGAGATCAGGGCAGGATCCAACACCGTTTTTTAGCTCACTGCACCATCCCAGTTTCAGAACCTGGCTGTATGCAAATTAGTCTGTTCCTGTCCCAGTGCATGATGGGAACAGGGCAAACCAAACTACAAAAGCCAATTCTTACACTGGGAAGGAAACAAGCTACCGGGGACCGGTTTCTGGCATTTCAGCCTCTTCGGCCCGGCTTGCTTGAATCCTGATGGTGCAATGAGCAAGGGACTCACATCTGAGCATACCCTTCCACGCTTAGGGTGGACAAAAATATTTACAACAGGGGGTGGTGAGGGACAGAGTCTCTGAATTAAACAGAATACTCTCACCCAGTCAAGAGATCAGGGCAGGATCCAACACCGTTTTTTAGCTCACTGCACCATCCCAGTTTCAGAACCTGGCTGTATGCAAATTAGTCTGTTCCTGTCCCAGTGCATGATGGGAACAGGGCAAACCAAACTACAAAAGCCAATTCTTACACTGGGAAGGAAACAAGCTACCGGGGACCGGTTTCTGGCATTTCAGCCTCTTCGGCCCGGCTTGCTTGAATCCTGATGGTGCAATGAGCAAGGGACTCACATCTGAGCATACCCTTCCACGCTTAGGGTGGACAAAAATATTTACAACAGGGGGTGGTGAGGGACAGAGTCTCTGAATTAAACAGAATACTCTCACCCAGTCAAGAGATCAGGGCTAGATCCAACACCGTTTTTTAGCTCACTGCACCATCCCAGTTTCAGAACCTGGCTGTATGCAAATTAGTCTGTTCCTGTCCCAGTGCATGATGGGAACAGGGCAAACCAAACTACAAAAGCCAATTCTTACACTGGGAAGGAAACAAGCTACCGGGGAAATCGATTTTGGCCACTATAGGTGTGGCAGGGTATACTCAGACATGAGTCCCTTTCTCACTGCTCCATCAGGATTCAAGCAAGCCGGGCCGAAGAGGCTGAAATGCCAGAAACCGGTCCCCGGTAGCTTGGCTCCTTTCTGGTAAAGAATTGGCTTGGTAGTTTAGTCTGCCCTGTTCCCATGATGCACTGGGCCAGGGACAGACTGATTTGCATATAGCCAGGTTCTGAGCTGGGATGGGGCAGTGAGATAAATAACGGTGATGGATCAAGCCCTGATCTTTGGACTGGGTAAGAGTGGTCTGCTCAATTCAGACACTCTGTTCATCACCACCCTCTTTTGTAAATCGATTTTGGCCACTATAGGTGTGGCAGGGTATACTCAGACATGAGTCCCTTTCTCACTGCTCCATCAGGATTCAAGCAAGCCGGGCCGAAGAGGCTGAAATGCCAGAAACCGGTCCCCGGTAGCTTGGCTCCTTTCTGGTAAAGAATTGGCTTGGTAGTTTAGTCTGCCCTGTTCCCATGATGCACTGGGCCAGGGACAGACTGATTTGCATATAGCCAGGTTCTGAGCTGGGATGGGGCAGTGAGATAAATAACGGTGATGGATCAAGCCCTGATCTTTGGACTGGGTAAGAGTGGTCTGCTCAATTCAGACACTCTGTTCATCACCACCCTCTTTTGTAAATCCTTCTCGCAAAAGAAGGCAGAGACTATCGAATGCTAAAAGTGCAACATTGTTGCACTTACATTCCAGATAAAAGCAAAGACTTGAAATGATACATTAAGAACATTACACATCTTGAAAGAGACTTGAATGATTGAAAAGCTGATGGTGCTTGGGAATCAATCTGGAAAGGATTTTCTTAAATAGGTAAATGGTTTGCAAACTTAGGCAGTGGACTGTTGGGAAAAATCTTGAAGCCCAACTTGATAATTGCTATTTGTATATCGACCATGATTATCATCTTCCAGGTTTATAGAGGTTTGAAAACGAAGAAAGAAACTAGAGGAATAAAAGGGAAAAGAGCTGAAATAGAATTGGACGATAGACAAAGTGGGTACTACGAGGAAATGAAGGCTTTACAAAAATCTAGATTAAAATTAATGAAGACTACAGAGTTGTAATGTGTGACATCAGATAAGGTCATGTTGTGATGGCTTAATTCGCCATCAAATGAGGTGTTGATGAATCAGATAAACTGCTGAACCCTTTAACTGACATATAAAACTGATTAGGACACATTTGAGAAAAAAAGACAAACGTGCACCAACAATGCTAGCTATACATTAACAAAACAGAAGAAAATTCTTGAGAAGACTTAGTTACTGCGTCCTACAAGCATGCAGATGAAAGTAAATTAGATGAAAATTAGTCATCTGAATAGCATAGATTGTACTCTATTTGAGTATATGTCATTACTACACATGCTTTACATCGCATGCCATTACAACGCGGTTGTTACAACGACCGCGTTGTTACATCGCAAGTTGTTACGTCTTGCTTTAGGGGCGTGCTGGATTTAGGAATAGTATAATTTACTATTCCTACTCCAGTTTGTGCAAAAGCAGGGAAGGTGTTGGATTGTAAATCCAGCACCCTCTGCCCCTTACAGCAAGTCGTTGTAACAACTTGCGATGTAATGGTTTGCGTTGTACGACCGCGTTGTAATGGCATGCGATGTAAAACATGCGATGTAACCGCTATTTCCCACTCTATTTACTAGTATTGGTGTATCTTTTCAACGTGTAATAGAAGATCTTAAGTGATAAATTCACATGGTTAGAAAAATGTCCTAATTACACTTATGTAATAATAATGAGTGTGAAGAATTCATGAAAACGAATGTATTTTAGATTACATTATGTCTGTTATTTAGGGGTCTTATTCTAAACTCCATTTTTTGCACATGTGAAATTGTGCACCTAGTGAAAAAAAGAAAAGGGTGCTGCATGTTTATACTAAAGCCAACTGCTCTGAAACTTTTAGGGAAACATCTTCATACATGTACTAATTTGAATAACCGGAAACTATATTACTAATTTATGTTTTGAAACATTTTTACATGTTGGTACTTTGAAAATGCAGTAATATGTCATAGCTATACGTGCTATTTACATCTAAACTAAAATGCAAATAAGTTTAAAGAAATATATAAGGTCTCAAAAGTTATAAATGAAATGTATATTTTATATTCTGTATTTTACGAGCCAAATTCAATTTAGGCCTGCATTTTCCTTATTTTGCTTGATTCTGTTCTCATGGAAAGGTTTTGTAAACTTTAAATGTGAATGGAAACTATGTCTCACTGGGAGAGTTCCCATGCGCATGCATATGAGGACTGGTTATAATAATTTCGCTACTTTGGGAACATCTGCCCTGAGAAACTGCCCTCTTGAACTCACTCATCTGCTTTTGCAAAAGAGCTATTGTTTGAAAGTTATACACAGTGGATGGTTTGACAGCTTATGTGATGATCACCGCCTTTTTGCCATAATGCGTTTTCTTTATGCTACATGGCAATCCCCTATACGAACTAACCAATGGACTGAGTGGTCAGACCAGATGAGGTGACTTAGGTGTCGTTCACCCCAGAACTTGAGGATATTATACATTGATGTGACGAAAAGACGCATGCAATCTTGGAGAGACACTCTTCCACATCGCTTCTTACTTTTTTGGAACTTCCTTGCGGACTTGATTTTCCTTTCGACTGACGCATAAGTTGTGTGCGCTATTCTTGGACTTTTTCTCTGTTATAGGAGAGTACCTTTCAGTTGCCATGGTTCATGTCCCTTTCTGAACTATTCCAGAGCTTTGGTAATTAACCCATTATCCGTGCGCGTGATTTCTTGTGCGGGCGGGGCCGCATCAGCCAACGGACATGTGCAGCACTACGGAGGTAGTGCTGACGACGGAGGTTGGCCGACGGGCGCAGCGAACAGTTGAATGTCAAACTCAAATTTTTAACTAAATCCTGTTTCTGTCTCCCCTTAATTTGTCTCCAATAACTGATTGTGCAGTCCAATTGGGTTATTAATGATCGGAGGGAATTCTAATAGAGAGGTCTCTGGACAGCAGATACTAATTGTATACAGATTGTAATTGTAATAATTGTATTATTCTGCATAGCTCTGACTAATTTATTGGTTTGTATGGTCTTAGTTAAACTGAATTTCTTCAGATTTGGTCTAACAGTGATAATACTTTACTTGTATAGCTTAGTTCTGAGAGTTATATGCATGCATCTAATTAGGAGTATGTAGGTCAGTTACCCAATTCCTGGTCCTCCTTGGATAACTGGAGTTGGATCCTTTATGTTCGACCCCTCTTGGCACGAAGCAAGATCCACTGGAGGACCAAGTGAATGAGAACAAATGCAAATTATAAGATAAAAAGGTTAATGACCAAAAAGGGCCCAGTGATGCTACAAAAAGGAATGGGCTGAGCAGCAAGGATGCTGCTCATGGCGTGCCTAACTGTAACCTGAACTAAACCTAACGAACATAATTATTTTATAACCTACAAGTATTCATCCTAGTTTGTAACACAAGCCAATGAATGAAACGTTTTCCTGATAAATCGGCGTCATCCCCGACGTCTTTGGGGGGGCAATTACAGTGACTCGTTTTATATTTCACACACCAAAGTTGAATACATCTACAACCCGAAAAAAGTTAATAATTAAGAACTGCTCAACAATTACAGACAAAGGTCGTTTCTGGTTTGGTAACACCTGTCGCAATGCAGTCCGAGTTCAAATAATGAACACTTCACAGGTGTACAACACAACAGCAGATGAAAAACGTATGGTTAATAAAACAAACTAATATGATTCTTATGTACGCAGCCTGCTGGGTGATTCTTAAACACGCAACCTGCTCCGATAAATGTCTCTTGAAAGAAGGGTGGATGCCAAGAGTAATGAGGTAGCTAGCCTACGTTAAAAAACAAGTCTAGAACTGACCCACTGAGTTTTTACACGAGGTGGGGACTGAAAACACTGGTATTTATGACTAACCTTCACGATTCCAACTGCTTTCGTACATTCCCTGCCACTACACCAGGAAACAGCCAAGATAAATAAATGCCGTAGTCGGTTATTAATTAACCTGTTCACAAAGGACAGGAATTTGTATGCCGGTTTAGCCAGTAACACGGCTCTCGGTTAAAAGCACCTTTCCGATTCCACAGTAACAAACTCGATTCTTGAACAGAAGCGTAGAGTAAAGCCTCCCAGTGTGTAAATCTTGGAACAAGAACGCTCAAGTGGCTGGGGCGGCGACTTCCGGAAGAGATATTGTTGTTTCTTCCGGGGCGGCTGGCTTCATATTTTCCGGGACGGGATTTCACTTTCTAGCCAATAGGAGGCGTTACCTGGTGGTAAAGCCAACCTTATCACTGCTAGTGCAACCTTTAGCTTGTCAGTCAGCATAAACTATGTTTTCGATTGGCTCCCATTGCCTTCAGTTTTTGAAGTACTTTTTAAGACTCGTAAGCAAAACAGAAGGAATTAGATATTTAAGATCAGCGGCCGAGGGGCATAGGTAAGTTTGCAATTCGGGTACCTTTTTTACATTCCAGTGTGGTTGTTGATATTTGTAGCTGGAAATGATATGTGAAAATATGGCCGTGACACGCAAAATGTGGTTTCCGAACATATAGTGTAGTCTTGAGTACTAAGTAACATTTCTCTCTAGGGTGACCGTTTTCCGTGTGATTTTTTCGCCTTTAGTTCTCTGTTGTTGTTTGTTTGTTTAATTGTACTTCGCTGCTAATCCTTAATTTGTTCTTCTTTTATCCCTCTTCCCTTCTATTGTGCCTTGCTTCTTCTGCAAGTCTGGCGTTGTTTACATTAGAGCACCCCTCCCGCCCCCATGCCATTTTGAACGCACTAGCCTTTGGCCAATTACATTGCATGTTGCGATTTCCTTCCTCTCTTGTCGTTCTTTAAAGCTAATCTTACTCAGAAATTCACTTCCTTGGGCTTGCCTCCTGTGCATTTATCATTCTATTCTATACTTCTCTGTTCCCCCAGATTTTTTGTCACATTTTCTATTCTTCACTTGCTTAATACTTTGCATACCCTTTTCTATTCTAAAAAGCAGGTTGCCAGCATCACTGGGTTCATCCAGTGAGTTAAATGCGAAAGTACTGTCGGTACTGAGAACCTGCCCTTCTTTATCTTCAGAACCCGAGTACCAGCACTTCTCGACAGGTGCAATAGTTTTAAATGGAGAGTGCCGCCACTTTTCAGAATTAATTGGGTATTCTAGGCCAGGGTACCCATATTTTTTTCCATTTCAATCACCGGGTTCAACTAATGACGTGCCCTCGTTCCAGTACTTCCACAACTCTTTATTATCGCGACAACTTGCTGACTCTAGCATGTGCTCTTGAGAGACCATGTCCTTTAAACACACAATCGAAACGAGAGAATGCGCTGGCTGTTCCCGTGTGCTTTTCCACAACAAGACTCAAGGCGTGTCTTGCCTGCACTCCAAAATCCCGTGAACTACCACACTTTAATCCCTACGCCCTATGTCTGGCCAAGGTCCCTCCTGTCTGGAGTAACCCGACCGGATTTTCTGGGGTGGTTCCGAGACCGTGGTTGAGAAATTGCTGCTCTAAGTTCCTCTCGCATGAGCCTCTCTGAGTAAGTGCTGTCTCCCAGCTTAATATTGGCATGCTTTTCTGAATGGGAAAGTGTAACTATTGTGTTTTTAATTACAAACATTAGAATAAGAATTTAATGTACATGTCTTGAACTGGCAGTAGGGCTTTCAGTTGGCCGGGTTCTGTAGGTGCTCAGAACCAGGTGCTGAGACGTGTCCGTATGGGGCCCCCATTTTTGCTCTCAACCTCAGTTTGAATAACCGTAGTTGCTTACTACTAAGAATGAGGACTTGGAGCTGAACCTGCAGACAGCACAAAAGGATGTGGAAGCAGCCACTATGCGAGAGACTCTTCTTCAGGAGAAATTGTAGGTTCTATCACGTTAATTAAATATGCTCAAGTCACAGCTGTAAAGTGGGATAAAGGGAATGGGACATTGGTCCTTCACTGTTCAGATCGGGCCTTCTGCTCTAGCAGGGTTACTAATCTTTGGGTATGGTTGCATTACTGTTTTTTTACAATGCCCTTCATAGGTGGAGGTGGATTTCTTTGTTTCTTTTAAATTGCATCTGTAGTCATAGTGATTTTTCTTTTAATATACTTGGGTTTTTAATGGGTTTCCCTCTTCGCTGGGATCCCGTGTCGGCCTCCGATGTCTGGAAGTCCATGTCCTGTGTCGCAGATTCTTCGGGATCCGGTGGGAGCCTCGAAAATGCTGTCCGGCAAGATGCTTCTTTGGTGCCTGTTTGAACAGGGGAGTCACTCCTTGACCCCAAGGGAGATTTCTTCCGTCTTCCAGTCGATATGGAATGTCGAAGGTCCAAGATTTCTGTAGCAGAGTTTCGTCCAGGGTAATCTAAAGTCCTAGGGACTGGGATCCTATACTTATACCAAGTTTAGGGGTTGGACTAACTCTAGGGTCCCACCTATGGGAGGAACTTGGGTGCTTACACCCCTTCCCCTTTGTCCAGTTTCGTGCCAGAGCAGGGGCTGAGTGCCCCAGCTCTCAGTTTGATCTGGGAAATGCACGGGTACACCTTGTGTGCCCCAGGCACTGTCTGGAAAGCATTCATTGAATGCAACCCACCCTGCCCCAATACACTAAAGCCTGTCTGGGAAGGTGCTAGCACCTCCCTGAGCAAGAAATCTATTGTCCAGGCCTCCCCTGTCGGAGTTTCGTCCAGCAGCAGGAGGTCAGACTCGTGTCTGTGGCAGCAGCATCCATTTTGTGATGCTGGGGCTGTTTAACTTTTACAGGGTTTAGCAGTGTGTACATGTCTTCTCCCTCTAGAAGAGTGGAATGCTACTCCCGCCGCCAGAACTGGCGTGGGGGTAGTATTCCAAAGTGTTTGACACCAAACACAACATGTTTTGATGCAGCCATTCCAAAGTTGGCATTCACCATGAGGATTATAATGGACTTAAGAGTATATGGTATGGCTGTATCTCAGAACACCCATAAGGAAGTATTTCTGAAAGCTGCAGAGGGGCTCAGCTCATGCTTGGTCACCCTCTCATTCAAAACCAAGCACTCTCCCTTCAGGATTGTCAAGGCCTGCCATAGGATTGACTTATAGGTTAATATGTGTCTGTCTTAAAAGGTAAATATAGGTACACTATATCTCAGTAAGGGGTGCTTACACCACCTTACCCAGGCTGCAAGGGCAGACCTGTGGTGCCATTTTGGAAGGCTTCCCAGGGGTGGCATAATACATGCTTCAGCCCCTGGTAGGCCTCTGGGGTACCTATGCCCTTGGTACCTAAGGTACCATACACTAGGGACTTACAAGGGTGACCCAGTAACCAATCTGGAGTCCACCAGTGAAACACAACAAAAAGTGGGGGTAACCATAGGAAGCAGATCCTACTCTCCTACAGTAGGGGCTAGGGCTTCCTGTGCAATTGGTTGGTTGGGACTACTGGTAGGGCTAGGGCCTCTATTGGACTTAGATTTCAGGGTTTTTGAACTGTTTAGGTACTTGGACTATGGCTAAGATTGGCTGTAAGGTCCTGGTCTCCTATTGGTTCTAGGTTTTTAGTGCTAGTGTTGTGATTGGATAGTGTTGGGGCCAGGGTTCCCTTTATGCATCTATATACTGTCAATGTACTTATGTATCTATATATTTATCACTTTCTAATTTAGCATTTCCAATGCACTTCCCTATTTCTCAGCCTATACTTCGCTCAATATATTCTCTAACCCAACCTTCTGACTCATCTCAAACTTCTTTCTACTACTTTTTCCAATGCACTACCCTATCTCTCATCCTATACATCTATCAATATATCCTCTTCATCCACTCTCTCATTTATCTCAAACCCCGTACCACTACAATGATCCCCCAAATAACCCTTTCTAAACTCTCTCCTACTCTACCCCTCCTTGCATCATCTGACACCTCTTTTACTATACCGATCCCCCAAAACAAACCTCTCTAAACTCTTCCCTCTTTTCTACCTCTCCCCAACCCTTCTCAATCCAAATAACGGTCTAACATATCCACCACTAAAATTACTTTTATGTTTCACCATACTAACTCAACACTAATCCTGATGGGTTCCAGAGTGGCGTGCTATTTGCCAGAAAAGCTCTTCAACATCCATCAGGGGTAACAAGTGGTATATGAGGACAAACTTTTCTTCCCCTTTTATCCCTCCGCTATCCTTCTCACTCCTTTAATATTAATTTTTCTAAACCTCCCGGGTCAAGGACTACAACTTATAAAGAAACAGCAACAATACGTCTGTGGCGTAAACTGACTCCAGAGGTCTTCCTGACTCATTTTAAACCTCCCAATAACAGTTCTAATAACATTGAATTAATGGTAACCCAGCTGGAAGCATCTATTAACGACACGCTCACAAAATTATTCCTGAAACTAAAGTCAACGTAAAAAATGTCGCTTCACCATGGTTCACTGAGGAACTAAAAGAGAGAAAATGGTCAGCAGATCAGCTGAAAGGTTATGGCATAAAACGCGAACGCCGGAAAATCGCAAGAACTATAAATTATCTCGCTCTATCTAACACAGAGAATAAATAAAGCTGCCCAGTCTAGTAAAGAACTGTACAAAATACTGAAGGAGTTTACCACCCCTCAGGTGGAGCAATCTGTATTTAACCCCACTTTGAAGTGGGTGAACTCATTGTCTTCTTATTTTGACAATAAAATCAAGTTAATCTATTCCATGTTTCCAGCCCCCCGCCATGATGTCACCCAAGTAGGTGTCGCATCCCCTTGCTATGTGACTATTTCGGAAAGCATAGGAACCACCCCACTCAATGAACTTGAGCCCACTACGACAGTCGAAGTACTAGAAGCTCTTAGGTAAATTAAATCGGGCTCCCCCACTGACTCACTGCCTCCACGTAAGTGCAATGAGATACTCCCGCTCCTGGCCAGTACTCTAGCCAACATCTTCAACACATCTTTTGAATATGCATCCATACCCAGTAGTTGGAAGTTGGCCCAGGTTAAACCCATTTTCAAAAAAACCGATAGTGATCCCTCTGTTTTGTCCAACTACAGACCAATATCTCTACTGCCCTACTTTGGGAAGGTACTAGAACATCTTGTCAATAAACGTGTTTCCACGTATATTGAAACCACGTACTTCTTGATCCTTCGCAGTCGGGGTTTCGTGCCGCCCATGGTACGGAAACCGCAGTAATTGAGATAGTGGATAACATCCGACTTACCCTAGACAGGGGTCAGTCCGGTATTCTGATACTACTGGACCTATCGGCGGCCTTTGACACCATTTCCCACAGCATACTTAAACATCACCTGTGGGAGATCGGTGTCAGAGGCAACGCCCTTGCCTGGTTTGAGAACTATCTGGCGGACCGCCATACGTACCTCAAGATGAACACCCTTGCATCCAGTAACACTCCTCTTACTGTGGGGGTTCCACAGGGATCGATCCTTCGTCCCCTACTATTTAATTTTTATCTCACCCCCTTGGCCAATATTATACAATCATATGGTTTTACAACAGTGTCTTACGCGGACGACACGCAGGTGCTTATCCCCTGTAGTTCTGAATTCCTCGAAACCTGTACCAGATTCAAGCAGTGCATGATCAATATCAGCGAATGGATGAGTGACCATAAACTCCAACTCAATTATAGCAAAACTGAAATCCTGCTATTTGGCAAGGCCAAGACAATATGGTCTCATGACTGGTGGCCCCTTAAACTGGGACCTTGCCCCGAACCCAAAGAAGTTGTACGCAATTTGGGAATTATGATTGACAGTGCTCTCTCTATGAAAGCACATGTCAACCAAGTATCAGGAACCTGCTACGGAATATTGCGTAAACTGCGCCAAATCTTTAAATGGCTTCCCTTAGAGTCCAGAAAGCCTCTGGTTCAGGGGTTAATTATAAGCCGTTTAGACTACGGAAACGCAATGTTCGCATCAATCAACGAGTGCTTGCTCACTAAACTGCAAACCAATCAGACCGCTGCCGCAAGACTGGTGTTGGGATTGCCCCCTAGGTCGGCCACCAAACCGAACCTCAAAAAATTGCACTGGTTGCCTGTCCGCCAGAGAAGCCAATTCAAAATCCTAAGTTTAACACATAAACTCCTTCATGGCGTTGGTCCTACTTACCTAGCGAAAAAACTGTTCTGGTACAGACCAGGGGCGGCTTGAAAGTAGTGGGGCGTAAAAGTTCAGGACGACTGGGTAAGCGGGTGAGCCCGACCTTCATAAGTTGGGTTCAGGAGGGTTGTTCCATCAGTAAATTATGAAAAAATAGTGAGCAAATGGTGCATACTTGAGAAAGCAAGTTGGTTGATAATCAATTGTGAAAGTGTAAATAGTCGTGCATGTGTCATCATACACTTACCATATGCTTTTCTAATCTGGGACCGGATCTGTGAGCAGAGAACAGGGGCTTACAATATCTGTCTGTCATCACGAGGGGCTATAGCAGAAGCCAGCTCCCAGCGCCTGGAGTAGCCCATGGTGGAATACAGCGCCATACATACAAACGTTAATATTTTGCCTCGATAGGAAGCACCTCGTGCAAGGGAGTGCCCACCCCCCCCCCCCATAATTCCCTTCCTTCTTCCACATTTGGAGGCTCAGTTAACCTACGTGTAGGGCCAGAGTTCCTATTCATGAAGTGCACCCAGGCAGTAAGTTTAGGGCAGAACCAAAGGAAAGAAAAGGCCATAATATGTTCTTTCATCATGATCGTGGGAGCGCCCCAAGTACAAAATAAGTTTTGCTGGGAATGCCACAATCCCTTGCCCCGTTCCTCCCCCAGAGTGAAGGTACCCTCTCTGCCTCCGGATCGTTGACCCCACACGGGGAGTGTTGTGTGATTGTGCCTTTTGCTCAGGGGTGAGCAAAAGGCGCGTCCTTTCTTTGTGCGGGATTATGGGATATTTCTGGGAAAATATATAGCAAATGTGTGCGAAATAATGCAAAAGTAAACTAATCATTTAGTGCTGCACTCTTGACCACACAATTCAGTTACTTGCATTGATGTTTCAGTCGCGGCTGAGGACGTCCTGAGCAGGTCCGCGCCGCCCGGAGTCTGTTGGCGCCTACAGCCCCTCTCAGCCAATCCTGGCGCTGCCAGCAGCGCCAGGATTGTCTCAGGGCACGGCTAGTCTTCGCCCACAGCACGCCCAATAGGAGCCCGAGGGGCTCCTACTGGGCATGCGCAATTAAGTCAAAACACAAGTGCGCATGAGTGGTGACGGTGCGAAAATTGGCCCTCCGTCCCCACTCCTGCGCACTTGTGTTGTGCTGCTGCCTGTTGCCCCCCCCACTGTCTGACAATCATGTCAGTCAACATGACGCCAGACTGCCCACCCCCTTCAGACTCTGAAGGGGTGGGCTGTCCGACGTCATGCTGACTAACATGATTGTCAGTGAGAACTCCCTCGGCGTCTTTGAACTTAAGTAAACAGTTTACTTGAGTTCAAAGACGCCGAGGGAGCTGCGGGCGGGGGGGCTACGCCCCCACGCCCCAATGGACGCACCGCGCCTGGTACAGACCATCCAGAACACTACGTTCTAGCTCTAAATCTCTTTTATCTCAGCCCCGGGTCCGGACAACGAGGAATGGATGTCGGTCTTTTTCCTACATCGCCCCTCAACTCTGGAACAAATTGCCCGCTCATCTTCTGTCCCTCTCCAATCATCAGGCGTTTCGAAAGAGTTTGAAAACCTGGCTCTTTCCCAATTAACACTTCCACCCGGTTACTCCACCTTACAAGGATGTTGATTATTTCTTTTTGCTGAGCGCCCTGAGACCTTTTTTGGTGATGTGTGCTATACAAAAGCATTTGACATTTGGCATTTGAAATTTGACACTCCAAATAACTGACTAATATCCACCACTGAAATTACCTTCATATTTCACCATATTAATTCACCACTAATCCTTTATGAGCTTCCTAAATAGCGTGCTTCAACACCCCATCAGGGGTAACAAGCGCTATATAACTACAAACCTTTTTCCTCCTTTATCCTTCTGCTATCATTCCAAATCCAAATAACTGACTAACCTATCCACCACTTAAAAATGTACTTGCATGTTTCACTATACTAATTCAACACTAATCATTTATGGGTCCACGAGTAGCATGCTACTTGCCGAAAAAGCGATTTGGCGCCTTGTATGGGGTAGTAAGCGCTATATAAATACAATTACAATACAATACAATACATTTACCAAATAGGCAAAATTGGCATCGGCCTATGGGCCCTACTCCTTTTAGGGGCCCTTGGCAATGGATCAAAATACAATTTAAAATACATAAACCAGAGACATCAGATTCACATAAGAGTTTGTCTCTTAAAAGCTCATCTTCTAGCAGCTGTCAGTTTGTAAAAAAATCTTCTAAATTGGGTATTGGGAAAATAATTTCAGATGCCCCCTCGAAAATTTCGACTACCTAGGGGCCTCCACAGGGTTTAATTCAGCACTGATGAAAAATGTATGAACTCGGCAACCCACTACCTTTCCCTGGCCTTTGATGGAACATGGTGGGATCTGCTTTGTAAGGTATGCAGCCATGATCAGGAGCTTTGATCCCTGATAGTGATATGAAATCATGGAATCTGCAGGGTGCAAGAAGGAGGCAGAGATCAGTCTTTATAGCAAAACGTATGCAGGCAAGGCCTGTTTTAGTGCTGGTGGCACCTGGTGTGACAATTGTTTTTGGCAGCCCGACCTCCTCGGATTCACTCACCACTACCCAGCAAAAGTGCCCATCTCTCCATAGCCCCTCTCAGATACATTTAATTTGTTTAGAAGTGCTGGTAAAGACTGTCTTTACTAATCTACTCAGCTACCCACATAAAATACAGATATGTTCTTTGCAGCATGCACTACACAGGTCCAAGTCAGCGACCAGTTCGGCTTGGCCAGTCGCACCACCCTAAAGCCAGCCCTGTATGCAGAAATTAGCTGGTAAAGCTACTGCTGTGTCCAGTTGTGAGCAGACTTTAGTCCATTTTCAAGCCCACAAGAAATACAAAGTGGATATTTTCCAAAGGGTTTGATTTAAAGTTTTTAATGTAGCATTACAGACATCTTCCAAATGGTTAAGGCAAAAATAGCAGCCCGGTCCAGCCAGAGAAAAGAGACGGGGCACGCTGATTATGGCACATTTTCAGCTGATCAGACTGAGAGAGCTAAAATGGAGAATAATTCCAAATAACATGTTTGACCTAAACATGTGACCCACTTAAGAGAATGACTCTGTGCCAATAACAGCAACCAAAGCATTTTCTTGTATGCCAAGAATATTTTTTTTGTGGAAATGTAAGAGGATGTCAAGTCAAATATTATTTATTACATTTATAAAGCACAACTATCACCTAAAAGAAGGCATCCTGGTGCTAAAAGACTCATCACGACAGAAGGCAACCAATGGCGAGCTAGGATTTCGGGAAGAGTAATGTTTTCAGTCTCCTCCTAAACAGGAGGAGATCGGAAGTATGTCTTAACTCAGCCGGGAGGGCATTCCACAATTTCGCCACGGCTACGTCAAACGATCTTCCACCTGCTTTGGTTTTCTTAAACATAGGTATTGTCACCAACCTAGCAGAAGAGGATCGTAGGCTGCGGCCTGGTGTATGCCACCTGAATTTCCTTTGTAGGCCAACTGGACCCAACTCATGCAGGTCCCTGAAGTCCAGACAGAGAGGCTTAAATTGTACCCTCTGTCTCACCAGAAGCCAGTGTAGCTGGGCCAAGGCCTTAGACGAAGAAGCTCTCGTCGGCCACCCCAGTGCTAGTTTGGCCGCCGCAGACTGGATTCTCTGGAGTCTATCCATAAGATAGCTCGGAGAGTCCAGCAACAACGAGTTACAATAATCTAACCTGTTGAGCACAGTGCAGCGTACCACCTCTACCCGGGCAGGGGGCGGTAAAAGTGGAAGAATTTTCCTCAAGAGTCTAATAATAGCTAGGCAGCCAGCTACCAGCTTCGATACCTGCGCCTCTAAGGAGAGGTCGTTGTTAAACATAACACCCAGGTTTCGCACTACCTTCACTGGCTGTACCGCTGAAGAGAAGTCTCCAGGCCAGAAGTTAGAGGGTAAGGAAGTTTGCACCCTAGGCCTTGGGCAGTAAAACACCTCCGTTTTCTCTGCATTAAATTGCAGGGAATTAGCCTTCAACAATCCCGCCGTGTCTTGCAGACACTTGTGAAATTCTTCCAAGTAGGTTGAATCATCTCCATCCATGGAAAGAATCAGCTGCGTATCATCAGCGTAGTTGACAATTTCAATATTATATTTTTTGATGATTACAACTAAGGGCTTCATATAGATGTTGAATAGTACAGGACTAACTGGCGAGCCTTGGGGAACGCCATGCGAGATGGTAGAGAAAGTGGATTGGAAGGGAGGGAGGGCCACTGCCTGTTCTCTGTTCTGGAGGAAGGACTCAAACCACCCCAGGGCCCTGCCAGCAACCCCCACCTCTCTCAACCTGTCCTGCAGGATGGCATGATTCAATGTATCAAAGGCGGCAGACAGGTCAAGCAGGATCAAAACACTTGCCTGACCCCTGACTGCCCGACAACGAAGCACATCCAACACGGTCACCAAGGCCGTCTCGGTACCATGAGCTGGTCGGAAGCCGAACTGAGCTTCCTCAGGAGCTTGTGCTGCTCTTGGTGTCTAGAAAGAGTGCCTGCCACCACCCGCTCTACAATTTTAGCTGGATAAGGGAGAAGCGAGATGGGTCTAAAGTTCTTCAGGCACTTAGGATCAAGGGTGGGCTTTTTCAATAGAGGGGTCACCACCGCCCGCTTCCATTGCGAGGGAACAACACCAGAGGTGAGCGACTGATTACAAACAAGCCGAAGCGTAGAAAAAAGCTCAACCTCGAACTCCTTCTAGATTTTCAGTGGAAGCGGATCAAGTGGAGAGCCAGATGTAATACCCAATGCTACTTCCCTAAACTCATCTGCCGTCAACTGCGTAAATTCCAAAAGTGACTGATCTCCTCCCTGCTCATGGGCGGCTCCGAGATTATAGTGGTGGAGTGATGAAGTAACTGAGCTCTGCTTCAGTAGTCTATCACACTCGACCAGTACTGGGGAGTCTGGGATGTTGACTCTGGGTTGTTGCTGATCCCCCCCCGAGTCTTTGATGATCTTATTGATTTTATCCTGGAAGAACCTGGCTAGATTCTCACACAATTCCTGTGAGGGGGGATCTCATTCTTAACACAGTTCGGACTAATAAGGCTGTTCAGAATATTAAAAATACTGCGGGAGCTATTCGGGGCGTCGATAATCATTTTAGAAAAGTACGATGCCTTAACTCTATGGATCTCTTTCTTGTATTCCGTCCGCTTTGTTTTCCAAACCAGCCTATCCCTGTCCAGGTATGCCTGTCTCCACTTCCTCTCCGCTTGCCTACAGTCCAGCCTCAGGTTTTTTAGGCTGTCCGTAAACCAGGGAGACCAAGGCCTCCCCCTGCTCCTATGAAGTTTTAAAGGAGCAGTGGAGTCCAAGACCGAGACAATCTTTGAGTAGAGAGCGGCATAATTCGCCTCTATCTGCGCGTCCGGGGAGAAGCACTCTTCAACACTGAACGCAGGAGACTCGCCCTTTTTCCGGACAAGGGACTTCCAATCCCTGCTAGCATATTCCCTCACAAGGCTAGATGTCCTGCTAGTCGATATGCCTAACTTCAGAAAAAATGTAATCAAAGAGTGGTCGGTCCAGGCCATGGGTAAAACATTCCCACCGTAAGAAGGTTGGTCTCAGAAAAGATCAAGTCCAACCAATGTCCCCCTACATGAGTGGCCTGGGAGACCTGCTGGTAGAGACCAAGGCTCTCGCATGAATGAATCACGTTAAGAAGGCCTATGTTCATGGTACCATTCAACCAAAGGTTAAAATCTCCAAGGATCACCAGTTGGCTGTGAGTAGCAGCCATGTTGGAGAACAGTTCCTGCAGTGACAGCTGCTGGGCTATGGTAAAGACCCCAGGGGGTCTATAACAGATAATGCCCGTTAAGAGATGCCTTTGTGCGTTCTTAATCGTGAATCCAAATAGTTCACAGCCATCACATGCATCAAGCTCAAGGACATGCAATTCACAAACTACAGCATCTCTTGTAACAAGAAGCTCACATTGGCAGCACAGAAAGAGTCTTACCAGAAACCATAGGTGAAATGTTAAAACCACCAAATGATGAATCCTCAGCTAAAGTTGAGTTGCTGCAATATGCCCACATTAAATTCGATTTAGTTCTGAGACTATTTTTGGACCCACATGTCACTCCTCGTGGAAACAAAAAACTTAAAACTGTGTACCCCTTATGGGATTCAGCCGCCGCTCCTCTTGAAATATACAACATTCAGTCCCATCTCAAATCTCAAAATAAACGACCTCATCAAAACCAAAGATGCTGGAAATACTGGATCATAGTGCCCAAATAGTTTGCTGTCTGGCCAGACGAATTAGACGTCAGCCATCGTGGAACGACACACAATTGAAAAAAAATCAGCCTTTTAAATTTCGTGCAGCCACATAACAAAGATGGTGGCACGCATATGCTCAAGGTGTGTATGTGCTCCCAAAACGTAATTGGGAAGCGTTGGATTCGGGGATGACGAGACAGAACCTTTCCTCGCTGGCACATCACGCGACCACTAAGAAACGGTAAGAGGCGCGCAAACAATAAAAAGAAAAAAGCACACAATAAAAAAAAAAATGCCTTGCGACCCTTTTAAATGCAGCGATGACATAACTGTAACTGCTCAAGTTCAGGATTGTGTTGTTCACATGTTTAAAAAAAAATTTACATACCGATAAAGCCTTCTACCCGAGTTGATACTGTTAAACCACTCAGAAACCACGCACCAGCCTTAAAGGAACATGCGTCATCTGACAGAAGCTGGTGTTGAAATCCATATACCTCAATGAATGATAATAATGCCACACGTTTAAGCCTTCCCATTACTGAGTACACATGTAAACTTTTGCTTTAATACGCAGCAAACAAAACTTCCTCTGTAAACCTCTCCAGGTCCAGGTTGCCAGGAGCATGAAAATGCATTGTGCAGGAATCTACCTTCTAGCGCACACATCTGGATGACAATGCAGGTTGACAGGCTTGCTGACCTAAAAAGCCACCAACATGTTCTTGTGAGTGTACTACAGATTGGTGCAGCATAGCACCCAGATCAAATGTCCATGAAAATCTCAATGAGCGCAGCGTCCGTATTGATCTAGAATGTATCAAAGATAATTTGTGGAAGAACTCCGGCTCAAACCAGTTATCCACTTGTATAAATAAAAATTTTAGAAGTCAAATGCATGTCCAGGCTGGGGCTGTCCGTTGACCAGGACACTGGTGCGGCTGGCTTGCCTGGAGCTCCATACTTAATGCTTTACTTCTTGTTACTCTTGGATTCTGGTACATCATGTCCATACCATGGACAGGTTCTTGAAATCTTGTAGCTTGAAGCACGCTTGAGTCTTGGCCCAGGTCGTCGCCAAAATATGTTGTGCCTTACCTGACGTAGCCGAGTTGTTTATTCAGTATTTCTTTATTGACTTCAAGTTGCAGGTAAGTAAATATATATATCGGTCTATAAGCCAAGTGAACCTATATTACGCCCGCCTGTTCTGGTCATACACCAGCCCCACCAGGAGCAGCCTGTCTGCTGCTCAGCCCATCTCCAACTGTGACCACGCATCACAGTCACACCAACATTCTAATACCAACTCACAGTCTGGCTGAGCAGCTAAGAAACCGCTAGGCTGGGAAGCATACATAAATCGAACACAGGGAGAAGATGGACGGAGCGCTGAAACTTTTCGGACACTCACCCGCAGTCACAAATCTGGGTTAAATCCATCAGCATTCTTTAGCTTACTTTGCCACCTCAGTTCAGACCCAGCTATATGCAAATCAGTCTTGACCCTGTGCCTCATGGGAACAGTCCAGCCCGAACTGCCGAGCCAGGTCTTCCCTGAACCAGAAACCAGCATCCTGGGACCGGTTTCTGGGTAACACCCTTCATCAGCCAGGCAAGCTTGAATCCAGTGGCAAAGTGAGCAAGGGAACCACGTCTAGGCATACCCTGCCAAGAACGATGATGGATTCAGTGCAGATGTGTGACTGGGGTGAGTGTCTGAAAATTTTCAGTGCTCCTTCCATCATCTCCTTGTGTTTGCTTTGTTTGCCCTAAGTTGGTAGGGTATGGCCAGACGTGGGTCCCTTGCACACTTTGCCACTGGATTCAAGCTAGCCTGGCTGATGAGGGCTGTTAGCCCGAAACCGTCCCAGGATGCCTTTTTCTGGTCCACGGAAGACATGACTTGGCAGTTCGGGCTGGGCTGTTCCCATGAGGCACAGGGTCAAGAATGATTTGCATATAACTGAATCTGAACTGGGGTGGCGAAGTGAGCTAAAGAACGATGATTGATTCAACCCAGATCTGTGACTGGGGTGAGTGTCTGAAAAGTTTCAACGCTCTGTCCATCATCTCCTTGTGTTTGCTGAGCATACATAAATACAATCAGGATATAACAATTTCTTTCGCCACAGTTACTGGGATAGAGTGTACACTAGAACTGATGTAACGTTCTTTTGAGTTGAATTTTGTATTTCTAGTTCATAACACTATGTCACCGTTATACACTTTTGACTCTAACATCTTGCTTTTCTAAAACACAAAGCAACAGGACTGTGTCAGAACAAATGCATAAACATTCCTAGCCTCTATCACCCTTTGTCTCTCTTGTCCCTTGTGGAGTGTTTTAGCCCTTCATTCAGTTTTACTATTTTCTCACTTTTCCATGGCTGGCAAGACTTTCAGACAGAAGTGCAACTTTTAAGATGGCTATTAGGCATGATATCTGAGAAAATAGTAGTAGTGAAGATAACTTTATGGGGAGATATGATGCCTAATCGCTATCTAAAGATTGTTTTTCTAAAGTGAGAAAATAGTAGTACTGAATGAAGACATTATGCACTTTTCCATGGCTGAGAAAACTTTCAAAAAGAAATACAACCTCTAAGATAGCTATTGGGCATCATATCTCTGCATAATGTCTTAAAACTGAAAGTAAGCCTTTCTGATTAATTCGCTAATAAATAAAAGTAACCCACACAATATCCATTTTTTCTTTGTATGCAGATTATACAAATAGTCTGTAGTAATTCACTCCATAAATGTGTCAGTTGTTTAAAAATGACAGTTTTACTGAAAGAAAAAAAAATCCTATTCAGACTTACTATTTTAATGGCTCTGAAAAATGTTTTGGATGAATTTAATTATAGTGTTGCTTATGATTTTCTGAAAATTATTTATGAATTTGTGCAGCACAGCAGGGATGTGGAATTCTTATTGCCCGACGCCCAGCACATGTTGTTTGGGGTCAAGGGCAACACGTTTTCACGTGTATTTTGTCCTTGGGACAAGTAGGCCCAACCCCCTCCAGCACAAACACTTTGGCAGCCAGTTTGCAGTACCACACTATAGACCAGAGTAGGACACTGTTTGCAGTTAAGGTAATATTTTTGTCCATATCTTAATGCTGTTCAAACTTGTATTTATGGTTTATTAGCTTGACAGCCGTTATTATTAGGGTGCGCAATCTAAGTAAATGTTGGAAGCTCTGACTGCACTACTGACAGTGGTTCCAGTATAAAAATGTGTACACATTTTCAAAGTTTAGCAATATGAGGCTATGTATAATGCTCCCTGAATGCTGTCAGATTTGATGCAAATATTTGCAGAAGCTTGAGAGCAAAATTAATGATTATTTGCTTTCAAAATAAAATGTTCAGAAAAAAGGCAAGCAAGAAAAAAACATTTTGATAAACTACTGTAAATGTTCAGGTACCATTTCTTTACAACATCATTTAGTAACATTTGTTGATGCACGGTAGTATTTACCAAAAATATTCGTAATAGAAAATCAATGTAACCAGTTGCAATAAGTTTATGGGAAACAAAAATAAACAAGCATTGGCAAAGCCAATATGTCTGAAATTGGTGGTCAGCTTTTTAGTTTTGTCAATGTGTGACTTGTTTTGGCATGGTTTTTGTAAAACCTTATTGGTGTGGGAGTTGCTGGGCCTTCACCATTATAACATACATTTGCAAAATCATAAATTGTTTTTGGACTCAAAAACACACACACACTGCCACAGTAGTTACTGGCACTGAACAAAACTACTTTGTGTGCCATTATTCTGCTTGTGAAAGAGCAGAATGCTGTCACTCACAGTGAAGCCAGCCGATACAGAGAGAGAGACAGAATTTTAATAAACACAAAAGGTCACAGTCAACGCCAGACCAAAATAGGGGTCCAATTATTAAAGTCTCAAAAGTGCACTCTTGGTATATGTCCTTGCATTAAGTGCAGCTATACGGCTTTCGTGTATTCCCAAAAATTTACAGAAGTAGGACAAGAAATAGCACTCATAGAAAATATTTGTGAACTGCATTTTAGCATGAGCAATTTATGCATGTGTAGATTTGCTAATGCGAAAACCTGAGTGTTGCAAGCTCACTTTCCCTCCAACCACTTTTTTCCAATTCTGGAATTTTTTTTTACGATTGCCATTGTCAGGAGTAAATTTCCAACATTTCTCAGTATGAGAAAAGATTAGAGAAAAGTTGTTGAAAACCCTTAAAACATGTAAGTTAGTAGGTTTGCACAGACGCAAAAGGATATTCTAACCCTGGAACTATTGCTTACCACTACCTTCAGCCCCAGTATGTAGATCTGTGGAAATGTTGCAACATAAGGGGATTACAAGTATTCAAACAGTTATATGGCATGAGCCCTGGCAAAATCAGAGAAACTATATCAGAGCTCTTATATAATGAGATTGCTGCAATAGTTTGTCACCACGCTACATGGCACCAAAGGGACAAGTGGATTTTGTTACAGTACAAGTAGATTTATGAAGCAACCAGCCCCAAGGACAAGTAGATATTTTATTAAATTCCACACCCCTGGCACAGGATTCTAGTCTACTCTATTAGGCTACACCTTTTGTTACAGAGGCTATGGCCCTTTAAAGAAGCCATCGTTATGTTTCATGGGCCCCAACAGCTTTTCCATCCCACTTTAAGCACTGACTGACAGGTTAGTTTTTTTAAGGGCATATCACAATGTATTGCCCTGGTCTTGCACTCGAAATCCGACAACCAGTATTGTAAGGCACTTGTAGGTTCCTGCCAGTGCGCCTGTCTCTCAGTTTCTTTGCCTTCTCACTGTGCCTGCTTCCTGTCATTGGCATTTACTTCTTACTTCTGTCACTTTCCTCTCTCACCGCCTTTTCTCTTGCTGCTCACCGGTCTTCTCTCACAGGTAATTGTTTTGCTCACTCTTTCTCTTTTGTTGCTCACCCTGTCTCTCTTCACTCACCCATTCTATCTTCGCTCACACTTTAATGCTCAACCTTTCCCTCTCCACTGTGCCACTCAGCCTTTCTTTTTTCCACTCTTGTTGCTGCTCCTCTCACGCTCTCTTGTTGCTGCTCCTCTCACGCTCTCTTGTTGCTGCTCCTCTTGCACTCTCTCATTGCGGCTCCTTTCCCTTTCTGGTCCCTGCCCCTTTTTTCTTCCTATATCACATTACTACCCCTTTATTTATCTTGCTTCTAGCCTGCATGCTAACTTTTTTCCCCTCCGATATTAAGGAGCTTTCCTATCCTAAAAGACTTCAAGCCAAATCCCACTCATGTCTTGTGTGAAAAGGTTTTGAATTATTTTTCCTCTAAAATATCTAATACGTGGTCTGAAATTGGCTCAGTTTAAAAGGCATTGCATCATCTTTGCTGAAGAAACTGTTGTTGGACCCAAGGTTACTTTAAATTATTTCCCATCCCTTTTCTCCCTATGTCTACTGAACCTCTGAAGACAAAATTCACAAGGAAAGTCTCCTTAGAAATGTCTAATGCCTTATACCTTTCACAGATGAGCACTAGCCCTGCTCAAAGTACAGAATCTGTTTGCAATGACCTTAACAGGGTGATGGATATTGGCAAAGCCACTGTCTTTTTTGTTTTGTAGCTATTTCAGAGGTATTTGACACTGTGATCCCTTACACTCTTTTCCCGCAAGTTCATGCGATGGGCTGCACTGAACAACATTTCCCTGCTATCGTTTACATTTTCTCTTTTTTTTTTTTTTTTTTTTTAAATATACCTACCTACATTTTGTTGTTTTCAACATCTATAGCCACCATATTGGCAATTGTTATTCAGTATTATAATTTTGAATTCTATAAGTGAATTGCATCCAGATCACTCTGGGGCCCAATGGTGATTGGGTTGCCAGAGCCCGTTATGTCTGAGTGTTTATGCAGTTTTATTGTGAAGGAGCAAGAACTTATTGATTTTCAATTCAGGTGAGATTAGGGCACTGATCTTGATGTTTGCACCTCTGTGTAGTGGTCTTTCTTTTGTCTCCTAATGTTGGTAGCTCTTCGTACTGTGGATTCATCTGTATGTAACCTTTGGTTAAAATTTTATGCCGATCTGTTTAGCTTCCCAAGTTTATTTGGTGATGGCTGGCTGCTTCTTTTGTGTAAGATTATTGATATAGATGAACAATCGAAAACTGTTGTAAATGCCATCATTTCCTCCTAGTTGTGCTGTGGGAAGTCTTGTGCAGCAACTCTCCATTGTGTAAAACGAGGCTGCAAGACTCAATCAGGTGATGGGTGTTTTTATCAGATTACGATAAACTTCTCTGTGTTCCTGATAAAAAATATTCCATCTTTAACCCTTTAATTGCTGCCGACGGCCAACGGTCGTCACAAGCGCTACCTCCCCAGTGCTGCGCACGACCGTTGGCTGTCGGGTCAGCATTCGTTCTCCGAACGTTCAGCACTGGGCGCTGAACGTTCGACGCTGGGAACGGGTTAAAGCTCTTAGTAGTGCGTTTAGTACCTACAATGGCTTTTGATTGATGTAAACTTAATCCAGGTTTAAGAGAGACTACTTTGAGTGGATCTGGTGCCCTCCTTGCTAGTTCCCTCTGATACTGGAATAGAGACAGTGCTTCGTCATGAGGGCACACTGTGAAGTTCAGAATTATACACCATAACTGGTTGGTATGTTATTCGATAAAATAGATTCAGTAACATTGTAGGGATTTAAGAGCAAATTGCTCATCATACTATGCAGGCCAGACTAAAGGGCTCATGATGGCGGGCTGACATCAGTCCGCCTGCCATAATAATGGTGTTGGGACCACCCGCCAGATTTGCGGCGGTCCCACCAGTGCAATTAGGATGCACCCGCCATACTGGCGGGGTTGCTGCTGGCTTCAGCACCGTCCACAATGTTAAAAGGCCATGCTGAGCATTTCCCTGCACTACGTGACAGGCTTCACACGGGGCCTGCCACGCAGTGCAGGTAAATGAAGAGGGTTAACATGGGTACCCCCCAGTGCACCCCCTCCCAACACAGAAGGGGCCCCCAACGGGCCCCCAATCCAGCCTCCGCCTGTGTTTTTCGCGGTGGGAAGACCGCAGCGAAAAGACTGGCGGAAAGGTATTTCCTAATCCCTGCGGCACCGCCACAATGCTGGCCTGTGTTTTGGTTCCGCAAGGCGGGCGGAAAAGGTCCGCCTTGCAGAACTGTGGCGAACTGACTTTCCGTCCGCTGCGGACACATTGGGATTCCTACCGCCATCCTAATTTGACGGTGGGATTTTCCTGTGTGATGGCGGAAGGACCACCATCCCGGCGGTGGCGGTCCTTCAGCCATCATAATGAGCCCCTACGTTTTTTTCCATTCAGGTAGGCATTCCAAGAAGTGCACTTATAAATAGGAAGCTATTTTATATGCAAGTACATTGGAGACATTAAGTCATGGTTCTCATTAAGATGGGGACCATTTGTGGGTCTTTTAGGAAAAAACGGAGACGAAAGGACACCAATGATCAGCATTGTGAGTATGATAAAAACCAGTATGAAGTACTTTTCCTATATATCTGGGAATGTATAGACAGAATAAATGAGAAGCAGTACAATTCAGAGAGTATTAATTTCACAAAATATTTGGTCATTTATTATTCCTAGATGGTGGATAAATAACGGATTCTCTCATTTGTAACATTTTTTTTAGATATGTTTTTTAAACATTTTTCTGACAAGCTTCCAACATTACATATTTCGAGGCATTATTGGTTTGACAACGTATCATCCTTTACATCTTCAATATATTCTCTTATTACAGTCCTTCTGTTATTATCTCATCACTGTTGTACATTCCGTCTTTGGGTGTTTTCTCCACCATTACATTTGTTCTATGATGCTGTTCATTGATTCTTTCTTATCTTAATACAACAACTTATTTATTATGACATAAGGAGCTATTAATATGTATATTTACAAAATCCATATCTTGTTTATGGAAAAAGAGAAAAACTAACAAATGTTCCCAATATTTGGATAATTTATGCAACATAAAACTGTCCAGTGCTGTTCTATGTATATCCTTCATGCTCTATTTTGGAGTATAAGCAGGTTTGTTGGGTGGCTTATGTATGAGGGAATCTAACCTTTCAGTATTCAATCCCCTCCAGAAGAATTGCTATCTCCACCTACACTCCCTTCCATGACTCCTGGGCATTATTGTGTTCATCTTTCCCGCAAGCCCAGGCCCTCAAGATTTCTCTCCATAGCTCAGCAATGGGATAATTGAGAATCCCTCTCGCCTCTTCCCTTTGTAAGGCCTTTTCCTCTGTCCTGGCCCAATCTTCCACTTTCTTTTTCTACACCATCACTGAAGGACCTGTCGAAGTTTTCCAGCTCCTAGCAATCTGCCTACATGCCAGAACTAAGGCTAATTTTGAACTAATTTTGATACAAATACATTGCAGCTACTACGGCCATTGTGAAATTGTAAGTACAATTAGTTGTTAAGACTATAAAGAATGTAGTAAAAGTAACATGAAATACCCTTGGCCTATACCTAGTATATAGAATATATATTTTAAATGCCCCCGTGTTCCCACCTGTATGTCTTCAAATGTCACATGTAGACCTAGGGAGTTGGGAAGCAGAGCTGAACTTCTTGAAATATCTAAGTTGAAAACCTTCCAAGCACTCAGCCAGACAATTTCACAGGCTGCTGCATCCTTCTGGAACTCCCTTCCTGTTGATTTCAGAACGGCTCCCACCTTCCCTGTTTTCAGGTTAAAACTAATGTAGACAGTAAGCAGGGCATTTTGAATTATCACTTTCAATCTGGCAACATATCCTATAGTTAATTTCCTCAACGATAAAACCATTTGTGAATAATTTGCATCTTGGTGTTCAAATCTAGGCTTGAAACCACAAGCCTGGGCCAAGGTTCGAGGCATGCAGTGATAACGAAGGGTAGGGATGGAAGCAAAGGGAACCAAGATATCTCAATATATACAGGTAATATAAATGTTCTCTGCTGTCAATTAGTCCCTTACGCCTATATTTGATTACCATCTTCTAGTCGTAGTAACTTCTAGAGTCGAGACAAACAGGCACTGTGTTCCTTGATGCCAACCTTGTAGGTATACAGTCAAATTAAGTTGACTCCTCTCCTGTAACTTCGCATTTTGGGATTCTCTGGCTGCCTCTGGATTCAGGCTGCCTCTGGATTCACAAACCCTGTAGTCATTCCCCTGTCTCACCATCTCAGTTTTGAAGAAAACCGATGTTCCTTACTCATGAGCTGTGGTTCTCATTTATGCCTTTGGGCCTCTAAACTTGGGTCGGTAAGTCAGGTACACTGGAATCATTCACCCCAATGTTGAGTTTTCTTGCCGATGTCTTGGTAATGTTGTTGCACGGGATTGGGTTCAACAGATTGGCAAGAACTTTGTCCATGCCTCTTCTCTTACGTTTAGGACCTATCCTGGGCAATGTAGACACTTCACACACTAAGATGAAAAGACCATAGTCTCCTCCGAAACCAGTCTTGTTAAGAAAGTGTTCCTCCACCACTTTACATTCTCTAGCATACACTGGGTGGCAAGCCCAGGAACCAAATTTTGGTGGCTTTAGCCTCATTTCCATTGTAGCCAAGACAATTAGACACTCTTTAAACTGCCAGCATTTTGGTATCACAACTTCATTTTGTTTCACCAAGTGTTTTATTGAAGCCATTTGTCCCTTCAGGCAACCCCCCTCATGTTGAGTAGCTGCAGTGCAACCCTCAAAGTCCTGTGTGGTCTCTGCCAGTGAAGTGAGCTTCCCCTTTGTCCACCTTTTGGTGCTTTGTAAGTCCCTCAGTGTAGGCATTATCATGCTTTCCCACGGTGAAAGTCCAGATCCGTTCTGCATGGGACCAGTGCTACTATCTATCTTCCTCCTATTTGCTTGGCTTCAAGTAGAAAACATCTTTATTTGGAATGAGTCTTGCCTGTTGTCTTCAAGAAAGATTGTGACATTGTTTGTTTATTGTCTGCATGACCGATATATATCCCAACGTCTCGACCTTGCAATGGCCATCCACATCTCCTAGTCACTAGCCGGGGGGCTCGTCTGTTTCAGGACTGACCAGCGGGCTCGATCACCCATCCAACTACACCTTCTACTCTGCTTCTTGAAGGAGTTCAGATGCCTGGACGCTATCCTGAGTGGGTGCTGTTTGTCTATTTCCAGCCTGTCAGTTTCCCTCACGAGTAGTACAGCATGTGAGGTCCCATGCACCCAACAGACAGCCTTCCCTATCACCTGCGCTCCATCTCCTCTTTGCTGCCATTTCCCAAAAAAGTGAAGTCTCACCTAGTTAGTATCTAGCTAAATTGACTCTGCCCTCAACAAACCTCAAGAAAATTCCCATGATTTCCAGACGTACGGTTTTTCCATGTTATTTATTTAGAGTTGCTGCTGCATACAGTTTTGGATGCATCATCCTTGTTTCATACTGGTCTGTTGTAAAATGTCCAAAAGATTTGCGTTGTTTAAGTGTTACATAAACGGAGAAATAAAAATAAAATCTAGTTTGAGTGTGAAACTGTGCCGTTCGGAGAACATGCACTTCAAGGAATATTTCTCAACTGTTATTTTTTTTCCGAGATGTCATGTCACCAGGTTTTTGCACACTGGCTAAAAAACCTTTATGGAAGAGCCTTTATAGTAGGAACTATGGAGTTGACTGCTAAGCAGCGGCTGTGTTGAGATTTTTTTTTGTTTTTACGAATCTCCGTTTTTTTAGGCAGAACATTAAGACCTAGTCTGTTGATACAATAGATGGTTAATATATTTTGTGTGCTTTTGTATGACCTTTGTGAAGTTTCTAAATTACTAGTACCAAGGGGCCAAAGTCTATGTACGTATGCCTAGGCAGTGTTCACAAAGCAATGCCGAATAATAGACCACAGAACCTTTATTGGGTTATGCAGGGAAATATGTGACATGGAAGAGTAATCTCGACAGATAAACGTCTCTCCTCTGTCTTTATGGTAAGGCGATTGGAAAATGTTATTTTGTAATGCTTTACAGAAAAGAACACAGCCTGCTAATAGATTTATATTGATTGGGTAGGTCATTAAATGATCTCATTGTTAGGGAGTGGTAACTACTGAACGGGGAGGTGATAGGTTTTACTAAATAAAATACATATACGTAATAATATAGTAGATAGCAACACAACATTAATAGAAGATGATATGATTGCACTTTCAGCAGACTTTTGTTATCTAAATTGAAAGGAAGATGCGTGCACCACATGCAGTTGTCAGTCACCTGTTAAGACCAAATACGAAATGCAGTCTAAGAGAGAATTTTGCAAGAAATAATTATTATAAACCAGGTTACTTGCAACTGATGAGAGAATAGTGTTTTGTATAAGATTTAAGAAGGTCTGCTAGGTATACACACATTGATGTGGCACCCTAAAGTTATTTTCACATTGATGTTCAAAGCCAGAACTTTGGTGCCTGTTTCAATACGATCAAGGCAAAGCAAGGGTCCTATTCATATATGTAATTTATTATTTAAAGTTTAATTTCTTTGTAGACAGAGTACCCTGACCTGTCTTTGAATGCCACAAGTATGTACTGAATAAATAAAAAAAATATACTGTCCTGCGGAAAGCTTCAATATTCTGAGAGAACTACTTAACACTACATCGACTGTTAATTCAATTCAAAATCAACTTTATTCGGTTTTCATTTAATTAATTAAAAACCATAAAAGCACAGTTTATAACAATCTTTTAAAATATTATAAAAATTATTCGATTATCATAAAAACAGTAATTTTAAGCACCAGTATAATTGAGTATTCTAATTCATCACAATTTTACAGTAAGATTGATAAAAGTTCTTTTTTTTAGATTGCAAGGTTGTTAGATTAAAAAAAAAAATAATAATTGTTAATAGCAATCAGCCTAGGAATGCGCTCTTATATAGTATATTATTCAAAGATGCTTTCTATGTTTAATGGAACTTTTAAAAAATTGCGCAATATTTCTCATAGCAAGATAAGCTGGGCGGCATTGTCTCAACCCCCATAATTAAAAAAATTGGTCAAATCAATTTTTTCCTAAATTCTTTATGAATTTTACAGAACACTAAAACCTGCATTGATGTTTGGGGTGAGACTGCATCACAGGGGTAATTAGGTTGAATTTTTGCCCAGTCATTCTTTGTCGGAAAGGTTACCAAATGATGAAATATGTCCAATCTAAGACGAGTTAGTACAAATCTGTCATACCCGCTTAATGTATAGGTTAAGAATGTTTGGATGCTAAATGTTGAGCGTATCATTTGGTTTCTTTGCACCGTGGGCTTTTGTGCCTCCGAGGCTAGTCTGATCTCCTCCATATGGGTCATACATTGCTTTTTGAAGGTTTTTCTTGAAATTGACCCAATCAGTGTGGGATTTTGATAAAATTCAAATAGGCCTATGTCTGTCAGAAAATCTTTTATGTATTTAAACTCCCCAATCCTTAGTACTGTGTCAAGCTTGAGGCTGTCGCTTAGGACATTACGGTTAAAAATTGTTTTGGGTGACGTCCAAATCCAGTGCCATAATAGTACCGGTTGGATTTTTATTATATCAGCAATGTAAGGTATTCCTAACTCGTTATGGCATATGTACGTTGAGGTACTTAGCAGGACTACCAATAAATATCTTAAAAAGGCATTTTCGACTTCTGAAAATCGTCTACATTGCAGTATTCCCAAACCCCCGCCCGTATGTCGCTGTATTAACACACTTAGCTTGGTAGATTTGAAGCTTCTCTAGTGGAGGTCTCTTGCCGAGTTTATGTGCAAGGTTCACTAGGGCCACTGTCGTTCTCATAAGAGCAGTTTCCTTGCTTTAATAGCTTGATGCCATGTGTTCTTATTGTCAATTAGAATGCCTAGGTAAGGATAAGTTATTGTGGACTCCACTTTTTTATTCTCTATAAGGAGGTCCTTCTGCTTCTTTGTGCCAGTACCACGGCTCATTATAAAAGTTTTAGAAGTATTTATTCTTAGGCCTAAGTCTTTCATGAACTCGTTATAGCTGTCTTTTGCGCTCTGTAAGCCCATTGGTTTCTGCGCCATAATTACAGCATCGTTCGTATAGAGTAGGGCGGGTATGGGGTGTTTCTGAAGGTGTGGTGAGTCCCGAATCCCTTTCAACATGGATTGTTGCAACCCATTTGTGTATAGTGTAAAAAGAAAGGGTGCCAGGACACAGCCCTGTGTAACCCCCCTATTCACTTGGAAGAACACTGTACACTCTCCATTTTGCCCGTAGCGAACCGGGGCTTTTGCGTTTTTATAGAGTTCCCTTACAAAATTGATTATGGGAGTCTCCACCCCCATTGCCTCTAAAATACTCCACAATTTGGCATGGCTTACGCAATCAAATGCAGCTGTTGGGTACAAAGGCCAGGTACAGTTTTCCCCTTTTTGCCTTTACATATTTTCCCATCATTATAGTTACATTGAGGCACTGTTTAACTGCACCTAGCCCTTCCCTAAACCCAAATTGGAGATCTGATAGGACGTTGTTATCCTCCGCCCACTGCTGAAGATGGTTAAGAACTATACGAACTGCTACTTTACCCACCAAATCCAGCAATGAGATCGAACGATAACAAGCCGGAGTCTGTCGGTCGCCCTTCTTAAAGATCGGTACCATGATGGACTCCGACCACGATTCTATCAATCCCTTTGCACAGCAAGCTTCTAGCACTCTCGTTAGAAGGGGGCTCCACATTTTCATGTTATACTTAAAAATGTCGACTGGCACTCGGTCCGGACCCAGAGCTTTTCCCCCTTTACTGGCCTATAGGGCGCCTTCCACCTCCACTAGGGTAATATCTAAATATATTGGGAAGGTTGTTGGAGGAGATCTAGAGCTAAGATCTACAGTCTTCTCTACTTTGTCAATCTCCTCATTTGGTTGGCTGAAAATCTTCCCGAAATGGTCCACTCAGTGTCTTTCGTCTATTGCTATTTCTATAATGGAGGTGTCATCTGTTACTAAAAACGGGTATTTTACTACTCGCCAGAAGGTAGGGCTGTCTTTATTGACACATGCCGTGTGTAAACCAGCCCAGGTTTCTTTTCTCAGTTCTCCTTTCCTTGATTTTACTCTCTGATTATATGCATTTCTGAGCTTTATGATCTCAAGTCTATCCCTTTCCTTTTTATGCAAAGCATGTTTTAGGTCTGTGTCGGCTTTTGTACAATTTTTGTTAAACCACCCTTTGTTCTTCCCAGTTCTCTGTTTAGCTTGTACTTTCAGTGATTCACTTATAGTTTTTGTTATTTCCGTATAGATACTTAACACTTCCTCGTGTGAGGTGGAAGGATCAAGACACTTCATAATGGAGCTAAGAGATTTTTTGACTACTGTTTTAGTTATCTCCTGCGGTTCAACTTTCGCCCATTTTAGGGAGTAGCCATTTATTTTGTCAGTTGTTAGATTTTGTGCACCATTTACCCTCTTGTTGTTTATACTAGGGGTTTTTGTAGGGAAAAGTAGGGATAAGCTCATTGGAAAGTGATCGCTTATGGCGTTCTTATGCGTTTTGTAGCTCTGCAGGCTAGATACGTACCTATTTGAAATTAATATTAAATCTATAATTGAGATCAGGCCTTTCGCATTAAAGGTCTGTGAGAGTGGTATTGGTGGAAAGCACAGTACGTTCGCAAAATCTATTTCCAGGACAAAAAAAATCTAATTTAGGGAGTCTCCATATGCGTTATGGGGGAAGTGCAGTAGATTAGAGTTTTCCTCATCTACCAAGCCACATGTTGAGTTGTTATTTGTCGTACATATGGTCGTATTAAAATCCCCCCATATGAATAAGGCATTTACAGCCTGATTCATGAAAACCGAAATCTGCGAATTTTAAATTGCGATTAATACCGAATCGCAATTTAGAATTCGCAGAACGGCATTCATCAAAATCTACGATAAAATAAAGCGAATCGCAAGCGGCTGCAAAAGGCGATAGCGATTTTTCAAAATCGCAGAAAAATCGCTAAATCCGTCCAATTCCGCGTAGGAATAGCGATCTCGCAATTTGCGAGATCGCAAAATGTGATCTCGCAAATAGCGAGATCGCAAAAACGGGAAGTCTCATTTAGAGCACAGTGATGACATCACAACCAGGAAGCAGGCAGTTCCCACCCGCAAACAGAACACTGAGGCAGAGATCAAAGCTGCATCACACAGAGCACCTCCCTGAACACCTCCAGACTTGGAAATCTTTGACATTTGAGACTGCAGCAATGGCAGAGGATGCAGCAGCAGGGCCCAGTGACACCGGGCGCAAGCGCAAGCTGAAATTTTCCGAGCAGGAGCTGGAGCACCTAATAGATGGAGTCTGCCAAGACCACACCAAACTATTCGGCAAGGACTCTAGGAGGGTGCCAGAGGCCGAGAAACAGCGACTGTGGCTGGGGATCCGCGCCAGAGTCAACGCTGTGGGGGTGACACAGAGGTCCATAGATGACCTAAAAAAGAGGTGGTACAACCTCCGAGGTCGTGCCAAGGAGAGGGTGGCAGAGAGGCTGGGCGAGAGCCATGCAACTGGAGGTGGAGATCCAACAGTCCCTCCCAACACCCCCATGAAGGATCGAGTGGAGGACACACTGCAGCGTGAGGCATGTGTAGGGGTCATCCCTCTGGACTCATCCCGACCCACCCAAGAAAGCCAAGGTAAGTAGCATGCAACTGTGACCCTGTCCCCTAACAATGTCCATGACCCTATAGCCTCCCATAATCAACCCCAGTCATGCAACCCACGCACATTAGGATATGCCCAATTGCATTGTGGGACATGTAGTCTGCCCACAATGTACAAAAACTCCAATGCAGCCAGACATGTCCCAAAGTACGCAATGCCACAGCCAGTCAGGGAATGTCAGCCAGCATGCATGTAGCAACTGCACATGTGAAAGATACATGCAATTAATCTACGTCCACTTTCCATCACAGGTGGCGCAGACAACAACAACAGCGACAGCGATAAGCTGCAGATAGATGAGGCAGCAGAGGATGCAGAGGAGGTGCTAACATCCACACAACCAGGTCCATCAGGTGATGCTCCATTGCCAGCTGCAAGACCACCACCATCAGCGCCAGCTCCATCAGGCGCTGCTCCATTGCCAGCTGCAAGATCATCACCATCAGCGCCAGCTCCATCAGGCGCTGCTCAATTGCCAGTTGCAAGACCACCACCGTCAGCGCCAGCTCCATCAGGCGCTGCACCATTGGCAGCTGCAACACCACCACCAGCGGCACCCTCAACATCAGGTGCTGGTAGACCGGCGACACTGCGCACATCCACTGTGGCCAGCCAGCACAGCAGGCATGGCAGGGAGCGGCAGCAGAGCACAGCACGCACCGGCAGGAGGGGGATGGCTGTGCGTGTGCCAGGGCTCAGTATTGAGCGCTGCATGCTGCGCATCCATCAATTGCAGGCACGACGCCAAGGTGCAATCCAACTCCAGCTGCACAACATAGGCAGAAATGTTGCTTATGTGTCGGATAGAATTGAGCGGATGACAACTGCCATGGAGGCAAACACAGCGGCCATCATCTCTCATCGCAACATCGCCCACCGCCGGCACCGCCAGCTACTCACGTGCCTATCTGCCTACACGCGTTCCAACTACGTGATAGGTAATGCCACCTCCCAGCTGTCAAGTCGGTCCCTGGCAATGCAGCAGCAGATGGTGCATTGCTGCGAGGATGTGGCGCGTGTACTGGAGCAGGTGACCAGTGCTGTACTGGCACTACATCCAACTGGCCCAGCCAATGGTGGTGGGGACGACACTAGTGAGGGGACCTCGAGTGTCAGCAGCCTGTCTGCCTCACAGGTCGGTGTCCTACGCCACAGCAGCAGGCCCAGTGCGGGTTCACGTGCCCTCCCTGAGGATGAGCCTGAGAGGCGATTGGGTGCCGCACGCCGGAGGCGCACTTGACATTACTATCCATGGGCTGGGACATGCTGATGACAGAAGCATGTTGTGTTTATGACTTTGAGCAGTATGGCGCAATACTACTCGCATGTAAATCATTTAAATTTTTCATTATTATTGTGCCTTCAACAATAATATTTATTCAAGCATTGTACATCGGCCTCCTGTCATTATTTCCATTGGCATGCATTTGTGAATTGTTGGGTGAGGGGAGTGGGTGCACTAGAAACAGTTCATTGTGATGTGGTTGCGCCGTCTGTGTCCTTCAGCAGGATGTTCCCCGCGAGCATGACGCACATGTGCAGGTGGCCGGTCGTCCCCTTCCGACTCACTGCCAGAGATCTCTACAGGTATCTGGCGCTTGGTAGCAATGTTGTGTAGTATTGCACACACAGCCACAATGCGGCAGCAGACATCAGGACTGTAGTACATGGCCTCACCAGTCTTGTGCAGTATGCGGAATCTGCTCTTCAGTAGCCCAAATGTCCTCTCAATGCAATTCCTTGTGTGTATGTGTGCTACATTGTAACTCCGTTGCTGTGGTGTAGCAGGGTTGAGGTATGGGGTGAGGAGGTATTCACGGAGGGCGTAGCCACTGTCACCTGAATGAGAGGAGCAGAGGGTGAGTGCCTGTGCAGCGCAGCTACTTCATCACAGTTTAAAGTGGAGAAGTGTGGCTCAGGGGTTAGAGGCGGCAGACCCGGAAGCTGAGATCGGCCCTGGACCAGGGTTCAATTCCCCGCCCCGACGGGGGTTGGGCTCAATATTTCCACGGACTCGATAATTCTCGCTCCAGTGCCTACTCGACTCACGGGTTCACACTCTGCGACTCTGGGCAATAGCTTGCTTAATCTCCACAATGGCCCCTCGCGGCGGGATGCCTGGCTTTCACCTTGTGGATACCCTGCCAGGGTATCTCACAGGGGAATACCAGGACGGGTTCCCTAAGCAAGCGCATAGATGCCTGCGATGTGGGCGATTTGCGCTATATAAATACATGTACATTTACATTTACATTTGTAACATTGTGGGGCAAGTGTACTTACCAAGTAGGTGTCCTTCACCCAAGTCTCCCCTGGCCAGTCGTGTGTGGAGGCCGCAGTGCCGGAATATGAAGGAGTCATGTGTGCTCCCCGGGTACTGTGCCACTATGTCCGTGATGTATGTCTTAGCATTGCACACCATCTGGATGTTGAGGGAGTGGTAGGACTTGCGGTTGCGGTACATGTACTCCGTTTCAGCTGGTGGGCAGATGTGGATGTGGGTACAGTCAATGCATCCTATCACATGTGGGAATTGGGCAACATTGTAGAATTGATGCTTGGTCTCATCCAAGTCCTGTTGGCTGGTGGGAAATTTGATGTGGTGGTGTAGCTGGGTCAGCATTGCATCTAGGAAACTCCTTAGGCAGCGGGACATGGTGGGCTGGGATATCCCCCCAGCAGCTGCAACTATCCCCTGGAAGCTCCCGAGGCCAGAAGGTGCAGGCTGCACAATACCTGGACATGTGTGGGCACGGCATTGGTCCGCCTTGTTGGGTGCTGCATCAGGGGGTCAAGGTCCTTGTGATGGTGGGCGTACTGCAGGCAAGGAGGCCGGATATAGTGGGCGATGTTGTTTATTCAGATACAAGGTATAAAGCAAGAGGCGGGGACAAAAGAACAAAGTCCAGATAAGGGGTCCGAGGTCTGCTGCAGGGCTTGGGTCCAGTTCCTTTCTTCAGGTTCTTCTGGCGGGTCCGGCGTCTGGGAGGAACCTCGGAGGGCAATAAGAGACACAAGAGACCTGTTAGTCTGGCCGGGATCTCTATACAATACTTCCACCGTCACCCGGGTAGTGAGGGAGAGAAAGGAATGACCGTGAGGAAGGGGGGGGTGGTATCAAGAAGGGGGGTAGGGGACGAGAGCGAGTCGAGTGAGGTCGTGAGGGGAAGAGTTTCCACACAGTGAGGTGCTGTACAACTAATATACAGTGAGACTAAGATTACGTTCGTGCCTAGGGGAGAAGATATTTACACAGTATCTACAAGGAGCACCTAGCGAGCTCTGAGATGGAATTACGGGTACTCACACGGTCCGCCGTGACTCTCCGCTGAGTCACGGCCGCTCTTCAGCCACCTCCTCGGGTCTCCACCAATCCTCCGTCCACACGTCTTCTTCGGTCGCCTCGTCTCCTTCTCCAGCTCCAGTTCGAGTGTCCTGCCACGATACTCCAACCGCGGTCTTCTGCCCGGTCTCGGCTTTTCCCTGTTCTGACGCTGCCACGGGGGTGGGACTTCCGGGGTTAGAGGGTTGTACTTCCTCTGATCGAAGGTCTCTGATTGGCTCCTGCAAGAGAGAGGAAGGCGGAGTTCCGTTGGACATGGTTGCAGCTCGTTATTGTCATGGGGAAGCGTTTGTGGGGCTGCAGTCCTGGCGGTAAGGAAGGTGACACAGGTGTGTGGGGGCGGTCGCCGGGTAGGGGGGTCCGAGTCTTCGTCTCACAGTCCTGAATTAGCTTGATGATCATTGGCCCATTCAGGCGGTAATTTGCGTATATTTGCTCTCTAGTTTGGCCCAGCAGGGTGACCCGCTGGCGGAATATCCTCTCCTGGATCCTACGTCTGATCCGTGCTGCTCGCTGTAGCCTTCGCCGCCTGACCACCATGTAGAGTCCTGGCATTGTGAGACTCCTAATGCTGCTGCTGCATCTCCTTAAGTGTGTTTGGTCAGGCCAGCACCTGTTACTGATTGGGAAACGGTTTTTCAAAAAAAAATGTCCTTTACTTTGATGGTTACCACCTGCTTTGGGTTGTCCTTAAATTGCTCCTCGCAAAAAGCGATTTACGGGTTTTTCGCTAATTGCGATTTTTCTTGAATTGCAATTGTATTGCGATTTCGCAATTTTATTTGCAGAATCCGTGGTTTCTCGCAATTTCAGAATCGCTATTGGGCTACTACCGGGATTCTGCGAATAATTTTGCGATTTCGCAATTCTGTGTTTGCGATTTCGCTTTTTTTTTCAAGAATACAGTTTTTGACAATTGCGATCGCAATAGCTTTTTCGCAGCTATTGCGATCGCAATTCTGCTTCGTGAATATGGCTGTTAGTGTGCTGCCATTCTGGATTTCCTGCAAGGCATTTCTAAGTTGTTTTATAACGTCTTTCAATAGATCCTTCTGAATGTTATTATAGAAGTTTGTCAGTACGAGCATATTATGATTCTCCATATCTAGGGGTATTATTTGGTAATTGGGTTCTGTTTTTGCAAGGGTTATTTTAGTTATCGTCATTAAATTTGAGACATACATACTCCGGCCACCCTTTGGCCTTCCAGAAATAGACGGTATGGCTGGTGTATGGTAGGTCTTATAACCTTCTATATGGATTTCATCTATAGACCAAGTCTCTTGAACGCAAAAGACATTAAATTCCTTCACAAAATTGTAACTTAGGTGGTTAGTTAACTTTGAACGAAGGCCCGTAATGTTCTAATATAGTACAGTGAAGGTATTCCCATTAGCTATTGACTCGCATTGGATGTTAAATCGGAAGGGACTAGGTGGATGGATGTTTGGACTTGTAGTCAGCTTTGTTCCCTGATCTATCACTGGACTATATTTAGGGATATCACATGTGCTAGTGGAGCTGTTATCTAGAGCTGTGTTTTGAGACTCTGTCATATTTTGCCCTCCCGCGTGTTCTCTAATCAAAGTTTGGTCCCAGTTTTGAGGTTGGTTTACATGTTGTAGATTGGAGGAACTAATAATTGCCACCCTCTTTTGCTTTATTTCCAGGGATCGATCTACTGGGTACATTTGCTAATACTTCCGTTTTTGGTGTAACTGCTGGGGGTAGATCTTAATAGGGTTGTTCTATGAGTGATTCATTCTTTGCTGTCAAATAACGTCTAGATGGTAATGGGGCAGTTGGTTGGTTAATGATATTCTGATTAGTATCATGCCCTAAAGTTGTTATTTCATTCCTGCCCCTATTTGCTCTGCCACTTATATGCCGACCTGTGGTGTTTTGTGTTGGTGTATATAGAGTATTCGGTTTACATAGTGAGTGGAGGTTACTCTGACTTGACTTGCCAGCCTCACTATTCTGGTATTGAGTATCAGTTGTGTTGGTGCTCCTAGATGTTTCATAATTGCCCTTGCTCCCCTGATTGGGAAAGGTATCTGTATGTTTAATGGTCCCTTCCCCGGCTATAAGGTTTATCAGACGGGGTTCTTTCTGTTCTACTCTTTCCCTTAATTTATCTAGTGAAGCCCGTACAAAAAGATCTAGCCTTTCCACTAGCAAAATAGTTTTTTAGTATTAAATCTGTGTTATTGACAGAATACAGAGCAAAAAAACACAGTTAAAGTTGCCTACAACCCAGCGGGCCGGCTATAGAAAGGTCAGCTGCTCAAGCAAGTCGATGACAATAATAGGACTTCAGTTGTTAAACACAGCAAGCCGCCTACAACCCGACAGGGCCGGCCGCGTCTTGAGCAAAAGGAAAAGCGTTGAAAGGGGCTACTTGCTAACACGCAGATAATTAAGGAAGCTAAAAGGCCACAAGCCGTAGAACACCCCTCGGAGGCGATATCCCCTAAGATGTTATCCAATTTCAATATTAAACCTTTTCTAAGAAAGTAAGGGATTGCAATGTAGATACACACTAAATACATACACCAGTAGTGCCCACCCGGACGTCCCACAAGGAAGGGCTACAGCGTAGAAGGACAAATGTATTAGAGCCCCTTAAACCCAACATAGGCTCGGCTCGCAAGCCTGCAAACTACTACGATCAAGAAAAGGAGACAAAGTAAAAACCCTGTGAAACAGAACCTTCCCCCCCACCCTAACCCACCCACCCCTCCCCCCCCCCCCGCCCCCTCATGGTCCACGTCCACCGAGTACTTTCAACCGACCAACTACCCTCCACCAACCCTCGCCCTCTCTATCTGTGTGCTCCTACCCTGTGTCTGTGAGACACAATAACTGGAGGTATTTAGAACAGGGAATCTCTTGAAATTCGGAGGCCAACAGTGACAGGAAGGGTCGCCACAGATCTGAATATTTGGCGCTCTCCCCCGCTCTTGACAATGAGAGTTTTTCCATTCCAAGCACCATCCAAAGGCGATGGAGCCACCACTGATATTTGGGAACATGAGTGGAGCGCTAGTGCGCCAGTATATTCTGCATCGCTGATCCCAAAGCAATGGCTATCAATCGGCCCCTACTGGAGTGCAGTGGGTACGTTAGAGGGTTACGGAGTCCCAGTAGAACATACAAAGGGAAACGCGGGATCTCTGTATCAAAGTGGGTATCCACTTCATCTAGGATCTGCTTCCAATACCCCAGGAGCACTGTACAATCCCAGAGCAAATGCACCAACGTGCCCACTTGTCCGCAACCGCGCCAGCACAGTGCTTTTTGGTGTGGTCCATCTCGTGTAGGCGCTCCGGGGTATAGTACCAATAAGTCGCTATCTTTGTGAGGGTATCTATAAGCCCCATGTGATACCCTGAGTGTCGTGCTCTATAATAGATCCCATCCCATTCTTTGTGAGTAAGTGTCCTGCCTAGTTCCCTCTACCAGCGCGCCCTGCCTGCGCTGTAGGTGTGCGTGTGTTTGCCCTGGAGCATCTTATAAAGGTGTGAGATCAGTTGTTTATCAGTTTGGCGTGACATTACCAACGTTCATAAAACGTAAGATGCCTATCCGCCACAGGGCGTACTTGCTCACTCTGATTCCGGCAGCCCGAACTCCTGTCGGAACTGTGGAAATGGGATAACCCCCTCCGGTGTATACATGTGATAAAGAAACCGGAAACCAGAGGCTCTCCACTTCGCGTAGGCAACCGCGTCCTTCCCAGGCGTGAAATCTGGATTTTCCACAATGGGGGTGAGGGGAGACGGAAAGGTTGTGAGATCATGGCTCACGTTCATCCGATCCCAGACCTCCAACGGAACCCTCGTAACATGGGAAGCATACAGGTTAGGGGGTCTATGCAGTCTACTTAAAAATGGAATCTCCTGCAGAGGTCGACCAGCAATGGCTTGATCTTGAAATAACAAGTGCTTCCCGAATTCCCACCTGCTCCACTCCACCAAGAAGCGTAATTGGGCAGCCTGAAAGTAGGCCGCCAAGTCCGGAATCCCAATCCCTCTTTGTTCGGGGGGCAACATCTCCAGTCGCAGCTTCAGGTGTGGTTTCCTCCAATTTCAAATGAACTGTGCCAACTCAGACTGCATCTGCTTTATCCAGCCAAGAGGTGGACGAAGGGGGATTGTGTGAAAAAGATACAAAATCTGGGGGAGAACAGTCATTTTGACTGCCGCAACCTTACCCAACCACGATAATGGGTAGTGTCTCCACTGTCCCAACTCCCGCCTTATTTTCTGTCATAGGTGGGTGTAATTGATAGCAACGGTCTCTGACAGGGAGGGAGCAAGCTGTATCCCAAGGTATGGCACCGTTACCGTCGCCCACTGAATGGGGAACATGGCCTGCAGGAGAGTCTGAGTGGACTTCTCGAGGGACAGATCAAGGGCCACCGATTTGTTCATATTGACTTTGAACTCAGAAACTCGGCCAAAGACATCCAGGTCCTCAAGACACGCCTGTAGAGAGTCCCTCGGGCAAGAAAGCGAGATCAGAACGTCATCAGCATATAAGCTGATTGTGTGGACATAGCCCCCAAACTTGATCCCCGTTACCCGTGGGTCCAATCTCATGTGTTGCGCCAGTGGTTCCATGTAGAGGGCAAAGAGCAGGGGCGACAATAGGCACCCCTGCCTCGTACCTCTTTCAATAGCAAATCGGGGAGATGTGTACCCATTAACCCGCACTGTAGCCGTCGGGAATTTGTAGCAGTTCATCACCCGCTAAACGCGGGACCCAGACCCACCTTCCCCAGGACCTTCTCCAGATAGGGCCAATGGACCCTATCAAACGCCTTCTCGGCATCGATGGCCAGCATCATGTATTCCCCGACTGTGCGGGCGGCCTTTTCAATAAGGTGGAAGGCCCGTTTAGAATTATCAGAGGTCTGGCGTTCCGGTATGAACCCGGCTTGGTCCGGGTCTACCAGCTAACCCATATGCGGAGCCAGTCGTGTTGCCAAAATCTATTTATCAAGTTTGAGATATACATTGAGTAGAGAAATAGGTCGGTATGCCCCACACAGTGTGCGGTCCTTACCCGGTTTAGATCTAACGGCAATAGAGGCCTCCAAAAGTTCCCCAGGTATCGCTCCCGGCTCCGAAAAGGAGTTTAAGAGGCGTGCGAACAGAGGGGCAACCTGGGCACAGAATGTTTTATAAAAACTCGCCGGGAAGCCATCGGGACCCGGAGATTTCGCTATTTTGAGGCGGGAGATGGCAGAAATAACCTCCTCCGGCCGTATATCGCCCTCCAGTTGTTCTGCCTGGTCCTGTGAGGGGGCCGGAAGGGGGACAGAGGCCAGTAAGTCGGCCTCATCCTGGTCAGCAGGAGGGTCTGCGGAATAGAGATCCGCATAGAAGTTACTAAAGGAGCTAGTAATTTCATGATCCTCCGTGACCCGTGTACAGTCTCCCTGAAGGATCTCCTGAACCGCCCTTTGCTGCGTCACCTCCCGCAATTTATGCTATGCGCAAGTAAGCACCCTCACCTGTCTCCCCCATTGTAGTATGCATGGCGCAGCCTCAGAGCTGCAAATTCCGCCCGATCTTGGTCCAGGGCTGCTAGCTGCTGCCGCGCCGCCTTCAACTGCCGCCATATTCTAGGGGCCCCTGTCCTCTGGTGCATGTATTTGAGCTCTCTGGTCTTCTGTGTGAGTTTGTCCCTTTTGCCCTGACGCTCTACATTCTCCTCCGCCGAGATTGCAATGAACTCCCCCTGGAGGACTGCCTTCAGCGCAGCCCACTGCGTGGCAAGTGTAGTGTCTGTGTTGTTATTATGTGAAAGGTAATCTGCAATAACGCGCTGTATCTTGGAAACCACCTCCTTCCGATGTAGCAGCGTCTCCCTTAGTCGCCAAACCCTATGTGCTCGCTGTAGTGCAGGAAGGGTGATGACCATTGTTACCGGTGCATGATCAGAGAGTGAGGCTACCCCCATGTCCACCCTGGTAACGAGTGCTTGTGTAGGTGTGGGTGCAAGCAGATAATCCGCATATGTCTTGTGTGCATTAGAGTAGTAAGAATAGTCCCTTTCGCCCGGGTGGAAGCTACGCCAAAGATCCTTGAGGCCAAGTTCAGCTAGGCGGGCCAAAGAGCGCCCGTTTGAGAGGCGCGCTGGCACGACCTATCCATGACCTTATCGAACACTAAATTCAAGTCGCCCCCTAGCACAATGTAGCGGTCAGCTGTAGTCGTAACCTCCGTGAGGGGCCTATGAAAGAACCTCTCGTGGCCCTCGTTGGGGCCATACACAGTACCCACCGTGAACGTGGTGTCTCCCATTGAGAACCTGTAAGACAATAACCTCCCCCTAATCTCCGCCGATTTGTGTAGGACCTTGCCCCTAAACTTCTGGGCCACCAATATCGCAACCCCGCCGTCTTGGTAGGATTCGAGGAGAATAATTGAAGGGGAAATTTACGGGATCTAAGGCGATGGCAATCCTCCTGTAAGAGATGTGTCTCCTGAAGGAGGCAAATATTGGCCTGGGATTGCTCTAAGCATAGCAAGACTGCCCTGCACTTCACTGGGTTGTTTAACCCCCGTACATTAAGTGTGAGGATTTTGAGTTCTGAGACCGGCATCTAACCTGGGGGACACGTAACCAGCGAAGGAAGTGCTCTATAAGCACAAGGGCGCCCCAGCTCGTAGGATGTCCTGCACCGTAAGGGCCCGAGGGTGGAGATTTAGCACAAACCTAGACACTCGGTAGACCATGAACCATACCCCCCCCCCGCCCCCCAGTCCAACACCCAAAAAACACACATCCAATGAGTCCATCATCTTCAGATGATTAGGAAAAATGTTGAAACAGGGTATTCCAATGAACCTTCAGATGCTCTCCCTCCTGCCAACAGGCAAACAGTACATGCAGAAAGCCACCACCCGGCAAATATCCTGTAATGTCAACCGGTGTGGGCCGGACTGCAGTCCTATGCAACCGCCCTCTGACCTTCCGCTATCACAGTTGCTGGGGGTTTTTTCACCCGCCGTCGCCTGCCCTGCTGGCGCCATCGTGGCTTGGAGTTGTCCTTATCCACCACTGGTCCCTGGCCCTCACTATCTTCGGCTGGCGGGTCGATGCCCAGCAATCGGCATGCCTCAGAGACCGAAGCTGGTAAAGCTTATTGTCCAATTTGAATACCGGCGGAATGGGTGACCCCAACTGTAAGGTATATTTCGCTGCTGCAGGTGGGCCGTGACAGGTTTAAAGAGTCTACGTTTGTGTGCAAAGTAAGAGCCGAGAGATCCTGGAACAACCGTGGCGACTGGCCCTGAAATGAGTGGCTGCGTCTGCCGAGCCTTCTGCAGTATCATCTCTTTTCTGCGATAATCTTGAACGCAGACCAGGATATCTGGTGAAGGAGCCGGCGAAGCCCTCGGGGGTCCCATGCAATGAGCTCTGTCGAGGCGAAGCTCCGAGTCCAGCGGGCGCCCTGAGTCCAGCGGGCGCCCCAGGATGTGATTCAACAATTCCCTCGCAAAAAGAAATAGATCCTTGGTTGCATCAGTCATCGCCACATTTCTGATGCGGACATTATGCCTCCTCGAACGGTTCTCCAAGTCCTCCATGTGCAGTTGATGGTCTACCTGCTGGTCATGGAGTCTTACGATTTCCTGTTGCAGGGCTGCTAGCTCTGTGTCTTTATTGTCTCTCTTGGTCTCCAGTTCAACCACCTGTTCTCCTAGCCCATCCACATCCCGGTGCACGTCTCTGATTTTCCTGGCAAATTCCGCTTTCAGGGTATGGATGTCTTCCCGTAGCGACGTGAAGAGGGACTCTAAGAATGCCTTAGTGATAGGTTCCGAGCCGACCCCCACCTCCGATGGCACCTGTGTCGAAGCAGACGCCATAGAGTCACGTCGCTGGGCCGCTTGTACCTTGGCCAAGAGCTCTTTCGGCAATTTTTCTTTGCGACCTCTAGTAGTGGACATCGCCCATCGCCAGCTCCAGTGCCGTCCGCAGGCACCGATCCACCGCTCACCGTATTGTCTCCTCAGGTAGGGCTGAGCCATCGCTCACCACCAGACGCCAACCCTCCGGCTACTGCAATCTCTCCTTCCCCAGAGAGTGAAGCCAAAGACACCAACCTCCATCCGCGGCAGGGTCAGCTCGCCGTGTGTTCCTCTCTGCAGGCCTGCCAGGCGCAGGTCGGATCATCGCTACCAGCAACACCGCTCCCACAGTGACTCTCGCCCCGAGCAACGACAGGGCCCAATCAGTCCAGCCACTCCCCAAATCTCTCGCCTGGCCGCTGCAGTTCAGGGACCAAGATCCTGTTCGTGGCGGAACACAGCTCTCCTCCCAGCAGGTCTCTCAGGCAGAGGCTAGGCCTTGTCGCACTCCGTACCCAGGACCTAATGGCCAGGCAGCCCACTCTCTCCACAGGCAGGTGCTCACCTAAGCCCCTCGAGGCCCACGACGTCCAAGCTCTTTGACCACCAAACCCGGGGGTAGCCAAATGTCTCAGCGCCCGGGGGCCGACATACTCCTGCAGGCCCTGGGGCCGGGCCACTCACAGGGTTGCCTGCATCAGTATGCTCCCCACAAGCCTTATACAAGGGGCCGACCCCCTTCAGTTCACCTTGCCGGTCGCCGGTGCTGGCATGCAAAGGCACGGGGGCCCCCCTCCAAGGTTCTGCAGCTGCTTCTCCCGCAAACCGTCCTCCGGTCACACCGGGGCCCCCCTGCCGCTCACCTGGCACAATGCCTCTCTGCTCGGCTTCAGGCCTCCCTCTGGGCACAAGGCGTCTCGCAGTGCACATTCTGGTACCGGAGGACTCACCACCACCAGGCTCACTGTGTTCTTCCACACTGCACAAGAAGTGTCCTGCCTTGCCACCTCACTCTCACCGGCAGCGTCTCAAGGCTCTCCTCCAGAGGTCCGCCGAGTCTGCGCCGCCCCCTGCCGCTAGCAGCAACCACCACACAGAAAATATACTCCCGGGCCCGGCCTCCAGCGCCACCACTCTGTCAGCGCTCTGCTCCCTTCCACTGGACACTGATAGGCCCACGCCTGCTCCTCAGTCTCCGCCGCAGCTCAATGCCTCCATCCACGCTCCACGTCACTCACCGGTGCAACTGCAAACTCCTTCAGTCCGGCTTCTCCTCCGACATCGGGCCCCGCCAGCCAGTTCATGCTATGGGCCTCCGGAGGGCAACACCTCGGGCACTGGCTGTCCCATTCTCCGTCCCCGTGGGGCCCGACCGTCCCTCAGGCACAGCAAGCCCAGCCTACCCGCTTGCTAACAGTCCCGCCGGGCCCGCACTCGTCCCCGCCGCCGTCCAACCGCCGCGGGCTCGTCCTAAGATGGCGGCCCCCACCTCACAGTGCCGATATCTGCCGTCCAAACCCCACGGCTCTCCTTTGCGCCACAGGGGGAAGAAGCAGGGGCGCCGCGCCAGTCCCAGCACCCCGCCAGTCCTCATTAGTGGTGGGCAGCCCCACAGGACCTCGGCTGTCTCAGCCCGCCGCTCCGGAACCCTCACAAGATGGCGGCCATGCCTGAGCCCAGCGAGGTTCTTCAGTCCTCCAGTGCTAGTGGGGTGCACCCGCAGTCCCCCCCGGTAAGCGCCGCAGTCCGATCCGCCGCTCTGTCCGCGGCACACCAGCTCCCTGGCCCAGGAGGGTCCATAGTAGCCTGGCAGGGCCCACAGCCGCCCGCAGCAATTCAGGCCTCACAGGTCTCCTGGGCCGCCCAGGGCGCCAATCTCCTTGCAGCTGAAACTCTCTTTAAGGAAGCTGCTTTTCCGCTCCCAGCTGTCTCCCTCGATTTCGGCACCAGAACTGCACCGGGATCGGGACCGACTGTAGCTGTGACAGCCCGCAAGCCGTTGCTGGTGAAGGCCGTCGGCAGGAGCTCCGGAGCAGAACGTCTGCTCACGCCGCCATCTTGGCCACGCCCCCCAAAATAGTTTTTAAAATCATTCTCCCTAGAGTCGTTCTTTTTAGTTGAATCTTCTTTGGGATTCATACTGCCTTTCCTCATACTGGTATTTTTTTTACTCGGCTTAGCCAACTTCGGAGTACTTGGTGCTATTTTCTTAGATGTTTTTGTAACTTCCACTACTCCCCCACTTCCTTCATTCAATTTCTCTGTTGGGATCAGGTTTTTTTGCCTCTTCTGAGGGGGTTGTGAAAAAGAATCAGGGTCGCTAAGTATTATTTTGTCGGTCCTATTCTGCACACACCCGTTCTGGGATGTTATATCTTATAGGCTCACCCCTAGCGTACCAGGCAGTCCTTCAGTAGTAATCTCGGAATCAATAGTAGTATACGATGTGCCAGATACTATTGACTCCTCTACCAAGGATATTTGTTTTTCTAGCGCCCCCATCGCTCCAGTGAGGTAACTCAATAGAGTTTGTTGTGTGTCAACCGGGATTTCTTTCTCCGACGAGGGCTGCCCGCTTACTGCCTTTCTTTTACCCACATTTGTACTTAATATATATTACATATATTACGATAAGTCTCTAATCTCAGTCCCTCCCGGCGTCACGGAGAGATTGATCAACTGATTTCTGTACTTATTGTATTTTGACTTTATTAGGTGGAATAATGAAGTATTTGTAGCCACTTTGTGTCGTCAAATTACAGAGATCGTAAATTGAGTGATTACTTGTGAAGAGCATGATGCTTGTCAGGGAATTTCTGTTACAGAGGGAACGTTGAATTTTAGTGCATTCTTTGTGGTGTTTTTTAAAGTCTATTTTTAGAAGGTTGATTCTTTTTGGGAATCAATTTATTTTTGTAGTACTGTTCCTGTGTGTAAACTGTTTGATGATGATTGATTTTTAGGTCTGGTGTTAATGAAGCTCAGTACATTTTACTAAAATTATATGTATAACATAATTACTTTTAGGGGTTTTCAGCCAGCCCTTTTCCTCCATTAGTTTGTTGTTGTGACATTGATATTTTTCTTCTGCCCACTACAGCATATAGTATGGGACAGTTGGTCAGCCATCTTCAGCGATTGGGTAATTTCTTGTAACTGGCAACATTATGTGTTTCACAAGAAGCACATCCACACACAACAGTTCACTGTACCCCATAGACCAGTATCGCCCTGTGAGTTTTTTTTTTTAGAATAAACTATTTTTGTTTTCAGCAAATTTTTATTTTTATATATTGGAGGCGACCAGGACTCTGCATGTTCCTCACCACCTAATAGTATTTTACAAAAGCAATTAAGAAACCATCAAATATTGGCAAAGCTCAAAGGCTGACAGACAATTCTAGACTGATTGGCTTTGACAAAGCGTGTTATATATGTGTGTGCTATTATTTAACTTTGTGTCTTAAGTGCAGGTTGATGTGCAATTACTTCAAAAGATGTATGAGGTGGTGGTGAGTATTCATACAGAAATGCAGTTAGACAGGGCAATTTAGTACATACATTAGAATCTAAGATACCACTCCCCTTAGGATATCCTTTGTTTTGTGGCGTTAGAATTAGGTATGTTACATAATGGTGGTATTCTTCTTTCTCTATGATCAGCTTCTATATTCTCGTTCCTAAAGAGCACATTACTTGGCTCTTTAGTTGCAATGCATTGTGCAGAGCCAGCGACCCTGTGTGCCAGGAGGAGCTGCTGCTGAGGACTTCACGGTGCAGAACAGGCTGCAGCCCGTGTGTATGGAGGATACAATGACCCTGTGTGCCAGAGGAGAGCACCAGGACCATCAATACGTTCAACCTGGTTGGAGTAGTAACCGAAGGAGTTAGGCCGCTGTGGGACCCTGAGCATCTTCCCAGGATGAAGGATTCACATCAGGATCTTTGCACCAGCACCTCTCACATACCTTCCAACCTTTAAACAAATGCCACTGTGTGATGAGGGGACAAAGCCTTGTTACAGAGAGCTACCAGAGAGGCACCCTGCACTAATCTAATTCACCCACTCCTCCCAAAAAACTAAAAACAAAGGGTCTCTGAAGCTGTTGCCGACATCCTGTGGTGTTTCCACACCCTTTAATGGACATTGACTTATTGCAACCTCCAAAGACAAGATGGAAAGCCACTCTGTGCAGTGCTTTCCAGCTCGTCTTCCCTGACACTGTTGACTTTAATAAAGAGAGTGGAATCATGAGACTTTGACTTCTAGTTGGGCTCACCCTGGTGGTTGTCGATTGTGTATGGGGAATAACCACTATCATTAGGAGCAAGGATGTAGTGGGACCCAGGGAACCCCCTGAAGAAATACTACGGCCCTGACCTCAGGGTGGACTGTGCATTTGTTTGTGAATGTCGTATTTTCCCTATGTGTTTGTAGCAGTCCAATAAAATACTTTTATCACAAAAGTAAGTATTTTGCTGGGCAGGTATGTATTGCTACTGCATGTATGTTGAGTTGTGAGTCCTTATTTACCCCTCCAGAGGAAGTCTTGGACTGCTCAGACCAATCTAATTGTGAGAGTAAAGTGCTGAAAAGGCGTACGTGGCCCAGTTGTTTAGCTTCCATAGTAGATTGGGCCCCAGACATCGTGAGTAAAAGGCCTCAACCCGTACAGTTCAACCAGTAACCCCTGCTTGCCTTGTGGCCCTTTGAAAGGGGTTCTGATAGTGCTCCACGCCTTTTTAGGTCTCGGCTAGAAGCGAGCGAAGCTCGCTCTCGCCAGAGACCTTATTGTTAGCGGCTCAGCTTCCCAGGACGACAGCACTGGCCGCGCGCAAGGCGATTTGCGCCGGCCACGCGCACGCGAACGCGCTGTCCTCCTCGGAAGCTGAGACGCTAGCAATACCTTCCGCTGCTTGCGCATGCGCCGTGCCCAATGGAAGGTTTCGGGCTTACGCATGCGCCGTGCCCATTACTGCAGGACCGGCCGCGGCAGACCCGGGGCTGCGGCACCTGCGTATCTAGGGGGGGGCGAGGGGGGCGGACCGCCCCAGGCGGCCCTGTTTTGGAGGCGGCAAGCGCGGCACGTTGCACGCATGGTGATGTGGTCGCGACCGAGTCACGTCATTCCGAAGTCAGGCAGTCTTTCTACAGCATGAAGGGCTGGCCCTTGCAAAAGAACATTAAAATATAAATAACCCTCCGATGCATTACCGAACCAGGAAATAGCGACGCTGCTGCACTAAGACCATCCTCCCCCCCACCGCCCCTCCGGCTTATGGCAAACTCTGAACACCCCCCATGGCAGCAGATCTCACTACAGCGTTTTAACCCCCTCGCTGAGCCCCAGAAGCATGCCAGACTGCTGTGTTTTCCACGAGAGTCACTGCAAACTTGAGGCGGCCCGTTACTGAATAGTGAGTTCCTAATCGTATTTTTCTGCTCAATAACATTCTCTTTTAAAATAGCCTGATCATTCTGATCGTCTTCAGAGGCCTGCTGCCCTGTTTCAAGCAGGAGTGTGCCAGGCAGTGATACGTGATACGGATCCATGCAGCCATGCGTGAAGATGTAAAGAGATTTTTTCAGAGCCTTTGTGTAGGTTTGTTAAAAACCTCACATCTTGGCAAGAACTACAAATATTTCTACTTTCTTATTTCTGTTAGAAAGTTATGACTTTTACGACAAATTAAACTGCACATTTACTCATTTACCATTAGCAAATTGATCTGTCAAAGAAAGCATTGCAGGAAAGAGGTTGGGCCTGATGTACTGTTTGCATGATGTGTGAACTGAAGTAAATGTGCCTGATGTTGGTAACTTGCTGTGGCTGCTAACATTTGCTTCATTCCTAGATGCCTGCCTTGCCCCTATATGTTTCCCTCGTCTTCGCTGCAAAAAAAGTGTCACTCATAGTTGTTGAAATGTTACTCATAATTATGCTGACATTATAAAAAGGTCACACTTAGCAATCTGAAACCTTGGCAGCTATGTTATGTCCGGCCTGCTGTTGTTACCTGTACTTTCGGTGCCAGCTGCGCCCTCCACGTGCACAAACCATGAGCTGAACATTGCAGGCATTGGGTGAGTGCAGAGTGGTGAGTGCAGAGTGGTGAGTGCAGAGTGGTGAGTGCAGAGTGGTGAGTGCAGAGTGGTGAGGGCAGAGTGCAGAGTGCAGAGTGGTGAGTGCAGAGTGGTGAGTGCAGAGTGGTGAGTGCAGAGTGGTGAGTGCAGAGTGGTGAGTGCAGAGTGGTGAGTGCAGAGTGGTGAGTGCAGAGTGGTGAGTGCGCAGAGTGGTGAGTGCGCAGAGTGGTGAGTGCGCAGAGTGGTGAGTGTGCAGAGTGGTGAGGGCAGAGTGGTGAGTGTGCAGAGCAGTGAGTGCAGAGCATTGTGTGCTGTTGAGTGCAGAGTGCTGTGTATTGGCAATGTTAATGACAATGCCCATTTATTTTTGATTTAAAGAAAAAAAATGTCATGAGCAATGCCAATAGCTCTACCTTTAATGATGCCGAGACCATTGCATTGCAAATGCTTGTTATTTTTGAGCAATAGATTTGCTGGTGTAGCCATGCAACCTTGCACAAAATGGAATGCTGCTGCCCGATGGTGAGCTCAGCGTGCAGCACAAGCACAAATGACTTAGGGGAGGCGGGGTGGGGGCAGAGCCAAGCTGACCGATTTATTGACACTAAAAACATTTTTTATAACCTGAATATTTTGGTATGTTGTATATAGCAAACTTAGGCCTGTGCCTTGAAATCTGTCCTGTCTGATCACTTTAGAATAATCCACCTAACCATGTGCATAAGCACCCAGAAAATGCACACAAGCATCTACTTAATCTGTGGCATATCTACAGTTTAATATTATGGTGCAACATTATTGGAAGATAGCATTTTAAAAATAATCTACTAGTCTCTCAGTCCTAAGAGTTTCATCTTTGTTTTGCTATGTCCTATCCTTTTTTCACTCTGCTTGGTTGTGGTGGTGGTTCTAATCTCTTGACCTGTTTCATAGCAGTAGACCACCATAAACTCTCAGGCTTGTTGTACCAAAATCCCTCCTGCCCATCTGCCAGACGGCACCCGTGGGTTATCTGCTTGTTTTTTTGTGTGCCTTTCTTTCTGTATTGTGCGAGACACTATGTAACCCAACTTGCATGCCCCCAATGCTATTTATTATTATGTATTCTGACCTTTCAGCAGTTTACCTTTTAGAAAGTATGTCGTTTGATTTTTTTCTGGCTTTAGATAGCTGCATAGCTGCTCGGGTAGCTAGTTGGAGCCTACAAGACATCTATCCACACCCATGAGTGCTTGAGCACTTAGGGCCAGATGTAGCTAATCCCAGATTACCGATTCTTAAATACCGAATCATACCGATTCGGTATTTAAGAACTGCCAATCGGGATTTAAATAAATTTACTGATTTCATTACCGAATCGGTATGATTCGGTGATTACCGAATCAGTATTTACAGATTCGGTAATTGCCATTCATTCCTATACCGATTCGGTAATTGGGGGAAACATTGAAGGGTGGCAGGGTGTCACTTTGACACCGTGTTGCACCCCTCAATTGTGCATGGGTGCACATATTGCAGACATACATGCCCTTAGGGCATGTATGTCTGCAACATGGCACTGTTTAAAAAGCAAAAAAAATGCTTTTTAAAGGGTTTTCATTATTTACCACCAACTAGAAGTTGGTGGTAAATAACGAATTCTTACACCCCTGTAGCACTGATTGCAGTGCTACCTACATGTCAAAATACAGAATCGGTAATTTTACCGATTTGGTATTTTACAGAATCGGTAAAATTACTGATTCGGTAAAATGACCGAATCTGTATTTTTTTTTGTGTCTGTATTTTAACATGCCCCTACATCTCCATCTTCAAATACCGGTCGGTAACGGCCGAAATGGGCCGTTACCGACCGGTATTTGCCTTCCTACATCTGGCCCTTAGAGAGTTCATGCAGTTATTGCCCCACCCACCTACAAAGCACCAAAACGATCACTCGGTGTACAGGATTTCTGTCAGTCCCAGAGTGCAGGTACCTACTTTGGGCACAGTTGACATTGTCAATTTTTTAAATGTTTATTTTCTAGACTGCTAATCATGTTGCCTTGCTTCAACATATTGGTGCTTTGTAGACCACAACGCTATCCAATATGTGAAGTTCAGCAGTGATGATAATGTAAGGTTTCATAAGGTAGGGTTAGACTTTGAATGCTTGGATCCAACGAAGTGCAGGAGTAGGTTTACTGTCAAGTATATTCAGTCAGATTATTACTGATGTGATTTTGTGAAGGTGGTTGGGTTCAGGGGTGTTCGGGTGTGACATTACAGTACCCCTTCACTCAGCAAAGGTGCTTCCCAAATCTTTGTAATTTTTGTCCTTGGAAGATGTAAATCTTTCCACATTACTGAAGTGCTTAAATTTGCCTCGATTATTTGCATCAATCATCCCTTTTACACTGGATACATTACTTCCTTTGAGAACGGCACGTTTTTTGCCCATTTATCTTTCTTCAAGGAATCCACCTTGCATGTGTGCTATAAGCTGGAACATTTCATTATTTCTCATTTACAGTTTTAAGCTAGCCACGTACTGTTAGTTGAAGTAGATAATATGCAATGGTCAGTCAAGCATTGTGAATATATTGCATCATCGTGGGAGCGAAGATGCATCACCTCCAACAGGTTTACAGTGTTTTGGAAGCTGTCTGGGGGAACTTTTTTTTTTTTTTAAATATATGTTTATTGATTTTCATCAAGAAGAATAACATCAGCAAACATGACTGCTGTTACAATATGAGTCATACGAACAAACCCCCTACCCTCCCTTACCCGCACCCTTCCCAGTAGCTGAAACAGATACAGTTCCTAGATGATGTAAACGTACATTTGGCCCAATAGTTGCATACATGTAAAATCAATACCTTAATGACCTGGAACCAGACATGTAGTAAAAACCAAAATTGATCCACCAACGAAGGCAATAGGGCATAAGTGCACTCCCACCATAGAGCAATGCTGAGGTCAGTTAGAGAGCCCGATCAGGGAGCCAGCACAAACCTATATGTACAGAATCATAAGGAATCCGGACTAGTTAGCAAGTATGCTGTAAGCGGGGCCGAGAAGTCCTTGGGACGAGAGGTCTCAGGTAGTTCCTCCTCATAGGTTTGTAACTGAGTTTTACAGTACAGCAGATTGCGGAGCCATTTTTTTTTTTGGTTGGAGTGGCTTTCGCCCCCCAGCATTGCGCCACAGCTCTCTTGGAAAGCAGGGTAGACAGTGCAATTATTCGCCTATTACAGGGTTTGAAGTATTTTACATACCCTTGCAAGCAGAGTTCATGGGTGCAATGTACTGGTTCCTGAATGACATCCGTTAGCATCTTTGTCACGTCCTTCACACGCACACAGTGCCATGCCATGTGCAAAAAGTCTGCATCTGCTAATGCCACACCTCACACAATTATCATTATCTCGCAAACCTTATTTAAAGAGCTGCACCAGGGTATAATATAATTGATGCAGAAACTTAAAATGTATTATTCTCAAATTACAATTAGCTGTTAGGCGGCCAGTGAGGGTACAACAAGCAATCCAGACATCAGGGGTGAGAGCGTCTCCCAGCACTACCTGACATTTCACAAGTGAGGGGTGCTCGTGCTGTTCCCGCTCTCGTAGAGACGCATTATAGAGTTTTGTAATTAGTCCCTGACGCTCCTCTCCCGCCAGCATCACCTGCAAAGCCCGTAAAGTGGTAGGCTCAGTCAGGTAGTAAGGATAAACAGCCCTGATGGCCTGCGCACTCTTACGTACTTGAAACCGAGAATAAAACCTCGGTTATCACCCTTTTGCACTTCCCGCAGTGATTTAAATTGACCCTTCTCGTAAAGATCCCCCATCCGTATGACACCACCTACTTTGGCCAGCTCGCTAAGGGCTTGCTTTTGACATGCCGCTGATATATCCGGATGGGACGCCAGGGGCAACAAAGGAGCATAAAAATGCGATAGTTGAACTCTTTCAGCCAATTGCCGCCAAGCCCAAGACGTACACTGTACTGGATTGATCTCAGTCTGAGGACCACCCGTGCCCCCCGACAGTCGCCGCTTGACCGCCATTGGGAGGACCGCATCCGCCTCTATAGCCAAATGGGGCTGGAAACGCTGCGAGAAATGCCAATAATGAGCAAACTGAACCTGAGTACAAAGATAGTACAGGCTAAAATCTGGAGCCTCAAAGCCCCCCCCGCTCAAACGGCTGCACCAGAAGATCCCACCTGCACCAGGACCATTTCCTGCCCCAGACGAATGTCGTTAACGTGGACTGGAGAGTTTTGAAGAGTGCCACATTCAGTTTAATAGGGATATTGACGAAAAAATATAGTAGTTTGGGGAGAAAGGTCATTTTTACGACTGCAATTCTATCCGCCAAAGGGAGGGGCAGATGAGCCCATCGCTCGGCCCGCTCAGTGATACATGTGATCGCATGACCATAGTTCTCCGAAATCACTACCTCTGAGTCCCTATATAGCCAGACTCCCAGATACTTCACAGGGTTCGTAGTCCAGGTCAACGTGAACTCCAATTCGATATCCTTCGTGTGTGCCGTAAGGGGGAAGACCACTGACTTCGACCAGTTGATCCCTAGTCCAGAGAATCGCTCCAATTTGATATATTCCCTGAGCAATTCAGGCAAGTACACCTCCGGTTCGCGCACATATAGTAACATGTCTGCATATAACGAGACGACCAGCGGTCCCTGTCGGAATCGCAACGCAGCCGCCCCATGTTTTTGCCGAAGCTTACAGGCTAGGGGTTCAAGGGCAAGCGAAAATAGCATTGGTGACAGTGGGCATCCCTGTCGCATGCCACCCCTAATCTGGATCGGAGATGACACCCACCGTTCACTCTCACCCTGCCACTGGTTCGTCATAAAGCACCCGGATCCATTGTAAAAAGAAGGGAGGAAAACCCATTCGGTTCAGAACTATAAACAAGAAAGGCCATTGCAAAGAGTCTAAAACCTTTGCCGCGTTGAGCAGCGCAGCAGCAGCCTGGAAATCGGGGTCAAAATAATGTATAGTGGAAAAGATAGTTCGGGGATTATGCGTAGTTGAATGCGCCGTGACAAATCCGGACTGGTCGGGTAGGACCAATAGGGGAACTAACAGCTGCATCCGAGTTGCAATCATTTTTGCAAGAAGTTTTGCATCGATATTTATTATTGAGAGTGGCTTGTACGATTCACATTTATTTTGAGGCTTGTCAGGCTTCAACAGGGCCACTAATAAGGCCTCCCTGAGGGATGGTAGCAGCTTTCCCGAGTCGTATGCTTCCGCAAATACTTCTAATCATCGTGAAGCCAGTTCCGATTCGTACTCCTTATAGAATTCACTAGGCAGGCCATCCATTCCGGCTGCCTTGCAAGTCGGCAGCGACATTATAGCCATCTTGACGTCCTCTTCCTCAAACGGCAGCACCAGATATTCCCGGTGCGTGTTGGAGAGCCAGCCTAATGCCAGATCATCCAAGTATGCGCCAATCTCCTCGAGGGACAAATCATTTTTGGCGGCGTATAACTGGGTGTAAAATTGTACAATTGTATCACTAATTTCTGGGGTAGAGTAGTGAGCTACACCGTCTTTGTCCTGCATTTCCGCAATGTGTTCCTGGGTCCTCGGCGCAGCCTGTTTTTGCGCCAGGGATCGACTCTTGTGCCCCCTTCCCCATAATAACGAGCTGTCTTAAGACGGGCACAGTGGAGCAATTCCTGATCCACTGTCTCATTGTGCTCTGTGACAAGTGTTCGTATGGCTTTCAGTTTTGCCGGAGAGGGGTTGACTTCATACTCCCGTTCGAGTGCGGAGATATCCGAGGCCAGCTTTTTAATGCGGCACCGGATATCTCGCAGCACTCCCGCCTGGGCTCCGATACACACCCCTCTAATAGTAACCTTAAAGGCTTCCCAAAACACCCCTGCGCTGTCAACAGTGCCCTAATTTTCCCTAAAAAGTTTCCTATCGCCTCAGGGACTGTCTGTTTAAAAACCGGGTCTGCCAGTTCTGTGGGTTGTAGACGCCACGAGTAAGGCGGACGTTCGCACGTGGGGACCTGCAGGTCCAGGGCTACTGGAGAATGATCCGACAGTGTTCGCGCTTCATGCTTCACCCCCTTCACTCACGAGCAAGCCGTCTCAGAGAGCAGCCAGGAGTCTATTCGAGACCAGGACCCATGATCTGTGGATACAAACGTACTCTCCCGACTTTCAGGATGGCGACACCTCCATATATAATAGAGGTTCCCTGCATCACAAATCCCCCGTATTGCCTCAGAAGCCTGCTTAGGGAGAACCTTACCACTGGCTGTTTTATCTAACAATAAATCCAGGCCTACATTAAAATCGCCACCCCAAATGAGCGCCCCAGGAGGAAAAGCAGAGATTGTACGCCACACATCCGAATAGAAAGAAGGGTCATCTGTATTTGCACCATACACATTCATCAGCAATACACTCATACCACCCAAACAGCCATGCAGAAGTGCCACTCGTCCCTGCTCATCCGTCTCCGCCCGAATCACTGTGAACGGAACCCCTTTTTTAATAAGTAGTAGTACCCCCTACAATATGAAGAATAGGAGGGACCAACTTTGACTCTTGCCCAGGTTGTTCCCAACTTCCTGGCTGATTCAACAGTTAGGTGGGTCTCCTGTAACAGGGCCACTTGCACACCCATACGATCTAAATAGGCGAAAACAGACCTAATCTTTTTTGTTAAGCCCTCGCACGTTCCAGGTGAGGAATCTGACCGTATTATTCATATATAGTGGCATACGTTAGTGGATGAAGTTGCCATGTTTCTGGGGCATACATTCCAGGCCAAACAAGTAAAAAGGAACCATTTTTTAATAGGAGACTAAGGAAAGAAATATATGGTACGTTCACATCTCAATTTTGCCATTCCTGCAAAAAGCCCCCCAACTTCCCTTTCCCACATCCCCCCCTCCCACTTCAGCACCCCCAACTCGCCAAAACCATCCTGTCCCTGAACACCCCTACCCCAACTAAGAACAGAGAGCAAAGTGTATATGCGGGGTACACCCATTAGGGGGCGTTGAGAACTACTGTCCTCCTATCTAGTAGGAGGTGGCCAAGCAAAACATTGTCTGTGCCTAAAGTCCAATTCTAAGCAATAATATCAGAAGCCCCAGAGGGTGTTATTATACAGCATAGTAGGGGTCCACAACCTGTAGGGAGAAAAGGTTATCACTCAGCAACTGTAAGCAGCATAGATATACATCAAAATTAACTGGTCCCCCCGGACCTATACACAACACCTCAAACAGTAAATATCTAACTGTGTCGCTATCTACGTCAATCCTCAGTTTCGGAAGTTGCTTGGGATTCTCGTCGTCACTTCTTCAGTTGCTTAGCGTGTTCCATTGCGCCTTAGGAGTGGTGAAAATTTTGTAGGCACTATCAGAACCTATCTTCAGGCGGGCTGGGTACAAATTTGCGTACGGGGCCCCTTCAGTTTGTAAAAACTTTTTGACAGCGGCAAATTCTATGCGCGCCACCTGCACAGCTACAGTGAAATCTGGGAAAAATGCTACGGTGTTTCCTTGATGTTCAATGGTCCCTTTCTCCCTGACCATGCGCAAGATAGAGTCTCGATCCCTGTAATTGAGCACCCGAGCAATTACTGGGCGCGGCAGAGCACCTGGGACAGGTTTAGGAGCAAGGGACCGATGAGCACGCTCAATAATAAACATATGGGACAGGTGAGCAGTTCCAAAAATATCAGCGATCAGCTGTTTTATAAATGACTCAATTTTCCCCACATTTGTGGACTCTGGCAGCCCAGTGATGCAAATATTGTTCTGCTGGGAACGGGCCTCCAAATCCTCATTCTTTGCTTGAATGAGGGAGAGGACCTTCTCCATATTCAGAGTCTTCCCTGCGACTTCGCTCAGCCCATCCTCAGTGGCAGACACCCGTTGTTCAACCTCTCCCATGCGGGCATTTTGTTTCTCTAGCTGGGAGGACATGTGGTCCAGATGGTGATTAACAGCCGTCATTGTGCCTTCTATAGACTGGAGGCTACGTTGCACGGCAAGAAGTGTGGCCTCCAGAGAGTCCCTGGGGCATCAACCGCCGAGTCTGAAGCTGCTCCCTGGGAGGGTTTTGGAGCCTTGTGCGTCTCCAACGTGAGGCGCGACTGTGATTTCTCAGTCCGGCCCATGATGTCGTCAATGAGGATCACTCTCCTGCACAAGAAGGGACTACACCCCCTAGGTACAGGGCAGGGGGACCAAGCAAGCCCAAGACCGCTGTAGACAATATAGTAAAGGCCCCTACACCATGCACAGCGGTACAAAAGGGGGTGGTGATGGACGGAGCATCTGAACCAATCAAACACTCACATCCAGTCAACAAATTTGGGTTTAATCCATCACCGTTCTTTAGCCCACACTGCCACCCCAGTTCAGACATGGCCATATGCAGATCAGTCTGACCCTGTGCCTCATGGGAACAGTCCAGCCCGAACTGCCACCATGCACAGCAGCAGGGGTCAAATACAGTCTCCACATAGAGCAGGCAAGCCAGCCAATGCACAAAATTGATCCAAGGCCCCTCACGTCAGCTGCAGACAGGGCTGCAAAGTGCGAAGAACCAGCAACGCAGCAGATCGAGCTGTATCGGGCAAGGCGCTCAGCAGCAATGTCAGGCCTCTAATCGCACCCTCGCGCCTTCTACTCTCCTAGGCCCAAGGGAATGGTTCTGGACAATCTGGAAATAGGACAGTCCAAGCTGGTAGCGCGAAGCAAGAGTCTCCCTGCGCTGTTACATGCCCTGCGCCATTTAGCAAGCCGCAATCTGAGGGCAGTCACACCACGGCGTGCATTATTTCAAGGCCGGCGCTGTGTGGCAGGGTGGCGGAGTAAGCAGCATTCGTAGGCCTCAGGGCAGGAACGTTGCAGGCCGCGGCTCGGCCTAGCCCCACCACCGCAGCAACATGTGAACCCCAGCACCCAGCAGCGGAGCCCAAGCCGCGGAGCGCACCTGGACTGCCCTGCCTCCACAGACGCAGGCCCAGCACACGCCGCGTCCCCACTCACCGCCGCTAGCACCAGGGATCCGAGTGCCGCCGTCGGCCGGGGTCCTCCGCTCCGCCACGCACACCCGGCAAGGGGCCTCTCACCGCCTCACAGCGCCAAGGCTCAAGGGTTGCTCTCAGTCCGCCACAGTGCCCTTAGAGCAGCAGCCAACTGCGGCCAGGACCAGGGCACCAATGAAGTCGCTAGCACCGATTGTGGCGCCACCGACTCAGTGAATGGTCAAGAGGCCTCCAGTTTCACGGTCTCGCGGGCGCCGCCATTTCGTGCTCTGGAGCTCTTATACCAATTCCTCTGCCTCCGCGAGTAGGTAGCGACATGACCAGCCCAGCTGTTAAATCGGGGTGCTTTCCTCTATTTGTTACATCCCCTTAGGGCTTCGGATGGCAAGGATTAGTGGCGGATAAATGAAGGAGTGGAGCTCAGCCGGGCAGAGCCTCACACGGGTGTGGCCATCTTGCCATGCGCCCTCTAGCGCCCCTCTTGGGAACATTTTTGGAATGCAGTGTCGGTATGAGAAACATGTACAAATGGAAATATCATTAAATTATGTAATTCACTAGAGGAATGTTTAATAGCTCAGCTTTCCCCCAGAGGCATTAGCGTTGCAATAGCATACATATTGTGCAGGATGCAGCACTGTAGACGTCTCATGTGATAAAAGTTGTTGCTTTAATGAACACCTTAATGAAGGAAAGTAAAACATCATTGTTTTTGGTAAAGTTGTGGGGCTATGCATAGTCTACTGACTACCCCAAGGTTTGGCTTACTTCCTGTGGACTTAGAAGCAGATTGTTACATTTTGAAAGTTGAAGCCCCTAAGGATGGGTAAGTGCCCTGTATTAGCACAATGTTGTTCTGCAGAGAAGATTTTTAAATTCAAGGTTTGAGTAATACTGGAGAAGAGTTAATATGATGTTTTTTCTCCATTTGTATCTTGTAATTAGATATTGGATTCCAGTTTCTCTGACGTTTGCCTTATTCCGTTTTGGAGACATGGAAGTGCTTTTCCAAGTAAGTTTTGATCAACCAGTTTTTAAAAAGCATCCTTTTGCCTTATTCAATTTACTCGGTCAAGCATAATTTTGTTTTAGTAGCCTTCACAAAGATTTCAATTTGTTTATTGTTTTGGGGAAAAGCATATTGCATTGAACTGATGCAGGGGCGCCATACATCTCGGACTCGCATGTGAAACCATGCACCTTTTTATCTTATCGAGAGAAAGGCCAATTATAACCAGTCTATAAAACTTCACTTTGCCTTGTCTGGATGAAGATTGACAGGCAGTATTCGTTTAACTTGCCTGTACAAATCTTGATTTTTGAATTATGAGATTGCCATCATAATGCCCCTGGTACAACTGGAAACATAGCAAATGAATTTGGAAGCCCAAGAGAGTTATTAAACTTGAGGATTTAGGTATAGGTTTTTGAATTGCCATTGGTAGCTTATTAAAGCCATTAGAAAAGCAGTCGGTAAAACATACATTTTCTCATCCGTCTAACCTCATTAGAAGGCACACTTCAGCCACAGACCACATGGAAATCAAAATCTACATTTTTGCCATAGTCCAATCAGATTGTCAGAATTACGGAAACCCAATGTGGAAAACATAATGTATCCGTGCTGAACACGATGGTGAGATTAATTGATTAGGATACTACCATTAAGTTGGGGGCTAAGGAGAACCAAAGTGGGTAGTCTAGCCTTGTGGGGGTCTTAGCTGAAAAGCAATGACTAATTCTTCCAAGGCTAATCATTAAGGCAATTATTTTGCATTCTTGTGCGGATGGCTTGGTATGACATAAAAGGAGATGCTGGCAAATTATGGATTTACCTAAGCTCAAATAAAGTATTAAGTCTTTAGCTTGCATATTAAAGTAAAACCCAAATAATGGAGAGGCTGGTGATAGGAAGCGGAAAACGGAAAAGAATGAGTAAGAGGATTCTAGCTGGATACTACAGTAAAGCGCCATGCCTGTATAGAGTGAGAAGCAAAACAATGGGTTGTCTTTGGAGAGGACGGAGTCTAGCCAGTTCAAGAACAGACACCCCTACACAGCCCAAAATAGGCACACAATGAACATTTTGTGTTTGAATTGCAAGCTGCACGCGTAGATGTTGCAGTACTAGTGTGATAACATCATCTGTATCTAATGCTACTTGAATATGAGTCAATACTTCATGAGTTGCAGTAGGCTGCCTCAAAAGAGATCAAGTAGGTTCTGGTCCTTTGTAAACACCGGCACTTAGTAAGCAAGCTTATCCACAATAGGAACATTGGAAAAAGGTAGTACACTTGCAGGATTGTGTGGTTTCAGAGATGTTTGCAAAATGTAATGTTAAAATTGCTTGTGCATGATTATTGCATTTGAATAGTCTTCCGTTATTTACTTTTGTATATGAAGTCACAGATTGTGTCGTATCTGCCTTATTTTATGTGTTCAGTAAAGTCTTGCATTTATAACTAAGTTAATTAGTTGTAACTAAAGTATCCATTTTGGTGATATTTGTTGAGGTTGCCTAACCTTGCTCGGCAGTACTGTGATCATTCCTGTAATTGTTTTACCATAGCAAGTTACATTGCACGGAGATTGTGTCTGCAACACGTATAGAATATTAAAGGTCAGAAATAGCTAAGAATAAAGTAATTGATTCTTGAAAAATAACTTTATTTTCTCAAACACAATAGCCATCAAATTAGGTGAATTTTTTTTTGAGTTCTGTGATTTGTGCAGTCCCATTTTGTATTGCGGCTATTTTACAGCAGGTACTTTTAGCTATGTACAATTAAATTACTAGAACTGTTTGTAGGTTCAGTTATATTTCACTTATTGCCTGTCAACCCAAACTCTTGTGCTTTCTTTAAGAGTACATATGGCTTTTAACACAGTAAGCAAATAACCTATGCTAATGTAAAATCACGGAAGTAAGAGCTACCTTTACCTTTATTTATATGTTTTAAGGTGTTCTGCTCTTCAAAAGATACCAGAGACTCGATTAGTTGAGACATGAGTAACTTTGCAAGTCCTGTGCATTCCCATACAGTTTTGTAAAGTTACGCTTTTGAACTACTGAAAGCCTCACAGGCTAGGCACAGAAATCCAAGAACATAAAAAACTTCCATGTCCAGAGTTAAGGTGACCTGCATTTTAACTTTTACCCTCTTCATCTCCGCATGCTGTATGTGTCCACATTTAGAACTTCTTTATCCTGCACCCCAGAAAATATGGGAGTGTTTTAGGCGTTTTATAGGCCCAGTCTTCACACTTACTTGAGCACTTACATCTTTGTTTAGGTGTTCAAATTGAGTGTGAACAATGATTTTGATTGGTAATTACCACAAATGTATAATTTATTGGTAATTCGCGCATTTCCAATGGCTCGTCCTTTGCTCTCCCATTAGTAATGTCTGTTTCCATTTATACCGTAAACTTCTGACCATAGAAATTCTGCATTACTAATGGAATTTTTATAATCTGAAGGTATCTCATGTTATGTAATTCCACAAATCATGATTGGGTGGATCAGATTAAGAATTCTGACCATAAATCAACATTTGAGCATTAATACTTGTAACTTACAAAATGTTAAGAGAATGAAGCTGCAGACATCAGAAGGGTGCTTGAAAGTATGTGCACTAAGGTTTCAATTGGATGTTCCCAGTCCCACATCGCAATTCTGTTTAGCTGGGGATAACAAAAGTTTTTTATTGCTAGTACGGTATTGTTTGCATAGATTGAGTGGTCTTAAACAATAATGCCTTTCAGAGGAGTATCCATACATAAATAGAGTAGAAAAAGGAGGCAATAGAACGCCCTAATCCATTATTATAGTAAAATATAGTTGCCCCGTTTCTAATAATACATGCTCTTCTGTAGAACAATTCTCAAAATATTTCAGTTCCACGGTTTTGGAAACAGGGGCAGATGTTACTTTACCTATAATTAAGGGTTCATAGCAGAGAACCAAACAGTGAGATTTAATAATACACAGGGAAAATATTAGATGCACCAAGTTGCTTCATAGCAAATATCCAACACACTTTTGTGGCAAGCTGTGTCTGTAATCCAAAAGAAGCTTGCACCTAATTAAAATACATAAGGGTTATTGCTACACACTGTGGTGGGGCTTAAGGAGAGTCAAGGGGATCTTTATTGAACTTTATTGGTGAATCAAAAGCCAATTGAATGGAATTCAAGAAGCCTCACTTGGGGGAGGAGCCAAGCAGGCATTCGAAATGGCCGCATAGTCGCTCTGCTCCGTGAGCCCTTTCGCCCCACACGTATATCCTGGCGTTCATCCTGAGTCGCGAAGGCGTACTTAATAGGAGAAGGAGAACAAGCACTTACCGTCTGCTCCTGAGGCTCCTGCGTGCGGCAGTCCCTGAGAACTGGCCCCCGACTGCTCTGCGGCCCACGTGGTGAGGAGACCGGGGCGTTGACCTGGACGTGCATCCGGCCGCGGCTGCAACAACAGCGGCCGTTGGTAGCGGTGAGGAGCCGGCCGGAGGGTGCCGTTGACTTGAAGGGCCGCTGATGGCGGTTAAGGCCCGGTCCACTTGGCGGTGACCCTTGAGGGGCAGTGTGGCGAGACCGGATCGGAGGAGGCGCATGACTCCTGCCCCCTCCCCAAACTTTTTGCCCGGGCATAACCAAGGATTGCCCCCGATATAGGCGGGCGACTCCCGGGGTGCGGCAGGGATTTTAGCCTTTTGGTGACTCTCCTTCGGGGAGCCCGCCTCACAGTTTTGAGCCCCGGTGGTACATCCCGTGGCACCCCGCACTGGGGCCTGGTCCCTGAGTGAGGTGAAGAGGAACGGGGCCAAATTGACTATGATGGCGGCTGGTGCCCTCCTTTACTGTCCTTGTCCACGTCGGACGGCTGTCGCACGAGTGGGGCCGAGATGCTTGCAACGTACGCAGGAGCCCACATCCAAGGACGTATTGGCTGCCCTAACGGTTCTGCACGAGACCCTGATTTGTCAAGCCCGGGACCTGGGTAGAAGAATGGCCGCAATTGCTGTCTCGCCCTCTCTAGCGGCCACGGTCCGATCCCAAGGGACAGCCGACTAATCTGTAGCTGAGTCCGCGGAGGGAGTCCCGGCCCTGCCTAGGTACCAAGAGCCGCTGAAAGACCCGGCTCCCGTGTCCGCTTGGGCCGACATGGTTACACGTGTGGATGTCTCTTCGGGACACATGTTCAACTGGCGGCTGGGGACAAAACGCTATTTTCCTTATTGGACTGCCCCAGCTATGTTGTAGAATGGGTAGAATGGCCTCCAAAGGAGTTTGTTTTTAAAAATAAATTAGGTTGTACAAATAGATTAAAAACAGGTAACTTAATTGTCCTGGGTAAAGTTAATTTCAGTGGATCAAGTCAAATAACATAAATCTCAGACTACCAAAACATGACAATACTTCACATTAGGACAATAATTAACATTAAAACAATAACCACTAGACATGTGTATAAGCAAAAAAGTAGATTTTATCAAACTTAAATCTTGCAGGGAAAAATACAATAAACAAATATATGCAAACACAGGAATACATTATTATTGTTTATTATATATGCATATATTTGTTTATTGTATTTTTCCCTGCAAGATTTAAGTTTGATAAAATCTACTTTTTTGCTTATACACATGTCTAGTGGTTATTGTTTTAATGTTAATTATTGTCTTAATGTGAAGTATTGGCATGTTTTGGTAGTCTGAGATTTATGTTATTTGACTTGATCCACTGAAATTAACTTTACCCAGGACAATTAAGTTACCTGTTTTTAATCTATTTGTACAACCTAATTTATTTTTAAAAACAAACTCCTTTGGAGGCCATTCTACCCATTCTAATACTTTTTACCCAGCCCCCAAAGGTTTACTGGGTTGCTCACTTTATTCACTATACCAGCTATGTTGTGGCGCTTGCTGGACTGTGTGACTCTCCTTTCCTGGATGGTACTACTGTGTGTGAACTCTGGGAAGTTTCCGGGGTCAGCGTCGATATTACCGGATCTCCGCTGTTGATACTTGGATGGGTTTGGATGGTTGTACTTTCCTATGGCTACGCCCCGACATGACCCGCCCAGATTGTTTGGACCCCTCGGGCTGTTTTGTCAACCGGTTGACGAGTGGACTTATGGCGGTACCATTGCCAGACAGGGACAGGGATGATGTGGTTCGCAGTCTATTGGTTTTATTGTTAACAGACGGTGCTGTGGGTATGTTTGATAGGGATTTATCGCTGTCATGGCCGGGACTTGATGTTCTTCTGTACTGTACTACTTCATTTCTGAGATTTCCCCAGGTGTAGGGGTGATGGGCGGGGTCGGGCGGCAAGACAGAGGGCCCTCCTCCGCTTATTCTTCTTTTTCTCATCTTCTTCTTTCTATATTTTGGATCTCCATTAGGGCGAAAGGCACCCCGCGGGAGGGGTAGGCCATGGCCTTCTGCGGGTGTGTAGGGTGGGGGGTTGGGGGATGGGCGTTCGTTCGGTATTTGTTTCTATGGACCTTTAGTCTTTCCTCTCTTTTTAGTGTCGTCGACGTTCATGGTCTCTGCAATATGTTTAGTTTTGAGGGGTGGGGTTTAGACTCGCTACGTGCTGGGGTTGTGCCTGCATTTCTCCTGCTTTGTGTATCTTTCCCCCGATAATTCCTTCGTAGCTGTACTGTTTGTAGATATCCTGATTCGCGCGCAGTATTGTAGGACTGTGTACGACTGGGCGACACCCTTTTAGTTCCTTATTTGAAAATGAACCTCTCAAATCCTGATTTCAAGTTTGTGCACCTGATTACAAGATCTGTTCTGGTATTTTACGACCCCGGTTTTTCGAAATGCTATGACCTTGCATATTGATTGCAGTACTCTTGCTTAACTTAGCGGCCGGCCGGGATGGTTGTAGGGCCATACTTGTAATTGCTTATACTACTAATAAAGGTTTAATAAAAAAAAAAAAAGAAGCCTCACTTCATGATTTCTTCGTGCTAACTCAATTGGTAACTGTCTTCTAGACAAATTGGGTGATTTTTTTTTCAGTTTTATTTTACTGAAAGGAATGTTTTGTCCTCCTTTGAAATATGTTGCTTTCCATCCATCTTATCTTATTATTACTCTTTGTCAGGCATTATGAATCTTGCATCCTCCACTCAAGCTGTGGGCTGATTGTAATTTATCTGAAACCTTTGTTTATCCATCGGGCCTTATCAAGGGCCACAATACATGCCACAGGAACTCTTTAATGTCACCCTGTGATTTTTAGGTCGAGCCTGGGAACACGCATCCGAAGGATGCGGTCCAGGTGGAGAACTATAGCTAGCTGACACTGGGGAATGACGGACAAGAAACTGCCACGCGCTTCTCCCCGGCTGGATTCAGCTGCGTGCACGCGCACCCACACTCACGCATGCGCACATCACAGCCACACGCATACACAGCCACACGCATACACAGCCACACGCATACACAGGCACACCCCGCCCCCGCACCTACACACACACTAGCGCATCTACACGCACACACAGAGACCCCCACACACACACCAGCGCACCTACACACACGCACGCACACATACAAAGACCCCCCTCCCCCCGCCGCCGCAATCGCACACATACACACACACACACACACACACCAGCACCGGACCCCACTCACCGGCTACGCAGGATTTCTCTTCTCTGGGGCTGCCCCGGGTCTCTCCCTAGCTCACGGGAGCCCCGGGCCGCGGGAGGACTCGGCTTCTTTGCTCCATCCCGGCGGGCAGCCAATCATAGCCCAGCAGCAGGCGGGACTTCCTTCTTTCTTCTGGCCCGGCGTCTTCTCTCCCGTTGCCTGGCTTCCTGCCTCAGGGGTCCGCCAATAGCAGCGCGGCCCCGAGCAGGGAGGCGGGCACAGCGTTCGGAAGTTTTGTTTCTGTTTGGACAAGTGAGATATGCTCATGAGGCGTGGGGTAAACATATTAATTGGTACTGTGCATGGTTTATGTGTTAGTGATTTTTGCAGGTAACTTAAAGTAGTTTATGAGGATATAGTTTTATAATTAATGTATTATTTTTGTCGCTTTACATAAAATGTGTGTGAATTTGTGGATGTAAGGAAAGGGATTTACCCAGAAGTTACGAGTAATTGCTATGACACGTGACAACCAGCCGAGCGGCGCGCACAGTCTCCAGTGTGTCACAGGGGTCCGCCAATGGCAGTGCGGCCCCGAGCAGGGAGGCGGGCACAGCGTTCGGAAGTTTTGTTTCTGTTTGGACAAGTGAGATACCAATGGCAGCGCGGCCCCGAGCAGGGAGGCGGGCACAGCGGGCACAGCGTTCGGAAGTTTTGTTTCTGTTTGGACAAGTGAGATATGCTCATGAGGCGTGGGGTAAACATATTAATTGGTACTGTGCATGGTTTATGTGTTAGTGATTTTTGCAGGTAACTTAAAGTAGTTTATGAGGATATAGTTTTATAATTAATGTATTATTTTTGTTTCTTTACATAAAATGTGTGTGAATTTGTGGATGTAAGGAAAGGGATTTACCCAGAAGTTATGAGTAATTGCTATGACACGTGACAACCAGCCGAGCGGCGCACACAGTCTCCAGTGTGTCAACTGTCAAGTCTCAGTCACATTTCAATTTAGTGCGACTGCGCACTGTGCGCAGCCGGTTGGCAGTGCGGATGTTGGCTTTGGCCAGCTGCATTTCCCGGGTCAGGAACCCAACATGTGCACAGTGGCTTCTGGTCAGCAAGGCACAGGGCAGTGGAGCGTCTGGCAGGGCAGCACAGAGGACAGGCTCCGCGGACACCCAGCCTGTCAGAGGAGAGTTTATGGCCTTCCGAAGCAAGAATCTTTTTAGAGAGGGCAGGTGTTTACATAAGCAAATAACATTTTTGGAGCTCTTTAAATCTATGCAGGCATTATGTATCTATCTACGTGTTATCGACAAAGAGCTCTATGAGTCGAGCAAAAAATACTGCCTGCACTTTACATACTGGAAAATTAGAGATTTGAATAGCTCCAAGAATGGTATTTACCTTTCGAAATATTGTCTCCCTTTACAGGATCCAAGCCCAATTATATAGTTCAGAAGGTTAAGGGCATGCCTCAGGGGGATGTAGGTCTGCATGAACAAGGATACTATTTTCATCCAATTATAATGTTCTTTAATTAGGTCTGATAAAAGAAATGCTATCTTTTTTTTGCCTTCCCTGTACTCCTTTTTGATGATAAAGTGGTTCGCTGAAGCAGGGCTAAAGGGGAGAGCAGAGCAAATCAGATGAGCTGGGAGGGAGAAGGCAGACTAGATGTAAGGCAGAGCAAAATAGGGTAGAGAAAAAGAATGGCAGTGCCGACGGAAAACGCAGAGCGAGGTGGTTAAAAAGTCAAACCAGGAATATAAAGGAGAGCTAGGGGAGAAGCAGAAAAGAGCTGAGACAGCGAGGAGAAAAAGTAAAGCCAGGATACAGCAAAGGGCATAGCAAGGGCGCCACAAAGAAAATAGGCGCCCATCCCCTATTTGGGTAGTGCAAGACAGCAGTGGGTCCCTCACACCCATGGGCTCTGGTGGCACAGACCGATGCATCCCTAAATGCTTCACCCCTTAATTGAAGGGTCAAAGAAAGGCGGCAGGGGTAAAATAAAGAGAAGAGAGAGTGCATCCAGACATAGAGCAAGAGAGGTGTCATATCAGGGAGACAAAAGAAAGAGGGAAGTGGGGTGAACTGAGAATAGGCAGTGGAGGAAGGCTAGAGGGGACAGAGACAGACGAGCAGCAAGGGGTGGAGAAGTAGGTTTCCAGTGGTGGGCATGGGCCACACCCATTGTGGCAGTGAGCCACACAGAGGGGGTACTGAGAAGTGGCATCCTTAAACATTTTGGAGACTCACACTTATTTTGTCCTTTAAAAACGAAGCACTGATAAATTGTTAATTGTTTAAAGAAGCTGCTTGGTTTTTGTCATGACTCAGTGGTGTCGTCAGCCAATGCTATTTTTCTTGTTGTAAGTTGGCGCTTCATTGCATATTTAACCAGGCCTGGGGATGGTTAGCAAAGGTTTTGTGTTCCAGGATTATAATTTACTTTTAACATAAATATTGGATCCAATGTGTGCATTGCCCTTGGGCTGTCTAGAACCGTCTGTACTGGCTAAATGTTTCAAACATGATATTACAAATTACAATAACTTTTATTTAAGTATTAATTATTAAAAAAAATAAAAGCCATTGTTATTTGTAATATCAATACATCCAAGTCACGTAAATACAACACATATTGCATTACAAATGCTATAGGTGTCACATTTGCAAAAGTTAAAACTATTGCCATTGTAAATGCCAAAGCTATTAATTTCGCTATTTTCAAAACCAACACATAAATAAAAACATTGCCATTCACAATACCAATAGCTCAAACTTTCCTAATGCGAGACCTATTGCATTGTAAATGCTTGTTGGAACTTGACATGGTGTATCTTTTTCCATTTGAGTGCCACATGATCCCTTTGGTCTTGCAATGGACTTCTGTGAAGGCCATAAAAAAGGCCCCAGTCAGTGATTCACCAGTGGTAGAACAAATAACCCTACCATATTGGCTTCTTGTAATGCTATATAGAACCTTCCACAAAACCCAGTCCCATTTTCACACAGTCTCAGTGGTGTTAGCCTTGCTACAACCCTGTTCTGAAAATCCTTTCAGCTTCTCATGGGAGCAGAAACACGATTTTACCAACTGGACCAGAAACAAGCATCCTGGGACCAGTTTCAGGGCTGCACCCCTCATCAGCCAGGCCAGCTTGACTCCAGCAGGACACAGTCTAGGCATACCCGTCCCACTCTGGGTGACAAATGGGGAAAAAACTATTGATGGTCAGTATGTTGCTTTGGTATCCCAAAGTGGGAACGGTATTCCCAGACATGGGTCCTGTGCTCGCTGCACTACTGGATTCAAGCTAGTCCGGCTGATGAGGGGTGAAACCCTGAAACCGGTCCTAGGATACTTGTTTCTGGTCTACGGAGGACCTGGCTTGGCTGTTGGGACTGGACTCCTCAAAGGGTGATTGCAGATAATGCGAGGGACAGCCTAAGAAGGCAATGCTGTTTCTTCGGCCATGAGGTTGCACCGCTGTCCGATCCAAGGGAGCTGTCATCTTTCCTCTCCCTGATAGGGACATCGGCTGAGAAAGTCCTACAACCAGGCGGACAAGGAACTCTATAAAGAAGGCCTGAAAAAATTTCACATGCTCAAGCACCGCAAGATTAGAGAATATTTTGCCAACTGCATTGATAGCGCAGTTAATTCCACCAAGGAAGTCTTTAACATCACACAATCCTTTATCAATCCCACTGCTTTAGACCCCTTCTTTCGTCCTTCCCCCGACACTCTGTACTAACCTGTCAGACTTTTTTTAGTTAAAAATTCTTGATATCTACTCCACATTTCCTTGAGCAGATGATCTTCCCACCTCCCTGCTGCTTTCAAGCTTGCATGCCTCGCTGTCTGTTTTTTGTCCTCTTCCCCTTGAGGAAACTTTAGCTGAATTACTGAGATGCAATTCAGGCTCCCCTGGAGACCCTTGTCCTGCTTGCTTTTTTAGTTCACTGACACACTGGTTAAATCCAACGCTCAACCAGATTTGGAACACCTCTCCGGAGACCGGCATCTTTCCTATGATTTGGAAACACCCCTATTTACTCCTGCTTCTTAAGAAATCCGCAGCGGATCCTGAGGCTCTTAGTAATTTCAGTCCTACTTCTCCGCTACCGGCCCCTGCTAAGAGGCTGGTGCATATGCAGCTGGCAACTTACATAGATACATATGGCATCCTCTGTGCATCCCAGTCAGGCTTCAGAGCAGGCCACAGCACGAGACAGCGCTACTGGAAGTCTCTGAATCCATTGGAGAGTCTATGGATCAAGTTGCCTTGGCTATGCTGGTGCTGCTGGACCTATCGGAAGCTTTTGACACAGTGTCACACTCCATCCTACTCAGCATACTTCACCAGGCAGGAGTGTGCTGCAAGGCGCTATCCTGGCTTCGATCGTTTTTGGAGAACCGATCCTAGCAGGTGTTTCTTTGTCTGTTTTTCTCTTCTGCAAAATCTTTAAGGTGTGGGGTGCCTCAAAGATCGGCACTAAGCCTGTTGCTTTTTAACATCTACCTCGCTCCTCTGGCCATACTGATTGAAGCCTGCGGCGTGAAAATGTTGTCCTATGCAGAGGACATGCAACTGGTGTTCGCCTTTAAAGACCATTCAGGTGAGGCATTTCACAATTTAAAGGCATGCCTAAAAGACATCTTAGGCTGGATGCATTAGAACTGGCTGAAATTAAATACTGAGAAAACAGAGGTCCTGTTTTTCAGCCGTGTGCCCCCTCCTCCACCCAGTCTGTGGTGGCCGTCAGAACTGAATCCCCTCCACCCCCCTCAGAGGCTGCCTGGAATCTGGTAATTAGGCGGGACAAAGAGCTCTCCATTTCCACCCAGATACGACATATCTTGGCTACCTGTTTTTGGAAGATGAGGGCCAATAGGAAATGTATCCTTTTCCTGCCAGAAGTTCATCAGAAGACAGTAGTCCATGCGTAAGTCACGTCCTCATTGGACTACGCAAACAGCCTTTATCTGGGGATACCTACATATTTACTGCGCAGGCTCCAACTTATCCAAAGTGCTGCAGCAAGGCTAATCAGGCGGGTACCTTTGTGCCACCATAACTCGCTGCATTTGAGGCACTTCATTGGCTTCCTATAACTAGAAGGGTCAAATTTAAATCTCAGACCCTGGTATTTAGGGCCACCAGAACCGGGAACCCCACAGAAAAGGCTGCAGCTGTACCAGTCAAATCAGCCTTTGCGATCCAACAATTAACGACTCTTGAAAATCCCACAATATCGCCAAGAGATACTGGGCGGCAGATCTTTTACGTTGCAGTCTGCTAAACTTTGAAACTCCCTTCCTCTCCAGTGCGTTTACTTGAATCAGAAACTTAATTCCGGAAAGCCTTAAAGACCTGGTTTTGTAGGCAGTAACTATTGCCATACTTGCCTCTTACGTGAACTATCCACAAGCGCCAGGACACCTCCTTCGAGGAAGCTGTGCGCTTTAGAAACTTTACATTCATTCATTCATTCATTCATTTCTTCCTGAAGGACTGTATCGTAGACCCTTATGAAAGTTTTTTATTTGTGGCTCCAATAAGGAATACAAAAGACACATGCAGACTTTCCCAATGCAGGGTGTGCTCCGGAAAAGATGGAAACAATACAGAGAACTTGATCATCGACTATGGGTGTGAACAAATTTGAATACATTTCGAAAACTATTACAGAAAGAAACACATGATAGTCTAATTCATGATTAATTTGAAAACCGATTTTATTAATATATTTCAAATAGCATTATTAGAAAACCTCTGATATTTTGAGTTTGACAAATGGTTTTGAGTTATTAATTTAAATCCAGTATCAGTAAAGAATATGTTTTGATAGTTATTCTGATTGGATTAGATGTAGGAGTATAACTGCTAGAGAAGTGATTCTGTGACCGTTCATGTATGTTAAAAAATACTGGTTGATTCTGTAAATAATGTAGTCTTCTGATTTTTCCTCCCTGATAAAGTGGTTTTCTGTCAGAAAACACATGTTGTGCTGGCTTGGCTAAATTGAAATTAAAGTTTGCTAAATAAGAATGAATAATCAGATAGATATGATTATTTTATAATCTAAATTATATTGATTGGTGTCTCAAATGAAAAGCAGTTTTTGAATAAACAACACATGAAAGTGCTTTTATTTACAACCAAAAAAAGGACTGGGTTGCGGGCATAATTTGGGGAGAAAGTGAACGGGTTGAAGCAGCACGTTATGGGTTGAAGCAACAGTGAGCAGGTGAAGGAGAGAGCAACACAAGTGCATTTGGTGGGACAGAAGCACGTGGAGGAGAGAAAGCTCTCAAGGGAGAGAATGGTAAAATACACGCACTTTCATAGAGTGTTTAACAAAAAATGAAAAAATATTTCCTTAAAAGCAAGCAGAGAATGCATTTAAGCCAGACATTCAAAGAGATGTTAAAGAGACTATGCTCGAAGGAAGGAAGAACACAAGATGGACAGGCTGAAACAGGGAAAGGCGTTCAATAGAAAGCAAACAAATACAAATTACAGTGGAGCCAACCACTTATAAGCAGTGGGCATGCTGTACGCCCCTGTAGGTTCCACAATATGTATTTTGCAACCAGACAGCTGCACTGTCAGGTACACGTAACCAACAAGCATTTGCAATGCAATAGGTCTTACATTTGCGAAAGTTTGAGCTATTGGCTTTGTAATTTACAATGTCTTTTATTTATGTGTTTTTAAAACCTGCAAGCGGTGCGTAAACGTGCACTTTGTACTTATAGTCCTTGCTAACAAGATGCATGGCTGGCCGTAAAAGAGGCACGATTACTGCCAGCCTTGCTTCTCGTTAGCAACAACTATAAGTACAAAGTGCATGTTTATGTATCGCTTGCAGATTTTCAACACACACAAATAAAAGCTATTGTAATTTCCAACACCAATAGCTCAAGCTCTGACAAATGCAAGATCTATTGCATAGCAAATGCTTGCTATAACTTGTGATCTGATAGTGCTTGCAATGTATTTGTAGAGTTTCAAAACTCTTATAATTTATAATTGAATATGATGCAGCACCATCCTGGTAACTAACTAACTACCACATGTTCATTCAACAGGGAAAAGTGCTCCAGCGTCTTTAAAAGAGTCCGAATTATGCAAAAACACAAATACATAAAGAAATCCCCTTTAACCACTGAACACCACCACACATCACGAGCGAACACTGAAGAGCACAACGTTTTATCCCCAGTCAATAAATCCGATGTAGCACCCTACTCAGGGTGGCAGAGTTTGAAATACTGCACTGAAGGAAAGCCCTGTCTGCTCCAACGCTGTGCCTATGCTAACCGGGTCAAAGCAGACCCTCACGGAGACCACTCTACTTATGGCATTCTAATAGCAGGGGGGTCCCAAGGACGGAATACTGGCCAATGGGTTTAGCTAACTATGAAATATATTTCTGAATCCCAGCTGTTAATGATGTCACAGTAGCTTCTTAGTCTAAATTGATACAAATTTCTGAAGAGATCAATATTTACTGGAAAAAACATAATATTTCTCATTCATTTTTAACCTACATGCATAAAAAAGATAAACAAGCATTGGCAAACCAACTGGTAGGAGTTTTTGATAGGAGAAGGACATGTTTGGTAATAATTGGACTGCTTTGTAGCTATTGATACTAGCTGTCCTCTTATAAAGTATTTTCACTATGAAGTAACATCTTTGGTTCTAATAATATGGAAACTGGGAGTAGTGCCCCAACACCGAACACCAGCATTGGCAGAATTAAGAAATACCTTGAAAGAAGAGTGTTATGAAAAGGGTCAGGAGATGAAGCTTGTGATGTAAGCTGCAAACTTTAAAGGAATACACATTAAAATATAGCGTATTAAGACAATTTAGAAAAATGTGTGGTATCTTCATTCCATCTTATTAAAGCTTATGTGTGGGCCCCTCTTTGCTGCTTACCTCCCAGGTCCGATCCTTGGGCTTTTTCCGCAAAGCTTCTTTAAACTTGGGCTCCAGGAGGGAGTTCATAAACTAGTTTCCAGAGTTACTGCCGGTGGAAGTTCCAAGTCTGAGCGCAGGACTCCTCCAAGTAATGTCCTGAGAGAAAGCCGGAGTACAGGGTTCAGTGTGAGGCAATGTAGTCTGGGGTTCCCTGCAGCTCCTGTCAGCACACGGGTCCCTCATCGTTGCTCGGGCTGGCCCATTACTAACCCCTAGCCTTAACACCGCCTGTAACCTCCCCAGGCGGCCTCACGCCCCCTCCCCTCTAAGGTTTCAAGGCTGACGTCCGATCGTGGCCCCTCCCCCGTTGGGCCCAGTACTCACTCAGACTCCGGCCGCTTCCTGCCGCCGGTAGACTCCATGGAATGTACCGTCACCATCTGAGGGGGCGGGGTAAAGGAAAAAAAGCGGTCGCCACTGCGCAAAGACATTGTGCTTTCACTTTTAACAATAGCTGCTACCCTACACAGCACTCGCGGGGTGGCAGCTATTGTTAAACTGAAAGCGCGGTGCAAAAATAAACCCGCACCACCTTTGCCAAAGCCCCTAATGAAAGTGCTTACTGACTAATTGAAGGGGACCGTACAACACGGCAAGTAAAAGATCCAGTTGTGATGGGCGGTCCCAAAAGAAGAGAGGGCGGTAACAAGGAGGGACTAAGAAGCCTCATTATCAATCGAAAGCCAGCATTTGCCATGGAGATGATGCCAGCCAATGAAAAATATGGGCGGAGCTTCCACACCACTTCTAAAGTATACCCTGATACAGCATGCCTCGCAAAGTGAGCAACGCATGCGCTGTAACGCTAGGCTCGACCTAAAAAGTGCAGCTTTATTGGCTAATTAATATCAAAGAAAGTGGAGGAATCCTGGTAGCTTCATGGACTAATTAACTGTGTTTCATACTTAAAGGATGAAATTAACACGTTTTCTGTAGTTATTTTCCCTGTTATTATTAAAAAAATATTTTGCTTACTTTAGTAGTTCTCACTAAAGAATAGGGAGCATAATCAGTACCTACTAAAGAAGAACATACTATTGTGAAGTCTGACATCTTGTTTTAACAACTTCATTGAGTTTTAAAAAAAAGACATACAGTCACTATTGTGGCATCAGAAAGTTTAAAACCTAAAATCCCATCATAAGCAAAGCCCAGTAGGAATTCCACTGATGCTCCAAGAGTATAATTCGGAGGGTATAATCAACACTGGTTGATTGAAAGAGTAAGCAGTAAATTCAAAAGACAACAGAAAATCCAGCCCCTCAACTTAAGTATAATAAAATAATTACTAGCATCAAACGGCATATGCCACGTGTAGCAAGGAGCAACTGAAACAATATTTGACATTAAATTGGAGATAGCCCAGAGGTATGTTGAGGTGCCACAACTCCATGTTCTCAGCTTTGCAGAAAATATTTTGCAGCAACTGGGTGATAAATGCATAGTCTTTCCTTCATGGATCACTGTTCAGTGAATTTATTATGGGGCAGAGGGAAAGTAGATTAAAAATAATTGTCAAAAATGTTGTCTAATGAAAAAATATAATGAAATAAAGCTGTGGCTGCAGGAATATTTTAAAATGTAATGGAATATGAGTCATGGAGGCATCCTCCCGCTATAGTAGTGGGGAACATGTACAGTTAGGTGGGGGATGAGGCCTTGAGGAATAGTAAGGGGTTATCAGGATTCAGGGAAGGATGGCGATAAGGCAAAAGTTGTTGGTAGGGTTCATTGGTTGGTATTGGGGGAAGTTAGCATTAGGTGATTGTTCAGGTTTTTTGGGTTGATGGAGGTTTACCATAAATGATGGTTTTAGGACTCAAGGAAGTGTAGGGTTATGGGTTAGTAAGGGGTTTTAAAGGTTCAATGAAGGGTTGCAGTAATTTGTAGTAAGGGGTTTTGGGTTCAAGGAAGGGTAGTATTAAGGGGTTGCAAGGGTTTTTAGGGTTCATGAAAGGGTTGTGCTAATGTGTACTAATGTGTTTTTAGGGTTCAGAGAAGTGTAGCTATAAGTGATAGTACGAGGTTTGTAAGATTCAGGGAAGGGTAGTGTTGAGGGGTAGTTAGAGTTTTTAGGTTCAAGGAAAGGTAGTTTTAGTAATGTGTTTTTAGGGTTCAGGGAACTGTATTATTAAGGCGTTGGTAAAGTTCAGGAATTGGTATTCAGGAGTAGTTTGGGCCAACTAGAGGTGTTGGGAACACTTAAAGTTCAGAGTCGTTTAGCATTAAAGGGGTAGTTTGGAGGTTTAGGGTTCAGAGATAGCAAGCATTAAGGCATACTAAGGGGTTATCCATGTACATTTAGATACATTAAAGGATGCATGTAGTAAAATAGCTGTAATAGGGAATAATAAGGGGACACAAGATATTACCTCAACAGTTCCATCACAACTTTAATGTAGTCGGCTTTTTAAAAGCAACTTTATTACATACAGCCCACTAGAACTTGTAAATGCCTAGTCCCCAGTGCAGCCCAATAACACTTTCTTGCAAAGCTTTCAGATCACAGTCCTGAGAACAGGAGCAGACAACTGCCCCTCAACCCAACACACAGTGCAGAGCAGTGCAATACAGTATAGTGTCTCATTTGTTGTCAGAATTCTGGACCATCATGATGATCCCACCTCCAGTGTAGTCGTCTCTGCATCAGTTTTGGGTAGTGTTTAGGCTTTGCAAGACCCTTGGTCCAATCGGTTTGTAAGCCATAACTAGCAGATCATACAGCATCGTATGCTACAGCAGACAGAGGAGTTTGCTCAGCGGCTAAATCCGGGACACCCTCCACATGTACATTTGCTTCATGCCGTTGATTTTCAAGCACCTCAACCCAATGTCAAACTTCAATACCCTACAAACGTCACAGACCTTAAACTCTGCAAGGTCACCAAGGGAGTTCCTTTGTGTTGCAGAAATCTTTAAAATCTGAATACTAGGACCCACATCCAGCATCTCCCCTTCAGTTGTAACTACCTTACTCGGCAAGTCCTCAACTTTGTATTCCCCTACCTTCACTTCAGACTCAATAGTAGGAGATGTGTGTGCCAACTTTTCGGGTAAGTCATTCATGGACCTCAAAAGTGTCCTCTCCCCATACTCCGTTCTGATTCATCAGAGAGGTCACCATCTGATGCTTTCTCGTTCCTCTTTGAATCTGAAACCTGTGTCTTAAAATAGTTCTCCATCTGTTTCTTGTTGTCCACCCTGATGAGGTTCAAAGTAAAGTGTCAGTTGACATTATATCTGCCAGTCTGATATAGCCAGTAAGCATTTTAGGATGTGGTGACCGGCCCCCTTCAGTCGGTATTGGCCTGTCTCATCATGTGTTGGTCCTACAAGGGACACTCTACTGCGCAGACTTGGTGGAACCAATCTCTCTAAGAACATCAGAAAAGTACACAAGAAAGTGAAGGATGGAATGCTTAAATTAATCTCAGCCACTGGCAATTACTCGGGCCGCAACTCCGCGCATTGTTATTTTGCACACTATGCCATTCGGTTTGGATCCAGCCATGTGCAAATCAGTCTTGACCTGCTCCAGTAGGAACAGTCCCGCCCAAACTGTCAGGACAGGTCCTCCCTGAACCGGAACAGAAGCAACCCAGGGCCAGTTTAACCATATTTAGGGCTCATCAGCCAGGTTCCAGTGACCCAGTGTGCACATGTCCCCCCTTCGAAGCTTAGCCGTCCCACTTTGAGTGTGTGACCCACACTGGAAAAAAACACAAACCTGGGTTGCCTATGAACAATTGCCATGTTATAACAAGGCAGCAAAGCCTAAAGGAACGCTTGAATTCAAGTCTTCCTACTGATAAATATAAAAAATATAGCGACTTGAGGCTTCTTTAATATGAGTCTACTGAAGGCACTCACTGTAAATTAAATTCATGTTCAAAAATGTGTGCCAAGAGGAGGAGGAGGGTTTATTACATTTTAGTTTATTTTTGTAAAGCAAATCTTTGTAGGAGTAGCTGTGAATTTAAAGAACGTAATTTTATTTTGTTTTGCACTTTATTAGATAAGGCAAATCGGGATCAGACATTCACAAGTGAACAAGAAAATAAGGTAATGAAGCAATTGTATTAAAGCAGTCTGTGTTTCTAAGAAAAAAAGAGTTTTGTAAGTGATGAGTTTTTATTTAAAAAAAATGTTTTTGTTAATATTAGGATCCTCAGGACACATGTAAACCAATGTTTTATTTGTTCTCTGTGCCATATTTACAGGAAAATGTAACCATAGCTGGCAAATATCATGTGACCTGTGCTTCCAAGGGAAGCTGACTGAACAGAAAGTAAAACATTTATTGTGGAGATGATTAAAGTAACATTTCAATATTGCATTGTTTGTGAAGGCACACTAATCAGGGAAGTCACTGAGATTTACAAAGCAACTATAGATGCTACATGGTTTGGGATTGCCACGTAATCTTTTATCTGACACATCGCTTGTTTATTACAATAAAAATGCTCTGCTCACTTTTTCTTAAAAGAGAAAAAAATATAACTTAATAGCATCAATTTGTTAATTACACTTTCTACATTTTAGTAATTCTTTATTGGCAAGGCTTCTCTTCTCGGGATTCTGTTATTTTCTGTACTACCAACGGTGTTCTTTCCATAGTAGTACATTTCGGGCTCTGCTCCCTTTTGTCCCCGTTAGCCCTGCACCCAAAATCCGTGTGTTCTATCAGGGCGCGGTCAGCTGCTGTTTGCCTTTTTTCAATCAGATACGCTGTATAACCTGTTCTCGTTATAATTGACGAGTTAGAATGTGTAGTCTTGTGCCTGGTCCCAAGATAGCAGAGGAACAACAACCCTCCACTCAGTGGGGAGTTTTTTCATTGTCTGCTAGTATTGGGGGCCCTCCGCATCCATGCTGATCATTGAGAGCTGAATGTTGATCAACCTGTTCTAAATCTTTTAAAGCCAATTTTAAATGTCTATGCTGGTTATTTCACTAGTTGACTTATATCCAACCTCATTTTTATTAAATTAGAATGTATGTTAATATTAATACTGCTGGTATGACTATATAGCACATATGCACACTTATAAATGCAAGATACATTTCACAATATTGGTTAAAACCAATTAAGCAGTCTTCGGGGAGTTTTGTCTTCCACATCTTCAGGTCCCAATTATTGGCGTTATCTGAAATGAAGTGCTCTTCCCCAATCTTAAAACAAAAATCATTCAAAGATGACCTATGTGTATTTGATTGCATGGCAGCTATCCGACTATAAAAAACATTTCCAAAGCCAATAGGTTTGCACTTGGTATTGCAGGCGAGACAGTTTAACTTTGCCAATGCATGTTTTACATACAGGTACGAGAAGGAAGAGTAATGGAAGAGAGGTTGGTGTGGGTTACAGGACCAGTTTTTTTTCATTTGGTTGGGGGGTTGGAGGGTAAATGTAGAGGATGGTGAGGGTGGGTGGCAGGACACCAGATTCAGAAGGAGGTGAGGCTTTGTTGTTTATGGCTCCCTGTGACTCCTCTACCCACTTGTGTCTCTTAAAACAAGAGTAGGTTATTTATGGGGACAGAAACGCAAAACCTCTCCTAGAGACCACACTAAATCTAAAGGTGATACATCCATAGATTAGTATATATCAACATTGTCCCACACCAAAAGAATTATTTGAAAAACATATTTCTTATTTATTTCTTTTAGATATACACAAAAACAGTTTCAAAGAAATATTCAAAATAAATCACCAATATAAATATACAACACAACCCCCAATTATCCTGAAGCACCCAAACATCCTCGCAATCAGCCAAGCAACCATACACAATTACACAAAAATACACAATACAATATAGTAAAAACAATACAAAGAAGGAAGATAAAAAACAATGCAATGGTAATCAATTAACACAAACAACCAAGCAAAAATGTGCCGACGCACGTTTCGGAAAGGACAACTATCCACAGTTCCTTCGTCAGGGCGCAAAACACTTTATAATTTCTTTCGACGTGTAGATTTCTTCACTTATAATAAGGTTGATAATTCAGGAAGTAACCAAACTGGGGGGCTCAGTCTTGAGATCAATATATACAAATTGAATAGTCTCTGTGGGGACAATGGAACAGGAATAAGCATATATGTACATAATTCAAAAATTGATCAATAGATTTGACTGCTGGAGAACCATCAGAATATAGAACCACACAGACCTCCGTGTCTAGCAAAGTAGGAGAAGTGCTGACACAAGAGTATGAAAGCAAGATTAAAATCATCAAGTGCAGACACCAAGAGATAAGAGAAAAAGTTTAAGTCAATAAGTTCATCACCCGTGAAGAGAGAAACAACGTGTACACAAATTAAGCCTATACCAAGAGTATCACATAAAAACCTACCCGGTGTCCATTGCAGGCCCTAAGATCACTGCTCCTTAAGAAGGTGGCCAGCCACACTTCCCGGGGCAATTGTTTCTGCAGAAATGGTATGGGGGTAAGAGGAAGTTCGCCATGAAAGAAATGACAAATTGTAGATCGGCCAATGTGGTCTATCTCATATTATGCCCATGCCCTAAGGGATATGTAGGCGAGACGGACCGTGAGTTTAGAATCAGACTTAGTAAGCATAGGTCTGCCATTAAGAACAACAAAAGAGGGTCTCCTCTAGTGGCACATTGGCAGGAGAAACAACATTCACTGTCTGACCTGAAATGGAGAATCCTTGAGAAGGTCCACAAACCCCAGGATAATAACATCAATGGCCTGAGAGCAAAAAGAGAGGTTTTCTGGATTTACACTTTACAGACAACGGTTTCAGGTCTTAATGAATCCATTCCTTGGCAAAATGCACTGTTATGATCATAGAACACCCTAGCTGTGAGCTGTCATGCTTGACATCCTTTTGTTGTTTTCATCCGTTCCATGATTAGGACTGTAGCTTTTCTTACCATCAATAGACCATCGAGTATAACCTGGCGCCTGGTACTGTTTTTACTTTCTTCCCATTTATTCCTCCTTGTATAGTTTTTTTCTTTTTCAATGTTACACTTGGGGGATGCTTGGACCCTCGGGTGTTTCCCTCGAGTTTGTGATCCTTTTTGGTCATGGATTGTAGGTTCCGCTTTGTTCATTTACCTGTTAGGTCCTATTAGGTTCTTTAGTATTTATTTGTGAACATTTTGACCTTTGGTCGTTCCAGAGTATTTGTTTTTCGGGTTCTGACAGGTCATTCTAGTACGGATGTCTGTTTAATGTTAGGCCTATATGACTTTAAGATATGACTGCTGTGCAGTCCTATGTCGTTCTATGGCTTATACGGATTAATTTATTTGAGTTTATGATTTTACATCCGGTTGCGCTAGGTAACTTTTTCTTGCCTGCCTTCTTTGCAGGATGCCCGGGCATATTGTCTTATTGCGATTAGTTCCCTTTTTGGACGATCTTCACCCACTATGGTGTCTGGGTAGGACTCTCTTGGCCCGTCAGTCCTTTTTCCATATTAGTGATTTCCCTTTCCGGGGCCAAGGTAGTATAAACTAGTTAGTAATGCTCTTCCAAGATGGCGCTTGGCAGTGCCGATAGTTTCACCAGTCCACCCTCTATGTTGGGGATCCACAGTTACTCACAGGTGGTGTGTATTGCCTGTTGCAGATAGGTATTTAAATGGGGGCCTATGGCAGTTGTTTTCTGATCTTTCCAGCGTTCATCTTGAAGAAACTGTTGACATCGAGGCCAGAGACACTTGGTCCCAGGTATGAAAACTGTAGTTTCGTCAATTTCGTTTGGAGTCCCTGCCGTTTGATGGGAGGACTCGGTTACACGGGTGATAATGTGCTAGTCGAACTTTGTACATTGATCCTGTTGGTTATGAGGTTTCTTTATGTCTCTTTTCAGTCCCCGATTTGTGCGGGAGAGTCCGTATACTTTGGACATTTCCTGGACTCCCTGGACTTTCTATTTTGAAACTTTGCGAGATTGATTCCTTGAGCATACATAATTATTACAGGGATGTCTATCTCCCCTCTTGGTCTTTTACCGTTTCTATTCCCCTTAAGCATTTGGGATAAGGTTAATTGTTTCGTAAAAAAAAAACATTTTCGTGAATTTTTTATTTTGTGTGCAGTACATTGGAATTCACGTATAGTGAAGGTATCGCTCCAAACAATTAGCGGGCTCGTGGGACATATCTTGTGAGGGTAAGTCACGTCTGATTTAATTTGTACCACGAGTACTTCCTTAGCACTGGGTACTTACCCCCTTTATAGTGTGGCGCCCAGCTCTATATACATCGGATGTATTGGAGTATAAAACTAGACGGGGTATGTCCATCATATACGTTGGCTCCGATCTTCTAAGAACTTTAGACATACACTTTTTGTCTTTTTTCATGTATATGCCCACGTGATTATTTGATTTAGTTCTAATATATATTTATTTTTTGCTTGATGCACTCCGGTTGCGCACTGTATCCGTTCACCTGGGAGCTTGTCTTTTGCTCCCTATATGTCCGACTGACCACTTAAATTAAGAGGTAGACCTGGTAATACAGTGACTGCGATCCTGACTCCTGATATGTAGGTGCCTTTGGTTCTTGTAAGGTTTTTTATGTAGTGTCTATTTGTGCTTGTTCCTTTACATTAGGCCCTGGAGCCCAGGGAAGTGTGGCTGGCCACCTTCTTAAGGAGCAGTGATCTTAGTGCCTGCATTGGACATCGGGTAGGTTTTTATGTGATACTCATGGTATAGGCTTAATTTGTGTACACGTTGTTTCTCTCTTCACGGGTGATGGACTTATTGACTTAAACTTATTCTCTTATCTCTTGGTGTCAGCACTTGATGATTTTAATCTTTCTTTCATACTCTTGTGTCAGCACTTCTCCTACTTTGGTAGACACGGAGGTCTGTGTGGTTCTATATTCTGATAGAGGTTCTCCAGCAGTTGAATCTATTGATCAATTTTTGAATTATGTACGTATATGCTTATTCCTGTTCCATTGTCCCCACAGAGACTATTCAATTTGTATATATTGATCTCAAGACTGAGCCCCCCAGCTTGGTTACTTCCTGAATTATCAACCTGAATTATCAACCTTATTATAAGTGAAGAAAACTACTCTTCGAAAGAAATTATACATAAAGTGTGCCCTGACGAAGGAACTGTGGATAGTTGTCCTTTCCGAAACGCGGGTCGGCGCTTTTTGCTTGGTTGTTTGTGTTAGTTGATTACCATTGTATTGTTTTTTTCTTCCTTCTTTGTATTGTTTTTACTATATTGTATTGTGTATTTTTGTGTAATTGTGTATGGTTGCTTGGCTGATTGCGAGGATGCTTGAGTGCTTCAGGATGATTGGGGGTTGTGTTGTATATTTATATTGGTAATTTATTTAGAATATTTCTATGAAACTATTTTTGTGTATATCTAAAAGAAATAAATAAGAAATATGTTTTTCAAATAATTCTTTTGGTGTGGGACAATGTTGATATATACTAATCTATGGATGTATCACCTTTAGATTTAGTGTGGTCTCTAGGAGAGGTTTTGTGTTTTTGTCTGTATTTGCTCCCTGCCTCCTTCTCCTAGTATTGCTGTTATCAGGGCCCCTCGCTTGTAGGTTAGCTGTGGTGCCATAGACCACATAAAATGGTAGATGGGATATCTGAGCAAGGGATGCTTTTCACCTCGTGGTTCTGAGTGACTTTGACTACTCAACCTTAGCCTTTGTTACCTAATTGATGTCACTCAGCCCCCCCATTGAAAAACATGAGCAATATTCACTGTTAGTCATGTATGATATATGTGGGTCCTAAAGCCACTCACAATTGTGAACAGGCTTTTCAAAATGATGTTACTTTACACTAAGCTAAGGGTGTGCATTGCATAGGCTTGAGCATATTGATTTTACTCAAGTAGTAGGGTGGTTTCGCTAAAACAGCTTCACCATTAACCACCCCTCACGCATATTTAATTTATTAGGTCCTAAGGTATATTGCCAGATGGGAGACATGAAAATCTCCTAAAAAAGATCTAGGGGGAGTCCATCTTGTTGAAGTTTGGGAGACTACGTGAGGAGTCACTTAGGCTGTTGAGGGCCTTCGTCCTTTTTAGGGAGCACCCCAAATTAGATTTGACTAATCAGTGGGCATGTTCTGTCAAGGCTAGAAGATTCCAGTACAGTGGTTTGATTGATGTCCTGGTACTTTTTGTGATCGATTTACTGTCATTGTGTTACAGCAGTGACAAACACTTGTTTTCCTCTGTTGTAGCGTAACAGTGCTCTATTCTGGAGCTGGAGCCTGCCTCCTTTAGCCCATGTTTGTTTCTATGTTTGGAAAATACAATTTGAAAAGCCTTTTCACAATAGTGGAGGAGTTCTTAACCTATATACAACATAATATTGTAGAAGCATAACTGTGAATAAAGGGATATAGGTTTCCCCACAGGACCCTGAGTCACATTATAGACTGTCCCTGAGAACCCCAAAGTGAAAGACATCTCCTGTATTCATAGAAATTGATCTGTAATTATATATATTATTTTACATATCTTCTTGTTACTATTATCAAAGCTCAGTGGTGCATGGTTCTTGCCCTTCATCTACTATTGTTCCATATTCTTTCTATATCTTAGCCACTAACACATTCTGAAATTCATGGATGGCTGATAGGCTTATCCCTGTATCGTCCACACAAACATTTTGTTTTCACAGAGACAAAGGCATCTCAAATCCTAGTGGACCTACATTATTGAACTGGTATGGACAGAAGTGCTACTGCGGTGGGGAGGACGGGTGCAACTAAGCTGGTGTAAGGTTTTTGTTGTTAACTACCTGAATTACATGTTCTGGTGTAGTAAAGTTATATATTCATATTTTTTTAAACAGTTCTTCATTTTGAAATTGCGTCTTTAAGGAGGACATTTAATGCTGAAACTCAAACCATTGCACCATTGGGAACTTCCTATCAAGGTAAGTGGCTTAATGTTTAATCTGATAATAGTTTTTTCTATCACAGACATATCTTTTTTTAATTACAAAAGAAAACTTTCAATTATGTGGCAGGAATAGTTTCTTGTTTTTTTCTCACAAAATGTCTGTCTTATAATTGAAAGTTTATCAGTTATTTTTTTTTTTAAAGTTTTTTTTTAACACCTTTATTAATACTGTCACAATCAGACACAGCATACCGCCTACAACCCCCTCGGGCCGGCACTGCGATAACAATAGATGTAGTCAATAAACATGCAGCATGTGATACACAGCCATATGCCGTCAACCCTGGGGTACGGCGGCGCAAGGGAGCTTTTGGGGAAGGCGGACAAACCGCCAGCTACTGCAGGTGTCATTACAGTGCATCTGTGTAAGCCCCCAGTCGCGCAGAAATTGGCTCGTGGAGATCGTATGCTGCGGAGGAAAAAATGTAGGTGTATTTTACGTTATAAGATCCCCCCCCTTCCCAAAAGAAGCACCCCGCTCCCCCCTCACCCAACAACTCCCAGGAAACCCCCTCTCCACCCCCCCCTACTGTCCAACCCGTTCGCTAACTTACGTGCTTCCGGAGATGCCACGCTAAATCTTGTGCCAGTGCCCACTTCTCTGGCCCCGAGTGTAACCTCTTCGGAGTGTTCCTTGTGTGTCCCATTCTACCTCGTGTGATATCCCGTATGTGCCCCTACCCGCCTCTCAACACAGGACAGACGGGTATCGATACTCCACCCTGTCGCCACTGTGCCTCTCGGGTCTCTGATGTCCCCTACTCTCCTTGAGTTCACAGGGGAACCCCCCCTATGTGTGTGTTAGTGTACATCCTCCGCCTCTTCTCTCTGTGTGTCCGCAGTGTCATCCCTAGTATATCTGAAAGCATTATATAGTCCCCTGAAGTTTGTCGGCCTGCTGGTGGGAGGGAGGAGCTCACTGTAGTGTTCTGCTTGCGTGCAGCAGTATACCATATCTCTAGCCCACCGTGTCTTGGTCGGAGTTGGCCCTCTCATCCAACACTGCGCCACTGTACGTCGCGCCAGTAGTAGTCCCATATCCGTCAATCGCCTGTATGCCACCGGTAAGGGCTTCGAATAGCCCAGCAATTCCAAAGCCGGGTCTACCGGAAGGTCATGATCCAGTATCTCACTCAGTTCCGAAATGACCGCCACCCAGAACTCATGTACCTGACGGCAGTCCCACGCCACGTGAAAGAAATCCGCCACCGGGCGTGGCAACGCTCCCATTCGGGGGATTGTCGAAGGCCATATCGATATAAGCGCTCAGGAGTGTAATACACCCGCTGCAAGAACTTGAAATGTATCAGTCTGTGTCGCACATTCAGTGACAGCTTCCGGGTATTGACACAACAGTACTTCCACATAAGGTCATTTATCTCAGTCCCCAGGTCGTTCTGCCAAGCTAAACGGGCCTTGGAAGGTTCTTGCGCTCTATAGGAGACAATGCTCTTGTATAAGTGCACTGTCATATGCCGCGGAGATGCAGTAGTTATAACGTGTGATCGTTCCGGGAGGGCCGGTGGCTCCGCCAGATCTGGGCCCAGGGCATCCTTCAGGGCGCTCTGGACTCTGTGGAATTAAAACCGCTGTAACAGCGTCGGGCTATCCTCACTCTGAGCGATCTGGTCCCACGATTTAACTTTCCCGTCGGTAAACAACTCTCCCGCAGTTCTCAGCCCCAGGGCGTGCAGGGCTCTGATCACATTCCCGTCCCCGATGGGGGCCAGCCACTGCAACCATTCCACCGCCATCGAGGGGGAGTATAGCAGCTCTCCCTCCCTGGCCTTCAGTAACGCGTTCCAGGCGTGCTTTGTAGCCGTAATGGAGTCCAGTACACCGACCCTATGATCCACAGGGGTACAGACTGTGGCTGGAAGCGGGAGAGGGTCGGCAAAGAGCTGTTCCATCCGTACGTGTGGGATGTTCCTATCACCGTGAATCCACGTGTGTAGGTGTGAGGCCTGGGCCACCCTATAGTATCTCTCTAGGTCAGGCGCACCAAGTCCGCCTAGCTCATACGGGAGCGTGAGCGTGCTCCACTTGACCCGCGGCTGTCCACCGTCCCAGGCCAAGCAAGTCATGAGTTTCGTTAGGTTCAGAAAGAAGGCTTTCGAAAGTATAATGGGCAGCGTGTTAAATAGAAACAAAAATCTCGGCAGAATCACCATCTTCATGATGGCTATGCGGCCCATCAGGGAGAGTGGTAGCTTACACCACCTTTCCACGTCATCCTCGCACTTACTGAAAGCCACCCCATAGTTTTCACTGAAGAGCACCTCTGGGTCCGTGTGGATCATTATGCCAAGGTATCGTACTGGGTCCGTGGACCAGTGTAAAGGGTATGCCATCTCAAAGCAATCTGTCACCGTGGTCAGCGGGAACACCACCGACTTCTCCCAGTTAACCTTTAGGCCCGAGAGGGCGCCAAAGCGCACTACTTCCCTTAGAACAGGGGAGAGATTTGATTCCGGATTTCGTACATAGAGCAAAGTATCGTCCGCGTACCAAAGTTTATCAGTTATTATTCAAGGTTTATATTTGATGTCTTTTCTTAACCATTTGTAAAACTGTCTCCAGATCGACGAAATCCTACTGTTTATTGGTATGTGATCTTTTCTAGCTCATATTCGGTTATTAGCACACCAGCTTTTTTATTGCTATTTTATTTACTCTAAACTCCTCCAATGTAAGATCCACTAGACTTCTGATTTAATGAGAATTTTGATGTGGTGTACAAACTACATATATCTGGAGATAAAACAGTTTATTTCACTTTCTGGGTCCTATGAACTGTGACGTATTTTATGGGACTAGCCTTGGGCACACTCATTTTAATGCATGTAATATTCCAATGGCAGATTCATAGGGGAAAAAAAACACATTCATGGTTGTGGGCTCCTCCTCGTATGAGTCATGGCCATTCCAGCACTTGAAGAAGCATAGGGGAACAAATCCCAGTTTTCAAATTATTGGTGAAAAATACTTGAGAAAAAATTTTCATGGACTAAAACTCAGAAGTGTGTGTGTTATAATTCTTGGTATCAACGAAATACCCGCTCAATGATTTGAGCGTCATTGTGTAAAAAGTGTATTTTATTATTTTGCTTGTTGATGTAGTTTTGAACATGTTGGTCAGTGGGTTCCATTGGCAGTTTTGATCTGACCTACACACCGATTTGGTTGTCACCCCATCCTCCTGTTTCCCCCCAAAATTACATAGTAAAAATACTTTCAAATAGATACATACAGGGGCTTTTGAGCAGCCATTTTCATCTATTGGTCTGTTCAAGGGTCATTGACGTTTTGTTTCTGCCCACCACGAATGCACCATGGGGCAATGGGTCAGCCCACTTGATCAATTGGCTCTCCTCATTTTGAGTGATAGCATATTACTTATGCACATTTCCCTATAAATTAGTCCTCTTAACTACCTTGGTTGGTGGGGGAAAATTTCTTTAATTTCCGCTTTTATGTTGTGTTTTTTTTTAAGTTTAATTTTGCGATGGGTCGATTTTGCCTCTTATTGAGAAAGTAAAAAAAGAATATTACCAATTAATCATAACTCATAACATGTAATTTTGAAAGTGAAAATAATGTTAAATGTACAATAAATACATCATGATAATTGTAATAACTCTTTCAGTCCACCAGCCAGTACTGGCTTTGGATGAAAATTAAACCATTCAAAATGTCGGCCCCATGTGAACATGAGTATCACCACCATTAACGCCTTTCTTTCAATATATGGCCACTTCCAACTCCTAAATATTGCCATGTATCATCCATCACTATTCAACCATGGGTGTGTCATTGCTAATACCGTGCTTTGTTATGCATAAACATGCATATAGCAGTCAGACAAAAACCTTCACCTTGGTCTGAGATGTTCTAATCTATGCATATCATTATTTTCTGAATAGTCAGTACAAAGTCCGATTGTGTTACACTTTTTAGCTTCTCCATCATTGCATTCCAGCACCTTTATAGTTGAGTGCAGGTAGCAAATATATTTGTCTCTTGCATCTTCTAAAACTTACCAAGAGCAATTGGAATTTTTCTTCTCTTACATTGGAACAATTTCAAGAGAGCATGGTGCAATTTATTAATTTCCTTAAAATGTTAAAGTTTAAGATAATAAAAATGCAATGACCCAAATTAATAGAATGAGATGGCATCTCCTTTTGAAATCTCTGCATTTAAGTTTGTGGTCCACTGTCTGGTCAGTGATCTAAGGTGGTCAGAAATAATTGTTACAGGGTTCATATAGTTGAGGGCTCATTACTACCCCTTAGAATTTCTATAAGTGAGTTGTTATCCATGTTGATTTTCCCATGAGTAGTCTCAATAAAAAAAATTTAATTTGTAGAAACCTAAAATTAGGAGTCCTGGAAAGATCATATTCTGCCTCTAATTCTCTTAAGGATTGCCTTTTTCTCATATTGAGGAAAAATTGCAGCTAAACCCTTATGAGCCAAATTTTACGAAACTGATCCTGGAAAATATTTGGTACTGAAGATTCCCCTCCCTCAGTAAAGTTTATAGATCTTGATACTTGTGTTTTCTGAAACATCATACAGCATGCTTTCCATACAGTAGCATTGCTTTGAATAATCTTAAACTCTACTCTATTGTAATCATTTGGATCAGTGAATATGAGAAAACTACTAGATGCAGATGTACCCAAACAGATAGAAATTGTATAAGGTTGGTCATTCCCAGTAAAAGGAGTAGCTAAAGTCACATAATTTTCCCTCTATCAGTCCACAAATATTATTAAAATGTCGGGAAATGGGTGGCCAACCATCATGGCCGTGTGGCTGTAAACCGCCAAGGTTCCTTATTATTCCTTTCATAACCGAGGAGCCTGGCACCCAAATCGCTAGATAAGCTGCTCCCCGACATGTCTGTGGTACCGTGAGCAAGCCGACAACAGCAGGGGCTGATTGTGCTCAGTGGCTTTGTTCCCCCCACGGAGGTCCCTAGAGGTGGGGCACCTCATGGTGGCCATCGGGCCTTCAAGATCATATTACCGCACTCCGCAGTGAAATTGGTTGCAGTGGCAGGGGCCCCACTGGTAAGACAGCTGACAGCGGCGTTAAGGAGGCGGCTACGGGGTGGCAGCTAAGGGGGCTCGGCCATTTTTGTGCCATGCTTGACTTCATTATGGCAGCTAATAGAGACATTGGCTCTAACCCCGCCTTGAGAAAGGTGCAAGAAAATGACACAAAGTAAATAAATTACATTCAGCCGACGGAGGAGGTACTCAGCCCTTATTAATATCCCACATATCTGAAGCCAATTGAATTGTGACACCTCTGCTTGATTTGACTCCTGATCCGAGGTTCTTAAGCAATCTGCCACAATACGGCTGGGAGCACTGCAATACAATACAGCACACAGCACACAGCGCTCCACTAGATTCACCAGAGCATTTATGAACAGTAGGCCAGAGACCTAAACAGGCGGCATTGCACACCCATCCTGATTAAGTTACAGTGAGGCCCCACTCAGAGCAAGAATCTCTTATTGCTAGTAGATAGACAGAAAGCAACAGGGGGCAGAATTCAGCAAATGCCTGCCATGCATCAGCCAGTAGATCGCTACCTCTATGATCATTGACCACCAATAGCATTCGGGGACACAATATAAGGATTGCTGCAAACGCTCTAAGAGGGGCACCGTTCGAAGCTGAACTTTGGTTTCCCGGGTTCCAAGCTGACATACAGTCAATATGCTGCCAAAAAAGCGCACTCAAATAGGGAATCGAGCTACTTTACACCAGTTGAGGCTCTGCCATGCTGCCACCTCTGACTCAACAATGGCCCTAACCAAAGAAGACCTCCTTTTTCTCTCTGCAGGAATTAAATACGAATTACGAGAGGAACTGAAAGCAGATCTCACCGCCTTCTTTGAAGCCTTCAGAACTGATGTTAATGCCAAGCTCACCTCACTACAACGGGATGTGGACTCAGTTGGCACCTGAACCTTGGATCTCAACACGGTATGCCAGGGACTGGAACAGAGGATGGGCTGGATGGAAGAGTCTGCGGGCAATTACGGACCCTATTACAGTCCACCCTGTTGAAGTGCGCAGATTTGGAAAATCGCTTCCAGAGAGCGAGACAATATCTGTATACGCAACCTAGCTGAGGGAGATGAAGGCCTGGATCTGGAAGCTTTCGTGAAGGATTTGTTCGCTGAGATCCTGGAGGAGAACCATGTTGAATGAAGATAGAGTACACAGAGTGGATTCGGTCCACTCTGTGCACTCTATCTGGGGGTGCTGGTGGTGGAAAAGTCCCCGGGATATACTGGTGAATTTGTATTTCTTCAAAGTTAAAGAACAGATTTTCCAAACCGCTCGAAGCTAGAAACAGTTTAATTCCACGGAGCAACATGTTCTCTGTACCAGGACATTCTCCCAGCCACACTAGCTCGCGCCTACAGTGTAAACAAGTCACAGACAAACTTTGCATCGTTCACATCAGATCTTACAGATCTGGACAAAACCGCCGTCCTGCTGGGGATAGCGCCAACTGGGTGCCACGGTTTGGCTGGAGAGACAGACACCACATCTACAGGTTCTGAAAACACCTTTGCTACAGGACAATGGCAATCAAAGTGAAGAACTAAGTGCCAAGGGAAATGTTGTGCTTAAACGAAAGTAGTGACCGACACTCTTTATTTCTCCGCTGCTGACTTATGCAAGATCTGATTATTCCAGATTGTTACCATTGGGCTTGAACTTCTGGCCTGTGTGGGGATTTCACTTCAAAATATGCAGAGACAACCACTGAACAATGGACCCGTGGACAAAAAGTGGGACGCAGCTTTGACGGTGTGCCCGTGGTGCTCTGTTGCACCACCAATCCACTACCGGATGCCAGACTACCTTGATAACTAAGGGCATCCTCTAGAATACTAAAGAGGTTCTTGACCCGACTGCCTCATTGTTATCTGTTCAATGTAATCCAAATTCACTGTTGGGGGAACTAGATTTCCTATTTATTATTGTTACTATGTTTATGTTCTCATACATGAGTGGGTGGAGTATGAAGAGCTTGTGTGAGGGGGGCATGTGGAGGGTCGGGTGGCAGCTAGGAACAATGGAAAAGTTTGAGCCTAGTGGAAGAGTACAGAGATTCTACCCCAGCTACCATTTAGCACAGACTGTGGCGCAAACAGATACTCCACTATACACATGGAATTTAAATACACTATCATGGAATGTTAAACGTCTTAACTTTCTGGCTAAACGCCACAAGCTGTGGAAATATATACCGGACCTGAGGCTCGATATCATAGCCCTTCAGGTGACACATTTGAAGCCCAGTGATGATCACAAGCTAAACATAAAGCAGGTCCCCTGATATATAAATCATCTGCAAACCTTAAACACAATGGAGTGGCCATCCTCTCACTCTTCCCTTAGGGTTCAAATTATTGGCACTAAATGGATGAATAAGGGAGGATATTAATGGTCAATGATCACATTAAGGGGAGACTCTGCACAATGTGGGACAAGCTGCATTTAGCCAATCTATACTCTCTTCGAGGTGGTTTGCTAAGGTGGACATTATTTTGATGGGGAACTTTAACTTAACGTGTTATCCAGTCCATGATAGTACTCACACCCATAACTTCAAACCGGAAGATTTTCCTAAGCACTGAAGCAAGCCATTCTGAACTTTAGGCTTGATAGATACGTGGTGGAACATACATCCCACGACACAGATTATACGTTCTTTCTCTATGCCCATCACACGTATTCACGGCTTGACTACATATTCATTATCCAATCCTTACAACACACCATTACTGATGCAAGATTCCTCCTTATTGCACTCTCAGATCATGCTCCGGTGGAGGATATATTGGAGTGACAGGCCTCAAAGTCTAAATTCCGAAGATGGTTCTTCCCAGTATCGCTAATAAGGGACCTAGTCAAAGATTAAGACCAGGGAGTACTTCCAGTTGAACCATCTTAAGGATACAGATCCCTCCACCAGCTGGGACACATTTAAAGCAGTCCTTAGAATTAAATGTTTTTCCTTGATGTTTACCATGTCTCAGCAGAAGACCTATGGCCGGCTAACTCTACAGGCTGAACTCCAATCTGTGGAGCAAGCACTCAAAGATTCTCCCTCACTACTTCTGCAATGGAAGATTACAGCCTTATGTGGCAAGCTTAATGCTATCTATACAAACTGGGCGAAACCTTCCTAACTGCGCCTTTAAAAACCCCATATATGAACAAAGGAACAAGGTAGACACACATCTGGCGCGACAGCTCTGAGCTAAACATGAAAAGGAATATATCCGTCTGGTGCATTTGGACTCCAGAAAACTGTCACTTCAGAAGAGGGTATGGCCCAAGCCTTTCGAGGTTTTTATAACCACTTATGCACTGCAGACTCCACTGACGAGGAAGCACAGTTGGAATATCTAGACGTGTAGAACTCCCAAAGAGTGTCCATAGATCAAAATGAGTTCCGGGACTGCCATTTCAGAGACCACAAAGTCCAAACGGCCATTGACAGCCATAAACTGCATAAATCATCTGGGCCAAATAGGTTTACATCCCAATTTTATAAGAGCTTCAACCTAGTGCCACACCTTACTGCCTTATTTAATTACATAGCTGACTCTTGGGCTGTGACGCAAACTATGGGGAAAGCGATGGGGTCACTTATACCAAAACCAGGTAAAGATCCCTGTTTCTGTGCATCTTATCACCCTATTGCGTTGCTCAACCTAAATACTAAACTCTACACTAAGATCTTGGCCAATAGACTGGAAGATATGCCAGAATTAACCCATCCAGATTAGTCGGAATTCATTAAAGAGACAGACACCTGATAATTTGCAGAGGGTGGTCCACCAGGTAGAGAAAGCCACTAAGAAACATATTCTGGCTGTTCTTGGCACTAGATGCAGAGAAACCTTTTGACCGGGTAGACCGGTCGTTCCTTTATCACCCACTGCGTTGATTTGACTTCAAGGAATGGTTAATTCATATGGTGCAGGTTAAATATGCTCATGCACGCTCGCAAGTGTTAGTGAATGGAATTGCCTCTGACTTCTTCAGCCTCAAACGGGGCAGGAGCAAGGGTGTCTGATATCACTGCTCTTATGTGCCTTGATCATTGAACCCGTGGCAACTAGGGTGAGAGCAGACCCCTCCATACATGGCTTATCTTTTATCCCAGTAGACCACCAAATATCTATTATGTTTGCAGGACGATGTCTTGTTATCACTCGCATCCCCTCAAACTTCTGTAGCTGCCCTTTAAGCTGAACTTAATGAGATGGTGGCAGGTTTTCGTCTAAATTTCCACAAATCCTTCCTACTTTCAACTAGTGAGATGGAGGCAATAATAAGATCTACACCTTTCAATGGGCCAAAAAAGAACTGAAATAACGGGGGATAAAAATTACTCTGAAAGTAACTGATCTTTGTAAAGCAAACTGTCCTTCCATACAGCAGCTAAAAGCCAATCTTAAACGCTGGACCTCTATTTATTTACTTGGGTAGGTCGCATTAACGCGGTGAAAATGACTACTATACTGCGACTTTGGTACCTTTTTCAAGGTGTCTCCATTGATTTGGAAAGGGACTCTTTCTCCTCTCTGCATTCCCTGATCAATAGTTTGTTCTGTCAAGACCGCAGAGCTCGACTTCCATACAAAGTGTTGAATTTGCCTAGAGCGGTGGGGGAGCTGGCCCCACCTGACTTTGCACTATGCTATAAAGCATCTCAGTTGAGGGTTATAGCTGAATGGACAGTGAGAGAGTCAGATAAACATTGGCTCAACATGGACAGAGCAGTGGTTTATTTTTATTTTTATTTAAGTTTCATCGAAGCGACAGGGGGCCTGGACCAATCCCAATCTGGGTTCAGGCCCAACCACAGCACTGAATCAGCCCTCCTCTCTGTGACAGATCAGATCAAAATGTCACAAGATAGAGGGGGCTCTATGATTCTAGTGCTGTTGGACCTGTCCGCAGCCTTCGATACCGTGTCTCATAACACCCTATTGAATCGGCTGCAGGGAGTAGGAATCGGAGGCGTTGCACTATCTTGGTTGGAGAGTTTCCTCGCCGGGAGATCACAATCTACCAGCCTGGGCCCCTTTCGTTCCATCTCAAGGGGGCTCACGAAGGGGGTGCCACAGGGCTCATGCCTTAGCCCTACATTGTTCAATGTCTATGTGGCCCCCCTTGCTGAGATTGTGCGAAAATACGGGTTCATACCGGTTTCCTACGCTGATGACACTCAGCTCCTCTACCCTTTCAGCTCCCTTGACCCTAAAATCAAGGGGAATTTTGCTGAGGGTATGAGAGCGGTGTCACACTGGATGGCGAGGAATTGCCTCCAGTGCAATGTAACAAAGACTGAGGTCTTGCTCTTTGGCAAAGCAAATATCCTCTGGACCCCTGACTGGTGGCCACTCGACCTTGGCCCAGTACCGGCACCCAAAACACACGTTAAAAATCTTGGAGTGAAGTTTGACCAAAAATTGACCATGAAAGAACACACCAACTACATCGCGGGTCTGTGTTTTCACACCATTGGTTTACTCAGGCGTGTCTTTCCTCTCCTTCCTGCTACATGCAGAAAGACACTTGTACAGGCCTTGGTAACCAGCCGCCTGGACTACTGTAACGGCCTGCTGACATTAGCCAGTACGGATGCAGTTGGCCGTTTGCAGGTGGTCCAGAATACGGCAGCCAGACTGGTCATGGGTGCACCTGCCAGGACTCCTTCCAAGCCCTTGCTGAAAGAACTGCATTGGCTTCCCATACGACAGCGCATCCACTTTAAGATCTGTTGTACGGTACACAAATGTCTGTATGGAGTAAGCCCTAAATACCTAGCCCAGTCCCTTGAACTGTACCAGCCTTGCAGGTCCCTGCGCTCCTGCAACCAAGCCCTGTTAAAACCCCCCATTACAAAGAAGACTAGACAGGGTGACCGTGCCTTCTCCGCTGTTGGTCCTGCACTTTGGAACAACCTTCCCACTGACCTAAGAACCACCATAAACCACCTGTCCTTCAGAAAGGCATTAAAAACCCTTCTTTTCCAAGAAGCATTCCCACCTACATAAACCACTTAAAAAGCTGCTCTACCTAATAAACTGTCTTAGCTGGCAAAGCGCGGAGATACCCCTCCGGGATTGATTCCTGCGCTATACAAGAAATTAAAATAAAATAAATAAAATAAATAAATAAATTCATATAAGTTTTATATAGCGCTAGCTAGACCCGAAGGTATCCGAGCGCTTTACAGAATTGAGAGCAAGGGAATAATCCAGTCACTGAGCACGTGATGCGCGGCAATCTTAGATTCAAGTACAAACAACACTATATACACATGGCTAGCAGGTATATTTGGGATGTCCTGTGGAAACCCAAAGCAGACAGACCACCTAAAGCTTACTTAGGCACCCCTACCAAGACTATCCTAAAATCTGGGGTAGGGTGAATCGCTCTGTTGGGTGGGCGACGTTCCCATCTACTTATACCCCTATACTTTTAACATTGCTTTCACACCGGCTCTGCTTCCAAGACCTTTTGGCTTATGACGAGAGGGGGGTTGCCTGACCATCTCCGATTCATTCTACTGGTGGGACATCCTCACCTTTGAACACTGCCCTCAAGACTTCCAACTGTCAGCCATGGAGAGATGTCACTATACTCAACTGAAACATTGGGTACTCCCACTAGAAAATAGACTTGCGGCTACCAGAGACCTCTCCCCTAAAGAAAAATGTGTATAGAGAGTGGGTGGGCCACATGACAACATCTTTTTTTCTATTTTCTCCTAATATCTACCGCTCACACAACAAGACCTCGTCATATAGACTTTTGGGAGTGGACTCTAGGGGTGACTATCACTCCATTGCAATAGAGCAGGATTTGGGGAGATAATACCTTGATTCAACCAGTCAGTGATGCTGAGAGACGCACATTATGAAGTCCTTTTTGATTGGTACTTTTATCCTACAAAACTTAAAAATATCTACCGAAATACTCCTGATTTATGCTGGAGGGGCTGTTGGTTACTTGGCGTCATCATTACACCATACTGGTCTGAGATACTAGTCCAGATAAAAGAGGTTTTGGGATACCCCATTCCGAACACTCTGGAGTTTGCTCTCTTTGGGCTTTTTGACGAGACCCTCAAACACCAGACCACTAGTGAGCGATCCATCCTATGGCTATGTCTGGGAGCGGCTAAGACTTCCCTGGCTAAGGCATGGAAGAAACCTGAGGCCCCCATCAATGTCAGTGTCATGCCTGTCTATGGCAGGCATTCACCAGGGAGAGGATGACCGATGTACTTCTAGAAACTCACAAAAATGTTGAATACTTTTGGGGTCCTCTGGTTCAATTTATTTCCACTGGTCTACTGTTCTTTGCCTGTCCTACGCGCACAAGAGCGCTTCACCTGACCTGACACCCTAACAATCTTATGGTCACAGAAATCTTGCTATACTAGATCTCCCAGCCTGATCGTCCACCGCCACAAGCGCCTTTTGAAGCAACCACAGTGACACTCATGCTAGTTTATTGTTTTGGGTTATTTGGGGGTAGTTAGATGGGTAAATTGCTAGAGTATGTATGCTTATTGCAGTAACAGTGACATTGTATTTGCTTTGTTTCTCCAACTTACTTGACCTGTGAATTATAGACACTGTTTTTCATTTGCATTCTTACAATGTACTAAAGGTCTACTTGTGGTCACTGTATTTTCTGTTCCTGACAATCAATAAAGAAAGTTTGAGAAAAAATACGACTGGTAATGCCCAATCACCCTTGGATAGAAGCAGTTTCATAAGCCTAGTGGCCCATCTTGCTTTTGTTCTTCCACAAAAAAAATACCTATGGCAGATTTTAGATTTTGAAAAATGAGAATTTGGTACAAACAGTGGGGATTGACCAAAACAAAAAAGAAACTTGGGGAAAACAGTGATTTTTCACAGTTTTGCAGCACCCAATCAAGCAACTATCAACATAATGCCAGTTATTCTTTATGACAGCCCATAAGAAATCCATCATAATTCCTTTTGTTACCAAGCTCTCCTTGCTTACAATTTGCACTCAAAGATATATACAATTCATTGATTGTCTAATCCTCTTGTAAACTTGTATCCTAATTTATTTTTTGATTTTTGGTGGTGATTTAATGATACCCAGATACTTTGGATGATACGTTGTCAACAAAACCCATTTCCCTGTTGTGTGCTTTGTGAGCCAAACCTGAAACCTTATGAGGTCTATTATTCAGTATTGCCTAAATCTGGATCACACTTTTAAAATACTTTGGTTGTCTTTTATTAACAACTCCCTCAGAATTACGTTTGGCTTCTCCGGTCTCGAAGAACCAACCAAGATACTAACGATTGAGAAATCTGTAATGAAAGCTGCACTGTTAGATGTAAGGGTTAACAATAGAGCTGCTGCCGATAGGGAGGGATTCACGGAAGGATTTCAACCCTATCTGTCTTGGGTGACAAGTCATCAACATTGATATGCCCTGACCAGTTTACGACTGAATATTGTACGCCAACTTGTTTTTCCCCCCAAATTAAATCGGCGGGATTTAACAGCGACTCCGTGCCCATGTGATCACGGCAATTGCAAATTATGCACTTTTCATTTTTTGATTACAGTTTTATTGTGATTTATGAGACATTTTTGGAAGCCCTTTTTATTGTACATAACATAATGGACTAAAAAGCTACTATGCACTTTTTATGTGCATTAAAATCTCCAGTCATTTATTTTAGTGTTGCCTCATTAATCTGCAAATCAATCCATGTCAAAAAGAGGTTGTGCCAGACTGAACGGTTTAAATAAAAATGTGGTATATTCTTAAACTTTATTTTAATGCAAGTTTTTCCCCCTATTACATGGATATAATGTCATGATGGCAGGAATGTTTTAAAAGGTATTTACTGGCTGTTTTTAATTGTATAATGTATTATCTTTTTTATGTACTTAAATGGTCCATTCTAATGGAGCCGAAATAAAGTTTCTTTGACTTTGATACCCAGATACAATTCTAAAATTTCCTTTTTGTATTCAGTGGCTGATAAAGCATTATTAACTGCATTGTATAAATAGCAGCATTGTTAGCAAAATATGACTGTTTGGACAGTTAAATTCAATAGGTAGCATATTTTCTTTTCCCTAATCTACCTTACACAGAGCTCCAAGGAGACCACAAATAAAATAAGAAAGACAGAATTTCTCTGGCATGTGCAGGCTCCGAAGCCATAACCATTTTTATAATCCTGTTAATGGTACAACATTTAACACGTGTACCCAACAGAAAATGTTTACCCAAACCCATATTTTGCATAACCACCAGGAAACCCGGTGAGACATCTTCTCCAGATCCGGAAGGATCTTATTGACCTTCCTTCTCTGGGCATTTGCAGTGTTAAATATAGTTAACGCCATATTAACCTGTGCCATTGGATCTCATCCAGGTACAAAGCTATGCTTCCATTGGTAAACCGCTCTCCTAAATTCTATACCGGGCCTCATTGCCAAGGACTTGTAATATCTTTGCCTCTTAATTGATTAAGGAAACGGGTTGGCTTGACCCTCTTTTATCAAACTTGTTGAAGCCAGATTTACAACCCATTTGTATAAATACTTGTTGGATAGAGTATCCCTCACTTTGTTACGACATTGTTGCAACCATCCTCTATTCTTATAGGCTTAAAGTGCCTCCAGGGACCAAATTAGCTCAACATTTTACTTGTAAAAGCTCTTTTCTTATTATCCTTACACTTTTATAATTTCATCTTAAAATGCTAAAATTAACCATAAGAGTCCTGCAAAATGATAAATATAGTTGTATAGTTGCTTCTAAGAAGGACATCCACCCCAAACAAAATAAATAACTACAACATTGAATCCCTTCCACTTTCTCAATATTTATTTTTTATTTTTCCTGCAACTCCCCTCTAACATCATTGACCTCCCTCGTTAGCACAAACCCAATCAGCTTTATCAAGAGGAATGCACTTTAAGGTATTCCACAAGGAGATATATATTGTCATGCTAGAGTTGGAGCTCTGCCATACTTTTTCCCACAGGTCTACCCAACAGTCAAACAGAAGTCTTTGATAACACAGTAACCGAATATTAGCCTAGCCACTTTATTCTAGGACAACCTTTCCAAGGATTTTTAACTTTATTTAAGATCGAAAGCAAGGTCAAGAATTCTGCCATATTTCAACATTCATTCATATGTGGTAGTCAACAGCTGCATGTATTTATATTCCCATGTTTATATCTTTTCTATACCAACCAGCGATTATTATCACTGTTGAGTATCATAGCTGTATTGAATTTTTGTAGAAAGGAGGTCTCTTCCCAATAAACACCCCCCTTCCAGAGTATATTTGAGACAGGATTGTTGAACAGACTGGGGTCCTACAACTTTCAAAATCTGCAATTAAGGTGCTCATCTGTTAGTAATGATGCGTGGCGCCAATTGACAAAAAGTTAAATAGCCAATAGGCAATGATTTTTTGGCTTTTGCTTTTCTCAGAAATTCTTCCTTCATGCTGCAATTTGTGAAAGGAACCAAGATGCTTTGTGGATGGCCACCTGCTTTAAGCTTTGTTGTCAATTCTTGACTTAAATTGTCCTCTTTTAATTTCTGTGTACATGACTGTATCATGGTGTTGAAATAGGAGATCATGTTTGTGGAGCTTGCTGCAGTTTCCAGGATCCTGATAATTTGAAGATTTGCTCTTCTAAAATGATTTTTGAGATCATCTTTTTTAGTGCTTAATCCTGAACATCATATGCTCACATTCAGCATTTCAGGTTCAACAGTTGTCTTCCAGATCTTCTGCCTCTGTCTCTGAGAGGTGGCCTGCTGTATTCTCCATTGTTTAAGCTGTTTTGTCTAGCATATTTTTATTTCAAAAACGTCCTCTGTTTTCTTCTGAAAGTTATTGGTCTTTTGAACTGTTATTAGTATTTGATTCTGAATTTCTGAGATCCAACTTCTGCTGCAGTTCTCACTAATGAACAGTCATTAATTTCCCTCTTTAGGGTATGCTTCCATGTAGGAAGGTGGCTACCTGACTATGGTTACCCCAGATTTTTTTGCCTTGTGTTTAGCTGGTTTTCGACTTAGTGGCCTGGTTCCCTGCTAATCAGGGCCCCAGGCTATCTGCTCTCTCTGTAAAATGGATTCCATGTACCCTAGGTGCATAACTAGATTGGCTTGGGTCACCTTATCAGCCCCTGTACAGAGCACTATAGGTGCCCAGGGCATAGGTGCATCCAAGGCCTACCAGGGGCTGCAGCATATCTTTTGCCACCCCTGGCTGGCTATCTAAAATTGACACAACTGGCTGATCACTCAGCTGGGGCAAGTGGGTGTAATCACCCCTTGCTTAGATATAGTATACCTATATCTAAACCTATATCTGGACACATATATAGCCTGTAAGCCACTCCTATGGAAGGCCTCATCAATCCTGGAGGCAGAGTGCGTGTTTTTATGTGAGATGGAGCTCTGGCATGAGCTGAGCCTGTCTGCAGCTGTCGGGAACAACTCCCTAAGCTGATCCGGGATAATGCCATACCATACCATATACTCTTAAGTGCCTTATAATCCTCGCGGTTACATAGCAACTTTGGTTTGGCTTTATCAAAACATGTCGTGTAAGGTGTCATACGATTTGGAATACTACCCCCTCGCCAGTTCTGGCGACGGGGGTAGCATTCCACCCTTCTAGAGGGATAAGACATGTTACTTTACTGAAACGCGGTTGATTTAAAATGAGCCTCAGATCCACAAAATGGATGCCTCTGCCACAGACACGGGTCTGGCCTCCTGCTGCTGACCGAAACTCAGCATATGGTGGCCTGGACAAAGAGTTTCCTGTCGCAGGGCGGTGTCAAACCACCCCAGACAGGAGATAGTGGATTGTAGTAGGGAGGTTTCAAAGAAACCAGACACTGCCTGGGGAGCACAAGGCTGCCCCTTGCATAATCCGGCCAAACCGGTTCTGGGGCCTCCCAGCCCCTGTCCCAGCGCGGCCTGGATCAAAGGAAAGGGGTGTAACCACCCCCTTCCTGGGTCCCACCCATAGGAGGGGACCTAGCAGGATGTCCAGCCCACCAGATTCGAATAAGAGTGGGAGCAGTGCCAATGCAACTCAGATCATCCTGAAGAAACATAAGAAACGAATTCTGGACCCTTCGACTTTCTACTCGACGTTAGAAGACTGAAGAATCTCCCTTGTGGTCAAGGAGTGACCACCCTGTGCAAACAGGCAACATCCAGCCCTCGACCCTTGCTTTGTTGCAGTTCCCGCCGGAACTCGAGCGACAGAGATCGACGAGATCAAGCTTGCCTGCCTTCTCCCTGCCCGATCCACAGTCCCTGCAGAGCTGAGACCCGTGGAGGCGACCGGAAGCGTGGGGCACGCCATCTTGAAAAGGCCACGAGACGCTGACCGTGCGGCCCACGAGTGACCCTCGAAGCTGTACACCGGGGTTTGAGAAGCCCCAGCCCCGAGCTCCACTTGCACCAAAGCTACCCCCTCCACACTCGACGAGTGCTGCGTGGGGCCCTTCTGCTTGTGTTGGCTCGACGCGTTGGCCCGGTCACTTGCCAGCTGGCTTGTGGCCCCTGTGCCGACGAAAACTTGAATACGACTTGCTTTTCTGGTTGCTCCAGACCTGCACCAGCTCCTGTGAAAAGGAGCCCCCACTCTGACCCTCCTGGTTCGAGTGATAAGCAATCTCCCGGTTCCGCGTGGATTGCTTTTGCCAAGTGCTGTTTGCTGCAATCTTGAAGCCGACGGTGCTGACGGCGAGAGCCTTCGTGGGACAGATCGTGACCCGCTCCTGGACGTCGCAGATGCCCCAGAGCCCACGTGACAGCGGAGAGAAGCCTATCGACAACCACCTGATTGCGCCCGACATTGCCTGGTTCCGTCCTGGTTCCACCCTGGTCACTGCTGAGTGACCCAGACTCTGTCCCCTCTGCTTTCAGGTACTTTTCTACTTCGATCCACCCTTGGATCGCACCGGACACTTCTGCTTCACATCGCCTGCAGCTTCAACAGCTCCAAGCACCAAGAGCCTGCGTGTCAAAACCCGACGCCACTTCGACCCTGTGCACCCACGGCCTGTGGGTGAGGTAACATTGCAACGCCGGTGTTCCCACACTGGTACACACCTCTAGGGTCTGTGTCTAAAGTTTTGTTCCTCTAGGTTCAGCGTAAGTCTCTTTTAATTCACTTTGTGTAACTTTTACGCACCATTGACATTGCATTGGTGCAAGCCGCACTTTCCGTGCTGCACCCGTATCCTGTGGGCTACTCCCGACTTCAGCATTGCTAGTCCTGACTGCTCCCAGCGAATCTCTAGGCCCTAGGCCTAACCACTGTTCGATTGGTATCTCTTATACCACTTTTTTAGTATATGGTTTAAGTGGCCACCGGCCCTTATCCAAAATTGTGCAACTTTGTATGTTACACTGTGCTTTTGATTTAACGCTTGTGCCCCTTTCCTCATAAAGAGTACTGGGGAGTAATTTAGAAATAAATACATATATTTTTATAATATATACTTGTGTGGTGTCCTTTCATTTGATTACAGGATTGTATGTGGTAAAACAGCTCGCTTAACACGACCTCTTAAGTTAAGCCTTTTAAGGCTGCTTAGTCCATGCTACCACTAGGATAGCTTGTCTAACAAGGTTGACTTACAACCTGACATCTTTGGGGTTTGTTTGGACTGATACCCAGTGGTTCCAGAATTGGAAACACTACATATCAGGCCAACTTCTCACATTCCATGATTCAGGCATATTACTTCCATTAGTTTGGAAGTGTATTAGAAGTATTGGAGGTGTTGTCAAGTTTATCCTAACTGTCTTGGCATTTATACATCTCTCCTCCCCATTTACTGGCTTTATTACTTGACCATCTGATTGTATAACAGTATTGATACATGGGGCCACAACTGATGGTACCAAATCTACCCTTTTAATCAACAAAGGCCTGGCTTGCAAAGGGGCAAAAATAGCGTTTCTACAAGGGACAAGGGGTTAAGGTGGTATCTACCTCCACCCAACCGCTAGTAACTTTTTTTTAGTTTCAACCCGTCCTAGGTGCCCAAAATCTTCAACTAAAAATGCAGTGAGAACACTCCACAAATATATCCCCTTAATGCAGAAACACGTGGATATAACATATATCAAAAAGGTGAGTGAAGGTGTGAGAAAGCACCAGGAGCTACTGGCAGGTTCTCACCAGCATGCCCACATCTATCATCATCGGTTGCTTTCTCACAAAGAAAAAAAGAATATGTGTCCCTTAGAGAGACAAAAGCATGTGAAGAATTTAGAAATTAATGTATTCGAAACAAAATCGCCGTGAACTATACAGGAATGTGTGTCCCAGAATAAAATTTAGTTAAGTCTCACATTGGCTTTGCCCACTTTATTCACAATCGTGAGCTTACTCAATATTAAAAGCACAGCATGTTGCAAACCTTTTCAAAGTAGGCCAACATGTTTCATTGCCTCTGCATCGTTGTGGCAATTTCATCAGGGCGAGAGGTTGGTGTTTGCCTCACTGGACAATTGACTTGTGTATGAGGAGTGGCTGACAGACAAATACACAAACAAGACAAAAATGCATAATAAAGCCAACCAAATCTGCCCTACCACACTTAGCTAATAGATTACTTGATAGATCAGTCATTAGTCCTAAAGTTTTCTCTGGAGTTTCTCTCTCACCCCCTTAGGACCATGACAGCAACTCTCAACGATATACAAATTGCTCTCATCTGGTTTGTCTCCTTTGGCCACTACCAAACCCTCTACAGGAGCCATTATCAAACTTAAGGTTGGACTCTTAATGCTATTATTCACTGGTATATAGTTATTCCAACAGAACACACATTTATTACATTATTAGTGCCATTTATATGATCAGTGAGCCATTCAACCCCCAATCAACCTTTTAATGGAGGCGATTTCTTTTGCAACACTCTCACCCTTCCCTTTCCCATTTCCGGAAGCTATCGGATCATGTCACCACGCCAATCTTTAGTTTTGTTTTAAGTGCTCTGATACATTTTTGCTTGCCCTCATTTGAGCTTGATTGTCTCTACACTAAATTTTCCAGCACTGTTTGTTAATTTCTTTTGCTTGGTTAACAGCTCCTTCTTCAACTCATCCATGCCTGTGCTGACAATGCATGGACCTGGCTGGTGTGAGTATCTATCTAGGGATTCCTCATAGATGTCAGGAGTGACAGAATCCGCACCAACAAACTCTTCTACATGTTCTTACATACTGTAGAGCCGTCTGTGAGACACTGATCTCCCTACTCATCAGTCTATATCGCTCGGTGCCTCGCAAGATGCTCCGCCTCGCCCACTTTGGCACCGACCAGCTCTGTCTTTATTGCCTCCATAGTGGCATTCCACAAGATCCAGATTTTGCCTTCACTATTAACTGACTTTCCGTCTCATATCAAGGAAACAACTGACAATCAAGTGGCAGAGAAGTCCCCTTAAGTAATATATTTGGCTCTAACCAAAGCAAGAATGCGTTCCTGGTTTTTCAGGATGGCGCGTTTCTTTCAGCTAAAGGACTGGGATTTTGTTGCATTTGTTTGCTTTTTAAATAAAGGGACATTTTTTGTTTTTCTTTAAATGCAGCCAGTTTTCCCTAAAGAAAAATAGGATGAGTTTAAAATAATAAAAAAAAGTTTTCTTTTCATTATTTAAGCGTAGGCAGTGATCCGTTTGCTGCCAAACACAAAGGGGAAGGGGGCCCCTTCCCTTCCTATTTGCAACTGGCTTGCCACCAATTTGAAATTGGTGGTAATTGCAATTGTTTTGCGACTGCATTTGCGGTCGCAAAACAAGCATTCAACCCCCTGTGACTCGCTATTAAGAAGGGAAACCAATTTGCAAAATAGGGTTTGTACATGCTACAGCCCTTTTTAGCCGCCGCAAACGTCCTGGTTTTCCGGCTGCAACTACTAAAAACAGTCATACATCTGGCCTGTAGTCCATTTTACTTGTTTGCTTCTCGCTGGTTTTGAGAAATGAAGCTTTAGCTACGCCATTTATAGGATTAATTAGGCATGTCAGAAAATTACTTGTTTATTCTTCAAAAGGTCTAGGAGGCTTTTAAATTTGTATTTATTAATTTACGTATGCTGAATTATGGTTTTTTCAACATTACAAGTGTCCGTGTACACAATTGTTTTGATTATTTTAAACTTGCATGCAAAAAAACGAAACACACACACTCGCGGTCTATTTACATGTACCAGTTAAAATACAATGGTATTGGTTTACAACACGCAAGTGAGGATGCTCTTTTCGGAAGTGCATGATTCAAGAGAACTAAATAAAATCATTGCGCATTCATTGAACATATGATTCTAAGATGTTGTGTTCTTTTAAATGCACAGTTAAAACCAGCAGCTGTATCTAAAAATAAGATTTCTTTAAAACCATTCTAAACTGCTTTTTTTTAATAATGTAATTTTATCTGCGTTTAAATTCAATACTATTCAAAATAGTATGGTTATGCTTTAAGCAAATTATGTCAAGTTAAGCCTATTTGTCTTCTCTACTCTTTATTAATTAGGTTAGTTAGAAGAGTATCCCATATGTTGCTTTCAAAGTCTCTCTAGCGATATTCTTACATAAACATGCGTTAAATCTCTTGTAGTAAGTGTGGGATAATAATTACTTTAATTCATATATGTAGAGGTAGTATGTGATACTGTGCTATATTTTCCCTTTTTAAACAAATCTTTACCCACTTTTTAACATTGGAACATACCTAAACATCATCTCAATCCTATTCATCCTCATGCATTTTTCTATTTCTTCCTCGCAGTGATTGTTACCCTCTCAACTCCTATTTTAATCAGGAAATCATGTCCTTTCACCCTCCGGTCAGATTAAAACAGTTGAACTGTTCCTTGTTGGAAATTATTGAATGTTCTTTACATATTTCTTCCAGTTGTTTACTTTCACTATCAATACCCACCCTTGTTAGAAAAGTTTTAGTGCCTTTAAAATAAAAAAAATAAAAAAACATGTTTCAAAACACTGATGTATTTTTGTTCATTTCCTATAACTGGGCAGTGGTGGCTTTGAAACTGGTAGAGCATAATACTTGAAAAATACAATTGACTGCTTGCAATAAGTATAATTACTGGCAATCACTCATGGTAGCACTCCTACACATTGTTCTTTTGCTCACCATGTCACCTCAGTTTAGTCCCAGCCATTTGTAAATCAGTCTTGGCCCTGCTCCTCGTGAACAGTCAAGCTCGAACTGCCAAGCGAGGTCCTCCCTGAACTGTGACAGAAGCTGCGCAGGCCCGGTTTCACACTAGTTATGGGCTTATCAGGCGGGTACAGCTTGATTTCAGTGACAAAGTAGGCGTAACACTTGCCATGAATTTCAGTGAGTGCTCAGAGGGTGCTCAAAAAACTAAGGTTCTGAAAGCAGTCATTTCATGATCTGCCAAACCAATGAAGATTGAACCTCCCCAGGAGTTGACCCAATTTTTCGGGACAGTGGGCATCCCCATGTATGATAACAATTCCACTTATTGTGCCAGGGCGAGCATTTTGTGATGGTTGCCCCGTATGCCACAGATGTCCCCTTATGCCAAATACTACATACAATATGCCAGTGGCAGAACTTTGCCATTGACTGCATCCAAATACCACTTGCTAAACATTTCTTATAATATGTCAAGGACCGTATTTTTTGTTATGGTTGCCTGCCTGCTCCTCTCCTTCCCACCCGAACCCCAGTATAACGTGGTTGTTCTTACTGAAGCAAATACTTATCTGCTGTATGTTAGCGCCAGAATTGTGCCATGGGGTGGCATTCAGTCTGCTTTGGTGTTTGTTTTTGCATATCAGAGAATGTTGCATGCCTCCTTGTGCATGTTCTCAATGATGCCAAACTATTGCCTTTCTATGAAACACCATGCGCGCCTAGAAACCAGCTTATTTTAGTACTTACTACCTGATTTGATTCTGATTTGTGTTTTTTTTTTTTTACATTCTGCTCTGCTGTTTATTTTTGTAAACAATTGACATGTGCTTCTTCCTTTCCACATTAAACTGCAAAAAAAACTTTCAGCTTGTAGTGCATTTAAATTAATTAATTGCTAGTTTGTTGTGAAAACAAAATCCTAATGTACTTTTTCAAATTGGCACTCCTAGGTTACAAATGGTGTGGGTATTTATCATGAACCGAATGAATGTTCAGACCAGTTCCTCTACACAGCGAAGACGGATGATTCTTGGAATTGTCATTTTACTTCTTGTTGATGTGATCTGGGTAGCCTCTTCTGAATTCACTTCGGTGAGTAGTATTTAATCCTACCTAAGATAATAGAAAAAAGTGCTTGAAGATGTCAAAAGCTCCCTTAAAGTGAGAGTGATTGAAGTGATGTATTGATACAGGGCCAAATTATCCAACAGTGCTAGCCATGTTCTACAGTAGGGCACATTATGATTAAAAAGGGGAAAAAATGCAGTTGTGTGACATTCCTATCTTCAACATATGTTAGTCCTCTTTTTGTAGGGTTACAAGAACAATTGTCTAGTCTCGAAACCAACTCTTTTTCACCACTGCTATCAAGAGACCTCTTCCTATATGAGGCAAATTATTTATTTTAATGAAAATACTTTGCATTGTTTAACTTGTAAGTAGATAAACCTATATGTACCTGCTTTACACATTACAAGGTGCTTCTTTTATTTTCTAGCTATTTTACATCAGTTTCAGTGGTGAAAAAGAGTTGGTTTCGAGACTAGACAATTGTTCTTGTATTTTACATCCCCCAGAGGTGTTAGTACATCGTTTATTCCATTAACAAACCTGTTGGCTGCTTAATGCACAACTGGACAGCTTTCTGAAATGCAACAGCTTGTGTCTTAGTTTCTCAGTTATAATCATGAAGATGCGATCGCGCACAGCCTTTTGGGTAAATCGCACTATTGTGTGTTTTTCGTGCTCCAGAAAATCACTACCGGTCGGGAGTGTAAAGGACAAAATGGAGGTAGTAGGTGTCTTTCTGGGCACAGAATTCATGATGCTGTAATTCACAGCTGATTTCCAACAACAAATTCTTCAAGACTGAATAAGAAGATATAAGTTTATTTTAATTTCACAAATCCAAAATCCGTGTAGAGAATATCAATAATTCTTGAATCTCAAATCCACGTGTATTATAGATATTAATCATCCATAATCAATAACATTGATGTATTAATCCATTCCCAATGCATTTTGGCACCTGGGCCTTCATCGGGGGAATATCTATGAAGGAAATCAAATGGGAAGTTCATGAATATAACAGAATGACCACTGTATATAACCACCACCAAAGCGTGTATAAAAAGTGGTTAAATGAAGCATGGTGACTGAAAAACGAGGAAATTACAAAAGTGTGTGGCAGAGAGAACCAAAGAACGACAGTGTAAATTAGTAGAATGGCCGAAGCCAAGAGTAGTGTAAAATAAAGTTAAATGTAGGCTGGGTTGTAGAAGTAGCAGTCTGCTCGTATATAATAGAATGCTACTGGCGGATTGAGCACGCTGTAGAACAGACAATCTAAAATTCCGTCTATATGAAGGACGAATGTTCGGAGTGTAAGTAGCGGTATCGCTCAAAACAAACAAGGTGCAACGAAGCTGGGAACATGCTAGTGATTGAAAAAAGGTAAACGAACCCTAATGTGAACCAGTCAAGAATTATTGATATTCTGTACACAGATTTTGGATTTTTAAAATTAAAAAGAAACTTATATCTTCTTATTCAGTCTTGAAGAATTTGTTGTTGGAACTCAGCTGTGAATCACAGCATCACAAATTCTGTGCCCAGAAAGACACCTACACGTCTGTGTAGGTGCTACCTTCATTTAGTTTCTCAGTTAAACATTTATGTTCTGCCTCTCTCCCTTTAAAAGGTAGTTCAGTATTTATCTGGATTGAAGATGCAATCAGACCTATAAACCAGGTGTGAAATATTTGGAGGATTTCTAAATATTGTAACAATAAGAAAATCTCAATTCATAGTGCAATCGCAAAATCACTTTTAATGGATCAAAGAAAATGTTGGATAAAAATCTATAGTATTGCACCCAACTGGGCCACTTACTTGATGTTTGTCCAAGTATTATTATTATTTTTAACTGCAGAAACTAACTGGATGAATATGATTTAAAGCATTACCTAAATCTTGTCCCTGAAGAATGTCCCGTATTTTCATCATTTTCGGTTAAAACTCTTAGAAGATAGGGGTCCAGATTAGTATGTCTTTAAAGGTCTCTAGTGTGCTGGTATGATCTCTGTTAGAAGCCTTGCACATTCCTCCTCCACCCCAACTCTCTGCACTTATAGTTCTCCTTCAGCCCTGCACTTGTGATTCTTTTTCTTTTATATCTTGAATTTGGTACATCCTGTTTTCTATTCCTATGCTACCCTTTCCCTGTATTATGTTCCAGTTCACTTGGTATAACATACATTAGTTAATTTTAAAACAGCTACAGCAACATTCCACAATAAATTCCAAAACAGACTTTAAAATTCAAAGAGTTAGTTATGGAAATCGTCTATGATGTTAGTTAAAAGGGGAATTCAATAAGGTGTCAGGAAACTTAAAACGTCATAACCTCATTTTTTTTTTTTTGCTGCGCGCTTTAAGAATTTGGTAACACTGCAATTTAAAGATGTATCTGTTGTCTTAGTGCATGTGATCACAGTTTACCTGCACGAGTGAATACCACATTGATTAACAGGTACTCTTAGCAGCACCCTCCTCTCCATCACCAGACCAGGACACACACAGGTTATGTGAGTGATGTTTTCCTCAGTTTTACAAGTCTGCAAAAAACCTTTTTAGAGTCCTGGAGCCGTGGCACAGCTGTAGCGAGACCTGGAAGGAGACTAAAGCGGTATCTGATAAAGTGCTCTTTTAGATTCCTGGACCACCCTGACACCAGATAGGGCTGGGGTTTTAGAGTTTTATAGTCATTTACAATCATCCAGACGTGAGAACCTGGTTGAAAGAGCCTCTTTTTCTTTAAGCACAGAGATTTTTTTTCATCACGCCTTACATTTTTTTTAATGGCTCTGGTGGCAGGGACCTTTCCCATAGTGATTGAACACTTAATGGGTGAGTCTAGATACAGATGGTAAGGCACATTTTCTACTTGTTTGGGCTTCATGACAAAGAGCTTGGCATAGTTGGTCTGCAGACAAAGACTTTATTATTTCTCATACTTTGATGTAGGCCCATTTACTCGCAATTGATTGGTTATTTATACAGACTCTAGCCTTATCTGGGCCGGTGAATCATTGGGCGGGAGACAGAAAAGTGATTTGGATATTTGAAATTATCACTTCTCTACATTTTAGTGCCTCATTTTTGTAAGAGTTGCTTAGTGATAATTTTCCTGCTATTCCCTTTAGCAGTGGCAGGTAACATGAATCATCTAACTATTTCTGTAAAGTGTGAAATGTGAGGAGTAGCATGTTGCCCTTCCTCTGCAGATCCAGCCTATGCTGATGGAAGGAGCCCTTGTAATCCAATAATAGCCCAAGGTAGCTATAATGTTTCCCATCTCCAGTTATTGTCCTTGTAAATACCATCTGTGCCTTTTTTGTATCCTTTTGCTCACTTCAGTTTTCTTCTGGTTTATTAACAAGCCAATGACTGCTGAGAAGTGTGATAGCTGGTCAATGAGATGTTGCAAACCTATTTTTGTTTTGGCTAAGGAGAATAACGTTGTATGAATACAGAAGATTTAAGATGTTCATGTCTCCTAGTTTAGGGGGAATGAGCGTTTACTTCATATAGGGCAGGGGTCAGGTCGGCCAAAAAGAAGTGAAACCGGTACAGAGCCAGTACACATCCTTGCTTTAAACCCGGAAAGGTTTCTATTTTCCTGGCCAGGAAAGCGGCATCTCCTATTCTAACTCTTGCCCAGGTACCTGCAATAAACAGTTATATTGCTTTCAGAAGACAAGCAGGGATGCCCAGCGTGCCATTTTGTGCCAGAGATTACACTGCACACAGTCAAATGCAGCCTTAAAGTCCACAAAGCAGAGGTAGATTTGTTGCTTATTCAACTTTTTTTTGTCCATAATATCCAAAAGTGATAGAATATGTTTTTATCCATCTTTTTATTAAGAACAGAAGCAGACAACCAAGACAGCGAACAGTACTGAGCAAATGCAGTGCTCAAATCATATGTTAAGGCATCAAACCTGGATATACATAATCAAGCATTGCATTACACTTTCAATGGAGTGATGACAGTTCTACTAAATCATCACATCTACAAGCAGGTGGAGGATCACCTACTCTGCCCTGTAATCATTCCATGCTCCCCAGATCTGTATCCACTTTGCGGGGCAACCTCTCGATACATATATAGGCTTCTCTGTCACCACACACCTTTCCCTATCTTTCCGCCACTCATCTAGAGTAGGTGGGAGTGAGAAGTTGGCTTGATATATGATGTCTCCAATTCTGGGGGCACCTTCTATCAGTCCAAACAATCCCTTATGGTGGTGGTTGTAAGTCAACCTTATAGACAAGCTATCCTAGGGGTAGCATGGATTAAGCAGCCTTCAGGCTAAACTCAAGAGGGCATGTGAAGTAAGCTGTTTTACCAAATGCAATCCTGTAATATCAAATGAAAGGGTACCACACAAGTTATATATTATAAAAATATATGTATTTATTCTCAGAATAAGCCCCGGTACTCTTTATGAGTATAGAAGCACAAGCGTTTAAACAAAAGCACAGTAAAACATATGAAAGTTGCACAATTTGGATGAGGCCAGGGGCCACTCAAACCATATACTAAATAAGTGGTATAAGTATCACTAATCGAACAGTGGTCAGGCCTAGGGCCTGGGGAATCGCTGGGACTAATCTGGACTAACAGTGATGAAGTCGGGAAAAGCCAGCGGGATTCGGGTGCAGCGCTTCAAGCACACGCATGCACCAATGCAAAGTCAATGGTGCGTAAAAGTTATCGAGTTACAATTTTAGGAGTCTTCCGACTGGACTAGAAATACAAATGTTTAGACTTAGACACTAGAGGTGTATACCACTACAGGAGCACCGGCGTTCAAGAGTTACCTCACCCACAGGAAGCGGGTGCACAGGTGCAACGTTGTGTCGGCTTTCGTTGTGTAGATCTATGGAGCCTGGAGATGAAGATTCTGCAGGCGGCCAGAAGAGAAGTGTCCGGTGCGATCCAAGGGTGGATCGAAGATGAAGAGTACCTGAAAGCAGAGGGGACAGAGCCTGGGTCACTCAGCAGTGACCAGGGTGGAACCAGGAAGGAACCAGGCAATGTCGGGCTCAATCAGGTGGTTGTCGAGAAGCTTGTCTCCACTGCCCTGTGGACTCTGGGGCACTGAGGATGTCCAGGAGTGGATCACGAGCTGTCCCACGAAGGCTCTCACTGTCGGCAGTGTCTGCTTCTGGATTGGAGCAAACAAACCTTGGCAAGCGCAACCCACGCAGGATTCGAAGATCGCTTCTTACTCGGACCAGCAAGGTCAGAGCGGGTGCTCCTTTTCAGGGGAGCGAGGGCCAGTCCGGAGCAACCAGACTGGCAGAGCAAATTCAAAGGTTCGTCTGTACTGGGGCCGCTAGCCAACGAGCAAGCGACCGGACCAACGCGTCGAGCAGAAAGATGCAGAACGGCCCCACGCAGCACTCGGTGAGTGTGGAGGGGGGAGCTTTGGTGCAAAAGCTGCTCGGGGCTGGGGCTTCTCAAACCCCAATGCACAGCGTCGAGGGAGCCTCGGGAGCTGCACAGTCAGCACTTCGTAGGTTTTCCAATATGGCCGGCCCCACACTTCAGGTCGCCTCCACGGGTCTCAGACTTGCTGGGACTGTGGATCGGGCTGTTGGAAGGCAGGAATGCTGGGTCTTGTCGATCTCTGTCGCTTGAGTTCCGGCGGGAACTGCAACAAAGCAAACGGTGAGGCGCTGGATGGTGCCTGTTTGCACAGGGTGGTCACTCCTTGACCACAAGGGAGATTCTTTAGTCTTCCACGTCGAGTGGGATGTCGAACGGTCCAGAGTTTCGTTTCATAAGTTTCAGTCAGGATAATCTGATGTGTGTTGGCACAGCTCCTACCTTTATTCCAAATCAAGGGGCTGGATTACCTGCTAGGTCCCTCCTATGGGTGGGACCCAGGAAGGGGGTGGTTACACCCCTTTCCCTTTGTCCAGTTTCGCGCCAGAGCTGGGACTGGAGTGTCCTAGCACCGGTTTGAACTGGAAGCCTTGTGCTCCCCAGGCAGTGTCTAGTTTCAGTCAACCCTCCCTGCTACAATCCACTATCTCCTGTCTGGGGTGGTGTGACACCTCCCTGTGACAGGATATCTATTGTCCAGGCCTCCCCTGCCGGAGTTTCGGTCAGCAGCAGGAGGCCAGACTCGTGTCTGTGGCGCAGCATCCATTTTGTGATGCTGGGGCTTTGGTTAGATTTAACCGCGTTTAAGCAAAGTAACATGTCTTCTCCCTCTAGACGGGTGGAATGCTAACCCCGTTGCCAGGACTGGCGAGGGGGTAGTATTCCAAAGCGTATGACACCTTACACAACATGTTTTGATAAAGCCAAACCAAAGTTAGCAAGTAACCGCGAGGATTATAATGCACTTAAGAGTATATGGTATGGCAATATCCCGGAACAGCTAAGGGAGTTGATCCCGACAGCTGCAGACAGGCTCAGCTCATGCTAGAGCACCATCTCTCATAAAACCAAGCACTCTGCCTCCAGGATTGTTAAGGCCTGCCATAGGAGTGACTTATAGGTATATATATGTCCAGATATAGGTTTAGATATAGGTATACTATATCTAAGCAAGAGGTAATTACACCAACTTGCCCCAGCTGACTGATCAGCCAGTTGTGTCAATTTGGATAGCCAGCCAGGGGTGGCAAAAGATATGCTGCAGCCCCTGGTAGGCCTTGGGTGTACCTATGCCCTGGGCACCTATAGTGCACTGTACAGGGGCTGATAAGGTGACCCAAGCCAATTTAGTTATGCACCTAGGGTGCATGGAGTCCATTTTAAAGAGAGAGCAGATAGCCTGGGGCCCTGATTAGCAGGATCCCAGGCCAACTAAGTCGAAAACCAGCTAAACACAAGGCAAAAAATCTGGGGTAACCATAGTCAGGTATCCACCTTCCTACAGTGGGTCTCGTGCCTTCCATTTCCTAGCTATATTTCTTCTGGCAATCATCAGCCCCAGAGTCACCCATATTCGCTCTTTAGAGGACAAACCCGTCGGGCCCCAGATATTCAGGAAACTTAGTTTGATGTTATAGTCTATACTTTATCCCATTTCTCTCTCCATACACCCGCCCATTCGGGCGGTGTGTGTCCCTTTTTTTAAAACCGCCTGTAAAGCATGGGGGATCTGCAGGTATCTATAGTATTCAGTGTCCACCAATTCATACTCCGTCTGCAGTTGACCAAAGGGAACTACCCCACTCCCTTCCAAAGGTCACCCACCCTTGAGATACCAATCAAATCCCAGCGATCAAATCCTCGGGTGCGCCCCAAATTGCCCAACTGGTCTGTGTGCCAAAGAGGTGGGGCCTGCATAATCGTGCCCTCCCACCCTAAGCTCTTCGTAGCATCCTTCACGACTTGGATTGCATGTCCAGTGGGCCCAGTCAACTTCAATTTTGCTGGGTTGAAATACAATGCACCTGCGAAGCTAGCCCCGGGCAGGAGCCACCTGTCCATTTGGAGACCTGGGTCGTCCGGTGGCCAATATGTGCAGTGATTTATAGTTGCAAGTTGTGTTACCCAATAGTATTTCTTGACATCTGGGAGGGCAATTCCCCCATTGTACCACCCCAGTGTTAGCTTTTGAGTGGCGATTCTCGGCAGTTTACCGTCCCACAAGAGTTGCCTAAGGGTACTATTGATGTCTCTAAAATATGCAGTCGCCACTGGGTGGGGCATGTTTTGCAGGACATACACAAATCGTGGGAGGGACATCATTTTAAAAAGGGCCGCATGCCCTAAGAGGGACAAAAGTAGCGATCTCCAGTGGAAGAAATCTTTCTTTAAGCGCCATAGTGGGAGCTGGAGATTATGTCGTCAAACCGTGACAGGTCCTTGGACACTCAGATCCCCAAGTATTTAAATGCGTTCTTCGCTTCCGGGATAGTGCAACCCTGGGCAGTGAAGGTGTCGCCCCACTCAGGACATAGAGTACGGATTTCGTCCAGTTAATTCGATACCCAGAGAATCTACCAAAACTAAGAAAAATATGAAAAATCCTGTTAAGCGAGGCCGCTGGTGATGCTAAGTTTAACAAGATATCATCCACGTACAATGAGATGCGGTCTTTCCAGCCCTCTGCCCATCTAAGTCCCCTGGCCACAGGATCTCTACGTATCCACATCGCCAGCGGCTCAAGCGTCAACGCAAAAAGCAGAGGTGAGCGGGGACAGCCCTGCCTGGTGTCCCTGCTGAGTGTAAAGGTACCTGATTTCCTATTGTCGACTACCACTTGGGCCAAAGGATCTTTATATAGGAGCTAAACCCACCTGATAAAGTCCAGGCCAAATCCCAGTTTCCGCAACACCACAAACCTATAGGGCCATTTGATGGTATCAAACGCCATGGCTGCTTCAAGATACACAACCACTGCATCTTCCCTGATTGTTGCAGCGCAGTTGATTACTCCCTGAAGTCTTCGCAAATTACAGGAAGTGTTCCTAGCAGGCATAAAGCTTGATTGATCAGGGTGCACCAACTTTGTGATTACCTGCATTCAGCAATATTGGCCTATAAGAGGAACACTGATTTCTTGGCTTCCCTTCCTTAGGAATGACCACTATTGTCGCTAGTCTCTGGTCAGTGGGAAGTACTCCCACTTCCTTACTCTCAAGGAACATTTTAGTTGGGTAGGGTGCAGTTTTGCTCCTAGTAAGTTTATGCAATTCATTGGGCAATCCGTTAGGACCCATTGCCTTGCCCCCCCTTCAAGTCCTGTATGACCTTTTCAATCTCTGTACTAGTCATCTCCCGGTCCAAGTCCAAGCGCTCCTTCCCAGTTAGCAGTGGCAGCGAGATGCCTCTTAAGAAGGAGACCGCCCCCTCCTCTGTGTATGGCACTGCGACGCATAAATGTCTGATAGTAGTGGCCAAATGCGTCTATCTCTTGAGGTTTCGGTGAGTCTTACACACAGCTTTGTCCCTAGTTCTACCACCACTCTACTTGTGAGGTCCCTACGGTCCAGCCAGGCCAGCAACTTACCCGCCTTGTCCCCCACGTTGTATATTTTGCTAATCGTTGCCCTGTATTTTGCCCTGGCCGATTCAGTAGACACATCGGTATATTCTTTTGTTTTCAATTGCAGAGCCTGCCTAGTTTCAGCAGTGCTGTCATCCAGAAGAGCGCTCTCAAGTTGCAATACATCTTCTTCCATGCAAACTAGTTCCGCTTGTTTCTCTTTCTTGGATCCCGCTATATGGGCCAAGACAACACCCCGGATGACCACTTTGTAAGCCTTCCATAATGTCTGAGTAGAGTCCACCGAGCCATTGTTTTCCTGGAAGTATAGCTCTGTATCGCTAGTGAGTTTGTCTCGTTGAGGAATTTTAAAGTACCACGGGTTGATAGGAACATTTCTACCCACTACAGGCTCGCTGACCTCCAGCCGGCAACAAACAGGCGAATGGTCGGAAATGCCCCTTGCCAGGTGAATCACCTCTTTGACACTACCCATTTGGCTCGCCAGAGTCACCACAAAATCTATTCTGAACATACAACGGTGAGCTCCTGAGTAGGAAGTATACTACTGCTCATCCGGATGTAGATTTCTCTATATATCCACTAAACCCAGAGCTCCCAGGAAACTATGTATGTGCGTTTGGGAGGGAAGCAGGACCCTTTGGGGCCAATAGTCCAGTGAATATGAGACTATGGAATTGAAATCCCCGCCCAATCATCAGCCTTCCCTCCGGAATATCTACAAGGAGGCTGTTAAGATCTCTAAAACCAGAGGTTTGGAGACACGGGGTATGTCGACAGAAACTAGATTTAACATGTGACCCTCCCACGTCCCTGAGATCGACACAAATCTCCCAATGTTATCAGTCCAAGTACGATCAATCAACAGAGGAAAAGCGTTGTGCACCATTATCCCCACCCCCCTGGATCCTGAACCAAACGCCGAGTGCGCCACTAATTTAAACCTGTGCCTTGACCTTACGTTGCATGCGTTCCTTAATAAGTGCATCTCTTGTATAAGGATCACATCTGGAGAATCTCGCTTTAGGAACTGAAGTACAATTCACTCTTTATCTTGTCCCCTAACCTGTTTACGTTCCAGGAGATCAATCTCATTCCTTGTTTAGCCATAGGGGTCATATTGGTCTAGGGTGATAAACGGCAGTCGCAGGGGAAGCCCTGCACTATACCAGGTGTTGTTTGCGGGCACTCTATGCTCTCTTTCTACCGTACAAATTGTAGACAGTCTAGTAGGTTTTAGGTAGATTGTGACTAGCTCTTCCACAAAGCAGTCTGTTGCATGTTCCTCCTCGCGTTCCAGGAATCCCAGTATGCGAACATTGTTGCGTCTCGTGCGCCCTTCATACTCATCTAGTTGAGCCTCCAGTAGTTCACTCAGATTGCAAGTCAGTCACTCTTCTCTGGAGGGAGGAGGTGTCCTTAACAAGTGAGTTGTTGTCGATTCCACCTCTTTGAGTCTAGTGTTCATAGATCGCAAATCTGCTCTAATTAGGGATACTTCAGAGGCTATTGAGTCAATCCTGGATTCCAGAGACATTCTCACTGTCGTGATCACTGTTAAAATATCCTGCTGGGTTGGTTCCTTCACCCCTGCAGCGTCTTGCTGGTTATCCGGCGAATCTTGCGTTCCATTCTGGCTTGGACTAGAACCCTTGTCCCACGCAAACTTTTCCAACTTGGCCTGCATGGAGGTCTTGTTATTGCGACCATCCGCATGTGGAAGCCGTATGAATCCACTCACAGATGAGGGCCCGCCGGGCAGTCTGACTATGTCGTCCAGTGGCGGCTGCTGAATTCTGTCCACCCTCAAGGGGAAAACACTATCTGTGGTGGTCGTTTCTTCCGACGTCGTGCCTCTTCAGCAACGCTATCACCCTTGCGCCCTGGGTGTCGCCAAAAGCTGTGCATCGTTTGGGCCGCTTATTATGAGAAAGAGGACAGCAGTGGAATGCTAAATTACACCCCGGTACCCCTCAAGAGTTGAGGACCATCCCGGTACACCAGCAATTGAGGCGATTTTAGGCCCAGCCGGACTTAGGTTTCAGTGCACTTCTTTGTCTCTCGTCCGCTCCCCTTCACAGGCCATGGGTGGTCCCAAACCAGGCCTTATGGCATCACAGTACTCCTATTTGCCCACCTCAGTCCCACATGGTTGTAAACCTCCATCCGGTCTGGCTGCCCAACTCTCAGCGTTCCCCAACGTGGGCTGTGCGTTGTTGCGTAGGGCGCCCCGCGGCCACCCTCTGCTCGTGGATGTACCGCGGGGCGGGTGTACACCCCTGTCCCTGTGCACGTCACCACGCGCTCCCGACCACAATCGGGTGATGCAGGTTCATCAAATTATCACAAAGCCGGAGGGGGGAAGGGGGGAGTGGGAGACAACAGCAGGACTTTGTCCACATTGCCCCCGAGTTACAGTCCTGTGGGTGGGAAGGTAATCCTCACGGTCAGAGCGCTCGCCCCCTCCTAATCCTCAATGAGTTCCCGCAGGGCAGTGCAGGCCTCTCCACTCCTTTGGTATCCCGTGGCAGAGATCTTGTCTGGGGTTGTAGTATTACCGGCACGTCACTCACCGGAGTTGCGGCCCAGCTGAAAATCCTTCCTCGTCAGGAACGGTCAGGCAGTCCACTCGATGGTCGCACCAGGCTTACGATCCCCAGCGCAGCCAAGGCTAGGCCCTGCTACGTGCTCTGGAGCTCGCTCGCTCCTCCCCCTGTGCAGACACAGGCTTTGTGGAGCAGTCTCGCCGCTGAGCTATTCTCTGGTTCCACGCCACTAATTCGAGTGGGTCATGGCTCAAAATGAGCCCACAGGAGTTGTGGGTATAAAGCTGTTTTTCACAGCTCAGCAATCCCGGATCCGTGAACGGATGGCGCCATTAACGGGTACACTTGGACGGAGCCGCCTCAAGGAGCGGCCATTCCTCTCAGCAGTTCAGTGATAGAATATTGGTTGCTGTGCCAAGCCCCTTGTACAGACCCAGATTGGTTAGGAGGAATAAAATGTTTTCTTCTGCCCAGAGCAATAGATTAGAAGAAGACCTGTGAAGTGCTTTGCTTCAGTGTCTAATACGTAATGAGGCAGTAGTTTTATGGTCAGTGGCAGTCCTGTCCTTTGAAAATGGGGGTAACTGTAGAGCCTTTCCTTGAGTCCGGAATAAATTCTAGTTGCAGGGCACTTTTGAAAACTCCCGACAAGCTGGCAACACAAAAGGCGGCCTTTGTCTTGTAGAGTGCTAGTGGAATTCCTTTCGGACCCGTCTTGTCTACACGTTTGGATAGATTTACATATTTGCTCTTCAGAAAACTGTAACAAAGAGCTAATTTGTCAATCTCTTCCCAATTCTGCCCAGATTGCTGGTTCAGATCTGTCCTTGTTATGAAGGGTCCTTTTGTCATTTCTATCACAAATCTCTGCTATCAGCTGTGAGTTTTTTTGTCTTTTTTAATGTCCTGAGTTCTTTTCCCCTCCTGCCAGTGATAAATAGTTAGAGTCCTCCTCTGGATTTGCATCCTCAAGATAGCAAAACAGGTACCTAGAAAAGTTGTGTGTGACTCGGACGTCAGAAGAAAGCAAGAAAGTAGCAACTGTTCCATCTAGCCATTGATGGTTTGCTACACAAGCGGGGCTCTAATTTAGTGCCCTTAAGTATCTCACTTAGGGTGAAGAGTGAAACATTCAGGGGATAAATCCCTTCAGTTACAAGGTGAGAATGCCTCTTCAAGTCCGACTTCAGCGATATTGTTTGCCTACCATGAATCCTTGTGTAGTCCAGTTTGAAATTCACTCAAACAAATTAAAAAGTGTCTTCAGTGTAAGATCAAGAAGGGAGCGAATAATGCAAAGCCAGTGTTTGCAAAATTGCTCATTTATCCCTGGACCTGAACAGCATCACAAGTTGTCTCATATCCTATTAAACCAACCGTTTTCATCCTACCTCTTCAGAGACACTGTAATAACTTTGGAACTAGGATCTGTTGTACACTTGGGGCGAATGTATTTTCTATACCTGCAAGTAAGTTAATACAAAATGTAGTTAAGAAAATAAAAAATGCTTGATTGTGTATTCAGGTTATCCTGTTGATGCTTGTGTTTCATGTGCTCATAGAACTTTAGACCTACTTTTTTGCCTCAACTTCTGTGGACTGAATCATTTGAATGCACAGCTAGCTAATACTTCTAATCCAGGATGACTAATGTGGGGAGAGTGTAAGTGTTTACAATTACAAAAATCTAAATTAAAAGCTTATCAGCTGTTTAGAATGAAGGTGGGAAGTGATTTGAATACAGCATTTAATACCCCCTTTAGTCTTTCTGAATATAGAGTGATGTAATTTGATCTCAGCGTCTATTTTTCAGAGGTTTGTGAATAGAGTATTTGTCTTGAACCTTTGTGTAGTGGTGTGCATAGATGACCTATTCAAGGAACCTCTGTGACTTCAGTATCAAATATTTTGAGAGCTAATCCTTTGACATGCAAATCAGAAAATCTGAATTTAAAAGGAAGATTTTTAGTCTCCCTGAAATGGAATGATATTTACTGGAATTACAATGAATCCTAGGAAGAAAATTATCATATCAGATTTACCTTGAACAATATGTGTAAAAGAGTCTAAAATACCAAGAAAAGTTGTGCAACACCAAGATGGCCACCTCACCCTGGTCTACCTGGCGCCGGATACTATCTGCAGCCACGATGAGGGCAGATTCTGTACTGTGGCCACTCCTGAAACCATTCTGCAAAGGGTCCAGAATTTTATGTGTACCAATAAATATAACCAATTCCTGGTTGATACATTTTTTGAGTATCTTAGCAAGGATATGGGGCGGAGGTTCTTCAGATCTTCAGGATTTGCATTAGTTTTTTTAGAAGTGGGGTTTCAATCACTTCCTTCTAGGGTGCCTGAAATATTCCCGATTGCAAAGTGAGAGTGAAAACATGGTGCAAAAAGTCTGCAACCAGATCCGGGGACAGTTAGAGAATTGAGTGGACAGGGATCCAATGGAGAACCTGATTTTATGCTCTGCAGCAAGTCATTTGTTCGCTGCTAGGAAATGGGGGGAGAGTGAAATCCTGAGAGCTGTTTGGCCTTAGAGTTCCAGGAAGCCGTTTCAGGAACACACTCGCTCACCACAGAGAGAGCGAAGCCTGAATAGATATTCAAAATTTGGTCCTGAAAGAATATTTGTACCATGCCACAGACGTCTTGGGATGACTTCAGAGCACCCTGGCTCGGAGGAGTGGACATATCTTTCACTACTCTGAAAAGTAGCTCAGAGGAATTGTTGGCGGCCCTGATTTTCTATGAGAAAGAGGAAAAGTTAGTCAGATGGTGGCTTGGTTGTAGGGCAGTAGGAGGGCTTTAAGTTTCTCTTTTTCCCTTGTGCTATAATTAGTCTTCCATTTCCTCTCTTGTCGATGCCAATCTCGTCATAGACCCTCGAGTTAATCAGAGAATTAGGTTGCAGATGATTTACAAATGGTCAATTTTTTTACCTTAAGGGTGGTGATAGTATCCAGAGCAGCGTTGACCAGTGTTCGGAAACCTTCTGCAGAATATACAGAGGAGTTGTCTGGTCTGGCTCTGGTAATGTTAAGCGCCAGTCTTGGGCTCTCAGAAGTGATCTTATTGAAATTTCTTCTAGTTATTTTGTTGTGATAAAGTACCATACCAAGAGGTGATGAAATAGACGTAGCCAAGTAGTGCCTTTGTGATTTATTTATTAAGTCCGTAACATCAGTGGTATCAGCCCCACCCACCAAGAGCAGCCTGCCTGCTGCTCAACCTATCTTCAACTGTCAACACTCACACCATGCACCTAAGTATTCCACTCATGTCCATCACACCAAAATTCCAAACAGAACACTCACACTGGCTGAACAAGTAACAAGGGACCATTAGAAACACAACAGGAAGATACCACATATCTTCTCCCCTTAAAATGGAAAATTAATTAAGCTGTACAAAAATGGAAACAACTATGCACATAATGTACAAATGAAGGAAATAATCTAGGACCTAGGGATGCAGGGTAAAATCCCACACCACAAGAGGGAACAACGACTAAACAAAGGAGGAAAGGAGAGTGAAAAGATATACACAAAATATCACACATCCTCCTTCTTTAATATAAAAAACAAATGGAAAATCACTGGAACGTTAAACTTACAATTTCAAAGTGAGATAACCCCACATGAAAAGACATGTGAAAACTAGACAAAAGAAAGATGCAAAAGAAGCATTCAACCATGCAGTGCGAAGCAGGGCAAGGCAGAGTGAAGAGAAAAACAAAAGAGAAACAGCTCGTGGAACTCTACCACTATGGGTGGACTGCACTCGTGAATAGTTTCGTTATAAGAGGAGCAAACCCACAGCAACTGTGAAGTATGGACTACAACCCAACTCACCATCTCTCATGTAAGGGACCATACATGTGAAAGTGGGACTGTGACACACGTAACAACTTCGAGAATAGGTGTAGCACAAGGTGACTTAAACGGTGTATAACCAGGTGACTTATGCACTAAGACAATGCAAACAGTAAAAATGGGATTGACACTCGCTCTAACATCCCTAATGTAAGGCTTTGTAATGTGAACCGTGCAACCCCCACTAAGACAACGAGCACACGTGCAGCACACGGTGACTTACACACTATACAACAATCATTCAAAAGATTATGTATAACTACAGACCCAAGATGGGTGATCAACAACCACTGAGAACTAATCTCATCCTTACAAGAAAGTGAAAGGTGTGAAATGTCCTGGCATCCAAATATAACTTAGCCACACAAAATAAAATGAGTTTATCATGAAAAACACATAGTAGGCATAAACTCATGTAACATGCACCTCATACCTAGCGTCTTTCTACCCTGTAATAAACTTCACCCTAAAGCCTCATCTGCTGGTGGAGAATCCAGTCCATGGGAGTCGACTGCGGAAACTGACAGAGGACTACAGAGCATTCTGAGCCGAGCCGAGCTGAGTCGCCGCGCTCCTGCTCTCGAAGCTGCCGCCGCTGGGGATTGTAGCAGTGTTGTAGCAGCATTCTCCCCTGAAATTGTCGGCCGTGGCAGTGGCAGCTTTGGTCGCGGTGACCTGTATCGGTGGGAAGCAGTGACTGCTACTGCAGTGGCTCGCGGTTCGCTGTCTGCGGGCTGCCGAGCCGGGGTTAGAGGTGGTTGCGGCTGCGGAGTTGTAGTGCTGCAGCGCTCTCCCCGGGCACTGACTGCAGCGAGCAGGGCAAAAGACTGAGCACGGCAAGAGATCTCCCGAACGCGGGTGTTTGATAGCGCAGGAGGTCTTCTGGGAGCGGCTGGCTGTGCCGCGGGTGTCTGCTGGCGAGGCGGGAGCCTCAGGAGATTTACCGAACGCGGCTGTGCCGGGAGTGTCTGTGAGCGCGGCAGGAGTCGCAAGGAGCCGCAAGAGACCTTGGCGACGAAACAAGGCAGAGCGGAGCGGCACGGCACAGCGGAGCAGCGGACCTTACAGGAGCTCACGGGCCCGCGGACTCAGCTCAGTCCAGCCCAGCCCAGCACGCTCAGCCGTGCGCGAGCATGCCTGTCTTTCCCCCTGCTCTCTCCCGGGGAGCGGGGATGGGAGGCGGCGCCCGCCCCAGCGAGAGAAGACCGGCTCCAAAATTGAGAGTTGTAGTCGGAGAGCTGGGGAAGAGAGCTCGGACGCAGGAAGACTTTGAGCTCATCCGGGGTCTACTCTGGTAAGGACCACCTCTTGAAGCATCCTCGGGTAACGGAATGAGGTCAGGAAGGGCCAGGGGGTCCCCAGAGCCAAAGCCAAAACCGAAGGCAAAAACAGGAAACAGGAAAGGAAATAAGAAGAAAACAAACCCAAGCTCACCCACCGGCATGGAGCCGAATCTTACCACAACAGAGCAGGCATCGGAGCCGAATCATATCAAAACAGAGCAGGGATCGCCAACGGCCTTGATCCAAGAGACCTCAGCAAGAGAACCACACACCAAAAAAAAGCTCCACCAAATGAAAATATATACAAAGTTTGAATTCTTAAAGGATGCGGGCTCAGCCATTTTCTCGAGCAACAAACATCTTCATGGTCTGCAAACTCCACTGCTCCCCTTGTCACTGAGACCAACATGTTCGCCACCACCATTGCTTGAAATGACTACAAGCCCCTTGTCCCTAGAAAACTCCACGGCAGACCCTCACCAACGTGGTATCTCAAAGCACAGGAACATCAGCACACCTCAGGAGACCTCAATCGCAAGAGGAAAGCCCCACGACTCAACTTCCAATCCGCAATTATCACCCCCCTACTCAGCCGGCCAGGCTATATGCAGTCCGGGCTATGTCCTGCGGTCCCCACTGGACGATTTCAAAGTCAATGCAAAAACTACCTCAGCACCAAAACTAGCCGATAAACTAGATAGTCGTCCAACCGAAAGGGCTTCTGAGGCCGGACTACAGACATTAACACCGGCTCTCCCCAAGGAAACACAACCTAGCCCGGCGCCGGGCATACAATCTATGAGCCACAGCCACAGCACACCCATCAAGTCCCAATCAACGGCTGGATGTGCTCCACCATTCACAGATCCGGAAACCTATGGCTTAGCAACAAGCACCTCGGGCAGGGGGGCAGCAAGCCCTCACAACTGTAGCAGGAAAGCTGAAGGCAGGGAAATAGTGTCTTACCTTAACACACAAGAATGGGAAGACATGCTAGGAACCTACACACCAGATCACAAAGAGCCCCACTCCCTCTATCCACCTCTGGTAGCCAACAACATCAACAACTCCATTAATATCTCTAATGAGAAAGAGCGGGGGAAGGAACTCACTGCTAAATACAATCCAGCTAGCAGTAGATGCCCTGCAATATCAATCAGAAATAATGGAGTTACAACTTACCCTTCTTAATACACTGGCAGTTTTTACAGCCGGCATCGACGACAAGCTGGGCAACTTGAATAACTTGATAATGAGAGCACAAACAAGCACCTACCTGAGCTGCAACTGCAGCCAGGCAGTGGACAAATTAGCTACACTGCCCTCAATGTTAACCGACCTAATAGGCGATATAAGGAATCTACACAGAGGAAATGCAACAAAAGAAATGGGGCCCAATAAAACCAAAGAGGGAGACTCCAGGAGTAATTCATCCGGAACAAAGCTAACCGCTCATCATGCCCCTGCAAATGAGGAGACAACTCTGACGGGACTGGAGTTCCCGCAAAAACTTAACGCCAAACAACAGCGCCAACAAAAAAGAAAAGGGCGCAATCCAAAACCTCAAATAGCTACAACAAAATACTTCCCCATCTTCTTTGGCCCAAAGGAAAAATCTTTGGTTAACATAAACAATGCCCAAAGACCAAACCGTTTACACAGCCTAGCAGCACTAAGAACAACCAAGTGTGGGTCTCCGAAGGCCAAGCGGGAGACCCAGCACCTCTAAATAAGGAGCCCCCCTTCCAAAGGGAAATACCCGATGAGACGACCAACCAAAAAACATTAATAACAGCCGCAAGTAAGCAACCACCCACGTCAAACTCCAAGGAGGGGGTCAGGAAAAGAACCATTGGCTCAACGCCAAGCTCAAATCATGAAGATCTAACTAGAGACACACCAATCACGACTACTCATTCTGTTCCTAGCCAAACAGAGCACTCACAGGTAAAATGGCCATTCGAAACGCGAACAATACTAAAGCAAACTGTCTCAACTAAAGCAATAACACACACCGCCAATATGCCAGGCGAAGGTAATCACCTGGCATTTCACGAAGCTCAACCACGTCATGGCTCATTAGTCCAAGCACATCATACATCAATAAAACAGCAGGCGGAAGGAAGCATACAACAATTAACAGAGATCTTGGTCTTTCAACCGGAATACACATCACAAGGGCAGCAGGACCTGCTAAATAGTGGTTTGTTTGTAAAACGTTTTTGCACTGGTTTTAATTAACTATGCATAATAAACTTTACCTTACCTTACCTACCTAAAGCCATCACAAAGAAAATACATCTGCATCTGAGCTATAGAGAGTGATCCAGCTAGCAACACCCAAAAAATAAATAATCTCGGTGAGAAACTTCTGAACTGTGGAACGAGACACTATCCAAATCTAACGTTGTGTGCCACTTCTAAGATGGAAAAGAGTCACTGAACAGACTGGCACAACTTGCTCTTTGTGATTTGACTCGCCGTGCATGTGTGATGTGAACCAGCCTGTTGTTTAATATAATTAACTATTAAAGATGTTCGCATCACATTGCTGTCGCTGCACACAATGTGGCTCTAAAAGAATGAACTGGAAGAAAGTCAACGTTATGCAGCTGTGAGTAAAGTCATCAAACTAACCCAGAGGAAATACACACTGCAAAACTTGTTAATCATCTCACACGAGAGAGGCTGAGGGGAATGATTCCTAAATCGAAACACAGTCGATATACAAAAAGAAAGGCCAACAGACACTGTTCCATTTCCGCATTGTTCCTTAATCCCACAAGAAATGCGGAGAAACAGTACACCGGGATCCAACGACGTGCCCGGATGGCTAAAACCTCAGTCATCATAACCAGACTGTTCGCGGTTGGCAGCATGTGATCACTTGATGCTGGAGAAAACGGTACACAACTTTGCCCCAGAGATTGTGTGCTGCCTCCAAACCCAAGATGGCGGAACGCAGGGGTGACGCACGCTGGGTGGCTAAAGGCTCGTCCGAGCAGCAAAGCATAACAAGCATTTACAATGCAATGGTTTTGCCTTTGTTAAAGTTAGAGCTATTGGCATTGCTCTTGACATTATTTTTATTTATGTTTTTTTTAACATAAATAAATGGCATTGTCATTTACAATGCCACTAGCTTTATCTATCGCAAATGACACACACAAACACACACAGAGCCCCCCACACACAGCCACACAGAGCCCCCCACTCACACAGCCCCCCACACACAGCCACACAGAGCCCCCCACACACACAGCCACACAAAGCTTCCTACACACACAGCCACACAGAGCCCTCCACACACACCAACACAGCACAAGCAGGCAACAGGGGCACACGGAGGCACAAGCAGGCAACAGGGGCACACGGAGGCAGAAGCAGGCAACAGGGGCACACGGAGGCAGAAGCAGGCAACAGGGGCACACAGAGGCACAAGCTGACAACAGGGGCACACGCAACAGGGGCACGAAAACGGAGGCACAAGCGGGCAACAGGGGCACGAAAACGGAGGCACAAGCAGGCAACAGGGGCACGAAAACGGAAGCACAAGCAGGCAACAGGGGCACACGGAGGCACAAGCAGGCAAGCTCTGTACCCCCACGCCGGGACGCACGCGCGTGAACATATTAGCTACATTCTATTAAGCACAAGCACTAAGGACACCCCAGCAAACACTCATGTGCATAAATTAGGCACGACAGACACACCGCTCTGCCTGAGACAATGCAGCACACCTGGCACATTCCTACACACGATCTGCCACTCCCCCCCACACACACACACAATACCCCCATATTCCCCTTCAATGCCCCAATAAACTTATGGTAACTATAAGGCCTGTCCCTGCCCTGAGCCCTGCAGGGCAAACTAAGAATTCCATCCTTACGTGTTGGTTCAATAGGTTACTTGTGAAATGTGTTCTTTACAGCGCTTGGCAATGGCAGAAGTTCGGTATTTAGCACTGTATGGAAAACATCTTAGATGTATTTTATGTCGGGCAAAGATTGGGACGCAGCTGAGACTGGTCAAAGGAGCCTGGAAAACATTGTCATTGTTATGTGGAGCAGAGCCATCCGTCACCGATGTCACGACATTTCTTATAGTTTGACGTCGAATTGTTCCGCTCCTACGCCCCAGTTTTTTGGTGCATGTAAGATTTGTACGTGTTTTTAATTGATAGTTTTTAATTTTGCCGAACGTGCCTCGAGCCTCTCTCTCTCTCATGGAGGGACCTTCCAGTGAATGATGCCTCAGTAAGTCTCAGCTGACGTCATCAAACCAAGGACCGTTCGAGAATGCTTATGGTTGGCGCTTGTTGATGAGCCGGGGTCAGGAAAAGAGAAAGGCTTCTCCTGCCCTGGCTGGCCCCCCTTTTCGAAAAACTTAAAATCTCGATTAACCTGCAGCAAACCAACTGAAAAAAAACAGTTTCTGTTCCTATTTAACCGGTATGACAACAGAAGATGTATCTGCTGAGGCTACAAGAAATCAGACTGTACAGAGACTAAAGATTAGGGATCCATTCATAAAAAACTCGTCATAATATTATCCATCCATTCATAAAAAACCTCGCCATAATATCACCCATTCACAAAAATCTGGCCATAATAGGATCCATTCATAAAAACCTCAACCGTAATATGAATGTGTTGGTCTGAGATTGTGACAAATACATGTAGTCAGGATGGCACCTGGTAAATCTGAAGTTACAGTGAGTTATTTTACGGGGAGCAGGCAAGTCTCGCTATGATAAAACTTATGGGGCTTAGGAACCTAACACCAATCAGAGCGCTTCGGAACCTCGCCAGGGGGTTTGAAGCGCTATAAAAATAATGCAATCGGGCCGCCTAGAAACAGCTCCGGAGCTCGCGGGGGATTTGAAATCACATTTCAAATATCTGTCCGATACATGGCAGAGGGAGGCGATGTGTTCTGCTGAATTAATGTCTCACTCTCGCCCAGAGTAATTGACAAAAAAAATCGTGTGATTCTGGGCAAATCGTTTCGTCTCCCTGTTTATACAATTGTAAATCTGAGCCATAATAAGAAAAAGCGTGCAAATATACACTATAAGCCGTCTATAAATGTGTGTCGCATAAGTCGTAGTTCTAAAGAGTTCTGTGAGCGCTCCCGGCTACCGCCTGCATCGCATCCTGTGCTCTGAGTTCTGGGGTCAGCCCGAATATTCACCCAATACTGTTCTCCTATTTCAAGGGGCCATCCATTGACGAGTAAACTGTTCTCTTTACCCGTCACTAACAATCACCGACAGTGGCGTTTCTTTGTTGGATGTTGTCTGCTTGGTTTTGAGGTGCATGGGACTCCGTTCTGTGAATAGGTGTAAATGCTACAGTTACATGTTTTCTGCGCTTTGTATCCAGTTCCTGATATGTGTAATAACTCACCTAAATAAAATACACCCTCAATAGGGGAACGTGAGTGCGAACATTCCGGCAGGCGGAAATCATTATAAGGAAGGACGTCTATCACTTGGGCCGCAGGGGGACCCCCTGCAGGTCCCTCTGCCCCAAGTGTCGTAACAAAACGTGCACAGTGATGATGTGAGCAACGCGGGGGCTATTGTTACGTCACTGCTCGCCCCCCCCCCCCTCCTCCCAGGTCCAAAGGAACTCAGACTGACACCGCGAGCCTTGTTACACCCTGACCATCGACTCACTGAGCTGCCTCCATTTCGAAGCACGGTTTCCAACACTACAGTGAGTTATTTTACGGGGAGCAGGCAAGTCTCGCTATGATAAAACTTATGGGGCTTAGGAACCTAACACCAATCAGAGCGCTTCGGAACCTCGCCAGGGGGTTTGAAGCGACACAAAGCGGACCCCCTGTATCCCCCCGCAGGGGCTCAAGAGCCTCCGTGGATCTCCCAGGCATCCCGTAACCGGCACACAAAGCCCGGCCATGCGGGCGGCCTAGCGCCCCTAAACATAGCCCCGGCCACGAGGAGGAAGACAGGTTGGGGCAGGGGCTCGGAGGGTAGGGGAGGAGGGAAAAAAACAAACAAATAAATCGACTCACCTGGTCTGGGAGGCGAGCAGCGACAGGCTGGGCAGCCCAGACAGAGCGGCAGGTTGGAGAGGCACTTCTCCGGTCTCCCCGCGGGCGCCGCCATAGTGCTTGCCGTCTTCCTCTCCTTCTTCCCCCGGGCTGCGGGGGGCGGGCACTTCCGGCCGGCCGCGCTAGGATTGGCCGGCCGGCCAGTCACGGGGTTAGGAGAGACGCAGAAGTGCCGGCAATGCCGGACCAGACACGGGGGCGTTCCCGGCGTCCCGTGACGTCGGCAAAAGCCAAAGAATGTCGGGAACGCCCCCGTGTCTGGTCCGGCATTGACGGACAGGCCCCTCGTCCAATGGCAAGGCTCCGTTTACGGAGCCAGCCAATCAACGACGAGGGCCGAACCAAAGCACCCTACAGTTCTCAACAGGATTTCGCCTGCGCGAAAAGCTGCGCAGAAAGCGCAGCTTTCGCTAGGCAAAACCTAAAAACAGCAGCTCGGAGAGCTGCTCAGCAAAAAATACGTAGTTAAAGAGTCTATGTGCGACTCCATGGAGATGGTAAGTCCTCGCGCTAAGAACGCCTTGTGCCACTGTTTTGAATGCACACAGCAGTGGTTTACCTACCAATGCTCAATACGGGACTCCTGTATAAAAAAGAAAAAAAAGGGACCAAAAATTGCCTAACCTGAGACGTCCCACTCCAGTTGCCGGTATCAATGTAGATTTACAAACAAGTGTAACACCATTTCTTATAACTGTAACTTACATACAGTAAACAGCATACAAACTTGCTTTTCATGTTGCCATTCCAGACATGGCAGTAACAATGTTGACTGTAATAAAAGATTAGCAGGCACTCATTTCACCATGCTTAGTCTTGTCAAAACACAAGTCCATCACTGCACTGCGTTGTGCCAGCAGACATAACCTCAAAGCACCCATAAACACCTGTTGTGAGGAACTCTACTGCTAAAGTTTTAAAAAAACACGGCTATATGTACACAATTCAGAACCAAATTTAAAAACCGATTTCAGTGACCTGACTAGTATAGCTCTCATTTCAATATATTCGCATACTCTTTCTGACAACGTGTCCCATTGTAACCCAGCGAGATAAGAGGTGAGTGATACAGCTTGCTTGTACTTTTTGAAATTCTTTCTGAAGAGTGCCATAGGAAGGAGTTACCTCCAAAATAAGCTAGAGATTTGTTCACTTAATGTCTCATTAATACCCAGAGAGATTGTGTACACTTTGCACAATAAGCCTTATTTGCTCTCACCAGCAAACCCTAAAATATAGCACATAGCATAGTGCCTTGATTTGCTTGTGACACCATTGGGGTGTGCATAATATTTTGCAACTTTGTTGGTTGCTGAAAGTCGAGTAATATGTAGAACAATATCTAAAATTGTATTGTACAGCTGCTTATTGCAAGCATTTGCTTATCAACGTATTTGGCCTTCTGGTGCACCTTCCTACAGCATTTCTTGGCATGTTTTCTTCTCATGTTTCCTGAGTTTTCAACAACAGTTACAACCACAATTACCTTCACATCATCATACATCTCTACAGGAAAGCCGCTGATGGCTCTCCACATCGCAGCTCCTCTTCTTTTACTGAGGATTGTCTCAGAGAATTTGCTCCTTGTTTGGGTGCTGGACCAGGGGTGATCTACCTGCCTCTTGGGGAGTTAGCCTGGGGACGTTCATTCCTCTGCCACCCTCTATCATGCAGTCTGCAGTTACCTTATGGAAATGAGTGAGGCTTAGACCATGAAGGGACCTGGAGACAGCTACTAGTATCAATACTCGCTCTATCTTAATCTAGTATTAATCTAGTATTGTACCAGAGTTTCCATTTCCCCATGCTTGCTTCCTGATTTCCTTGAGTATATAATGGCCTGCACATAGCATAGTGTCTTGATTTGCTAGCAACATTGGGGTGTGCATAATGTTTAGCAACTTTGTTGCTTACCAAAATACAAGCAATATGTAGAAAAAGATCTAAAATATTGTACAGCTTGTTCATCAGTTCTCTGCCTCCAGTTTCCTTATTTATTTATTTATTTTTTTAAAACCTTTATTGTACCTTTCAGTTTCACACAGCTTTTGGCCTACAACCCATGGGGCCGGCCGCAAACTTGTTTTGGTAGTTGCGTATCAACAGGTTGAAGCCTCAAACTGGTTGTCTTGCTCTAGAAGTGTTAATTACGAAATAAATTAAAAGGCACATAATTCGCAATAGTTTGCTAATCTATATAGGTTTGGTTTTCTATTTTTTAACAAAAACAACAAAAAACATAAAGAAATCACATTGCGGTCATCAACGATTAGTTAGTTTCGCATTAGCTGAGTCTGTAAGCGTTCCCACTGTGTATACCTATACTTATTCCCACAGAGCCGGGCACAAAATGTAATGCTGGGAATAAGTGGGCTCTCGTGAATGTGGCTCTTCAGGGGTCCCACCCTTGTACTCCCTCAAATCCTTGTCATCTAGGTCCTAGGTTCTTCCCCGTGTCCAGTGGACTCCCTTTCCCTTATTGCACCTTTAGAGTACATTAGTCTTCCTCCCCCTCCTCATCTGATGTTGGTGGGTCGTCCTCCGACAGGGGTTCACAGATCTCCCCTCTGTACACATTCTATGGGGTCCAGATTTTATTCCATTTCCCTGAGCAGGCCCGGCTAGAGTAGACCGCCCTTTCTGTTACCATCACCCTGTCCATGTTCATGCACCATTGTGTTTTCGTTGGTACTTCCGCCTCCCCCCAGCGCTGCGCAATGTCTCGTTTGGCTATTATCATGCCTAAAGTAACCCAGAGTTGGCCATGCCTGGACAAATCGTTGGGTCCCCATACATTTAGTAGTCATTTTCGTGGCTCGGGGACCAGGGAGGTCTCCAAGGTCTGCGATATAGTGCGCATTATTTGCCTCCAGTATTCCTGGATACGTGGGCAATCCCATATTGTGTGGAAGAACGTACCCTCCTCCCCACAACCACGAAGGCAATAGGGGTGTTGTGCTCTGTGAATGCGATGCAACGTCGTCCTTGTGTAGTATACTCTATGTAAAACTTTAAGTTGTACGAGCCTTAATCTCGCAGAGATGCCAACTTCTTTTGGCGACGCCAGCGCTTCATTCCATTCGTGTTCATCCATAGCATTTATGTCACCCTCCCATTTATCCTTCAATTGCATCATTGGGTCCGGCAAGTTGTTAAGCAACTTGCGGTACGTAAGTGATGTCGCTCGTTCAATCATAAAATCTGTGAGGAGGCGATCCTCAAGCGGGGAGGATTCTGGCACCCCCGCTCCAGGGGAGATGGCAGTGAGTGACGTATCTGAACGTAGCGGTAAGACTCCTGTGCTCCCAGGTCGTATAGTTCCCTCAATCGGTCAAATGGAATTACCTCTCCTTTTTCCCATAGGTCTCCCACCGTGGATATCCCTATATTGTCCCAATGAGAGAAGCCCTTACTGTCCTCAGGTTTCCCAGGGCCGAGAGTCCCACAGTGATGTAAGCTTGGTTATTTTTCCTTTCCAACCTAGCGCCGCTAGCGCTGTATGCCACAGCGCTGCGGTAAGTCTCGTGGGTCCCACCAATTTGCGCACTCTTTGCTGGTCATAAAGCGGGGCCAGCAGACTATTTGTGCTGAGCTGCGCCCTGTCTGCCTGGAATGCCGGGTCATTTTGCGGAACATGGATCCATTGATTAATGGGTTTCAGTTGTGCTGCCCAGTAATACAATTTCAGATTCGGCAACGCAATTCCCCCGTCGAACTATCCCCTGTGCATTTTGGCCTGTGCGATGTGTGCCGGGCGGTTACCCCATAAAAGACTGGACACCAATGCCGCCACCTTCCTGAAGTATGCTGATGCCACCGGGTATGGTGTGTTCTCAAGTATATATAAGAAACGGGGCAGGGACATCATTTTATAAAGTGCCGCTTTACCCAGCATCGTTAGAGGCAGCCCCGCCCAGAACTTAGCGTCCTGCTTAAGCCGCTCCATGGGTGGCGCCAGATTTTTCTGCATAAACTCCGTTGGGTCCATTGTAACATGGATGCCCAAATATTTAAAGGAAGAGCCAGCTGCCCTTAAGGGGCATTCTGCGCTCAATGCCGGGACCGGGCCCTTCAGAACATACATCTCCGATTTATTCCAATTTAAAGTATATCCCGAGATCTTGCCATGTTCATCACAGAGAGTCAGGAGTGCCGGCACCCCACGTTCTGGGTCCGTTAGGTACACCAGCATATCGTCCGCGTATAGGGAGAGTCGGTCCTCCCAGCCCTCCGTCCAGTGTATTCCTTTCAGTAGTGGCGTTGTTCGTATCAAAGTTGCTAATGGTTCTAAAGCGATTGCAAAGAGTAATGGTGAGAGGGGGCAACCTTGGCGGGTGCCTCTCCCCAAAGGGAATGTTCGTGAAATGTGACCATTTGCCACCACATGTGCAACCGGTTTAGTGTACAATAGCCTGACCCATGCTATAAACTTGGAGCCGAAACCCAGACAAGCAAGGACCTCAAACAGATAGTTCCATTCCACTAGGTCAAAGGCCATCTTTGCATCCAGGGCCAGTATGACCGCTTGTTCAGGGATCGATTCCGCCCTTGCCAACACCCCGTGCACTCGGCGTAGATTCAGCGCAGTATTTCTGTGAGGCATAAATCCGGATTGATCTGGATGTATGAGATCGGGTAGATGTGACATAAGTCGCGTAGCAAGGAGTTTGGCCAGGATTTTAACTTCTGCATTAAGCAAGGAGATAGGGCGATATGAGGAGCAATCCTCTGGCGGTTTCACAGGTGTGGGGATTGCTACTATGGTAGCTATTCTTTGATCCAGTGGAAGTTCGCCCTTCTCCAAACACTCCTCATACATAGCTAGTAGGTATTCACTCAACTTCTCCGGCATGGTCTGGTACCACTCTATTGGGATGCCATTTGGTCCAAGCGCCTTGCCAGGTTTCAGTGTTCGTATAGCCATGTGTATCTCTTCCGTAGTTATATCTGCATCTAACTCAGCTGATGCCTCTGGATGTAGCGTCGGAGTCCCGATCGGCTCTAGAGTCGCCCTAGCCATTTCAGCTGATACTTCCCGTTCTGGGGTGTAAACCTCTTCGAAGTGTACTGCGAGTGCCTCCACTATTTGTTCAGGGCTTGTGTGAACTACTCCTAGTCTGTCCCTCACTTGCTGGATACCTCTGGAGCCCCCCCCTTCTTATCCAGCCCGGCCAACGTCTTACCCGCCTTATCCCCTACATCATAAATCCTGTTCTGTGTGTCAGCTATTTGCCCCTTCACTTGATGCCGAACATGGTCCGTGTACAGTTGTTGTTGGAGGTGTAGTGCGTGGGACGTGTCTGGCGTGGGATGTGTCTCGTGCGCTGTTCTCGTATCTCGCAGTGCCAATTCTAGCCTAGCCAGCTCGGCTGCTTTTTCCCTTTTGTAGCCCGTGATCGAATTTATGGCTTGCCCCCTTAATACCGCCTTATATGCTTCCCATAGAACCTCAGAGGAACGCACCGAGGCGTCATTTTCCGTGAAGTACTGTGTTGTCGCCATTTTGAGAGCCTTCCTGACCTTAGGGACCTTAAAATATGCGGCTTGTATGGGGTAGATTTGTTTACGAGACTTCTCTTGGGTGGAGACTGTTAGGGTGATTGGAGAGTGGTCTGATATACCTCTAGGAAGGATGTCTATGGTGTCTACGTGTTGTATACCATCGTGCAGCGCTAGGAAGTAGTCGATTCTCGATAGACTGTTATGGATAGTGGAGTGGAAGGTGTATTGTCTCTCCTGAGGGTGAGCATGTCGCCATATGTCGATTAGACCCATAGCTGTCAAGAATCGTTGGAAGCGGGAAGGTCCCCCAGTCTGGGCCGTCGCCGGGAATTTATCGAGCTGTGTGTCTATTGTGGCATTAAAGTCTCCCCCCAAGAATAACATCTCCCTCAGGAAGGGTCAGTAAAAAGTCACCTAGTGCCGGAAGCTTCACTGAGTGAAGCGCCGGGGGATGTACACCGAGACTACGTTGATGAGCCGTCCCTCCCACTGTCCCTGCAGGGCCGCAAAACATCCCTGTCCATCAGTCTTGGTGCTTAGTGGAATGAATTGTGAGGACTTCTTAATTAAAATGCCAGTACCCGAGAGCCTGAAGTAAACTCTGAATGTACTATCATTTTGTATCCTCTCCTGTCCAGGGCCTTGTACGCCCCCCCCGTTAAGTGTGTCTCTTGCAGGAGTGCTAGGACAGGCTTCTGCCTCTTCAGTGCGGTTAATACCAGGCCGCGTTTCACCTTATCTCCCAGACCTCTCACATTCCGTGTCAGTATTCGTAGGGGAGAGCCTTGTGATTGTGACTCGACCCCCTCCGCACTACATATCAGACCGTCCGCCATAGCTAGTCATGTAGTCGTGTGTGCGCCTATCAAGGCTCGTGACCCGGACTCTTTGCTTCTTCCTGTTGGCTAAGCGACGCAGATGTAAAACATCATATCTCGACCTTACTTGTGAATTTCTAACAATTACTAAACAATCCCCCCTCCCCCCTCCCTGCCTCCCTGCTTAACTGACCTTCAACTGCCCGCCTCCCCAACTGAGCAGAGCGCTTAACCCATCCCAAAACCAGAGTACTTGCTCGTTGGGGGAGAGCGTCTCCCCAGGCAGGCGGCATCCCTGCACTCTTCAGGGCTACCCAGGTCAGCGTCCAACTGTGACCCTTAAGCGATTAGTTCAAATAAAAGGAAGTCAGCGTCCATTGTTGCGCTAGTTGTTCTGAGTTATTCTCCTCCTTCGGCCTCGGTTAGTTCTTGTGTCGGTGACTTTCCCTCGCCTCCTCTGCCTGACGTTTGTGACCCAGTTCGACTATTGTTGCGGTGTCCATGGTTCGTTCTATTTGTTCTGCGTGGAGGTACCGCGGTGCGCCAACCCTTGAGCCAGTCCCTGGCTGCCTCCGGGGAATCAAAGAACCAGACCTTTTTGTCAGCAACCACCCGAAGCCGGGCCGGGAACAACATTGAGTAGGGCAGCTCTTGTTCTCACAACGTCCTTTTCACTTCCAGGAATGTCCTCCTTCTCCGCGAGACAACTGCCGTGTAGTCTGGGAAAAAGGATATTTTGGAGTTTTGGATTTGGATGGCCGGCGCCACTCTGGCCGCCTGCAAAATGGTGTCTCGATCGCGAAAGTTAAAGAGTCTCGCTAATATTGGCCTCGGCGGGGCCCCTGGTTTCGGCTTCCCTCCTGGTACTCTGTGGGCCCTTTCCACAGAAAAAAAGTGTGAGAGGCCCTTTGGATTAAGCTGGTTTTTAATCAAGTCTTCCACATAGAGGTCCATAGCACCCGTAGCTTCCGATTCCGGAACTCCTAGTATACGGACGTTGTTCCTCCGGGAGCGTCCTTCCTGGTCGTCCAGCTTCTCTCTGAGCGATTTGTTATCAGCTTGCATTTTCTCCAATTCCACTTGCAGCTCCGACACATCCTCCACTAACGATTTAGTCACAACTTCCACTTGTTTCACCCGTTCGTTAATTTTTTTGAGATCTGCGCGTATAAGGGTTGCCTCTGTCGCTGTTGCCCCCACTGTCGCTTGCACCTGGGCCAGGGCATTCAGCACGTCGTCCAGCGTGGCCTTCTTTGTTCCTTCGCCCTTCACCGCTTTCCCCAGTGACTTTCGTTGTTCCGTCAGGGGGGGATTCTGCTTTTCGTAGGCGAATTTGTCAGAATTATGCTTAGATCCTCTGCCCGCCATGGTTACAAACCAGGAGTCTGCTCACCGCTGAGTGGTGCTTCGTACGTTATGGGGCGGGGTTGTACAAACACTCCGCTCATCTGAGTCCCGTTATAATATATGATCTTCGTGCGCCTACTCCTACCGTTGCTGGAGTTTACAGGCCCGCAGCGGTGCGCTGTTCCTTATATCCGCCTTAGGCACTATCAGACCTAGCCAGCGGAGTGGTATTCTGCCGATGACTGCCCCGAGTGTATTGATCGGGGGGGTCGCCCGAGCTCAGATTGCGCCTCGCTTATTAGATTGTTCTCTTTGTCCAAGTATATTGACTGGGCGTTCAGTTCCGGTGCTCAGCAGGGAGATCGCACCGCTTCCTCAGCCGCCGTGCTGATGTTGTTCTCTCTTTTATGCTTGCTGAGTCTTAGCGCGGGTGTGCTATGTCTGTGTTTCGAAGGATTTCGTGCCTGGGATGGTGTAGCCTTGTAAAATGGCGTCGTCGTCATACGTTTTCCGGCGTCCTTTACTTTCCTTTGTCGCCGTTTCCCGCAGTGTTGCGCCATTACGTGATGACACTCACTGCTCGTGGATGGTCTGCGGGGGTCGCCAGGCTTTCCACCGCCGTTTTGCTAGTTCTGTCCTTCGCCTCGAGCACTTCCGGTAGGCGATCTCCGCTGAGGCCCCACTTCCGCCCGGGCACCGCTCCTACTACAGCCCGCTGCTCGCCGTCTGTCACTAGGCCCCGTCAGGAGTGTCGTCTCTCCACCAGTTCCTGGTGCGTCGCTGCTTCGAAACTTCTCCTCCGGTTGCCGATCGGTCACTGGACCCGGGGCATCCCTTCTGAGTTCGTTGCTGGGCGGATTGGCATGCGGATTGATGCGGGATGCCGCCTTACGCCGGGAGCCTCTCTAGTTTGCTGCCGCCATTGTCGGCTGCTAGCCACGCCCCCTCCAGTTTCCTTATTTGATTTTCCCACTTGATGCCACAGAACCTAGTGCACTTTTAGAAAAACTCTAGTGAACATTTGAATCCATCAGGATCCTAGACCAACACTTAGTTGAGGCTCCTTGGTTTGTAGGAAAACTGGAGGCTTCCTAGCACCTGTTTGTAGAATAGATAAAAAAAATAATGCAGGGTTCTTGACACAGCTACCGCTTACCTTGCATGGCAAAATAAGTAGATTAAGTGATTTCAGTGGCTAAGTGGCTCCAAAGTGGAATCTTGCATTATACGCAGTTTTCTATACAGTGATGACGATGTGTGGACTTTTGATGAAAGATAGCCTCTTTACAATAAAAAGCCATCCAACACTTTAGAGATCAAGGGTAGGTTTGACAGACATATGTACCATCATTTTGCCACCTTCATGAACCTTTCATCAGATGATATAGGTGAAAACCATTCTATTCAAATAATTATTATATGCAACAAGGTTATACAACAGCGAATGTTGCCACCACTAAATTTAAATAGCTGGCTAAGGCTGCATATCTGCAGTGCCAAGGATATATCTGCTGTATAGACTTTTGACCAGGGGTCTAAAGTAAGATTGTGGACACTCCGTACGGTTGTTAGAATGAAATTTGAGGGTCACTTGTGCCTTCTAAAAGAAAATGCTTCTTTCTGCTCCTTTCTTCAGCAATACTCTCAGCAATGAAGTGGCTACAACGTATACCTTCCAGGAGATCAGTTATAAGGAGAAAAAAGTTACAAGGACCACAACAAAACAGAGATGATTTAGTCAGTCTTGATTACAGGACGCTTCCATAAATCCAAAAGCAAAGAAAGTGATGGCGAAATGCTTGAGTTAATGTCAGCCACTGGTAATTACGCTGGACCTCTTTCATACCATCATTTTGTTTTGTTGCTCACTGACACTACAGATGGTTTCTGACCATATTCAAATCAGCCTTAGTCCTCCACCAATACTTAAATGGCAGCGCAAACTATTAGACCAAATCCCTCTTAAACTGATTCACTAGTAACTCCAGATCTGTTTCAGTCTTTTTGTCGTTATCATTGAAATGCAGGGCCCGTCCTAGACAGTGTGCTATTTAACCCATCCCTGAGCGATACCCATTTCACTTAGAGCATCTAACTAAGAAAACCTAAAATGTTTTGGGGGAATATGGGAAATAATATGTGCCACTGGTAAGGATCGTAGCCTTTTAAATATAATTTCCTTTCTCTAGCTGGATAAATTGTCTCAATAGGTCCTCAGAGTATGCACTTAAATATTCATGTTATCCACAACAATCTGAACTTCCCTAATGTTATGGTAAGTTGGCAGCACCATCAGTTTAAGGTGCTCCCTTCGAACTGACTCTGGTGGCTGTTGAATATAGATGCCAACATTTCCACATAGTCTCTCTTTTCGATTAACGGGGGATCTGAGACATTCTTTTGCAAGTTCAAAGGAGAGCAAAGATTGCCAACTTCGACCTCTTACAGCGATTGTTGTATTACTAAATGTAGGGAAGTCGTGCCTGCTGAATGTCTTCGTAGGGGATGGTCTGCTGGGGGCAAGAAAAAATCAGGCAAGCCAAGGTGTATCCCTCAAGACAAAAGTCAGAGAGACTTATGAATCTAGCCACATTAATCTGTACCGAAGTATGGTTTTCAATCCTATTACTCAGATATCTACTGGGTGCAGTGACCTAATGTATATCGCTCATTACTCATTGTGGGCATTTCACAAACAATTTAGTTGGTATTGAAAAACATGTGGTGAAATGATTCCAAGGTACAAGGTTCATGTACTCTAAAGAGTCTAATGTTCATACGAATAAGCTGAGCTCAGATCCCTAGACTGCATTGATCAGAACTAATGAAGATGGACAACAAGACGACCTTGTTTTATATTGTGAAGCAAGGGTGGGCAAGACCCGGAGTACCCTAGGCAAACCTTTCCATGGAGCATATGCTGGGATTAAACGGCTTCCCCAGCAGGAACTGGTGATTGAAGTGACTGGGTAATTATCCAAAAAGCAGGTACACAGTAACTTCAAGAAGAGGGGCAGAACTCTTCTGGACCAAATGTCTATAGTAGTACACAAGAAATACCAATAGTTCTTGAGCAGGAAATAGTAGTCTACTTGATTTGCTGGTCCTTGATTGTTTCGGCTTTTCAACCAACTCCCTGATCACTAGTTTACAGTCATAATCGAAGAATTAAAGTTGGTTGATAGCTCTAATAGGACCTCAATTGGTGAGGCAAAACTGTTTCCCAATCCTTAATAGTTGTCGACAGTCAAGCTGTTCAGGTGGCAAACTGACCTTTCGTAGCCTGCTCATGAACACTTGCAATCTGGGAAACTCTATAGGCAGGAGGAATGGTGTGCCAGCCTGCCAGTGACTGGAGCTCCTTCAAATGTGAGGATGTGAGTCTTAAAGAAGTGCACCACCGATGCTGAAGTCATGGTGTGAACCAGTATTTAGTGGAGCTGCAACAGTTGCTACATTAATTGCTCTTTGTACCCTTTTCAGGATTAAAGTCTGGGCAAGCACATCCAATATAAATTACCTTGGGTCATCATCTAATGTTGGTACCAAATGACTGGAAAAGGGCATGAAAGTGGCCCTTTGTTGACATTTAGGAAGCACTTCACTATGAGGAATCAAATTGTAAATGGAGAGCTATAAATCCTTGCTCTGTTCCTAACTAAAGCACTCATTTATTTGCGTATTTTAGTGGTTACATCAAGCTGTTAGGGGTAGCCAATAGTTATGTCATAATTCTCATAGCATGGTGAAATACTTAATGTGGAGCTATTTAAAACCTACTCACCGTCTTGGGAGATGAACGTGATGCTGGCTAAGCTCACATACCCTGCAGTCACTCTGAAATAGAAATGCAAGACTTATACGAAAAATTTTCTTTGCAAGCCTTTTTTCAGTACTCTGTTGCTTTCCTTCTAGGTCCATGCCATATACATAGATATATGCAAAAGACTGGTGAAAAACAATGTTAGCATGCCGAGAGGTGCCACGTTAAGAAATTGGGATTGGTAATATACTGTAAATCATCCCCAGGGCTGGTTCTTTCCCGATGTATTCTGTTCCCACATTACATTTTATTGGCAACATTTATTAGGTGGGGAAATGGTGAAAGAATGTCTGTATATTGCTAAATTCGACCACACTCAACGCTTGCACTAACAACTAAAGCAGTGAATCTCACTATATGGAAAGGGACATTTAGGAAGGGAATTAACCGTTTCCCATTTTACCTTATTCAAATGATGAAAAGTGTTACATTACAGCTAAAGTCATACAAGCATTTACACCAAAGACAACTCTTAAGCATGTTACTACATCACTTACGCACACCCTACCTTTGCATTCGGGAAGCAATTATCCTTGTACCTATTTATTTCAGTGTATGTTTTGAGCAAGGATGTATGACCGAGGTGGAGAATTACTTCTGTGCGATACCGCAGATAGCATAATTCACAGATTTATTACTGTGGTAGGTTTCATACATGTAGTAAAGCTGTCCCATAAGATATCTTGCAAGTATCTCAAAGTTTGGAGAGATCGAGGACTAAGTAATGCCGAAATAGAAAGGGGGTAGTACACTGCAGGAGTATGCATATGATTATGTCACAGGGGAGTCCTTGTTTGCGGTTGTTGGGGCGGACAAAAAAACCCAGGAAGCCACATGACCGTAGCCGCACACCGCTGCTGCCGTCAGCAGCATGCCCACGCCTGGAGCCCCTTGCTTAAGTTGATCCCCGGGCTCCCGCAGGGTGGGGCTCTCCTGGGCGCGTGTCTGGGTGAAGATCGGGATAAGATCTGGCCCGTCTTCGCCCGTCATCGTCTGGAGGAGGCTGGGCTGGGCCCACCCTCTTTATCTATCCCAGGACTAAAAAATACAACAAAATTGCTTTTATTTTTGGTTAAAGAATAACCCCCGCTTTCCTGGTCTTGTTGTTCAAGCTGAGGTGGAAGCCATCTTCTGCATTGTGGAGGCGCAGTTGGATACACTGCCTACTACTTCTCTCCTATTTCAAACACCCATATTTATAACAAGACATTATGGGCAAAAGGAAGGCTAAACCTAGTGACCAAGGAGCCGAGACCATCAACACACTGGACTCTTTTCTCACAAGCTGCAGATGTTTTATCAGTAGATTGAGCTAATCTAAAGAAGGATGTCTGGAGGGGAGATGAGACCCCGGGCACGTCCTATGGTCAGTATGGACAATGCTACTCCAGCCCTAATGAAAGTAAGTTGTTCCCCTAGTGAGGGTGTATTAACTCATTCTCCTATCCCCTTAAGTATTATTGGAGATAGGGGGTCCCTTAAGGAACCACTTGTGTAAAAGAAAAGATGGGTTTGGAGGCTGTGTAAAACAGCAAAAGCCAACACTTGTTAGGAGAGAACCCATCTCAGATCCCTAAGTGAAACAAAGATACTGCATGCCGAGTTGGAACTATCTCCCGACTTTAAATAGATTAAAATGTATTGAAGATTGTTTAGCTACCAACAAATTAGAGACGGTAAAAGGGGAAGGGTACCAACTATAGGCATCTGTTGTTGGAACATAAACAGCCTAACCTCAAAAATGGACGACTCAGACTTCCATAAGTACATCTCTCTCTTTGACATAATAATGCTGCAAGAAACCTGGCTTACAACTTCACAACATATCTCGGGCTTCACTTGCTATTCAACAGCAGCGGTCACAACTAACAGATTTGGACACCAGTCAGGAGGCTTGGCCACATATGTATCCACGACAACTATACCTTCTGCAGTCCTTATGAACTCAACTACATCCCCAACCTTAACAGTAAATATAAAATTACAGCTTGGGAATAAAGAAGAAGAGATGCCTTGTCAACGCATATGTCCACCCCAAACACAGAGTTAAAGATTCTATCAAAATCTCCAATCAATTGGCGGAGTATGCCACTCAGATGGAAAGCCACTCTTCCTCCTGACAGGGGACTTTAACCAAAATGTACTTGGCTCATCAGTAGAAGAAGAGGCTTTGGCTCTAAACAAAATCTACAGTATACCATCACAAAGTGCCCCTTTAAACAGGAGAAAGCAACAAAACAACTGTCTACTCCAAGACCTAGAACACCAAAACCTTCAGGCACTAAATGGAAGATTTATGACTGACTCTCCCCCAGTAGAAATCTTTTATTCACACACAGTTAGCTCCATCCTGGACTATACCTTTGCCAGTCTGGCATTATTTCCACACATCCTGGGGTTCAGAATGGGGGATAAGGGTGAAAGCGACCATCGTCCCCAGGAATGCCATATGACATCAAAGACGCCAACTGAAATTAGGCCAGACAAAATGCTTGGGGCGATTTATTCCATTAATCAAAAAAGGATCAAATGTACGCCAGCCAACTCAACTACTTAGGCTGAAACTGCCCTTCAACTATACAATACACAAAAACCAAATGCAACCGGGCACATCTCTCACTGGGAGCAATACACAGGATCACTGCTAAAAGAACTGACAACTAAGACCGCCCCCATAATTAATTTCTATAAAGAGAGCAGTAAAACCAACTCAAAGAGAGGACTGAGAGCACAATTAAGGATACAAAAAGATCAGTAAACCTGATCCTACGGAAGCCAAGATCAGCCCCCAAAAACGTCTACCTACTTGCTGCGCTGAAAAATCAAAGGGCTGAGCTTAATCGCACAAAGTGGAATACAAAAAAAGATGCTGAAAATGAGGCCTGGGCGAAACTACTATATGATACCAAAAGCAATAATAGTGCTCACTTCTGGCAATCAGTAAACAGGATCCTGTGTCCACAACACAAAGACCTAGGATCTCACATTTTGGAAGAGTCATGGATCAACTATCTCTCCAGCCACTTTAACGACCCTCTGGAACACGCAGGAGCACAAAGAAGCACCAACACAGAGCCAGACTCCACAACGTTTATGCCGGTGCTACTGACTCTGAGAGAGCAAGGCCTACCCAAAAACAACTTGGACATATCAGCTTCTCTGCAGACAGCCTTAATAACAAAGCAGATTTGCAAGGGCAAGAAAGAAGGAGCTCCAGGACCCAACGGCATTCCGCCAACCCTGTTTAAGGAAAACAACACAGAATGGGCGACCATCATGCAACCGTTATTCACGGAAATCAGACTCCTAAATAGAATCCCAGAATCTTGGAGGGGGTCGACGATCGTCCCCATATACAAAAAAGTTGACAAAACGGACCCCAACAACTATCGCCTAGTAGCCCTCCTGGACAATGAGGCGAAATATTTTGCGGGAATCATCTTAGAGGAGATTGTGCTATGGGCGGATTCAAACCAGGTCATACCACTGAACCAAACAGGCTTCCGGAAAAATACGGGAACAGCAACCAACATTCTGGCTATCTCACTAATTATTGATGCAGCAAAAACCAAAAAACTGCAGCTGCACCTATGCTACATCGATTTCAGTGCAGCATTTGTAAAAGCCTACAGAACAATGTTCTCGCTCCAGCCCTACACCTCGTCCGCCCAAATAAGGTTGGAGTTTGGCTTGCAAAAACAAGAACTAGCTAGACAGGGAGCCTACATCATTTGCTGCCACAAACTCCGCTCTGTCGCTACTGACACACTAAATTCGTTGTTATGGCAAGATACACAAAGCAGGGACGTATCTCAGGCAAGAACCTACCTGCAGGCAGCATTGGGGGCCACTAAACTATCTGCGATCTGGAACATGCAACTCAGGCATAACCCATTTAAAAAACTAGTCTGGAAAAACGTCAAATCTCTTTCCTTACTAGAGGACAAGGAAGCCTTTGCAAAAAGAAATCACGTATGGATGACACTCAATTCGTACAAATCCCTGACACCACAATCATATTTTAGTCGGGGCTATCCAAAAGCAACAAAATTGAGGTTCTTGAAGCACAGACTAGGGATTTTGCCCAGCAGAGAGCATCTTCCACCTTGGCTCAGGAGTAACGGCTATGAAGCCTGTCCACTCTGCAACCTAGAGAAGGGCGACATACTCCACATGACCTGTCTTTGCGAAGAGCTTCGGCAAGCCCGCCAACAGCTCTAAAAGGACCAGTTCAAGCAGTTAGGGATTAGCACTAGAAGGCAAGCGGTGCTGGCCTGCTTGAATCCTGCAAACACTAAACTGAATTGCAGATATGTCAAGTTCCTTGCGATGATCGAGCAAAGACTGTCAAAACTTCCAAAATCGTCGATCATCGACACAGCCAACAAGTAGGCGGACCTCAGAACGCAAGGGAACACGCTGCCCCGGCCTCAGAAAAAATGCTCTGGACAATTATACTGGGCTTTTTACTGTATGCTATTTTTAAAATGATTATAACGAACACATTTTATTAGATATTTTATGACTTGTTTGTAAAACTTTTTGCACTGGTTTTAATTAACTATGCATAATAAACTTTACCTTACCTTACCTACATAAAGCCATCACAAAGAAAATACATCTGCATCTGAGCTGTAGAGAGTGATCCAGCTAGCAACACCCAAAAAATAAATAATCTCGGTGAGAAACTTCTGAACTTGTGGAACGAGACACTATCCAAATCTAACGTTGTGTGCCACTTCTAAGATGGAAAAGAGTCACTGAACAGACTGGCACAACTTGCTCTTTGTGATTTGACTCGCCGTGCATGTGTGATGTGAACCAGCCTGTTGTTTAATATAATTAACTATTAAAGATGTTCGCATCACATTGCTGTCGCTGCACACAATGTGGCTCTAAAAGAATGAACTGGAAGAAAGTCAACGTTATGCAGCTGTGAGTAAAGTCATCAAACTAACCCAGAGGAAATACACACTGCAAAACTTGTTAATCATCTCACACGAGAGAGGCTGAGGGGAATGATTCCTAAATCGAAACACAGTCGATATACAAAAAGAAAGGCCAACAGACACTGTTCCATTTCCGCATTGTTCCTTAATCCCACAAGAAATGCGGAGAAACAGTACACCGGGATCCAACGACGTGCCCGGATGGCTAAAACCTCAGTCATCATAACCAGACTGCTCGCGGTTGGCAGCATGTGATCACTTGATGCTGGAGAAAACGGTACACAACTTTGCCCCAGAGATTGTGTGCTGCCTCCAAACCCAAGATGGCGGAACGCAGGGGTGACGCACGCTGGGTGGCTAAAGGCTCATCCGAGCAGCAAAGCATAAAAACAGCAGCTCGGAGAGCTGCTCAGCAAAAAATACGTAGTTAAAGAGTCTATGTGCGACTCCATGGAGATGGTAAGTCCTCGCGCTAAGAACGCCTTGTGCCACTGTTTTGAATGCACACAGCAGTGGTTTACCTACCAATGCTCAATACGGGACTCCTGTATAAAAAAGAAAAAAAAAGGGACCAAAAATTGCCTAACCTGAGACGTCCCACTCCAGTTGCCGGTATCAATGTAGATTTACAAACGAATGTAACACCATTTCTTATAACTGTAACTTACATACAGTAAACAGCATACAAACTTGCTTTTCATGTTGCCATTCCAGACATGGCAGTAACAATGTTGACTGTAATAAAAGATGAGCAGGCACTCATTTCACCATGCTTAGTCTTGTCAAAACACAAGTCCATCACTGCACTGCGTTGTGCCAGCAGACATAACCTCAAAGCACCCATAAACACCTGTTGTGAGGAACTCTACTGCTAAAGTTTTAAAAAAACGCGGCTATATGTACACAATTCAGAACCAATTTTAAAAACCGATTTCAGTGACCTGACTAGTATAGCTCTCATTTCAAAATATTCGCATACTCTTTCTGACAACTTGTCCCATTGTAACCCAGAGAGATAAGAGGTGAGTGATACAGCCTGCTTGTACTTTTTGTTCTAAGAAATTCTTTCTGAAGAGTGCCATAGGAGGGAGTTACCTCCAAAATAAGCTAGAGATTTGTTCACTTAATGTCTCATTAATACCCAGAGAGATTGTGTACACTTTGCACAATAAGCCTTATTTGCTCTCACCAGCAAACCCTAAAATATAGCACATAGCATAGTGCCTTGATTTGCTTGTGACACCATTGGGGTGTGCATAACATTTTGCAACTTTGTTGGTTGCTGAAAGTCGAGTAATATGTAGAACAATATCTAAAATTGTATTGTACAGCTGCTTATTGCAAGCATTTGCTTATCAACGTATTTGGCCTTCTGGTGCACCTTCCTACAGCATTTCTTGGCATGTTTTCTTCTCATGTTTCCTGAGTTTTCAACAACAGTTACAACCACAATTACCTTCACATCATCATACATCTCTACAGGAAAGCTGCTGATGGCTCTCCACATCGCAGCTCCTCTTCTTTTACTGAGGATTGTCTCAGAGAATTTGCTCCTTGTTTGGGTGCTGGACCAGGGGTGATCTACCTGCCTCTTGGGGAGTTAGCCTGGGGACGTTCATTCCTCTGCCACCCTCTATCATGCAGTCTGCAGTTACCTTATGGAAATGAGTGAGGCTTAGACCATGAATGGACCTGGAGACAGCTACTAGTATCAATACTCGCTCTATCTTAATCTAGTATTAATCTAGTATTGTACCAGAGTTTCCATTTCCCCATGCTTGCTTCCTGATTTCCATGAGTATATAATGGCCTGCACATAGCATAGTGTCTTGATTTGCTAGCAACATTGGGGTGTGCATAATGTTTAGCAACTTTGTTGCTTACCAAAATACAAGCAATATGTAAAAAAAGATCTAAAATATTGTACAGCTTGTTCATCAGTTCTCTGCCTCCAGTTTCCTTATTTATTTATTTATTTTTCTTAAAACCTTCATTGTACCTTTCAGTTTCACACAGCTTTTGGCCTACAACCCATGGGGCCGGCCGCAAACTTGTTTTGGTAGTTGCGTATCAACAGGTTGAAGCCTCAAACTGGTTGTCTTGCTCTAGAAGTGTTAATTACGAAATAAATTAAAAGGCACATAATTCGCAATAGTTTGCTGATCTATATAGGTTTGGTTTTCTATTTTTTAACAAAAACAACAAAAAACATAAAGAAATCAAATTGCGGTCATCAATGATTAGTTAGTTTCGCATTAGCTGAGTCTGTAAGCGTTCCCACTGTGTATACCTATACTTATTCCCACAGAGCCGGGCACAAAATGTAATGCTGGGAATAAGTGGGCTCTCGTGAATGTGGCTCTTCAGGGGTCCCGCCCTTGTACTCCCTCAAATCCTTGTCATCTAGGTCCTAGGTTCTTCCCCGTGTCCAGTGGACTCCCTTTCCCTTATTGCACCTTTAGAGTACATTAGTCTTCCTCCCCCTCCTCATCTGATGTTGGTGGGTCGTCCTCCGACAGGGGTTCACAGATCTCCCCTCTGTACACATTCCATGGGGTCCAGATTTTATTCCATTTCCCTGAGCAGGCCCGGCTAGAGTAGACCGCCCTTTCTGTTACCATCACCCTGTCCATGTTCATGCACCATTGTGTTTTCGTTGGTACTTCCGCCTCCCCCCCAGCGCTGCGCAATGTCTCGTTTGGCTATTATCATGCCTAAAGTAACCCAGAGTTGGCCATGCCTGGACAAATCGTTGGGTCCCCATACATTTAGTAGTCATTTTCGTGGCTCGGGGACCAGGGAGGTCTCCAAGGTCTGCGATATAGTGCGCATTATTTGCCTCCAGTATTCCTGGATACGTGGGCAATCCCATATTGTGTGGAAGAACGTACCCTCCTCCCCACAACCACGAAGGCAATAGGGGTGTTGTGCTCTGTGAATGCGATGCAACGTCGTCCTTGTGTAGTATACTCTATGTAAAACTTTAAGTTGTACGAGCCTTAATCTCGCAGAGATGCCAACTTCTTTTGGCGACGCCAGCGCTTCATTCCATTCGTGTTCATCCATAGCATTTATGTCACCCTCCCATTTATCCTTCAATTGCATCATTGGGTCCGGCAAGTTGTTAAGCAACTTGCGGTACGTAAGTGATGTCGCTCGTTCAATCATAAAATCTGTGAGGAGGCGATCCTCAAGCGGGGAGGATTCTGGCACCCCCGCTCCAGGGGAGATGGCAGTGAGTGACGTATCTGAACGTAGCGGTAAGACTCCTGTGCTCCCAGGTCGTATAGTTCCCTCAATCGGTCAAATGGAATTACCTCTCCTTTTTCCCATAGGTCTCCCACCGTGGATATCCCTATATTGTCCCAATGAGAGAAGCCCTTACTGTCCTCAGGTTTCCCAGGGCCGAGAGTCCCACAGTGATGTAAGCTTGGTTATTTTTCCTTTCCAACCTAGCGCCGCTAGCGCTGTATGCCACAGCGCTGCGGTAAGTCTCGTGGGTCCCACCAATTTGCGCACTCTTTGCTGGTCATAAAGCGGGGCCAGCAGACTATTTGTGCTGAGCTGCGCCCTGTCTGCCTGGAATGCCGGGTCATTTTGCGGAACATGGATCCATTGATTAATGGGTTTCAGTTGTGCTGCCCAGTAATACAATTTCAGATTCGGCAACGCAATTCCCCCGTCGAACCATCCCCTGTGCATTTTGGCCTGTGCGATGTGTGCCGGGCGGTTACCCCATAAAAGACTGGACACCAATGCCGCCACCTTCCTGAAGTATGCTGATGCCACCGGGTATGGTGTGTTCTCAAGTATATATAAGAAACTGGGCAGGGACATCATTTTATAAAGTGCCGCTTTACCCAGCATCGTTAGAGGCAGCCCCGCCCAGAACTTAGCGTCCTGCTTAAGCCGCTCCATGGGTGGCGCCAGATTTTTCTGCATAAACTCTGTTGGGTCCATTGTAACATGGATGCCCAAATATTTAAAGGAAGAGCCAGCTGCCCTTAAGGGGCATTCTGCGCTCAATGCCGGGACCGGGCCCTTCAGAACATACATCTCCGATTTATTCCAATTTAAAGTATATCCCGAGATCTTGCCATGTTCATCACAGAGAGTCAGGAGTGCCGGCACCCCACGTTCTGGGTCCGTTAGGTACACCAGCATATCGTCCGCGTATAGGGAGAGTCGGTCCTCCCAGCCCTCCGTCCAGTGTATTCCTTTCAGTAGTGGCGTTGTTCGTATCAAAGTTGCTAATGGTTCTAAAGCGATTGCAAAGAGTAATGGTGAGAGGGGGCAACCTTGGCGGGTGCCTCTCCCCAAAGGGAATGTTCGTGAAATGTGACCATTTGCCACCACATGTGCAACCGGTTTAGTGTACAATAGTCTGACCCATGCTATAAACTTGGAGCCGAAACCCAGACAAGCAAGGACCTCAAACAGATAGTTCCATTCCACTAGGTCAAAGGCCATCTTTGCATCCAGGGCCAGTATGACCGCTTGTTCAGGGATCGATTCCGCCCTTGCCAACACCCCGTGCACTCGGCGTAGATTCAGCGCAGTATTTCTGTGAGGCATAAATCCGGATTGATCTGGATGTATGAGATCGGGTAGATGTGACATAAGTCGCGTAGCAAGGAGTTTGGCCAGGATTTTAACTTCTGCATTAAGCAAGGAGATAGGGCGATATGAGGAGCAATCCTCTGGCGGTTTCCCAGGTGTGGGGATTGCTACTATGGTAGCTATTCTTTGATCCAGTGGAAGTTCGCCCTTCTCCAAACACTCCTCATACATAGCTAGTAGGTATTCACTCAACTTCTCCGGCATGGTCTGGTACCACTCTATTGGGATGCCATTTGGTCCAAGCGCCTTGCCAGGTTTCAGTGTTCGTATAGCCATGTGTATCTCTTCCGTAGTTATATCTGCATCTAACTCAACTGATGCCTCTGGATGTAGCGTCGGAGTCCCGATCGGCTCTAGAGTCGCCCTAGCCATTTCAGCTGATACTTCCCGTTCTGGGGTGTAAACCTCTTCGAAGTGTACTGCGAGTGCCTCCACTATTTGTTTAGGGCTTGTGTGAACTACTCCTAGTCTGTCCCTCACTTGCTGGATACCTCTGGAGCCCCCCCCCCTTCTTATCCAGCCAGGCCAACGTCTTACCCGCCTTATCCCCTACATCATAAATCCTGTTCTGTGTGTCAGCTATTTGCCCCTTCACTTGATGCCGAACATGGTCCGTGTACAGTTGTTGTTGGAGGTGTAGTGCGTGGGACGTGTCTGGCGTGGGATGTGTCTCGTGCGCTGTTCTCGTATCTCGCAGTGCCAATTCTAGCCTAGCCAGCTCGGCTGCTTTTTCCCTTTTGTAGCCCGTGATCGAATTTATGGCTTGCCCCCTTAATACCGCCTTATATGCTTCCCATAGAACCTCAGAGGAACGCACCGAGGCGTCATTTTCCGTGAAGTACTGTGTTGTCGCCATTTTGAGAGCCTTCCTGACCTTAGGGACCTTAAAATATGCGGCTTGTATGGGGTAGATTTGTTTACGAGACTTCTCTTGGGTGGAGACTGTTAGGGTGATTGGAGAGTGGTCTGATATACCTCTAGGATGGATGTCTATGGTGTCTACGTGTTGTATACCATCGCGCAGCGCTAGGAAGTAGTCGATTCTCGATAGACTGTTATGGATAGTGGAGTGGAAGGTGTATTGTCTCTCCTGAGGGTGAGCATGTCGCCATATGTCGATTAGATCCATAGCTGTCAAGAATCGTTGGAAGCGGGAAGGTCCCCCAGTCTGGGCCGTCGCCGGGAATTTATTGAGCTGTGTGTCTATTGTGGCATTAAAGTCTCCCCCAAGAATAACATCTCCCTCAGGAAGGGTCAGTAAAAAGTCACCTAGTGCCGGAAGCTTCACTGAGTGAAGCGCCGGGGGATGTACACCGAGACTACGTTGATGAGCCGTCCCTCCCACTGTCCCTGCAGGGCCGCAAAACATCCCTGTCCATCAGTCTTGGTGCTTAGTGGAATGAATTGTGAGGACTTCTTAATTAAAATGCCAGTACCCGAGAGCCTGAAGTAAACTCTGAATGTACTATCATTTTGTATCCTCTCCTGTCCAGGGCCTTGTACGCCCCCCCCGTTAAGTGTGTCTCTTGCAGGAGTGCTAGGACAGGCTTCTGCCTCTTCAGTGCGGTTAATACCAGGCCGCGTTTCACCTTATCTCCCAGACCTCTCACATTCCGTGTCAGTATTCGTAGGGGAGAGCCTTGTGATTGTGACTCGACCCTCTCCGCACTACATATCAGACCGTCCGCCATAGCTAGTCATGTAGTCGTGTGTGCGCCTATCAAGGCTCGTGACCCGGACTCTTTGCTTCTTCCTGTTGGCTAAGCGACGCAGATGTAAAACATCATATCTCGACCTTACTTGTGAATTTCTAACAATTACTAAACAATCCCCCCTCTCCTCCCCCCTCCCTGCCTCCCTGCTTAACTGACCTTCAACTGCCCGCCTCCCCAACTGAGCAGAGCGCTTAACCCATCCCAAAACCAGAGTACTTGCTCGTTGGGGGAGAGCGTCTCCCCAGGCAGGCGGCATCCCTGCACTCTTCAGGGCTACCCAGGCCAGCGTCCAACTGTGACCCTTAAGCGATTAGTTCAAATAAAAAGAAGTCAGCGTCCATTGTTGCGCTAGTTGTTCTGAGTTATTCTCCTCCTTCGGCCTCGGTTAGTTCTTGTGTTGGTGACTTTCCCTCGCCTCCTCTGCCTGACGTTTGTGACCAAGTTCGACTATTGTTGCGGTGTCCATGGTTCGTTCTATTTGTTCTGCGTGGAGGTACCGCGGTGCGCCAACCCTTGAGCCAGTCCCTGGCTGCCTCCGGGGAATCAAAGAACCAGACCTTTTTGTCAGCAACCACCCGAAGCCGGGCCGGGAACAACATTGAGTAGGGCAGCTCTTGTTCTCACAACGTCCTTTTCACTTCCAGGAATGTCCTCCTTCTCCGCGAGACAACTGCCGTGTAGTCCGGGAAAAAGGATATTTTGGAGTTTTGGATTTGGATGGCCGGCGCCACTCTGGCCGCCTGCAAAATGGTGTCTCGATCGCGAAAGTTAAAGAGTCTCGCTAATATTGGCCTCGGCGGGGCCCCTGGTTTCGGCTTCCCTCCTGGTACTCTGTGGGCCCTTTCCACAGAAAAAAAGTGTGAGAGGCCCTTTGGATTAAGCTGGTTTTTAATCAAGTCTTCCACATAGAGGTCCATAGCACCCGTAGCTTCCGATTCCGGAACTCCTAGTATACGGACGTTGTTCCTCCGGGAGCGTCCTTCCTGGTCGTCCAGCTTCTCTCTGAGCGATTTGTTATCAGCTTGCATTTTCTCCATTTCCACTTGCAGCTCCGACACATCCTCCATTAACGATTTAGTCACAACTTCCACTTGTTTCACCCGTTCGTTAATTTTTTTGAGATCTGCGCGTATAAGGGTTACCTCTGTCGCTGTTGCCCCCACTGTCGCTTGCACCTGGGCCAGGGCGTTCAGCACGTCGTCCAGCGTGGCCTTCTTTGTTCCTTCGCCCTTCACCGCTTTCCCCAGTGACTTTCGTTGTTCCGTCAAGGGGGGATTCTGCTTTTCGTAGGCGAATTTGTCAGAATTATGCTTAGATCCTCTGCCCGCCATGGTTACAAACCAGGAGTCTGCTCACCGCTGAGTGGTGCTTCGTACGTTATGGGGCGGGGTTGTACAAACACTCCTCTCATCTGAGTCCCGTTATAATATATGATCTTCGTGCGCCTACTCCTACCGTTGCTGGAGTTTACAGGCCCGCAACGGTGCGCTGTTCCTTATATCCGCCTTAGGCACTATCAGACCTAGCCAGCGGAGTGGTATTCTGCCGATGACTGCCCCGAGTGTATTGATCGGGGGGGTCGCCCGAGCTCAGATTGCGCCTCGCTTATTAGATTGTTCTCTTTGTCCAAGTATATTGACTGGGCGTTCAGTTCCGGTGCTCAGCAGGGAGATCGCACCGCTTCCTCAGCCGCCGTGCTGATGTTGTTCTCTCTTTTATGCTTGCTGAGTCTTAGCGCGGGTGTGCTATGTCTGTGTTTCGAAGGATTTCGTGCCCGGGATGGTGTAGCCTTGTAAAATGGCGTCGTCGTCATACGTTTTCCGGCGTCCTTTACTTTCCTTTGTCGCCGTTTCCCGCAGTGTTGCGCCATTACGTGATGACACTCACTGCTCGTGGATGGTCTGCGGGGGTCGCCAGGCTTTCCACCGCCGTTTTGCTAGTTCTGTCCTTCGCCTCGAGCACTTCCGGTAGGCGATCTCCGCTGAGGCCCCACTTCCGCCCGGGCACCGCTCCTACTACAGCCCGCTGCTCGCCGTCTGTCACTAGGCCCCGTCAGGAGTGTCGTCTCTCCACCAGTTCCTGGTGCGTCGCTGCTTCGAAACTTCTCCTCCGGTTGCCGATCGGTCACTGGACCCGGGGCATCCCTTCTGAGTTCGTTGCTGGGCGGATTGGCATGCGGATTGATGCGGGATGCCGCCTTACGCCGGGAGCCTCTCTAGTTTGCTGCCGCCATTGTCGGCTGCTAGCCACGCCCCCTCCAGTTTCCTTATTTGATTTTCCCACTTGATGCCACAGAACCTAGTGCACTTTTAGAAAAACTCTAGTGAACATTTGAATCCATCAGGATCCTAGACCAACACTTAGTTGAGGCTCCTTGGTTTGTAGGAAAACTGGAGGCTTCCTAGCACCTGTTTGTAGAATAGATAAAAAAAATAATGCAGGGTTCTTGACACAGCTACCGCTTACCTTGCATGGCAAAATAAGTAGATTAAGTGATTTCAGTGGCTAAGTGGCTCCAAAGTGGAATCTTGCATTATACGCAGTTTTCTATACAGTGATGACGATGTGTGGACTTTTGATGAAAGATAGCCTCTTTACAATAAAAAGCCATCCAACACTTTAGAGATCAAGGGTAGGTTTGACAGACATATGTACCATCATTTTGCCACCTTCATGAACCTTTCATCAGATGATATAGGTGAAAACCATTCTATTCAAATAATTATTATATGCGACAAGGTTATACAACAGCGAATGTTGCCACCACTAAATTTAAATAGCTGGCTAAGGCTGCATATCTGCAGTGCCAAGGATATATCTGCTGTATAGACTTTTGACCAGGGGTCTAAATTAAGATTGTGGACACTCCGTACGGTTGTTAGAATGAAATTTGAGGGTCACTTGTGCCTTCTAAAAGAAAATGCTTCTTTCTGCTCCTTTCTTCAGCAATACTCTCAGCAATGAAGTGGCTACAACGGATACCTTCCAGGAGATCAGTTATAAGGAGAAAAAAGTTACAAGGACCGCAACAAAACAGAGATGATTTAGTCAGTCTTGATTACAGGACGCTTCCATAAATCCAAAAGCAAAGAAAGTGATGGCGAAATGCTTGAGTTAATGTCAGCCACTGGTAATTACGCTGGACCTCTTTCATACCATCAGTTTGTTTTGTTGCTCACTGACACTACAGATGGTTTCTGACCATATTCAAATCAGCCTTAGTCCTCCACCAATACTTAAATGGCAGCGCAAACTATTAGACCAAATCCCCCTTAAACTGATTCACTAGTAACTCCAGATCTGTTTCAGTCTTTTTGTCGTTATCATTGAAATGCAGGGCCCGTCCTAGACAGTGTGCTATTTAACCCATCCCTGAGCGATACCCATTTCACTTAGAGCATCTAACTAAGAAAACCTAAAATGTTTTGGGGGAATATGGGAAATAATCTGTGCCACTGGTAAGGATCGTAGCCTTTTAAATATAATTTCCTTTCTCTAGCTGGATAAATTGTCTCAATAGGTCCTCAGAGTATGCACTTAAATATTCATGTTATCCACAACAATCTGAACTTCCCTAATGTTATGGTAAGTTGGCAGCACCATCAGTTTAAGGTGCTCCCTTCGAACTGACTCTGGTGGCTGTTGAATATAGATGCCAACATTTCCACATAGTCTCTCTTTTCGATTAACTGGGGATCTGAGACATTCTTTTGCAAGTTCAAAGGAGAGCAAAGATTGCCAACTTCGACCTCTTACAGCGATTGTTGTATTACTAAATGTAGGGAAGTCGTGCCTGCTGAATGTCTTCGTAGGGGATGGTCTGCTGGGGGCAAGAAAAAATCAGGCAAGCCAAGGTGTATCCCTCAAGACAAAAGTCAGAGAGACTTATGAATCTAGCCACATTAATCTGTACCGAAGTATGGTTTTCAATCCTATTACTCAGATATCTACTGGGTGCAGTGACCTAATGTATATCGCTCATTACTCATTGTGGGCATTTCACAAACAATTTAGTTGGTATTGAAAAACATGTGGTGAAATGATTCCAAGGTACAAGGTTCATGTACTCTGAAGAGTCTAATGTTCATACGAATAAGCTGAGCTCAGATCCCTAGACTGCATTGATCAGAACTAATGAAGATGGACAACAAGACGACCTTGTTTTATATTGTGAAGCAAGGGTGGGCAAGACCCGGAGTACCCTAGGCAAACCTTTCCATGGAGCATATGCTGGGATTAAACGGCTTCCCCAGCAGGAACTGGTGATTGAAGTGACTGGGTAATTATCCAAAAAGCAGGTACACAGTAACTTCAAGAAGAGGGGCAGAACTCTTCTGGACCAAATGTCTATAGTAGTACACAAGAAATACCAATAGTTCTTGAGCAGGAAATAGTAGTCTACTTGATTTGCTGGTCCTTGATTGTTTCGGCTTTTCAACCAACTCCCTGATCACTAGTTTACAGTCATAATCGAAGAATTAAAGTTGGTTGATAGCTCTAATAGGACCTCAATTGGTGAGGCAAAACTGTTTCCCAATCCTTAATAGTTGTCGACAGTCAAGCTGTTCAGGTGGCAAACTGACCTTTCGTAGCCTGCTCATGAACACTTGCAATCTGGGAAACTCTATAGGCAGGAGGAATGGTGTGCCAGCCTGCCAGTGACTGGAGCTCCTTCAAATGTGAGGATGTGAGTCTTAAAGAAGTGCACCACCGATGCTGAAGTCATGGTGTGAACCAGTATTTAGTGGAGCTGCAACAGTTGCTACATTAATTGCTCTTTGTACCCTTTTCAGGATTAAAGTCTGGGCAAGCACATCCAATATAAATTACCTTGGGTCATCATCTAATGTTGGTACCAAATGACTGGAAAAGGGCATGAAAGTGGCCCTTTGTTGACATTTAGGAAGCACTTCACTATGAGGAATCAAATTGTAAATGGAGAGCTATAAATCCTTGCTCTGTTCCTAACTAAAGCACTCATTTATTTGCGTATTTTAGTGGTTACATCAAGCTGTTAGGGGTAGCCAATAGTTATGTCATAATTCTCATAGCATGGTGAAATACTTAATGTGGAGCTATTTAAAACCTACTCACCGTCTTGGGAGATGAATGTGATGCTGGCTAAGCTCACATACCCTGCAGTCACTCTGAAATAGAAATGCAAGACTTATACGAAAAAATTTCTTTACAAGCCTTTTTTCAGTACTCTGTTGCTTTCCTTCTAGGTCCATGCCATATACATAGATGTATGCAAAAGACTGGTGAAAAACAATGTTAGCATGCCGAGAGGTGCCACGTTAAGAAATTGGGATTGGTAATATACTGTAAATCATCCCCAGGGCTGGTTCTTTCCCGATGTATTCTGTTCCCACATTACATTTTATTGGCAACATTTATTAGGTGGGGAAATGGTGAAAGAATGTCTGTATATTGCTAAATTCGACCACACTCAACGCTTGCACTAACAACTAAAGCAGTGAATCTCACTATATGGAAAGGGACATTTAGGAAGGGAATTAACCGTTTCCCATTTTACCTTATTCAAATGATGAAAAGTGTTACATTACAGCTAAAGTCATACAAGCATTTACACCAAAGACAACTCTTAAGCATGTTACTACATCACTTACGCACACCCTACCTTTGCATTCGGGAAGCAATTATCCTTGTACCTATTTATTTCAGTGTATGTTTTGAGCAAGGATGTATGACCGAGGTGGAGAATTACTTCTGTGCGATACCGCAGATAGCATAATTCACAGAATTATTACTGTGGTAGGTTTCATACATGTAGTAAAGCTGTCCCATAAGATATCTTGCAAGTATCTCAAAGTTTGGAGAGATCGAGGACTAAGTAATGCCGAAATAGAAAGGGGGTAGTACACTGCAGGAGTATGCATATGATTATGTCACAGGGGAGTCCTTGTTTGCGGTTGTTGGGGCGGACAAAAAACCCCAGGAAGCCACGTGACCGTAGCCGCACACCGCTGCTGCCGTCAGCAGCATGCCCACGCCTGGAGCCCCTTGCTTAAGTTGATCCCCGGGCTCCCGCAGGGTGGGGCTCTCCTGGGCGCGTGTCTGGGTGAAGATCGGGATAAGATCTGGCCCGTCTTCGCCCGTCATCGTCTGGAGGAGGCTGGGCTGGGCCCACCCTCTTTATCTATCCCAGGACTAAAAAATACAACAAAATTGCTTTTATTTTTGGTTAAAGAATAACCCCCGCTTTCCTGGTCTTGTTGTTCACGCTGAGGGGGAAGCCATCTTCTGCATTGTGGAGGCGCAGTTGGATACACTGCCTACTACTTCTCTCCTATTTCAAACACCCATATTTATAACAAGACATTATGGGCAAAAGGAAGGCTAAACCTAGTGACCAAGGAGCCGAGACCATCAACACACTGGACTCTTTTCTCACAAGCTGCAGATGTTTTATCAGTAGATTGAGCTAATTGAAAGAAGGATGTCTGGAGGGGAGATGAGACCCCGGGCACGTCCTATGGTCAGTATTGACAATGCTACTCCAGCCCTAATGAAAGTAAGTTGTTCCCCTAGTGTGGGTGTATTAACTCATTCTCCTATCCCCTTAAGTATCATTGGAGATAGGGGGTCCCTTAAGGAACCACTTGTGTAAAAGAAAAGATGGGTTTGGAGGCTGTGTAAAACAGCAAAAGCCAACACTTGTTAGGAGAGAACCCATCTCAGATCCCTAAGTGAAACAAAGATACTGCATGCCGAGTTGGAACTATCTCCCGACTTTAAATAGACTAAAATGTATTGAAGATTCTTTTAGCCATACTCAACACGCAAGGGGTCAGTTTGTATGAGAGAGTACCCAAGGTGCCAGAGGTTCTACAAGAATCAAGTGGTAGTGCTAATTCAATGGCTACTTCTCAATCTGTGAAATTACAGCAGCCCAGTTTTAAAGGGAGTGCAGTTTGGTTGATCATGTGGGAGGGGTTGTGAGCGGGAGTCATATTGTACAGTCTTCATTGATGACTTCAGCAAGATCAATGCCACCTCAATCGGCTACTCATTGTCCAAAAGCTCCTATAACCTTCCTTCCTAAGAGTCATGCTTTGCATTCTGAATCTACTATGCAGGGGCAAGAGGCTCCCTTTTTACGTACTACAGAGACTCTGTATAGAGCAAGGCAGCCTCGGTTTGGTGAGAATTGGAAGGGAATAAATCGACAGAAGATTTGCTCAAACTTAAATCTCCCCTCGGCTGTCTGACCCTTTGTAATTGTCCTAGTAAACGCGCCTGAGCTGAATCATACTCACTCAGAGTCTACACAGCATTGATGAATAAAGTTTTACACTGGATGTCAAAGTGTGCAATTGGCGGTCCAGATTTATCAAATTATATCATTATGGCCAGAAGAGTCCAAAGGGCGAGTGTAGTGCTAGAGGCACTCCTTTGGTATGACACCACGTGATGACCTTTGACTACCATCACTTCAATTGACTCTGGTGTTTAATTTTACCATAGCATGAATGTATGTCCTGCATATGCCTTTGTCCTTGAAGATTTAATCTTGCAGTCTTAAGGTGGGAGCTGTCACAGAGTAGTACAGCTTGCCTAGAATAGCACGTGGGATGTGCATTTGAAAGCATGATATATAATATACTTTCTGGTCTCGAAGTACAGTGTTATGTGTTGTCCATTGGGAAGTGTTATCTATTGGCTGTGACATGGCCTTATGTCATCCAGATTCCTGACTGGCTTTCTAGAGCTTTCTGCACGCACAGGCCCCCAGATTGCCCAAGTACTTTATCCCCGTTCAAGGTGGTTTTGTTTTCTGCTGGATGGAGGCTTTCGTAAGCTTTGCTGGGATAATGTGTGGGAAGTGTGCTTGGTACCTTTCAGAGCAGAGATTGTTGTTGCCAGAGAAATGTGTGGAATATACAGCTCTCTCTTGGAGTCAGAATACAGGGGCCTTGCCAGCTTGTGTCTTGACCTTGACACAGACCAGTACAGTCTGCTCAGTTTTTCGTAACAGAAGAAAGGGGGCAAGGTTTCTAGAACCTGCATCTTAGGTTGAGTAAAAGGTATTAAAGGCGGAGGAGGGTCTTGGCAGGCAGCTTGGGAGCTCATTTGTGGGGCAGACTTTTCGTCACAAAAAAAAATCTGGGAGTTGAGTCCTGAACGCAAATCTATGCCTGGCAGTCAACAGGCTCCTCAACTCCTCAAGCTTGAGTTGGCAAGGATGTCGAGTGAAAAGATCAGGTGAGGTGATTTGTTTCAAATTGTTGCCATTGTGAGGCTTGGCTGTTTCATCTCAGGTGTTTTCATTGTGATGTGTGAGTGAGTCAGAGTGCACATCCAAAGTAATCATTTGATGTATTTAGTGTATATATCTTTCTGATTTCTTGCAGGACATCCAGTATAATTTGCTTAGTCTTGTGTTTAATATTAACCATGCATTTAACTGTTGCACTTGCCAAGTGTGTTAATGCAAATATATATAGAGAGAGTTTGCCTGAAAAAGGGTGTAGAAGTGGCCCATCAACTGTCTGGGCACTCAAGCTGGTGTGGGGTCCGACTACCAAGAATTTGGGACATCACATGGGGTTTGGAATGTCTGCATCACTGTATGGGCACCCTTGGAGGACTTCAATAACCAGCATCCGTCTGCCTGGTAGGGAGAGCGCGAGTTGTGTATATATCCTTAAGAAGGAGGAGGGGCAAGAAACCACCTGACTGGGAGGGGTCGCCATAACACCACCACCGTTTTGACTCCTGTGGTTAATGAGGAGCCTGTGGGATCGGCACTGAAGAAAGCCAATTGTGGCTGAAACGCGTCTGCCAAAGCGTTTCAAGGACTACTCACCTCATGCGCAGGAAAGATCATTAAAGCCATTTTTAGGTCTCGCTTAAGGCATTGCTTTAGCAATGCTTGTTGGCGAGATGTTATGTAGGGGCTTTAAAAAATGCACCCAAAGGCTTTTCTAGGCGGATTGCCTACAGTGCACGTGTGCGAGCGAGTGCACATCGCACACCATTTGTCAGCCTATGAGCCTCTCTCCGCACTCATGCTGGTTTACACTTCAAAGGAATCCGCTCCCCCGCCCCGGTCCGCGCAATGCCAGAGGTTGTTGTTTACAAGCAACACCCCAACTGCTTTGCCACCCCCTCCCTTCCTGCTGGCATTCACCCCCTCCCTTCTCGCCCAGTCCTTGTTTCCCGTCACACCACCTTGCCTAGGCCAGACCGTTTGTTCCTATTCGCGAGTCTGTTACCTCGTGAAGCGCATGTTTTTGTGTATGGAGTCTGTACTTTTTTTCGGTTACAGACACTTTTATATATTGCGCTTCATTAATTTATGAAGCCTTTACTTGTGTTTTGCAGGTTGATGGTATTTTACCATTTTTTTCTAACTGGCTCATTATTGTTACTTCGTGGTAACAAATTTATTAGTAGAATCTCTTTGTACATCCTTCATCAGCGCTTCAAGGACATTTTAGTCAAAAACTGTCCTTTCTCATTATTAAATTGACTTTCTTCGAACAGTGCGGAGCGCACTACGCATTGCAACCTATAGGTCTTTTATTTTACTATTTATGTTGATGCATAGAGTATACCGCAAGTGATGTGCATTTATTGATGTAGCAGCACTATGATATTAAATACCACAACTATTATGGCATTCACAGTGATGTCTGAGCGCAAACACAGAAGCAGTATACTTTTTAATGCCGCACTGCACCCTCACACACTCTGCACACTCTCACACTCTGCATCCTCACACAAAATTACACTCTAATGAATACAACATACACTCCACACAATACCACTCAGTGCCACATAATTATATGCTACATAATTACACTGCGCTCAACGTAACATACACTCCAAATACCACTCACTTCCACATAATTACACACCACATAATTACACTCTACTGAATGCAACACACACTCCACACAATACCACTCAGTGGCACGTAATTATACGCTACACAATTACAATGCAACATACACTCCAAACAATACCACTCATTGCCACATAATTACACTTCACACAATTGCACTCTACTGAATACAACATACACTCTTCATAATACCAGTCAGTGCCACATAATTATATGCTACATAATTACACTGCGCTCAACGCAACACACTCCAAATACCACTCAGTGCCACATATTTACACGCCACATATTTACACTGCACTCAATGCAACATACACTCCAAATACCACTCAGTGCCACATAATTACACGCCACATAATTACACTGCACTCCATGCAACATACACTCCAAATACAACTCAGTGCCACATAGTTACACGCCACATAATTACACTGCACTCAATGCAACATACACTCCAAATACCACTCAGTGCCACATTATTACACGCCAAATAATTACACTGCCCTCAATGCAACATACTCTCCAAATACCACTCAGTGCCACATAATTACACGCCACATATTTACACTGCACTCCATGCAACATACACTCCAAATACCATTCAGTGCCACATAGTTACACGCCATATAATTACACTGCACTCAATGCAACATACACTCCAAATACCACTTAGTGCCACATAATTACATGCCACATAATTACACTGCACTCAATGCAACATACACTCCAAATACCACTCAGTGCCCCATAATTACACGCCACATAATTACACTGCACTCAATGCAACATACTCTCCAAATACCACTCAGTGCCACATAATTACACGCCACATAATTACACTCTACTGAATGCAACACACACTCCACACAATACCACTCAGTTCCACATAATTATATGCTACATAATTACAATGCAACATACACTCCAAACAATACCACTCAGTGCCACATAATTACACGCCACACAATTACACTCTACTGAATACACCATACACTCCTCATAATACCACTCCGTGCCACATAATTACACGCCACATAATTACACTGCACTCAATGCAACATACACTCCAAATACCACTCTGTGCCACATAATTACACGCCACTTAATTACACTGCGCTCAACGCAACATACACTGCAAATATCACTCAGTGCCACATAATTACATGCCACATAATTACACTGCACTCCATGCAACATACACTCCAAATACCACTCCGTGCTACATAATTACACGCCACATAATTGCACTGCACTCCATGTAACATACACTCCAAATACCGCTCAGTACCACATAATTACACGCCACATAATTACACTGCCCTCCATGCAACATACACTCCAAATACCACTCAGTGCCACAGAATTACACTATCTATCTATCACCCTCACTCATCTTTCTATCTATCTATCTATCTATCTATCTATCTATCTATCTATCTATCTATCTATCTATCTATCTATCTATCTATCTATCTATCTGTCGCCCTCACTCTATCTATCGCCCTCACTCTATCTATCGCCCTCACTCTATCTATCGCCCCCACTCTTATCTATGTATCGCCCTCACTCTTATCTATCGCCCTCACTCTTAGCTATCTATCGACCTCCCTCTTATCTATCGCCCTCACTCTTATCTATTGCCCTCACTCTTATCTATCGCCCTCACTCTTATCTATCGCCCTCACTATCTTATCTATCACCCTCACTCTATTTAACACCCTCACCCTATCTATCACCGTCCCTCTATCTATCCCCCTCACTCTATCTATCGCGTCACCACAGCGACACTCAGCACCACTACAGCATCACTCAGGGGCATCACAACATCACTATGCGCTACCACAGCATCACTGAACGCCACAGCATCACTCGTCGCCACCACAACATCACTCAGCGCCACCACAGCATCAATCTGTGCAACCATTCAACAACAACTGGTTCAAATATGTTCTCTCAATGTTTCAAGCTTTATTACAAATGCTACAAAAAGATGTTAATATTTCACTTCTGCTCTTGGATTTTCGTCACAATAAAATACACTGAACATAATCTTCACAAAAGTTATTTCAAAAGTTTAAGCTATTGCCATTATAAATTACAATGACTTTTATTTAAGTATTAATTATTAAACAAAAATGAAAAGCCATTGGTATTTGTAATATCAATACATCTAAGCCACGTAAATACAACACATATTGCATTACAAATGCTACAGGTGTCACATTTGCAAAAGTTATAACTATTGGCATTGTGAATGACAAAGCTATTAATTTTGCTATTTTCAAAACCAACACATAAATAAAAAATGTGTCATTTACAATACCAATAGCTCAAACTTTCCTAATGTGAGACCTATTGCATTGCAAATGCTTGTTAATCTTGGAACTGTGTCGCACTCTGTTCTTGGGGAGGGAACTTGGTTCTGATATAGATATATATTCCAACCAGAAAATAACGTTGCACTCGCCTTGTGGTATATCCAAGTACTATATTGAGTCATAAAGCAACTCAGCCCAACACTCCCACCTACTTGTTTCAACCACACTGGTCTTGATCACGGTATCAATTAGTCCATCATTGCTGTCACCATTTATACCTCTCTCTCACTCGGACAATTAAGAAGCATTGTGGGAATGGTAGTTTTCACAAATGCTGCTCAAAGTGAATCACTTCAAAACAGTTCAGAATTCTAGTAATTGTATATGTTGTGCTGCAATGATAATCAAGTGTTGCATTCTAAGTAAATCATGATGTCGTAAGGCCATGGATTCAATTAATCAAATATTTATATCTATATAGATTTTTTGATTTTAGATTTTTGTTTGATTTATTTGAAACGTGGTTTCAAATGGGGATGTATCAAATGTACTAAAGTGTTTATATTCATACCTCATGTTGTTGCTCATTTTTAGGTCGAGCCTAGCGCAGCGCACATGCGGTGCTCTAGGAAAACGACCTCTTGGAATCATTCAGTACTTTTCACACGCTCATGCGTGTTTTTTTTGTGTGTTTTTTTCCTATTGGGCTTTGCATGCGTCTTTCTACAAAAGACAGCACACAATTGGGCAAAGGCGGGTGCATGTCTCACCTTTCCAAGGAAATGTATCCACCCATGGCCTACTGCTTGAGGTTACAGCAGGTGCGCCATCTGTTTTTAATTAGCACGTTTGCGTTCGGCGCACTTGTTCCTTCCACTCTCACCCCAGCCGCCATCTATTTTCAATTAGCGCGTTCGCCGCGCTTGTACCTATCGCTCTCACCCCAGCCTCTTCTCCGCTTTACATTGCGCTATTAACCATATGCTCTTTGTACGGTGGGAATACAAGTGTTTCACTAGTTCAAACGTACAGCCACATATAAAGTTTGAGGAATTCAATATTTATCATTAGTACAACGAAATGAGGCGAGCAGTACAGATATCCAATAACAGGCTTTTAACTGACTCTAAGGGACACATGTTTAGACACCGCCTATAAACTATGGTCGGTAAATGATAAACAAACTCAACTCAAAGGCTCCAGCTTCATCTTTTAACCTTCACAATATAATGTCCTTGGCTTGTCACGCATTCCAGTGAGCTAGATATTATTCATAATGATATCTGTAGTCAATCACATATGATGGTGGATACAAAGTAAACAGCAAAAGACCCGTGCATCTCTGAAGCTACTACTCACATCAGACCTGTTTCAAAAGGAGGCATTTAACAATGGGCGGGCCCGCACTCCCGCCAAAGACCTACTTAAGGCTCTCCATGTCAAGGGTGGTCAGAGGCGCAGCCCTCTCCTGTGATGCACTAGGCGCGGGCCCTACCCTGGTTGACAACCAGCGGCGTAGGGTGAGCTCCTATTTGGGGCCATGTCATTCTCCTGCCCGGGAGGCGGCGCTGCCAGTGTTGTGACAGGCCAGCCACCTCTGCCTCACCACGAGTGTGAGGACTGCAAGCCAAGCCACGGTAAACCCGCAGGAACAGCTTTACCGGAGGCGAGTTGTTTACACGGAGCAACATGAATAGGTTCAGTTTGAATGGAGGAAGCAACATGAGCAAAAGGGCACTGGAAGAAGATGCAATGACTTTCAGAGATATAATAGCACAAATATAAATGCACAGCACCTCCGCAGGCAGTTATGTAGTTCTTTATCGGAACACTGTCAGGACGCGATAGGTACATCAGCCGACCTGCTCCCCTCCTAACTGCACTCTCCCTCCTTCTTGAGCGTGACTGGCGACTGCAGCGGTGCCTCCTCCTTCTTGTCGGGCAGAGGGTTCTTGCGATCTTTCTGTGACTTCAGCCTGAGCTGCTTGGCAGCATGAGCCGTGGCTTTGCCTGATCTTGGAACACCGCCGCTCTCCTTCTTACTCTGCCAACGTCAGGGTGCTGTGCAACCCTGTATTATCCTGCGCACACATTCAATGCCTTAATAATCGCTTGCATATTCAGAGGAAGCATTCAGGAACTGGCTCTGTGAGTAGGGAGAAGTGGATAGTAGGGGAAAGGATTGGGAGTGTGAGTAAGAGATATTTAAAGGTACAGGCTTGCCTTGGCAGGTTTATGTATCCATAGCAGCATGTACCGAGAGAAAGAAGAAGCTTTGACATTTCTGTTCTCTGTGTAGAGTGCCCTTTGTGTTGTTTTGTTTGTTTTCTCACACTCCATTTTGTAATTGTAATTTACTGATGATTGCCACATTACCATTATGTGAATATATACTCTTCTGTATTCACTGTTAATTTGTAAAAGATGCACAAAGGTACACTCTCTTACATAAGTAGTCTTTTTTGTTTTAACTGTGTTGTGGATTACATTGTACTTAACATTTTGTCTGAGCAATATCTTCGCAGAATTAAACGTTGTGACCTGTAAAACAAAAACAAAAATGAAGAAGTACCATGAATTTTTTTTTATTTGCTTTGTTTTAAGGGCCTTTTCTTGTAACACTTCAACTTGTTTCTTTTCAGTATATATTTGATGAGTACAAAAAACCCTTTTTCAGTACTTTTGCTAAAACCTCCATGTTTGTACTGTACCTTTTTGGATTCATCGTTTGGAAGCCATGGAGGCAGCAGTGCAGTCAACAGTTTCCTGGGAGACCAGCTGCTTTTGTAAGTGACATATTTCTGTGTTGTTAAGTTTTGTGTAGTTACCTTCTGTAAGAGTTTGATCGTTGAATGTCCTCAAATGTGAAATTAACATATATAAAACTATCCAGATAGAGTAGAACCACTGAATTAAAACTTTTATTCATTGTGTTTAACTTGAAAGGGGACTTTGGTATCTTGCCAAGGAAGATAGTTCTGTGTCTGTTTCGGAATAGCAGTGCTACAAACACATTTCAATTTCAGTCCATGGTTAGATTTTTTTAATTGTTAAAAAAGATTTTATTAGGAAGATAAGTTGTGAACATAAACTATCATAAATAGTAACAGTATAAATATTAACAAAATATATATTGTGCCCACTTTAACGAATACGTTCTAAACTGTTGACACCTAATACACTCTATAATTATAGAATGTAAAAACGGAAAATAGGAATAGTAAACAGATTCAAAAGAAAGGATGAAAAACGATGTTACTTAACAAAAGGTATCTTGCAAATAAACAATAATAGGAACAGAGTCCTGAAAGCAGCAATAAAGTATACTAAACACATAATATACTCTATTAAAGAATAAACACCACAGAGTTTATGTACTTCATCCATACTCCATGAATGTACACATATGTTATAACTAAGGTTCCCCAAATAATCTACAAAAGAAGACCATAAAACATATATTTTGCTAAGTGGTTCCAATTCATATTGTATAGAGTCCATTTTTGATTAATGCAGATGGCATTCTATTATGAAATCCTAGAACGTTTAAAATGATCCTTTTATTTGTAAACAATTTGTTGTATTGCTTTACTAACAGAAAGGTTGTCAGCATTACATTTAATTGGGAAGTGTGACCAGTGTTGAGAAGCACAATTTAAAACATTGTAGTGGAGGATAGGGACTCTAGTAACCAGTACAAGGTTAGTTCTGGATCAGATTGACTTTCAAAATAATTGTCATTGTCACATTCCGAAATAGATGAAATGGTACTGTCGTTCTTCCTACATGACCAATAAAATTTTTATAATGAATGTCTGTAACATAAAAAGGGTACATTAACATATATTCAAAAATAAAGTTTTACTAGCTTCTCTGTAGGTGAAAAGATGTTGTACTCAAATGTTATTCGGAATGTCCCTTGACCAGGTAATTCTAATTGCCATTCTAGCTCACATTTCGATTTAGTACTATCTGATTTGTTTTTGTTTTTTGCCACATTTATTTTTTGTTATCATAGGATGCAATATGGATAAAGTAACCCGGATTCTTATAATAATAAAGGTACAAGGATAAACGATGTAGTATGCAGGGTAATATGATAAAAAAAAGATATTGCACAGGTACAATCTACGTATAAGATGTGAAGTAAGCAACTTGATCATTCTTCTAGATCCATCCGCTGCCTCTGATACAGCCTCCCACCCCATCCAACCTCAGATGATGCCAGCATTCATGGTCTAAGGCCTCATTGGATCTGCTCTTTACTCACAGGCTGCATCAAGTTGGTTATCCTGACTCCTTTCACCCCGCCTGCTGCCAAACTACTCTTCGGATTACCTTGCTCAGTACTACTCTGGTCAACCTCTACATAGCCTCACTCAATAGCATTATTTGCGTCCATGAAATAAATGTTGTAACCTACACAGATGACACACTGCTCATTCTCTCCGACAAAACATTGAACACTCAGACCATCTTCTTCTCTTGGATGTCCAAAGTTGACAGATTGATGAAAAGCAACTGCCCAAGCTCAACACAGACAAAACAGAAGTAGAGATTATAGGCAAAGACACCTTGCTATGAGATGACACCCAGTGGCCTACCTGATCTCTAAACCATACCCAACCCAATCACTGATGCGAAGAACCTTGAAATAGTAATTTATAAACTTCTCACTGTTACAGGCCAAGTGAACCCAGTCAATGTGTTGTGTTTCCAAACCCTCAAAATGCTCAGGAAGATTTTCAAGTGACTGCAATACTATCATACCTTCTCCTAAAGGAGGTCCTTAACCCAACTAGCGCCTCCTAAAAAAAGTGCTTGTCCCACTTTGGGGGGAGATGAGGAGCGGGGAGTATTCTTTATTTAATGTGTTTTTAAGATTTTGCATGAATTGGGCATAAGACGATGAAGCCTGGTCTAAGTACAAGACTTCTTTGGATGTGTTTTATGGTTTGTGGATGAATATTTCTATGGAGGGAAATTTAACCCCTTGGCTGCGGGGCACATTCCCTGCTGTGCTGGGGGGAGGGGGGGCTCGCGCACAGCGCCCCGGTGCTCATGACGAGCTCAGCTCGTCATGAGCCACAGTTCTCGTGTGCTCATGACGAGCTGAGCTCGTCACGACCACGCCCATTTAATGGAACGCTCAGCACAGCAGGGGAATTATCCCCGCGTGTGAGCGTTCCAACGGTCATGACGAGCTGAGCTCGTCATGAGCACACAAGAACTGTGGCTCAAGACGAGCTGAGCTCGTCATGAGCATGGGAGGGGTTAATTGGTATGTGTCTACTTCGAAAGCGTGGGTGATACTTTTCCTCTGTAATCGCCTTTTATAATAACAAATTTAAAAAGGAAAACAAACATTGTACTAGATCATGACCTTCTGTTTTCTAACAAATATATATTTTTTAGTTTGTGCCTTGCAGTGGGTTTGCCTACAACAAGCAAACTTTATCAGGGATTTCTGCAGATGTTGCAGCAAGTGCAACAAATCCATTTTTAAATGTTTCTAAAACATTGTAACTATTGGAAATCAAACAGAAGGAGATGACGGACGGAGCACTTAAACTTTTCAGACACTCACCCCAGTCACAGATATGTGTTGAGCCATCATCATTCTTCACTCACTTTGTCACCCCAGTAGAGACCAAGCCATATATGCAAATCAGTCTTGACTCTGTTCCTCAAGGGAACAGTCTAGCCCGAACTGCCAAACCAGATTCTCCCTGGACCGGAATCAAGCATCGTCAGTCAGGCTAGGCTGAATCCAGTGGTGCAGTGAGCGCTGGACCCTCATCTGGACATTCCCTTCCCAATTAGGGCTAAAAAAGTAGAAGGAACAAATGATGGACGGAATGCTGAACAATGCCAACATTCACCCCAGTCACCAAGATCCTGTCTTAATCAATTGTTCTTTTGCTCACCACGCCACCCCAGTTTGGACCTAGCCATATGAAACTGAAGGCGATCTGGGAAAGCAAAGTAAAGCTGTACATCTCCTTGTACCAAATGGGATCTTGGAAGTCCTGCTCCCGTTCGAAGTTGATAGCATGGTCCCATTACTCCTCTTGAGGTTGTTTCTGTGACCGGTTGTGATAGGTTGTTGGAAACTGGGATTCTGTTGTAGTATTCCCCCCACACACTTTTTGCCTGGTATTTGATGCAATTTTGACTGAATTGTACCAGGTTCCTGCTAAACAGGTCCCCTGCACCAGTGTTCTTTCCCTAAAACTGTACAATTGTTTCCCCCAATTGGCAAAACCTTTAGCACCCTCTATAAGTCCCTAGTAAATGGTATCCCTGGTACCTAGGGCCTGAGGTGCTAAAGTGGGTCCCTAAGGGCAGCAACACGAATTGTGCCACCCTAAGGGAACCCTCACCAAGCACATGTCAGGCTGCATGTCTTGGTGCAGACAAAAGTGAAAATACGACATGTCACACATCCTTGTGTGCCATTGCATGTCATATTTGTAAGTCACCTCTACAGCTGGCCACACAGCCCTAAGGTAGGATGCTGAATATTACATGTGAAGGCATACCTACATGAGCAGATATGCCCCTGTGCTGGTCAAACCTATAACTGCCAGGACAAGGAAAGCCATATTAAGACATGTGCTGGACACTGATGAAAAAGAGTTCCAAAGATACGCGATGGCTTCACTGAAAATGTGATGTTTGGTATCAAATATCTTGTGTTGATAAACCCATACTGAATCCATTGATGGATTTACCAATACATACACCCAACAGGCACCTTAGAGGTGCCCCTGAAAATCTGCCACCTCTGGTGTGCTTGCTGATTGGTTTCTGTCAGCCTGCCACACGAGACACTGTTCTGACTTCCTAGGGTGAGAGCTTCTGCTCTCAGGAGACCCAGAACAAAAGCCTGTCCGGGAATAGGTTCTGTCGGGTTCAAACAATAAGTCATTTATCCAAACAGTTTTTTCAATAGAACCAACATACACCCTCCAAAATGCTGTAACAAATCCTTATAGTAAATAAAGTTTTCTAAATTACATATTACCCAGGTTCTGAGGGACACAGGGTCAACCCGTTGTTTATAAAAAATGTCCGGGAATAGGGCCCCCTCCCACATGACGTGCTGATTAGCTTTCCTTGGACGGCAATCCTCAAAGAAATGTGAATCTGGCTCTACATCACTGGAGAGGAAGCTGAACCCTTTGTCCAGGGCCCCCTTGGCACCTGGACAGGTGAGAACATTAGCTCATCAGGTAGGTGCGCCACTTCCAGACTAGTACCACCCCTAAAGTGGGCTACTGTGAGGTGGACACAATTTTTTAAAAGTATCCATCTTTGTGATGGCATACTTAGGAATTCTGGGAAACGGTTATGCCCTCTTCCACAGGATGTGGCCATATAGGGGGCCTAGTGACCCCAAGAGTCTGTAGCACATTGACTACTGCCCTACACTCCCATAATGCCCCTAAATTCAGTATTTAGAGGAGTTCCTGGTATCAGAGAAGCAGATCCCGACGACCAAAGAAGAGAGAGGACACTGAAGAGCTGTAAAAACAGAAGAGGAGAAAAAAAGCATCTGGCCTGGTACCAAGCCTGCCAGCCTGTCGACATTCCTCGTCAAAAACTGCACCAAAGTCGACTCATCCTGCAGCTGCTGACTCCAGAAATCGGGGATGACTGTTTGCCTTCGAAAAAGACTAACGACCTCCTGTGAATAGCGGATATGTTCTGTAGAAACTCCAAAAGAGAAGACTGAGGCTTCGGAAACTTCACAAAACACAACCCCTGAAGTCACCACTGCACCCTCGCCTCTGGCCTGAGTTGAAGTGGGCCACCAGTGTCAACAAGGTCCCCCTAGCCCTCCATAGCTCAAGTCCATCTTGATTTCACCCCTCCTGGTCTCCCCGACGTTGCCTGCAACCTCTGCACGCAGGCCCCTTCAACTGTGACTGCCCCAGTAAGGAAAAACATGACGCCTAAGGACACCTGCACCTGTAGCCACTGGGCCTTGGAGTAGAGGCTCAAAGGTGTCCCCTGCTCCTCTCCTTCCGTCCCGAGCATCGCAAGTCTTGAACCCCCTTGGTGGTTCAGTCCAAATGACCTCCTAGCCAGAGCCTGCAGGCTCTTGCCGCAGTGACCGATCTTTATTGAAATACATTGTATTGTATGGCATATTTATATAGCGCAGAAAACTGTCACCCAAAGGGTATCCTAGCGCTTTTGACTTTAACCAACCATATGCGATGTTACACTGCCACAGTCTTTACACTGTCCTAGGGAAGAGGTATGTTTTTAATCCTATTTTAAAGGAGGAAAGATCCCCCTTATTTCTCAAAGGCAGGGGTAGAGAATTCCACAGTTTAGCTGCGGTGAATCTAAAAGAGCGTCCGCCCATCCAAGTCCTCACAGTTTTAGGGATTACCACCAGACAGGCTGATGAAGAACGAAGAGATCTGGAAGGTGTATACCAAGAAAACATCGTCTGCAGCGGAGACGGCCCCTGACCATGAAGGGCCCTAAATACTATACATAGTGCTTTAAAATCAATGCGCTGGACAATTGGCAACCAGTGAAGGTCCAGAAGCGCCAAGGAAGAGGAATCAGAACGCCGTCTAGAAAGGGCCAAATTAGCCGCCATGTTCTGTATTCGCTGCAATTTACCCACTAAGGTGGCTGGCGTGCCCAGAAGTAGCACGTTGCAGTAATCGAGCCTGCTTAAAATGATACTACGCACTACTTCTGGTCGGGCGTGAGCCGGGAGCAAAGATAGAATCTTCCGCAATGTGCGGAACAGCATCATGCACGTAGCCACAGTTTTGTTGACAAACGTGTTTAACTGTAAGTTGGAATCGAACATCACCCCCAGGTTACGAACTGAGTCTGCCACCAACCCAGAGCCCTGGGAGGAAGAAGGCCAAAAATCCGGTGGCAGAGGTCGAAGAATGCGATCCATTGAACAGTGCAGTACCTCAGTTTTAGAGCTGTTAAATTGCAGGGAGTTTAGACTCAGCCAATCCGCTGTAGCTGTCATGCAGCGATGGAAAGTCTTCTGCGACACAGCATCCCTACCCTCAAAAGAGAAGATAAGTTGCGTGTCATCGGCATAGTTGATGACCGCAATGCCAAAGGACTTAATCAGCCTGACCAGGGGACGGCGGTATAGATTAAATAAAATGGGGCTGATGGCCGACCCTTGGGGTACTCCCTGCCCCACCTCTTTGATGTCAGATCGATAGGGCGGCAGGGCTACCACCTGGCGTCTATTACCAAGAGAAGAGACCAACCAGTCCAGGGCCAGACCAGACACCCCAGCTTCCTCTAGTCTCCTTACCAGAATGGCATGGTTGACCGTGTCGAACGCGGCCGACATGTCGAGCAGCACTAAAAAGGCTGCTCGGCCAAGGTCGACACGCGAACGAAGGTCATCCAAAGCGGTCACCAATGCAGACTCAGTACCGTGGGCTGGCCTAAAGCCAAACTGAGCCACGTCCAGACAGATGTTAGTCTCTATAAAGCTGGACAGATGTTTAGTAGCCAGCATTGGGCTCCAAACGCTATTTTGCACCCTGCGCCAGGCCGCTGGTGGTTTACTGCTGCTGCTGCTGCCTTGGACCTTGCCCACCACTCATCTTAACTCTTGGAGATTGGTCTTGTAAGTCGCTGTACTATACTAGTTTGCAGAACTTGTTCTTTCTTCAATAGGATAACATTGCAGAACTCAGAAATTGCACTGTGAGTGATTTTTCTCTGATGCCTAAACATATATAAAGATACTTGCTATTTTTATACATTGGTGTGGACCTCCTTCTTGAGTTGTGTGTCATGTATTGATCCTTCTGTGTATTTGCAAATGTCTTGCACTCACTGTGTTAAGCCTAAGGCTGATCGACCACACTACCTTCTAATAGAGCACTTTTGGATTGCATAGCAAGCACCTGTCCACTCAAAGTGAACCCTGGACTCTTTACATGATATATCAGTCTTTTGATATATCACATAAAGAGCCAGCTGCCTACACATGTCCTCTTCAGTGTACAAATCTTCCAGTAATTCTTAGTCAAAACAGAAAAGCAAGAAGGCCAAGTAGGATGCATTCTAGTCCCAAAACTCTCAGCCTGAGAAGTCGCAAGGACATCAGAATGCCTTGCTGTCTTGTCCCCAGTCTCCTGCCAATGAGCTGATCCCGCAATGGATTCCAATGCAACCTGTGTTTCCAGGTCCATCTGCGACATTGCAACAGATTGAGACCTTTAGTGAGGCCAAGTTGCAACTTTTTGTCACTCCACTGGCTCCCTCTGGTGTGCCTTTGGGCCCTAACGATAAGCGGAGATTTTCAGTCAGGTTATTGCCAGTGGGTTTCACCTTCAATAGAGTCTGTGCTTCCTGAACCCGCCTCAGGTTTGGCTCTGACACCAGAGCTGACTTGCAATCCTGCACCAGAATCCATTCCAGTTCCTTTGACATCACTGCTAGCACCAGATGAAGACTTCCCGGTTCCTATTGTCATGTCCGACTCTGAGCCAAATGAATCTCTGCCTCAACTGAGGTCCCATTCCACAGCCGTAGTGATGCACACGACCGCAGTTCAGTCTGAGTCGGACAGAACCATTCTTTTGTCTCAAAGCCACACTCCAACTCTCCAACATCTTTTCGTTTTGTACTCTCCCAGCTCCAAAGACAAAGTGCTTCTTGGCACAGGAACCCATACCACCCTACTTGTTGCAGTACCACTTGGCGGCGGTGTTGTCCATGAGGAACCGAAAGACCTGGACAAGTTTTTGTTTGATGGATGTTAGGATGGCTGTCAACACCAGGTGAATGACCTGCAACTCCAATAGGTTGATGTAGAAATGGATCTCCGCTGGAAACCAGAGTCCTCTGATCTTCAACTCTCCCAGATGATCCATCAGTGATGCACACTATCAAGGGAACCCCCTCTAACTTTTTTTGTAGGTCTGGGAGAAAAGGGGGACAACAAACAACCAAAACCAGTATTGAAACCTACCACTTGACCTATATTTCTTTTAACACCATCCGCGCTAAGCGTTTTCCCGCTGTGCGCTAAAGATTCGCAAATCCCGAGTTACATGACGAGCTCAGCTCGTCATGCGTGTACGACAGGCGTACCTCATGACGAGCTGAGCTCGTCATGAGCAGGGAAGGGGTTAACAAAAGCTGATCCCAGCTCCATGGGGCTACCTACATGAAACACATGAAAAACATGATGCATAAGCAATTTACTATTTTGACATCAAATTAATTTTATTCCAAAATAATGTTTTCATTATTTGTATAAATATTTCACATTTTCATTTTTTGGAGTAAAGCAATCAGCATGAATGCTGTCCTTCATAAGAATTTAAATGACCCCTACAGATTGACCACATTTACATACTAGTCTCTCACATACACATATATAACACAACTCGTATCCTACCCTCCCAAGATCGCATACACTATATGGTCACCCAAAAGACAGGTGTGTTACAGTCTTCGTCAGAGTGTTGTGGGCCGGGTATTTCACAGACGGGTCAACGCATGTTTCGGTGGGTATTGACAATTTTTGACCACCTTCTTTAGGACCATCAATGCAACAGAATTAAGGCGAGTGGTTGGGGCATCTGAAATATTCAAAATGAAAACATGTGTAAGTTACATCCCTTGCAGAAAACACAATTCTTTTATACTCAGTTGATTGAACAGAAAATGCTCCAACAATTTGCCTGAAGTTAGCAAAATAATGTTGTGATAGATTGATCTGGAAAGGTGATAAGATGTCAGCCAACACCACCACCAGGATATAAAGGCACAGACGTGTATTCCTTTTTAGAAAAAGAAAAAGATTTCAGAAAGTAAGTGATAACTGCAAGGAAGCATGCCATCCTACCGTGCTGTTTTAGAGAGGTGATATTTGAAGAGTTACGGAAACAGATAAGACCTCTTCCATGTGCTGGTATGAAAACTACTGTGCTCTCCAATAGAAGAATAGGAAAAAAATCATTTTTAAAACCTATGACTGACAAAGTCTGGATGAAGAATTGATGTTATTTACGACTATGTAATAATTTTCCGAGGTGGTGATATCCGTTAAGGCTTTTATGACCTCACTCAACAGGATAGAACACGAGTCTCCACACTATGTTGTTGGTTATAGAAAAGATCCATACAGAGAACTTATGATTACAAAGTTCCACAATGAGCGAGGCAGGATATGGGGGTTTGAAGAGACTGCAATGCCGTCACAGTATATGAATATGTATACCTGATATTGTAATGTCCAAACATGTCTGTCCCAGTATGGACCGGCAATGTTGTTAAGACTCTTTGGGAACCCACGGGTGGACTATTTAGCACATCAATGATACCTACATGGTTATGTGGAGAAATGACACATATGTGAGATATTTGATACTGATTACCAACTGTATAATGCAGCAGTGCTATATGTCACTATCTAATGTGGTGACTTGAGGTCATATACTTATGCCACACTATGAACATAACATAGATAGACCTTATTAAGATTAATAGGCTCATAATAAAGAAGGGCATAGTTTACGAATCCACACCTGTGTAGTGTCCTTCTTCTACTACGTTTGATTAGGGTTGTACTATAATCAATTAGTTCACAATCAAGAGTGCTAGCATCTCTGAATTTGGGTGCATGAATGACCATCTTATTCTTTAGGGGTAAAGAGACAAAAAAAGACCCCAACCTGAAATTATAATCTAATCTCCTACAATAAATGAAGCAAAATATAGTGCCAACTAAGCCGCATAAATGGAATGTATCATATACGTTATAAGTTGTATATATGGCCCCACAGTTGGGTACAATTAATTTTGTAAATATAGATATTAACTAAAAGATACAATGCCAAACTCCCTCAAGGAATCGTACATGGGTATAAATATAAGAATCCTTTCTTTGTATGGGTGTGGCTACATGATAGTACAAACATATATATGGCATTAAATCTATCCGCAAGTATATCAACTTTATCTAACATGCTTCATTTTGAAAGAATATCCAAAAGACCTCATGATGGAATATATGCTGGTTATGGTAACAAAGCTCGTTAGTTTGACTGTTGGCCATACCGTGCATTCTGTATTTGCAGTCTGCTCAGCACGCAGGGGGTCTGCTGCCTTCACCACCACTGCTACTGCCACATTGAAGAGCCTGCGAGCCTGGGACCACATACCCTAGCAGCGCTTGCGGCGCGCATACCGCCACAAGCGCCAGGAGGCGCTCAAGAGGGTGCCAGGGTTCCTGCCGCGCGGGAGCCTGTTAGTTTGACTGATGGCCATACCTTGCATTCTGTATTTGCAGTCCGCTCAGCACGCAGGGGGTCTGCTGCCTTCACCACTGCTTCTACTGCCATATTGACGAGCCTGGGACCACATACTCTAGCAGCCCTTGCGGCTCGCATGCCGCGCACAGGGTCACACACGCCAGGAAGCGCTCAAGAGGGGGCCAGGGCTCCCACCGTGCGTGGGTGTGCCCGGGCCAAAGGCTGGCCCATCGTGTCCGTGAGATCCCAGAAGAGGCCGGGCTGGGCATACCATCTAACGTCTGGTCCAAGGCACGAGGAGCTTCATCATCAAGGAACGGGGTGTATTTACTGTGTTTATTTTAAATACCCCGTGACCCACTGACATTTATTGGTTTTGGGCTACTGGGCAAAAGAAAAGAACTATGTGCACCCCGGGTGGAGGAGTTGCGGGGACTTTAGACGCCTTTCTTATTAGGGCCGAGTCTGTCCTGATGAATGAAATCCAGTTAACAGAAAGGCGCCTTTCTCTGGACATTATTGCTATCCAGAAATGCTCCTCGTTAGGAGGTATAAGTAGCGCCAAATCACCTGTGTCCTCCCAGAAGGAGCACCAGCCTCCCGAAGCTATAAGTACGACCGGGAGCGGAGAAGGGGTCCCAATCGATCTCATGTCTGAACGAGGTGGCCTAGGCTTCACAATCATAGAGGAAACGACAGGCACGGACTCTGGTTTGAGGGGATGCGATGCTTTGCCACCAACATTGCCGGAAGCACCTCCCTCTCATTTGGATGATCATGTGATAATCCCTGAAATGTTGGCAACCGCTACACCGTTGGTAGTGGGTGATTTTGAGGGTAGTGAGATTACTACAAGATCTAAACAATCTCAGAGAGATGGGTCGTCAAGGCCGCCTTCTGCAACCAATAACGAGCCACAAGCTAAACGGAGTCGGGGAGGCACTCTACAAAAGCATAAAGCAAGGTTGAAGCAGCCAACCACTAAATCTGTGAGCACCAGTCTTATGGTTACAGGAAAAGACCGAGGTCCGCTTCCTCCAATCATGTCCAATGATAACTCCTGTATCGCAGTGGAACCTGACAGTGACACTGACCAATGGAAAAGGCTAGAGACTTTGGTAACTGTTCTGCTGAATTCACTCTTAACTAAATTATCAATAATTGAGGAGCGGCTGTCTTTGATAGAAAGGCCAGGGCCTTACTATTGTAATTGTAACTGTAAAAATGTAGACCCTAGCCCAGCAGCGATCTCTGAGAGCTCCGAACCATCTGCTATTAGAGGGCCCCAGTTAGTTCAAATTGCAGAGGGCCTGAATTTACCAGGGAATGCTTCAGTTGTATCGTCGTCCCATGGGGATAAGGAAGGTAATAATAGCACTAATAGAATTAATAAACTAAACCCCGGGACAGAGCCCCCAGTCATCACTGTAGCAGGTATGGTTACCGATATTAACTGTCCTACTAAGGTGTTGGAAATAGAGTCGGGAGCCCCACAGCAAGGTGTGGGCTAACTGCAATTCTACCCTCTACCCTACCCTGGGTCGGTCTTTACATTTACCAGAGGCTTCCTCACCATTTGTATTGATCTTGGTAAATGTCCCACCATTGAGGGAGGGGCAGTTGGAGTCTACTACACAGCTAATAAATAAATCCCTACATTGGCTAACCCATCAAGTAAACATAAGAGGGATTCGGGGGGACACACTGAGTAACCAAATTATAATGGCGAGAAGAGTGGAATGGTTAGGACCAGCCCAAAAATCATTGAGGGGCGCTTGTGTGATTTTAAATTCTAACAATCGGGCAAAGCCACACTTTCTCATAGATCAACTGTGTTGGATCCCACGTGATGACTCTGAAATCAGAACATTGCCTTATGCGTTCTTTTTTAAGCCACCACACAGCCAGGGTAGTGGTACTAGTGGGTTTGGTGTGCCCATGGGGTTTAATGGACACAAACCCAGTGCTCAAGAAAACTCGGGCAGTATGGGAGTAAGTAAAGAGAATAGATTCGCCCCCCTTAGTGGGTTGGATTGCTGTGACTGACTAACGTCAGTACCACATGCCAGTACTCGAAATGATAAAGGGTTAGCAGGACATCAAACCCCACACCCAGATAAGGGGTGCGTGATCGATCCAATATGTACCCATTCTAGTAACTTGGAGTTGGCATTACCACTATGTCCCGTACTATTATCCTACATTTCCTGGAATATTGCGGGCCTGCAGTCTAAGGTAGAGTCACAAGACTGGCAGGACTTAATAGGGAAGTACGACATCTGCATATTCCAGGAGACAAGTTGAACCAAACCGTTATATCGGTTGGGATTTTTAAACTTTTTTAAACCGGCTCTTCAGGGGGTGAAGGGTAGACCTGCCGGGGGACTAACTATTTGGGTAAAGCAGAATCTAGGTTTTATCACGAGTATAGTCCCTATTGATCATCCTGACATCTTGGCTATAAGCTTACAGGCTAACTCAAATATGGAAATATTGATTGTAAATTTCTACACAAGGGGTATCTCTGGGGGAAGACAATCAAGTACAATCAGTTGCCTAGAAGATTTTCTGGGCGGATTGACCCGCACCCCCAATGTAGTTATAGCAGGGGATTTTAATACCACCTTCGAACCTCTTGGTAGAGAAGACTCGAAACTGATAGAGGAAGAGGATGCATTATGGAATGTCCCTAGTCTAGAGCTACATCCCATCAAGAGATGGTCAGGAGCAGCCCTCCAACTTAAGGCATTGTGTTTGGAGGGGGGCAGGGGGCAAAGAGCAGTTAATGGTCGCTCACCCTCCGATAAACATGAAGCCACCACATTGAATAACGGGGTGAGCAGAAGTCGGATCGATTTTACACTTTTAAGTCCAGATTATTGGTCCGAATTTCGCGACATGGAGGTTTTGGAGTGAGTGGAAAGCGACCACAATCTCCTATCTTTAAAGATGGAACTTAAGGGTACTTTACAACCTTCAAGTTACAAGTAATCACTACACAGTCTGAGATAAATGAGAAAATAATGAAGCTCCATGAGGGTCTGTTTAGTAAAATAAGTATTTTTTTTTTAACTGGCAAGTAGCCCAACTAAGTGGAAAAGGAAAGACATTAGTTGGTACAATAAGGACTATAGGGTAGCCTAGAAGTCATTGGTGGCAGCCATTAAACTGAAAGACTACACTGTTGTCAAGCATAGACGGAGTGAATATAAATCTGTGTTAAGGATTGGGACAAACAGAGGTGGGCAGATCTCTACCTGGCTAATAAGGATAGTAACTCCCAGTCTTTCTAGAAACAGGTAAAATGGGGGAGAGGGGGGCAGGCTCCCGCCCCCAATAATCACGTATACCCGTGAAGTGGGTTTTCCATTTTGCAACACAATTTGCCTTGGAGACAGGAAGCTTAATTGAGGTTGCCCATACCAGCTCTTTTTCTGGCACAGCTTTTGAATTTGGTATAGGGGGGTTGAAATAGCTCTGAGTTCAGTTGCTAATGGCAGAGCACCCGGTCCCGATGGTGTACCGGATGATTTGTTTAAAAAGACAAAGTAATTTGGCAACATTATGTACTCCTGTTAGCAAATGCTATAGCTAGTGGGGTAGCCATTCCAGATTCATGGAAGGGTGCAGAGATCTTGCCAATATTCAGAAAAGGAGATCGCTCGTGCCCAGGCAATTATAGACCAATCAGTCTCATAGATGCCATTCAAAAGATCATGGGTAGAAATGTACTAAATAGAATGCGAGACTGGATTGTATATAAAAACATACTAACTCCGCTACAGGCAGGATTTTGCACTATTTGGATGCACAGTAGATCAGGTCTTTCGGTTTCTTCTGATTTATTGGTGTTGTCATGCTGGCTGGTGGCACCATTTATGCAGCCTTTGTGGACTTAAAATCCGCTTTTGACCTGGTTTCGCAGAGTAAACTTTGGAGGGTATGCAAAGATTTGGGTATGCCGGCCGAAATTCTATTTTTTGTAGAGCAATTACATGCAGGGTATTTTGCACAAGTACCCAGGTGCGCCCAGGGTAATAAAACGGTCCCATTACCAGTACTGAAAGGAGTGCGTCAAGGGTGCGTTTTGGCTCCAACCCTATTCTCATTGTTTATTAATGGTGTTGTTGACTATTTCGCTGCATTCCCAACAGACGTACCATCCCTTGCAGGTGTCAAAATTCCCATACTTATGTTTGCAGACGATACTCCAATTATTTCTAAGACCCAGTGTGGTATGCAGAGGGTGTTATTAAAATTTGAGGAGTTCTGTAAAGATCGTGGGTTGGTGATTAATGCAGATAAAACAAAGTTTATGGTCCTGCACAAGTACAGAGCAATCAAGGGCAGGGCGCTTCTTAGTGGAGAATTATTGGAGCAGACTGAAGTTTTTGGGAATAGACTCAGTTGAAACCCCCAGATAAACACCCTGGCCCTAAAGCATAGTCAATTAGCTGGCGCTTTGCTGAAGGAATTTAAGACTTCTTATACCCAACCCATGCACCCTCTACTTAAGATATACACTACCAGAGTATTAGCTTCCATTACCTACAGCGCAGAACTCTGGGTTTTTAGTGATATAAAGCCATTAGTCTTCGCACAGAATACATTTGTGAGAAGCCTAATTGGTCTGTCCAGGAGCACTCCTTTAAAACCAGTCTTCTACGACCTAGGCTGTAGCAGACTGGAACAGGTTGTTAAGTTCCGTCCAATAGCGTACTGGCGGAGACTATGGACTACCCCAGAGTTGCTTCAGTATGCAGCTGCTCTTAAAGATGTATGGGTCGTAGATACTTCATGTAAGATCAAGTGGTCACAAACCTTAAAAACTGCATTGGTTAGTATGGGTTTGCGACACCTGTGGGATGAGCCAGGGAGCCATCAATTTCCTGCCAAAAAAGAGATGAAAAGACTATACTGGTCTATGGTGGCAAATAATAACATTCAAGCCATGCCCACAATATGAGCAGTATTGGGATGTCATCACCGAACCCAGGGATAGACGCTTATATTGCCAATTTTGGGTAGGCACACTACCCCTAAATGTTTTCACCTGCTAGTGGCACAGTGACAATAATAGTCTGTGTAAGTTTTCCTGGAACACGACGAAAATTATCCACACCTTCTATTTGTCTGTCCGGCATATCCGGCTCCACTTAACAAATGGTTGCGCCCACTATGCAAAAACATGGGCGTGGGGAGCAGTGCTATTGCGTTGAGAATATTGTTGACTGACACTGGCGCCCAGTGTGTAGTAGCTGTTGCCAAGTTCTTAAATTGGTCATGGTCAATCCGGGAAAGAAAAATGGCAGAAATTGGCATGAACACTCCAATTTATCTAAATTAGGGTTGGTAAACGAAATAAAATGATGTATCAATGGATTTGCGGGTATTGTAACAAAAAGTGGTTGTCATTACCATATTAGGTGGCGTTCCCACCCTCTACTACATTAAATCTCTCTCTGTATGTGTTAAATATCATTGCATATTGTTAGTGTATTTGCCACTAGTGTAACAGAAAGTTATGGGCCCCAAGATTATTTGCCTTGCTTTGAAATGCCATTTGTATTACCGAGTCACTTATGCCCTTTTAATATTAATATGCATTTTAGAGTAACTTATTTAATCAATGACATTTTTAATGTTTGGATTATTTTAATATGAATGATTTTTTTTATAGCATTCATTATATTTAGATCAATAGCATTTTATGGAAGGTTAAGTGCTTTAATTTTTATTGTACATTGTCTTTTATGATCTTAATTTATCAAAATAAAGATTGATTGATTGATACCAAAGTAGTGGTTCATAAATACAGAGGCATATTTCCCAAGAGCATTGAAAGACACGTGGGGGCATAAAGGTCAAAAACTCTTCGTTTTCGTTGTAATATGGATAAAATATCAAGATGATTTAACAAAAATGTATCGAAATACTCTGTGCCACAGTAGATGTATTAACAATGAACGCCAACTTCAAGTGCATCTCAACTATTGCAAAAGTTGTTTAGAGGGAAAATTAAAGAAGAAAGACAGCTACTGTATCGGCCTTAATGCTAACACTTATGCCAACCATTAACAACTACATATGTCCTACGATGACGTACTTGAGAACTGAGAGTCGGCGGCATGGGCTGCACTTCCCTCCATGTAAACGCGGGGTATGGTAGTACACGGGGTCCGCCATTTAGAAGATTTAGACGTGCTATCATGTGACCACGTGATGCACGTAAGAGCGCTGGACTTGCGATCAGATAATTCCTGACCCCATGACTACCAACCAGTGGCACAAGTGTGGCGCCATATTGGAGTCCAAGGCGACTGCCCCAAAAGAGCTGTGTACAGTGATGCGAACAACTCCAATCCTACCATAGTCTGAAAGGAGTCTGACTCTCAACAATACATCTTCAAACTGTTGGATATTGGATAAACCTCTGCACAATATCGGGACACAATATAAGTACACAAACGAAAAAACGCACCGCCTCTGAGAAACCATACCAATACTATGATGTATCTAACAAACCTGTGATTCCTGGTCTTGCAACAAAAAAGGCCATGACAGTCACAGTTGTGTAATCAAACTCAAGAATTTATAAGACGGCTGCCGCCATCCCATAATTGTGCTTCAATTCCAGAAGTGGTGCATCCACAACCATGATTAGCTTTGGGTGCAATGAAGCCACAAATGCAGGTCTTCTGCATTCATCTCTGAAACCTATATATAATCCAACAGATTCCCCTGGTGTGGGTGCCACCGATGCTTCAGGTTCCACTATAAAGTCTGCAAACGCCACCTCGCATAGTCGACAAGCAGAATGTCAAGGGGTTAAGAAGCATCAGAGCCACTCCAACTGAGAGCAAAGAGCAACTCAGAAACATTGGGATCATAGCCCAAATGCCCTGGGATCACGATGGTGGATGGGGGCCCGAAACGGCACCAAATCCTAGATGGTTCTATTGAAAGTGTACCTCTGCAAAGGTGTCAGGTGTGACGTGCGTTGATCGTAAACCCCAATCTTGTCAATGATGTCAAAAGATTTCTCGCCATCTGTAAGTAGTCAATGGCTGACTGTGGTGAGCCTGTATTCAATGGCCAGTCGTTGAGGTAAGAGAAAACTGGAATTCCCACTGATCCCAAAGCTGCAATCACCTACGTGAAAAGCCAGTGTGCACTGGTGAGGCTATGACGTTGTAATCTAGGATCCTGATCGATACTATGACCTTATGCCCCTATTCGGCTATAAATCCATTTATTCCCTATATTGGCATAACCGTTCAAGTGCAATATTCAGAAACTCATCTCTGGCCTCACACGAACAGAGCCACATTCCAGAATAGCTTTCTCTGCCACTTCCTTTGCAACCAATTAGTGCAATGACAGAGCAGAAGTTACTATCTGAGATTCCTAGATTAACACTCCGAGTTCTTCAACAAGATAAAAACTCAGCAAACCTGGAAATCCCCGCTTGCTGTGTTTTGATTAGTAATAGAACTCTAATGAGCACTGATAGACAATCACTTCCTAGTGACATCTTTATTGACGTCTTATGTCCAAAAACTTAAGTCAAACAAGGCACCTTTCAGGTATAAATATTACCAACGTTGCCTTAAGCAAACGCTGCTGTTTACGCTAATGCCATAGCTGAAGCTGATGCTGCCAGCTATCTCGCTGCTGCTGAAGAAGCTGTCATGCTGATGATACCATAGCTGCTATCGCTACTGCTATTGCTGCTAACTAGCGAACGATGGTGTGGTGAACTTAGGAGCTGAACAGCCGTCCCCTGCAAAGAGCCCAGCAGATGCAAGCTGCCCGCGGACGCTGCCCCTCCTCCTCCTCGACGCGCTGAAGAAGAGACGCTGTCTTTCTCCTGCAGAGAAATCCAGCTCCGGCGTTTCTGGTCTACCCTTGCGGGTGACTGGGATATCGAGCCCTGAGGGACATACCAGACCTCCATCATTCTATTCCAGAGGTATGGTGTTGACTAAACCCTTAGAAGAGAATTCTTGAAGCGAAGCAAACCTTGGCAAAACCAACTTAACTTAAAGCTACTTACTTACTCCCCTCCCAAGTATTAGGCTTAGGTCAGGTACACTGGGGTAGGCGTAGTTAGAAGCACCAGTTGAGTATTTTAGCCTAATGTATATATGAATGTATATATGTTTTATTCCTTTTAAAACCATTGTATGGCTAAGAAACCATATCAATGCTTTTACAGTATTATTTCGCAATACTTATCTTACTGTACGTACTTTTTATAATAACAAGTCTTGCAATTGTGGCAATTCATTTCTCTTGTACGAGAAGAAAGACTGTTCAATAAATGTTACCTTTTATTGACAAACGCCCGTCTCTCTATTCTCTACATATTGTGAAAGTAAACTGCACCAACCTGACTGAGTAAAATAACTGTCTATTGTTTCACACGACCCTAGAGATTGACTCTTGATCTGAGGAGCAAAGTTGTCATGTTGCACGGTTGTTGGAAAACTGAATCCCTTCTTGTCTGTGCCAGGGAAGCTGATCACTTCCTATTTCAGTCAAGAAAGTTTCCAGTGACCTCTGAGCTAGTTGGTAACAAACCCAATTAAGTTTAGCATAGTCAGTAGAGGCCTGGAAGATCCGCACTTCTACGTCGATACTACTGTTTGTCATTCCAATGCGCAGGGCCTATTGGGAAAATAGGAACTACGCTACATGGCGCCCAACGTTTGGTAAGGCGATAAACTAACGCAAGACGTTAGAGTAACTCAGTCGTGCATATTTCACACAGACCCCTTTCTCCCGTAAATACTCCAATAGACGTCTGGAGTGGGTGAAAGGTTAGAATCCGCCCGAACTCAGTAGGAAGAGATTCCTATGTAAAGCTCTGGTTTATTTAACGTTGAAGGATACAGTGTTCCAAAATATTGTGCACCTAATCTTTGTCTCCTTGGAGACCTACTCTGCAAAAACTTTTCTGACAATAAAATGTCAGACTTAGAAAACGGAACCACTGGGGGCGCAGCAGATGCGACTCAGCAGGGTCCCGACGACACGGTACCGGGTGCAATAATCATCCCGGCACACTTAAGAAAGTCTATAACGTTAAAGCTTATAGAAAACGGACTGACACCACAAGGTGGTACAGTAATTTTCGTGATAGAGGCACACGAATATCGGCAGACAGAGGTATTCTATTCATGGATAAACTTTCCAGCGGCAAACGCTAGAACAAAAGAGTTTCACTATTACAAAATAGAGAAACCTCCGGAAGAGTACGCTCCTTTCGAGGAGACTGAAATCCCACTAAAATTCCAAGAGCACCTGCTCTGGTTTAATGGCGCCCTAAAACATAATGATCATATTACCAGGCTCGGTCCACTAGGTAGACCAGGAGCAACGTGGCCGGTTCTAGCCAGCTACACACCACATCCGGACATTGCAAAAATGTCTAGAGAAGAGCTGTTAGTACAGCTAAAAACATTAATTAAAATACATAGGCAATTAGTGCAATATGTAATGCGGACTGCAACAGTCCAGCCAGCTGTTAATGTACCACAGCTGACCCCTCATCAGGGGAACACTAATAAAATTACACCACAGAACATACAGTCATGTCTTGGTAAAACACCCGTAAAACGGGAACAAATTCCTTTCTGGTTAGCACAGAAAATCACTCAAATAGAGGCAGTATTTCTGGATACTACCCCTATTGAGAAACACAGAATCTTGACCATCTGCCTTCCTATGGGAATCGCACCACACGTGGAGGACTGTGACACTTGGGGTACAGTCTTTGCTTCCATTTACACAAAAACACATGGTGTTCCGTCTATGGCGGTAATACCAGAAATGTTAAAACAGATTCAAAATGAATACGGTCCAGAGCCCGCTTTAAATCTTGGTATGAAATTACTGAAAGACTTTAAGCAGGTCTCGGCTATATTATTAGCCAACCTAAAGGGAGAAGCAGCATCTGTGGCGGTCCGCCAAAGGTTGAAGGAAACAGATATAACAGATCAGCCAGTTGAGCTTGCCAGAATCATAGAGAAATGTTATGAAGAATTAGGTAGAGACAGCTTGGGTGGGAAACCAGTAAAGCCCCAACTGCTCGAAAATCCTGAAAAAATATTTATTAAAAATAATTTAAACACTCCTAAAAAGAGCTGGGCTGGATATAAACAATCCACTCCCAAGGAAAAAGTTTTCCAGTCCAGAGGAAGGTCTCCTCGACGGAGGGAAAGAACTCCGACTCGAGAACACCAGTCTCCCCAGAGGGAGCCCTCTGAGAAAAGATACAACCTTAGAAATAGGGATAATTTGAAAAAACCTGATAGATATCAAAGTATTGATACACGTCCCTCTCGATCTTTTTCGCAGAAATCGGAAAGAAGAGGACGGTCAGACCCAGGAGAGCACACCAAGTCCAAAGACAAGGAACCTGCTCAGAGTAAAAAATCTCAATTTCCAAAAAAGAAGGTAGCCAGTATTAGAGTAATCAACCATGCCGAGAATACTGAGGACACAGTTGAAAAACGGGGAGTGGGCATTAACAATGTTGGACAGTGCAGCAGAAATCAGTATAGCCCGCAAGATCTTGATGAGTCATCTGGAGACAGTGGACACGAATGAATACATTCAGGTTGAAACTGCCGACACCAGACTTAGTGAGCCCCATAAAATATACGAAATAACATTGCGTATAAGAGGGTGATAAGACTAGGAAAATAAAGGGTCTATTTTGGGATAAACTCTCAAAAGGCTATGATATTCTGTTAGCTGAAAAAGATTGGCCCCCAGAGTTTGTCAGGGAGTGCCCTCGTGGCGAAGAAATGATTATGCCTGCCTTCTCGAATCACATTCCGATTCACAAAAAATATACATATGCAAGGAAATGGGCAGTAGCCCAGGCACCGGCATTATATAAAAATCATGTAGGATGGGATGAGGACTCTCCTCCCCACAAAATCCAGTTAAAAAGTGAACCAACGGGGCGTGGCCAAGATGGCGGGCTGAGAGGACGCACTTGCTGTGAGCTCCCGAGCCCCTGGACACCCTGCACCGCTCTACACCGCTGATCTCCCCCAGATTGAGCGGAAAACGCACCCGGTGCTCCCCGTGGTGGTGTGGAACAGCCTGCGAGCATTGGTTACCCTGCCGCGGCGGCGGTACCGTTGGAGAGCCGGCCGGCGTGGTGACCGCCGAGGGACTTGCCGGGAGGCCCGGGAGCCACAGATCTTGAGGCCTTGGTGTTCCGACGTGGTGAGCCTGCAACACAGGGCGGGCCGCCAGTTTGCACACGACTCGGCGCCCGGGTGGGTGCCGGGACGGCTTTCATCGGCGGAGCGGAGCTGCGTTGACGGTGGAAGCGGAGGCGGAGCCAGCGGGAAGTAACTACGCAAGCCCGGGGATCGGGAGGCCTGCGCCACGTGGCCGTCCCGGAGCCCCTCCTTTGGCCGCTACGGAGTGCGGCCGGGCCCTCCGGCGCCCTTGACCGCCTCGGCGGCATCTAGCTCCGGCTACCACACACCTTGCAAACTTAGCCCCCGGTTGTGCGACCTTCAAGTGGACCCGCGGGGAGGGACTGCCACGATCCCCGGAACTGGACCTAGCCAGAATCATCGGGTGTGCTTTTGGGGGTGTTTGCCGAAGAGACTGCTCGGAGTCGGCCCAGATGCACTGATAGTCCGGACCCCCGTATCGGGCAGCGCTACACATAGTCTGGGAGCTGGACTACACCGGCTCGGTGTGGGCTCCCTGAGCCGGCACGGTCGGCCATTTTGAACGCGTGCGGAGCGGCTGCCCGGCCTCGTACGAGGGCTCCTCGCTAGGAGTACCCCCACACCAGCAGGAGCTGTGTGACCGGCCGCCACTGCTGGTCCACGGCCCCGGCCTGTGGCACCTGCTCACCGCGGCTGCGGACTCCAGCGATTCCCGCCTTTCCGCGATGTCGAATGCCAGGGGGCAAAGGAAGGGCGATCGAACTTTGCCGGACATGCTGGGACGCGGCGCCCCGAGACAGGACAGGACCCAGCCCGCCCCGAGCCCCCCGACCAGCTCACGGGGCGCTGAAGGTGGAGAGCCCCCGGTGACTCGATCGTTCCTGGAGTCACTGTTCAGCTCCTTCAGGGAGGACTTTCAGGCCTTGAAGCAGGAGGTGGCCGGGGAGGTCCGGGAAGTCCGGAGAGAGGTGGACTCCCTGGGAGAGCGACTTAACACAGTGGATGCGGCAGGCCACTCCAGGGATGAGGAAATCACCCATTTGCAACAGGAGGTCCTGGGGCTGCGGGACCAGCAGATCGAGCTACAGGCCCACACCGAGGACCTTGAAAAGCGGTCCAGGCGGAACAACATCAGGGTCCGGGGTGTTCCGTCCAACGAAGAAGGTGAAGACGCGGCCGCCTACTTGGGGGCCTTGTTCCGCGAGATCCTGGGAGAGTCCGAAGACTTCCAGATTAGGATCGACAGAGCGCACAGAGTTGGCCGACCTCGCAGGGCTTCGGCGCCTCCCCCGGACATTTTGGCCTTCTTACCGGACTTCCCCTTGAAGGAGCGGATTCTCCGTGAGGCGCAGCGGCAGCAGCCTTTCCGCTTCAGAGACCACCCGGTGGCTCTCTATCAGGATTTGTCCACGATCACTTTGCAGAAACGGAAGACCTTTAAGATTGCCACAGACTTCCTAAGGGAACATGACACGCAGTACTCATGGGGGCATCCCTTCCGCCTGATTTTTCAGTGGAATGGAACACTGCACCAGCTCCGGTCCCTCCAGGATGTCTGCGGGGTACTAGGGATCACTGCATCGGACATGGACACCCCGGCGCCTCGCCGCAGGCGGAGCACGCGAGACGGCTGGCAACTGATCGGGGAGAGGCGATCCCCGCCGCCCGCGAGGCCTGACTCGCCCACAATTCGAGCAGAAATGTCTAGCGCCATCCAGGAGGCCTCCAGGACTACGGCGAATGGCGATGTGGCCATGACGGCCTGAACTTGCTCCGGGGGGAGTCTACAGTAGCCTATCTTCATCGCAGGTTCGGGGGTTCTGGGGGTGGGGGGTGGCGGGGGTGCTGGTGGTGGTGGCTGGACGTCCACTAGAACGACTTTCCACGGCCTTGTCCGCTAAGGACCGGACTGGGACAATGCAGCTTTTTGAACGGTTTGGGGTGAGGGGGGTGGGGATGGGAGTTGGACGGGGAAGTTCGGGGTCTGGAGGTTCACTGGGTGGGGGGGGAGGAAGGGGGGAGTGTGGAGTTGGGAATGTGGGGTTCCGAGGGGGGGGGGGTTCACACAGTTGGGGAGTTTTGGGGTTTGGGGACTGTACTGTGCTGTGGGGTGGTTTGCTTTCTCTGTGCGATGGAGCCGCTTGCTGTGGCCTTTGGTTTTTGTCCGGTGGGCCTTGCCCGCCTTAATGTGCGTTTCTGGTATTCCCCTCACTGATGGCCCTTAAAATTGTTACCTTGAATGTGAAGGGGCTGAATAACCCGGTTAAACGACGGGCTGTGCTGTCCCTACTGGAGGACTGACAGGCCGACATTTGCCTTCTGCAAGAGACCCACCTGCTGGCTAAGGATTGTCCCAGGCTGCGGACCCCTAAGTTCCCCACGCAGCTCTTCTCTTCCTGTGCCTCCAAGACGGCAGGGGTAGCGCTCATGATATCTAGGAGGTTCAAGGGGGAGGTTTTGCAAAAGGTAGCGGAACAGAAAGGGAGGCTCTTGGCGTATAGGATCAAGGCGGGGGGTTTGGTGTTTACTGTAGGCTCCATATATAGCCCCAATGACCATCAGGACCAGTTTCTACACAGGGCACTAGAAGATGTGGCGTCCACTCCTGACAGGCACATTGTCCTTGGGGGGGACTTGAATGTGGTCTTTGATGCATCTTTGGACAGGTCGGTGCAGAGGCGCCCACAATCGGGGGAGCTTTCGGGCTCCGTTTGTACCCGTTTGGAGGAGCTTGATATGCACGACATGTGGCGCCGTCTCCACCCCGCAACCCGCGCATACTCCTATTTCTCCTACGCCCATAAGTCATACGCAAGGCTGGATCATCTCTGGATCATCTCTTAGTGACGGGCCCGATGTTTGACCTGGCCTCGAGCGCCGACATAGGGGTCCTATCTCTCTCAGACCATGCACCAGTGGAGGGCACCTTCCGACTGCCTCCGGTGGCTCACTCGAGAGGGGTCTGGCGTCTCAGGGACACTTTGCTGCATAGGCAATCGGCGGTGAAACAGATCCGTGAGTCCATAGCGGACTTTCAGCGCGTTAACGACAACACCCGCGCGACACAATGGGCCGCCCTGAAGGCTGTGCTCCGTGGTGAGTTTATCGCCATCTCCTCAGCGGAGAACAAAGATCGCCAGCGCAAGAAGGACGAGCTTACCCGACAGGTGCGGGAGCTAGAGCAGGTGCACCAACGGACAGGTGCCCCCCGGGTCTGGAGGCAATTGAAGGCCGCCAGGAAACTCCTGTCCGCGCTTGACATGGACAGAGCCGAGTACGCAGTGCTTCGCTTGAAGCATAAGTACTACACCGGCGGGGACAGGTGCGGCCGGCTTCTGGCGCATAAACTCAGGGTGCAGCACCAACAGCACCGGGTGAAGGAGTTAGCTGCCCCCGCTGGAGGGTCGGTCACGGAGGACGGACAGATCGCGTAAGTTTTCCGCGGTTATTACGCTGATCTCTACGCCGGCGTTCCCCCCTTCGCGCGAGCTGAAGCAGATTATCTAGATTCAGTGTCGCTCCCGTCACTGATGTCAGATCAGGCCCAATATCTGGAGCAGGAGATTCGGATTGAGGAGGTGGTCACGGCGATCTCCCGGCTCAAAAACGGGAAGGCCCTGGGACCTGACGGTTTTATCCCTCTCTTCTATAAAACCTTTTGTCAGGAACTCGCCCCACTTTTAACGCGCCTCTTTAACACGTTCTCGGAGCCGGGCGCTATCCCCCCGGAATTCCTTCAGGCTACGGTGTCGGTGATTCCGAAACCGGGCAAGGACCGGACTGCTTGCGGGTCCTACCGACCGATCTCACTTTTAAACACAGACTTTCACCAGTATTCTGGCGGCACGTCTGGCGCTCCACCTCCCGGGCATGGTTGACCCGGATCAGGCCGGGTTTGTGCCGGGCCGGCAGACAGTAGACAACACTAAGAGGGAGACCCATATCCTGGAGAAGGCCTCGCGGATACCCGGGGAACGTATGCTCCTCTCCATTGACGCGGAAAAAGCGTTTGACAGAGTGCATTGGCCTTATTTGGAGAAGGTCTTGGGCAAATTTGGCATCGGCGAGAAGTTCAGACGCCTGGTGTTCAATTGCTATCGTTCCCCATCTGCGGTAGTGAGGGTGAACCGGTGCAGCTCCAAGCACTTCCCAATAGAGCGAGGTACCAGACAAGGGTGCCCACTATCCCCTTTGCTTTTCGCTCTTTATATGGAGCCGTTCGCCCAAAGAGTCCGCCTGAACCCCGACGTCATAGGTGTCCGTATGGGAGAGTTCCATCATGCTCTCAGTCTCTACGCGGACGATGTAATCTTGACACTCGATGATCCACGGAGGTCACTACTTGCATGTATCGCAGAACTGGACCTCTTTGCGACAGTGGCAGGATTCAAGGTAAACCTTGGGAAGTCTGCGGCCCTTGACATCTCGCTGTCTAGCACCACCAGGGCTGACTTACAGAGGCTCTTCCCTCTGAGCTGGTCTAGAGACCGGATACCGTATTTGGGGATTCTTCTGGCACCCTCTCTCCCCGCTATGGTCACGGCCAACTACACGGCTTTAAGTGCGAAGATCAAGGAGGAACTGGCCCGCTGGGATAGGGGCACGTTGTCGCTGCTGGGCAGAGTGGCCGCGGTGAAGATGACCCTCCTGCCTCAAGTCTTGTACCTGTTTCGGGCTCTCCCGCTACAACCCCCCAAGGGATGGCTAGCGCAGACTCAGTCTGCTATCACACATTTTGTATGGCAGGGCCGTAAGCCTCGGATCAAGAGAACCATTGCCACACTGGCGCCGGAGTCTGGTGGCCTTGGGATACCGGACCTGCAGAAGTACTTTCAGGCTGCTCAACTGCGCTATTTGGTGGAGTGGAGCCGGTGGGAATCGGACAAACACTGGTTGTTTCAGGACCAGGCGGTGGCGGGCAGACCGCTACAGGAGGTGCCCTTCCTGAGGAGGGCCCACCGCCCTCCCAACCTCTATGCTTCCTTCGTAACACGGGTCCCGCTCCGTGTGTGGGACTCTGTGTCCGTCAAGCACGACCTCACCACTTTTCCCTCTCCCTTCACGCCACTAGTTGGTAACCCGGACTTTAGCCCAGGTATGGAGCCGGGAGCCTATGAACTTTGGCGAGCGGCCCGCTGCTTCGCTTTATTTCATTTGTACGGCCCGGAAGGTGTAGTTTCCTTCCAGGACTTGCAACGGGACTACGGCCTCCCCGAGATGGAACGCATGCGCTATATGCAGGGGCGCCACTGGGCGCTACAGCCGCAGGTGCGAGCAACTGCGGATTGGACGATCACGGCATATGAGCGTTGGCTAGTGACTCGCTCATCGGACGCCAAGCTTATTTCTGACCTATACAAGATGTTGCAGCCTCCCCCCTTTCACATCTACAACCCAGGGAGGGAGCGGTGGGAACGAGAACTCGGTCGAGAGCTGAGCCACACTGACTGGGACCACATCTCCTACCGGGCGCGTCACTCTGCCTATCACACCGGACTCACGGAGACTTTCACCAAAATCACAACTTATTGGTATCGCACCCCTGAGAAATTACATGACATGGACCACTCGATACCCGGGACATGCTGGCGCAACTGCGGCCAGACTGGCACGCTCACTCATATACTATGGGACTGTCCCCTGCTGGCTACGTACTGGGAGGAGGTACTGAATGAGATTGATAAGTGCTTTGGGATTGAATTACCCCGCTTCCCCGCCTATGTTCTACTGGGCTTGCCGAATGGTTTAATGTACCCTCTAAGGTCTAAGAGAGGTAGACAGCCAGCGATAGCCCTGGGGTCAGCAGTACAGAACATACTCATACACTGGCGCACTACCACGCTTCCTACTGTTGTTGGCTGGCTGTACAGACTGTGGCATGTCCTGGGCATGGAGAAATTGTCCCTAGTGGTGGCGGGGGAGGTGGACACTTTTGAAGAGCTGTGGGCGCCATTCCATACTTTGTTAAGATCAGAATTTAAGGAAATCACTTGCCCTAGGTATCTTAGATTGTTACGGCTGACGCCGCCGCCAGATCCGCCAGATTAAACTGACCATGTGGGCAGCTGATGGAAGGGGGGGATGCCAAGCTGCCACAGTGAGAAAGCGAGTGGTTGACGGCACAGTACAGGGGGTGGGGGGAGGGCTCGGGGGGTTGAAGGGGGCAGTTGGTTGGGAGGGGGGAGGGGGGGGAGTTGCCCCCTTTTTTCTTTTCCCTTTCTTTTCCTTTGTTCCCACCCACAGGTGCGCTAGCCGTGAGACTTTGGCACGAATGTGCCCACCGCACTGAAAGAACTGCCTTTATGCATCTATTGTATTATGCACGCTGACTTTGAGGGGCACCTGTGGTTATTTGTCTGTGATGTTGTTCCCCTTTTTTTTCTTACTGCAATAAAATACTTTAAACCTAAAAAGTGAACCAACTGCCCAACGGCAGTATCCCATTAAGCAAGAAGCTAAAAAACAAGTCAGGGACATCTTAGATCAACTTGAATACCAGGGGGTGATAGAAACATGCACCTCTCAAATGAACAATCCTTTGTTTCCTGTCTCCAAGCCAGACAATTCATATCGTCTAGTTTTGGACTACAGACACCTTAATGCATGTTGTAAAACATTTGCAGTACAAAACTCGCATAGTGCAGCCCTAATGAATAACATAGTTAGGAAAAAATATAAAACGACATTAGACATATCTAACGGTTTCTTTTGTCAAAACATTGCACCAGAAAGCAGATATTTGACCGCTTTCTCAGCATTTGGGTCGCAGAAAAAATTCTGTCGACTCCCACAGGGGTTCAAGAACAGCCCAGGACTATTCTCAGCTAGGGTAACAGAGTTACTACAAACATTTGATGATGAGGCATTATCTTACGTAGATGATATCTATCTCACAGACGACGACTTGGATACTCACTTGAAAAGAGTGAACACCATTATACTTGGGTTCGCAGCAGAGGGTTACAAATTCAACTTTAAAAAGTCTCCAATTGCCCATCTGACAGTACTATTCTTAGGATACGAATTATCAAGTGAAGGAAAAAGCCTAGCGGACAACTTCTTAGAGAAGTGCGCTGTACTCCAAGCTCCAAAAACGCTGAAGAATTTACAATCCATACTAGGTTTTCTGAATTTCGGAAGAACATACATTCTAAATTACGCAGAGAGGGTTAAACCTCTCTACGAACTAATTAAACCTGATTTTAAACAAATCAATTGGACTCAAATACACACAGAAATTTTGAGATCACTGCAAACAGACATGTTAGCTAAAACAAAATTAGATACACGTGACAACACGCGCGATCTTGTAATCCGAGCCATCCCAGGAAGATGCGGATTCACGTACCTGACCTCTAATGAGGGAGAAAAGGTACCAATTTCAATTAAATCTCACTTGTACACACAAGTAGAAAAAACATTCAGTCACACAGAAAGAACTGTGAAAGCAGTGCAAATTGCATTAGCAAATGAAAGAGAACTAGCACACGGCAAACGGATTAATATCCTCACAGCGGAATCCGCCTTCGAGGCGCTATTCAGCCCAGTATACCTGCCTACAGTGTCACTGGATCCGGAATGGATACAGTGTGTAGATTCTCTAGGAGCGGAAGATGTGAAATACTATTTCGCCCCGCAATTCGAAGAACTGAATGATTTAGAGTATGAAGAAGAATATCCTCTGCCAATCGAACGTCTGCCTCTCCCACAGTACGCCTGTATAATCTATACAGATAGATTTGTACAGCATTTCAACGTAGAGAGCAAATCCTACGATGCAGCCTGTGCGATTGTTAAAGGTCGTTGGCTGTGCGGTAAATTCAGACCGAAAGTAACAAAAACTGAATCAGTAAGAAACTGTTCGGCTCAGAGAGCTGAAATCAGATGTTTAAAGATGGCGCTCGAAATGCAGAACGTGAATTCCCGACACTTATCGTGTGCGATTCTCATTTATGCGTCAACTCTTACAATAATAAACTGCAGAGTTGGATTGAAAACGACTACAAAGATGACGCAGGTGCCACAATAAAGCATAAATTGCTCTGGAAACAGGTAGCTCTTTTACAGAAAGAACTACAAAAGACTCACGTGATACACGCACAGAGTCTTCAACGTGATGGCGTTCACGTTGCAGGGAATTCATTGGCTAATACAGCCACAGCGGAAGCAACTAAACCGGCTTCCGTAGCCACAAAAAAGCGTACAGAAAAATACATAGACGGGGAAACCATGCTGGCAGTAAAAACGACCGTAAAAGGCGACTGTGCAGCACTACCCGTGAACTATCCACTCAATTATGCATACGTAATCGATGCAAACTCCGTTCCTTTTGCTCGAATCCCTGGAGTGGGGGATAGGGTAATTCCAAACACGAACAGGAGAATATTTTTAATAGCAGACGCACACATGGGTTTGGGTCCTAGGCACAGAAAGATCAAGGAATCCCTGACTGAATTACAATCAGTATACTGGTGGCCGGGAATGAGTGTACAACACCAAATATATGCAAACAACTGTGAAAACTGCAACAGGGATCGCAGTAGTGAACCATGCTACCGGCTACCGATCAGGAACAGCGTAACGCTGTCTACATCCCATCCTGCGTCCTATTAATCGTTAAAGCTAAACACACTTAAATAATGTGGCCTCCAGCGCTCGGCTGACGCTAGAACGGTTATAAAAGATCTGCGAGTCTTTATCGGCACATACGCAATTACCACGTTCCATTCTGACCAGGGTCCTGCTTTCAGCTCTCGAGCTTATAAGGAGGCCATGGCCAGCATGGGAATTGGGTTGCGGTATTCTTGTCCGTCGCACCCCGAAGGGAATAGTGTGGTAGAAAGAAAAAAACGAGACATAAAGCGATCTATAACAGCGAAGGTATTAGGTTCAGGCGCTGGGTGGGTCAAACATCTAATAAGTGTCCAGACCAGTCTTAACAATTTGCCAAGAAAATCTCTAAAAGGTTTCAGCCCATACAAACTATTGTTCGGAATTAGAATGACAATTCAGGACTTAGATAGTCAGGTATCAGTAGTACAAGATAAGAAAACAGACTTTGACATCAAAGATCGTTTGGCTGTTTTACAGGAACTGAATGAAACAAGAAAATCCTTAAGCAACATAAAGTTAAAGCAACAGCCAGATACCACTGACGAGGCACCACAAGCAACAGGCCCAGCAAGGCCTGTCTGGATTCCAAAGATTGGGGATCTAGTCAGAGAAAAAATTGCGGTGAAGAAGGAATTTGGGCCTTCTTACAGAAAAGCAGTACCTGTCTTGGCAGTCACCGGAACAAGATCAGTAGTACTACCGCCCCTTGCTGGTAAAAAGGAGAACAGAGTCGTGTCTATCGACCTGGTAAAACCACAAGCATGTGGCCTATAATCAACAGTAGGCCCAGTGGACTCCCAAGAAACAACAGAATACCCAAACTTGCAACAATCCAAGAGGTTCAAACTGAAAGACTAATCACATTCGATCAGCCTGCAGTGCACAGGGAAGGACTATGTAATAATGCCATGGAACTCGTGCCTCTTGAGACACAGATTGAAACAGTTCGTCAAGAAACACCAGTCTACAATAATGTGGCATCAGAAAATGCTACCGAGAGACAGATTGAAAGAACAATCCCATCCATTTACAGAACCGCCTCTGGTTATTTCATCAACTTCGACAACTTCTCTGAAAATCAAAACGACCCCGAAGTGATGCCAGAAACAAAAATGACTTTGAAAGAAAAAGCAACGGAACTCTTTCATCAACTGAAGGAAATCTACCTTATTTCCCCTTGGTTAGAGTTCTGGTTCGGTCTAGGTGTATTTTTCCTCCTGCTTTGGCTCATCATGGTACTTTGTTTGGGAAAATTCATTGAGGGAAAATATAGTAGAATGGACACAGCAAGTCAGAACATCAACCTAGTCCTCAAACCACACAGATCATCCCACGTGAAGAAAAGAGAACTGTCAACAGTAAATGTCACAGCCATTCCAATACCTGGTGGGGTAGTATGGGAGAAAACTGACTATGAGATCTATGGTCCGGTCGAAATCCTGAAGTATCCTCATCAACTTAAGGTTTCCTTAAGTGACTTTGTAAAACCTAGTACATTCTCTGATGATTGGGACTTTAACAGTATTAATGACATGATGTCTGATTTAGTAATGTCAGCTAGATTCACAGAACATGATTATTTACAAGGTTCGTCTAGTTATGAACAGTTATTCTGCTACACACATTATGGCGATCATTATTTGCATAAATCTGCACAGCCTAGAAATGTTTTTAAGTATAATCAATGGGAACATTGTGCTACACCACCGAAAAGCAGTTCTAGAACATTCTTTGAGAAATTCAAGTACTTCTCAGGGTTTAACACCAGTGATGCAGAAACGTTTTATTACAAACTGTTGGATTAAACAGGAATGAAAACAATGCTGACAAATTCTAAATTGATATATTCAGAAGCATTTTATGACAAAATGATGACATTTGGTTTTGATTATTGGAAAAATAACATTGAAACAAAAACCATTTGGGGTACAAAAGAGTGGCAGGTACAAGGCCTTGAAGCACTATTCAGAACCTGCATGATACCAGAACAAATGATGTTTTTAAATGACACAATTCACCAAACATCCTGTCTTGGACTAGCTAGGATCAAAGACCTTAACAAACCGTCTATTCCAAAGCCAATACCTGATAATGCAACTACAGATATTGAAATAGACGTAACTAAAATTTTACATTTTAACAGAACACATCCTGATTGGAAAAAGTGGTTAATCTGGCCTACTGACACAAACAGCTGTCAAGATAGATTCCTGAACAAAACACAGGGGTTAAAAATGACCAGACAAGACCCTAGATACTCCCAGAGACAACATCCAGGGATAGTAACAACATACAGTGTAGGGAAACTCTGCCTCGAATGGCTAGGAACATCCACACTGGCTGAAATTAAGCAACACTTGTCTTTACTAAAAGATGGTGCTGATTTGCGCGATTTCATTCCTGGACCACGCAAACAGCGTCAAAAGCGTTTCATAGCGGCCAGCATCTATGCTGCGTACAACGAGGCTTGGAAAGTCACACAAATTGAAACAGCAGAAAAAATACGAGAAATTGATCGTATTAATTTGGAAAAATCACTTTCTGTAGTGGACAATGGGTTAATGACTCTGTCCTCCAGAATATATTCGTTGGACAATCTTGTATCCTCTGCCTTTGACATAATAGACAGAGACTTGCTAATGGTACAGCATGGCCAATCTCAATTACGTTCTATTGTACAATTAGGCTGGACGCTGCAAAATCTTCGTTCAGGCTATGTGCCTTGGCGTTTAATCAACACAACGTCATTTTTTTCCATTTTTAACCTTACTGATAAACAAATCAGTTTGGCACAGAAAGGAGCAGACTATACAATCCTGAGCATCGAAAAACTTGAGAGATTACCATTGACAATGTCAGAGAGTCCTGTCATTGAATGGATAATACACGGAATTATCACTATTCCGATAACAACTTTCCGATTTAAAAAGTGCCTTGAGTACATACCTACTGGCCAGTATGAACGATTGGGTAAAGGATATGTTAAATCAGAATGGAAATTACCATACACACATTCATGCTACAGTAACCGCGACAAAAATGTATTTCTTAGTGGTGAAAATTGTAAACATTCACTAAGCGGTATACTTTTGTGCCAGGGTATTAATTTACACGGAGCCTGTGAAGGTAATTCTAACAACCTTTCATGCCACCAGCTTGTCACACCTGCAACTCAGATAGAGCCCTTCTTTATGCAACTTTTGAATGGGAGTTACATTCTTAGAACGAATCACAGATGTTGTGGCCTTGTTCCAGGGAAAAGTTATCTCGTAAGCGTAACATCCATGGTCAAATGCTGTATGCAAGCATTGTTCCCGAGCGGGCCTGGAGACATAGCGACTCCCATCTGGCCTCGTCTGAATCTCTATTCTATACGAATTGATACTTTAAGCAAAATGAAGTCTGTGCTTTTGCAGACAACAGTGCCTATAACGTCATCAAAAGAGACGTATGATCTTCTAGTTGCAAGGACAGCTACGGAGGTTCATGACCTTTTATCAACAAATTGCCCCGTGCATTTCGTAGACATGCTTAGCCAACTCCTTAACATGTCTAGTGCCACAGGCATCCCAGGCATATTTAAGACGATTTTTACGGGACTGCTAACACCATTTCAAGCAATTCTGGGAATCGTTCCAAATTTTGTCCACTCTGTTTTTGGCGGCATACCCCTATTTTTGGGACTTGTAGCAGGGATTTTATTTTTGACCCTCCTGCTTCGTTATGGCAAGCCACAGCTCAGACATGACTCCTATGGGAATGGAAGAGACAATCCTAGCAATCCGCTACCGGGACAGAATAACTAGAGTCCTTGGATTGGCCAGGCTGAGAGATCTAAACATGACCTGGTTCCTTTCATTCAGACCGATATGGCAATCCTGCATCTTACCTGTACTACGATGTATGCTATGCGGAGATGAGTGCGTGTTGGACATCTGTCTTTCACTTCCATCAGCAGTACCATTGGACGTCGATACTTTGCTCAGTCCGATAACGGCTCACGCATTGTGTTGTCCCCAGCGGCTACCAATCCTGATGACGGCATTCGTTGAGACTCCTGTGCTACGACTAGGTGGTAACAGTGGAGCGAGTGACAAAAGCAGCATCACCCAGGTACGACCTTCTGTGAGCATTGCTGATCCCGACTATGATGACAGCAATCATTCTCACACTTGCCAAGTTACAGCACTATCGAATTTGGTCGAACTGTCACCTGATTTTGTAGACCAATTCTTTGAGAGCCTGTCTGATATGATGTTCTCACCCGGACAGAAATAATAACTTTGGAGAAGCTTTCCGACACACAGCGTTCCCATGAACTCTGAATTCGGCCTTCAGTTTTGAACAACAAAAACTGCTAAAAGCGTTGGAACTCTAATTTCCCCGTTCAAGCAATAATTCTTTTAAATTGAACACTTTTTAATATTCACCCTTTTTTTGGCACGAAAAATTCTTTGCTTAAAGTAAAAACTATTCTTAGAGAACAGAAGCTTCAACTTCTATTTCTACATACATCTAGAGACATAATAACTTCACACCAGCCTCTAGCACATTTTATTGCAATGCATTTATATGTGATGAAATTATCTCGCCCTTCTTCTGTTTCAGAGATATTTCATGTGTAATTCTTTTTGCAAAATCGTTCATTGATTTCATATGCTATAATTTTTGAATGATTTCTATGCTTCAAAAACGTACAGTACCTAAATTTTCACGTATTACAAATACGCCTATTTCAAATGCATACATGTATTTTGGGGTGGGCAATGTTACACATGCATCTTATTGCTCTAGTTTTAGTAATTTGATGGACATGAATTTGTGGAGTGGGTGTGGCGTTCTAATCTAGGATCCTGATCGATACTATGACCTTATGCCCCTATTCGGCTATAAATCCATTTATTCCCTATATTGGCATAACCGTTCAAGTGCAATATTCAGAAACTCATCTCTGGCCTCACACGAACAGAGCCACATTCCAGAATAGCTTTCTCTGCCACTTCCTTTGCAACCAATTAGTGCAATGACAGAGCAGAAGTTACTATCTGAGATTCCTAGATTAACACTCCGAGTTCTTCAACAAGATAAAAACTCAGCAAACCTGGAAATCCCCGCTTGCTGTGTTTTGATTAGTAATAGAACTCTAATGAGCACTGATAGACGATCACTTCCTAGTGACATCTTTATTGACGTCTTATGTCCAAAAACTTACGTCAAACAAGGCACCTTTCAGGTATAAATATTACCAACGTTGCCTTAAGCAAACGCTGTTGTTTACGCTAATGCCATCGCTGAAGCTGATGCTGCCAGCTATCTCGCTGCTGCTGAAGAAGCTGTCATGCTGATGATACCATAGCTGCTATCGCTACTGCTATCGCTGCTAACTAGCGAACGATGGTGTGGTGAACTTTGGAACTGAACAGCCGTCCCCTGCAAAGAGCCCAGCAGATGCAAGCTTGCGGACGCTGCCCCTCCTCCTCCTCGACGCGCTAAGAAGAGACGCTGTCTTTCTCCTGCAGAGAAATCCAGCTCCGGCGTTTCTGGTCTACCCTTGCGGGTGACTGGGATATCGAGCCCTGAGGGAGATACCAGACCTCCATCATTCTATTCCAGAGGTATGGTGTTGACTAAACCCTTAGAAGATAATTCTTGAAGCAAACCTTGGCAAAACCAACTTAACTTAAAGCTACTTACTTACTCCCCTCCCAAGTATTAGGCTTAGGTCAGGTACACTGGGGTAGGCGTAGTTAGAAGCACCAGTTGAGTATTTTAGCCTAATGTATATATGAATGTATATATGTTTTATTCCTTTTAAAACCATTGTATGGCTAAGAAACCATATCAATGCTTTTACAGTATTATTTCGCAATACTTATCTTACTGTACGTACTTTTTATAATAACAAGTCTTGCAATTGTGGCAATTCATTTCTCTTGTACGAGAAGAAAGACTGTTCAATAAATGTTACCTTTTAATGACAAATGCCCGTCTCTCTATTCTCTACATATTGTGAAAGTAAACTGCACCAACCTGACTGAGTAAAATAGCTGTCTATTGTTTCACACGACCCTAGAGATTGACTCTTGATCTGAGGAGCAAAGTTGTCATGTTGCACGGTTGTTGGAAAACTGAATCCCTTCTTGTCTGTGCCAGGGAAGCTGATCACTTCCTATTTCAGTCAAGAAAGTTTCCAGTGACCTCTGAGCTAGTTGGTAACAAACCCAATTAAGTTTAGCATAGTCAGTAGAGGCCTGGAAGATCCGCACTTCTACGTCGATACTACTGTTTATGTTATTCCAATGCGCAGGGCCTATTGGGAAAATAGGAACTATGCTACAAGGCCAAATGGGAACATAGAAAATTGAAGATGTTCCTGGGCTACCCAGAACCGCAAGTATCGTCTGTGGGAAATGCAGGGCAGGTACATGAAAGTGGGTGGCATGCAGGTCCAAAGCCATCCAGTCACATTGATCCAGGGCATAACAAATCTGGGCCATCATGGGCATCTTCAATTTGTCCGAACGTCCTAGGGAACAAGTAGCAACCCAACTTTCTTTAAAGCATTCTGAATTGTTCTTCTCACCAAATGAATGAGAGCCATCTAACAGCATGTCCATCAGAGACTCTTGCACGTCCCCAGAGTGAGCCAGTGGAGCTCATCGGCCTAAGCACCAGACTAGTGCAAGTTGCACTGCTCAAGCAGTCCATGGTCTCCAGAATCAATAATGTACTTTGTTGCATCCTGACCATCCTTAATGGTTTAAGCCGGATTGGCCAAATACTCCGTGAAGACTGCTGGAAAGACTATTGCCTGTCAGTTAACCACCAGGTTTCTCTCATAATGAACCACCTTGCGGAATCTTTGAACTTCAGGACGGACAAGCTTAGCTAGCGGCACTAGGTGGATCATGAATGGAGGTTACATCTCAAGGTGGCACAGGGCATCGTCCATGAAAGTGGAGAGAATGTCTGGTTAAAGCTCTTTTGCCACCACCGAGAATGTACAGTACCAAAACTTCTGCATGCTGACATTTCCAAGATGGTGCAGTGAGATAAATAACGGTGATGGATCAAGCCCTGATCTTTGGACTGGGTAAGAGTGGTCTGCTTAATTCAGACACTCTGTTCATCACCACCCCCTTTTCTGAATCGTTTTTGGCCACTATAGGTGTGGCAGGGTATACTCAGACATGAGTCCCTTTCTCACTGCACCATCAGGATTCAAGCAAGCCGGGCCGAAGATGGCTGAAATGCCAGAAACTGGTCCCCGGTAGCTTGTCTCTTTTCTGGTGAAGAATTGGCTTGGTAGTTTAGTCTGCCCTGTTCCCATGATGCACTGGCCCAGGGACAGACTGATTTGCATATAGCCAGGTTCTGAGCTGGGATGGTGCAGTGAGATAAATAACGGTGATGGATCAAGCCCTGATCTTTGGACTGGGTAAGAGTGGTCTGCTTAATTCAGACACTCTGTTCATCACCACCCCCTTTTCTGAATCGACATTTCCAAGAAGGCTCGCTTTTGGGGAGAGTGGAGTATGGGACTCCTTTACTCCTATCCCCCAAGGCCTCTCTTGCCCAGTGTGCTGAAGTTCAGGAATGACAGGGGCCAAGTTATCCTATTGTCTCCAGATTCTGCAAGGAGTGTGGTACCTGGAACGTCTGGGCATTAGCAACTGTCCTCCGATCAGGCTATCACTTCAGGAGGATTTTCTTTCATTGCAGCAGGGCAGGATCCTAAACGCAAATCTGCACCTCCATGTGTGGATATTGAGAAGCAGCAGTTGACTGTGTCACTTCTAACTACTGAGGATGTGGATGTTTACCTTGTTGCCAGGCATCCGTCTACAAAGTCTGTCTATGTCTATGCTGGGACGAGTTAGTATCCTGTGATGGCACCGGCAACACTGAACAACACTGACCTGCTATAGGCCATACTGTTGGATGTCTTCTAGTTTATTCCATACTTAGCCCAGCAAGGACTTGCCAGTGGGCATCATGTAGGTTATTTTTTTGCCCTTTTGGTCTTTTTATGTTTACTAGACCAACCATCTCTATTCAAATGACATGGGGATGAGGTTTCCAAAAGAGTCAACTCAGTTGTCCCCTCCCAAACCCTTTGTGATTCCACAGTGGGATCTTAACTTGGTCTTCTCGTTTCTCATGCCATTCAAACCCATGCACAGCAGTAAATATAATCTCCTGACTCTGAAGGCTGTGTTTCTTATCACTGTGACTTCAGCTTATTGTGTGAGTGAACTCCAAACTCTTTCAGTGCAACTGCTTTACACCAATTGTTTTCTCAAGAAAAAGCCCAAGTTGGCCTTTTTGACAAAGTCAGGACTGCTTTTTAAATTGAGCCATCCATTACTCTAGTGCAGAAAAGGACTTTTTCTGCAACTGGGAGCCCTAGCGGACCGGCGTCTCCGGCCCCTGCACCGTCAGATGTTTTGGCCCCGGCGCCGTCGTCGACTCCGGTCCGACCCTGCAGGGCCCTGCAGGATCCAGGCCTGGATCCGGGTCGTCGCCAGTCGACCTTACGACTCCTCCGCTGGCACCAACCCCGAGGGTGTTCCTCCCGGCGCCGGCCCCAGACGACGCCGACCCCAGTTTCAGCCCCGGTCCGGGTCTGGCGTCGGACCAGCGCTGCTCAGCGCCGTCTCCGGCGTCGATGGGTAAGGCCTTCATCTACGACGCGGCTCCATCATTTTTGACGGTTTATCAGGAGATTGATGATGAGGAAGACTGGGAGGGGTCTGAGGACCCTGTGCCACAGCAGTGCCAGTTGATCCAGTACTGGGCAGAAGAGCTGGGGGAGGCCAGTGGTCTGAACACTTCGCCCGAAACTAGATTAGTCTCTCCTCACTCCGTGGCTTCGGAGGAGGGAGCTGCGTACAGCGTGGTGTTGAACAGGGCGGTCAAGGCCTTGGCTCTTGAGCTCCTTGTCGCGGTTGTGTGGACTAACTTCCTCAATGAGGTGCTCAAACAGCAGGCAAGCTCCTCAGAGCCTCTACTGCTGTTTAACAAAGCCCTCATCGATGTTCTGATGGGCACCTGGTCCAAGCCCTTCACAGGCCTCCCTGTGGATCGGAACGTGGCCCGACGCCACTGCCCGGCTCTGGGCGACCCCTGCTTTCTGTCTGTTCACCCCACCCCCGGGAGCCTGGTGATCTAGGCCTCTACGTCCCAGACCGCATTCCCAACTGCTCCTCCGGATCTGGAATCCAAAAGGTATGATCAGTTTGGAAAGAAACTGTTCTCCTCCCTGAGTTTGGGGCTGCGGTCTGTCAACACCGCCTGCCTTTTGGGCTGTTAACCCACTCTCTGTGGGACACAGTTGCGGAGGTGTTGCCTCAGTCCCCGGAGGAGGCCCAGACACGGCTCGCCCAAGCCCTGGCTGAAGGGCGAGATGCAGTACACTACTCGATCCGGTGTGGACTTGACACCACGGATTCGCTGGGTAGGGCGATTGCAACGACAGTGACGGTTCGCCGCCACGCCTGGCTGAGGTCCGCCAACTTTTCTGGGGATGTCCAGGCCACGCTCATAGACATGCCCTTCGATGGCTGTCGCCTTTTTGGCAACAAAGCGGACAGTGCGCTTGAGCGTTTCAAGGACTCACGGGCTACGGCCAAATCCCCTTGGGCCTAGGCCAACGCCAGCAGACTTCCGCTTTTCGCCCCTTTCGTGGCCAAGAAAGGGGCGCTCCCACACGTGCAGCCAGCCACAGGCCGCAGAACCAGTTTCAACACTGTTGCGGACGTGGTTACCACCGTGGCGATGCCGGGGGACAGCAGCAGGGTCAGTCCACATCCGGTCCCGCAGCATCTGCCTCTAAGCCTTCCTAGTCAGACATTTCAGGCCCATTCGACGCCAGTGGGCGGCAGGGTCCGCCATCACCTCCCCCACTGGCGTACCATAACTTCGGACAGATGGGTGCTGCAAATCATCCGAAGGAGCTACCCCTTCCCTTCTAGGCGGCCCTCCGACCATGCCACCGCAGTACCAACGCATGTCAGGGGATAACCTGCAACTTCTGCAGGAAGAAGTTACGGCCCTCTTGGCCAAGGGGGCCATCCAGCGCGTTCCTGGGCCAGAAGTAGGGCGTGTTTGCTATTCCCACTACTTTCTGGTATCCCAGAAGGGCAAAGGAGGCATACGCCCTGTCTTGGATCTACAGAGCGTCAATGGCTTCTACCGGAAGTAGAAGTTCAAGATGCTGACTTTAGCTCAGGTCCTAGCTGCCCTGGACCCAAAAGACTGGATGGTAGCGTTGGAGTTGCAGGACGTGTATTTCCACATCCCGGTCCTGCCGGCCCACTGGCGTTACCTGCGGTTCACTGTAGGTCATGGGCACTTTCAGTTTACCGTGCTCCCCTTCGGCCTTACCAGTGCCTCTCGGGTGTTGGTCTCAGCTCATCTGCGCAGATCAGGTTTTAGTCTTCCCCTATCTCGACGATTGGTTTTTGAAAGCGGGCTCGCCCCAAACTGTCATCTCCCACCTCCAGACTACGGCCGACCTCCTGCATTTCTGGGGTTCTCCATCAACGTGCCGAAGTCACACCTGTGCCCCTCACAGAAGCTCCTTTTCATCGCAGCGGTTCTGGACTCGGCGCAGTTTCGGGTTTATCCCCCCGAACAGCGGGTTCAGGGATATTCAGGCTCTGATTCCGATCTTTCAGCCTTTATCCCGAGTCTCGGTCAGGTTGACGCTGCGTCTCGTGGTGCATCAGGTCAGGTGGCGGATGCGGGCTCTGCGGTGGGAGCTGAAGTTTCAGAGGGTACAACATCAGGGCAACCTGTCTGACCTCGTCCTGATCTCAGAGGGCACTGCGAGCCAGTTGCAGTGGTGGCTCACGAACCGTGATTGCATCAGCAGCAGGTCTCTCTCCCTACCCCGACCGGCGCACGTAGTGGTGACAGATGCGTCCCTCCTGGGATGGGGGGGGGGCACATGGGAAAGAGGGACATCAGAGGCCTCTGGTCTCCGGCCGAGTCCCGGCTCCATATCAACCTTCTGGAGCTGTGGGCGATCCATCTTGCACTGAAGGCATTCCTTCCCTCTGTCAGGGGAAGTGTAGTGCAGGTGTTCACGGACAACACCACCGCCATGTGGTACTGCAACAAAGAAGGCAGGGTGGGGTCGTGGACCCTTTGTCAGGAGGCTCTGCGCCTCAGGCAATGGCTGGAACACCAGGGCATCACCCTGGTGGTTCAACACCTGGCATGTTCCCTGAACGCCAGGGCGGACAAAATCAGCCGCCGCTGCATGATGGATCACAAATGGCGTCTGAACTTTGACATGGCGCAAGGTCTCTTTCAGCAGTGGGGAGAGCCTTGGTTAGATCTATTCGCCACCGAAGAGAACGCGCAATGTCATCAGTTCTACGCGTTGGAATTTCCAAGGCGGCACTAGCTCGGCGTTGCTTTTCAACGCGAGTACAAGCTGCGGTCTGTTGTACGCCTTTCCGCCTTTAGCACTTCTGACCAGAGTGCTGAAGAAGATCAGGAGAGACCGGGCCAAGCCATCCTTGTGGCTACTGACTGGGCACAAAGATACTTGTATCCTGAGCGACTCTGCATGTCAGTCGATCCCCCCGATTCGTCTGCCTCTTCAGGAGGACCTTCTGTCGCAGCAGCAGGGGACGGTCCTCCACCTGAACCTGTCCAGTCTCCATCTACATGCGTGGAGATTGAGTGGCGGCAGTTGAGGCCATTTGACTTGCCTCCGTAAGTCTGTGATGTGATTCTGGCAGCCAGGCGTCCCTCCACAAAAATGGTATACGCCTGCAGGTGGAACAAATTTGTGGCATAGTGCACAGCAAAGGCTGTGGATCCTCTCTCTGCACCCCTTTCAAAGGCTCTCCTCTTCCTTCTTTCTCTTGCCCAGCAGGGCTCTGCACTGGGCACTATCAAGGGCTACCTCTCGGCCATTTCAGCCTTCTTAAGGCTTCCTGATCAGCCTTCTCTTTTCAAGTCCCCTGTTGTAAATAGATTCTTGAAAGGCATCACACACCTGTTTCCTCCTGTTCCCTTCGTGATGCCTCAGTGGGACTTGAATCTTGTTCTACCATATCTGATGTGCGCTCCCTTTGAGCCACTACATAACTGTTCTCTTTGCCTTCTGATTCTTAAAACTGCATTCCTGGCTGCCATCACCTCTGCCAGGAGAGTGAGTGAGCTCCAGGCTCTATCTTCCAAACCTCCTTTTGTCTCTGTCCATCCGGACAAAGTTGTTCTGAGGACTTTGTCCTTCTTTCCTTCCCAAGGTAGTCGCAGCCTTCCACATCGGGCAGTCCATCACATTGCCCACCTTCTTTCCGCCTCCACATCCCTCGAAAGAGGAAGAGAGGCTCCACCATCTGGACCCAAAACAGGCTCTCCTTCTTTCTAGATCGCACCCGCCAGTTCCGGGTGGACGACCAGCTCTTTGTTGGTTAAGTGGGCGCTAAGAAGGGACGGGCGGTGCTCAAACGGACCAACTCTCGGTGGGTCGTCTTGTGCATCAAGGTTTGCTATTCCTTGGCGAAAAAGGAGCCTCCTGTTGGGCTGCGTGCCCATTCTACTCGGGCCACGGCGGCTACTACTCCCCTGGGTCGGGGAGTCCCCTTGCAGGACATCTGTCAGGCAGCTACGTGGGCCTCTCTGCACACGTTTGCTAGGCAACTAAGTCCGGAGATGGCTTTTTCTGCCGTTCCGTTCTCCAGGACTTTCTCGTGTGGTCTTGGTTCGCAGACCCACCACCGGGGTTGGTATTGCTGGGGTATCTATTCTGAGGTAAAGAATCTAACACTAACGTGTTTCTTTCAGATGTACAAGTTACTTACCTTCGGTAACGATATTTCTGTAAGAAACATTAGTTGGTGTTAGATTCCTTACCACCCCACCCATCCTCCCCGTTCTGTGAACCGATGTTCAGGGTTAACGACATCCCCTTCAGGGCCGTAGTTTCATGGCACCAGTGTGGTTTCTATCATGGCTCTGCGTTACTGGCGCGGAAAGTTATGTACAGAACTGACGTCAGCGTGCGAGGGTGGCGTCTAAGTACTCCGATGTCATTGTGGCCATCACTACGCTGACGACGGACGCGGAGCCGCAGACGACGCCTACCGACGCGCAAGGGTACTGCTGACGTAAACTTTCCAGATCCAGTCTGACACCTAAGGGTAATTCTAAGGTAAGGAATCTAACACTAACTAATGTTTCTTGCAGATATATCGTTACCGAAGGTAAGTAATTTGTGCGTCTCGGAGCAGGGGTATCTTGTATTTTGGAATAATTCTCAAAAGTGCATGCTCCTTTCATCATGCTTTACAGCGGAGTATGATATGATGATCCAATAACTTGAGTATTTGACGAGGAATGTAATCGTTTTTTTCCTTTTAGGAGCTGCTGTTTGTGTGAGGCTGGTAATATTACATTGCAAAGTGTTAAATAGTTAAAACATAGCTTTTAAGTGGGACTCGCCAAAGTCCGTTAGACATCCTGTGTTGCAGTGTTCATTGTTTTCTCCACAGTTGTTAAAAACATTTAGAAATGTTATATGCATGTGCTGCTTTGGTTAGAAGCTCATCTATTAAAATGTAATAAGGGAGCAACGCATCAGTTCAGTTGGCACTAATCCTGTTACTCAGATTAAACGGAACCCTGACTCAAATGCTACTTAAAAATCCCTCTCTGCGTTTAGTTTGCAGATGCTGAAGGTTACTTCACAGCCTGTGCTACAGCTACAGACAGCAGCGCTAACAGTTGTTTGGTAAGGCACACCAGCTTGAAATTGTTGCAAGTCCTGTTCAGTTTTCTGTGGCACCCTTGTATTTGTTTTGTCTTAAAAGCACCACATTTGGATGGCTCAAATTGGAATTTAATTTACAATTTGTGAAAATAAATTGTGAAAATTGCTTAACTATCATTAGTGTAGCAAGGTACTGGCACGAGACCTAATTGTGTAAAGGCGTCCACTTTACCCCAGTTTTGGTTGTATTTTATATCTGCTTAAGATAGAGGGGCAGGGTCAAATGTATTTGCTCCTAGTAGGACCCGTTGTTCCTTTGCTATGCATGCCACTCTTTACAAGCACTTGATTGACATTTCTGATGGATGCATGTTCTGACAGATTATTCCAAACGTATCAATACTCCTTCCAGGCATTAGTCTAGAAAGCATTTCTCCAGGAAAGCATTTCTCCAGGGACTCCAAGGCTGGAACTGGTGTCACACCAGAGTTTATTAAACACCAACCAGTGTGCTGGCATTGGTTACTGATTTTTCATGCTTGTTGGCGTTCTCCGGAGCTCTCCGTGTCTCACTGATACATTCCTCACCTGTCAACAGGAACTAGGTAAAATGTTTCCTCAAAAGGCATCGGATTTCTAGCCTTAGCAGACTGTGCTGCGAGAAGTCTTTCAGACCCCCACAGTGATAGTATGTAGCATATGGAATAAATATTATTGCTCCACACTAGAATAAGTTTTCTGTTCTCTCAAAATTTATTTTCATAGAATTTTTTTTATATTTAATAAAGCCATGTTAAAAAATGCATTCAATATATACTTGGGTGCTCTTGTACAATGTTGCACAAACTGTCTAACAATTCCGTATTACGGTATCTACCTCCGAGTCACTCATTAATACTGTAAAATCATATAATTTCAAAATCACAAATTAAATAATGAACAGATACATTTCATATACATTTAAAAAGTCCCATTGTCGACGCGTTTCGGTGCGTTGGCTACAATTATAGCACCTTCCTCAGGACGGACAGAGTTAAAAACCAATTTAGTTCTTCTTTCTAAAAAAAAGGAATGCATACAATTAATACATTGTTCCTCTGGAGAGTTACTTCTAGTTGTCGGCTATTTTAGTTGTGTCACTATTTCGAAATTTTTACAAGAACTACCCTTACTTGTATTGGTAGGGTTGACGTCCTTCTATGAATTATCAGGACGACTGTATCATCACTAGAAAACTTTGTGATAAAAGCCACTTCAATTATGGGCCAGGGAAGTATAGAGTTCTAGAATTAACAAAAGCATGGAAATAATTGCCATACTTTTTTAAGACTTTTTAGTTTTAAATACGTCTGAGTACACTTACTATTAAAAGCCAGGGTGACACGTGATCAATGGTGTCTTCATTCAAGCAGGAGCGTCTTTAAATGTACGCCGCCTATATTCAATCGTTTGCCGTGCCTGTGGGATACACAGATAGTACCATATAGTCTAGATAGTAATATCCTAGATCTAAAGTCTGTTTTAAGCAGGGCCTGTTTATACGTACCAGTAAAGTTTACGCCTAATAACCGGTATGTATTGATCTCTCTATAATAGGAGGAGTGATAGATAGGTGGATTATTAGCCACTGGCCTATGTACATTTGTTAACTGAACCAGCACGTTATGTCTATTTTGTATAGGCATCAAGATACCATTAGCAAAGGCGCAGAAGTGGACAGCTTGACCAAAATTATTAGGCGTAAACTTTACTGGTACGTATAAACAGGCCCTGCTTAAAACAGACTTTAGATCTAGGCTATTACTATCTAGACTATATGGTACTATCTGTGTATCCCACAGGCACGGCAAACGATTGAATATAGGCGGCGTACATTTAAAGACGCTCCTGCTTGAATGAAGACACCATTGATCACGTGTCACCCTGGCTTTTAATAGTAAGTGTACTCTGTTAGACGTATTTAAAACTAAAAAGTCTTAAAAAAGTATGGCAATTAATTCCATGCTTTTGTTAATTCTAGAACTCTATACTTCCCTGGCCCATAATGAAAGTGGCTTTTATCAAAAAGTTTACTAGTGATGATACAGTCGTCCTGATAATTCATAGAAGGACGTCAACCCTACCAATACAAGTAAGGGTAGTTCTTGTAAAAATTTCGAAATAGTGACACAACTAAAATAGCCCACAACTAGAAGTAACTCTCCTTAGTAACAATGTATTAATTGTATGCATTCCTTTTTTTTTAGAAAGAAGAACTAAATTGGTTTTTAACTCTGTCCGTCCTGAGGAAGGTGCTATAATAGTAACCAACGCACCGAAACGCGTCAACAATGGGACTTTTTAAATGTGTATGAAATGTATCTGTTCATTATTTAATTTGTGATTTTGAAATTATATGATTTTACGGTATTAATGAGTGACTCTGAGGTAGATACCATAATACGGAATTGTTAGACAGTTTGTGCAATATTGTACCAGAGCACCCAAGTATATATTGAATGCATTTTTTAACATGGCTTTATTAAATATAAAAAAAATTCTATGAAAATAAATTTTGAGAGAACAGAAAACTTATTCTAGTGTGGAGCAATAATATTTTTCCAGTGTCACAGCTGTAAATCAAAGGTTAATGATTTGTATGTGTAGGCCTCATGGTCACCAACTGAAAGAATAATTACACAGAAAGGAATTTCTTGTTGATAATCATTTGATACCCAGTCCTTTCTGGTCCCTGGGAAACTCTCTTTTTTATGAGAGCATATGGAATAAAGGAATATTGTTGCAGTCCACGTCTATTGCAACTCTATGCACACAAAGGTCATCAGGGAGCAAGAGGCTAAATTATGTTTAGCTAAAGTTCACTGGGAGACCCCAGGCAATCTTTCTCTTTTGAATACAAGTGTCCTTCAGTGGAAGGGTCATCCCACGAAAATCATAAAAAGGGCTGTAGGTAGGATAGGTCTTCCGCCTCCATGAAGCTATTATGATCCCATTACCATTCTGTGTCTTCGTCAGGACGGCCTGCAACCCTTTGTGCTTCACCCCAAGTTTTGGGGGGTTGGTTGCAGCGGGCTTGTCCCTTACAACCCCCAATGCTGTACCTCTATGGGCATTTGCAGGAGTGCCTATGGCAAAGTCAAAACCATTCAAGGAACTGCTCCTGATCACCTTAGCCATTCTTCACCACCATGAGTTTTGTTGTTAAGACAGTCTGTAAAGCAGAACCCTAGCACCTTCCACCGGCCACCTAGAGAGGGAATCCTACAAGTTTGTTACTGTGGGTCACAAAGTTTGGGCATTCGCCAACTTGGCTGTCCACATGGCTAATGTCTTTTGCCTTTTAGCCAATAGGTTTTACCAACTCTTACAAGGCATATCTATATGATCAGCCTGTCAGGGCAGCGATGCATGTAGGAGATGTAACCAGCAGCAGCAACACCAGCCTCTACTTACTCTGCTGTCTCGAAACCTCAGTGGCATCTACCCTTCATAACCCAACCTTCTGGTGAGGTGGAGTGTCTACCATTTTCACATTGTGTTTAAGGTGATCATTTAATGTCTGGTTGATCAGCTGAACTGACGGGGCTACGCCTTTCCTTTCGCGTCTTGTCCCAGACCACCTCCCTTCCTTCAGATTGTCCATTGTTCTGAAGGCAGAAGACCTGCCTTTATAGAAAAAGTTGCCAAAGAAATGGTGCCTCTAGCAAAGAGGGGCCCTGGGTTTTATTCCCTTTACTTTTTGATGACCAAAAAGCACAGAGACCTGAGGCTTATACTGCATATCTGCCTTCTGAAACTTTTCATCTGGCATGAAAAGTTTAAGATGCTATTCCTGAGCTAGGAATTGTTGGCCATGAACTTGGCAAAGTGGTTGGCGTCACTGTACCTCCAAGGTGCTTATTTAAGTCTTCCAATTCCCTGTCTACACAGGTGCTATGTGAGCTACATGGCGAGGGTCCAATACTTGCTGTTTGCTTTCCTCCCATTCTGACAGTCTCATGCTTTTTTGAAAGGGTGCTGACTGAGATTGCAGCTTCTCTGCAGATATCAAGTGTCTTGTATTCCTGTACATGGATGACTGGCTGATGATGACTGAATCCCTGACTTTTGTCCAGTAGTGTGCCCAGTGTATGATGGCCTGACCATGACCTGGGTTGTATCCTCAACTTCCAAAAGTTGTTGTGGCAGTGCTTGGCACAAATCTTATGAAGGTCTCCCCTCCTCAAAAAATTGCAGATGTTTGGGTGAGGATTCTGATGCATCTTAAGGTCTGATCCCAATCCTGCAGGTTTTGCACTTACTAAGCCTAATGGCCTTGAGCATCCTGTTCGTACCTTCCACCAGATAGCAGATGCGAGTACATCAGTAGTGTTAGAGAAGCAGTTGCTACAACACCAAGGAAATCTCTGAGCTCAGGTGTCGATCTTTCAGGCAGTGGTGGATGAAGCCTTCCAAAATTCTGAAGGGTCTTTCATTCTGCCCTCTGCAAGCTTAGGCTATAGTGGACATGGATATCTCTTCACTAAGCTGGAGTACTGCCTAGTTGACATGGCAGTGCAGGGATTTTGGCCTGTATCAGAATAGCACTTGCACATAAATGTGCTTTAGCAGCAGGCTGTCCTTGTTAGCTTGAATTCCTTTCTTCCTTCCATCTCGGAGTGCAATGTCTAAATTGTGCCAGACAAAGCCTCCTCCATCCATTTTATCAATAGATAGGGTAGTGTGCATTTTCTGACCCTGTGTTGGGAAGCAGTTCCCCCACGGAATCTTCCCACAAGTGTCTCACCTTGTGGGCTTCTTTATTATGAATGCAAATGTTTTCAGTTGCCTCTCATTGGTGGACCTTGAGTGGGAGCTCCACATCTATGTGATGGAAAGGACTAGATTAGAGTTCCCATTCCAAGGCAGAAATTGTATTCCGTTTTGGGCCATGCATCCTGGGGAATACCTTTTTGTGCGACTGGTCTTAGGGTCTGATGGATATATTTCCTCTGATGTTGCTTGTATCTAAAGTTGCAGTATAGTCGAGTATAGCTGGCTCTGTTTGTCCCAGTTTCGATGAGGAGCATCTGGTAAGCTCATCGATTGCCACTCAGCACACATCTGCCCCTTCCTGCCCAGTGGAGAGTGCACATTCTCAAGCGGTATGATGGTCAGATATCTAACCCCAAACTCTGTAAAGAGGCAATTGAGTGGTGCCGGTTGGACCCCGCCCCATTTTGGCTGCCTGATGAGGTTGCATCCGTGTTGGTTAGCAGGAAGTCTGTGATTTAATCCAACTAAACCGGTCTTTGGAATAAGTTTGTTCAGGGGTGCTGGTTGGAAAGCATCGAATTAAAAGGAAAGAATTACATTTTGCAGGGTTTACATTTTTTTTTTTTAAAGACGTCAGTCGGGCAGTGGGAGGACTGATTGCGCTTAAAAAATCTTTTTTAAACATTTGCGAATGTTCTCCATTGGGAGTGGGTTACTACCAGTTTTAAACTGGTGGTAAAGTATTACTATTTTGTGACCAGAATTTGGTCGCAAAACTTTAATACACACCTTTCTGATTCAGTATTTATAAGGGATGTTCCTTCCAAATGCAGAATCAGTATTTGGTAGCAAACACAAATTGTGATTCGGTAACAAGTTACTGAATAAAAATGTGCCTTTTGTACATTGTAAAGTTCTTTTGCGGACTCAAATGGTGGGTTTCTGGGAATCTGGCCCTTTGCAACTAAAAAAAAGCTTTGTACAATTGGCCCTTACTGCTTTGGGACACATTTATTATGTGATGAGTATGCAGAAAGATGTTTCCATCAGAGGAAGAATTTACTTAACTTTGGTTACCCTGGGCAGCTGTGGCTTCGAGCAGCAATGCTTAAACAAAATAACTAGTTTAAAGGAATTAGAAGCACCAAACAACAAAATCAAGTCATGCAACATGAAAGAAATCTGACACAGATTTATATAAATAGATCATATTTGTATGATTTTTTTAGACACCAAGATCATCAAAATCCACTGGAGGGTTCAGGAGATCAAGATTTTTAAGTAAAACGTAAATCGTAGCTTTTAAGTCCCTAGTGCAAACAAGCATTGGTAACTGTAAATGTAGGCAACTTTTGAAGAGTTGTGTTTGACTACTTCTACCCAAGTGGGGCAACCAATTGTGAGAGAGGGAAAGTCAGGGGGGGCAATAAGGAGTATTTGGACAGTTAGCTGGTCACCAAAGCATTCGCAAGTCCAGTTCCACACTTTATCTCCAGACCACCAAAGACCTCAGGACTGCCATAGACTTTAATGCAGTGGTCCTGATGCTGGGGATGCAGATGCTGAGGATGCTGAAAGATGCTCTGGATTCTGTGCGGTCAGTGTGGGTGTCCTTGAAGTTGCTCCTCGGTCTACGGATAAGGTGGGATGACTTTGGCCACAGGGGTCAGTGTCCATCAAAGTCCTCTTTGAGTCAGTAGAAGGCTAGCTGCAGCTGGGCTACTGAGCTCTGTATGCAGCAGTTCCAGCGGTATGCTTTGGGGAGGGCTGGTATCTGTCTTTGGTGACCAATTTGGGCTCAGATGACACTGCCGGGTCAGCAGACTCTGGTGCAATGTTTGGCCATAGATGATCTGTTTCATGGGTTGCACGTCGGCGGTTAGCGGTGATCCGTAGCTTGTAGCTACTGACTTGCAGGTAGGGGTTACTGCAAATTTGACTGTGCTGGTTCCAGGGGATCCACTGACTGGACCTTTGAGTCACTTCTTTGTTTTGGGGCTTGAGAGTGACTTCCATGAGCCAGGAGTCACAGGCACAGTCTTCTCTTTGTTTATGCCAAGATAGTGACCTGGGGGGAGGATGTGGCCACTAGCAATTGGGCTTTCAGGATCCCTGCAACCCTGTGACAACTTCTGGCTATGTGAGGTATTTAGCAATGCTAAAGTGCACTATTCTGACCACTCTCTGGATGTCTGAACGTTTCCTAAGATGTTAGGAGCTTGGTTGCCCACCCTAGACATGCAGCTATCGGTGGACTTCAACACCCACAGGAAAACCAGTTTAGCCACTGGTTTCCCTTCTCTATTACTACTGCCCGCCTGTCTTCTTGAACAAAGGGTAGCCCTACATGAGTGTGATCACAGTTTACCCACCAAAGGCAGCTTCGCCTTTGAAACTCTCTTTTTGAACCACTGTACAAACTGGGTAACAGAGGGGCAACATTCTAAGAGTTGTTTTTCCTTAATAGTGACATTAAAGTCGACCTAGGGATCAAGTCTGATATCCTGAAGTACCCATTTTAGTACTCCCATTCAGGAGTTAGACGGACTGAGGGGTCGGCCAGTAACTCTGTGTTAGCCAATTGGGATACTAACTTTTCCACAGCAAAAATTACAATTTCGAAGCTTTGCTGTTAAGACCTATTAAAAGCATATATTCTACTTAATACTATACAGCTCCTTGCCTTAGGGCTCTAAAGGCCTTAATTAGGTGAGACCTATATATTTTTAAGGAAAGTAGGGGCTTTGCCATTGGTTTAAATGGCAAAGTCAAACTAGCGGTTTTAAAACTGCTCTAGGCCGAGAGCCATTTTGTACCTTGTCGCACACAAAGGTGGCACAATCCGTGCTGCAGGCCTGGGTGAACTCTGTCTTAGGAGCTACCCTTGGTACCATATTCTAGGGACTTACAAGTAAGTCAGCATATGCCAATTGGGGGTATCCAATCAACATACACGTTGTAATGGGTTAGAACACTAGCACTGAGATCTGGTTGACAAACCTCAGTCCACTATGGAGTCATAAAACTAGGAGCATTGGTCTAAAACTTTGGGAGTGATCATGCAAAAAGAGGTATTTCCGTACACCCATGTTGTTAGATGTAATTTTTTATTTAAAAGGAGAGTTCCTTCTCCGTTCGTCCCGCCAGGCCTTTTTCAGGTTGATGATAAAAACGTTTTACTTGTTAAACAGCATGTAGATTATGCTGGTTGTAAATACAGACTTGTATATGGACACTAGATACCTTTGCTTATACTTGAAATGCATGGCTTCCTCTTTATATTCTTCTTGTTACATAAGTGTTTACCCTGGATAATGTTTTATTTTGTTTCACAGAGTGAACCTCTTTATGTTCCTGTTAAATTTCATGATTTACCGAGTGAAAAAGCTGGTAGTGCTAACACTAATGATGCAGAAAATTGTAAGTACTGGATCATTTTTTTAGTATTATCTAATTATTCCATGTCACAATTATAGTCTTGGTTCACTGCAGCTGATCCATTAGAACTATCAGCTGAGAACGGAGCATTATGTCTTTGGCGTGGAGTCATGTGAGTACCTTATTTTTGAATAATAAATAAGGTTATTCACAATTGATGTTTAATTGCACCATTTAATGTAACATCTTTTAGATTTCTCCACATCAGGCCTTATTTAAATGGTTTGAATGGTCTTAAAAACTCTGTGGTACTGCATACAAGAATTAATTCACAGGTGACAAAAAGCAAATTTACTTTTTGTGTCACTGCCTTACCTCTCTGAGCTTCTGTTTGGAAATAATGGAAAAAGTGTACATTTTTGAGGGAAAGTGTCTATTCGCACACCAGCTGCTTGCACCTCTAGTCTGAGGTGAAAATATCTAATGAAGGAATTAATAGTCTTGACCGTAACTTGGTTCTCCATCAGTTTTGTTTTGTACCCAGTGAGAAGGTAGGACCCATTATAAATATGTCAATCATTATTACTTTATTTCGGCTTATTAAAACCATAAAAGTAGTATATACATAAATTAAAACATTGTGATACAAAACAATTCAGGATGATGAAAACATTCTATAAAAACATTGACATACATATTTTGATACTCAGCAGAAGCACTACAGTACAAGTACAACATGAAACTTGAAACACACAAGTTGAAAAAAATCAAGCCTGATCTTATCCACTAGGTCTTGTTACCAACTTTACTGTATCTAATTCTCCATCTACAAAGGAGTAACCTGGAAACAGCAAACGCAGTTTGTTCCTTTGTGTCAGATCTGAGAAGTCTATGCGCTTCCCAATAATGAACTGGGCCCTTAAGTTTGCAATCTGCAATAATCCGCGTTCTTCGGGGCCACCCATAGTCTTCGCAGAAGAAGAGGAAATATTCCTCTGTTTCTTGAAGCAGTGGGTAGAAGGCCTCTGAGACGATAAAGATCTTGTTTTATCCCATTTATATGTAAAAGATCTTGGCGGTAGACAACCAGCCCTAAACTTTATATACAGATTTTTAGCATGTACTGACCTAATCCTGTCCAGATATGGCTCAAAGTTAGGGGTGAATGTATGTTGGAGAAGTTTTTCAGTGATGCACCCCACTTTTTGTTCATTCCATGTTTGCAGCAGCATGGATTTCCAGAAAGCAAGATCTACTTGGTGACTATAGCTCTGCTCATTGTGGTTGGGTAGTGCCACACTTCCTCCATTTTAATGGCTACACAAAGATATTTTACCTTCTTGAGCCATTGGTTGCGTACTCTTTTATCAATGCGAATTATCTCTGCTAAAGCATCTCTGTAAGGCACCAATTCAAGTGTTGTCCATAGACACACAATGTAGAGTAAAGGTTTTAAGAATACTACAAGGTCTATCTTATTTAGTAAAGACTATAGTACAAGTGTCAAACTGATCACCTGACACTTGTACTATAGTCTTTACTTAAATAGGAGAGTAGCCTCCTCCTCCCCACCCAGCATGCCCCGTTCAAACTGGGTTAAAATTTAATACTAGGAAACATCCTTTAAAAGTCAAAAGCAACGTGTGCACAGTACAACCCATCATTTCTATCTTATTTAGTGCCAAATCAAAGCATAGAGGAGTTAGAGGAATACTTGGAGGCATACTAAACAATGACCTAATGAATTAATTGGCACAGCCCCAAACTTCTGCTCCAAATATGGCACCTGCCATCGCAGTGGCCCTATATGCCTTGAGAGCTGGAGATACTGCGCTACTCGAAAAGGCCTTGTATTTCCTTGCTATGGGTGACGCCCTTTATAGTAGAGTGATTCAGAAAAGGGGGTGGTGATGAACAGAGTGTCTGAATTAAGCAGACCACTCTTACCCAGTCCAAAGATCAGGGCTTGATCCATCACCGTTTTTTAGCTCACTGCACCATCCCAGCTCAGAACTTGGCTATATGCAAATTAGTCTGACCCTGGCCCAGTGCATCATGGGAACAGGGCAGACCAAACTACCAAGCCAATTCTTATACTGGGAAGGAAACAAGCTACCGGGGACCGGTTTCTGGCATTTCAGCCGTCTTCGGCCCGGCTTGCTTGAATCCTGATGGTGCAATGAGCAAGGGACTCACATCTGAGTATACCCTTCCACGCTTATGGTGGACAAAAATGATTCAGAAAAGGGGGTGGTGATGAACAGAGTGTCTGAATTAAGCAGACCACTCTTACCCAGTCCAAAGATCAGGGCTTGATCCATCACCGTTTTTTAGCTCACTGCACCATCCCAGCTCAGAACTTGGCTATATGCAAATTAGTCTGACCCTGGCCCAGTGCATCATGGGAACAGGGCAGACCAAACTACCAAGCCAATTCTTATACTGGGAAGGAAACAAGCTACCGGGGACCGGTTTCTGGCATTTCAGCCGTCTTCGGCCCGGCTTGCTTGAATCCTGATGGTGCAATGAGCAAGGGACTCACATCTGAGTATACCCTTCCACGCTTATGGTGGACAAAAATGATTCAGAAAAGGGGGTGGTGATGAACAGAGTGTCTGAATTAAGCAGACCACTCTTACCCAGTCCAAAGATCAGGGCTTGATCCATCACCGTTTTTTAGCTCACTGCACCATCCCAGCTCAGAACTTGGCTATATGCAAATTAGTCTGACCCTGGCCCAGTGCATCATGGGAACAGGGCAGACCAAACTACCAAGCCAATTCTTATACTGGGAAGGAAACAAGCTACCGGGGACCGGTTTCTGGCATTTCAGCCGTCTTCGGCCCGGCTTGCTTGAATCCTGATGGTGCAATGAGCAAGGGACTCACATCTGAGTATACCCTTCCACGCTTATGGTGGACAAAAATGATTCAGAAAAGGGGGTGGTGATGAACAGAGTGTCTGAATTAAGCAGACCACTCTTACCCAGTCCAAAGATCAGGGCTTGATCCATCACCGTTTTTTAGCTCACTGCACCATCCCAGCTCAGAACTTGGCTATATGCAAATTAGTCTGACCCTGGCCCAGTGCATCATGGGAACAGGGCAGACCAAACTACCAAGCCAATTCTTATACTGGGAAGGAAACAAGCTACCGTGGACCGGTTTCTGGCATTTCAGCCGTCTTCGGCCCGGCTTGCTTGAATCCTGATGGTGCAATGAGCAAGGGACTCACATCTGAGTATACCCTTCCACGCTTATGGTGGACAAAAATGATTCAGAAAAGGGGGTGGTGATGAACAGAGTGTCTGAATTAAGCAGACCACTCTTACCCAGTCCAAAGATCAGGGCTTGATCCATCACCGTTTTTTAGCTCACTGCACCATCCCAGCTCAGAACTTGGCTATATGCAAATTAGTCTGACCCTGGCCCAGTGCATCATGGGAACAGGGCAGACCAAACTACCAAGCCAATTCTTATACTGGGAAGGAAACAAGCTACCGGGGACCGGTTTCTGGCATTTCAGCCGTCTTCGGCCCGGCTTGCTTGAATCCTGATGGTGCAATGAGCAAGGGACTCACATCTGAGTATACCCTTCCACGCTTATGGTGGACAAAAATGATTCAGAAAAGGGGGTGGTGATGAACAGAGTGTCTGAATTAAGCAGACCACTCTTACCCAGTCCAAAGATCAGGGCTTGATCCATCACCGTTTTTTAGCTCACTGCACCATCCCAGCTCAGAACTTGGCTATATGCAAATTAGTCTGACCCTGGCCCAGTGCATCATGGGAACAGGGCAGACCAAACTACCAAGCCAATTCTTATACTGGGAAGGAAACAAGCTACCGGGGACCGGTTTCTGGCATTTCAGCCGTCTTCGGCCCGGCTTGCTTGAATCCTGATGGTGCAATGAGCAAGGGACTCACATCTGAGTATACCCTTCCACGCTTATGGTGGACAAAAATGATTCAGAAAAGGGGGTGGTGATGAACAGAGTGTCTGAATTAAGCAGACCACTCTTACCCAGTCCAAAGATCAGGGCTTGATCCATCACCGTTTTTTAGCTCACTGCACCATCCCAGCTCAGAACTTGGCTATATGCAAATTAGTCTGACCCTGGCCCAGTGCATCATGGGAACAGGGCAGACCAAACTACCAAGCCAATTCTTATACTGGGAAGGAAACAAGCTACCGGGGACCGGTTTCTGGCATTTCAGCCGTCTTCGGCCCGGCTTGCTTGAATCCTGATGGTGCAATGAGCAAGGGACTCACATCTGAGTATATCCTTCCACGCTTATGGTGGACAAAAATGATTCAGAAAAGGGGGTGGTGATGAACAGAGTGTCTGAATTAAGCAGACCACTCTTACCCAGTCCAAAGATCAGGGCTTGATCCATCACCGTTTTTTAGCTCACTGCACCATCCCAGCTCAGAACTTGGCTATATGCAAATTAGTCTGACCCTGGCCCAGTGCATCATGGGAACAGGGCAGACCAAACTACCAAGCCAATTCTTATACTGGGAAGGAAACAAGCTACCGGGGACCGGTTTCTGGCATTTCAGCCGTCTTCGGCCCGGCTTGCTTGAATCCTGATGGTGCAATGAGCAAGGGACTCACATCTGAGTATACCCTTCCACGCTTATGGTGGACAAAAATGATTCAGAAAAGGGGGTGGTGATGAACAGAGTGTCTGAATTAAGCAGACCACTCTTACCCAGTCCAAAGATCAGGGCTTGATCCATCACCGTTTTTTAGCTCACTGCACCATCCCAGCTCAGAACTTGGCTATATGCAAATTAGTCTGACCCTGGCCCAGTGCATCATGGGAACAGGGCAGACCAAACTACCAAGCCAATTCTTATACTGGGAAGGAAACAAGCTACCGGGGACCGGTTTCTGGCATTTCAGCCGTCTTCGGCCCGGCTTGCTTGAATCCTGATGGTGCAATGAGCAAGGGACTCACATCTGAGTATACCCTTCCACGCTTATGGTGGACAAAAATGATTCAGAAAAGGGGGTGGTGATGAACAGAGTGTCTGAATTAAGCAGACCACTCTTACCCAGTCCAAAGATCAGGGCTTGATCCATCACCGTTTTTTAGCTCACTGCACCATCCCAGCTCAGAACTTGGCTATATGCAAATTAGTCTGACCCTGGCCCAGTGCATCATGGGAACAGGGCAGACCAAACTACCAAGCCAATTCTTATACTGGGAAGGAAACAAGCTACCGGGGACCGGTTTCTGGCATTTCAGCCGTCTTCGGCCCGGCTTGCTTGAATCCTGATGGTGCAATGAGCAACCCCTTGTTGTAAATATCTTTATAGTAGAGTGGCGCTGCTTTTTCCCAGGACACATTATCAGCCAATCTTACGCCCAAATAATCAAAGCTTCTCACTTTTCCCAAGGGCGCCCTCTCTACCAACATCCTACCTCTTACAAATTGATAAGGATTCAGTGCCATGAAGTTTGATTTTGTAGGGGTTTTCTCTAATTCCCTTGTATTGCAGGAAGATGTGAAGTGATCCAAAAAGCATTGAAGGCCTTGCGGAGTTCTAGAAAGTGTCATCTGCAAACATGAGAATTGAGGTACTAATACCTGTGGATTTGGCCCATCATGATTGCAGTTTGACAACCAATTTAGTGCTCCATTGATGTATAGGTTGAACAGCGGGGTGCAAGCAGGCATCCTTGTCTTACTCCAAGATTGATAGATATCCTCCCAGACAGATCCCCACCCAATTGCCACCTAACCTGTAAAAAGGTCTCACTATGCAATATTTTCAAAATTCTCAGGAGTTCAGAAGGAAGCCATATTTTTCTATCACCATCCAAAGATTATCTGTAGGCAACAGATCAAAGCAGCCCCTTCTTATAAATGGGTCCAATAATGGAACCTCTCCAGGAGGGCGGAATGTCCCTCCCTCTCATGAAGGCATTTCTCAAGGTGTTCAAATAAGGAACCCAGATTTCAGGCGGTGACCAATATAAATCACTAGGGAGGCCGTCAAGGCCAGGCGCTTTCTCCCTATTCATTAGATGCAATGCCTTCACTTTTTCTTCTAAACCAATTTCTAAGTGGATGCCATCCTCATTTACTGCCTCTTTCTTTATGCGGACCACTGTAGAATAGTCATTAGACTGCAATGGATCATTGAGCCATTCGCTGTAGAAGTATGAGAAATAAGCGACTCATGCATCAACTTGTACAACCTCTTCAAGTTGGTTTTCTAAAGGGCGAGTCTCAGTCGCTAATAAGTTCCAGAAGACCTTTATATTCCTGATTTGGAGCAATTCCGTAAGTTCTTCCCCCTGTACTACTTCCCATCTTTTTTTAGCTTAGATCAGAGTTGCCCTATATCCTTTTCTTGTGCCACTAATCTCTCTACAATCACCTTTTAAAAAAAATCTTTTTAACTGCTTCTAGAAGCACAGTTTTAGCAACTTTACATTCTAGAGAGTACCAACCCTGGAGTTTTAGTGGGCAATTACCCTCCGCCCTACCTTTGCAAAGAAGTTTTTCAGCAGCCCATAAGTTCACAATGGATGTTTACAAAACTAAGCAAACACCAGGAGATGATGGACGGAGCTCTCAAACTTTTCAGACACTCACCCCCGTCCTAGATCCAGGTTGAATCCATCATTGTTCTTTAGCTCACATCGCCACCCCAGTTAAGACTCAGCCATATGCAAATCCGTCTTGACCCGGTGCCCCTTGGGAACAGTCCAGACCGAACTGCCAAGCCAGGCCTTCCCTGTACCGGAAACAAGCATCCTGGGACCGGTTTCGGGGTAACACCCCTCATCAGCCAGGCTAGCGTGAATCCAGTGGCAAAGTGAGCAAGGGACCCACGTCTGGGCATACCCTGCCAACTTAGGGCAAACAAAGCAAACACCGGCGAAGTGAGCTAAAGAACAATGACGGATCCAACCCAGATCTGTGACTGGGGCTGAGTGTCTGAAAAGTTTCAGCGCTCCCTCCATCTCCTTATGTTTTCTTTGTTCGCAGTTCGAGGTTGTAAAAAAATTCAAGCATCGCACAAAGAGCAAGTGTTGCAAATGAGCCACTCCCTTACAAGCAAGAGATTGGTAGGTGTGTAGTATGTAGCTAGTGTTCCATTTAGAAGCACACTGTCACAAATCTGTTACTAAAACATGCTCTGGTAGCGCGCGGTCATTTACAGACAGCACATTTTCCATTGACATGACCACTAAATTTGCTCAGTCATACAGTTTACTTATAAACTATGTACAAACGATTATGTGTGGAAATTGGGTTTCAGCAAATATTTCTCATTTGCACATCACAAAATAGTGTCTTTGATTTGTTTTGATCCCACGAAAGTCTTTGGTTCCATCCCACTTCAGTGTTAGAAAACAAGGTTTGTGCTTTCCTAACTCTTTATTTTGAGATATTTGTGCAGTTCATTTAAATTTTGCTGTCCGTTAGAAGAAATGGCATCCCACAGCCTTTCCATTCACACTAGCAAGTGTCACATACTTCACACTTTGCAGTAAGGGAAAGAAAAGTAAACACCAGTCCCAATGTTAAAACAATATGTCAGCAATTTGTCAGAACACTAGACTGACATTTCACCTTTGTCTTAAAAAGCACTGCTAATATGGCAAGTTAAAAACAAATGTTAAAGTCCTCTTTAAAGTGCATTAACCTTTGGCGCTCTTCATGGTGAATTTGGTGGTGTTGCAGCACCCCAGCATTCCTACCTTCAGCTCCTAGGCTAGTATGGGGCCCTCTCGTAGCTGAAGGGGCTGTTTTAGTTATGTCCCCTCCCACCTCTGGGCCCTGACTGCACCACTGTTAGCAACACCCCTGCACTCGTCTCTGTAGTGTGCGCGTTAACCCATTGAGCTATCTACATGGCAGCGTCCTTTTTGGTAGTTGTGCCCCTACTAGTTTGTCTTCGATATGGAGCCAACGATGTTCGGCCAGGGCTCGACTTTGCGCCACCAGGATTCCACACAGTGCTGCAGTCGCCTGCTTCAGCTGTTCCAGCTGAGCGATATCTGGCCAGGTTCAAATCTATCCACTGCCCACGAGGGCACAGGGGCTGCCTAGTGCCTCAACATTTTTGTAGGCCAAGAGATGTGTGCACTGAGAGCTGAATATAAAAAAAATATATACATAAGGTGGTATCGCAGTGGGTTGAACTCTGTCTGGAGGACCACCTCTGAATCTCTCTGACTTAGTCTTTCATCTTTCCAAGATAAATGTTAGGAGCGTCATTGCATTTGATAATTAAAACACCAACTATGCAAGTGCCAGGAGGCAATTAATAATAAAATGTGTGCCGTATAAACAGATAGAAGCTCCTTCAAATCTGTTTATTCCTCTTTTCAAGCTGTTAGTCTCACCGATTATGAATGGTAATAGAAAGAATGTTTGAAAAGATTAGTGTTTTTTTTAAAAACTAATTGTAATTGGAATTAATTACACGTTTTTATTATTGTTTTCCGGTATCTCTGTTAACTACATGCCCTTTATTGTATTTGCAAAAGCCACTAAATGATAACACCTTATGAAACGCATGCCTTTACCACGCATATGCCTTTACCATGTGTGCCTTTACAGCGATTTTCGTAATAAAAGCATGAATGGTAAAGACCTATGTCTGGTAAAGGTTTCACTAGTAAATATGAGTATTTTACAGGTTAAGTATACAATATATATATACACACAAAGGGTATATATTTTTCTGTATAATACATACATTGTAGTGGTAAAGACCGACATTGTAAAGGCATACGAATGGTAAAAAACAATTTACAGGTTGATACTAACACTTTTTTGTTTTTGTATATATATATGAAATAAACGAGCATATTATGAAACTTCTTGTGGGCTCCCTCAACTGTGGTTCCTGTTTCGGTGGATTTATTACGGCTTGCCAAAGTCGTGAGGGAAGGCCCGCTGCGGCTGCAGACCCGCTTCGAGGTCACAGTGATTTTCGAAATTGGGGAAGAAGTCAAGCAGGTGCCTAGCAGGGAGCTGCCTGCTTGAAGCTCTTTCGGACATCTATAAAGCACGGCAGTTGCCTATCAAGACAGTATATCAGCCCACATGGATTTATTTGATTTATTTTGTACGGACTGTCAGCACGCCCACTGGGGTATCATTAACTTGCACTACACATCCCAGAAGGCCTCCATGAGGGCCACGCATACCAGGGAGGGATGATGAAGATTTAAGTGCATTGCTGTGTGCTTTCTTACCTGCTATAATCAACGCCACTGAAGAAGGGATTGTTAACCTGAAACGCGTCCAGCGTGGAGTTTTACCAACTCCGCTGCCTGTTGGGAATGTGACGTTTAGGCAGAAACTCTGATTCCGCAGTGTAGCGGAGTTACCCCTGGCCCACGCCCAAAATCAGACAGGAAATAATCATGTACCTGCTCTGGCATCTCCGGGCTGCCCTCCTCCTTGCCGTACGTGCATCATCGTCGGTCGCAAACCCCAACTTTGTACATCTTCGGAGGACTGGTATTGTGCGTGCGCGCATGAGTAGGCCTCGCAAGACGTACAATGTAGGGGTTTGCGACTGGCGCGGAGGAGACCACGGCGAGGAGGGCAGCCCGGAGACGCCAGAGCAGGTAAGTGATTTATTATTTCCCATCGTTTTTTTTTTTTATTATGGTGGAGCGGAGTTCCTCTGAGTTTTTTTCAACTCCATGGAACTCCGCTTAGTGGCACTCTGCCAACTCCTCCCACCCTTTATATATGCACACACAATTATGTTATGTTACATATATATATATATATATATATATATATATATATATATATATATATATATATATATATATATATATATATATATATATAGATATACACACACACATATATATATATACACATATATATAAATACAGCACGCTTGCCTCGATCCTCCTATCGGGCGAAGAAGGCAAGTGCAGACCCAAGTCGATTAAAAGTGGTTTTTATTGTGCTACCACCCTGTCGCCATGACGCGTTTCGGCCGGAGACATCCGGCCTTGTTCACTCAACAGCGCATGGGCTGTCCATCTGGTGTTTGGCAAAGACGCAAGCAGAACAGTGAGCTGAATGACAAGTCTTACAGTGACCTGATGGAAGTTATTTTTGGAGGGAGAAGCACAGCGAAAACTACTAAAGACAGTGCCGATGGGACTACAAGATCCAGCATTCCAAGCGAGACTCGCCCACTGAGGCAAGAATACTATTTAACCACACGTACAAGAACTGTCTTCGCTGTTTCTTTCCCCAAAGATGCCAAGCCATGAAGAAGAGAGGACATCTCGAAACGCGTATGGCAAGAATTGGCGTATGTTTGCTCTGAAAGGCTCGCTTCCAGTTAGCTGTTGTTTACCGAATAAAGAGGATAAAGCAAACGTTGTGTGGGCGTCTTCTAATTGCGAGCAATTGCATATGGAGTATATTGTGGCCAGCTCTGGCCACGAAGACTGCCCCACTGCCTTCTTAGCAGGTTCGTGTGCCGTGTTCACATGGCATTGAGCGAAACGACGTGCCTGTTCGGCAAAGACGCAAGCAGAACAGTGAGCTGAATTACAAGTCTTACACTGACCTGATGGAAGTTAGTTTTGGAGGGAGAAGCACAGCGAAAACTACTAAAGACAGTACCGATGGGACTACAAGATCCAGCATTCCAAGCGAGATACGCCCACTGAGGCAAGATTACCTACAAGAACTGTGTTAGTTGTTTCTTTCCCCCAAGATGCCAAGCCAATGAAGAAGAGAGGACATCTCGAAACGCGTATGGCAAGAATTGGCGTATATTTCCACTGAAAGGCTCGCTTCCTGTTGTCTCCCGAAAAAAGAGGATAAAGCAAACGTTGTGTGGGCGTCTTCTAATTGCGAGCAATTGCATATGGAATATATATATATTATTGAGCCATATCCATGACATAGATGTGTATATGTCCTACTAGGCTTACTATGGTAAACAGTATTACCTCGATCTCTATTTTCTCTCTGAACTAATTTGCGTTTTGTATCACATGCTTACATTAGGTCAATATATATATGCTTTGATAGGTCCAGCGTGTCATGTGATCAAGAATGCTGTTACGCCGTCTAAACGAGTCAGGCTGGGCACTTGCTTGGTGAATTTATGCACTTGTAAACTGCAATAAAAAGGATTTAATTATCTCCACATCGTGGTCCGTACCTGTGTGATTGCCAAAGGAGAATCGACTACAGAATTGTGGTTTTATATATATGAATAAGGAAGCATATCCGAAACGTGTATGGCAGACATGGCGGAATGATATGCTGTGAGGACGTGTCTCAGCCTGCTGTTGCCTCTCAAACAATAAAGGGTAAACTAAACGTTGTGAGTGGTGCCTTCAACTGGGAGCAGTGTTGTTTGAAATATGTTGAAGTCCGCTCTGACCACGAAGCGCACCTCACTGTATAAGAAACAGGTCCGTGTGCCTCAAGCACATGAAACAGGACAACATACCTGTTTGAAGCGGCATCACGAAAACAGCATGCAGGACCCTTCCGCACAACAACACAACTGAATTTTTAATTGAGGAGGCAGAGGAGCAGCGACATCCACTAGCGATAACACTTTGCCAAGAACTACATCACCCATAATGCCTAGCAAGCATACGCCCAGTGGGGCGGGACAAGAACTTGACATCACCTGGGATAAATTGTGCAAGCTGCTCCTTTTCCCCTTACACGCCAGCCAATGAATAAGGAAGCATATCCGAAACGCGTATGGCAGACATGGCGGAATGATATGCTGTGAGGACGTGTCTCAGCCTGCTGTTGCCTCTCAAACAATAAAGGGTAAACTAAACGTTGCGAGTGGTGCCTTCAACTGGGACATTAGCATTTGATATCTAAGGATCCGGACATAGGTACTTCATTAAGGCCACGACCATTAGTAACCTACAGAAAAACAAAATGTCTTAAAGACCAATTTGTTCAAAGCCACCTGCAGAAGAAACCTAAAAAGAACTGGCTAAAAGAACGACAAAATGGTTTCACAAAATGCAGCAACTACAACGCGTGCAAAATGGGGATTAATACAAAAAACATAATAGACAAAGAAGGCAAAATCTTTAAAATTCAACACAAAATCACTTGCAATACAGAATTTGTAATTTATGTTATAGAATGTGCCTGTGGATAACAATATATATCCACAGGCACTTTGAAGAAGAGAATATTAAAATACATAAGAGAAGTAAAGAACAAAGACTTGAATTATGCTACAGCAAAACATCTGGCTCAGTGGCAAAATAGTGATTGGAAAGCAATGCGATTCTTTGGATTAGAGATGATTCCTCAGAATGAATGTGGAGGTGATAGAACTAAAATAAAACTTCGCTTGAATCATGCTTTACCATTAGATTCAGGATGGCCTTGTAGTATACTGTGGCCCTTATTTTCAGGCCCAGATATTAAGTATCTATTTTCCTTTCACCAGGTGTCCCTTACACTTTATGGTTTGGATGAGACCCCATATTCTATAGCGGTTGAAACATCGGCAATATCAAACGAACTGTAAAATCCAATCCTTTCAAGAGAAGGGTTGTTTTAAAAATTTTGTGTAAACCAAATTGAGGTAGTTTTCCTTTGGTCTTGGGAACCCTTGTTTTCCATTTATAGTCGTATAAAATGTATATGGTTGTTTTTCTGTATATGTCTCTCTTAGTTTTTTTTATACATGGGATATGTTATATTGTGTATATGTTTTTTAATAATATACACTAAATATCACAACAGTTTTTTTTGTTTCAGAATCATTACTTGCATATGATCCCAGGGTTTTCTTCCCACTTCATCCTACCATATTTTGATTTCTGCCATTGTGCTTTTATTTAAGTATACAAATATTTTTTCAAAAGGAACCACGTGTTATGTAAAAAATGACTTAAAGCCATTGTTCTTTTTGAGTAGGTTTGCCTTTTTATTTAGATAATCAAACTGAAGCAGGTGAGGAGTCTGTTCCTGGAGGCGGAGCAGCTAACGCCTAGGGGTAATGCTGTGCGTAAGTGAGGTGATGCCTCGGTTCCTTACTGATGTATGATATCGATAATGAAGTTGGCAGTCAATCGCGAGGCTGTGGTTTCACAGCATCGATGTCGAACCACTGGACCACAGCTGTGACATCTGAGTCGGACAGTGCGTCACAGACGTCAGTGGTGCGGGGCTTGGAGTTCCCACAGTGCTGGTTCTTCGGAGGTGTTGTGTCGTTGTCGGGGCCTGCATTGTAAGTTGCAGTTGGTGCATCAATTGGGCGTCAATTGGGGCACGGTTTCAGTGTAGGCAGCGGCACGGCGTCAGAATTGAAACAGGCGCTGGTTCCGAAGTTGCTCGACTTCGGTTTCTTCTTGTACCACAGAAACTCACTTCCAAGGACCCAGGTACTGGAATTGGCCCCACTTGGCAAGAAGGATTCCTAGCAGATGAACCCGGGTACTACAGGAGAGTTCTTTGATGCCCCTGAGACTTTCAATAAGAGGCAAGCTCAACTTAAGTCCTTGGAGAAACTTTAGAAAGCAGAATGTAGAGAGCAAAGTGCAGTCCTCTCACTCCCAGGACAGAAGCAGCAAGTAGCAGGCCAACACAGCAAGGCAAACAGCAAAGTGGTAGTCCACCCTGGCTGCCCAACAGCTCTATTTCCTGGCAAAATATCCTTAGACCAGAAGTGTTCCGAGTATATGGTGTCAGAGGTCCAGTACTTCTACCCATTTTAACCTTTGAAGTTGGGAAACTTCATTGAAAGGTGTTTGTAATGCACAAGACCAGACCTTTCCTGGCCCTGCCACCAGACACACTATGGGTGGAGGATTCTTTGTGTGGGATGGGCACATTCCTAGTCTGGTTCAAGTGACCGTTCCTCCCACCACTCTAGCTCAGGAAGGCTCATCAGCTTGGTGATGGACCATCAGGATATGCAGGGCACAACTCAGCTCGTCCTGTGTGCGACTGTCTAGAGTCAATTCACAAAGCCCAGCTGTCATCCATACAGAGGCACAGAATGGTTAAGTAAGAAAACTTAGACTTTTTACAAGTGGCATTTTCAGACCTAAAATCTATAAACCACCTTCACTAAAAGGTGTTTTTAAATTGTGAGTCCAGAGACACCAAACTCCAATTTTCTATCTACTCCCAATTGGAAGATTCCCTGGTAAGATGTTACTAGGCATCTTCAATTCTAACCTATGGGAGCAATAGAACTGGCTGTAGTGAAACCCGAGTTCATTCGTTTTTTACTACCAGGACATGTAAAGCTCTCTTGAACGTGTCATTACCTCTTAAATACACTGCACCGTGGCCATGGGGCTAATGAGGGCCTACCTTGGGGGTGCCTTACATGTACTAAAAGGGAAGGTTTGGGCCTGGAGAGTGCATACACTTCCAGGTCGAAAGGACAATTCAAAACTGCACACACGCACTGCAGTGGGAGCAGAGGCAGAGGTAAAGTGCCCAGAGCCCTAAAGCCAGCAAATACAAAAGTCAGCAAACAGTCAAAAATAGGAGTTCAGAAGCAAAAAGACAGGGGAAACCATGCCAACAGATGCTAGATCTAACAGGGGGTCAGCGGTAATATTCCAACACATTCACTTAGCATATGCATAGTAAGCAGAAAAACATGATGATAGGGATTCTCAGATGCATCGAGGAACAGACCGCTGTGTTGCAAAGTCCTAAGGCAGGTTGTTTTTAGCACTACATTGTTGTTTTTGTATCCACCATCGACATTGTGCTAAAATCAATAGCCCAGTTACAGCACATTTTTTCTCACAAGACACTTTTCATTAGTCACCTCAATCTGTGTTGCTTCAATTTCTTTTCTAATTTGCATAAAAGAGATGGCTCACTATTCAGGTTAACCGGGTCTGGTGGCTCAGTGGACTAATTCGTCCACTGCAGAGGCCTGTGTTCGAACTCGTGGTCACAGGTGCAAAACCTGGCGGGTCCACTTAGCCTTTCATCCTTCTGAGGTCGATAAAATGAGTACCATTGAGTTGGGTAACAATAAACATCTGTTATTCAGCGCCAAGATACCTACGGGTGAACGTGCACTTTACAAATACACGTTATGTTATTTTATTCAGTCTCCACTTTACTTTTGTTCAGGGCAACCCATCACTGCTGTCCTAAACACCATTACCTAATATTGTCAAGGTTTAATTTACATTTTTGTTAAGTTATTCGGCAAGTATAGAGTAACAGCAACCAACTCATTGTAGTCTTGGGAGGTTTAAAGATGCTCACAAATGTTAGTTTGTTTTAATCGTTTTATGCTGTACCAATTTGGGCCCAGATGTAGGTAAATGGCATTTACCGATTCGTAAATACAGAATTTTACCGATTCGGTATTTACAAATCGGTAAATGCTATGTAGGTATTTTTACCGAATAATTTAACAAATCGGTAATATTCGGTAATTACCAAATCGGTATTTACCGAGTCGGTAATTGCCATGGATTCCTATGGGCCTTGAGGCCCATAGGAACCTATGGCAATTACCGAATTGGTTAATACTGATTCGGTAAAATTACCGAACTGACAAGGGGGGCAGGGTGTCACTTTGACACCCTGTTGTACCCCTGATTCAGGCTCGTGTGCCATGTGACACACATACATGCCCTTAGGGCATGTATGTGTGCCACATGGCACAGGTGTACATGCACAGATTTACCATCAAATAGTATTTGATGGAAAATAACGAATTCCTAAGGGCATTTGGCACTGTTTTCAGTGCCACCTACTTCCAGATTTACCGATTCGGTAAATTTACTGATTCGGTAAATTTACCGAAATTTACAGAATCGTTAAAAATAGGGCCCCCTACATCTCAAAAACCAAATACCGGTCGTAACGGCCGAAATCGGCCGTTACCGACCGGTATTTGCCCACCTACATCTGGCCCTTGATGTCTTCTGGCCACTCCGATTCTCTTAAAATCTCAGGAGGTTGCAGATTTAAATAAAGACATGCGAGAACGATCTTAAGGCTACTTTGTAATTTCAATGGCTCTAAGTTATTAAGATATTTGTACGTTATTTTGTTTATTACAGCCAATCTAAATACAGTTCCAGATAGAAGTGTTCAGTCTTTCTGTAGTTCTACAGATAGAACTAACTACTCTTTGTCTTCTGTTTTTGTTCTCAAGCTCCAAAGAAGCCTCGTGTTCGGTTCAGTAATATCATGGAGGTTCGTCAGCTTCCAGCGAACCATGCGTTGGAAGCAAAGTTATCTCGCATGTCCTATCCGACTATTAAGGACAATGGATCAATATTAAAGAGCGTTGGAAAGTTAACTGCATGTCAAGTTGCAAAATTCAGCTTTTTCTTCTGCTTTGTGGTATGTTTACATTTGAAAGAATGAAATCAATAAGGTCTTTATCAGCGTTTTAGACGTAATTGTTTTTCCAAGTTTTTATTTAGCTAAAATTGTTTATTGAAGCGCTGTGTTTTGGCTGATGGCAGGGAAGCACTTCACAGCATTATGCCACATATATGCAGTTTTATATGGAAAACAAACCTTAAAATAAAGTTACATTTCCAGCCAACTCTACTTCCTATTAATAATCACGTTCATATAAATGTTCTATTGCTTTTTTCCGGAATGCAATGATTTCTCACTCTTTTAAAAAAAATCTTTATTGTGCAGTCCATATCAAATAACAAAACGTATTACATATCCAGTTATGCAAATTCATAACACAATATATCAAGTCATGACATAGAGCCAATTAATATAAAAAGCAAAACAAAAAAAGAAGATATTTATACCCATAATGAATTTTAACTAAGCCAAAGAATTAATTAAATATTTCACCATTGTGCGCCAAATCTGCATACCTAGTTTTTTACGCTTCAGTGATTTAAGAGAGTAAAGGCTATATTCTAAATTAAAAATATTATAGAATTTAGCCCGCCACATCTCAAACGTAGGGGCTTCTCGCTGCAGCCAGACTGAAGCAATACATAAACGTGTCACCGCGGCTGTAATAAATATAAATATATCTAAATGTATATGTTGTCTGGCCTAATTGTACATTATCACCTATAACCGTCAGCATTAAGTCTCTTGTCAAGCAAATGTATTGTCCTAAAATTTCTGACAAGTATTCTATTTGAAGCCTTAATTGCTGAAGCACTTTGCAATCAGAAAACACTTGAACCGTCCCGTATTTTTCCATACTGCAACTAAAACATTTGCCATCATTCAAACCCCCCCCCCCCCACTTCACCATCTTCAAAGCTGTATGATACAAATCAAAGATCATCTTATAATGTTGTGCTTTCAGATTTGCAGACAATAAGATCTTCCCAGCCATGTCAATTGATTGTTGCACGTACTCTCCCTCGTGTCCCAACCAGGCCCTCCATTTATCTGTCTGTGCGTCCATGTCGTCAGGTTGGGTTTCAATTAGCATAGTATACAAACCACCGAGCCGAGCCCTCCTTCTAATTGCCTTGACTATTGGGAGCTCGATTATTCCTTATTGGGAGCTCGATTATTCCCTCACATATATGATGTTTCAACAAGAAATCCTGAACTTGCAGGTATTTAAAAAATGTATTTTGTTGGAGTCCATATCTATTCACTAACCCTATAAATGAATCTAATGTCCCAGCCTCAAAGAGATCTCCTAATAATGTGATCCCCTTAGCCCTCCAACTCGACATCCTGACATCCCAAAATATAGCAGGAAAAATAACAGACGCATCCAGCAATGTGTAATAGTTAAACCGTGGTATTCCTAACACGTTCCGTACTATCTTCCAAACTTTGTAGGCTGCAAGTACTACTTCAAACCTAGTTTTTAGGTCTCGTAGAGAGACCTATTGCAGTCAAACCAGAAAGCTGAGGATTTGTAGAAGTGCACATGCTCGTGAACGCGCTTCTATCCCCCTGCCTTGCTCTTCAAAGGCTCCCCTTACCATTTGCTCCTACCTCCCCGCCCACTGCTTCACACTTCACGGCCGCCAGGCCGTGACTCGCATTTCTGCCCAGCCCCCCTCCCAGCGCTGCCTTGTTTTCACGGCCGGCCTCCGACCCCACCCGGTCATTGCTTGTTAATTGCACGCTTTCACTTTTACCAATAGCGGCCGCCTCCATACCACCCAGTCCCGCCCTCCCAAGCTTCCATGTTGCTTCCGGACTATAGCGTTAAATGAGCAATGCTTGTTTGTTTTTACAGTGCTTGCTTTTTTTTTCAAATCAGCGCATTACGGTGCGCTTATACTCTTAACAATAGTGGCATTTCCCATCCTGCCCGGTCCCGCCCTCCAAACCTTCACGGACTCTTCGATCACTTCCTTGCAGTCTGCCTGCCGAAGTTTCACGCCAAGCGCTTTGTTTTTTTGTAGAACTTGGCCTTCGGCTTCTGGTACCTCATGGCCCTTATGACTGATTCCTACTCTGATGTTTTCTGCCACACATGGGCACGGCACAATTTCATTTTAGCAGCCGCGCACCTTCAGTTTCTTTTTTCCAGCATTGCAGCTTGCTCCTCTTTGTGTCCTGTGTAATTCCGCTCCAGCGTCTATGCTTGTGGTTCCCTGATCTTTGGTGTGCCTCACTGTTTCTTGGGTCACTTTATATCACTGTCCCAGCATTAGTGCTCTCTCCTTCCCCCCCTCTCTCTGTTGGTGTCTCCTTGAATCTGTGTGCCACACCATTTGTTGTCTGAGCCTCGGCATCAAAGGGTCTGCTCCCACGCCCCATCAGGACCCCCCCCACCTCCGCCACCCTCCCTCGGTGTCACCTCCCATTTGCAATGCAATTGTGGGCCGCAGCACTCGTGCTTTAGTTGTAAACATCTCAAGTTGCAGCTCGGTGCCGCGATTGCATTCAAATGCTTGTTTCATGTACTTCCTTTCATGTTCCTATTTTTTTTCCCCTTCAGGCAACTTTTCCCTTTCTTCTTTCTTCACCTCTCGTCATCATCTTTCCTTCCCTCGTAGTTCATTCCTTTTCTCCCCTTTCCTTCCCTTCTGAGTTGTCGCTTCTCCTCCCATCCTTTCCCTCTGCTTATGAACATCTAAGCTCTTCTTTCCCTCTCTCTCATTTTCCTGTTCCCCTGTGACCTTTCTCTTCGTCCTTCTTCTTCTGATCATTTCTCCTTTCTTTTCCCCTTAATTATGCTGTCCTTCTGAACCCCTTCGTCTTTCCACTCGCTCTCTTCCTATTGTCTTTCCTTTAGCTCTCTTTTCTCTTTCCTGTCTCTCTCTCGCTCCTTTCATCGCTCTTTCTTTTCTGTACTCAGCAGCATTCCACCGGGGGCTGCCGCATCCCCCACATCTCTGTTGAGAATGCCAAGCAGACAAAGCTCGCTGTGTCTCTAAATATTAAACCACAAACTGTTTACCACATATTTTGGACCAGAAACAGAATGCCTCTTTCTAAATATATCAAGGTTTTTTTTCAGCCCGGGCTCACACCCCGACCCTACATGCCTTCGGCACTGCCCTCTTTTCAGCCTTGTTTCCTTTTCTAGCTCCCACCACTCTAACCACTCTCCCCCTCACTCATTCCATTGACATTGTTCCTACCTTCAGCCCCCCTTTTCACCACCTTGCTATTACCCCCATCACGTGAGTCTCTGCAGTCTGTGTGTGTGTGTGTGTGTGAGTGCGTGTGTGTGTGTGTGTGTGTGCGTGCGTGTGTGTCTGAAACAGTTTATCTCAGTGTACACTGGCATGCGAGGACGTGTTTGTATGTGACGACATGGTTGTATGAGAGTATATCTGAATAGTGTTGAAAACCCATCCCTGCATGTGTGCATTGGAAGTGTGTGTGTGTCTGGTTTGTATGCATTCTAAGATCATCGCCTGTGTATATTATATGTAATGTGTAAGTGTGTGTTAACCGATGTTGGTGTATGCATTCAAGAATCCATCTGTATGTGTTTTTGTGTATGATGATGATCTTTTTGTGGTGGTGTTATCTGCATTCAAAGACGGAGTTGGGTGTTTTTCATTTTAATGTATCCTTTGTTTTGTGTGTGTATCATGTCTGTGTGTAGCATAGACGACCATTTATCTGTTTAATAATGTTATCTCACCTATATTTATATAGTAGCATGCATCTGAATTTGTGGTCTGTCTTGACTGTCCATTTCTCCAATGCTTTTGCATATTGTGTTGACCGGAGTTGATTTTGTGCCATTTGCTGTGTCTAATGCAGTGTGTATTTTATCAGGTACTTTTATCTGGGGCTATGGGAGAAACTGAAAGCCATTAGTCGTCCATTGTGTGAGGTGCCACCACAGCATCACTCAGCACCACCACAGCATCACTCAGCACCACCACATTATCACTCATCACCACCACAGCACCACTCGGCACCACCACAGCATCACTCGGCACCACCACAGCATCACTCGGCACCACCACAGCACCACCACAGCATCACTCAGCACCACCACAGCATCACTCAGCACCACCACAGCATCACTCAGTGCAACCCCAGGTTGTAGGTGTCACATTTGCGAAAGTTATAACTATTGGCATTGTAAATGACAAAGCTATTAATTTAGCTATTTTCAAAACCAGCAATTAAATAAAAAAAATTGTCATTTACAAGACCAATAGCTCAAACTTTCCTAATGCGAGACCTATTGCATTGCAAATGCTTGTTTAAAAATAATGTGGTTCATAAAACTTAACTAAGAAGTTTCTGGCTTCTACTCCTAACAACATTTGGTATAGTGACGGTGTTTCCGCTATCGATTCCTCTTCACCTGTCAACAATAACCGCATGTTTTGAAGAATACATACATAATAGTAAAATATAAAATTAGGAACAGACCACCCCCCGGATTACAGGGTAACATCATCTATTTAAACACTTGTCATGCTTTTCTTTGTCTCCATATAAACCTATCACAAATACATTGCACTCCCTGAAGTTGGTTTTTAGTTAATTCCAATGGGACCGCCCTAAAATAATACATAACTCTAGGAAGAATAACCATCTTCAACACATTGCATCTTCCCACCATCGTAAAATGCAAACATTCTAGTCGATCTAACTGCTTTTGAATCCCATAAACAATACTAGACTAATTCACTTCAATCAAGTCCTGCAATGACATTCTCACTTTAATGCCTAAATATGTAGCTTCTTCCCTCACCCGTACATCTCCCGGGCATGCCAGCTTAGTACATATAATCTGTGTTTTAGAGGCATTTAAAGTATATCCTGAGACCTTGCCAAATATGCCAGCTAATCTTTCTATCTCAATGACTGTTGCCGCAGGGTCTGAAGATGCCACCGCTATGTCGTCTGCATAGGCTAGGACACGTACCCGATATTGTCCACAAATCATAGATTTTGTTGGACCCGGCCCTTTGGGCAGGTTCACCCCGAGACTTTTTGCTTTTTCCTAGCCTGTTTCTTCAACCTGGTGTTTGTGATTTTAGGTCTCTGCGCACTTTTTCACTGTGGTACAGTGTAAAGTGCTTGAGCTCTCTGTGTATGTGTGGTGAGTGACCTGCCCTCCCATGGGAATGAATGGGGAATATGTATGCCCATGGTAGTTCCTGATGTGTGGGGAGTGCAGGGGCGAGTTTGGTATGAGAGAACTCGTGAGACTGAATGCTGTGAAATGGTATATGCGACATGATTGTGTCTAGTCTAGAAGTGCCACTTTTAGAAGTTGGCATATTTGTGTAATTTGTGTCTGGCGTGTGATTGGCTGGTGAGCCTGGGTCAGGAGTGCCTGGGCCTGCTTGTGGATTGACTGTCTGGTTTGAGGGTGACAGGGGCTGGAGAGCCCAGGAGGTTGTCTGAGTCAGCCCATGGATGAAAGGCAGCATCTGCTGCCAGGTAAGTGGGAGGAGATGGCACCTGATAGTGAAGGGCTGTGCATGCCTGACCACAATGCTGGCTCCACCCCCCCGCTGGGCGACTGTCACCTCTGTCCCTGATACTGAAGGGACTTCCCTATAACCAGTCCTAGCTGGTTCTCACACTGCCTGCACAAAGACTTCAAAGACTTTTCTGTGTATAAGAAGGGGCTGTGTCCCCTTCCAAAATGTTCTTGTTTCTGACTTGAATCTACCAGGGGCGGGCGCTGCCCAGCCCCTGGATGCCTGGAGGACTTTTTCCTTGGGAGCTGCTTGCTCCATCTTTCTGAGATCCAGGATTCCCCCTTTTATCTTTGTGGACTGTTTTTCTGTAAGTACCTGGTAGGACTTTATTTCCTCTGCAGCAGAGCGCTGTATTGCCAGGAGGAGCGCTTTATGGATGCTGGTGATGTTCTCAGCTGATGGGGGAGCCTGGGTGCTGAGCAGCGTGGCGCTGCGGACCTTCCCGAGGGAATCCCCCTCGTAGGGATTCCCCCCCTCCTTTTTATGCCTGCTGAGGTTTTGTTATGCAGGTGCCACCCTGCGTCTTTGGATTTAATTTAAAAACATGGAGGGTGCCCGAGCCGCTATTTTTATATTTCTTTTAATTTAACTCGAGGGAGCCCACCCCTCGGTTAATTAGCCCCCAGCCTACAAGTGCCTGAAACGGGCCGCCGCACTGCCCGCGACGACCCGGAAGTGGTTGGCCGGCCGGCCAATTGCAGCGCGGCCGGCCGGAAGGCCCGCCCCCGCAGCCCGAGAGAGAGAGGAAGTGCGGCCGGGAGAAGAGGCGAGAGGAGTGATGGCCACACGGGGCTCCCGTGATCTGGAGGGAGCCCCGGGAAGTGAAGGAAGCAGAGCGGCATGAGAAGAAGAGCCGAGGGGGCGCGAGGCATATTGCCGGTGCCTGCCCCCACCGCGAACACAGAAGGTGCCGGTGCCTGCCCGGAGGAGCCCCGGTAAAGCCGAAGACAGCCCGTGAGTAGACAGGGCTGGGAGGGGCTCAGTGAGGCTTCTGCTGGTGCGGGAGGACGGGCGCAGGATGGAGTACCTTTAGGGCGGCCCCGGATGGCAGCGGGCCGCCCCACCGCTACAAGGAAAATGTTGCCAGAGCCTTCGTGGCTCCCAGCCCTCATTAGCGTTTCTTGAGCCTGAGAGGCTCTTGGGGGCATAGGTTACTGAGTTCCCCAAGAGGAGCTCCAACAGTGGGGCATGTTTTCTTTTTGAGCCCCGTGTGGCTCCAACGCAGGCCATATTTGTTTAAGGAGCCTAGATGGCTCCCTGGACGCCTCAGGGCATATTGTCGATGCCCGTCCCCTCCTGGGCTTGTGTCGTTCTAGTGCCAGTGAAAGCACCATTGTCATTTTCAGAGCCCCTGAGGCTCCAGCGTGATTTAGGGTGCCATTGACCTCTCCTAGAGGGCCCCTTGGGACACATAGTTCCAGAGCCTGTGTGGCTCCAACGTTCTGCGCAGTGTGGTGTAAGCACCTGTGTGGCTCCAACGATTGAGCACAGTTTGCGCCTAAGGGTCAGTGAGGGCCCTGGCGCAGTTTTGATGATTCCCAGCTGCCCAGCAAGTAGTGGGCACCTGCTACGTTTAGGTTTTGCGCCAGTGGCGCACCCTGATTGGCGCTGCTTGGCAGCGCGCCCTGGCATTTGGACCCAGGGCACCTTTGCCCCAACAAGGCCAGTTGGCCTAGGGACTGCCACAGGTGGTGGCTTATGTAAGTTGTGCGCAATGTGGTTATCTGCTATGTCTAGGATGGTAACTGCCTACTATGTGATTTTTGCGCTATTGTATTGCTCTGGCACCTCTGAATGTTTTAGGCATCATGTGTCTTCTTGCTATTCACCTCTGAATGTATTTTATTGCATCATGTGCTTTGTTCTTAACACCGCTGAATGTGTAGGTGTATGCATCATGTGTTTCTCTTTACTACTCCTCTGAATGTATATTTATGCATCATGGGTAATGTGTTCTTTCCTAGACCCCTAAACGCTGTGTGATACTTAGGTGGTTGTCCTTACACCTCTGAATGTTTTAGGCATCATGTGTTTTTCCTTTACTACTCCTCTGAATGTGTTTCATGCATCATGGGTAATGTGTTCTTGTTTATTCCCCTAAATGTATTTTATTCTTAGGTGGTTGTTCTTTTAGTACAGGTGGTCCTAGTGAGGTCCTGGTTCCTGTTACCAGTGGATACTGGTTGTGATCTTTTGATTACCATTTTATGTTTATTTTTCTTTATTCTAGAAGTGCTATATCTGATTCTGACAGGCGCCCACGTGGCCCTGTCCTGTGTAAATAATCCCATGTGAATATTGCCCATGCCAGTTGGCACAATGTATATGTGTGATTTTATCTGATGTGTTTTTACAATACAAAAGTTATTTTTATAATAACCTTGTGTGGAGTTCCTTTTGTGGTGTGCCTAGTATGTTGTTGCTGTTGTGTGCTGGCGCAAATGCTTTACACATTGCCTCCGAGTTTAGCCTTACTGCTCGTGCCAAGCTACCAGGGGGTGAGCAGGGGTTATATTGGCGTGTGACTCCCTTGCCCTGACTAGAATGGTGGTTTCTGCCTGGCTTTGGCGTCAGCCTTAGCCTACCAGAAATAGCCAGTTCTAACAGATTTGATACGCTCATTCTGCTCCATCATGACTAAAAAGGATTAATATATATTGCAAATAGTAACGGGGAGCAAGGGCACCCCTGCATTGTCCCCCTACTGATCCGTACCTGCTCGGTTTCCCTACCCATTACACAGATCCTGGCTCGTGGTGACTTACACTTACTTTGTATTGCCCAGATATACTCCTGTTCAACCAATGCAATGATTTCTTATGGGTTTCCTTAGTTTGGGTAATCTTATTTACTCTCCTAAAGTTAGACTAATGCTAGTGCTACATGCGGTGGTATGATGATTTTGGAGTGTGACATTTGATTACTGATTTCAGTGGGGTTGAAGATGATAAAGGAACTTCCACGAAAGTTACCTGGATGAAACATAGATTAAACTGTAGCGTGTATCACAGTATGAAAGTGAAGATTGGGTAGAAATTGACTCATTTCCTTAAAATATGTAGACCTTTCAAAGAGCTTAATAGCTGTAAAATAGCACAGTTAACATCAGCCACTCACATCTGCTGTACTCTGCAGATCCCTAGTGTGAATCTAAGTAAGATTAACTCTGCCTTCCCAATGCTGTGCTGCACCTCCAGTAGCTTTGGCTCCATTGCGAAGTTGAAACGGGCTAGGGTGACATTTCTAATTCTCTTGGGGCCTTCTTTGGCATCAATTTTGAAGCCGATAGCAATGCTGCCTATAGACCCAGTTCCATCACTGACAAGGGAGTCAATACAGGAAAGTATCTTGGGGAGAGCAGTTGGCCTAACGGCTAGGCGGTAGACCTCGAATCTGGGTAACTGGGTTCGAGTTTCGGCAGTGACGCTGAACATCCTGTGATTCTGGGCAAATCACTTAATCTCCCTGTGCCTAACCAAAACAAGCATTTGCAATGCAATAGGTCTCGCATTAGGAAAGTTTGAGCTATTGGTATTGTAAATGACACATTTTTAGGTCTCGCCTGGACATCGCATCCGAAGGATGCGTCCAGGCTGGAGACTTAAAGCTGCCTGACACGGGGGAATGAGGGACAAGAAACTGTGACGAGCTTATCCTGGCTGGATTGAGCTGCGTGCACGCGCGTCAACATTCACGCATGCGCACATCACAGCCACACGCATACACAGCACTCACGCATGCGCACATACACACGCACACCCCCGTCACCTACACGCATACACAGAGACCCCTCCACACACACCAGCCCCTCTCCTCTCGGCTCCACACACACGCACACGCATTTACACTTACACAGACACGCAGGCACCCAGACAGGCAACCCCCCCCCCCCGTCACACACACGCATACACACAGACTCCAGGACACATACACACACACATGCACGCTCACACACATACACAGTCCGCCGCCGCGCGCGCACACAGATGCCCCCCCCCCCCCCAACAAGGCGAAGCCCCACTCACCGGCATCCTCAGTGCAGCGGCTCCCACCGGCAGCAAGACTCTTCTTCCCTTCTTCGGCACCGGAGCGCAGGGTAGGCTCCTGCCTGCTCCGGTGCGCCAAACAATCGCGGCTCTTCCGTGGGAGGCGGGGTAGGCTCCCGCCCTCCTACTTCCGGTTGTCCCGCCCGGCCTGCCTGACTTCCTGGTCGCAGGCCGGCGCAAAACGCTGCATAAAAAATGCGCGCGTCCCCTCCAGCCACTGGCGTAGCTAGGGGGGGGCGAGGGGGGCGGTCCGCCCCAGGCGGCACTAAGTTGCGGGCGGCGGCTGCGCAGGATTTTGGTAGGGAGTCAGTCGGGACTGAAAGGGACAGTGATGTACAAGCCGGTCACCCGTCACCCCCGACGTCCGGCTATAACTGAGCAGCTGGCACTGCACACGTGTTGGAAAGTGCAAGCGCACATGCTTGCAAATACTGCACCACCTACCTTAGTGGTGGTGCAGGGCTCGGCCTACAGTGTATGTGGATCCCAGGGCCGTCAATCTGGTAGCGCGCGAAAGCGCTAATGACGGCCCTGGGAATCTTTTTCAGCCAGTCCCCGCGCTGTACAGAAAAATATACTAGTTACGAGCACCACCGCCATGGCCTCTCTTTAGTGGATTCGCTGCAGTGAAGAGCGATTTACAGGCAGCGATCAGACAATCCAGCTGATTAAGAACAGCAGCAGTCTGAGTCTCACAAAGTTCGAGACCGACCACCGCACCGCTTCGAGAACCCCGACCGGGCTGTGAGTATTTACTACATATAGTGCTAATTATCCCTGGCGAGGCGCTAAAATATTTATTAGATAAGAATGATTGTAGTAAAATACCTCGTCATTCATGGCCCACTTCTCAATTTGGAACAACAACAATATTATTACCGGAACACTTTGACCGTCACTTATGAGTTAATATAACAGATTGAAAACGCTTTTCCGTTTGTTCTTTTTTTACACCTGTCATTTTCTCAGAGTTTTACATACACGCTAAGCACATGGTCTTTGATTTGTGACTGCTTTATCCGCTACAAAACATAGCCAAAGCTCTTTCAGTGCAAGCTTCCATACAACACCAGATTTTCCCACATAAATGTCAGACAAAGACAACATCCTGCCTATTTATCACAGGCAGAGTTTCACTCCTAGTCGTTTAACCACCAGCACTTTTCAGGAGTTTTACAAACGTCCAAAGTTAAGACAAATCCCCGAATGCTACTTATTATTGACTTAACAACAGCCTGCACTTGCTTAAGGCGTCATACTTGAAATGGGGCCACTTAGCTGCTGTTAAGAGACGTACAACATACATTACTTTTCCTTTGCACGTAGTTGATGTGGGATAAATGTGTTTTTAACCTATGAGGCTTGGTATTTTGTTGGAAAAAGGTCACATACAGTGACAACCTTGATGTTGATGAGCGTTTGAAAGCATACTGGGTGAGTGCACAGTTAAGCTTTCTTGCACAAGGCACACAACTAACTAAATCGACTTTTAATGCTTTTGTAAACAGTGAGTGCAGAGTGACAGTGAGTGCAGAGTGACAGTGAGTGCAGAGTGAGTGCAGAGTGGCAGTGAGTGCAGAGTGGCAGTGAGTGCAGAGTGGCAGTGAGTGCAGAGTGACAGTGAGTGCAGAGTGACAGTGAATGCAGAGTGAGTGCAGAGTGACAGTGAGTGCAGAGTGACAGTGAGTGCAGAGTGCGTGCAGAAACAGTGAGTGCAGAGTGCGTGCAGAGTCAGAGTGAGTGCAGAGTGACAGTGAGTGCAGAGTGAGTGCAGTGACAGTGAGTGCAGAGTGACGAGTGCGTGCAGAATGACAGTGCGTGCAGAGTGCGTGCAGAGTGACAGTGAGTGCAGAGTGCGTGCAGAGTGACAGTAAGTGCAGAGTGCGTGCAGAGTGACAGTGAGTGCGGAGTGACAGTGAGTGCGGAGTGACAGTGAGTGCAGAGTGACAGTGAGTGCAGAGTGCGTGCAGAGTGACAGTGAGTGCAGAGTGAGTGCAGAGTGACAGTGAGTGCAGAGTGACAGTGAGTGCGGAGTGACAGTGAGTGCAGAGTGCGTGCAGAATGACAGTGCGTGCAGAGTGACAGTGCGTACAGAGTGCGTGCAGAGTGACAGTGAGTGCAGAGTGCGTGCAGAGTGACAGTAAGTGCAGAGTGAGTGCGGAGTGACAGTGAGTGCGGAGTGACAGTGAGTGCAGAGTGACAGTGAGTGCAGAGTGACAGTGAGTGCAGAGTGCGTGCAGAGTGACAGTGAGTGCAGAGTGAGTGCAGAGTGACAGTGAGTGCAGAGTGAGTGCAGAGTGACAGTGAGTGCGGAGTAACAGTGAGTGCAGAGTGCGTGCAGAAACAGTGAGTGCAGAGTGCGTGCAGAGTGACAGTGAGTGCAGAGTGACAGTGAGTGCGGAGTGACAGTGAGTGCGGAGTGACAGTGAGTGCAGAGTGACAGTGAGTGCGGAGTGACAGTGAGTGCGGAGTGACAGTGAGTGCAGAGTGACAGTGAGTGCGAAGTGACAGTGAGTGCGAAGTGACAGTGAGTGCGAAGTGACAGTGAGTGCAGAGTGACAGTGAGTGCAGAGTGAGTGAGTGCAGAGTGACAGTGAGTGCAGAGTGACAGTGAGTGCAGAGTGACAGTGAGTGCAGAGTGCGTGCAGAGTGACAGTGAGTGCAGAGTGACAGTGAGTGCAGAGTGACAGTGAGTGCAGAGTGACAGTGAGTGCAGAGTGAGTGCAGAGTGACAGTGAGTGCAGAGTGACAGTGAGTGCAGAGTGCGTGCAGAGTGACAGTGAGTGCAGAGTGACAGTGAGTGCAGAGTGACAGTGAGTGCAGAGTGAGTGCAGAGTGGCAGTGAGTGCAGAGTGGCAGTGAGTGCAGAGTGACAGTGAGTGCAGAGTGAGTGCAGAGTGACAGTGAGTGCAGAGTGCATGCAGAGTGACAGTGAGTGCAGAGTGACAGTGAGTGCAGAGTGACAGTGAGTGCAGAGTGCGTGCAGAGTGACAGTGAGTGCAGAGTGACAGTGAGTGCAGAGTGACAGTGAGTACAGTCACTCAGCACCACCACATTATCAGTCAGAACCACCACAGCATCACTCAGAACCACCACAGCACCACTCAGCACCACCAGAGCATCACTCAGCATCACTCAGCACCACCACAGCACCACCATAGCACCACTCAGCACCACCACTGCATCACTCAGCATCACCACAGCCCCATTCAGCACCACCACAGCATCACTCAGCACCACCACAGCACAAATATGTTCTCTCAATGTTTCAAGCTTTATTACAAATGTCACAAAAAGATGTTAATATTTCACTTCTGTTCTTGGATTTTGTTACAATAAAATACACTGAACATAATCTTCACAAAAGTTATTTACAAAAGTTTAAGCTATTGCCATTATAAATTACAATCACTTTTATTAAGTATTAAAAAAAATTAAAAGCCATTGTTATTTGTAATATCAATACATCTAAGTCACGTAAATACAAATGTTGCATTACAAATGCTATAGGTGTCACATTTGCGAAAGTTATAACTATTGGCATTGTAAATGACAAAGCTATTAATTTAGCTATTTTCAAAACCAACACATAAATGAACATTTGGTGAATTTCCATTAAAATATTTGACTTTTTTACTAAGATATTATTATACTGTTTTATGCAAACAAAATTTAGATACTGCATAAATAACTTTAATAAAACATATTTTATATGAAGCTTTTTATGTAAAAAAAAAACTATAGCATAAAGCAAAAAACAATTGCCATTTACAATGCTAATAGCTCAAACTTAAATAATGCGAGACCTATTGCATTGCAAATGCTTGTTTATTTATGTGTTGGTTTTGAAAATAGCGAAATTAATAGCTTTGTCATTTACAATGCCAATAGTTTTAACTTTCGCAAATGTGACACCTATAGCATTTGTACTGCAATATGTGTTGTATTTACGTGACTTAGATGTATTGATATTACAAATAACAAAGGCTTTTAATTTTTTAAAATAATTAATACTTAAATAAAAGTTATTGTAATTTATAACGGCAATAGCTTACACTTTTGTAAATAACTTTTGTGAAGATAATGTTCAGTGTATTTTATTGTGACAAAAATCCAAGAACAGAAGTGAAATATTAACATCTTTTTGTGACATTTGTAATAAAGCTTGAAACATTGAGAGGACATATTTGAACCAGTTGTTGTTGAATGGTTGCGCAGATTGATGGAGAAGTGTGGCTCCATGATTAGAGCAGCAGACCCTGATGCAGAGGTCTAGCCCGGGACCAGGGTTCAATTCCCCGCCTCGGCGAGTCTTGGGCTCAAAAATTCCACGGACCTGATAATTCTCGCCTCGGTGCCTATTCCAATCATGGAGTCCCACTCTGCAACTCTGGGCAATAACTTGCTTAATCTCCACAACGGCCCCCACAACGCTAAGGATGCCTGGCCTCCACCTTGGGGGTGCCCAGGAGTGGACGCCTCACAGGGAAAGCCAGGATGGGTTCCACAGCGGTATTCGTACAAGCTCCTTGAGACCCTTGCGGGTGAGTAGTGCGCTATACAAGTATCAATTTACATTGATGCTGTGGCGTTCAGTGATGCTGTGGTAGCGCATATTGATTTTGTGGTGCCCCTGAGTGATGCTGCGGTGATGCGATAGATAGAGTGAGGGCGATAGAGAGAGAGATGGATAGAGAGAAAGAGAGAGAGAGATGGATAGAGAGAGAGAGAGATGGAGAGAGATGGATAGAGAGAGATGGATAGAGAGAGATGGATAGAGAGAGATGGATAGAGAGAGAGAGAAGGATAGAGAGAGAGAGAGAGAAAGAGAGAGAGATGGATAGAGAGAGATAGAGAGAGGGCGATGGATAGAGATAGAGTGAGGGCAATGGATAGAGATAGATAGAGTAAGGGTGATAGAGTGAGGGTGATAGATATATAGAGTTGTGGTGCCGGGCACTGTGGGGCGCGACAGCCACAGATGAAGGGCAAGAGTGATTTGCACATGGGGGGTGGGGGTTAGAGGCACCAGTTCGGCAATATGGGGAAACACTGGGTTGTGTGGTGCACGCTGCTGTTAGAAGGGGAGAGAAGGCAACTTCTGGCAGCAGAGGCCTGCGTTGTGCCCCTGACTCAAGGTCTGGTGGTCTGCGTGGCGCAACAGAGCTTGGTAAAAATATGCCCTCCCTATCTTGATTAAACTCCGTTGTGTGTGTCCGTTTAAGCTCTTCTGTTGTATATACTCCAAGAAACGCAGGGCACGTTAAATATATAAATAAGCAAAACAGTTGTGTCCTACTTTCTCACGCTCTCTTAAAAGAAAACAAAAAAAGAACAAGCACCGTGAAAGTAAACTAGAGCAGCAATGGCACTCACTCAAGAATCTTCCCTGCTCTGCGTAGCTCCAGTCAGACCTCTTGGCTGTAAAATAAAGGATAATAAAGAGGGTAGTTTCTGTTGGGGCTACTCGCTTTTGTAGCAGGGACGATAAAGTAAGTAATATGCCCCCCAAAAGATGCTTAGGAAAAAAAAGCAAGCTCCGTGGAGCGGATCGCAACCCCCAATTACGCTGACACGGCCGCAACTCAAGCGGAGTTGTCGATCTACAGGCCAGCTGGCAGGTCTACCGCTAATGCGAGCTGCACCTTTTACTCGGGCACAATTAAAGGCATAGTCCTGCTAGCAGGTCTACCACTGATACGAGCCGCTCCTCTCACTCGGGCACTGTTATCAAATGCGCGGGCCGACTCGCTGGGCTACCGCTGATGCAAGCTTTACTTCTTTGATGATTCCTTCGCTGTTGCATGCACTGGATCATGGCTTCACTTATTAATGCGGCGAAGTTGTCCCACTGCCAAGCCACGGCTTACAGCGGTTCTGGTCCCAATGGAACGTCTCCTCAGGACTTGGGCCGAATTAGTGAAAGTGAGGCACGCAGTACTTGGATGATCACGCTGCTAGCTCCCATGACGGCCACAGGGCCGGGCAGACGATATGCAGACACACTCACACCATGTTTGCAGCGCCTGAACTGTATTTTTATTAGCGCAGAAGTTAAAGTGCTTGATCGTTGCCAGAAGTGGGCAGAAGCCATTTTATGCATTTATGAAAGTTAGAGCTATTGGCGTTGAAATTGACCATGTTTTACTTCTTTTATTTTGTTTACACTGGAATGTATGTTGTATGTATGTGTTTATTTTCAGAAGGCTGCGCTTGATGAATCAGATGTCCATTTAAGAGACTCAGGCTGTGTCTAGTGGAAAGAGACATCCACAGGGATGGGCACTTCAGATGTGCCACCCCAAGTGGGGCTTGTTAATGCTGTTTTTTTTCTCATGTTCCTCCCGCACCGACAATGCATAAGTTCCGGCCTGTGAGTGTTCATTTAAAAAAAAATCTTTTAATTTTTTTATTTTACAGAGTTTTATATAACGCGAACTTGACCCGAATTGGCTATCAGCGCGCTTTACATAGCACCAGTTGAGTTACATGAGGACAATTTTTAAAAAAATGTGTTTTTGTTAGGCGCGGGGAGATTAAGTGATTTGCCCAGAATAACAGGATGTTCAGCGTTGTTGCCGAGACTTTTGGCAGGAAGGAATCCTGCATATGGTGATTTAATGAAGGGCATGGGCGTTATATCTGCTATACCTGAGCAAAGGGTGCTGTCCAAAGCAGCTCATAGACACGGAGGCCATGCCCTGCATAAATTATTAGAGGCGTGTACTCCGGGAGCTTGCTGGAGCGCGGCCTCAGTGAAGTGGTTAATGCTCATAAAGTGAAACAGCAGGAAATGTGTGCGAAGAGTAAAATAAAAGGAAGAATGAAGTGTCAGCGCTATACTGATAATGGCAGAAAAAGGCCACTTTAAAGTAAATAAATAAAATAGCGTGGTCAAGTAGCACAAAGGCAATCAGTGTGGAAGAGTGGCACGTGCGAGTAACAGGCTGCACAGCTTTCTTTGTTGAGAGCGACCGTGGGAGGGCACTTAATGGAAATAAATAAGCATAACAACGTGGACATGCAATACGAAGGTTATGGATGTGGGGGAGAGATGAACAATGATGCATGTGAGTAAGTGACAGCACAGCTTTTTTATGAACACGGTGCACGGGGAGAAGAGCGGACCACGCTGATCAAAGAAAACCATGCATAAGTGCACCAACACAAAGGGTACAAGGGAACCGGAGGGGGTGGGAGCAAAGGCAACAGGGACAACAGTGCTTGCAGACAATAGATATTCAAAACGAGAGCTGTAGTGGGCAAGCGAGCAAATGCAAGCTTGGTGAGCCAACTGCAATGTGCCGCGCGGCCGCCATTTAGTGTGAGGCGGGGGAGCGGATCCCTTTGAAGTGAAGCTCTCGGCATTGCACGCCCTCGCTGCCGTGAAAGTGAAACAGCAGGGATGTAATTAGAGGGGAGGAGAAGTGAGGCCGAGCACGCGCTGGGGGGAATGCCTGAGGCCGAGCGCACGCTGGGGAAGCTTCAGATGCCTGTGGGAGGGAGGCTGATGGGTTTAATGTGGACGCACATTCCGCACGAGTGCACCATATGAACTGGACGCAATCCGCGATGGTTTCAGAGCTTGGTTTGCCCTCTATACTCTTGTCTATTTATCCCTTACGGGATAGAATAGTCGAGACCTAAAAATGAATGTGTCCTCCTGTAATGCAACTGGTGCTATGTAAATCGCTCAGATACCCGATTCAGGTGAAGTTTGCGCTATATAAAACTCTGTAAAGTAAAATTAAAAATAAAATCATCCGTGTTGCAAAACTGGGCTTTTCAAGGCAACAAAGAAAAACAGTTCACAGCGCATGTATGCTTTTTTATAGCCCCCACTCCAATCCACAAGAAATGTTTGCTAAAAGGAGCTTACATCCAGCCCCCTTGCTTTCCTTGCTTTTCATTGGTTCCCGTGCTTGGCACTTAATTTTGAAGCCGAACTTTTTAAAAATGTTTTGCTTGCACAGTACTTGTTTTAAAGTCCGCGCCGCGGAAACTACGGTTTTCAATAGGAACAAAAGAATATTTCTTGTCCCTCTTGGTGGCGTACTTGCAGCCTGTGCCCGTGTAAATTATAGACCGCACTTCTGCAGCCTTATAATCATCCGGCCACTCCTCGAACGCACACAGAATTACCAGTGGTGATTGCACGCCTCAGATGTAGTGACTTGCTATTCACTGCATGATGCTCTTGTTGAACGTATTTATTTAATCAGGGCACAAGTCCTAAACAAGCATATACAATGCAATGGTCTCTGCATTATTAAAGGTAGAGCTATTGGCATTGCGCATGAAATTAAAAAAAAAAAAAAATTACATCTTAAATGGCATTGTCATTTACATTTCCAATAGCTTAATCGTTAAATAAATGGCATTGTCATTTACAATGCCAATAGGTTAATCGCTCGCAAATGCATGACCTATTACATTTACACCCACACAGAGCCACACACACAAAGCCACCCACACACACATACAGAGCCACACACACAGAGCCCCCCACATACACACACACACACACACACACACAGAGCCCCCTCCCCACACACACACACAGAGCCCCTACACACACACACACTGTCATCTGTGATATCACAGAACTCCTTGGTGCTTGATAAAATCTGATATACTTTTATAGGCGGTAGAAGATGGAGGAAGCAACGGAGCAAGATGAACCCAGACAATAAGACTTAAAAGAACAAAAAGAGAAAGGTAGCATGGATGTCAGTCTACAAAGGCCTTCCAGAGCAGAGGTGATTGATAAATTAGACCTCAAGGGGATCATGCTCAAGAGAACCAGAGAAGTGACAGGCACCCCAAGATGTACGAACAGTAGGTGGGAGGCTGTGGTGTTTCGACCAGAGCTGTGACTTTGGAACTGAGATAGCAGATTTGAGTCTCTGCGTTGGCTCAACAGCCTGTGATTTTGGGCAAATCGCGAAGTATATCTTTGCCAAAAAAAAAAAACTGGCAAAGCCAATAGGTCTCGCCTATGACAGATCTAATAGATATAGATATGTCCATTTTTTTACCAATGTTGCACAGAAGTGGAGCTGTTGAGTAACGAGGTTGAAAGTACATTTTGTTTTAAAAAAGTGCTATGACTCCGCAAGCATAGACCGTGTCATAGCACTTTAAATTTTTTTACAGTGCTTGTTTGCACTGCAGCAGGTGCTTTTACGTGCTTTAGTCAACACTCAAGTGCAAGTATTAAAATCTATTGGCTTTGGAGGTGGATTATTTTTAGATTTGTATGACACTTCAGTTAGCTAGCTAGCTAAGATTCCGTACTTTGTTCATGAACGTGTGAAGCTGTGGAATTAATGGCTCATTTAACCCACACACTGTGGTTGAGATTGTGCTTCCATTGTTATTGCAAATAGGTGCCTCCTGTGATGCTACAGAACCGCTGAGTGTTGGAAAAAGCAGCAGCACATTGGGGAGTCAGTAAGACACAATTTCATGAAAAGTCTTGAAGATTAAAACTCTCACAGCCGTCCGATCATATGGCAGTCAGTCGGCATTGGCAGTGAGCTCGCCTGTCCGGCAGTTTCCCTGCAGTGAGCCTCCGTGTCTCGCACTATCAGGAAATCGGTCTGAGCATGGGACTCACTTTCTAAACGGACCTTCAGTCTATCATGGACAATGATCGCAGAACACCAGCAACTGGCACGTGCTGGTTCACGTTGTATCACTTTCATCAGATGGGACATTACACCTATTCCTTTTGTGCCTTGAAGCATTTGTAATGTTACGTAGAGCTCCATAGAGAACCCCAACTTAATGATAATCGGTCAGTGTCAAGGTAGCGAGTCTGTGCGTCTACCATCAACGGGCAGTAAGGCCAGGTGAGGTGCAGTATTCAAGGTAGTGCTTTGTGGGTCTGCCAGTATCAGGGCCTCGAATCCAGTGACGGTCTGTATTCATCCGTCAGACTGTGTGCGCGGTCTGTATCGGCACTGTGCCCGTCAGCATTATAGCAATCAGTGTCTGTCAATATCAAGGTAGCGCGTTGCATGTGTATGACCGTATCAGGGCAGTGACTGTGCGAGCCTGTTAAACATGGAGTGAGTGTGTGTGCCTCTCAAGATAACATGAATATGTGTCTGCCCGAGTGAGTGAGTGTGCGTCTCGGTACAAGGGCAGCGGCTCCGTGCTCTATCAGTACCATGCACCTAGTCTGCACGTCTGTCAGTACATGACTGGGCAATGTGCGTTTGTGTTAACTGAAGCACAAGGGAACAAGGGGCAGAAGAAAACTTACCTGGAGTGGCAGGGAGGCTGTTCCTGCAGGCTGCCAACAACAACAACAACAAAAAATGGTGGCCGCAAACGTCCGAAATTTTCGGAATCGGGGCGTGTTTATTTGCATTCTGAGTGACGGATGATGTCACAGTCGAAAGAACGCAAAAATACACACCCCCTAATCCGAAGGAGACGGGGCTTGAAAGGAGTGACGCCCCTCTCATCCAATGGCTGGCCTCCGTTTAGGAAGCCAGCCAATGGAGGAGAGAGGCGGGTTCAAGCCCCCATATTCAAAATCATTAAATCTCCTCCCGGAGACTGCGCAAGCGCAGCCATCGGTCCTCGACCTAAAAAAGAAGTGGGGGGACTAACCTAGTTAATCAGTATGCAAGTGACATCAAGGCTCATGGCATCACGGCGCGTGGCATCACAGAAAGGGTCTATCAGGAGTACTTTGGAGCACATTTCCAATATACAGGGAAATCCTCCTGAAGATTCACACCTTAGTAAGCTACACATAAAACAATGTTGCCTTTTGTCACCGTAAACTGCCTCTACCTACAAGAAAAAAATAGTGATATTTAAATTATTACAACAGCTCCTCAGGGGTAGTAAGTATGGTGTAAATACTGGGAAAGACCTACACATCTGACATTCTTACAGTGCATGTGTATCTCCTAAACAGAGCCTGTATAAAGTGAAAAGCTGCCTCTCTTAAGTATGTGTGAAGTGCTAACAAGGTGTGAGCCTTTGTTTCCTCTCTGCTGCATTTGCTTCTAGATGTGAGGCTCCTGACTGCTCCCAGCCAGGAGAGACTAACAAAAGGAGGCCTGATGACCCCTCAGATTCGGGTTTTGTTATGGGCCCAGCAGGAGTCTGAAATAAGAGAGCCCTATGCCGTCCCCGCCTGGACGTTGTTGTGGATCGAAAGCAGACAACAACGTGCAGGCGCTGCTAAATATGTCCTGGTGTTTGCAAATTACACTGGGACGAATTCAGCATATTTTTCAGTGGCGCCCAACTTCTTGGTAGTGTGGATGGCGTCCACCCTGTGAAAATAGTGGGTGGGCGCCATGTACCCCCGACTTGTGGCCTGTTTATAATATAGCGTCACACAGTGCTGTGAGGTAATTTAATAGAGGATGTACGTTGTTACAACGCATGATTTTACCACGCATGCTGTTACAACGCAAGCCATTATAACGCATTGCTTTGGGGGCTGCTGAATAGTGAATAGTTTAATTTACTATTCCAACTCCAGTCCCCGTGGATAGTAGGGAAGGTGTTGGATAGTAAATTAAACTATTACTTATCCTAGAGCGCTCCAAAGTGCAATGCGTTGTAATGGTTTTCGTTGTAAAACCTGCGTTGTAAAAGCACTGCGTGGTAAAAGTTGCGTGGTAAAGGATGTTTCCCTTTAATAGCGGACTGTTTGGGTGTGGGTGGATGCCGTACGACGGTGTGGGTTGCGAATAGTTAACGATCCTAGAAGAATTGGGTCAATTTTTTGTCAGTTTTGCTTTTAATAGTTAAAGGGAATAATGCTCTATGACTTATGTGTCTCCGATCTAAAGTTGGGGTGGTCCTATCTTGAGGCGTGTAGGGCTACAAAGTTTTTCTCACAAACATGTAATTATGGTGGCTTTTAAGATTACTACCTGGATTTCGCAAAGGTCAGCTGTACTCCACATGGCTTTTCCTATAAACAGTTGGACTTATGCAGCCCTTTAAAAAACAAAATCACTAACGTATTTTTACACCGCTATTGATACTGCAAGGATTCTTTGTGTACTATGTACATAATGATACTACATTTACCTATAGGTGAGTGACCCCCATATTGTATCATGTCTAACTAAACATTGGGGAGAGGATGTGGCGTCATGACCACACCTGCTAGTCTTGGAACTGGGTGACCTGGTTCAAGTTTCGGTGTTGGCTCCATATCCTATGATTCTGGGCAAATCATTTAATGTCCCAGTGCCTACCAAAAATGAAAGTGTCTTCTTGTAATATAACTGGTGCTCATGTAAAGTGCTATAGCGCCATTGCAACTCAAAGTTATTGGAGTACTTTACTTAAGCAGCTTCCTTTTATTCCCTTTTTCTGTCCATCCCAATGAGGTGTGATGTGAAAGGACTTTTAAAAATTCAACGTCTCTGCTTTCTCATAATTCATGAAGGGATCCATGTTTGAAAGTTAGAGGGCTGTTTTTTTAGAGTGCCTTTCACATGAACTTTATTTCCCGCTACTTCATATTCCAGCTCAGAAAAAGGAGGTTACCTACCGAGAGCTAATTTTATGCTCTCGCTTTACGGACTTGAGTTGGTGAATGAATAAATACTACAAATGCTTTTTGTTGTACCTCTTTTGGCTAGTTTTAGACCTCAGCCGGTTTTTCGATCAGCTTTTTGCATTGGCTGATCAGTATATTTTTACATAATGGTTACCTTTGGACTTGAACTTTTGGGCTAATGTTCTGTCGACGTTCTTCTCGGCACCTTCCCTTTACCTCCGCATTTATTTACAGAAAACTCCTCCAATTGTTCTATTGCTCATCTTTTTGCACATTGTAGTCTGTCATGCTTCCTTTCACAATATGGTTTAGGTTTAAAGTGAAAAACCACAATTTGCAGACTTAAATTTTGTTTTCAGAAGGTTTCTCAATATATTACTACTTCTGCAATATGCACCTATGAACTGCTCCCTCCCTGCAATCAGTGGCACCCCGCAGGTTTTCACCTATCTGTGATGCCCTCCAGTTGCCCACTTTTTCCTATGTATCTCATCAGGTTCAGTACACGAAAAAGACCCCACTATCAACTATCACATGCCACTGCACTTGGCACCGAGGTGCTCATAATCACTGTCCGCAAACAATCTTAATGGTGCCTCAGTACATAGAATCTCCCCATATTTTACCCCTCCTGCAGTTTGCTCCCTGTTTTGTTTATTCCTTGTTAGGTTTATACTTTATTCTGTGCCTACAAAATCCTCCCTGTGTATTGGTGCAGTATTACTCACTAAAATAGCCTGAACTGCCTTTTTGCTTTGTTCGCCCTAAGTTGGCAGGGTAAGCCCAGACATGGGTCCCTTGCTCACTTTGTCATTGGATTCAAGATATCCTGGCTGATAAGGAGTGTTACCCCCAAACTGGTCCCAGGATGCTTGTTTCCCGTCCAGGGAAGACATGGCTTGGCAGTTCGGCCTGGACTGTTCCCATGAGGTACAGGGTCAAGACTGATTAGCATACGGCTGGGTCTGAATTGGGGTGGAAAACTGAGCTAAAGAACGATGATGGATTCAACCCAGATCTGTGACTGGGGGTTGGTGTCTGAAAAGTTTCAACGCTCCGTCCATCATCTCCTTGTGTTTACAGTTGATATATGAATGACCTGTGTTTTGTTACAGCTCCATTCGCAACGCGGTTGCAAAGGTCCATCAAACCTGTCAAGTGCCATCTAGATTTCCAAGGGTCAAATCTGTAAGTTGGGGTGTTTATTTTAGAGACCAATTTTTAGGCAATCCTTTAGATGTCAACAAAATTTAGAACAAGAACTCAAAGGTTCTGTTTTAAATACCCTTTCCCTCTTGGAAAGTGGTTCAGATGGCTTTGTTTCTGTTACAATGTGCCCTTTAGGAAACTACTCAGCGCATTGGTTTTCTTTGTTTGCTAGTTCATATAGGAGATGTATCATTTGATCAGGTGAGTGTGTATACATTTTTATAACGTGGATTAGAATGAATTAAACCCCTATAAATGACACTACTCACACAAACTGCTGGTGTAAATGTGAAAAAGTGAAGTTATAGGAAAGGATTAAGGCTCTCATCTGTACTCGCTTCACAATCCTTCTTTTTTTCAAATCCGCGAACTTATATACACACACCCACATCTTTGCAAATTGTACAGAACCATTGTTGTCAACTGCCTAACTTACGTCCTGTGCATTTGCTTTGCCAAATCTGGACGTTCTCAAGCAAGCAGCAAGGGCCCTGCACCAGTAATGCTCTCTGTCGCCCTTGTTTACCCACTCAGCGATGAGTGAGTGATCTGACTGGAGTTGGTGGTGGGTCACAAACACAACGACAAGGGCAGAATTTGGCTAGCTAGTTTTATTTCTGGGCAGCAAGGTGTGTACACTTTTAATTTGCTCTTCATGTGTTGTGCCTTTGCAAAAAACGTAGTCCTGCACCTGTGCTGTCCAAGTCTGCTCCTCCTCAAATCATCCACAGGAGACTGGCGGAAGGCCTCAGACACAATTATCCAATCTGCATCAGCAAAATTGACTAAGCATGATGGTCTGCGTGACAGGCAGTTGTACTGGCATTACTAACGTGATGGAGTGCCATCATGCCTGGACCAGGGTAGGCTAGTCTGTGAAGACATACTAGGTAGCCACTCTGAAGACCAGGTAATTGTATTGTTAATAACTATTAGGCCCACCACCAATGGAAGAAAAATTTTATAGCCCTGTGAAAAAAGTGCCAATGCTGATCACAGGAAACCTCCAGGACAAATTAAACACTGGGCCAAGGTACATTTTTTCCAAACATCTTCTTGAAAACAGAATCCCAATGCTTCTCTTACAGCTTCACCTGATAGGGTTCTAAGAAGTTTAACGCAAATAGTTGCAGTGATTTTGCCTAAGGCTGCTTGACTCCCCTCATGGGTAATGCCACCTGCCTGTTAGGCTAATACCTCAATGGTCAATGGGCACTGGTTGAATTTAAGGTTGTCAGAATGCCAGACCATACAAAGAAGCCATTCTCTCACCTTGCGAGCACGGCCTAGATGCTTCAAAACATATTTTGGAGTATAGCTTTATGTCTGCACACATAACTGCATGTATATGGGCTGGCTGCCATGCTGCATCAACATGTATGTCTTTGTTCCATTGGATTTTCGTGAGGTGTGCAGGCTCCCTTCATGGACATACCCTTTAAGGGTGGGCAGCTGTTCAGTGGTAAGGCGGACTCCTTCTTAAAATGTCTCAAAAATAGCAGGACTACTGCTCGCGTCCTACTACTGGCTCTGTACAGCAATTTCACCAAGAGTATTAGACGTTCTGTGGTAATTTTAGGACTGGACATTCTCTAAAGTGGCTTGTCTATGTGACACAAAACCAACATTGTTCCTCTTGAGATTTTGTCACTTGGAGACAGTCAATCATGATGGACTGTTGGATGATCTGGCAGCGCTATGCCCTTATCCTCCTATCTTGCCATTCACCACCCTCTACCCCCCCCCTCAAACCACAGAACACCTCACCTTCCTTCAGGTTTTGCTTGCTGGCTCAGTCTTCATCTCTGAAGGCGCAAGTCCTTCCTTGCTGGTCACAGGGGTCATATAATGGTACCTATCTGGAAGAGAGGAGCACAGGTTTTTACTACCTTTATTTCTTGGTCCCCATGAAGGCTGAAGACCTTATCCTTTTAATCCAGTAGGCCAAATTCATGATGCTGTCCCTGAGTCATGTCCTCTTGTTCTTGAACACTGGAGTTTGGCTTCCGTCCCTGGGCCTCTGGGTGCCTCTTTTAATTTCTTCCAACCCAAGGTGCTGCTTGAGGTTCACGGTGGTGCCCCACTCTTTCAATTTGTGGACCTCCCATTTAAACTGGCGCCAGCCCCTTGCTTGTTTATGAAGGTACTAGTGATTGCGGCGGCTTTGCTGCGTAGTTCGTGAGTAAGAAAGACTGGCTGGTGAAGCTGGTATCCACGTAGTCCAAGAACATATCCAGCGCATAATGATTCTTCTCAGAGACATTTCCATCAATGACCAGAAGGCTTACGTCACTCCACAAAGATGCTGACCTTTATTGGAGTGGTGCTCAACACATCACTTATGAAGGAATATGACCACGTTGTAACAACGTATACCATTACCCCGCAAGTCTTAACAACGACTTGCGCAGGGGGGTGCTGGATGTTGGAATAGTATAATTTACTATTCAACTCCAGTCTGTGCGGACAGCAGGGAAGGTGTTGGATTTTAAATCCAACACCTTCTCCCCCCTCCACAAGTCATTGTTATGACTTGCAGGGTAATGGTATGTGTTGTTACAACGTGGTCGTTGTAACAACCGCGGTGTAACAACATGCGGGGTCACGGTTTTGTGGTCAGGGTTGTTTACCCTTATGAAGACCTTACCTCCTTCCTAGAGATCATAGGTATTTAGGGGTTGATTCCCATCTTAGGGGCAGTTTTACAATAACTGGCGCATCCCCAGGGATGCACCAGTTATTGTGCGCTGCAGCTCCGCCACCCATGGTGCGCCGCATTTACAATGCGGCACACCATGGGGCAAAAACGACACAGATGCGTGACGCATCTGTTTCGTAAAGGTGGCGCATTGCTGGAGTTGCGTCGCAAGCGCAACGCAGCTCCAGCAAGGCTCGGGGGTGCCCTATCTGTCCAATGCTGCGTCAAGCCTTACGCCTGCTTCAAGCAGGCGCAGGGTTTTGATGCAGCATTGGCCTAAAAGTGACTGAGTGAAATCTTGTAGATTTCACTCAGCCACTTTTGCGAGGCGCACCTGCCCCGGAACGCCCACCCTGCGCCGGAACGCCCACATGTGGCGCAGGGCTTTACAACGTGACACATCTGCCTAGATGCGTCACGTTGTAAATGGGTCGCAGGGACGCGCCACGTTTACGCCGCCGTTGAGTGACGCAAACGTGGCGCAAGTCCAACATAAATCTGCCCCTTAGTCTTTCAGCTTGTGCACCTGCTAAAACTCATACCCTTGTGCATCCTGTTGGTGCCTCACATCAGATGGCAGATTATTGCCTTCTTGTGGTCCCGAAGATGCCGTGACCTATTGTGCTTTATTGTAGCAAACCGGGAGAAATGAGAGTAGATACCCTCAGTCCTCTCTCACTGTAGGGGAACAAGTGGGAGTTGTATCCTAAGGTGCCAGAGGTGATTACTTTCTTCACAATGGGGTTTCCCTTCTTGGATTTGTTCGCCATGGTTTGGAACACAGTGCCCATGATTTTTATCCATTCACTACCCACCCAGTGTTTCCTGAGGGATGCTTATAGATTTAGCTAGCTTCAGGGCCTACTGTACGTTTTCACAAATCCCCCTTCCATTCCTGCCGAATGTGCGGGAGGATTGGTCACAGCTGATTCTAATGATTGTAGACATGATGAGTAAAGTCTGCAATGCCGATCTGATTACTCTCACCATTTGGCATTAGTTGTCCTCCAATGTAGAGCAGCTCTGATCTCGAAGCAGGATAATCTGATCCTCCAAACCAGTTGCCTGGCGCACCAGCTGCACACCAGGAGATTTAGCTGTGCCATCTAGAATCCTTTTGCCTTTCTGATGAGGCTGCATATCTACTCATGAATACCAGGAAACCTGCCACCAAATGTATCTTTGAATACTGCGGAAACAGGTTGTACAGTGGTGTTAGTAGGAAGGCACCAATTTTAGATCTCCCTTGTCTGTCTTGAGGTTTTCAGTGCCTTGCAAAGTAGTGTCTGACAGTAGCCACAACTAAAGGCCACCCAACAGCTCTGTGTCAGCATTTATGGGTTTTCCTGACCAACCTCCATGTTTAAATCCCCACTAGTGGCATTTTCTGAAGTGGTGCCTTTACTTGTTTCCTCCCACTCTGTTTATTGTTCCTCAGAGGGATTTGAGTGTTGTTTTGACTTTCTTAATGGCATCTCTGGTTGAGCTGATACGAAGTTGCCCAGATCGACTTCGTACTATTAAAAAGTACAGCTTGTGGTGATTATTTCTGCTCCCGGTGTCAGAATCCTTTATGTACTTTCGGTTCAATCATCCTTCACTTTTTCTGCTCGGGTAAATTTGTCTTTCACAAAAGTGGTTCTTGCATTTCATTTATACCAGGCTGTTTCCTTTCTGTCTTTCTTCCCTAATTTGCATTCAACGAAGGAGGAGGAACATCCTGAATACGGTAGAACTCAGAAGTGCAGAGATCTACTATATCAACTGCATGTGATAGGACAGAGTTAATGACCTTCTTTTTTTGGGGTTTAGCTGGTGCTAAAAAGAACAAGACAGTGACGTAGCACACTACTTCACATTGAGTTATCCTCTATAAATAACTACCCTGTAGACGGCATTTGTGCTCATTCCACCAAGGCCATGGCTTTTTCCAAGTTATTTTCTCAGAGGTGTTGCCATTGTCAACATCTGGCTAGCAGCTACATGGCCGTCCTTGTATACTTTTGCTAAGCACTACTATCTCCATTACAACTTAGGCACTCAGTGATGGGTACTTTGTACAAACTGTGTTGCATGATTTCCTTAGTTATCTTCGACTACTCATTCCAGCCTCCCAGAAAGGCTACATCTTTGAGACTCATTCATACGAGGTGGAATCTGTGGGAAGAGGTATCCATGAGAAGAAAATGTTAGTTACATTTAAGGCCTGTTTTCCATTTTTACTGATTTTTACAGATAACATACAGACAAAAAAAATCATTTTCTTGTCAGTATTTATTTTTACATGTGGATAAAACGGAAAGTGGGTTGCCCTTTGAGTAATTCTAAATACTGTCTGCCATGACGGTCAGGCCAATAGATGTGTTGATTGATAGGTAAGGGGGTTAAAAAAGAAAGGAATTTTAGTTAAGAGGCTTTAACAGCAGTAGATGTGGAGAAGGTTGATACTTAAATTTGCATATTTTCATATAAGTGCACTAATTTCTCTTCTGCGGGTGTTCACAGCACTGAAACCTGGCAGACTTTCAAGCATAAGCGCATATTTATTGTTTAAATAAATGTGGAAATATACTAATTTCAGCTTAATTTTCCCATAGAACCCAAAATAAATATGGATAAATACAGATAAAATTAGCAAAAAAGAAGTATGGATAAATACAGACCGAAATGGCAAAAAAATAAATACCATAACACCGGGAGCCCTATTTACATTATTTCTGGTAAATACCTAATCTTCCTGTGGAGTTTTAACCTCTCTTTCCCCTCCCCTGTTTATTTTTTTTGTGTATTTTTACAGTTTTATATAGCTCGAACTAGACCCGAGACATCGGGTATCAGAGTGCTTTACACGAGCACCAGTTATGTTACAGAAAAAAACATTCATTTTTGTTATGCACGGGTAGATTAAGTGATTTACCCACAATCACAGGATGTTGAGCGTCGCTGCCGAGGATCGAAGCCGGTTCCCCAACTTCGAGGCCGACTGCTCTAGCCGTAAGGCTACATTCTCTCCACATAGTAGTGAGTGGAGAGGGACTGTCCTCCCTGCTAGCAGCCCTCTGATATTTTGTGTGCAAAGTGGGATGTGGGAAGAGACTGTACTGTACTCAACTCTTACCAAGCTAATGGGCATAAATAGTAGACTCTGAAACACCATCTCCAGGAGTACTCCTTCCTACAGTAGCAAGTGTGCTTACTACAGTTTATTCAAAGATCACCAACTCCTTTTTACTTTTCACGATTCTGTGAATCTCGTGAGATCTTAATTTTTTTTTAATTAGGCTTCTAATCACCACAAAAATGAAGGACCACAATATGCATTACTAATAATAGTGTTTTGAGAACTCATCTACTCCTTTTTACTATCCACAATCCAGCAAGAGACCAGTGAGATTCTAGAAAATTAATTAAAAACAATATACATTTATTAACTTCACAGTAGTTCTCCCTTAGACACCTCCTCTCTAAATCTAGAAGGACTGCATGCCTTTCTGCTGCCCCCTTATATAGCTTTTTTACACTATTTCCACACCTAAGCTGGTGTAGTGGTTAATAAGATCCCAGGGTATGCAAACCTTTTTTGTGCTGTTTATGTTGCTGTTATGGCTCTCTCTGTTCCCCTCCACATGCTTCAATGGGGATTGGAAAAAGTAGCTGGAACTGAAGGTGCACTGGTTGGTGCCTATATATTTTGGTGACTTCACATCTAGAGATGGACTTGCAGCTGGAACTTCATGGTACCTCTTTACAGCACTGAAGAGTCATTGCTGGGAAAAGCATTTTTGGGCCAATCTAGAGCATGGAAAGAGCATTGAGGAAGCTAGAGAAAGAGTATGTATCTACCAAAAGTATGGTTACTAAAAATAAGTAACGTTTTCTTTAGTACCATAAAATGTGTAATATTAAAACCTACACACGGCACATAGAAACAACGTAGGTGCAGTATGGAGTGCTTTATGGGGAAAAAGTTCTGAGTAATATTAATATCATTACTACGGATAGGCGTATTTCTACATTATATAGTTAGATAATCATAAGATGTACTAAAATTAAGAGGGCTAGGGGTAAGGTTTTATAAACATGTCCATAGCCTTAAACCATTGCTTCAAGTGTGAGATGGGTGTAACTGATACAGTTGAGTATCAGCTACATTAATAAACTGACATGCACAATAAGTACATGTACATGTACTGGAATTTTATATACAACCTAAACAGCATGGGAGACAAAATGGGACCTTGAAGTTCTTTGAAATGTCTGACCTGATCCTCTGAAAGCCCTCTCAGCTTTGAAGAGATTAATCAATATATTAATTGGCAGAAGGATCGATTCTATCAGCCACTGCTGAGATATCCAGTAAGAGAAACCTGTACCTCAGTCATCAGCCATAGGTAGAAGTCTACCAAGTATCTGTAAAGAAAATGTCTTTAGGTCTCGTCAGGACTAGAAACCAGACTGATATTAGCCTTCTCAGTGACAGCCTTTGTCAACGGGGCAACTGCACATTACTTTCCCACCAATTCTAAAGAGCAATATTTATGTAGATACTGACAGACCCTGTGGGACATGACCGCCATAGTCATGCCAAACTTACTAGACCTTTTCACGGACCATAGGGATAATATAGTCAGGGACAGCCAAGCCATTCCTTTTTGAGTCTTCAATTACTGTTGGCTCAGTGGCCAGAGCCATAGGCTCATCAGTAACCTTATGGACACATGTGTACCTTAGATCTGTGGAGTTTACCATGGAGTTGCAGGATGCAGTTATGGATTTTTCTTTTGACATGATGCAGATCTTTGTAGACAAGGCTAACTTTGCCTTGGATTAAGTCATGGTGGACATGGTGACAGCCAGATTTTTGGATTTAAAGTCCCCTACCTGGGACTACTGACAGTTATGGAAGTTTGTGGATTTGTAAGAAGTTCTAATTTCTGCCAACATCAGCCCACACTGCCAGCCCAACCACAAAACCACCTGCTTTGCTAATACAGAGACAGGGGCAAGGGAAGGGATTTCCTTCCCACCTCCTTGAAAGACCCTTCGGCATCCCCTTGAAGGAGCATGCGCTGTCCAAAGGAGGACTAGTATCTTTATTTCTACACGGCTGGAAGTCTATAATATCGTACTAAATGGATCATTCAAATTATAGAAAAGGGATTTTGCCTACCCTTCCAGCTTACCCTTCATGATCATGAACCGTTCCAAACCTCATGTACTTTCTTTCTGAAAACCATCTTTGAATCCTGCAGTAGGAGGAGAGAACCTTGCTTCAGAAAGGAGCAGTAGTGTCGGATCCAGAGCAAGATATTGGGCAGAGATGCTTCTCTCAGTACTTTCTGGTCCCAAGAAAGATTGCAGTCTTTATGCAATCATCGATTGTTGTGGCTTGAACGGGTTCCTGTGCAAGAAAAACTTCAAGAAGCTATAGCGGGTCAGGTTGCTGTTGGAAGTGGATGGTTAGATTATGTCTCTCGACTTGCAAATACCAATCCTGCAGTTAGACAGACGGTACCTGAATTTCTTGCCAAGGTCTACTTACTTGTTAAAGTTCTCCCATTCAGACTAACATTTGCACCTTGAGTCTTTGCCAAGGTGATCTCAGTGGTTGGAGCGCATTTAAAAAGGACAGGGATCTCAGTTTTCCAGTACTTAGGCGACTGGCAGCTGAAGGCAAGAATGAGAGTTCTACAGAGTGTTATTACAACGTTTTTTGGGGTTCCTATCTAAGAAGCCGAGGCCCAAATTTAACAACAGGGGCTCTGTTGCCTGCAAGGGTCTGCCGGCAACTGATTCCCAGCTGTTCGATTTGGGCATCAGTATCCCCAACGCTCATCTGGATCCCTCTAACCTTGCTGTTCCCAGGGGCAGTACTGGAGACCTCATTGCTTCAAACCTTCCACTCTTCCAGGACATTTGAATTAGGATTTTTCAAATTCAGAAAGCTTTAAATGATTTCTTGAATTATTAGTTGCATCTTCTTTTCAAGTGCAGTAACTGTGGAATTGCTTGGCCCCAAGATACCTTGGTGACTAGCCCTAAACAAATATCCTTTTAATTTAGTCATGACTAACTTAAAAAATCAGCAGGCCTCACCCAATTGTAATTTTAGAGTGGCATTTTAGATGGGTGCCTTAGATTCAAGGGACATACTTAACATTTGCATCTAATAGGCATCAGATAAGATTAAAGTGACAGTCTGTTAAGAAAATGTTTTCCTGCTGCCGGTTATTCTACCTCTTAACACATTAATGTTACAAGAAGCAGCTTTATATTCCACCATATTGCCTGTTTCTTACTTAGGAACCCCAAAAGCCCCTTGTATTGAAACTCTAACCCTCATAAACCTTCGCCTTTAGTTTAAGTACTATGAAAAAACCAGCACTGCCTATGCCACTGCATACAAAATTATAATCACATTTATCCACTACTCAAGCGCAACCGCCCTCCCTCTGTCACATTTCTCCCGCTGAAAACCTCCCAAATTCCTAGTATTTCAATTGTATTAAATTGTATTTACTTAACTCTGAAAAGAGGAAGATATAGTAAAGGGGGATACTCCTAAAAATGGGATTTCCCACAATGTTTTCAGTTCCAGCTTCTTAAAGAAATAATACCTACTTTTACATACATCTCCTAACCTCCTTAACAAGCAGTGGGTACTCTGCTCTCGCCCTCAGCCCCCACTTAAAACTCTGTGATTGTATTAGCTGGTTTGGCAGTTGTAATAGTAGAAGTTTTCATAATGGACAACTTAAAGTCTTGAGGGAAACTGATTTAACAAGGTTCCCCCTCTCTCATTATTGCTTTTTGTGCACCTGATCTGAAAAAAGGGAGACAGTCGATCCTAATAACATTAGCTCGTAAAACTTTAAGCAGAATGAGCTTCATGGGTGAGTCTCTCATGAAATTAATCAAGGTCTTCCAGGTGTTTGATCTATTGGGATCGAGCCTGTAGGGATCCCTGGGCAAACACTAGAGTTTGATCGTCGGTCTTCTGACTGGACATCTTTCGGAAGATATCTGTTGTCATAAAGTAATAGTATTCTTTTATGTCTGTAGCTGCAGTCTCTGAGGCTTCTGAGATCCCAATAAACCATAGATTGTTACTGCCTGTTCTCTATTGTCTCCATCCCAGAAGCAAGTAGTTTGTTTGCTGCTTCTACTCATTTAAATCCTGTTGTAAAGGTTGATCTCAAACATCTTTTCCAAAGGTTGAGTTTGTTGACCTAACACTAAGGTTTACTTGCCTAAACATTTGGGTTTTGTTGTAGAGCTTTGCAGTCCATCATGATTGCTCTTTGTTGCTTTCAAAGGTCCTAAATATAGTCTTCATGTCCCTCAATGTCTGACTTAGAACTAGAACAGTAATGCTCATAAAACTTTGCAAGGTACCCTTTGATCCAGAGCTGAAGCTGCGATCCTCTAGTGGATGTTTGTCTATTGATGTTACAAAGGTAGAGCCTTTATCGCTGTTCACAGTCTCCAGAACCATCTTTCACCACTATTGGAAGACCCCAAGTTTGTGGAGTGTTGCAATCAGTTAGCTTCCACATAACTATTTATTTCATTGTCTGAATTGCTCCTACGTCTGCTTCTAACCACACCAAAAAATTTCTTTTGTTACTGCAATTGTACTCCTCACTGGAACATCCTCTTATTGGGGGTGATCCTTTGACAGACTTAGTACATTTCCACCTGTCACTAAGGAATACTGAACAGCATATTGGCTTCAATTGCCATTTTGCAAGTTTGAGTTCTTTGAGCTCGCACTGATATTAGGTTGAACTACTTGCTCTAGAACGGCATCCAATAGAAGGTTTGGTTGCTCTCACAAATATTCATAGTCTCTGAAGATGCATCAGTGAAGAAAGGGGTGGCACTGGCATTTCCAACAGACTGATCAGCAGTTTGATTCAGGAGAGTTACTTTCCCATCAGCCATCCCATGAGCTAAAAATTACGGTGCAAAACCGTTACACTGGTCATTCAATAGCCCTTTACCTGTTCATCCATTGACCCGCTATGCAGAAACCCATCCATAGTAAACCTAAAGCTGCTTAACAGTTTTACACTTGGGTTCCAGGATAAAAGACCTATGTGCATCACTTTTATGTGAATGAACCTTGAGCAGGGAGAATCTTGAGCACTTCACTTTTCCCCATCCTACCCATTCAACCATAATTTGTTGAAACCAGGATTAATGATGACGCTTTCGTTTCAAAGACAAAATCACTTTCAACTCTTCCAATACCCATCACCTTTCATTGAATTTGAGGACTAGTAAAAAGGTCATGGAAATTGTATGAGACCCCCAGAGCCTCCAGTAATATTACCTTGATTTACATGATCTCATTTAATAGTAAATTCAAGTTTGGTCATGTGAGGTGCAACTATATTCTACTGTCTCCGCTTCAGTGTGAAACATTGGATTTCTAGCAAGCATTGAACAGGTGAAATGACAATGGCTCCCCACTTCTCCTCCAAACGCATGAAACATTAGACACATTTTTGCCTAATAGGCTTCAAAGACAGGATAGTTTCCATCCCCAGAACTGAGAAGCTCCAGTCCCCGTTGCGATTAGCCAGCAACTAGCACATGCATCCATGAGTGCAATAATCTATGCTTGTCCTTAACAGAGAAGAAATAATATCAAATGGACAAATGTTTCATGATAAATAAACAGCATGCACAGTGTCTAACAGCTAATCTGTGCCTAAAATAATATCATGCAGCAAAAATTACCCAAACCCAGAGCACCTTAACAAAAGGTGAAGTACAAACTAAATATCCCATGGCCAATTAAAACAAACCATAGAATAAATTCAGTATACAGAGTCTGCCTATCAAACTGTGGACTCAGAAGAACTAATTTCCAGTCCCTTGGTGGAACTGGTGCTGGTATGTAGTTTACCAAACTCCAAGCTCTCTGTCCCAGAAAAAACACACCACCTATTCCCTGGGAACCTCAACTGTGCAGTCGAATTGCTAATTTGAACAGGGTCCTGGTGCCCATCTATTTTGATTCGAACTCTCCATTGCTTAGCACCAAGCATTGCAGACTGACTCATCCTTACCACTTCCATGTTTGCTGGCCCCAACACCTAAAACGAGTTCCTGCAATCTCTTGCTGTGGGGTGGTAAAAGGGACCTCGAATAAAGAAGCAATGGAGAGCTGGATGCTGCTCCTCAACTGTGCTTTCCGCACAGGATTGTGTTCTGTCCCCACTCTTCCCCTTTACATGTGGCAGACTGCTGCCCATGTGCATGGTTAATGTGTTTGTTGGACTGCAGAACTTTCAATGCATTTGTGGCCCCTCTGGTGTCATGTGTTTTTGTTACATTCATGTCACCAAGTTGCTGCAAGTTGCCCATGTTTGTGCAAGATTCCTCAAGTGAGTCAAGTAGAGCAAGATGGTCTATGTGATGACAGTCCCAACTTTCCATACTGGTATGTCCAGCTTCTTAGTAAGCATTGCGCCTGATGTTTGACTAGAGTTAGTGGTCTCTGTTAATTTAGCTAAGAATATTACTATGTGCTTTTTTTTACTATTACCCCCTCCTTCCTGATGTTTGCTTGTTTGATCACCTTTATATTACCTTGTTATCTGAGCACGTCCAGTACCTCCTATATCGTTCCTGACTTTTAATAATATTTGACTGTTTTTGATCTCATTTACTTTGCTGTGTTGACAAAATATAGCACACATTAAGCAAAATCATGACTGTGTAATAGCCAATACCAATTTCCTCTTACCTGGATGGATCTGTGATGAGGGTTAGGTTTTTCAGACACCTAACGAGTTCCTGGCTGAGCTGTGATATCAGAGCCAATCTAGGAGGCAGATGGATGAGTCTGGGATATTGGAGGTGGGAGTTGGGGATTTGAAGAGTATTGGGGCACCGGAAGGTTTGCTGAGAATTGGGGAAGAGGAAGTGGCACCCTGACTCGGAGGCTCTCTCTCCTCCCACCCTAATCTCATTTAGCTCCACCTGGTTTAAACCTCCAGTTTGTGCAGAAAGCGTTTGTCGCAATATGTAGCAGCTAAGTGCAGTCTCCCAGTGAGTGGCCGGCCACAAGCCTCAATAAAATGTAGTAATAAATGGTCAAGGGACTTTGAAGCTCCTCCTACCCTATTCCTTTATCTGGCTTTGATGGTCAAGTTCTCTTTTGCCTTTTTATAGACAATTGCCTGGCAGAAGCCAGGAGCCAATGAGAAGGTAAATGAATATCAAGGAAATCATTGTAAAGAGGGCCACAGAAATTATCCATGGAATCGTAATTTTATCATGGCCACAGCCCCTCACCGTCATCTATTGGACTCTATTTGTCATCCTTACTATTCTTCCATCTGCTATTTCCTCCTGTTTTGCATCCGCTCCGCTTGCATTGACCTAAGGCCTTTAGGCATTTCCACAATGGTCTCACTTTTTTGTGCTCTTTTTTGTACCTGTTCATGCTGTATGCTCCCGCGATTCCTGGCCTTGTCGAAGTCCCTTAGTGATCAGTGCACCCTTTAATTGAGCTCATTGTTTATCCAAAATTTTAATAGTTGAGTTTGTCTTCTCTTGATGGAGCCCATATCCATTTTGATGGTGCCTATGCAGGGGTGTTTCTTTTAACTAGAAGGTTCAATTGTATAATGCAAAAGATTTCCAATATTTCCCCCCAAAAGGATACCTTTGTGATGATGTTTTAATATGCAACTATGTGCTGTACTTTTATTTGCAATTGTGATTAGTTAGTCGTGCACTTATTCTAATTAAATAAAATGTTAATTTTGAACTGTCTTTTCACTTCTTCTGTTTTCAGTGGTTTTTGGCAAATTATTCTTATCAAGAAGCACTTTCAGAGACCCAAGTTGCAATAGTGAATATCTTATCTTCAACTTCTGGTGAGGTTTACTTTATGATAATAACTACAATGTAATTACTGCTTTGTCAGCTTAACCCTCTAGTGTATTATGTATGCTCAGTGTTTTAACACAGCTTTTGATTTTGTATATTTCTCCTTGCTAGAAAATAGGTTCACTTAAATGCAAGGCTCATGAGGGAATGTCTTTTCTGATGCCTGTCAGTTAACTCCTGAAATTAAAACACAAAAATAGCAGTAGTTGCGCCAACAAAAAACATATATTATATCCCAGGCTGAATATAAATTCCTTAAAATTGATTCACCAGTGACACCGGTATTATACCTCTTACCGAAGGTGCATAAGATGGTGATTAAACCACCAGGTCGTCTGATAATTTCGGCGATTTGAAGACTATTCGAGAGCACCTCCAAGTTTTTAGATTTTTTTCCAGCAAGACTATGTAAAAAATCTGTCATCCTACACCAAGGATACGAGTGATTTAAAAAAAAAGTATATGACATCAATTGGGAAGAGAATTTGATTATGATAACTTTAGATGTCTTCTCCCTTTACACCAGCATTGCACATGAGGTTGGTGTGAGGGTGGTGCAGTAGTATTTGAGTTTGCGCCCTCTTTCACTATATAGACATACAGACATGCTGGTAGACATGCTCAATTGGTGTCTGAAGAATAACATCTTCCTGTTTGATAAAGATCTGTATCAACAGATAAGAGGGACGGCAATGGGCACCTGCTTTGCCATCAGCTATGCTAATTTGCATATGGGCTGGTGTGAGGAGCAGGTGCTCGCCGTGGACTATGCCCAAGAGATGTCCGATAACGTGCTTCTTTGGACCCGTTATATAGATAATCTTTTATCATCTGGCGAGGTGATATACAATCAGCAGAGGCTTTTATTGAGAGAATCTGTACTAACAACCTGAATTTGAAATTTGCATCACAGATCAGCAAAGAGGAGGTCCAATTTTTGGACCTAACGGTGTACATAAAGGAGGGTGAAACAAGCACCAAAACATTTCGAAAAGAGATGGCAGGCAATACAATACTTCATGCCCGCAGCTTCCATCCCTCCAAACTGGTGAATAGCATCCCCTATGCTGGGAATTTGAGGATGAAAAGAAACTGTAGCTGTCCTAATCAGCTGTATCAAGCACAGGAGAAGCTGAATGAGAGGTTTGAACATCGGGGATACAGTAAGGCAGTTCTGAAAGCAGCAAGGGTGAAGGCTAATGCTAAGCCTAGGGATCCGTTAATATTTGCCAACCTTTTTGACGCCAGGGGTCCAAAGAAAAAGCAGAACCACAATTCCTTTTCATCACAGGATACAGCAAACCGCACAGAAATATAAGATCCATTATGCAGAAACATTGGCATGTACTACGAGAGGATGCCTTTCTGAGACAAAAGCTAGGAAGTGGGCCATTAACAACTTTTTGCGAGGCGAGATCCCTGCGACAAGCATTAGAAACAAATAGCCCTGGAATCCCACCACCAAAAATTTGGCTCAGTGAAAGCAAGGGCTTCAGGAAATGCCACAAGTGTAAGGCGTGCAGGTACGGAGAGAATACAGCGGAAGTACCCTTACCGTTTACAGGCAGAAATGGCAGCTCATGAAACCCTTAACATGCAAGAGTCAGTTTGTAGGATATATGCCCTGAGATGTAGCTGTTGTAAATTGTATATAGGCAGTACCATTCTAGATGTGAGAAAGATAGTAGATGAGCAATCATTAGATCAGCCAGTGGGAAAGAGAATGTGTCCATGGTTAAAACTCTGAAGCTCTCGCATTGATATATAATTAATTGGACTTGTAAATCTTGATCCATTCTATTTAGGTTGAGCCTATCCCATTCCGCAAGGAATGGATAGGGTCGAATTTTAGTGTGCAAAATAAGTTCTCAAACCATCGGCCGATTTCAAGCAGTTCACGTGAACACAAGCATGTGCATTTCCCCACATCAAAGCCATCAGCCTCCCTCCCACAGGCGTCCCCAGCGTGCGCAGTGCGCGCTGGCCTCACTTCTCCTCCCCCCTAATTGCTTGTACTTTCACGGCCCCAGGCCGTGAGCTACATCAAAGGGTTCCGCTGCCCCACCTCCTGCTTCACGGCCGCTTCTCATTTCTGGCCGTCATCACATCATCAGCCTCCCTCCCACATACAACTTGTTTTTAAAGTAGACTTGTTTGTACTTGAATGCAAACATGTCTTTCTAACTCTGCCTCATAGTTGACCATGTATCACTATTTTTATGTTTAAAGTGATCTTTTCGATATTTACGAATTGTCCCACCTTCCCTGGGGCTATTGGTCTGCTCTGTATTTGTCTCCGAGTTCAGAATTAGGTCAGCGTTTTGTGGTGAAAATTGTCATTTCGCTCTTTACCTGTTTCTAAAAGTTGGCAAAAATCCAACCGTAGCACATTAGTTTGTTGATGTAATTAAAATAAAACGTGCCTGCTCTCAGCTTTCCCCATTTCATGAAAAAATTCCTTTTTTCTTTGCCCCACTAAGGTCAAAACCTCAATACTTTTGTAATCTAGGGACATGTACAATCCTGCCGTGTTAAATACTTCCCACAGATTGGTGACCTAGCTGCTCAGGGATGCCCTGCCATGCCTTAGGAAAGGGGTATGTTCTGTTAAAGGTCTGGTGTATGTTAAGTAACCATCTACTTTGTTCTGTGTTTTTGGTGCTGCTTATTTAAACTAGTGCTCCTATACTGATTGTTAATGTGGCGTAGGGTCTAAGGAAACATACCTTAAACCTGTCCCAGTTTGTTATTGCTTTTCCGTTGTACATGTACTCTTTAGAACGGTGCACAGATCCGCTTGCTCTCCATATTTTGTTTGTAATATTTATAGTAAGCCTTTCTGATTGCTAGCATTTTAATTTTTGCAGCCTCTGGTGTGGCGTTGATTTGAAGCAGGTCTTGCGCATCCCGTTGTGACCTTCAGTCTACAGCCTTGTATTTTGAGTTTGTCTTACGCATACACTGACCTTTGCTATGGAAACGATATTGAAACACACAAACAACTTGGCGGAGCTTCTTCAACAAAGCAGTGGGTAGTGTTTAACAGTATATGGTTAGAAGAAGAGGAGCGATTTTAGGGGTCAGGCACTCTTTCTTCAGCGTGTTCGTTAAAGAGAGCGCAGTTTTAATTACTTTAGGTAGCATTGGAGCGATTACTTTGTCGTTTTATCCAAGCCGGTGAGCTGGAGCTCATTTAATTCCCCAAAATATACGTGAATAACAGAGATCTAAGTTAAATGTCATTCAGGTCCCTGTGTAACAGTATACTAGCCCCATTCTAGTCCAGTTATTTTAATCATCTTTGTATAAAGAGCACGTGACTGCGGTGCGCGCGCGCGCCACTGCGTTGGTATTGATGTCAGAGAAGTGACCGTGTTGCACGCGACAGCTGGCGCTGGTCAGCTTTGCAGATCTGTTATCTGTGTAATGACTCCAGAGGGCTCGCAATCCGTGTCGGCAGGAGTGGTCAGTTGGAGAAAGGACTGCATTTGTCTTCCAGGTTTATCTTTTCGCTATCATCACTGATGTAGGTCTTATAGAATATGTTTGTGCCATACTAATTTTTCTGCATTGGTGTGCTTCGAGTGCCTTCTTTGTTTCAAAGTACACTTCTGTTATCTCTGTCATGTTCGTGCCCCTTGAGCACTGCGTTGTGAAATATATTTATCAGTGATCTCAAATCCGTGCCATTGTGTGGTAGGTTACTGAAATGGCTCATCCTCCCCTGGCAGTATTGTAAGAAAGGCAGCCTCTTGGGCTTCAGCCAATGCAGCTACCGCTGGGTAAGCTGCAAAACATCGACAATACATCATATACACTTGGAATTCAGAAACGCTTTCAAGGGTTTTGCTTAAGTCATAACAGTGTGATGAATTATTTTTGTAAAAGGTGTTTTGAGAATTTGAGGGGAAGAAGCGTGTTTGCAGTTGCATCGGGCTGGAATAAGGACGCGTTAGCACCCAATCAAATAGGTTATAGTATGTAATGAGAGGCGCTCTCACTAACTCGCAGAGTCGATATCCCACAACTAGCAGAGGTTTCGTGCTGAAGTTGAACCCAGGTTAACTTTGTTTCTTTTACTTGAGCAAACAATATGCTCATCCCATTATAATGTCAACCTTCCTTCGTTCCACGTTTGTCTATATCCCTAAAAAATCTGGCAATGATTACTACTTTTATGGCTCTAAATCCGGTCCTTCTTCCAAAGTGTTGTTCCTTCTGCCCCCCGCCTCAAATTCTCATCTACGCTTTCTTCCTGCTCACCCTGATCTTTCTCCTCTGATCACATGCGCTCTTTTAACCTTTGTTCTTCCTTCCCTCCCCCTCTCAACACGTCTTCCTTCCCTCGTTCGCCTCATCACCCCAACCCACTGCTCGTCACCCCTTCCAAAATACCACAAGCTGCCCTGACCGGCCAGGCAGGTCTCATTTGCAAAGTCCATTTTCGAGATAAAGTTAGCAATTATTAGGTTTTCACTTTTGAAAAGTGGTGACCACGCACGGACCGTGCATATTTCAGACATAAAATTCAAATGAATGGGCCGCTCCCAGGTTTTTACTATATTACAGGGTTAGTTTTAAAGTTTATTTTATGTCCATAAATATGTTTTCACTGAACTACAAACTACGGGTATTTTGGACCAATGGATGGAGGGTATTTATTTCTAAGGGGAGACATGGAGCGGATGGTCACCAAGGATGTCGTGTTACAATCCAGTGCATTCTGGGAGTACAGTGCAAAGGCATTGCGGTTCATATAACTGACCTAAATAACAGGAAAACATGGTCTATAAAAGAACATAGTTGTCAAGTTCTCAGTTTGCTTATGTGACATTTCCCTATTGACAGAGCTTTAAGTGGGAGGAAAAAACTGGGGGGCGGGTATCAAAGAGGCGTGTTAGATATAATGCAGGTCGTAGATTAGAAACACCTAAGCTAAAAATCTATGCTTAGCATAGTTTACCACTCTACTGGTATTTTGCTGCTCTGTCATTGCATCCAAACATATAACACAGGTATCATTACACCCACAATAAGCCTAGACTAATGGCTTTGTCAATGGGTATTAGTTGCATAAGATAAATAGGCAACAAATGTGGCTTCTTTGTATAGAATATTGGAAATGCTTCAATTATAAAATGATGAGACTGTGAAGGTACTATAACAAGTCTCTTTGTAGTTACATCAAAGGCAGTGGAGGGTGGAACTGCTGCAGAGTTCATTTTTTTTTTCACCCTGAGTGTGAGGGCAAAATTGGAAAGCCCATTATAAATAACAATAATATTTAAGTATTAATTATTAAAAAAGCCATTGTTATTTGTAATATTAATACATCTAAGTCACGTAAATACAACACATATTGCATTACAAATGTTATAGGTGTCACATTTGCGAAAGTTATACCTATAGGCATTGTAAATGACAAAGCTATTAATTTCGCTATTTTCAAAACCAACACGTAATAATAAATGTGTCATTTACAATACCAATAGCTCAAACTTTCCTAATGCGAGACCTATTGCATTGCAAATGCTTTTTTATCTTTTGGATTTCATATTTTATAATATTGGAATTATTGTACACAGTGTTTTGCACAACACTTTAGTTTTTTTCTTATGTGTGACCTGTGGTGTCGTTCATGGAAGGATCAGGCACTGGCCCAAAATAATAAGGATTGAACAATAGTGAAAAATCAGAATGCAGTTCAATCCTTAATGTATTTATATATGGACCTTCTGTGGAAATGAGCATTTTTAGGGGCCCACCGGTGCAGGGGGTCACCCTTATCTGTCCACTGGTCCTTAAACCAACAAAATATAGATTGGCACAGAAGCTGGAATATCAAATAACAAGTTTATTAATCACTCATGAGTGGGACTACATCAATACAACAGCCTCGGGCACTGTATGAGGTAGTACAAGGAATACAGAAACCCAGGGTCTTATATTCCCAGTTTGTTGCACAGTAAGCATGGAGACTCAAATAGAAGGCAGAAGCATACACTGAAATAGCTAGTGAATAACATGGGCAGATAGAAACCACTTTGTCAGCAGAGTGGGAGGGGAGACAGAACTGCTTACATCAGTTGGAACAGCCTGACAGTTACATTCTAAGACATGTGCATTCTAGCAACTACAGGCATTTCTGAGCTTACACAGTGCTCTGGCTCAGTACTGAAGGAGTTAACTACAGTTGATGACTCAAGTAGAATATAAAGGCAAGTAACAGTGAAGACGGAAAAATCACATGGCTAACAAAATGGGTGCCACAACTAAAATGGCTTCAGCTTATGCTAACAGCAATTTCTGCGATTTCCACACTTCTTTGGATGTACTTTGATGTTACTATGAATTTTAATAGTAATATGATATTGGTCTAAGGCACTGGTCACTTTATTGTCCAAGGGACATGGCAAAAAGCACTTTTTATTATGTTTGCATATAGAGTGTTGGAAAATGCCCTGGTGGCAGGATTATGACGTCAGTCGGGCACTTGCCTATGACTGGATGAATCAAGTTAGTCCCATGTATACATGTTCCATGCATTTGTAATGATGAATTTAAATGCAGTTTGCAAGTGCAAAGAAATAATGACCAAGTGTTTTACCAAAATATATATTGCAGCAATTTTAATGTGATATTATCATGACAACACTGTTTTGCACAACATATAGGCCACATGGTCGATTGATTACATTTTAGTTTTGCACGTCACCTTGGCTAAAATGTTGCACTGTCACTTTATTGTAATCCTATTGAAACTTTATTCACAATGTTGCACTGTCACTTTAAATTTGAAAGTTATGTAAAAAGGCAACAAAATGGCGGCGAAAACAGGTTTGACGAAGACTGCTTACGTGGTCGAAACGCGTTACCGGATTACAGTCGTGTTATATATATATATATATATATGTATGTATGTATGTATGTATGTATGTATGTATGTATATATATATATATATATATATATATATATATTCACTGAAAAAAACATAGGTTTCACACCAGTTATAGTTAGGTGGAAATTTTACTCGAATTAAACCATTGAAATTCCCACGTTATAGTTAGTTGGACTCACTATAACTTGCGCGTGCAATGCACTGCTGATGACGTCACATATTACATCACTCATGACATGGTCAGTGACATCACTCATGACATCACTGATGACATCTCAAATTACATCACTGATGACAACATCCTTGTGACAAAGTGGCAGACCTCCTATCAGCATAAAATAACCTTTGACACACACATTCAAAAATAGAAACTAACATTTTCTTAAAAAAGGAGAAACCAATACAATTACAACAACTTATTAGGTAATTCCAACATCTACATACACATCCACTCATTCACCAACAGTTCTATATAGTCACTCATGCATGTACTTACTCATCATATGTACTCATACACCTATACATCCTGTTCTCCAGTATTGGGGTGTCTTTCATAGATTCACATGCTTGAATATTCCCCGTCGTCGGAGTGGGAGTCCCACGGTAAATAAAATAGCAATAAATACTAAATATATAATAATATACAATAAATATATATATACATAGTAAGGAAAAACCCAACAAATGCATACAAGAAGCATAGGGTTCCTAACCAAAAAATTCTCCATAGGAATGCATGGGAGTCAAACAGTTGCCATGCAGCCTATCCTTGTCATTATGTTAGTCCAAACTGCAGCCAATCAGGCGCCAGCAGCCCTCTAGAACCTTCTCCTCAGAGCTCAAGCCTTCAGATTTTCTACCGCACGTCGTGTGTAAGGGAGTCTCCCTGAGCTCTGCTCAGTTTCTTCTTCTCTTCAAGTGTTTCCTGTTTCTCCACAATGTCTTCAAGTAAGAAGTCTCTCTTCAGAGCTTGTTCCTCCTGTGGAAAGCTGAGATTATTTCATGATGACCCACACAGTAAGTTTATTTACTGCCTTTACCCGGAGCATGAAGTGGGAACCTGTAAGCTCTGTAGAAAATTCTCAGAGAAAACTCTGAAGGACAGAGAAGGCCGCTTACTAGTTTGGCTTCAAAGGCTGAAAGACAAAGACAATACACTTCTGATGCTGAAAGTCTTGTGTCAGGCCGTTCTCAAGCAGCTTCTAAGCGTGGTAGTGTGCAGGAGGTGCCTTCCCCATTTCTTAAAAAGAGGAAACTATCCCTCGCTGTGACCCCTGCGGTGTCCTCACCACTACCTACCACGTCTGGGCCCACGAGACATAGCTCTCAGGCTCCTTCTGCTTCAAAGTCCAGTTTTTCTGTGAAACGACGGTAGTTTCAGCTCCGTCGACGAGAATGGCTGTCTCTGGATCAAAATCGACGACGACAGTCACGACGACGATGGCCTGTGGATCGTCGTCGACGTCGGCGTCGATGTCTTCGTCGTCCATGAGAGTGGTTCTCAGTTCTAAGACTGTCTCCTCTTTGATTCCAATTTCATCTTCGTCGACGAAGGGAGTTCACTCGTCGACGACCCGGTCGTCGTCGACGAAAGGATCGAAGACTCTGAGTTCGTCTACGCCCTCAACGACGAGTGCACCGTCGACGTCTGTCCCGTCGACGAGAGGACCTGTTCCATCTGCCCCGTCGACGACCGCTCCGTCGACGACGGCTCCGTCGACGAAGACCTTGAAAGTAAAGGTTCCGTCGACGACGGCAACGACTATGATGCCCGTGAAGATTACTCCGTCGACGGTCTCCTCGTCGACGACGGCATCCAAGACAATTCCCTTGCAGAAGACGACTGATGTCATGCCGTCGACGCGTACGCAGGGCGCAGTTTCCACGCCAGCCTCTTCATTTGCTTCAATGCCTTTATTGCCTCTACAGTCCAGCAAATCTGTCCAGTTCGGGACTTTTACAGAAGGAGAAATGCTTAATCCTCCATCTCCTTTGTTTGCTACTGACTCAGATCAAGAGTCTGATGACCAAGCTCAAAGTCTTTCGGACTTGAACATAAAGTGCCAAGACTTCAGTAACGATGAAGAGGATCAATATGGCCAACATGAAGCAACTCACCCTCAAGTTCCAGCTGCGATGTTGCCTATATCAATGATATCGAACCTCCAAAGTATGTTGGAAGATTACAATCGACGATTCCCACCATCTCCACAGGTTACCACAGTCCCATCGGTGTTGAAACCAATAACGGAGCCGGCACAGGCTCCTCCACAAGCGCCGCCTGTTACTGTTCATAGGAATACATCAGTTCGTATTCACACAACCATTTATCCAGAGGATGATGATGACGAGAATCCTCCAGAGCGTGAGGATGGAGAAGTTTCTGAGGTGGATGAGGATGGGGAAGAACATTTAGCGGAGTGGGATGACTATCGTGCTCAAACACCATCCCCTTCTCAAGTGCCGCCAGGGGATTCTCCTCCAGTAGATATTGCAGGCTTCCACCAATTAAGGGACAGGGCGGCGCAACGGTTCAAATTACCACGAGCCCACAGAGAGGAGGATTGTTTCCTAAATGATTTCAAGAACCAACCATTAAAACAGATACATACAGTCCCAATTATAGACTTCATCTGGACTGAAGGGGTCAAGTTAATGAAAACGCCTAACTCTTTACCAGCACAACTGCCGAGGTTGGAAAAGAAGTATAAGGCGCCGGTGGGATCTCCAGCATGCCTTACAGGTCAACCTAAGCCCGATTCTGTCGTCACGCAAGCAGCTCAAAGAGGATCCAAAAATCCAGCGTCTACAATCACCGCTCCTCCAGACCGAGAGGGCCGTCGCCTGGATGCTATTGGGCGTAAATTTTCCTCAATGTCCTCTACAACGGTTCGAGTAGCCAACGCTATGGCTATCTTGGGTCATTATGACCGTTAGGCTTGGTCTGATATGTCCGCCTATGTGGCGTTACTCCCGGATGCTTCCAAGGCGGAAGCACAGAAAATTCTGCAAGAAGGAGAAAGAACTGCAGAGGAACTCATTGATTGTGCAGTGGATGTGGCCTGCACTGGTTTTCGCCAACTCGCTGGAGCGGCCGTCCTGCGTCGACAAGGTTGGTTACGCTCAACTTCGTTTCGACAAGAAGTTCAGACAAGAATCCTGGATATGCCATATGACGGCGAATCATTATTTGGAGCGCATATCGATGAAGCGCTACAAGCCATAAAAAAGGACACGGACACTGCACGTGCTTTGGGTACCCTTCAATTTAAGAAGCAGACCTTTCGGGGTGCTCGAGGACGTGGCACTACATCCACTTTTCGTGGAGGAAACAGTCAATATCGTTCCTTTAACCAAGGCAACTAACGTTTCACCGGCAACCGTCAACAGTCTTCCCGTCAGCAACCTGCCAGAAATTACAGAGGAAAGTCCACTTTCAGGGGACAATCCAACAAACGTCAATGACTTGTCTGTCGAACGGAGAATTGGAGGTCAAATCTCTCTGTTTGGTGCTCAATGGTCCTCCATTACTACGGACCGTTGGGTACTCGACATTGTGAAAAGAGGCCATGCATTGGAATTTGTCGAGGTACCTCTTCCGACGCCACCTTCCGGACCACCACCTCCGCACCTCAAGGAACTATTTCATCAAGTTAGCATTCTCATTCAAAAAGGTGCGGTGGAGGTAGTACCAAAGTCCCAGAGAGGGAAGGGGTTTTATTCCCGTTTTTTCCTTGTCGTCAAGAAGAACAGAGAATGGAGACCCATATTGGACTTGAGAGCACTCAATCACTATCTCAAGGATCAGACCTTCCGTATGCTAACGCTTACAGAAATCTTGCGTTTACTCTCTGTCGGAGATTTCATGACGACCATCGATCTCCGGGACGCCTACTTCCATGTCCCTATACTCGCAGGTCATCGAAAGTTCCTGCGCTTCAAGGTGGGGCACCTTCATTGCCAATTCAAGGTCCTGCCATTTGGCCTCCGGTCAGCCCCCCGAGTCTTTACAAAAATGTTGGCTCCGGTCATGGCCTTTCTTCGTCTCCAAGGCATCCAGATATTCCCATATCTCGACGACTGCCTCCTGAAATCACAGTCCCGCTCATTACTCCAACACCATACTTCCATTTGTCAGACAGTATTCCGTTCCTTGGGTCTGTCCATCAATCTGGAGAAATCTCAATTGCAGCCAACAACTTGCAAGGATTTCCTAGGAGCAACGCTGGACACCAAACTGGCAAAGGCGTTTGTATCCAGAGAGCGTCAGCAAAGGATTCTCCGATTAGTTTCGCTGCTTCTGACAAAGAGGTGAGCTTCAGTCCGTTTGTTGAAGTCCTTTCTAGGGATGGCCTCGTCGTGCATCGCTCTTGTCCCTCATTGCCGACTACGAGCGCGACCTATCCAACAAGCTCTAGACAAACAGTGGCGCCAAGTCACCGGTTCCTTCAACGATCAGGTGACCATCACCGTCTCCATGAAGAAAGCGTTCAGATGGTGGGTACAACCACATCAGCTAGCGGCAGGCACGTCCTTTCTGCTCAATACTCCGGATCTAACTTTAACGACGGATGCATCCCTGGAGGGTTGGGGAGCTCACCTCCAAGATCTTTCCGTCAAGGGGAAATGGACTGTGCACCAGAAGACCTGGCACATCAACAAACTGGAGCTAATGGCTATCTTTTTGGCCCTGAAATCATTTCAACCAGTGCTGCAAGGGGAGTCGGTTCTCATACAGACGGAAAACACGACCTGCATGCATTACATAAACAAGCAGGGCGGAACAAAGTCTCCGGTGTTATCCCGCCTGGCAGAGGCGATTTGGGACTGGTCCATCAAGCAGCAGATCACAATCACAGCAGTTCATCTTCCGGGGTTGTCCAACCTTCTGGCGGATTCCCTAAGCAGATCCCGATCATCCAACCACGAGTGGGAACTCCACCAGCCAACACTCGATATGGTCTTTCGTCGTTGGGGATTCCCGGAAATCGACCTCTTTGCAGCTCCAGAGAACCGCAAATGCCCCGCTCACGCAAGCTGGCATCCCCACAAAGGATCCCAAGGCAATGCCCTTTTGATGGATTGGTCGAATCTCTTCGCCTACGCCTTTCCTCCGATCCCTCTAGTGCCACGAGTACTTTGGAAGATCCGGAGAGAACCCTGCCACATCCTTCTGATTACTCCCAGGTGGCCGCGACAGGCGTGGTTCTCGGAGCTGCTGCTCCTGTCTCAATGCAAACCCATTCTTCTTCATCCTCGAGTGGATCTTCTTTCCATGAACAGGGGTCAAATCTACCATCCAGACCCCTCCTCTCTGAGCTTATCAGCCTGGAACCTGAACACTGTGAATTTGCACATCTAACCATCCCTCAGGAGTGCCGTAACATCCTTGCTCAGGCCAGGGCTCCATCAACTATAAAGACCTATAAGTTGAAATGGAAACGCTTTTGCCACTGGTGTGCAGACGCCGGAGTACATCCTTTGCGTGCCACGCCCGCCGAGCTCCTCCCTTTCTTTTTCCAACTGGCTCAGTCGGGTTTGTCACATGCTACTTTAAGAGTCTTTTTGGCGGCAATATCACGCTTCCGCCATGATGGCTCCGCCTCCCTATGTTCATCCAGATTAATACGTAAATTTTTCAAAGGACTTCTTCGGACTTTTCCACCAGTTCGGCGTCCCCCTCCCGAGTGGCGCCTCAACATTGTCCTATCACAATTAATGACTGCACCTTTTGAACCAATCCATAAAGCAGACCTCAAGTATGTCACCTGGAAGGTCGCGCTTTTACTTGCTTTGACGTCTTCACGTCGAGTGAGTGATATGCATGCATTCACGATCAAACCACCATTTCTACAGTTTAAACCAGATTCTGTGCTTTTACGCACTAACCCTACTTTTCTTCCAAAAGTGCCTTCAGACTTCCATATTAATGAGCCTGTTATACTGAAGTCTTTCTTTGCCAACCCGCAATCTCCTGCGGAACAACGCTTGCACTCTTTGGACATTAGAAGATGTTTAAAGTTTTACATCAGCAAAACTGCACAGTTCCGAAAGTCGGATCAGCTCTTTGTGGCCTATGGCCGCTTTCAAAGAGGGCGGCCAGTCACCAAACCTACGGTAGCCCGCTGGGTGGCTTCAGCGATTGCTTTCTGCCATCAGAAAGCGGGAAAGCCTTTACAGACTGCAGTACGTGCCCACTCTACCAGATCTATGGCCTCTTCGACTGCACTCTTTGCCGGAGTTCCATTGCATCAGATTTGCAGAGCAGCCACGTGGTCCAGCAGGCACACGTTCACAAAGCACTACAATCTGGGTGCCATGGCTGAAGGAGATACCGCAGTGGGACAAGCTGTGCTCCGTAATCTTTTTCAATAAGGTGAGCCTCTATTCTACCCTCCACCTACTAGTTTCCAGTTTTTATGCATGTCTTCTCTATGTACATATATAGTTGTATAACTTCTATGACATGGGTCATTGCACCCGTTGATTCCAACCTTTTGTTTATACATTGCATTCTGGAAACTTTGTGTTGGGATACGGACTGCTAACTACTCTATATTCAAGCATGTGAATCTATGAAAGACACCCCAATACTGGAGAAGAACAATTGTTACTTACCTGTAAACAGGTGGTTCTCCAGTATTGGTGTCTTTCATAGATTCACATGCGACCCTCCCATCCTCCCCTCAGAGGCTCTCTTCTCCTCATAGACTCTATGGTCACTCTTGTGCTACGAAAATCTGAGGGCTTGAGCTCTGAGGAGAAGGTTCTAGAGGGCTGCTGGCGCCTGATTGGCTGCAGTTTGGACTAACATAATGACAAGGATAGGCTGCATGGCAACTGTTTGACTCCCATGCATTCCTATGGAGAATTTTTTGGTTAGGAACCCTATGCTTCTTGTATGCATTTGTTGGGTTTTTCCTTACTATGTATATATATATTTATTGTATATTATTATATATTTAGTATTTATTGCTATTTTATTTACCGTGGGACTCCCACTCCGACGACGGGGAATATTCAAGCATGTGAATCTATGAAAGACACCAATACTGGAGAACCACCTGTTTACAGGTAAGTAACAATTGTTCTTACACACTAATACGAATCCATATAGTTACTCACACACAAATTCACACATGCAAATAAACTATCAAAAAACCATTTACTTGATTATACTGCTATATACACACCACTACACATACTTCTACAGAAACGGAAACATATTTACTCTCTTAAACAATCAATTATACAAACACATACTCACTAACCCACCCATACACACAATCATCCACTCATACAGTCTTGCACACATGCTGTCTTCAAAATACTTACAAATAGTCAGTCACTCATTCATGCATCTGTGCTCTAAGTAATATCCCCCACCGAACCATACAGACACTGATACTGATACTCAAAAAAACAACTAATAACCCATATACACACTCATGTAGCTACTCACCAACCCATGCAGCCACTTATACACAAAGTGAGACACAGATACAGATATTTAAATATTTAAACATTACTCGCTAATATATGTATTCACTAAGATACATTTAATAAGTCAGTTAACCAATCAATTTTACACAAAAAAACATCCATTTAGACATTTATTTACCCATTTATTCTTCCATCAACCTTTAGATATACATATATAAAAAATATTTATTTTTCAGAAAGATACACATTCACTGGATGATGTCATCAGTGATGTCATTTGAGATGTCATCAGTGATGTCATCAGTGATGTCACTGACCATGTCATGCGTGATGTAATATGTGACGTCATCAGCAGTGCATTGCACGCGCAAGTTATAGTGAGTCCAACTAACTATAACGTGGGAATTTCAATGGTTTTATGCGAGTAAAATTTCCACCTAACTATAACTGGTGTGAAACCTATGTTTTTTTCAGTGAATTTAATAGGTTTTTTAAATGCTAATTCCTAACTATAACTGGTGTGAAACCTATGGTTTTTTCAGTGAATATATATATATATATATATATATATATATTACCTACTGGCGGTCGCCAGTAGGTATATATAGTTAGGATTTTTTCTCTATGGGATTTTTGAAAATTCTATGTCTAATAACTTTGGCGTTTGTGGATGGAATTGGCTGAAATTTTCAGGAAAATGGAACATTTTGTTTCTGAGCAGCCCCTGACAATTTGGGGGGGTTTCATCAAGGGGGGGCCGAGAAAAAAGGGGGGTCCCAAAACGCGTTTTTCCCATGTTAATTTCCATAGGGCGGTTGGCCTCACTTTTAGCTCGAACGGCTGAATGGATTTGCACGAAACTTGGCAAAATTGTAGGGACTGTTAGCCCGATGTGCCTTTGCTAGGTCTCAATATATGTGCTCCAGTGGATTTTGAGTAATTTAGGTTCAAAAAAAGATATATATCTGGGCGGAGCCTAACCACACATCTGATCTGATTGGCTGTCAGCACTTCATCCAAGAAGTGTTGGAAGCCATCTTGGGACCAATATACATGATAGCACCTCATTAAAAAGCATTGTAGTTAATAGAGGGTTTTAGGACTTTAGTTACATTATAAATCATTTGTTGATGGTACCATACTAGTTTTAGGAATTGTGGTGGGTTCTAAGGTGATTTTACCATGTGAAAAAACCTTCTGCTGTGATATCATGAATATTGTTTGAAAGAAAACTAATATCTCATGATTTTCCCACAGTGGTTTGGAAGGGGATCTATAAGCTAAACTGAAAGCATATTTTCTGTAAATTCACATTATCTTTCTCAGTCATGTGAAAATGAAGTCTGACATTCTCAGTAAAACATGTACATCCAACAAGGACAGAGACTGTCAGTTGATTCCTTTGTGTTCTACTGCAGCCTCCTAGAGTGTTCTAAAGAACAACTAGAGCGCTAACAGTCCTACTTATTACAAAGGTATAGCACACCTGGAGCCATCGTGATGGGAATAAAGTGGTAACTCTTAAAACATTTAATTTAAAAAGGAACAAAATGAGGGGGTATAATATGCAATAGAAGGTATTATTAGTGCTGCAGAAAGAAAAATTAGGGCACATTTTGAGTGACTTTTCAAATCCTCTTCTATTTCATTAAAAAATTCTGACATGCAGTCTCCCAAAATGGCCACCAGAGACAAAAGAGCCCAAATGTAGCCCAAATATCACCCAGATGTAGCCCAAGTATAGCCCAATGACAGAATGTCCCAGAGTGTTCTAAAGAACAACTAGAGCGCTAACAGTCCTACTTATTACAAAGGTATGGCACACCTGAAGCCATCTTAATTGGAATAAAGTGGTAACTCTTAAAACATTTAATTTAAAAAGGAACAAAATGAGGGGGTATATTTTGCCATATGAATTATGATTAGTGCTGCAGAAAGAAAAATTAGGGCACATTTTGAGTGACTTCTCAAACCCTCTTCAATTTCATTAAAAAATTCTGACATACAGTCTCCCAAGATGGCCACCAGAGACAAAAGAGCCTAAATGTAGCCCAAATATCACCCAGATGTACCCCAAGTATAGCCCAATGACAGAATGTCCCAGAGTGTTCTAAAGAACAACTAGAGCGCTAACAGTCTTACTTATGACAAAAGTATGGCACACCAGAAGCCATCTTGATTGGAATGAAGTGGTAAGTCTGAAAACACTCAATTTAAAAAGGAACAACATGAGGGGGTTAATTTTGCCATAGAAAGTATGATTAGTGCTTCAGAAAGAAAAATTAGGGATCATTTTGAGTGACTTCTCAAATCCTCTTCTATTTCATTAAAAAAATTGTGACATGCAGACTGAAACATGCACTTTGAATACCAGCAACAGACGTCCCTGGTGAGCAGTAGCTTTACTACAGTGATCTAATGTGCAACTAGAGTGCTAACATTCAGAATTTATGGCAAATGTGTGACACATCTGAATGCCTTCTTGATGGAACCAAAGTAAACAAGCATGGAACAAAATGAGGGGGTATATTTTGCCATATGAATTATGATTAGTGCTGCAGAAAGAAAAATTAGGGCACATTTTGAGTGACTTCTCAAACCCTCTTCAATTTCATAAAAAAATTCTGACATACAGTCTCCCAAGATGGCCACCAGAGACAAAAGAGCCTAAATGTAGCCCAAATATCACCCAGATGTACCCCAAGTATAGCCCAATGACAGAATGTCCCAGAGTGTTCTAAAGAACAACTAGAGCGCTGACAGTCTTACTTATGACAAAAGTATGGCACACCAGAAGCCATCTTGATTGGAATGAAGTGGTAAGTCTGAAAACACTCAATTTAAAAAGGAACAACATGAGGGGGTTAATTTTGCCATAGAAAGTATGATTAGTGCTTCAGAAAGAAAAATTAGGGATCATTTTGAGTGACTTCTCAAATCCTCTTCTATTTCATTAAAAAATTGTGACATGCAGACTGAAACATGCACTTTGAATACCAGCAGCAGACGTCCCTGGTGAGCAGTAGCTTTACTACAGTGATCTAATGTGCAACTAGAGTGCTAACATTCAGAATTTATGGCAAATGTGTGACACATCTGAATGCCTTCTTGATGGAACCAAAGTAAACAAGCATTGAAAATGCAATAGATCTCGCCCTCGTTTAAGTTAAAGCCATTCTGTTTGTAATGAGGTGGCTTTTTAGCTTTGCTTTTATTAGTGTTTTTTCAACTTTCATGTAAATAACATGCATCTGTATGCATATAAGTATATGTATGCATGCATTTATGTTTGTATTTATATAGATATACAGATGATATATGTTTATATATGTATGTATATATATATATATTCACTGAAAAAACCATAGGCTATAGACCATATATAGTTAGGAATTAGCATTTACAAAACCTTGAAAATTCACTGAAAAAACCATAGGTTATAGACCATATATAGTTAGGAATTAGCATTTACAAAACCTTGAAAATTCACTGAAAAAAACATAGGTTATAGACCATATATAGTTAGGAATTCGCATTTACAAAACCTTATTTTACTCACACAAAACCATTGAAATTCCATATATAGTTAGTTGCACTAACTATATATCGCGCACCCGCAATCCACTGCTGATGATGTCACATATTACATCATTCATGACATGGTCAGTGACATCACTGATGACATCTCAAATTACATCACTGATGACATCACTGATGACAACATCCAGTGACTGTATGTTTCTGTAAAGTTAAAATATGTCTTACATATTGAAGAATGAGTGGATGTATAAGTGTCTGGATGAAGGATTTAGTAGGTGCATGACTGACTGTATGAGTGAGTGATTAAATGTATCTCACTGAGTGCATGGGTTAGTGACTAAACTGTCTTAATTTGTGCATCATTATGTCTGTTGTTCTGTAAACTGTTGCATGTGTTGATAAGTAGCTATATGAGTAACTATATGGGTTATTGATTGGTTGCCCAAGTATTTGTATGGGAGACTGAGTGTGTGTGTGTGGGTGGCTGGGAGGTGTATGACTCTGTGCATAGATGTGTGAGCAGTTGATTCACTAGATGTATGGGTTCAAAAGTGCATGTTGAAACAGCTGTATGGGCGGTTGACTGTCTGCATGAGTGTATTGGTGAGTGAATGGATATCTCAGTGCTACATGTCAAAGTAAGTACATATGTAAAACACAGTACATGTGAGAGTTGACATATATAAATAACTGTGCATAAGAGCCAGTGAATGTGTGAGTGGCTGTATGGATCATTGTGAACTTGTATCAGGGATTGTATAAGAGAGTAAATATGTGTTAGTATATGTTTGAATAAGTAAAGTTTGTATAACTGTATAGTTGAGGAAATGGAGGTGTGATTGATTCTTTGCATGACTGACTAGGTGTGTGAGTAACTCCATGGATGAGTGACAGTCTGTGAGTGTCTGTTTACACTGATTGTATCTAAGGTTATATTAGAGTCTGAAGAGGTTCATCGTATTATCACATGAATGATATCATCAGTGATGTGATCAGTAATGTCAAATGAGATGTCATCAGTGATGTCATCAGTGATGTAATTTGAGATGTCATCAGTGATGTCATCAGTGATGTCACTGACCATGTCATGAATGATGTAATATGTGACATCATCAGCAGTGGATTGCGGGTGCGCGATATATAGTTAGTGCAACTAACTATATATGGAATTTCAATGGTTTTGTGTGAGTAAAATAAGGTTTTGTAAATGCGAATTCCTAACTATATATGGTCTATAACCTATGTTTTTTTCAGTGAATTTTCAAGGTTTTGTAAATGCTAATTCCTAACTATATATGGTCTATAACCTATGGTTTTTTCAGTGAATTTTCAAGGTTTTGTAAATGCTATTTCCTAACTATATATGGTCTATAGCCTATGGTTTTTTCAGTGAATATATATATATATATATATATATATATATATATATATATATATATATATATTATATATAAAATTTCTATGGCAAAATGAAACCCCTCATTTTGTTCCTTTTCAAATTAAATGTATTAAGTGTTACCACTTTATTCCAATCAAGATGACTTCAGGTGTGCCATACTTTTGTCATAAGTAAGACTGTTAGCGCTCTAGTTGATCTTTAGAACACTCTGGGACATTCTGTCATTGGGCTATAGTTGGGCTACATCTGGCTGATATTTGTTCTACATTTGGGCTACATTTGGGCTCTTTTGTCTCTGGTGGCCATCTTGGGAGACTGCATATCAGAATAGTTTTTATTGAAAAATGAACCCCCTCATTTTGTTCCTTTGCAAATTAAATGTTTTAAGTGTTACCACTTTATTCCAATCAAGATGACTTCAGGTGTGCCATACTTTTGTCATAAGTAAGCATGTTAGCGCTCTAGTTGTTCTTTAGAACACTCTGGGACATTCTGTCATTGGGCTATATTTGGGCTACATCTGGCTGATATTTGGGCTACATTTGTTTTTTTTGGTCTTTGGTGGCCATCTTTGGGCTACATTGGGCTACATTGGGCTACAATGGGCTACATCTGGACTCTAACATATATATAGCCCAATGTAGCCCAATATATATTTTTTCAAAGTTAATTTTCGTAAAAACCACTGGAGCACATATCTTGAGACATAGCAAAGGCACATCGGGCTACCAGTCCCTACAATTTTGCCAAGTTTGGTGCAAATCCATTCAGCCGTTCGGGCTAAAAGTGAGTTTGACCGCCCTATGGAAATTCACATGGGGAAAACACGTTTTGGGACCCCCCTTTTATCTCGGCCCCCGCTTGACGAATCCCCCCCAAACTTTCAGGGAAGGACCGGAGCTCCGCGAGGCAAATTTGAGGAAATTTTCAGGCAAATTCATCAACCGACGCCAAAGTTATTCACAATAGAATTTTGAGATTTTGCATTGAAAAAAATCCTAACTATAACTACCTACTGGCGACTGCCAGTAGGTAATATATATATATATATATATATATATATATATATATATATATATATACACACTGTCAGCGCATCCGAGTGTCCGTTTTCTCCGAGGTTGCCTTTGAAATAGTTTGGAGCGTAACGTGATAATATACACATATATATATATCAAGTTACGCTCTAAACTGCTTTACAGGCAACCTCGGAGAAAACGGACACTCGGATGCGCTGAAAGTTGCTGGTGATATTTATTTTATTTTTTCATTAAGATTGCTTTGTGCAAAGTGGAAAGGCGCGTTTTGGCGATCCCAGTCGCCTTGTTCACAAAAAGGCTAGTGAATTGTTACACACAAATATTTGAACCCACCCAGACCATCATGTGATAGGCTGTCATCTGACTGGTGGTGAACATAGTGAACAGACTTAAATGCAATACAAAGTTCACCACAGGGCAACGTTAAACCATGGAAAATTAACATGGTACATTTGGCCAATAGTGATAAAACATTATAACAGTACAAATACTGTAACCAGGTCATGGCAAGTGATCAAACTTATAAACAAATTGTAGTATATAAAATTTGTTAATATCAATTACAATATTGCTATACAAATATTCAAATTGATTAAATAAAGGCCTGATCACTACCTTAAACTCCTACTACAACTCACATGAAAATCGCAGGTGTGAAGGGCAAAAAATACTCTGAAACATCCATGTTAGGGTTGCCCTGCCTTTAATTGCCAGCCTTACAGTGAATAAAGTGAAAGTGCTAAAATAAGTTTTAATTCTAAATCCCGCCTGGGGACAATAAATGTAAATTAATAGATGTTATACAGAGAGAAAGCAAGCAGTGGCTATTATATTACATCAATTCCAAAGTGGAAAAATTATCTAAAAAGCCCAATTATGAGGAAAGTCATCACTGGCAAAATCATTCGGAACCAAGATGGACCAGGAGAGCCCCCCTGGCCCTCTTACTCAAGAGGTCCCCCTTGAGCGGCACATTTATGTAATAATGCAAATGCCCTCAGAAGTACAAATCATACAAATCCAGACCCAAATGACAATAATCATGTTAAAAATATGTGCAAAATGTGCCAATAAATAGCAGAAAACCACTCATTCATATAAAAATATAAATAAATGGTAAAATACATAAAAACGGTCCGCATAGCAAAGACTAAAAACATTAAAAGAATCTGGACTAAAAGTGTAATCATTATAGATAAAATTGATGAAGAACTATAGTGCATTCGAATTTTAAACAGGATCAAGTTCAAATTATTGACCAAGCAAAAAAATCAAATGATCTAAAGATAAAGGTGCAAATCATCGCAAATATTGATCCCTGTAGGAGTCTTTGTTTCGAGCTCAATAATGTATTTGGTCTTTAACTGTCTCAGGATCTTTTCCCTATTGCCCCCCAGTTTGTTCTGTGGGACACTATCAATTACAAAATATTGGTGTACATTAAGATTGTTGTTATGCTCCATTTTGATATGTCTGGCAACTGGGTAAGTGGGATCTGAGTTTACAGTTGCCCGAAGATGTTGCAAAATGCGTGAAAAGACCTGAAGTTTCGTGCTCCCAACGTACTGTAATCCGCAGATGCATTTGAGAACATATACTGCATGATCAGCCCTTTTCCCCCAGAAATTTTAGATACCCTGAAAAGCAACACACTACGGGAAGCACCTTCAGAAGAACTTGTGCAGCAGTCCGGAACCCTTAAAGTGAGACAGGTACGAGGCGGGGGGGCTGTTTTTGATTCCGATAATTACTTAGTCTTAGAGTATAATACAGAGAAAACAGAGAAAACAGCACCAGATTTAAACAAAAAACAGTATCTCGCAACTCTTTCAGAAAAGAGTAGTGAAGGAGAAGGGAGCTCCCCTCTTTTTACAGAATCAAGAAAAATTGAGGAGGGTCAGACTAATAATCCTGAACAATTAAAAACGCTGGATAGTGGAAGTAGGTCTGCATACTCTCTTAGAAATCGCCAGTTAATAAAACAAAACCTCATACCCCCTCAGAAAAAAGGCTTAACTCCAAGAAGCACAAAAAGAAAACAACGTGTGCCCCCTAATATAGTAGAACTATCAGAAAGCATAAAGTCAAGACCCACGAAATCAAAAGTAAAAACCCATGGATCAAGTGGATTAAATAAAAAAATCAAGGTAACTCCCTCCCTAAGGTCTTACTTTAAAGTTCAGCACTCGGTACAAGTGAGGGGGGGCCAACCTTCCTCACAGATTAAGACCCCCTTACCATTCATAAATCCAGACGAACAAAACACAGCCACTTTATCAATAGGGGAACTGGAGTCAGAATCCACATTATCAAAGGTACTAGTCAAAAGACAAATGGAGGAAATGTCTACGGTACCCTCAACTACCCCATTAAGCATAAGGCAACCTACAGAATCAAACAAAGGTACCTCCACGCGATTGCAACTAGAAAATGATGACCAGCCATTGGATCAAGCAAATAACGATCTCTTGCTAAAAGACCAAATGGGAAAGATGATGGAGACCTTCATGGACAAAATGATGGGAGAAATGAGAGAAAAATTCTCTGTTTCCGAGGAAAATCAATGCAAGATACGTGAAGTATGCGAGCAACTGGATCAAAAATTAAATGACCTGGGCGAAAGAGTCACCACAGTGGAAAAGGCGGTGGGATCTATTAGCAAAAAAGTCAAAGCAAATCAAAAGACAATGAAAAACTGATAAAGGAGAAACTCAAGTCCTTAGAGAACCAAGGGAGAAAAAACAATCTCAGAATACTAAATGTTCCCGAGAATCAAGAAGGGACAGACATAAAAACCTTTATCGTATCCCTCCTGGAAGAGTTTTTTCCATGGACGAAAGATTGTAATCTGATAGAGGACATCCAACGGGTACACAGAGACTCCTTCAGGAAAGGCAAAGACAGGAAAGCTCCAAGGAAAATACTGATCAATTTCAAGACCTATACCTTAAAAGAAAAAATCTTAAGCGAGAGTCTAAAAAATGGAACGCAAAACAAAGACAATTGGTCTTTTAGAATCCGGTCAGATATATGCAAGGCCACGCAAGACAGACAATGGGAATTAGGACAACATATGCAGGAACTAAAAAGCTTAGGAGCAACGGTACAAATGAAATTCCCAGCAGCATTAAGAATCATGTGGCGCAATAAAATGCATAATATAAGGGAACCACAAGAAGTAGAGAACCTTATACAACTGATAAAAGAACAGATTCAAACCGAGAAATCTAACAAAAAAAAGACCTAGGAATAAAGGGAAAGAAAAAAAAATCATAACCACTGTATAGCTCTCAGGTTAAAATAATACCACATGAAAAAACAGAATACAATGAAGTCCTAAAGGGTTCAATTATAAAAAGCTGAATGAAGGAAAGTGATCACATATTCAGTGAAGATGGAAGAATCACATGGCTAACAAAATGGGTGCCACAACTAAAATGGCTTCAGCTTACGCTAACAGCAATTTCTGCGATTTCCACACTTCTTTGGATGTACTTTTATGTTACTATGAATTTTAATAGTAATATGATATTGGTCTAAGGCACTGGTCACTTTATTGTCCAAGGGACAAGGCAAAAAGCACTTTTTATTATGTTTGCATATAGAGTGTTGGAAAATGCCCTGAAATTTGAGTCAGGTGGCAGGATTATGACGTCAGTCGGGCACTTGCCTATGACTGGATGAATCAAGTTAGTCCCATGTATACATGTTCCATGCATTTGTAATGATGAATTTAAATGCAGTTTGCAAGTGCAAAGAAATAATGACCAAGTGTTTTACCAAAATATATATTGCAGCAATTTTAATGTGATATTATCATGACAACACTGTTTTGCACAACATATAGGCCACATGGTCGATTGATTACATTTTAGTTTTGCACGTCACCTTGGCTAAAATGTTGCACTGTCACTTTATTGTAATCCTATTGAAACTTTATTCACAATGTTGCACTGTCACTTTAAATTTGAAAGTGATGTAAAAAGGCAAAAAAATGGCCGCGAAAACAGGTTTGACGAAGACTGCTTACGTGGTCGAAACGCGTTACCGGATTACAGTCGTTATATATATATATATATATATATATATATGTGTGTATATTACCTACTGGCGGTCGCCAGTAGGTATATATAGTTAGGATTTTTTCTCTATGGGATTTTTGAAAATTCTATGTCTAATAACTTTGGCGTTTGTGGACGGAATTGGCTGAAATTTTCAGGAAAATGGAACATTTTGTTTCTGAGCAGCCCCTGACAATTTGGGGGGGTTTCATCAAGGGGGGGCCGAGAAAAAAGGGGGTCCCAAAACGCGTTTTTCCTATGTTAATTTCCATAGGGCGGTTGGCCTCACTTTTAGATCGAACGGCTGAATGGATTTGCACGAAACTTGGCAAAATTGTAGGGACTGTTAGCCCGATGTGCCTTTGCTAGGTCTCAATATATGTGCTCCAGTGGATTATGAGTAATTTAGGTTCAAAAAAAGATATATATCTGGCGGAGCCTAACCACACATCTGATCTGATTGGCTGTCAGCACTTCATCCAAGAAGTGTTGGCAGCCATCTTGGGACCAATACACATGATAGCACCTCATTAAAAAGCATTGTAGTTAATAGAGGGTTTTAGGACTTTAGTTACATTATAAATCATTTGTTGATGGTACCATACTCGTTTTAGGAATTGTGGTGGGTTCTAAGGTGATTTTACCATGTGAAAAAACCTTCTGCTGTGATATCATGAATATTGTTTGAAAGAAAACTAATATCTCATGATTTTCCCACAGTGGTTTGGAAGGGGATCTATAAGCTAAACTGAAAGCATATTTTCTGTAAATTCACATTATCTTTCTCAGTCATGTGAAAATGAAGTCTGGCATTCTCAGTAAAACATGTACATCCAACAAGGACAGAGACTGTCAGTTGATTCCTTTGTGTTCTACTGCAGCCTCCTAGAGTGTTCTAAAGAACAACTAGAGCGCTAACAGTCCTACTTATTACAAAGGTATGGCACACCTGAAGCCATCTTGATTGGAATAAAGTGGTAACTCTTAAAACATTTAATTTAAAAAGAAACAACATGAGGGTGTATATTTTGCCATAGAAAGTATGATTAGTGCTGCAGAATGAAAAATTAGGGCACATTTTGAGTGACTTCTCAAATCCTTTTCTATTTCATTAAAACATTCTGACATGCAGTCTCCCAAAATGGCCACCAGAGACAAAAGAGCCCAAATGTAGCCCAAATATCACCCAGATGTAGCCCAAGTATAGCCCAATGACAGAATGTCCCAGAGTGTTCTAAAGAACAACTAGAGCTCTAACAGTCCTACTTATTACAAAGGTATGGCACACCTGAAGCCATCTTGATTGGAATAAAGTGGTAACTCTTAAAACATTTAATTTAAAAAGAAACAACATGAGGGGGTATATTTTGCCATAGAAAGTATGATTAGTGCTGCAGAATGAAAAATTAGGGCACATTTTGAGTGACTTCTCAAATCCTTTTCTATTTCATTAAAACATTCTGACATGCAGTCTCCCAAAATGGCCACCAGAGACAAAAGAGCCCAAATGTAGCCCAAATATCACCCAGATGTAGCCCAAGTATAGCCCAATGACAGAATGTCCCAGAGTGTTCTAAAGAACAACTAGAGCGCTAACAGTCCTACTTATTACAAAGGTATAGCACACCTGGAGCCATCGTGATGGGAATAAAGTGGTAACTCTTAAAACATTTAATTTAAAAAGGAACAAAATTAGGGGGTATATTATGCAATAGAAGGTATTATTAGTGCTGCAGAAAGAAAAATTAGGGCACATTTTGAGTGACTTTTCAAATCCTCTTCTATTTCATTAAAAAATTCTGACATGCAGTCTCCCAAAATGGCCACCAGAGACAAAAGAGCCCAAATGTAGCCCAAATATCACCCACATGTAGCCCAAGTATAGCCCAATGACAGAATGTTCCAGAGTGTTCTAAAGAACAACTAGAGCGCTAACAGTCCTACTTATTACAAAGGTATGGCACACCTGAAGCCATCTTGATTGGAATAAAGTGGTAACTCTTAAAACATTTAATTTGAAAGGGAACAAAATGAGGGGGTATATTTTGCCATATGAATTATGATTAGTGCTGCAGAAAGAAAAATTAGGGCACATTTTGAGTGACTTCTCAAACCCTCTTCAATTTCATTAAAAAATTCTGACATACAGTCTCCCAAGATGGCCACCAGAGACAAAAGAGCCTAAATGTATCCCAAATATCACCCAGATGTACCCCAAGTATAGCCCAATGACAGAATGTCCCAGAGTGTTCTAAAGAACAACTAGAGCGCTAACAGTCTTACTTATGACAAAAGTATGGCACACCAGAAGCCATCTTGATTGGAATGAAGTGGTAAGTCTGAAAACACTCAATTTAAAAAGGAACAACATGAGGGGGTTAATTTTGCCATAGAAAGTATGATTAGTGCTTCAGAAAGAAAAATTAGGGATCATTTTGAGTGACTTCTCAAATCCTCTTCTATTTCATTAAAAAAATTCTGACATGCAGACTGAAACATGCACTTTGAATACCAGCAGCAGACGTCCCTGGTGAGCAGTAGCTTTACTACAGTGATCTAATGTGCAACTAGAGTGCTAACATTCAGAATTTATGGCAAATGTGTGAAACATCTGAATGCCTTCTTGATGGAACCAAAGTAAACAAGCATTGAAAATGCAATAGATCTCGCCCTCGTTTAAGTTAAAGCCATTCTGTTTGTAATGAGGTGGCTTTTTAGCTTTGCTTTTATTAGTGTTTTTTCAACTTTCATGTAAATAACATGCAAATGTATGCATATAAGTATATGTATGCATGCATTTATGTTTGTATTTATATAGATATACAGATGATATATGTTTATATATGTATGTATATATATATATTCACTGAAAAAACCATAGGCTATAGACCATATATAGTTAGGAATTAGCATTTACAAAACCTTGAAAATTCACTGAAAAAACCATAGGTTATAGACCATATATAGTTAGGAATTAGCATTTACAAAACCTTGAAAATTCACTGAAAAAACCATAGGTTATAGACCATATATAGTTAGGAATTCGCATTTACAAAACCTTATTTTACTCACACAAAACCATTGAAATTCCATATATAGTTAGTTGCACTAACTATATATCGCGCACCCGCAATCCACTGCTGATGATGTCACATATTACATCATTCATGACATGGTCAGTGACATCACTGATGACATCACTGATGACATCTCAAATGACATCACTGATGACATCACTGATGACAACATCCAGTGACTGTATGTTTCTGTAAAGTTAAAATATGTCTTACATATTGAAGAATGAGTGGATGTATAAGTGTCTGGATGAAGGATTTAGTAGGTGCATGACTGACTGTATGAGTGAGTGATTAAATGTGTCTCACTGAGTGCATGGGTTAGTGACTAAACTGTCTTAATTTGTGCATCATTATGTCTGTTGTTCTGTAAACTGTTGCATGTGTTGATAAGTAGCTATATGAGTAACTATATGGGTTATTGATTGGTTGCCCAAGTATTTGTATGGGAGACTGAGTGTGTGTGTGGGTGGCTGGGAGGTGTATGACTCTGTGCATAGATGTGTGAGCAGTTGATTCACTAGATGTATGGTTTCAAAAGTGCATGTGGAAACAGCTGTATGGGCGGTTGACTGTGTGCATGAGTGTATTGGTGAGTGAATGGATATCTCAGTGCTACATGTCAAAGTAAGTACATATGTAAAACACAGTACATGTGAGAGTTGACATATATAAATAACTGTGCATAAGAGCCAGTGAATGTGTGAGTGGCTGTATGGATCATTGTGAACTTGTATCAGGGATTGTATAAGAGAGTAAATATGTGTTAGTATATGTTTGAATAAGTAAAGTTTGTATAACTGTATAGTTGAGGAAATGGAGGTGTGATTGATTCTTTGCATGACTGACTAGGTGTGTGAGTAACTCCATGGATGAGTGACAGTCTGTGAGTGTCTGTTTACACTGATTGTATCTAAGGTTATATTAGAGTCTGAAGAGGTTCATTGTATTATCACATGAATGATATCATCAGTGATGTGATCAGTAATGTCAAATGAGATGTCATCAGTGATGTCATTTGAGATGTCATCAGTGATGTCATTTGAGATGTCATCAGTGATGTCATCAGTGATGTCACTGACCATGTCATGAATGATGTAATATGTGACATCATCAGCAGTGGATTGCGGGTGCGCGATATATAGTTAGTGCAACTAACTATATATGGAATTTCAATGGTTTTGTGTGAGTAAAATAAGGTTTTGTAAATGCGAATTCCTAACTATATATGGTCTATAACCTATGGTTTTTTCAGTGAATTTTATATATATATATATATATATATATATATATGTGTATATATATATATATATATATATATATTCACTGAAAAAACCATAGGTTTTAGCCCATATATAGTTAAGGATTAGCATTTACAAAACCTTAATTTACTCGCACAAAACCATAGAAATTCGCATATATAGTTAGATGCAATAACTATATATCGCGCACCCGCAACCCACTGCTGATGATGTCACATATTACATCATTCATGACATGGTCAGTGACATCACTGATGACATCACTGATGACATCTCAAATGACATCACTGATGACATCTCAAATGACATCACTGATGACATCACTGATGACAACATCCAGTGACTGTATGTTTCTGTAAAGTTAAAATATGTCTTACATATTGAAGAATGAGTGGATGTATAAGTGTCTGGATGAAGGATTTAGTAGGTGCATCACTGACTGTATGAGTGAGTGATTAAATGTGTCTCACTGAGTGCATGGGTTAGTGACTAAACTGTCTTAATTTGTGCATCATTATGTCTGTTGTTCTGTAAACTGTTGCATGTGTTGATAAGTAGCTATATGAGTAACTATATGGGTTATTGATTGGTTGCCCAAGTATTTGTATGGGAGACTGAGTGTGTGTGTGGGTGGCTGGGAGGTGTATGACTCTGTGCATAGATGTGTGAGCAGTTGATTCACTAGATGTATGGTTTCAAAAGTGCATGTGGAAACAGCTGTATGGGCGGTTGACTGTGTGCATGAGTGTATTGGTGAGTGAATGGATATCTCAGTGCTACATGTCAAAGTAAGTACATATGTAAAACACAGTACATGTGAGAGTTGACATATATAAATAACTGTGCATAAGAGCCAGTGAATGTGTGAGTGGCTGTATGGATCATTGTGAACTTGTATCAGGGATTGTATAAGAGAGTAAATATGTGTTAGTATATGTTTGAATAAGTAAAGTTTGTATAACTGTATAGTTGAGGAAATGGAGGTGTGATTGATTCTTTGCATGACTGACTAGGTGTGTGAGTAACTCCATGGATGAGTGACAGTCTGTGAGTGTCTGTTTACACTGATTGTATCTAAGGTTATATTAGAGTCTGAAGAGGTTCATTGTATTATCACATGAATGATATCATCAGTGATGTGATCAGTAATGTCAAATGAGATGTCATCAGTGATGTCATCAGTGATGTCATTTGAGATGTCATCAGTGATGTCATTTGAGATGTCATCAGTGATGTCATCAGTGATGTCACTGACCATGTCATGAATGATGTAATATGTGACATCATCAGCAGTGGATTGCGGGTGCGCGATATATAGTTAGTGCAACTAACTATATATGGAATTTCAATGGTTTTGTGTGAGTAAAATAAGGTTTTGTAAATGCGAATTCCTAACTATATATGGTCTATAACCTATGGTTTTTTCAGTGAATTTTATATATATATATATATATATATATATATATATATTCACTGAAAAAACCATAGGTTTTAGCCCATATATAGTTAAGGATTAGCATTTACAAAACCTTAATTTACTCGCACAAAACCATAGAAATTCGCATATATAGTTAGATGCAATAACTATATATCGCGCACCCGCAACCCACTGCTGATGATGTCACATATTACATCATTCATGACATGGTCAGTGACATCACTGATGACATCACTGATGACATCTCAAATGACATCACTGATGACATCTCAAATGACATCACTGATGACATCTCAAATGACATCACTGGTGACATCTCATTTGACATTACTGATCACATCAATGATGATATCATTCATGTGATAATACGATCAACCTCTACAGACTCTAATATAACCTTAGATACAATCAGTGTAAACAGACACTCACAGACTGTCACTCATCCATGGAGTTACTCACACACCTAGTCAGTCATGCAAAGAATCAATCACACCTCCATTTCCTCAACTATACAGTTATACACACCTTACTTAATCAAACATATACTAACACATATTTACTCTCTTATACAATCAATGATACAAGTTCACAATGATCCATACAGCCACTCACACATTCACTGGCTCTTATGCACAGTTATTTATATATATCAACTCTTACATGTACTGTGTTTTACATATGTACTTACTTTGACATGTAGCACTGAGAAATCCAATCACTCACCAATACACTCATGCAGACAGTCAACCGCCCATACAGCTGTTTCAACATGCACTTTTGAACCCATACATCTAGTGAATCAACTGCTCACACATCTATGCACAGAGTCACACACCTCCCAGCCACCCCCACACACACACTCACTCTCCCATACAAATATTTGGGCAACCAATCAATAACCCATATAGTTACTCATTTTGCTACTGATCAACACATGCAGCAGTTTACAGAACTACAGAAATAATGATGCACAAATTAAGACAGTTTAGTCACTAACCCATGCACTCAGTGAGACACATTTAATCATTCCCTCATACAGTCAGTCATGCACCTACTAAATCCTGCATCCGAACACTTATACATCCACTCATTCTTCAATATGTAAGACATATTTTAACTTTACAGAAACATACAGTCACTGGATGTTGTCATTTGAGATGTCATCAGTGATGTCATCAGTGATGTCATTTGAGATGTCATCAGTGATGTCATTTGAGATGTCATCAGTGATGTCACTGACCATGTCATGAATGATGTAATATGTGACATCATCAGCAGTGGGTTGCGGGTGCGCGATATATAGTTATTGCATCTAACTATATATGCGAATTTCGATGGTTTTGTGCGTGTAAATTAAGGTTTTGTAAATGCTAATCCCTAACTATATATGGGCTAAAACCTATGGTTTTTTTCAGTGAATTTCAATGGTTTTTTAATAGCAAATATCAAAAGCTGTCAAATGTCAAGTACGTGATAGGTAAAAACATTTTCGTGTTTATGCACGCTGATGTGCTTTGAACGCTGCCCCCCCCCCCTCTTTTCTCTTAGTAGTACTCTCTCTTTGCAGATAGTGAAGGGTAGTTAACGCAGGCCTTTGCCCCCGTTGTAATCCGTCGTGCCTGCTTGTCTCTCCATTTGATTGATTGTTATCCAAGCATTTACTGTTTTAGAATTGATTCTCTTTGATTCATTCTCTATTTACAAACGAGCACAGAGTCGCAATACTCTGTTTAGTCTTTGCAGATAGTGAAAAATCGTGTAAAAAAACAAAAGTAATCGAGCAAAATCAGTAGGCCACTAATGGGATCTCTTTTTGACCTCGCTAAAATAGAAACATTAGGAACAACCCTTCATGAGAAATACGAAACTAGTGAGATGAACTGAGCTCCACACCATGATGGCTGCAAGACAGCTCGGCTCCGCCACCCACCCCGCCCAAAATAACGATAAACTCTATGCAAATATTATAAATATATACAACACACCAGCAAAGTAACAGGGTAAAACATTTTATTAAATAACTATTTACATAACTATTTTATACTTTTTGTTGCCTGATCCGGCTAGCTCAATCGATCGAGCATGAAACTCATGCACTCTGATAGCAAGCGTTGCTGCTGATGCTATGCAGACAAAAACTGGTTTTCAGTTTGTACATTCTTCAAGATTTTTCCATCCAAGGCTGGTTGAGAGTCTGTAGAACGATGGCTTCAGATTTTCAACATACGGTGTGGTGGCGCGGACTGGGAGGGGGCGCTTGGCTCCTGCCCCCTCCCCAAGTCGTGTTGCCCTGGTGTGGCCTAAGATCGCCCCCGACATAGGCGGCCGGCTCCCGGCGGAACTTTTTGCCTTTTGATGACTCTTCCATTCTGGACCTTGTCCCACAATCCGTTTGACCTGAAGACACTCTGTAGTGGGGCGCCCCTTTACCGTTTCAGTTGCCATTCCGCCCGCTTTTGCTACACTGTGCCTCTTCCGCCATTCAGCTGTTTACCGCCCGCTCTTGCGACTACAGCGTCTCGCTCACCATGTAGTTGAGTTGCTCCCGCTCTTGCGATGCAGCGATAGGCGGCTGCCACAGGACTCTCAAAACGGCTCTTCAGATTTGGGCGTGGTCGACTAAAATGGCCCTGGGACACCTTGGAACTCGGACGCTTGTCTGCTAGGGCTTGGGCCCCATTCTCGAAAGCGTCTCCTCAGCCTTGAAGATTCTACAAAAGTCTTGGGGGCCCCCGACTCCCGCAGGCTTCTGGTGGGGAGCGGCTGCCATGATTGCTCATGGAATGGCCACGACTGAGCTACAAGATGGTGGTGCTCTCATGCTGACGCCAGCTTCAGTCTGAAACATCCAGAAACACTGTAGACTACCAATTCGATCAGTTCCTGTAGCGCCCCAACGTGACCCGGTAGAGAAGAACTTGCCCTCCCCTCTTTGACTGATGGTTCTTGTTGCCTGTCCCTTCTGTTGTCATTTAACAGAACTTTTTAGACTGCTGAAAGGGGTTGTGTTCCGACCACTGGTTGGTGGAGACATTTTGACTATATTCTGGACCTACGTTGTCGCGTAATGCGTTATATGACACGCCGCGTTAGCGCACCCGGAAGTGCTCCGGTGCGCGAAGCGCAGCTTCCCGGAAGCGATCCGGGGCGCGGCGCGCAGCGCGTAACGTAAGCATAACAGGTAATGTGACTTGTTAATAAAACTTTTCATTGGTTCATTTTACTTTTGTTATTCTAATGATGAAAGGCTTGGTCATATGACCTTAAAATTACGCTTTTTATTGCTTTCGAACATTATTTTTTCTTAAACATATATGTTATAATGTTCCAGGCTAATGTACTTTCCCGGAAAATTTACAACTGTCCTGCAAGTAAAATATATTCCTTTTTCTAGAAAAAGGGCGTTTCTTCGTCCCATGACGGAGCCGTTGAGCAAAAGAGGCTCGGCCTGCTGTCTTAGTCGCCGATACGCCTGAATATCAGATTCTTATCGATCACTTTATGTTGCAGGAGTAGAAAACACAACAGCCCTTGACCATTTATCTTTACTGCGTTCCTGCGTATTATACCTTTTTATCCGTCATGTAATTGGACTGCTTTATTTCACTTGCCTTTTACTGATTCGAAAACAGTGACTAAAATTAAAAACTTTACCAATGTAAATACTACTACCATGTTTTGTTTTAAAAACCTTTATTGTGAAAATGTCAGTATACAAATACGGACCTATAACCACGTGGGCCGGCCACGGAGCAAACTGGAATCGTATATGATGAGGAGACATTTACACTGTAGAGGAACGTAACGAGCGGGCCATTAGGTTGCAAGAACTAAGGTGTCTAACAGTTGCGGAATCTGTGGACGTACATTTTGTTATTAAAATACGACAGGGCCACTTACAATAAAATTATCTAGATATACATTTGCGGGCAAGTACCATGGGTGACGTTAATTCGAACTTTCAATAGTACAGTAATCAATAACACATCAGAACTTAATATCAATAGGGATGTCGAAATATTCAATCAATTCTCGTCCCTGCCCGCCATGTGCTTCAAAACTGCATACGTATCTCGTGATATAAAGGTTGTGCAACCAGTACACAACAAGGAGTTACGAGTCCCATTTATACCGGCGCCATTTTGGGCGAGGCCGGGCAGGTCCAGGATATAGTCAAAATGTTTCCACCAACCAGCGGTCGGACCAGAACCCCTTTCGGCAGTCAAAAAAGGTTCAGTTAAATGACAACAGAAGAGATAGGCAACAAGAACTATCAGTCAAAAGAGGGGTGGGCAAGATCTGAAGCCATTGTTCTACAAACTCTCAACCAGCCTTGGATGGAAAAATCCTGAAGAATGTACAAACTGAAAACCAGTTTTTGTCTGTATAGCATCAGCAGCAACGCTTGAGTCAGCTTTGTGTGAAGCCGCCATTTTGATTCAATCAATAGCGTCCCCCTGCACACATTCAGGGACCTGGTCGTGTCTTCAGGTCAAACGGATTGTGGGACAAGATGCAGAAAGGAAAAGGAAAAAAGTTCCGCCGGACCCCGGGACCCGGCCGCCTATGTCATGGGCGATCTTTGGCCACACCAGGGCAATAGTGAAGCTGCAGCAGGTGCAAATAAGCTTCAGACAGTGTTACAAGCGCTGCTCAGAACTCTCAACTATGACACCACCTCGGTGCCATCCGGATCTCGGCGCCTTGTGCTGGTTCCGGCCTATTCACACATCGGTCCGCTACTGACACCACCTCACAGGCCAACGGGGCACCCCACGCCGACTTTCGGCGCAGCATTGTAGGATGGCCACACCAGTGCGGCAACTTGCTGGACACCACCTCGGTGCCATCCAGATCTCGGCGCGTTGTGCTGCCTTCGGCCTACTGTAGCCGCAAGTGCGGACGCAACTCAGCTGGATAGCGAGTGAAACACCAAGTGGCGCCCCACTGCAGCCGAGGAGCCTCCATCTTGGGGGCGACGCACACCACCTCGGTGCCATCCAGATCTCGGCGCGTTGTGCTGCCTTCGGCCTACTGTAGCCGCCAGTGCGGACGCAACTCAGCTGGATAGCGAGTGAAACACCAAGGGGCGCCCCACTGCAGCCGAGGAGCCTCCATCTTGGGGCCGACGCACAGCATCACATTGCTTTCCAATGCAGTCAGATCCTCAAACAGCCCCCACTGACTGACGCGACCTCACAGGCCAACGGGGCGCCCCACGCCGACTTTCGGCGCAGCATTGTAGGATGGCCACACCAGTGCGGCAACTTGCTGGACACCACCTCGGTGCCATCCGGATCTTGGCGCGTTGTGCTGCCTTCGGCCTATTCGCACATCGGTCCGCTACTGACGCCGCCTCACGTGCCAACGGATTTTCTACGCTTTTTATAGCACTATGCCGCATAACAGGTCATGTGACTTGTTTATAAAACTTTTCATTGGTTCATTTTACTTTTGGTTTCCTAATGATGGAAGGCTTGATCATATGACCTAAAAATAACACTTTTCATTGGATTAAAACATTTTTTTTTCCCAAACGATGAAAGCCCCACCTTGTTTCTGGATGTTTCAGACTGAAGCTGGCGTCAGCATGAGAGCACCACCATCTCGTGGCTCCGTCGTGGTCATTCCGCGAGTAATCATGGCAGCCGCTCCCCACCGGATGCCTGCAGGAGTCGGGGGCCCCCAAGACTTTTGTAGAATCTTCAAGGCTCAGGGGACGCTTTCGAGAATGGGGTCCAAGACCTAGCAGACAAGCGTCCGAGTTCCAAGGTGTCCCAGGGCCATTTTAGTGGACCAGGCCCAAATCCGAAGAGCCGTCCGCCATTTTAAGAGTCCTGTGGCAGCCGCCTATCGCTGCACCGCAAGAGTGGGCGCAACTCAACTACATGGTGAGCGAGACGCTGTAGCCGCAAGAGCGGGCGATAAACAGCTGAATGGCGGATGAGGCACAGTGTAGCAAAAGCGGGCGGAATGGCAACTGAAACGGTAAAGGGGCGCCCCACTACAGCAGACGAGCCTCCACCTGGGGAGGCCCGTTCACGCCGCCTCCACCCCCCGGAGCGCCCCACGCCGTTTTTCAGAGCAGCATTGTAGGATGCCAAAACCAGTGCGGCAACTTACTGGACATCACCTGCGTGACATCCACATCTCAGCGCGTTCTGCTTCCTTGGGACTATTCGCACAACAGACCGCTACTGACGAGGCTTCCCCCCGCACCCCCCGGGACGCCCCACGCCGTTTTTCGGAGCTGCATTGTAGGATACCAAAAACCAGTGCGGCACCCAGGTAACATCACCTGGGTGCCGTCCAGAACTCAGCACGTTGTGCTGCCTTGGGACTATTCGCACAAAACACAGCTACTGACCATTGTTGCTTCTTTTTTCAACATTTTTTTTAAATGTATTTACTGTTTTTGTTGCGTTGTATATATTTATTAGTTATTAAAGTGTTATAATCCTACTACTTTGTTGGAGTGCTATATATTTTTAATGTGACACATAATTGTAAAAACTTTGATGTACAAAGAGGCATCCCTGGAATCTTCCGCTTCAGGCTCGGACCCACACACCCTCACAGTGAGAATCCCCTCCCCAAGCACAATACAGGATGGTTATCAGATAGTAGGAACGCGTGTGGTGTGACGGATCTCATCGGGTGGGGGCCTTGATCTACTGTAACTCCTTTGAAGAGGGGTGATTCTCTACAGCTGGGGCCATAAACTACATCTGCAGGACTAGGTGATAGCCTGGGACCGCCCTGGACAATCGGACACAGAGGAAGACGAGTGTCAGAGGGTGCGGTAGTGAATAGGGTGAAAGGGAGGTGTCGGGCGGGCACAGGGTGTGATTCTCAGAGAAGAACAGCGCAGATGGGAGGAGGTTTCTGGCCCATGCATGAGAGAGAGAGCGGGGGTGACCAGTGCGTGGGGGAGATGCTTGCGAGGGTGGGGAGCCATGCTGAGGATCGGCGGCGTGCAGAGAGTGGGTCTGGTCAAGGCATCTAAAATGGCTGCCGTGCTCAACAAAAGTGTGGCATTGCAAAAAAGGCAAGATGGCGCAGACAATGTTTATCAATACGAATTAATTTCTAACAATTATTCTTAACAATATATTTACTCGCAGTGTCAAAATGGCGATCAACACTTCCTAATTTCCTTCGAATCGATCGTTAACAGAAGTCAAGCGGCAAAAAAAAAAAAAAACCCGCTCACGCGCAACCGCTGGAAGACAAGTATCAACATATATGAGCCTCCTCAACCACCCTCAGAAAACATAGGAGGTCAGGATACGTCTACCATACCCCCTTATACCCAATACTCACATTGCTTTTCCTCCATCTAGTAATTTAATTAAATCGAAACAAAAAATGGCGAATTCACGTTTCGCTACCAGTTTGCGACCCGGTTCGCGAACCGAGAAGCGCTTCTACCGCGAAAAATCAAATTTTTTTTATTTGCCCCACGGGACCCTTTAATAACCCCAACATCATTCCTAGGGGGTCAAGAGGGGTCTACCTTGCCCCCTTTCATTAAATTCCCCCTTCGTTTTTCTCCTCCTCTTGTCTCTCAATCCTACCGAGAGACAAGATGGCGGCCGCACCGGACTGTTTAGAATGTTGACAGACACCGGAGAGCCAATCAGCTTCGCTTTGCAAAGCTCCGTTACGCGAAAAGTACGCGATCTGGAGCGCTATCTAGGACGCTGTCACAGATATATCTGTTTTTTAAAACGTTAATTTCTCAAAATCCACTGGAGCACATATATTGAGACCCAGCAAAAGCACATCGGGCTAACAGTCCCTACAATTTTGCCAAGTTTCGTGTAAATCCATTCAGCCGTTCGAGCTAAAAGTGAGGCCAAAGGCCCTATGGAAAAATGAATGGGAAAAACGCGTTTTGGGACCCCCCTTTTTTCTCGGCCCCCCCCTTGACGGAACCCCCCCAAATTTTCAGGGGCTGCTCAGAAACAAAATGTGCCATTTTCCTGAAAATTTCAGCCGATTCCGTCCACAAACGCTAAAGTTATTAGACATAGAATTTTCAAAAGTTCCATAGAGAAAAAAAATCCTAACTATATATACCTACTGGCTATCGAATTAAACCATTGAAATTCCCACGTTATAGTTAGTTGGACTCACTATAACTTGCGCGTGCAATGCACTGCTGATGACGTCACATATTACATCACTCATGACATGGTCAGTGACATCACTCATGACATCACTGATGACATCTCAAATGACATCACTGATGACAACATCCTTGTGACAAAGTGGCAGACCTCCTATCAGCATAAAATAACCTTTGACACACACATTCAAAAATAGAAACTAAAAATTTCTTAAAAAAGGAGAAACCAATACAATTACAACAACTTATTAGGTAATTCCAACATCTACATACACATCCACTCATTCACCAACAGTTCTATATAGTCACTCATGCATGTACTTACTCATCATATGTACTCATACACCTATACATCCTGTTACACACTAATACGCATCCATATAGTTACTCACACACACATTCACACATGCAAATAAACTATCAAAAAACCATTTACTTGATTATACTGCTATATACACACCACTACACATACTTCTACAGAAACGGAAACATATTTACTCTCTTAAACAATCAATTATACAAACACATACTCACTAACCCACCCATACACACAATCATCCACTCATACAGTCTTGCACACATGCTGTCTTCAAAATACTTACAAATAGTCAGTCACTCATTCATGCATCTGTGCTCTAAGTAATATCCCCCACCGAACCATACAGACACTGATACTGATACTGAAAAAAACAACTAATAACCCATATACACACTCATGTAGCTACTCACCAACCCATGCAGCCACTTATACACAAAGTGAGACACAGATACAGATATTTAAATATTTAAACATTACTCGCTAATATATGTATTCACTAAGATACATTTAATAAGTCAGTTAACCAATCAATTTTACACAAAAAAACATCCATTTAGACATTTATTTACCCATTTATTCTTCCATCAACCTTTAGATATACATATATAAAAAATATTTACTTTTCAGAAAGATACACATTCACTGGATGATGTCATCAGTGATGTCATTTGAGATGTCATCAGTGATGTCACTGACCATGTCATGCGTGATGTAATATGTGACGTCATCAGCAGTGCATTGCACGCGCAAGTTATAGTGAGTCCAACTAACTATAACGTGGGAATTTCAATGGTTTTATGCGAGTAAAATTTCCACCTAACTATAACTGGTGTGAAACCTATGTTTTTTTCAGTGAATTTAATAGGTTTTTTAAATGCTTATTCCTAACTATAACTGGTGTGAAACCTATGGTTTTTTCAGTGAAAAAAAAAAAAATATATATATATATATAATTTCTATGGCAAAATGAAACCCCTCATTTTGTTCCTTTTCAAATTAAATGTATTAAGTGTTACCACTTTATTCCAATCAAGATGACTTCAGGTGTGCCATACTTTTGTCATAAGTAAGACTGTTAGCGTTCTAGTTGATCTTTGGGCTACATTGGGCTACATTGGGCTACAATGGGCTACATCTGGGCTCTAACAGATATATAGCCCAATGTAGCCCAATATATATTTTTTCAAAGTTAATTTTCGTAAAAACCATGGAGCACATACCTTGAGACATAGCAAAGGCACATCGGGCTTCCAGTCCCTACAATTTTGCCAAGTTTGGTGCAAATCCATTCAGCCGTTCGGGCTAAAAGTGAGTTTAACCGCCCTATGGAAATTCACATGGGGAAAACACGTTTTGAGACCCCCCTTTTATCTCGGCCCCCGCTTGACGAATCCCCCCCAAACTTTCAGGGAAGGACCGGAGCTCCGCGAGGCAAATTTGAGGAAGTTTTCAGGCAGATTCATCAACCGACGCCAAAGTTATTCACAATAGAATTTTGAGATTTTGCATTGAAAAAAATCCTAACTATAACTACCTACTGGCGACTGTGATGAGAGTTACCCTGTTGCCAGGCATTTTAAGGAGTTTCATGCACAAAACTCCAGTCTTTTGAAATATTATGCAATAGACGCTGTTATGCCCTTAAGGAGAGGTGGCGACAGGGATGGGGCTCTCCGCAAACTTGAAACTCATTATATTTTGAACTTAGATAGTAAGCATCCTAATGGATTGAATGCAGGGGAAGACCTTTATACATGTTTGTAATGGGAAGCATCCATGTACATTCAACTCATTGAAATCTAAGGTTCTTTATATGATATTGATTACAGGTTAATGGTCAATTCTTTTTGCAATAATTCTCAATGATAATGTACTTACAGTAGCTATTTTTGATACAACATTTTAGTCTTTTAATTATATATTTGAATCTGATTTTTAGCATTTAAAGTTTTAAATGTTATTGATTCAAGTTTAGCACTTTTGCACAAAAACACGGGTTGCACTTTACACTGTTTACTTTGCACAGCTTGGCACAATGGAATATATTTTGACAATTCTAGAATATGTAATATTCATTAATCAATGCCTAATGTTGGGACGATATTCTATACTAAAAGACAATTGGGTCTTTGGTTAGAAAACCTGTATTTTACAGTTAGTATCCCCAAAATAGGTTTTCCCCAGACTGGCATCAATTGTAGATAAAATGTTGAAAGTTGCCATATGCTATTATAGCAGCAATATTTTGCACATTTTTTTATGATGCTTTTTATATATGATATTTTAATATATTTAACGTATGTATTTATTTGGGGAATTGTTCTTAATTACAATTTTTAAAAAAAAACAGTATATTTATTGCTGCTTGTTTGAAAGATAAGTATATGAACTTTAATACATGTATAGTATTTTGTCTACCTCGATGATGACGTGTATTTTCCGTTGTGCACTGCCACTTTAAATTTTGAATCACCACTCCAAAGCGCTGTCATGTGATCAAGGGTCGTGGAAGACCCGAAACGCGTCATGGCTATGGTGCGGGGGCGCTCTTGCACGAAATAAAATTTGCACCAAAAATTTCCTGGGTCCGTTGTCGTCCTTCTTCATGCTGCAAGGCTGACTTCCAGAGTGAGATATATATATATATATATACTGTCAGCGCATCAGAGTGTCCGTTTTCTCCGAGGTTGCCTGTGAAGCAGTTTGGAGCGTAACGTGATAATATACATATATATATTTATATCAAGTTACGCTCTAAACTGCTTTACAGGCAACCTCGGAGAAAACGGACACTCGGATGCGCTGAAAGTTGCTGGTGATATTTATTTAATTTTTTCATTAAAATTGCTTTGTGCAAAGTGGAAAGGCGCGTTTTGGCGATCCCAGTCGCCTTGTTCACAAAAACGCTAGTGAATTGTTACACACAAATATTTGAACCCACCCAGACCATCATGTGATAGGCTGTCATCTGACTGGTGGTGAACATAGTGAACAGACTTAAATGCAATACAAAGTTCACCACAGGGCAACGTTAAACCATGGAAAATTAACATGGTACATTTGGCCAATAGTGATAAAACATTATAACAGTACAAATACTGTAACCAGGTCATGGCAAGTGATCAAACTTATAAACAAATTGTAGTATATAAAATTTGTTAATATCAATTACAATATTGCTATACAAATATTCAAATTGATTAAATAAAGGCCTGATCACTACCTTAAACTCCTACTACAACTCACATGAAAATCGCAGGTGTGAAGGGCAAAAAAATACTCTGAAACATCCATGTTAGGGTTGCCCTGCCTTTAATTGCCAGCCTTAAAGTGAATAAAGTGAAAGTGCTAAAATACGTTTTAATTCTAAATCCCGCCTGGGGACAATAAATGTAAATTAATAGATGTTATACAGAGAGAAAGCAAGCAGTGGCTATTATATTACATCAATTCCAAAGTGGAAAAATTATCTAAAAAGCCCAATTATGAGGAAAGTCATCACTGGCAAAATCATTCGGAACCAAGATGGACCAGGAGAGCCCCCCTGGCCATCTTACTCAAGAGGTCCCCCTTGAGCGGCACATTTATGTAATAATGCAAATGCCCTCAGAAGTACAAATCATTCAAATCCAGACCCAAATGGCAATAATCATGTTAAAAATCTGTGCAAAATGCGCCAATAAATAGCAGAAAACCACTCATTCATATAAAAATATAAATAAATGGTAAAATACATAAAAACGGTCCGCATAGCAAAGACTAAAAACATTAAAAGAATCTGGACTAAAAGTGTAATCATTATAGATAAAATTGATGAAGAACTATAGTGCATTCAAATTTTAAACAGGATCAAGTTCAAAGTATTGACCGAGCAAAAAAATCAAATGATCTAAAGATAAAGGTGCAAATCATCGCAAATATTGAGACCTGTAGGAGTCTTTGTTTCGAGCTCAATAATGTATTTGGTCTTTAACTGTCTCAGGATCTTTTCCCTATTACCCCCAGTTTGTTTTGTGGGACACTATCAATTACAAAATATTGGTGTACATTAAGATTGTTGTTATGCTCCATTTTGATATGTCTGGCAACTGGGTAAGTGGGATCTGAGTTTACAGTTGCCCGAAGATGTTGCAAAATGCGTGAAAAGACCTGAAGTTTCGTGCTCCCAACGTACTGTAATCCGCAGATGCATTTGAGAACATATACTGCATGATCAGTACGACAAGTATAATGTCCAGTCATTTTAATTAGGAGATCAGAAAAAGCAGTGGTATAAGAATTAGTGTTAACCCCAAATTTGCAAGCACGACACGTGCTACATTTAAAAAAATGTTGTTAGGGGAAAGCCAACTGCTTTTGTTGTAAAGTTCGGGACTGGTCTTAACTAGATCACTACGCATGGAATGCGCTTTACAATAAGTAAAATTAGGTTTGCTCAGGAGAACTTGTTGAAGAACAACATCCGTGAGAACAATTGGCCATTGAGCATGGATGATTTTCTTAATAGTGTGAGACTGTCTACTGTAGGTGGAAATGAATCTACAAGGTTCAGCACTAGGAGCCCCTTGGTTCACAACATTCCCAGTGGTTCCTGTGGGTGTTATTTTAGTAGCGGCCTTGTGAATAGTGTTCAGTAACTCTGATCTATCCTTGAGGTTAGCTGTGCCCAACTCCACTTCCAGTTTGTGTGGATCGTAACCCCGTTCTAATAGCCTGAGCTTTGCGACTTGTTGAGCCTCTACCATAGAGGACTCAGAACTACATGCTCTGCAGATTTTTAGGAACTCCCCATAAGGCAAGCTTGCAATGGTGTGATGGGGATGGGAGCTTGAGGCATGTAAAAGTGTGTTGCCTGCCGTCTGTTTCCTGAACAGACACGTTTCAGTTACACCCTTTTGTACTGATACTGTGATGTCCAGAAAGTTAGTGGTAATGGGGTCGATATGTGCTGTGAAATTCAAATTATATTCATTTGTATTAATGAGATCCACAAATCTGTTGGCCTCCTCTTGGGTCCCGCTCCATACAATAAACACATCATCAATGTACCGCCACATTTCAATCACATGTTGTTTAAAGAGTGCTCTATGTTCAACCTTGAGGACATGCTCCTCCCACCAGCCTACATGTAAACATGCATAGCTGGGGGAGAAGCATGCCCCCATTGCCATTCCCTGTTTTTGCTTAAATATTTTACCATCAAACAAGAAAACATTATTAAACAGTCACCAATGAATCATCTTCAATAACATTTGGTTATGTCGATACATGTCAATGTTTCTACGTTTGAGATAGTAATCAACAGCCCAACTTCATGCTTGATGTTCGTGTACAGAGCGGTAATGTCAAGAGTTAAAAACAAATAGTCTTCGGCCCACCGCACAGCACTCCATTTAGATAAAACCATTCGAGTCACGTAGATATGAAGGCAAGGTATTTACATGTTCTTGGAGGTAGTAGTCCACATATCTAGAAGTGCATTCAAATGTGCTATTTCTAGCAGAAATATTAGGCCTTCCTGGCATAAGGTCAATGCCGTTATGCACTTTCGGGGTAAGATAGAAAGTAGGTAAGGTGGGATGTTCCTTGTGTAGAAATGTATACTCTTCTTTTGAAATCAGGCCTTCTCTTTGCCACAATGAGAGGTCATTTTTAAAATCCCCATTCATTTTCTTCACAGCGGCTGCATTGCTGGACTCACAACACTGTTCATTGTTATTGTGTTTGAAAGCCTCTATTCTGTATGATGCTTTATCCCACAGTACAATATTTCCCCCTTTGTCTGAGTTGTTAATGACCATTAACAACTCAGAATCGTTGTTTTGGAGCTTAGTCATTAGTTGGAAATATTCCCTATTTTTTCTCTCGGATTTCATATTGGATTTGCAGGTGTTTTTGTACAGTGTTTTCAGCTCATCTGTTAACCGATCATGGAAAATATCCAACGCATCCCTAGGCATAATTGGTACAAATGCCGAGGGGGCTTTGAATGGGCTGCAGCCAGGTGATGAAATATTAACATCCTCTTCCTGTGCTATGGCCTGAGTATTCATCTCATCAAGATTTGAATCCTGATTATCTCCATGTAGAGCATGTAAAGTTGTTAGAAGCGGAATCTCCCCAGCAGTGAGACCCCCAATAGATGTATGAACAAGGGGCATTGTTTCCACGTTACCTCGATTTTTGATGGTTAAATACTTTCTTAATTTAAGTTTACAAATAAATTTGTAAACGTCCACTCTAGTTTGTACAAAATTAAAATTGCTTTCGAGACAGTAACTCAAACCTAAGGCCAGCAGTTTAGTAAGTAAAGTTTATTTTGTTGATTAATTAAAACCATTTCAAACAGCAAAGAGAAAATTCAGTTTACAACCTGATTTGAGAGAAACGATATAAACACAGAACCAGATTAGCCAACGCTCATATACATACTTAGTTCAGCTGTAGTAGGATGAACAATGAACAATTTAGCAGCAAAATTTAAAGAAAGTACAATGTGCGCTCTAGTTCCATATCAATTACTTTAGATGCTAATCGAAGAATTCTGATAAAACCATTTTAAACGTAGAATAAAATTAATATACTATCTCCCCAACTGATTTGATGTACTTTAAGGCAGCAAATTAGAAAATCATATGCAAACAGCAAATACTATCTATAAAATGAAGTGATACATTTATAACAATTAAATTTAAAAATTTCTATAAAATTTCCTCGTGATCCCTAAAAGCATTTACTATTATAGTGTCATTGACATTTTAGATAGCATTCATTACATGGATTTCATCGGTTGCAGTGTCTTCCTTACATAATTTTGTTTCCACTATAAGGATATACTTAACAAACTGATGAACTAATCTAGGTGTAATACCTCTTAGACATACAATGATTGCAGTTCTGCACGTTCTTACTCCCATTTCCTTAAAAAGCTGTTTTAAAAACCTATTTCGTTCAACAAGCAATTTTGGGCACAAAGTTACAATATGCTGTAGAGTTTCTTCATTCTTACCACATAATCTACAGACATTAGAGGGCCAATTTTTTTCCCATTTTGGGATTCCATCTTTGGTTGGGTATCTCCCAAACCGTAGAAGCATAAATGTATTTTTAATATAAGGTTTTAAATAAAATTTCAAGTAAGGCTGGGGATACAAATTGTTAAGAGTTTGCTATTGTCCAAAGATGTTTTTTTCCCCTTAAATCGTCTTTATCCGTTATACAAGACAAAAGTGCAGCTGATTGTTTGATTGTTTCTTTAAAAACCATTTTACACCTTGTTTCATCCTCTAAGTTCGGGCAATCAAAGGCATGCAAACATTTGTTTAAATAAGATCGCCAGCTTCCCGAATAGGCCCCTGTTTGAATCTCAAGCCAACAAAGGTTGGCCAGCGACCCTTCCTCTGATCTGGATAATAACAATAGAGATTTTAAAAATGTAGATTGTCTAACGAGATACTGTTTCTTCAATGCAAATTCCAGTCTGACATTCGCTCGACTGATGTTTTTTGGGATGCTAAATATCAATTTATATGATCTTATTTCAATATCATCTAAAAGTTTCGCATCTTTGCCCCGAAAAATAACAGAACCATAGTCCAATGAAGGAATTAACTTCACTTACATGTCCTTCATCAAATGGTCATGATGTGGGCATAGTAACTTATCCCTCAATTGTCTAAAGGCAAATGTAAGAGATGAGCCTTCAGCTTCTAGGTTGTTAAAATGTTTCCTGAAAGATAAATTGTTTATCAAATGTAATACCCAAATATTTATAGGGTTTTACACGGTCAACAACCATACTGTTGATATTCCATTCTTTAACACCTAGTTTACCTTTTCCCATGGTCATTATTTTTGTTTTTTTAATATTTATTTTTAGACCATTCCTTGCAACATAGACGTTAAAAGAGTCTATTATTCATTTAAGGCCAATAACTGTCTGACTTAATAAAATAGTGTCGTCAGCGGATTGTAAATATTTAATCGCTTGGCCCATCACAAAAGGGGAATGAGCAATAATATCTTTAAAATGGGCAGGGAGATCAGACATAAAAAGATTAAAAAAGGCAATGGGCCAAAACACAACCTTGTTTCAAGCCGATGTTTGTTTCCAGGCGTCGGGTTATAGGACTACCGTCGCCTACTTTAATCTGGACCCAAGTATCCGAATATAGCAGTTTAATCATTTTTAAAAGTGCCTCGGATATTCCCAAATCATCTTATTTTGACCATAATATGTCACGGGGCACAGAGTCGAAGGCTGCTTTTAAATCTATAAAACATATATACAGATTTTGTTTCCTAATTTTAGCTCTTTCGCCTAATAGAGTTAATAAAACTAAATTTGAGTAGGTTGATTCTCCCTTTCTGAAGCCAGTTTGTAAATTTGGTATCAGTTTTTCTTTTGAGGCCCATGATTCCAATTCCTCTAACAAGCAGGTTGCGAATATTTTAGCATCAACATCAGTTAGGGCTATTAATCTATAATTTGCTGGATTATTTTGGGGGCCGCTTTTGTAGATTGGTTGAACGATACTACCCTGCCAAGAGTCTGGAATTTTACTGGTTCTAAGTACATCATTAAACAGCAGGGTAAGAACCTCTGGCCAATCCTTCAAGGTAGCTTTAAATATGGCATTTGGCATTCCGTTAGGCCCAGGCGCACCATTTGATCGAATCCTATGTACCACTTTTTTTACTTTATCAACTGTCCATGGCCCAATAACCGGGATATTTGTCGGGGGTTGCCCAGATATTACGGTTATCTCTAGTTGTTTCTCAGCATCATTGAGTTGGATGTTTGTTAAATTGATAATGGTTTGATTTACTGATGTGGTTGTGTGTGCCAGTTCTTTTTCCTCTGTTGCCCTCTGCCTCGCACGTTTGGAACACTTCCGCCTCTCCCGCCTCCGGCGGTTCCTTTCTTTGGTAATTGTGCCTGCATGTTTCTCGGTCGTAATGATTGCTTTCTTTGATCTCGGATAAAATCAATTTCATCAGCATAAGAAAGCAGACCCAGTGTAGCACTAAAATTGCCATCTATATTGCTGCTAAGATCAGTCAGTGTCGCTGAGAATTGCGCTCGAATCAGAGCTGGAAGCTTGCGCAGCTGGGGCAATAGTTTGATCACTGACATGCGCCATCCCTTGTTGTGTGCCAGTTCTGTTGAGTACCTTTTATTTCTTTTTGCAATCATATTTACGTGCAAAGGTAAAAACCTGCCCTTGCTCGTAGTAATTTATATCTCTGGCAAATTTCCACACTTTTCTTGCTTTAATAGTGTCATCCTGTTTGGTAATCCTCTCTTTCATTTTCTTCATGCTTTTTTCAACAAAGTCTTTATTGTTAGGAGTAGTGAGCGTTTCAATTTCCCTTTCAATCCGTGCTATTTCTTTGATGTTATGGTCTCTGTTGATTTTAACATATTTGATTAGCAAACAGACAAGTCTCATGGAAGCCTCCATGTTGCTTTCTGCCCACTTTTTCAAGAGGAGCGGGTTGGGGCTTTCAAAGCTGAGGGCCAGCATGATTCTTAAGCCTCTCGGCACCCGACCAGCCTTGTGGTATTTTTCTAAGGATTTCACCTCCCACCACTTTGTGAGCTCGCTTCGGTTGTGTTTCTCCAACAATTTCAATAAACTTCTAAGATCTGTATTTTGATCTGTTTGATCTGCCGTATATTTGATTTTGTCAGTGATGACTGACAAATTGAGAAAAAGATCTTCCGCCGCTTTCTCCCTGTTTCTTAGCGTTTCGTCCGCCATTGCAGTACGCAATTTCTTTTGTTGAAATAAATACTTGTTCAAACAATCTTTACATTGTTTCTAAACACACCACGCAACCTGTAGCACCTCCTGACCTGCTACCAATGATTAATTAGTCTCCCCGACTTACTACACGCATTGCCAATGTCCTCTTGAGTCCTCCGACCAGCCAAGGCAACACATTGCTGTACACGGGACAAATAGGCATAGTAATCGAGCAGGGGGCTGTCCACGGAAAAGCTCCAAACGAGCTGCCAATCCACACCGGCTATATATATATATATATATATATATGTATATATATATATATATATATCTTGCAACACATTTCCACTCCATCAAGTTGGAAGAATGGCAAGCACAATGGTATTCAATTTCGTAAATGATTTATTGCAAACCCCCCTTCACCCCAGACAGACGCGTTTCGCTATACAAGCTTCGTCACTGTAAAATAAAAATAAAAATATATATATATATATGATCTACTATTTGCAGTTATTTACGACACAACTACCTCATCTCTCCGGCGACCACCACATCTCTGAGTATCAGGAAAAGCTTCAAGAATTCCATTCCAAAGATGGCCATAAAATCGTATTTGTGGATGAATAGGGCAGCCTAAATTCAAAACCAATTTCCCACCATTCCACAATGTCTGGATTATGTGGCTGCCGGAGGGAGCTCTAGGAAACTCGACTAGACGGCCATCTTGCCAGGCCATACTCATCAAATTAGTGTTAAGTCAGCTATTCACACTACTGCATCTCATGAGCATAATATGCTTTCTGCCTTGACGCATGCTTGGGGGATTAGCTAGAACAAACAGTTTTTGAAATAGTCTTGCAACAAAACAACTCATTAGGGTTTCCAGCATTGCAGTCTCTCTTGGCTCACTGCTATCTCCAGTGCTACAGAATATCCAATTACCACCCCTCTTAAACATCTTTAGAGACTCACAGGTGGTTGTTCAGTTATTCACTGATAATACTCAAGTGTTTGATGCATGTGTGGCTGGAGATAGACATACTTTGCATACTCCTTTCACCTAGTGTTGGGTCTGGATGTGTGCAAGTTGTTTTTCTTTAAAGAAGTCTTTTGAGTTATGAGGTAGAGGTAGAGCGATAAAGGTAAACTTTATCGCTCATCGGATCGACATCCTTCAACTGCAGGCCTTAGGGGCCTCGCCCTGTAGAGACTAGATTTCATTCCACACCAGGTTGGCGAGAGGATGCCCTGCTGGTGATGGAACAGGCGCCTTTCCGTTTCAGCCCAAATTGCCACGCAAAATACTCCCGCACCAACCTCCATCCATGTGACCTGTGTTTGTCACCGGAACAGAGGGAGGAGGCTTGCGAGGCCCGTCTATCTTTCCATTTGAAAAAGATCGAGATTTGGAGTGAGAACGCTGTCGAGATTTGGAGGCGGGGCGAGAGTGCAGGCGAGCAGCAGGAGCTTCCGTGGAGCACAGGTCTGCGGAGCTGCCGTAGAACACAGCGCGGAGTGCAGACCGCGGGCCCCGGATCCGGAGTTTTGGGATCCGGCCGAGTTGAGTGTATCCACTACGGAGGAGTTCGTAGCCCAGAGCTTGAGAGCTCGTAGCCGCTGCAGCTTCACACCGTAACTCCAACGAGGACTCAGAGCGGTGAGCGGTGTGAATGATGCAAGCGGAGCGAACGGAGCCTGCCAGTAAGCATCGCTGTGACCAGCCTGTGTGTCTGCCCGCCGCAGCCACTGCAGTTTCACACCCGCAATTTTAATGAGAACCCTGAGCGGTGAGCGGGGTGAGCGGAGCCTGCGTGGAATCATTTCAGTGATCAGTTTGTGTGTTTGCCCGCCCCCGCCTCATTTCCCTCTCACGCTAGAAGAGGGCCCTGGCCCTGTGTGTACTCTCCGTGTGTACCCCGGACTCTGCTACTGGAGCGAACCACTACCACTATTAGTGGGGCAGAAGGGGGACTTAAAGGAAAGCCCACATCCAGTTGTGTGACAACAGGCAGAGCGAGCAGCAGCAGCTGTGCTGTGTGTTTGTGTTGAACTCGATTCGCTTTGGCCCCCAGGGACAACTCTGTGGATCCCCTGCTGTGGGTTTCCTGGCAGTTTATGGCCCCGAGTCTTGTGGCCGTTTTCCGTACACTGTGGATGCAGGAGACTGGAGTATAACTAGTATATACTAAAAACCTAGCGAACTGGCATTGTTATTGCTGCAAGCACTGGCAGTTATAATCCCTAGTGAAAAATAAAATACAAGCACCTTTCAACTCTTTAACTATCTTTTCAACACCAGAGTGAGTAGACATCACGCCACGTCAAATACGCAATATCCTCGTTTCTCGTCCCTGACGGCAGGTGTTCCTACTTAGAGGGGGCAAACAGGCTTGGGAGGAGGAGGAGGAGCAAATAGAGCGGGGTGGTGAGGGTTTGCGCTTACAGAGACTTAAATAGAATAGGAAACACCTGGTTGTTAGTGAGATCTCGCAATAGAGCAGCAAGAGAGTTGCAAAACCCCAGGCAAGCTCAGGAACTCAAAAGATTTCAAAGAGAAGAGAAGGTGTTGAGCGGTCCTTGTGTGATCTTGTGTGTTTTATGATGATGAGGTCTGGTTTCCAGCGTGGAGCCCCGCAAGGCTCTAAGCGAATCAAATCGACTGAGGTGAAACCAGAAGTGATGGTAGGGACTGGAGAAAACTCAGCTGGACTGAGCTGGGAAAAGGGAAACGGAGAACAGGAGGGAGACGTGTTAAATAACGGAAAAGGTGCCCGTTCAGAGGAGAATCTGCTTATCCCAGCCGAGGAAAGGGCTCTATCCGCTCCCCTATGTAAAGACCATGTTCATATGAAGTCTCCATGTGTGGCGCAGACGTCTATAAAGAACTACTTCTTTAAGTATCATCAAATACAATCAGATAAAGATATTCACAAAGAAAACCATAAAAGAAAGTTTTCTGAGAGGGACGAACTTAGCGGGGGGTTTAGTGAGTGCACATTATCCTCTCCCCTGTCCTCCCCATTGTGTAAAAAAGTTGCCCTGTTAATGATCTGACCAAAACTAAGCTGCCCGAAAAAGTGGATGTTGTATTGGTTAAGCAGGACATGAAGATTCTAGTCGCAGAGGTTGTGACAGAAAAAGCGCTGACACCCACACTCGCACCCTCAACCTCACCCCATCCTTTAATTTTAGCAGGGCAGTTACAAGCTCAGGCGCAAATTCATGTCTGTGCCTCTACAGCGCAGGTGGAGCCTCTGCAGGCTAATGATTTTCAAATGGTCAGTCGAGAGTTAAGTTTTGAGGGGGTGAATGTAGGGTGTCATTTGTCTCCGCTGAAGGCACCGATTGAAAATAAATATGAAAGTGTGCTTGATAATATGTATGTACAAGGAGCTGAAGCTGGAGATGGAGTTGATGTTGGAATTCCTGCTCTTAAAGATGGATCCAGCGAATCCTTTCTAGTTACTGAGGATTTACAGCCTGTCCCAAATAGTTGTTTAATTAAAGATGGCAATGTCAGCTTGATTAATCTGGATCAATCAAGTATTGAAATGGAGAATAGCTTTAATAGCCTCACTATTAATAAATCATTGTACGATCAAGATGTTGGTAGTTCTGAGAAGAATATTAGTACAATCGATCAATGTAGCTCAGACCTAAAAGAGAATATACCGTCATCATCTAAAGTTGAGGCCAATCAAACAATGGGTGAGGTTAGCACAGAACAGGGCTTATGGGACTGTTTAATACATACCATGGGTTCAATTACTAATGCGCTGAATTTCCACTCAGATAAATTGGATGTTCAGGTGGATATATTAAACACTCTAGCAAACCATGTGGCGGGTATTGACACAAAACTCTTGTATTTAACCAATCTTATTACGAAAGTTCAAGCAGATAAGAATACATCATATATAACCTGCACATGTGCACAGTTGATTGATAAGATCTCGGATCTGCCTTCAGTAGTTAGTTCCATGGTGCAAGAAGTAAAATCGTTGTCGGGTAGAAATGGTCAAGGTAGGGATGAAATGACTGCACCTTCTAATATTCTAGGCAGACTGAGTGATGATGTTACATCTCAATCTGTGAAAGATGTTAGCAATCCACAAGCTAAAACTGAAGTCCATCACTTAGTTTCTTTAGAAGACAGTTTGGCAATAGAAGGGGGGAGCTGTGATGTCTCTAGTGGAATCAATGACTCAAGTAATCTGGAAAAAGCATGTTCGAAACAAAGCAAAGAAACAAGGGTTCCACCAAAAATGACAAACCTGTCAAAAAGAGCTAGGAAAAGGCTAAGGAAAACTCACAATAAAAAAGCATATGTACTACAAACGCTTAGTAAAAAAGTGAGTATAGATCCTAACCCATTAAAAGTAAAGGGATCTGAAATAAATTCATACTTTCCGATCTTTGGCCCCAATAAAAAAGCAGGACTTATTGTAAATGTAAACCAATTATTGGAGTATTGTTCAAAAAAACCAGGGGAGGTAGAGGGTACATCCGGTGCAGTCCCCATAGGGGATGCACCAATAATAATAAAGGAAATAGTATCCGATAAAATGATAAGTGCAAGTGCAGAAGTCCATAATTTGCAATTTGGCCAAACTAGGAACCCAGCTAAGTCTAACAGTTATTTAACAAGCCGGAGTAATGATCGAGGTATTGATTTAGGACGTAAATCAAGTAATGAACTAGAGGTTGACCAAGAAGCCCAAAACAACATTGCTAATCAGATACTAGCAAGTCACACTGCCCAGCAAGGTGATAATAAAATTATTCAAGAGGTCCATTTAGGGACACAAGAGCTACTAATCAAGGATGTCGAAGAAAGTAATTTGCCGACGGAAAGAGATGGGTCGTCAGTTATGGAAAATATATGCCCCCCTGTTATTATGAAGAAAGAAAATAGTGAGTATTTAAACCTGTCGCCCGAAACAAGGAAAGTGGCCTTCAGCCCCCAATACATATCTAGAGGCCCGCACGATATTTTAAACCGTGGCAATATTTTGAAATTACTACGTGTTATTACAGACCTTAAAGATGTGGTAACTACGGATCTCGAATCAGTGGAATTTAAGGAAGAAGATGCACACTCCGATAAGGAGATAACAATTACAACTTGGCTAAACAGGGACATTGCAGACAAAATAATGGCGAATGTTAGTGTATTTGAGAAATGGGGTATTAAAGTTTGGAGACCACAAGAATCTTGTTATCCAATGGTGTTGATTCCAATTGAGCCCCATGATATAATGCAGCAAAAAAGTGATGAGAATAAAATATGTCTGGCTAGTCAAAAACGAGATGATAAAAAAACAACCAGAACAGAACAGGTTAGAGTTTTAAAAAATGCATCAGGCGCAACTAAGGAATTAAATATAGCATACGGCATTAAGATAAGGAGTAGCCAATCTGGTTTGCGGACCTGTGAAACATTGAAGAAAGTCCCAGAGTTACAAGACGATTGGAGTTGGCTTCCAGGAATATTAATTAAGCAAAATCACGAAAAGAAGGATTGATGTAGTTCAAATCCTCTGACTCTATGTTCCTGGAACACCAATGGCTTAAAATCGCTAATTGAAGACCAAGGGGTAATGGATTTCCTGAAAGCGTCCAGTATAATAATGTTGCAGGAAACCTGGTCGACGACTAATGAACCCCTTATCGGCTACATAGAATACTGTAATAATGCAACACATGAAGCCAACTCAGGTCGCCCACGTGGGGGTCTTTCTATATACATCTCTGCAAATCTTAAACCATCTCACTTTGAAATTGAACTCCATGTTAAATGGCTCCAGTGTGTTAAACTAATAGCCAGTCACTCAATTATCTTATTAAATGTGTACTTAAGTTGTAAAAAGAAAGTTAGATCTTCTCAAATAATCCTGCTTTGGGGAATGGTAAAAACTTTATATTATGAGCATTTGGATTCAGTATTTATTATTTCAGGTGATTTTAATATGCACTTTGATCCTTTTAATGGGCAGACTCTTGACTTAAAACGGTTAGCTCAATGGACAGAATATGAGTTCAAAAAATACAACTTAAAGATTCTGCATGATTCTGATAATATTCCTACATTTAACAAGGGTGAATGTTCCTCTGTAATAGACTATACTATACTGTCTGAGAAATTAAATAATTTAGTAAAAAATTACGAGATTGTCCCAAGGATCGAAAGCGATCACAATCCACAAGTCATTCTCTTTGACATTGACCCGAAGTATCTGCCAGAAACTAGGACTATGATAAAAGTTCCAACAGCCTTTAATCTTAAAAGGTTAGTTTGGAATGGAAAAACTGAGGATAAAATCTTGGGCGTTCTTGGCTGTTTAATTCAGGATACGCATTCTGCTTACGGTGAAGGGCAGTCTATGGTTGAGCTTTGGTCTCATTTGTGTGATAAATTAGTAGCTAAATTTGCTAGAGATGAGCCCTGTAAGGGTATAACACTAAATCCCCGGAGACCAGGATGGTATTCCTTCCACTTACTTTATCAAAAAAGAAAACTTAATAAAGAAATAAGATTACTTCACAGGAATAATACCAGGCTACCGCGTCTCAATATATCATGTAAAATTAGAGAGTTAAAACAGAGATACAAGAAGGAAATATGGATAGCAAAACAAGGTTATTATGAATCAACTTGGGCAAAAGTCCATCATGCGTGTAAATCCAAAGACCTTCGGTTATTCTGGAGCATCATTAATGATATTGAGAATGGTAATAATAGAGCCAGCAGTGCTAATGTTGATGAAGTGAGTTGGGTGAGCTTTTTTAATGAAAAAATTGATACAGAATATTTAGATAATGATAAATATAGTAATATATTAAATGACCTGCATAAAGTAAAAGATAGGGGGAGTGGGGGTGGCATCTCTCCTCCTCTTTGTAGAGTGGATATGGAACCCTGGTCGCTCAATAAAGTAAAAAAGGCGATAAAAAGGATCAAATCCAACGGTGCACCGGGTCCAAATGGTATCCCGGATGCAATATTTAAGGCTGAATTGAGTAATTGGCCTGAGTTATTAATGCTTTTATTTAATGAAATTCTTAAATCAGGTCTTCTTCCGTTATCCTGGCACGGGAGTATTATACAGCCGATTTACAAATGTGGCCCACAGGATAATCCGGCTAATTACCATTTAATTACACTCACTGACGTAGAGGCAAAAATATTTGCTAGTTGCTTGCTGGAAGAGTTAGAGACTTGGGCCTCACAGGAGGAGCTGATTCCTAAATTTCAAACAGGGTTTAGAAGGGGCGAATCAACCCACACGAATTTGATTTTATTAACGTTATTAGGTGAGAGAGCCAAAAGTAGGAAGCAAAGATTATATGTTTGTTTTATTGATTTAAAAGCCGCTTTTGATTCTGTACCACGAAATAGACTTTGGAGGAAGCTACAGAATTGGGGTATTCCAGAGTCTCTATTAAAAATGATTATATTGCTATACTCCAACACCTGGGTGCAAATCAAATTAGGCGATGGCAAACACATGACCCAACGGTTAGTAACAAATGTGGGACTAAAACAGGGGTGTGTCTTGGCTCCTTGCCTTTTTAATCTTTTTATGGCTGATTTACCAGTCCATTTTAAAAATATAAATTCGCATTCGCCTTCTATTCATGGCCAGGAAATCAAATATATGCAATATGCAGACGATACGATTTTAATGAGCCAAACAGAAATAGGATTAAAAAGGTTAATTAACTCTTTTAATGGTTATGTTACACAAAACGGTCTGACAATTAATATAAAAAAGACAAAGATAATGACTATGGGAAAAGGGAAGCCAAGGATTAAAGAGTGGAATATTAACGGTATGATAATTGAAAATGTGAAATTATACAAATACCTTGGAATCATGTTTGACGATGGTTTGATTTTTAGACAGCATTTTAACAGTCTGGAAGCTAGGGGTTGCTCACTTGCATTTGCTTTTAGAAAATTAAGAGACAAACTATTATGCCCCAATTACAACCATCTGATAAAGGTGATGCGAGCAAAATTAATGCCATCTTTGGAATATTGCTCATTCATCTTCAGGGGCAAAGACGCTAAAGTGCTCGACGATATAGAGATTAGAATATATAAAACTGTTTTTAAAATCCCCAAATATATTAGTCGAGCAAACGTAAGACTGGAATTTGGTTTGAAAAAACAATCCCTGGCGCGTCAATCTACATTCTTGAAGTCTCTTTTAACATTAGTCCGTTCAGAGGAAGGCTCACGGGCAAAGTTATGCTGGCTTGAAATCTCAGAAGGGGAATATTCAAAAAATTGGCAGCTGTATTTTAATGAATGCATAAGTAAATTTGACTGCTCTAATTTGGCTGATGAATTGAGGAGCAGGATAGTTTTAAAAAAAGAAATGAATCAAATGGCCGCATTATTAACGACTATAGCGGACAAGGAGGAATTAAGAAAAAGAAGTCATTTCTGGACAGTTGCTAACTCTTTCGATAGGCTGTCACCTCAATCTTACTTGTCTTATCATTTAAAACCTAGACTTAAGAATAAATTTATGTATTTAAGGCTGGGAAGATATCCGACAAAGGATGGTATACCGAAATGGGAAAATCAATGGGCATCGAGCATCTGCAGGCTTTGTAGTCAAAGGGAGGAAACACTAACACACATCGTAACCTTATGTCCAGCTTTGGCAGAGGCTCGGAAGTTGATCTTAAAACCAATTTTTAATGAATTAGGAATTAGAACATGCAGGCAAGCAATTATTACCTGTTTGAGTGGGGCCAATATCAAAGTTACCTACCACTTTGTTAAGTTCATTATTATTGTTGAGAAGAAACTCAAAGACGAAGAACAAGTAAATAACTGTTTATTGTGACCCAAAGTAAAAAAAAAAAGGAAAAAAAAAAGAAACTTATTTTAGGAATTGTTTAAATCAAACTGTATGCCAGTTGAAGGGTCTATTAGTTTAATTTACTACAGTTACGCATATTGCACTTTACTATAGCTAGCAAATGGAAAACAGCAAAAAATGTATTAGAATAGTATTTCCTACTGCTAACACTGTCACTTTAAGTTAAGTGCTGCTATAACAGTGATTGCTGCTAATATATTGTACTCTAGTTAATACCTGTATTTTAATCAGTGTGTAAAAGCTTAAACATTATTATGGAATTGACTGTATTAATGCAATTTTAGATGATTATTTTAATATGATTATAACTCTGTGCATAGTATATGTTTGTATATGTAGGTTGCTTTTATCTATTCTTGTTTGTAATGATTTTAATTAATCAACAAATAAAAACTTACTACTACTACTACTACTACTACTACTACTACATTTGAAAAAGACTCTTAGAAACCGCCGGGCACGTTGACATTAAATGCAGCAGAGCAGTATTGAAGACGCCCCAACATCTTTGCACATCGAGATGGCGAGGAGGAGGAAGAACTCCCTGGACCATCGTTGGCGGAGGATGAGGCGTTCTCTATGGAGGGCCGTTCCGGATCTGACCTAGAGCTCGAAATGAGGTGCAGAACATTTTGCCAGCTCAATAATCGTGAGTATGGTAGCCCCTGTCCTTCAGTCCCATCTCAAACAACTTAAAAGACATTCGGTCCCTACCGAACAAAAGGCCCTTGGACCACCACTGTCTTCGGGCCACGGTCGGCACCAAAAGACTGATTTGGATGCCGGCTCTCGGGCTTTGCACCATAACAATACCCAAAGCCCTCAACATCGTTCACCTCGGTGCCAGGTCATTCTTCGACACCTAGCCGACCAGCCCCATCTTTGTCCCTGACCGGACCTTTGGCACTGAAACAGAAACACACCTCTGCTCCAAAACCAGGGTCTCCACACTCTTACACAAGTGGACATGGGGATGACACTTTTGATATATCACCTGCCCCAACCGACCCCTGGACCACATATGATGTAGATTCTCCAGGGTACAATGATGCAGACAGTACCATGCTCGTCCATCTCTTACTGATGATTCCCCATCGTACCAGGAGCTCATTGGTAGAACCCATACTTTTAATGAGGTTGAGCTACACAGGGAACCTCTTGAAGAGGACTCCCTTTTTTGAAACACTATCTTCCACATGTAGGGCCACCCAATACCTCCGTATGATCAAGGGTATGGTATACTACATCATACAGATGACATCTTTAAAGACCCTGTTAGAGCCAGAATCTTCACTCCCAGGGTGGATAAAAAATATAAAGCCTCCCCATCCGACCTTATCTACAGCAGGGGACAATTCCTCCTAACTCGCTTGTAGTTAATAATGCTTGCAAGCAAGCTATTTCTCAAGCTACCAGTGATGCACCACCTGCTGACAAGGAAAGCAAACTTATTGATGCCTCTGGTTAAAGAGTGGCAGTTCAAGCCGCCAAACATTGGCATATTGCCAACTCAATGGGTTTGTTTGCAAGGTATGACTGCACCCACTGGGATGAAATGGCAGAACTCCTCTCCCTGACGAGCACTAGAAAAGGGGCCAGGAGCTTGTTTCAAAGACCTCTATCCATTGTGCTATGGATTCAGCAGACACCGCTGCTAGGGGGATCGATACTAGCATCTTCCTGTAACCTATGCCTGGCTCACCATATCTGGCTTTAAGCCAGAAGTCCAACAAAGTCTATTAAATATCCTTTTTGATCAAGAACATTTATTGGTGCCCATGTTGATCTGGCACTGGAAAAAACGAAAAAGGATAAAGAGACTGCCAAGTCTATGGGTGCGCTTCACCTAGTCCTCATGGCTCCTTTCTCCACTCCACCTACCGAGCAAGTTCGAAGCCATCTCGTCAGATGTCTCTACCTCCTACCAGTGTGGCCAGAGCCACCACTTCTCTCCCTGAGGTTACTGTAGAGGCTCCTACAGTGGCAACAATGCTAAAAGTAGACGAAAAGGTGCTTCCCCTCGTGGTGCTGGGCCCAACTCAAAACAGTGACGCTTGATGGCAAATTTGGCTGTAGATACTCATGCTCTGCATACTCCTGCCAACTAGTGTTGGGTTCAGAGTTGTACAAGTTGTTTTTCTTTGAAGAATTCTGTCGAGTCACAAGGTAGTGACTCCTCTTCTTGGTGATACTGCGCATGGGTGTCAACTCCTTTGTTAGATTGTTTTCACTCCGCTGTCTGATTCGGATGTGTGTGCCTCTCCTCTGTGTTCGACCACAGTTCGGTACGACTTCTCAGTCCTATCCCGCCTTCGACTGTTTAGTTATTTTTACTGCTCTTTTCCATTACTGCGCCACTTAAAATTTGTCAGTTCGGTCACCAACTGTAGGAAAGTAAGATCTGCTTTCATGGTTACCCCCACTTTTTGCTTGATGTCACTATGATTTTGACCTAGTCTGACTATGATCCTGCTAATCAGGACCCCAGCCACTGTGCTTTCTCCCTAAATTGACCATGGTAAGTACTTCTGTACATCCACAATTAGCTACTGGTGTACCCTAGGAAGTCCCTAATATATGTTACTAAGGTACCCAGGGCATAGGTACACCAGGGGTCTCCCATGGGCTGCAGCATGCATTGTGTCACCCATGGGAGTCCACTTAAACTGTGACTACAGGGCTGCCATTGCAGCCTTTGAGAGGTCACTAGACTTAATATCTATAAGTCACCCCTATGGCAGGCTCTCCAGTCCTGAGAGCAGGGTTCTTGGTTATGAGTGTGAGGACACCCCTACAAACCCCTGAGTCTATTCTCCAGGCTTTGTATGTGCGGTCAGCCATTCTAATACATATAGTGGACATCAGTCATTACAAGATGTCTATCTATATAGTGGCTGCACTTAACACGGTCATGTTTGGTATCAAACATGTTGGAATCATACCCCAACACCGATTCCAGTATTGCAAGTACGATCCCATTCTCTGGGGGGCTCTGTTGGGGTACCCCCCTGTACTACAGGTAACAGCCTCTCAGGGTCCGACAGCAAGCTAGTGCTGCTGTCGACCACAGCCATGATTCACCCCTCCTGCTGCTGAGCCAAGCTCAAGCAGGGGAAGATAGAACAATATGTTTCCTGTCATAGGGAGGTGTGACCACCCCCCAGACAGGACTTAGTGTATTGTGCTACGATGGGGGCTCTTGCCAACGCCACTAGACTGCTTTGAAGGGCACGTTTGGTTCCCTCCTTGCATACTCCAGTTTAAGTTAGTTCAGTGAGCCCTTGGCTCCCGTTCTGGCATGAATCTAGACAAAGAACATGGGGATAGCCTCACTTTTGTTGTTACAACCTTTCCCTTAGGGTACTTCAGGATTTACATGTGGATGGGTTCTCAGATTTGTTGTGGGACAAGACTGAAGCCTGAAACCACGTCCCTCTTCGACCGTCTGGACACTTTGGAACCAAGACTTCACCAAGGAAGACTCCTGCTGCTCCTGGTCTCGTTGTTCTGCAAATCTTCTTCGCCGTCTGTGCTTCTTCCAGGTTATTCGACAGACCTGTGGGCATCAAGGACACCAGAAGTAATCTTCCTTGGAGTGAAGGAGTCACTCCCCTGCATCTGCAGGCACCGCAACAAAGCTGACCGGTCTGCTGCTCCAGCCGTCCTATCGACTTCTTGAGGCTCAGCAACACAGGTAGTGTTTCTGCAACTCCCTCAAGGCCTCGCCTATTCTCTCTGCAAATTTGAGGCCAGTATCCCTCGTCTGAACCGCTGGGACCGAACCCCTGTGTTCCATGCCGACTTGCCGTTGCCAAAGCTTGTTGGCTCTGCACTCCAGGGATCTTCGGGCTACAAGAATAATGGCATCTCCACCACCAATTGACTTTTGAGGATGCTTTGGACACTCGTGTGCCTCTAAAAAGGATACTGCTACAAGTTATACCATGATCCTCCACCTCCTCCACCGCATCCCTTCCATCCAAGCTCAGCGTCCTCACTGCATCCTCTGCACCATATATCTATCTTTTTGGTGAGCTGCTCGAGGTCCTCTTGTGACTCCTGTACCCTTGGCCTGTGGGTCTTGTCCTGTTTCAGTGGGCTTCCCTGCTTGCTCGGTTCCTGCTCTGACTCTCCCGCTGTTGGTGAGTCCATTGGACCTTGCTGGTCCTAACATTGCTTCTTCTTTGTTCTGCACGCCAGTTGAGGCTACCAAGGCTTGTTGGTGATCCCACCGGACACCGACCCCCTGGTCACCAACATCTGACGTGGTATAGTTGGTGCACGGCTCCTGATCTTCCTTTGCATCGCCTGGTCCTCACAGCTGCACCGCCAAGGTCACTGTTGACTGAACCTTCCAACATCAGTGGGCATTGCTATTCAGTACCTCCTGGTCACGTCTGAGTGGCATAGACTCTGTCCCCTCTGCTTGCAGGTTCTTCACTTCCAGAATCCACCCTTGGATTCCATCGGACTTCTTCACCTTCTTCTCCAGAGGCACTTTATTCCAAGTCTTCCATCGTCGTCTGTAGAGGTTTCCGACGTCTCGTCACCCTTATGCACCTGGCTTCTCTGGTGTAGGTAACCTGGTTCCCAGGACATCCACAGGTGGGGTGGCTCTCCAACCTTCCGTCCCCCATGGGAATTTTTCGGGGTCCTCTGGGAAGGGTCCTTCTTCTGCTAAACTGCCACTGTGACTTCTCCATTGACTTCCATTGGGCAAGCAGCTCTGTTCCTACTCTGCACACAGCCTTGGTGGGGATTCCTGGGTACTTACCTTGGGGTCATTCTTGTGCCCCCGACTCCGCTGGGTCTTCTGTTCCCAGTCCTCATCTGCAGTTCGCTTTCCCCTCTCTTAGTATATGGTTTGGTCTCCTCCTAGAGCCCACTTTATTTTTGTTCTAAGTCTACAGGATGTCATTCCCATTCTACAACAGGGCTACTTTATGGCCACACTGGACCTAAAGGACGCTTACTTCACATACCCATATACCATGCTCATCACAAATACCTCCAAGTACCCTTTTTCAAACTACTGCAACTACTACACGCCAGCCACCACTTCTGAGGAGGGACTGCATTATAGTTTATGCTGAGCATGTGTATCTACACCACACATACCATTGAACGGATTATGTTACCCTGTAAGCATCTGTTTGTGGCATGTAGATGTATATTCACATGTGCCTCTGTCCTCCCTAGCTGGTTGTGGCCATTGCAGTTATGTTTTGATACATCTCTCTGAGAAATTCACATTTTAGCATGGACATCTATTTTTTTTACACATTCCTTAAACTCCTTTCTCACCCTCCTGCGGGAAAACAATCTAACAAAGGAGTCGATGCCCATGCGCAGTATCACTGAGAAGAGGAGTCACTCTACCTCGTGACTCAAACCCAACACTAGATGGCAGAACTATGCAGAGCATGTGAATCTACAGCACTACATGCCACAAGCAGATGCTTACAGGGTAAGTAAAATAATGCTTCCTTCTCCCCCTCCCTCCCCCCACGCTCAACACCTGTTGTTGGAAGATTAAAGGATTATCTGCCCACAAGGCAATCAATACCATCTGTCCAATGGGTGTTGGCTATTATCCAACATACTTATTGTCTGGAATTTATTACCACACTTCCAAACATTCCACCTCACACTCACAGACTCTTAGAACGCCAAACACTACTCAAGAAGGAAGTTCAAGCTCTGTTGCACAAAGGAGCTATGGAATCTGTCCCTCTACAACATCAGGGATCAGGAGTATACTCCCTGTACTTCCTAATCCCCAAAAAAGGACGGATCTTTATGGCCAGTCTTTGATCTACAGGCCTTAAATCATTACATCCGTTCAGATTATTTCCATATGGGCACTCTCCAAGATGTGATCCCACTTTTCCAGCAAGACAACTTTCAGTCGCAAATTACTCAGATTTGTGATAGCAGACAAACATTACCAATTCAAAGTCCTCCCATTTAGGGAGACTACTGGACCTCAAGTATTCACTGTATGCCTAACAATGGTAGCAGAACATTTACGCAGACAAAACATCAATGTCATCCTGTATCTCTATGACTGGCTTATCAAAGCCTGCACTCTTCCTCTTTGCCAGCAAAAGACTCAAAATACCATAGACCTGCTCCATCAACTAGCCTTCTCCATCGATGTCCAGAAATCTTATCTTCAACCTTTACAATAACATCCGTATCTGAAGGCTATCCTAAACACACAACTGGGATTAGCCTATCACAATACAGCAAGAATCAAAAATTTCCAAAAGCTGCTACCATGCTTCCAAGCGAATCAACAGTTGACAGTTTGAACTGTCATGTGCCTACTGGAAATGATGGCCTCATGCATCGCCATAGTGCCATATGCACGACTACAAATGCATCCACTACAGGAATGTCTAGCACAACAGTGGTCTCAGTCACTGGGTCAATTAGAGGATCTAGTGTTGATACACTGCTGCACTCATCGCACTCTGCAGTGGTGGAACCAAACCTGTTAAAGGTGTGATCTTTCCTAGACCCTGTTCCCCATATTATCCTGACAAAGGATGCACCATGCTTTGTCAGGATAACAAATGATTTGTGAGTACCCCTGACATGCTGGGGTACTCACTTACCGAATCTCACAGTCCAGGGACGTTGGGGCACCAAACCCCAGGGTCTCCACATCAACTACCTACGGTTGTTCATCAAGCGTTGAAAGCGTTCACATCTCATGTGTTTGGCAAAGTTGTCTTAATCCGGACAGACAATTTGACAACCATGTTACAAAAACAGGGTGGGGCACATTCACTACAGTTATCACGCCTAGTCTCAGACCATTTGGCATGGGGCTCCACATAACATTCATTTGTTAGCAGAACACCTTCCGGGACCAGACAATGATTTTGCCGACCTCAGCGGAATGCAGCAACATGTCCATGAGTGGGATCTCAACTCCCTAATCCTCCTCCTTTTCTTCCACAAGAGGGGGATTTCCACAAAGAGATCTGTTCGCAACTGTGTGCAACGCAAAATTCCCAAACTTCGCCTCCAGGTTCTCACATCCACTATCCAAGGGCAATGCTCTGTGGATCAACTGGTCAGGGATATTTGCCTACACTTTTCCACTTCTCCCTCTTCTCCCATTTCTGGTTTGGAAGGTCTGGCAAACATCATTCATACTAGTGGCTCCCACATAGAACCAACAGCTTTGGTTCACATCACTACTGTAATTATCATTAGTTCCTCACAAGAACTTTCCCCTCAACCTGGACCTTCTCACTCAGAACGCGGAGAAATCGGACACTCAAATCCCAAGGAACTCAACCTAGCAGTTTGGCTCCTAAGGTCACAGAAATCAATCTTCCACCTGAACATATGACCATTCTCAAAGAAGCTCACAAGCCTACTACTAGAGCGTTCTGTGCAGCTAAATGGAAAATATTTGTATGTTACTATCATAATAAGAATATCAATCAATGTAATCCTACAAAACAAAACCTTGTTTGTTACCTGCTGCATCTCTGGCCTTACATTCATATCCATACAGATACATTTGGCTGCAGTGGCTGTCTAATTACATAATAGATAAAGCCTGTCTATGTTCAAGGTGCCAGCCATCAATGCTTTGATGGAAGGTCTTAAGAGTGATTCCACACCGGGTTCCACCTGCACCTACCTGGAATCTGAACATTGTTCGTACAAGACTTATGGGTCCACCATTTGAACCACTACATAAATGTTCCCTTCAATTTCTTGGAAGGTCACTTTTTTAATTGCCATTACTTCACTCAGACTTATTAGTGAGCTCCAGGCACTAACCTTAGAAGAGACTTTCTTTCAGCTCCACAGAGATAGTGGTCCTCAGCACCAACACAAAATTCCTTCCAAAGGTGGTCTCTCATTTGAATTACCTGTGTTCTTTCCTCAATCAGACTCAGTTGTGGAAAGGGCTATACATACATTAGATGTTAAGAGAGCCCTTATGTATTACATTGACAAAACTAAAGACTTTCACAAAACCAAACAACTCTTTGTTGCTTTTTCACCCCCTCGTAAGGGAAAGCCCATATCCAAATCAGGCATTGCCAAGTGGATAGTTAAATGCAGTCAGACATGTTACGTTAAAGCCAAAAGGACTTTACCTACACCCCCTAAAGCACACTCTGCTCACAAGATAGGGACCTCTGTGGCTTTCCTTGGCAACATCCCAATAGCTGATATATTCAATGCAGCTACATGGTCTACACCACACACTTTCACTAAACATTATTGTGTGGATGTTCTATCGCGCCTACAAGCTAATGTAGGTCAGGCTACATAGGCGCTTTCAAACAACTGCAACACCCACAGGTTAGCCGCCACTTTGGAAGGCACTGCTATACAGTCTATGCAAAGCATGTTTATCTACAGCCACACATGCCTTGACTGGATTATGTTACGTACACTGTAAACATCTGTTCTTGGCATGTAGTGCTGTAGATTCACATGCACCCACCCTCCTCCTCATACACTTGTGGCCATTGCAGTTCCTTTACCTTTTCATATGCATGGACATCTCTTTACTTACACTTACTTTACACTCCATTCTCACCCACCAACGAAAACCAATCTTACAATGTAGTCGATGCCCCTGTGCATTTTCTCCAACAGGAGGAAGCACTCTACTCGTGACTCGAAAGACTTCTTTGAAGAAAAACAACTTGCACACATCCGGATCCAACACTAGATTGCAGGAGCATGCAAAACATATGAATCTACAGCACTACATGCCAACCACAGATGATTACAGGGTAAATAACATAATCCTTACATTATATGAGCAGAATGTTCTTCTGCTCCTGCAGGATCTCCAGTAAAGTCTTATGAAAACTAAAATTTGGTTCAGGTCTTCTTTGTTTAAATCAAACTAAGACTAAAGTCGTATTGTTGGGCATTAGAGGGTGCCTACTAAAGTTCTGTTCCTACTTGGCTCTAGCTCATCTTGATACATACACAGTAACTTTAGCAGATCTCCCTTTTTTAATAAGAAGGAAACCTGAAGATTTAGGATGAGACCAGACTAAACAGCAAAACCACATAAATTATATACAGTTTGTTATGCCAGAGAATAATTGAGTTCCGGTTTTCTGAGTACCTTGTTGTTTTTTAGGGCTATGCTGTTACTGCCGCACCAAATTGACAGTCAAGCACAAGCATATACTGCCAACAGCAGTTTGCGCTGGATATTACAATGCTGTACTAACTGGCCTGCATCATCACTGAAGGCCATAAGAGATTTTGTAGGACTTGTGTCCTGTCCAGTAAAGTGTTATAAAATTGGAGCGGTTCTCTAAATTGTTAAATTATTTGAATTAATTGTCCACAGGGTATTTGGCTTTGGGAGTGCATGAATATGTTCATCATGTACCCTCTTCAGCAGTAAAGTTGTGACTAGAGAGCAAATAAAGACTAACCTTTACTACTAGCACACTACACGGTTTCAACCTCCATGGAGGAAGGCTTTATAATACAAACTTAGAAGCATAGCACTACTCGTGAAACAAGATAGAAAGAGTTATACTTGCAACGTTCCCTGAGAACTAATTATAACCACTTGTAATGAAGCACGAATGTGTTAGATTACAACCTTACCGAGCTCTATTAGAATGTTTTTTCCAGAAATCAATATCAACTAGGCTAGCAAGAAGTATGTTATTTCTGTTTGTGACTTATCAGCAATCAAATGGATTCCTGATTATATTAGAAGTTATGATCTAAGAAATGTCTGATACGGTCACCCTCCCTTTGTTTTTTATTTATCTTTTACTCCTCTTATTCATACAGGACTTTTTACTTTAATACTTGCTTCAGTGTTTCCAAGCAACAGTGGCGACCGATTCACCCTCTCCAAGTTGATAGCAGTTGTTTTGAGGTAGGAACAGGAATCATTTATTCTTCTTTAGCCGCATTGTCTTGCAGCATATTGTCTCATTAATTTGCTTACAGTGGCTATACAATCAAAATAATTCAACACTGTTCTCTTTAGTTAATCCTGCATCACCAACAATCACAGACTAATATGGATTAAAAAATGCCTCTTTGTTTGACAATGTCTTTGTGAGATTTCTACGTATGATGCAATAATTTGCAATATTTAGCCTATCGTTTACTTAAAATGTTGGACTAATGAGGTACAGAAAAAAAGGTAAATCAGTTTTATTTAGTTTGACACTTAAGATACGTGCTTGAAGTGAAAGGCTTGTAGCAGAGAAGCACAAGGAGAGTAGTTTAGCCAGAAAGAAGAAGATTCAGCCTTGAACATTCTGTTACTTTATTCAAGATGGTAAAACTATTTCATTAAATACCCAACATGCTTCCTCCTTTGCCCTACTTACTGTCTTTACAAAAGTGGCAGAGAGGGTGAGGGATGGAGTGTTTACCATGAGTAGAAGTTATGCATGGAGCAGCTGGACCTTCTGTTTTGAAAAGAAAAGGCTAGTTAACATCTTGTTTTGAATCTGTGTGCTCAGTTAACGGAATATTTTGTAATTACTGTAATCTGATAGAGGCTTCTAACCATAGATTCCTTACATTAGAATATTTCCCAGGTGTCAGACTGGATCTAGAATTATTTTAACAGTAACCCTGCGTAGTGAGTGGTGCCTTTGGGTTGATGCCTGCGACGTGCGCAGTTCTTATATAGGCACCACCCCAGCGCTTGGACATCAGCTCTTTTCTTTCCATGTCACTCAGCAAAGATCTTAAAAAGCTACTTACCAGTAATTTTTTGGCTGAGTTTTTTCAATGTTATGTGGAAGCAATTTTTTAGATTTTTCTCATGGTGTGCTTTGGGATGTCTCCAATGAAACCAACAGATTTTAAACCCTATGGTGCCTGTCATAGGAATAGGTATGTCACAGTCATACATCTGGAGTGTTTATGGTGCAGGACCACGACTCGTAAGACCTGCGTTGACTTCCGCGGCTTCAATCCAGAAGTGCTGAGGGTAATGTTCCCTGAAGCTTTTCGCCACCGGACGTTAGACTACCCTGTGACGCAATGGGTCCTGGGACGCTTGCAGAGCCACTCCTGACAATCGTCATTGCACTCAAAATTGTCGGGTAAGTCCCACAAGCACAAGAAGTCCAAAAAGTCGAAGCACTCTTCGACTTATCGGTGGCGGTCCAAGTCAACGACTGCGTGGGAATGATGACACTCTTCAAGGTCTCGTCTTTCTGTGAAGCCTCTGCCTGGCTCCGGTCCATGCCTCAGAGTTTTCTGGAGCTGGAGTTCTATGAGGCCATGCACCTCTTATTTGGGTGTCCTGAACCCTCTGGAGTGCCTAAGGGTTCAGCGGAAAGGACACCTACTGGATTTTCTCCAGCAGGTTTGCCCCCAATGCCAGTTGGCCCCAGGGATCCGGTGTTTTGTCTGGAGCCACTCCACCCACCAGAATGTGACCTTGCTCGGAGACTGCTCACACTGCCGCTGAGGCCCCTCAGCAGAGCTGGCTGCAACGTCATTCCCGACTCTTAATACAGATCTGGATTGACATTACCATACATCGAGTCCGGCGCTGGCCAGTATCCTGGCCTCTGAGTTGGAGCCAGTGCCTTCTACTTTTGATAGTCCTAGAGATGGAGACAAATAGGAGGAGTACGAGGACTCTTATTCCTTTCATACCCCCTCTAGATTAACTGGTATGAAGACTAGCGGATGCAAGTGGGTTAGACACTTCACAGGACACTGACTTGGTCTTTCCTTATAATATGGCTACAGAGGAAGGGGCTTCCTTTGCAATGGTGTTGCACAGGGTGGCTGAGATTCTGGACCTTCAGCTGCACTCCGTGGCAGTAAAGATGAATGTCTCGACAGAGGTGCTTCAGTCGGAGGTTTCCCCCTCTGAAATTCTACAGGGGCTCCTGTGCAAAGGACAATTGCCTGCTGCCATCTCCCCACTCCTTGGGACCCCAGTTTTCTGACCCAGCACCCAACCCTTGAGAGCTTGGTGGTTCAAGTTTCCAACACCAGGATCAACCCCGGTGCATTTCCTACCACTCTACTGGATTGAGAATCCAAAAGGCTGGATACCTTTGGCAAGAGTTTGTTCTCTTCTGCCAGCCTAGCACTGTGGTTGGTGAACATCATCTGCCTTTTGGGCCTATGTACACACGTTGTTTGGGACTTGCTTGAACAAGTGCTGTCTGTGGTCTCTGGTGAATCCTGAGCCCTACTCACCCAAACCACATCAGATGGGTGAGAAGCAGCACAGTTCACCATCAGATATGAACTGGACACAACCGACTCACTGGGTAGAGCGATTGTTTTGTCAGTGGCCCTTCAACACCACATCTGGGTGAGAACCACTGGCTTTTTAGGGGATGTCTATTCGTCCCTCATGTACATGCTCTTTGATGGCTCTCTCCTTTTTGGCTAACAGAAGAGTCCGTGTTGGAGCGCTTTAAGGACAGGAGAGCTACGGCCAGGTCTTTGGGCCTCTTCATGGCCCCCAACCAACCTCATTGTTTTGCCCATTCCGTGGCTACGCTAGGCGTGTCCTTTCCCATCCAGTCACCGAGCCCAACAGGCTTCCCAACCTTTTTGTGGCCATGGACGCGGTTCCCACTGTGTGGAAACACCAGCCAGAGGTTAAGTCACCCCGATGCCCCCACGCCCCTGGCAGCCGCCACCTCCAAACCCCTTTTGTTTGTCTTTATGCCAACACCGGATTCGCCATCACCTACCCTCCTGGCAGTCCATAACATCAGACAAATAGGTTCTACAAATTGTCCAGAAGTGCTACTCCATCCCCTTTCTGGAACTGCCCCCACCCATGCCACCCACTTTTGACCGGCTGACTATCTGTCCTTGCTACATCAGGGTGTTTTGACCAGAGGAACCATCAAGAGGGTGCTTGCCTTAGAAAACGGTTGTGGTTGCTATTCCTGCTACTTTCTAGTTTCCAAAAAGGAAGAAGATCTCTGCCATATTTTAGACCTGCACATTCTCAATACTTGCCTGAAGAAGGAACATTTTTAAATGTTTACATTTCCTCTTGTCCTGTCTGCCATGGACCCTGCAGACTGGATGGTGGCATTGGACTTGTGGGATGCCTATTTCCACGTCTCCGTCCAGCCTGCCCACGGATCTTTCTTGCGGTTCACGGTGGGCATTTTCAGTGCACTGTGCTCTTCTTTTGGCTTTATCAGCGTCCCTCACCAAGTGATGGCGGTTGTTGCAATACATCTGCAGCAGTCAGGGGTTCCAGTCTTCCCTATGATTGGCTGTTGAAGGCGGGATCGCCCCAGGCAGTTGTCTCCCACCTCCAGTCTATGCATTTGTTGGAGTTCACTATCAATGTGCCTAAGAAGGGGAGTATCTGAGAGGGACTCAGATACTCCCCTTCTTCAGATCAGGTCTGCACACAGTGCAGTTTCGAGCCTCCTGCGGGCCGAGTCCAGTATATTCAGGCGTTGACACAGATGTTTCAGCCTATATCCTGGATTTCGGTGATACTGACTGAGGCTTTTGGGCCTCATGGACTCCTGCATCCTGCTAGTGACACATGCCCATTGGCATATGCATGCTCCTCAATGGGACCTGAGGTTTCAGATGGCAAAGCATCAGGGAAATCTCTCTGACCTGGTCCAGCTCTCGGAATGAACTGCTAAAGACTTTCAATGGTGGTTGACGAACCACGATTGGGTCAGTGGCAGAACCCTCTCTCTTTCACAACTGGAGTTGACTGTAGTGACCGATGCATCATTCTTTGGATGGGGCGGCCATCTGGGAGAGGTGGCGATCAGAGGACTCTGCTCTCTGGGAGACCCCAGGCAACACATCAGCCTGTTGGTGCTTCAGACAATCCAATTGGCATTGAAAGTCTTTCTTCCTTTGGTCAGGGGAAAGCTGGTGCAGATGTCCATGGGTAACACCACCGGGGTCGTGGACCCTTTGTCTGGAGCCCTGCACCTCTAGACATGGCTGGGATGTCGGGACATTTCCCTAGTGGTTCATCACCTGGGGAGCTCTCTGAACGCCAGGGTGGACAAACTCAGCTGTCGATGCATAGAGCATTACGAATAGTGTCTTCATCAGGGGTGATGCAAGGCCTCTTTCAATAGTGGGAAGGGCCTTGGTTTGATTTGTTTGCCACTGATGAGAATGCTCAATGTCATCAGTTCTGAGTTTCCAAGGCGACTGTTGCTTGCAGATGCTTTTTGTCTTAAATGGTTGTCAGGCCTCCTGTACGCCTTTTTGCCAATACCACTCCTCTCCAGAGTCCTCAAAAAGATGAAGAACGACAAGCCCCAAGTCATTCGTGGGGCGCCAGATTGGTACAGAAATCCTGGTATTCTGAACTCCTGAGCATGAGCTTTAGTCTTCAATCAGGCTGGCTCTTCGGGAGGATCTTCTGTCGCAATAACAGGGCACAGTACTGAACCCAAACCTGCGCACATTCTACCTTCGTGCTTGAAAATTGCGCGGTGAAAGTTGATGGTCTTTGACTTCCTTCCCAAAGTCTATAACATTATTCTGGCAGCTAAACGTCCCTCCACCAAGATGGTATACTCCTGACATTGGGACACGTTTGTGGCATGGTCTGCATCTCAGGATATTGACCCTCTTTCTGTGCCCTTATATCTGAAAGAGACACGTTAGTGATAGATTCCTTACATTAGAATATCCCCAGGCGTCAGACTGGATCCGGAAATTCTTGCGTAGCAGTACCCTTGCGCGCCGGTAGGCGTCGTCTGCAGGTCCGGCGTCGGCGTCGTGGGCGCCGTGATGACGTCGTCGGAGTACTTAGACGCCGCCTCCACGTGCTGACGTCAGTTCTTCTTTTTTCCGCGCCAGCAGCACAGATCTGGAAAAAGCAGTACTTTAGTCACTTTTTGACTAGTCTTTTTTGATCCCTTTTGATCATCTTTTCTTGAGTCTTGCGACTCCAGACGGTGCCTAGAGATGCCTCGTTTCAAGCCGTGTGAGGATTGCGAATGTCTGATGTCGGTCACAAGTCCTCACCGTCGGTGTCTCCACTGTCTCGGCGTCGACCACGACGACAATGCCTGCCTCGACTGCCGGGCCCTGACTTTGAAGGCTAGGCGGGAGCGGTCCCGCAAGCGGCTCGAACTCCGGCAGTCGGCCCCCGCCGCGAGAGGTCCCGGTCCCACAGGAGGTCGATGGACAGGTCGCGGGGTCAGAGCCATCACAGCTCCGAGAGTCGGCATCACTCCTCCGGGTCGAAGTCGTCGTCAGGTAAGCATAAGAAGTCGAAGGGACGTCATTGCTCTTCTGACTCCCCCCGACGCTCGCGCGACGTGGCCGGGGGTTCGAGTGACACCGCCCACGCGGCTCCGTCGGAGTCGCGGGCGTCGCGGCCTGCTCCACACTCTCCGGTCCCTGGGCAAGACGCGACGCCGGGGGAGATCGAGCGCTTCCTCATGGCCATGAGGAACCTCTCTTCCCCGACGGGTTCCGCGGCCCCTAGCCGGTCGGGTGCTTCGGCCCCGACGCCGCCGGCGCCTTCGGGCCCGACGCCGCAGGGCCCCTCTGGATCCGCTTCGGGATCCGGGTCGTCGCCGGTTGACCTAACGACCTCACCAGCGCTGGTCCCTCAGGTGTCACCTCCGGCGCCGTCCTCGGGCGGCGCCATCCCCGATGCCTCCCTCGCTCCGGTTCCGGCGTCGGAACGGCGCCGCTGGGCGCCGCTTTCGACGCCGCTTGGGGAGTTTAGCTTCTATGAACCGGCCTCATCGTTTGACAACCCTGACTATCAGGGGATTGGTGAAGAGGAGTATTGGGAGGGGTCTGAAGACCCTCTGACCCGAGAGTGTCAGTCTCAAGAGGACTGGACAGGTGGACTTGGGGATGCCAGTGGTCTGGACACATCACCAGACACTGGCTTTGTCTCACCTCCCACCATGGCTACGGAGGAGGGGGCGACCTACAGTGTGGTGTTGATGAGGGCAGCCAAGGCCTTGGGCCTTGAGCTCCCCGTCGCGGCCGTAAGGACTAACCTCCTCACTGAGGTCCTTAAACCGCAGTCAAGCTTGGCCGAGCCTCTGCTGCCCTTTAATGAGGCCTTGACCGACGTTCTTCTGGGCACTTGGTCCAGGCCCGCTACGGTTTCGCCCGTAGATAGGAACGTGGCCAGACGCCACCGCCCGGCCCCGGGCAACCCATGTTTCCTGTCCACCCACCCCACCCCCGAGAGCCTGGTCATCCAGGCATCAAATTCCAGACCGCATTCCCGTCGGCTCCACCAGACAGGGAATCCAAGAGGTATGAGCAGTATGGCAAAAAGGTATTCTCCTCCCTTAGTCTGGGACTGCGGTCTTTCAACACCGCATGCCTCTTGGGCCGCTACACCAACTCTCTGTGGGATACGGTCGCGGAATTGCTGCCAGAGTGTCCGTTGGAGGTACAGGCCAAACTCGGCCAAGCCCTTGTGGAAGGCCGGGATGCAGCAAAATATTCGATCCGGTGTGGGCTGGATACCACCGACTCACTAGGTAGAGGGATGGCAACAACGGTGGCGATTCGTCGCCACTCCTGGTTGAGGTCCGCCAACTTTTCGGCCGATGTCCAGAACACACTGATGGACATGCCGTTTGATGGCTGTCGCCTTTTTGGCGACAAGGCAGACCATGCGCTTGAGTGCTTTAAGGACTCCAGGGCTACGGCCAAGTCCTTGGGCCTCTCTGCCCCGTGCCAGCAAACGGGTGCCTTTCGCTCCTTTCGTGGCCAAGGAAGTGGCGCCCCCACACGTGCTGCCAGCCACGCACCGCAGACTAACATACAGCGCGGTGGTGTCCGTGGAAATAGCCGTGGGGGCGGTCGGGGACAACGGCGAGGCCAGTCCACACCCTGCGCCGCAGCATCCGCCTCAAAACCCTCCTAGTCCGTGCTTTTCGGCCCATGTGACGTCAGTGGGGGGCAGGGTTCGCCATCACCACTCCCACTGGCACACTGTCACGTCGGACAGGTGGGTGCTGCAAATCGTCCGAAGGGGCTACTCCCTTCCCTTCGAGACGACCCCTCAAGCCATGCCACCGCAACACCACCGCATATCGGGGGATCATTTGCGACTTCTGCAGGAGGAAGTTACGGCCCTCTTGGCCAAGGGGGCCATCGAGCGCGTTCCTGGGCCAGAAGTAGGATGTGGTTGCTACTCCACTACTTTCTGGTACCCAAGAAGGGCAAAGGGGGCCTACGCCCTATCTTGGACCTATGGAACGTCAACTGCTTCCTCCGAAAGGAGAAGTTCAAAATGCTGACTCTGGCTCAGGTCTTAGCTGCCCTGGACCCAGGAGACTGGATGGTAGCGTTGGACTTGCAGGACACTTATTTACACATCCCCGTCCTGCCGGCCCACCGGCGTTACCTGCGGTTCACGGTAGGCCACGAGCACTTTCAGTTTACCGTGCTCCCCTTCGGCCTTACCAGCGCCCCACGGGTGTTCACGAAAGTGATGGCGGTGGTCGCAGCTCATCTGCGCAGGTTAGGGGTTTCAGTCTTCCCCTACCTAGACGAATGGTTGTTTAAGGCGGGCTCGCCCCAGACAGTCGTCAGCCACCTCCAGACGACGGCAGACCTCTTGCACCAGCTTGGGTTTTCCATCAATGAGCCGAAGTTACACCTGTGTCCCTCTCAGAAGCTCCTTTTCATGGGAGCGGTTCTCGACTCGGCGCAGTTTCGGGTTTACCCACCCGAACAGCGGGTTCGGGATATACAGGCTCTGATTCCAATCTTTCAGCCTTTATCCCGAGTTTCGGTCAGGTTGACGCTGCGGCTTCTGGGGCTGACTGCTTCCTGCATCCTTCTGGTACATCACGCCCGTTGGCGGATGCGGGCTCTGCAGTTTCAGTGGGCCCAGCATCAGGCAACCTGTCCGACCATGTCCTGATCTCGGAGTGCACTGCGAGACAGCTGCAGTGGTGGCTCACGCACCGCGATTGGGTCAGCGGCAGATCCATCTCCCTTTCCCAACAGGAGCACATAGTTGTGACGGACGCATCCCTCCAGGGCTGGGGAGGCCACATAGGAGAGGTGGAGATCAGTGGCCTCTCATCCTTGTGGCTCCAGACTGGGCACGAAGATACTGGTATCCCGAGCTACTCAGTATGTCAGTCAATCCCCCGGTTCGTCTGCCTCTTCAGGAGGACCTTCTGTCGCAGTAGCAGGGGTCGGTTCGCCACCCGAAACTGTCCAGTCTCCACCTCCATGCTTGGAGATTGAGCGGCAACAGTTGAGGCCATTTGACTTGCCTCCTGAAGTCTGTAACATCATTCTGGCAGCCAGGCGTCCCTCCACAAGTCGGTATACGCCTGCAGGTAGAACAGATTTGTGGCATGGTGCACAGCAAAGGCTGTGGATCCTCTCTCTGCCGCTCTTTCTGAGGTTCTTCTCTTCCTCCTTTCTATTGCCCAGCAGGGCTCTGCTCTGGGCACTATCAAGGGCTACCTTTCTGCCCTTTCAGCCTTTCTAAGGCTGCCTGATCAACCTTCTTTATTCAAGTCCCCTGTTGTTAATCGATTCCTGAAAGGCATCACACACACGTTTCCACCTGTTCCCTTCGTGATGCCTTAGTGGGACTTGAACCTGGTTCTTACTTTTCCGATGTGCGCTCCCTTTGAGCCACTTCACAAATGTCCTATCCTCCTTCTTACTCTGAAGACTGCTTTCCTGGTTGCCATAACCTCTGCCAGGAGAGTGAGTGAGCTCCAGGCTCTATCCTCTAAACCTCCTTTCCTCTCGGTCCATCCGGACAAGGTTGTGTTGGAGACAAGGCCCCCTTTCCTGCCCAAGGTAGTCACAGCCTTCCACATCAGGCAGTTCATCACCTTGCCCACCTTCTTTCCGCCTCCGCATCCCTCGAAAGAGGAAGAGAGGTTCCACCGTCTGGACCCAAAACGTGCGCTCTCCTACTATCCGGATCGCACACGCCAGTTCCGGGTGGATGACCAACTCTTTGTTGGTTACGTGGGCGCTAAGAAGGGAAAGGCGGTGCACATGCGGACCATCTTGCGGTGGATCATCTTGTGTATCCAGGCGTGTTACTCCTTGGCTAAGAAGCAACCCCCTGTTGGGTTGAGGGCTCATTCCACTCGAGCCACGGCGACTACCACTGCCTTGGGCCGATGAGTGCCCTTGCAGGACATTTGCCAGGCAGCTACGTGGGCCTCGCTGCCCACGTTTGCAAGACACTATTGCCTGGACAGCCAAGTCAGGAGGGATGGCTTCTTTGGCCGTTCCGTCCTCCAGGACTTTCTGGTGTGATTATTGGTTCGCAGACCCACCACCGGGGTTGGTATTGCTGGGGTATCTATTCTAAGGTAAGGAATCTATCACTAACATGTCTCTTTCAGATGCACAAGTTACTACTTTTGTAACGATATATCTGTAAGAGACATTAGTTAGTGATAGATTCCTTACCGACACACCCATCCTCCCCGTTCTGCAAACCGATATCTAGGATTAAGGTCATCCCCTTTCAGGGCCCTAGTTTCAATGGCACCAGTGTTAGTTTTTAGCATAGCTCTGCGTTTCTGGCGCGGAAAAGCTGTGTCTAAGAACTGACGTCAGCACGCGGAGGCGGCGTCTGAGTACTCCGACGACGTCATCACGGTGCCCACGACGCCTACGACGGACGCGGAGCCGCAGATGACGCCCACCGACGCGCAAGAGTACTGCTACGCAAAAATTTCCGGATCCAGCCTGACGCCTGGGGATATTCTACGGTAAGGAATCTATCACTAACTAATGTCTCTTACAGATATATCGTTACACAAGTAGTAACTTGTGCCTCAAGTTCTATTTTTTGTTCTTTCTCTGGTCCAGCAGGGCTCTGCTCTTGGCAGTGTTAAAGGTTAGATGACCACGGCGTTCCTGCAGGTTCTGGACAAACCTTATTTGTTTTCGTCATCAATTGTAACTAGGTTCCCCAAACGTCTTCTGCACATTTTCCCTCCCAGGCCATTAATCATGCCCCAAAGGGATGGCCTTGACCTTTTTTTATGTGCTCCACCTTCAAGCTGTTACACAATTGCCAACTTTATTTGGTTGCACAAAGATGGCTTGTCTAGTAACCATAACGTTGTCCTAGAGGGTCAGTGAACTGCAGGCATTATCTGTATCACATCCTTATACAGTTCACCCAGACAAACTGGTTCTAAGAACCAATGCCTCCTCCTTTCCAAAGAGTGGGACACTTTTTCATGTAGGCCAAAATATCACCTTGCCTGCCTTTTTGCTCTGCCTAATTCTTTTAAAGGAAAGGAGAGACTTCACCGCCTGGGCCCAAAGAGTTGTCATTCTACCTTGATCGTACAAAACAGTTCCGGGTAGACAATCAACTCTTTGCGGGGTATCTCAGGGCAAAGCAAGGAGAGGCAGTGCAGAAAAGGACCATTTCACAATGGATAGTGCTCTGCATAAAGATCTGCTACACATCGGCAAAAAAGCAACCGCCTGAGGGTTTGCAGGCTCATTCCACCAGGGCCAAGGCTGCGCCACTGTATTAGCTTGTGGAGTACATGTCCTGGACATCTGTCAGGCAGCAACGTGGGTGTCCTTACATACTTTCACAACATATTACTATCTGGATCAGGTGTCTCCAACCTTTTCTGTAGTGAGAGCTACTTCTTATCAGTGAAAATCATTGTCAGCTGCTGAAGGTTAAGCAGTTTCTGCATTATTACCAGATCTCCCCATGCTCAGCCCAATTGACTTTAAGCCTAATGTCCATAGAGGCAGATACTATGGTTTGAACAAAATACTTTGACTTAGGCCACTATGATAGGGCTGCCATGTGTCATTGAGAACGTAGTCTTTGGGAATGTATGAACATGTGTGCGTATTAATCAGATATATGTGTACAGGTGACTGAGAGACTGTGTCATATGTTTTTGTGGCACATGGCATACCTTTCAACATATGTGGCACCGTTACATTTGTAACACAAATTGGAGAAATTTATGGTGCAGAAAACTGTTCTGCAAAAATATTCAGAATATGGAACATTTTTCTGCACTTTAAATCCCTCCCACTTAAAGTAATGGCTGTATTTTTCACCTCTAAATATAGCACTGTGTCAAGATTAAACTGAAGAGTTATCTCCCTATTCCAAGTTTCTCGCTTACAAAACACCAAGCATCTTGCTCCCAGTGGCCTGTAGACACGGTGCCATATTTATAACAGAAAATACCTTTGTTTGAATGGGAGGAATTTTGAGTGAATAAACATGCTTCATAAAATTAAATTTAGCCGAATTAAATTTAAAGCTATGTGTATAGCGTACAAAACCCTGAATAATACTGGACCACAGTTTTTAAAAGAAGCCCTTCGTCCAGTTGAACAACTTAGAATTCTACGGTCCTCTTCAGCTTTTCTGTTAAAAGTCCATCGAACCAAAAAGGTCAACTGGGGAGACAGACGATTTACCATTGCCACGGCCAAATTGTGGAACACTCTACCTTTCCACATCAAAACTGCTCCCACTATTCTAAAATTTCGTAAAAGCCTCAAAACATGGCTATTCTCTTCCTCCTACCCCACAGTCTAGATTCCCCTGACACCCTCTAGTGAGTTCTGTGAACTAGCGCCGAGACACCCTAACGGGTATTTGTTTGCGCTTTAAAAATTGCTAAAAATAAAATAAATAAATAAAAACATTAAGATGTAATTGTATTAATTAAAAGTGGAGAAATACATTAATACTTAATGTTTTATACTAAATGTTTTCTTCACTTTAAAATTCTCCCATTTGAAAAAAAGTTACTATTCTTCAGTTATAAATATGGCACACTGTCTTCTGGACACTGGGAGCAAAATACCTTCTGCTTATAAATGTGACAATTTGAAATGGGAGAAAATTAAAAAGAGGAGTTAAAAATTAGGATTGCTCCTCGTTTTAATTTTCTCTCTTGTAAAAGCATTCAGAAACATCATTTTGTTCCCATGCTCCAATATTGAGTCAACAAGGACTTTTATTTAAGAGTTAAAAACCTCAGTGCTTCACCTCTGTGCCCCAGCCAGGCCTTTAATCTGACTGAGAACTGCTCATTATCAGGCTCTGCTATCTGCATCCTGATGATAATCATGTAAAGTAAACACAGCCTTCCCTTAACTTTAAAAGGAAAATGTGACCCTGTGCCTATTTAAAAATTAACTCAAGGCTGCTCGATACTCTGAAGGTGTGTGGGAGCTACTGGTAGCTCACAAGTGACTCGTTAGAGACACCTGGTCCGGATGGTCAGGTTAGTCGTTAGGGGCATTATGCCCATTTGATCCTGCAGGACTTTTTGGTCTAATCTGTTTCGCACACCCATCTCCAGGGTGGTATTGCTTGGGTATCTATTCTATAAGGAATCTTCTGCTAGAAGTCTCTAACAGATGAACAAGTTATTTACTATCAGTAACGCCTTATCTGGTAGAGTCTATCTAGCTGCAGAGTCCTTACCGCCCCTCCCATCATCCCCACCCTGTGAAATTAATTTAGTTTATGGTCACCCTTCTGAGGGCCTTAGAAATGCACAGCAGTGTGTCTGCATCCTTCGTGGCTCCGTGCTTCTGGTGTGGAAAGTTGTGAAAATAAACCACTGTTAGTGTGCTGTGGGTGTGCCTATATAGGCAATACTTATGTCACTTCAGTGCGCAGATGCAGAGCTAAGCGATACCACTTAATATAAAAAACGGGTACTGCTCGAAAATTTCAGAATCCATTCTGATACCTGGTTACTATTCTATGGTAGGGAATCTGCTGCTAGAAAGAGTCTCTGCCAGAAAAGGCATTACCGCAGTTAAGTAACTTGTCCATTAATGCAATGTCGAAATACAAGTAAATTCTTGGATGCTCTTTTATTAATGCAAATAGAAAGTCCGCATGTTGGACTAGATTCTTAATTTGAATTATATGGGTGCCTTAGCAGGATTAAGAGCTATTAAAGTATGTTATGCTATCAGAGTTTATAGTACATCTCTTACCATTAGTTTGTAGCAAAACACTTTTTTAATCTATGTATTTTTGGGGTTTCCATGGATTGGTTGTGTATGGTTTTTTGGTTATGATTTGTTAAGTGTCAAGTCTATTAATGGCTATGAGATTGATCCTGCTACAAATCTTTGAGTGTTGCATATGGCTGGGTGTTTCATTGAGCAGAGTGATGGATTGTTCATAACCGACCTCCTCAAGTGCATCACTAGCCAAGGTGATTCAACGGTTGTCTTTTTCTTTTTTTTATTAACTTCATCTGAATGGTATTAGGTTGCATATTGGTCTGGTGCAGGGTAGACCCGTTGATTTGGCAGTGTTTTGCCAGGTAAACAGGGTTTGGTTTTGTGTGCATGAGTTTCAGGAGCTCCTTCTACAAGTATTTTTAGAAAGATGATTTACAAGTGGAATTGGAAAGGTATTGTATAGTAAGTATTTGTGGGTGTATGGTGATGTTACTTTTCTGTTGCGAGACGATCGTAGCATTTTGGAAATGTTTTGGGTGCCTGTGATGTGTAATGTTTGGTGGTAGTGTTGTGTCTCTTGCATGTGGAGGATGTTTGCAGCCTTATGATGGCAGACTATATGGCATATATTAGCCATCTTTTGGCTGGGCAGGAATATAGGAACAGGTCAGGCAGGGGTAGGCTGATCATTAGAGAGATACAGATCAAAATAGTATGGGTGTGAATGTTTGTGTTTGTGTATTTTGTGATGGAAGCTAGGCCGGTAAGTGGAATCAAAATGAAAGCTAGTCTGTTACAGGGATAGTAATCCCAGGCGAAGAAGTGTCTAATGCTTCTTCCCAACCATGGTCAGTTGCCTCGTCCTGACTGATAATTTATTTGAGAAGCACACAAGCTGAAGAGGGAGATGGGTAGAGGGACCACACGATTGGATATGTACACTGCCTTTCATTGCCAAAAGTGCTCTGACTTCTTGGGGGCATTTTTTTTCTTCATTTTTTATAAACTTTATTGGTATAAAGGAAAATCACATAGACGGTACATGACATAGGGAGTGCATCTCCAGTATGCTGACATACCGCAGCCCCCCTCTACACCAATATAGGCAGCACAAATATTCATCTGCGGGGATTAGAGATGGATTCAATAAAGGAAAATGCAAAGGCAATACAAATTCCCCATGTATAAGATCTAAAGCATTCATTAGTATGCCACGAGATCATAAAACTCGACCTCAACGAAAATAAAACAGTATAAGAGGAAAGGCATATTCCACAATCTATGTAAATTCCCAAGCCAATACATAATAATTTAACTTCCCTTCTCATGTGCTTTAGTTTTAGGCCTGTGCAAAAAATAAAATAGCGAAACATTGCAATAGGTACTTGGTTACCTTTGGAACTCTCAACCATCACCCACATCCGTTTCCCACCCGAACTCACACTTCTTGAATTACAGATTTTGAACATGCAGTTTTCCCTCCAGATGCGGGCAACTCCAGCAGCTCCTGTAACACAGATAACATAGACGGCCAGTCTGTCAAATCATTCTCAAATTTGTCGTCCTTACAAACATGACTGATCCGCACCTCCTCCACAGCCGCACGCTCACAAACATCCTTCAATCTATGGTAATGTGCCACTTTGCCAGAACTAATCCCAGGAGGACCAATTTCCTGCTAATTGTTTTTTCGCAGGAGAGGGGGGTAATCCCAGCAGTACTTGTTGGATCTCCATCTGGACATACCAGCCCGAGGCTTCATTAAGGCTATCAAAAATATCTTGCCTGTAAGAGGCCTGTGATGGGCAAGTCCACACCATGTGTAGAAAATCCGCTGTTGGGTCCCTGCAATATGCACAACCATTCGGCTATTTGTCCTAAATAGTATGCAGCTTTTGCAGCGTGAGGTAAGTCTGAAGCACAGAATTGTATTGTAGGAGCCTAAAGCGTGCATTAGAGCTAACCCAGTTTCCCACTTGGTCTGTATAGGAAGCACTGCCCATGGCAGGTCATTGGGTAGAGCTCGATAGAGATAAGATGTCAACCAGCGGCCCTGGGCCATGTCAAGAATGACCATTAACGTACTAGATTTGGGCGGTTCCTCAGGAAAGGAAGGCCACACCTCCTGAGCTGTGCTTCAGATTTTCATACATTGAAGATATTGCCGCATGCCCAGAGAAAAGGAAGGCATGGCATCCTCCCACGTTATAAAATGCTGCTCAATATAGAGGTCTCTCATAAGGTCACACCCCATCTCTCCAGCGCCGCACCGACGTGGACTCGGCGATGCACAAGAAGCGCCATACTGGCCATAAGAGCATATCCTGTGCATATGGAGCCCGCCAGCCAGCACCCTCCCAAATTGCTGCCACTAGTTGGATAATGTAAGGAAACGAAGAGCGGACTCGAGAGCCAGACATCAGAAGGACCTGCAATGTTTCCCTCTGTGAGTACCCAGTAAGAGCCGTTTCTCACATTTGTCCGCATCATCCAGCCAATGGATCGCATGCTGCAGCGGACTGGCCATATAGCAATGCTCAAGATGTCCTCCCTGACTCCACGTTCTCTGTAGGGTGCCAAGTCCAATATTTCGGCGTTTGGAATCCCAGAGGAGGTCCACTATTAAGCTGTCCAGAGTTTGAAAATAATGCCTGGGATCGCATAGAAAGTACTCTCAAGGACGTAGAGGCAGCACAGTAGTATTAAAATTTTCACTATAGCAATCCAGCCCATAAGGGACAAATACAGTTCCCTCCAAAACCTAATTGAGACCCATACTCCCTCCACCAATACTAAGGTTCAGGTACGTCGGGCCGTGTGAGCCGGACGCACCCCCAGATAGCAGACGTTGGATACCACCAAGGGAAACCCCACCTTAAGCAGCTTGTTAACCAGCACCTCCATCAGTCTCCCCAGAGGGAAAAACTTAGATTTATATGGGTTGATACACAGTTCCGAGATTTCCCCAAATGCCTGCATGACTTTAAGCAGAATAGGTGCAAAATAGGTTGACTGCCAAAGATATACTAAAGTATTGTTGGCATAGAGGGAGATCACATGGTTGGTCTCTCCACAGGATGTACCGCATGGGCCCATCCTACGTCGCAGGGTCTCCACCAATGGATCTATCGAGATGGCAAACTTGAGTGGCGAGAGAAGGCACCCATGTCGAGTACCCTTATTCAGCCTAAAGGGCTCAGAGATCACCTCCCCACCCCAAGCGCACCCTAGCATGTGAAGCAGAGTAGAGCAAGTGAACCCACTGGATAAACCCAAGGCCCAACCATATTTTCCGGAGCACTTGCTATAGGTAAGACCAATTAAAGGAGTCAAATGCTTGCTCTATATCAAGGAGCATTAAAACTAAATCATCCATCAAGATCCGCGGAGCATCATTAGTACTGCGCTTCGGGATGAATCCCGACTGATCTGAGTGTATGAGGTGGGGCAACTGGGGAGGAGGCACGCCGCCAAAACACTGCTAAGAATTATATCTATATTTAGAAGCGATATCGGCCTGTACGCCGATTCTTGGGGCATTCATGTCAGGGTTTCAGGAACAGTTCTCCAGAGGATGCTAAATGTGAAGCTGTGGCACTTTCTTATCTTAAGGCTCTAATGACCAATTATGTTCTCAGGCCAATAAAGGCTATGCCTGACAAACGTATGGGGATGTTTAGGATGCTTTGGAGTACAGAAGCACTGACCCCTATCTGTTTTTCCTAGGATTTTGGAATTTTAGGGGCGAGGGAGTACAGTGCTGTTTAGTGATGTTTCATTTAGAGTAGTGCAGTCTCTCTCTCTCTCTAGAAGAAGAAGAAGAAGAAGAAGAAAATTAAGAGGGCCCTGTAGTATAGAATACAGGAACATTTTACAGCAGGAGCATGTGAATGAGTTAGTGGATGAGCGATTGAGTGGGTAAATAGTTGACAAATGAGTGCACTGTCTGTGGGTGCACTGCAAATAGAGGAAAATTAAGAGTGTCAATAGGAGCCATTGCAGAGAAGCATTTGAAAGTAAAACACAGAAAGGAAACTACAAACCTCCGACTTTTCCACCAATTTGCAAATTCCACAGACAGTTATGGCATCCTATGCCTGCTTCTTCAATGTCTAAAGAGATTGTTAATATGCAATTGGGAGTTAAGAATTTGAAGTTTAGGAAACGTTTAGGTATGGTTCTTACCAATGAAGACATTTAACAGAAAATGTATGAAGGCACTAAAAATACAGAAAGGATCATTGGGTTTGGGGTGGTCTAAATAGCCCTACACTTTGTGTTTTATACTGTACTTACACGTTTGTGTCCTGAGGCATGTAGTCCTGGTCAAATCTGTCTTGGTATTCCCATGTGGTTGCTTTCCCTCTTTGTCATTACATCAGGCTTTAGGTCTTTCTGCATCCTCATTACATCTTTTGGGTTAATACCTGTTAAAGAGACTGCATGCTTATTGTTTTCCTCACACTGCACTTTTTACCACTTTTGGTCCCACGATCCACCTACATATTCTTACTCACTGAAAATTGCAAGCCTTTTAATGTTAGGTCTGATAGACTTTTGCACTCTTTATGCATGCATTTCAGAAGGACAGACCATATCCTGGTGTCTTCAGGGACAGCACTAAATCAGTAAGAGGAGCCTCGCAACACTTGCTGGCACAGGGGGACTCCATTCCCCAGCAATCCCGGCCCAAAGGAGGAGGGCTGCAACGCTGACCAGACGCCGGAGTGCCATTTAATTCCAAAATGCGTCCCCCAGCGTGGGTTGCGCATGGGCCAAGATCAGGCCAAGAGCAGGACAAGGCCATGCTGGGCCAACCCTCATTGGTAATACACAACAGTGCCTTTATTAAGGTACTGTGTAGCTTTTGTGTATTGTTTAAAAGTGAGGCTCTTGTCCATTTTTTAGAATTCTGGTTAAACGAAAAGCCCTCCCCCAGTCAGGCCTGGGGATACCACTTTAGATGGTTATATTAGGAAAGCTGTTGATGCCATATATAAAGAAATTGTGTGTGTTGAAAGACGCTGATCGGTCACAGTAACTTTGTCCTCTACTTCTGGGACCCCTTTAAGTCAGGAGTCAGTTACATGGTCTTCCAATGAGACTGTATGTTTAATTGGAGATCCCCCCTCAAAGCCTCATCAGATGTTCCTTACAAGACGCCTGGCAATGAACAAAGGCAGGATTGCTGTTATCTCTCAGCATCTCCTTGGATCCCCTCCAGAAATGGAGTATAATATTCCGCTCTAACTACTGAGTCAGCTGTGTACACTTTATGCTTGTGTTGCAGAAATTGTTCCAATATTTCAGCTCTAGAGTGTCCCCCATGCCCCTCGCCGCATTCCGTATACATGTAATGGATGAGGGCGTTTGTTCCCTATGCAGAATCCTGGCCAACAGGCGGCCAGACGTGTCCCCCTCCATATGCAGTCGCTGCCGATAACGGATGAGAGTGTACATGTCTAGTCTGTCCCAAGTGCCAGTGACCTGCTCATGCAATGTTCATTCCTGCTTTGGGTATCAGCCTGTCCGTGGGAATCTGCCTGAAGTGCATTTAGTGCATCTTCGCTGTCTTGCAACTCTCGCTGCAATTGCCTCCACCCTCCGTATTTTAGTCCCATCCCTACCCCGTGGACTACCGCCTTCATAGTTTCCCATTCTGTACCTCTGTTGCCCATGGTGTTCCAATCAAGGGACATGTAGCCTGCAAGCGATCGAGAAAGCGATTCTCTGCCCTCCTGATCTTCTAGAAGATCGGGTGGCATTCGCCAGTAATAGGTTCCCTTCTCTTTGACATTTCACTGTACAACACAGCATGATCCGACAAGAATCGAGCTAAGTGGGCTATTTCAGCATCCAGAAAGGCAGGCAATTCAGTCGTTCAGATTCTGTCTAGCCTACTGTGTGTGGGTGTAAAGCATGTATATAACTTCAGCGTCCGTCGGGTGTTGCATCTGTAATACATCGCATAGCTCCAGATCACTCATCATATTCTTTAATTGTTTACTCATACGTGGCTTAGTGCACACTCTGGGTGGGTGACGGTCCAGATCAGGGTCTAGGATACAAGTGGAATCTCCCAACCATATGAGCGGAACCTCTAGCTCTGCTGTAATTAGGTTCTGCAGTGCTGGATAAAAGGCCGGCTCATCCGTGTTCGGGGCATAAGTATTTATAACGGCTATGTCCCTTCCATCCAACTTTCCTCTCAATAGCACATATCGAACACCCATGTCGGCTTCCATGTACTGAAGTGTGAATAGGGTATCCGGAGCCATCCATATCCGCGTGCCCTTAGCCTATGCAAAATAAGAGGAATGGAACACGTGTCCCACCACTTTTTCGCTACCCTTGCCGCCCCTTTGTCATCCAAATGAGTTTCTTGCAGACATGCTAACGTTCTTATTCCTCTTGAGGAAGCAGAGGACTTGTTTAGTGCATGTGCCTAGCCCCCTGCAAATATCATCTTTAAATATATTTTGGTAACTCAATCATTTTTCTCAAACTTCAGCTTATGAGTCCTAGAAATACACACATTGTCATCTCAAATACACATTTTTCAATTTTTGGTTCACATTGAACCGAGCAAAAGACTTAAAAACTGTACGGTTGCACAAACTAGAGCTACTTAGAGATCGCTCAAAGCAACCAATAGTTCACCAGCTACCCATTGGAGAAGCCTGTTATAGAGATTTCATTACAAAATGCACACCAACAAGCCTCATACACTTACATTTTCAGGTATGAGAGTTTGTTGCTTCTTTAATGTTCCTGTTTTATTCCTTGGTGCCCCACAAGAGAGCTGCAGACATTTGAAATGGGCAATCCTGCAGGCCTTAAGTTTTAGAAAGGAAATTTGGAATGGATGGTTTAGATGAGCTGCAGTCTCGAAGAGGAGATGTAATTCCATTCGAGCTCATGCTGTGCAGTCTCACGTTTGTTCTATTAGACCTAGCCACTTTTCCTGAAACCTCCAGTTTGCATTGGTGAGGGCCACTAGCTTTGTAATGTAGTTGTGTTCTCCTGAACCAAGTTTTAAGCTCATGGTTCACCTTAATTGAAATCTGCAAACATGCTTAGGAAATAAAAAATAACTCACCAAATTTAGCTGTTAAGTCAGACGGATACAATGTGGTGGTCAATTGTTATGCTATTTGAAAGAAAAGCATTTTGAGAAAACAGAATGGCGTTTATATACCTTCTAATAATACAATTCAATTCAATTCAATTAAGCTTTATTCGGCTTTTGAATTTAAAACCATAAAAGCAACAGAAAAAAGATACAAACATACAAAAAATTCAGACTGTTTAGGGCAAGCTAAAACAGTTTGGCGAATCAACTACTCAAGATCATAAACCAAAATACACAGAATCCTCCATTATCATCAGGTGTTGTAGTAATTTGGTACACCGGGGCCAGGATAAAAGTCATGCAAATCCCAGATACGGATGGAGCCATCTCCAACTTTGTGGTGGGTAGAACGTAAAAAGGGGGCAATGTTCCTGTGTTTAAAGTTAATTAAAATCAGATCTCCCGGAACATTTTTGGGCAGAGAACCAAGCCACCCCACCCTCCTGACGCTCATTATCCCGCCGTCTAAAACAGATGGTAAATGTCTATGATTTTTAAGCCAAAAAATGGCTTTATTCATTAGGTCCTGCTGTAGTTCACGTTTGCCCGGGGTGAGTTCAGGGACCCCAGAAAGAACGGTAACGTATGGCGCAGCTTCGGGGGGTAGGTCGATTCGATGCCTTCTTTCTGGAAGTCTGTGAGGGGTATGTTTTCGAGTAAGAGGAGCGTTGCGACCACTTAAAGTGGGTGGTGTAGGAGGGGGGTCACAAGTTGGAAGTATACTGGAAGCATTGTTCATAGGCCTTTCATGGGTGTTAGTAAGGATAGAGCATGTGGGTGTCACGGTGTTGGCATTTAGTGGAAGGGACCTTATTACAGTGATTTCAATCCTGGTCAGCCTCTCCCCCAGATCATTAATTTTTGCGACCAATGGTGATAGAGCTCTGTTTAACATTTGATCAATTTGGGCCAGTAGGGTCAAGTGAAGGGGGGGATACGGGGTCATCTGATCGAGTCTCCGTTTTATCCAATGTTAGTGAGACTGGGTTTGGGGCGGATAAATGGGGGCTGCAGAAAGTTGGTTCGGGGGATGCGGGGGTGAGCCATTTGGTTGTTCAATGTCTCTATCCATTATAGGGGGAGTTAATACATCCTGGACATAGTTAGTACCACACATGGCATTCAATTCTTCCCAAATGGACATCGTGGGTAGGGGACTGGATACCGAAGACAACAGTGTGCAGATCAAAACGATAAAGAGGGAATGGTTAGCATCTGACTGTACCTCCTCCTGTGGTGGAACCAAGTGTAGTGGCCCGTCCCGTCCTCCTCTGGCCTCCTCTGGCCACAGAGGGCCCGCCCTTTGCCCGGGCTTAGCCCCGGGCGCCCTCCCGCGCGCGGTCCTGCGACGCGGGGGCTGCTGTCCTTTTGTGGCGCCTCCTGGCGCGCTGGTCCCGTGTGTGGCGAGTAGCGCCGCTGGGGCGTCTGGGGATTGTAGTTTCCCCCCTCGCGCTCCGGCCGCTGTTGTGCTTGCGGCGGCGAGGGGGAAACTGGCAGGAAACTGGCAAGGATAGTCACCCCCTTGTCCTAGGTGAGCCCGGTTCTGCTTACTGACCCCCCGCTCCCCCGGGGCTGCTGTCTTTTTGTGGCGCCTCCTGGCGCGCTGGTCCCGTGTGTGGCGAGTAGCGCCGCTGGGGTGTCTGGGGATTGTAGTTTCCCCCCTCGCGCTCCGGCCGCTGTTGTGCTTGCGGCGGCGAGGGGGAAACTGGCAGGAAACTGGCAAGGATAGTCACCCCCTCGTCCTAGGTGAGCCCGGTTCTGCTTACTGACCCCCCGCTCCCCCGGGGCTGCTGTCCTTTTGTGGCGCCTCCTGGCGCGCTGGTCCCGTGTGTGGCGAGTAGCGCCGCTGGGGCGTCTGGGGATTGTAGTTTCCCCCTTCGTGCTCCGGACGCTGTTGTGCTTGCGGCGGCGAGGGGGAAACTGGCAGGAAACTGGCAAGGATAGTCACCCCCTCGTCCTAGGTGAGCCCGGTTCTGCTTACTGACCCCCCGCTCCCCCGGGGCTGCTGTCTTTTTGTGGCGCCTCCTGGCGCGCTGGTCCCGTGTGTGGCGAGTAGCGCCGCTGGGGCGTCTGGGGATTGTAGTTCCCCCCTCGCGCTCCGGCCGCTGTTGTGCTTGCGGCGGCGAGGGGGAAACTGGCAGGAAACTGGCAAGGATAGTCACCCCCTCGTCCTAGGTGAGCCCGGTTCTGCTTACTGACCCCCCGCTCCCCCGGGGCTGCTGTCCTTTTGTGGCGCCCCCTGGCGCGCTGGTCCCGTGTGTGGCAAGTAGCGCCGCTGGGGCGTCTGGGGATTGTAGTTTCCCCCCTCGCGCTCCGGCCGCTGTTGTGCTTGCGGCGGCGAGGGGGAAACTGGCAGGAAACTGGCAAGGATAGTCACCCCCTCGTCCTAGGTGAGCCCGGTTCTGCTTACTGACCCCCTTCTAATAATACATGATTTGCATACCTAAACAAGTACCCCTATTACCGAACAAATGACAATAACTTCCATTGTAAATGTTGATTGGAAATAATTTGGCTTCAATTCACTGTGCTGTTAAGTTTCCAGAACCACCCTAGTTGGGTAACCTTAGCCCCTGTGTTTTGCAGTTACCTTTTTATTGGAAAAGGCAACATTGCCTAAAATATGGCTTCTTGCTGCTTCCCTGGCGCAGTGGTGATTAGGCGGATGCTAAGGGAAGAGTTTAATCTTGAATCGTTTCTTATTAGGTTTCTTGTCAATGCCTTGAGGGGCTATGAAATACACAAAGCTTTGCCTCCAGTATGAGCCTAGTTGGACTTAGAAACCATGATATAAGGGCTGCTTGATCTCAAGCATCCAGTTGCTTGGTGGGAGGTAGTTTATGGTGATGAAAGCCAAATACAGCAGCATGGAAACGTTGGTGTACAACACAGAGAAGCATCTTAAAATGTTTTGTCTGCACAATATGGAACCAGTTTAATAAATGTAGTGTCCGTTTCGATCTATTCTAACTGTGTTATTTGTAGAATGAATTAATTCATGCATGCAAATATTTAGGAAGATGAAGGTATTACCGATCACTTGAGGCCTACTGACAGTTGGAAGACCACTGTAGATTGTCAAAAAGATAGAAAATTGTCACTCCTGTTCTTTTCAACTTGTCGATGAAGAAGAATATTGAACTGTTGATGAAGTACAGAAGACTGGAGTCCATGCTCCTTTAAAAGGAATCTCTGTTTTTGATGGATTACATTTTGAGAAGTTGTTTATCATTGGCATAATGGTAAAATGGTATGCATTAAGATATGCCAAGGGAAAAAATAGGGATTAAAACACAGGGCGAATACAGTGGAACAGTGTAGGACCCACAGAACAATCGAAGGAAGGGTACATAGGACTAGGCATTGACACCACTGATTGACATAAGCATTCTATTGAAATTCTTTTTCATACATTTCTATAATAAATTTACCAGATGTTTAATAAAGAGTGAACAACAACATTGATGTGTCTGCAAAGAGGGGGAGCTTAGGACTTTTTACAACGGGTTGTGCGAGACCACAACCAGTACCCTAAAAAGTTGTTCCTGTGACTCTAGAATGACAACTCTATAAGGGTCACAATTTCCAGCAAGTGTTGACACTGTAAGGATTAGTGCCGTGTCTTCTCTGTGCATTGCCGGAGGATCTCCCCCTCACACTGCTGAAACCGGGAGGGTACTGGTTGTGGTCTCGCACTAACACATTTGACCACCATTGATAGTGTAGAACAAATTGATACTGGTCCTGAAGAATTGCCGTCCAATAGAAAATTCGCAAGAAACATGTTGACATTTGAACGCGGTACCCTGTGGTAACCTGTGACATTATTTCAGGGGCCCGCCTCACTTATTTTTCATTAAGAGAGGAGCCACACTCATTAAAATTGTTCTGACTGGACCCTTACCTCCGATTTAAACCTCACCTTCTTTTACATCTACACTCACTAGGCCCCTTACACGCACTGCACCTTGCGGCAAGGAATTAAAGATCTACGCTAAAGAGCCCCTTCATGGGTCCCCGCCGGGTGTTGCATCGCCGACCAGACGAGAAGCAGACCCAATGATGAAGCATGCCACCTAGCGGGCTGGGTGTGTGAGGGTCCTAATTCCGTCAAGAGGAATTCCCTCCTCTTTCTAGATAACACTTGCTTACACAACCTGTTTTCCCTGTCAGGAACTGCATACTCTTTTTGTGTTTATGCAACAACATTGATGACCAGAGAGTTCCACCACATAATAACATAGCTGCTGTTCCACCAGGTCCAATTCTGCAGTCGGTTATTAAAGCATGATCAACAGCCCTAAAGAACCTAGAGTTACAGTAGGAGAGGATATCACAGTGGGAGTGTTGGTTAGAGGGTGAATGGCTAGAGCTTGAAATAACACCTGTAACCGATATCTAGAGCAGAGCTGAACATATTCTATGGTGGACCACTTAAAGAAATAAATCGAGGCAGCATAAAGGGCAGACTTGTAAAAGAATATATTTTGCTAACAGATATATTTCAGTTTATTTTTAGGATCATTTTGTGGTCCCTTAAGAGTGTTTTCTGTGTGTGTGTGTGTAGAAATCACGGGAAGATTCAGATATTTTTATCCTACCCCATTTATAGTGTACGCATGTGCATTAAAAATTATTACACCTATGTACAAACGTTCATCATCACCTGAATAAAAATGAGGATATGCATCTAGGATTTAGAAAATCTCATAAGATTATATTTTAGAAATCTGACGCATTTGTTTTTACCTTTTGATATAGCACCTTTTCTAACAACCATATTGTAGAATTTTACATGTGTATACTGGGATAATTTTTGGGGTAAACTGGTGATTAGTTAATTCAAACAGATTTTACCACCACCACCATCATCATCATCACCATCACCACAATTGGTTTAGGATGCCTGCTCTAAAATACATTAGTTGATGATTGAATATGATCATTCTTAAAAGTGTATTGGAGGGTTTGGCCTAAGAGGTGTGGGTAATGGAATCAGAAACCACTTAGCGCTTAAGATATTAAAGAAGGCCATGCTGCGTATTTATACATGAAAATCTCCTGAAAAAATCTTATGTTTGCTTCATGTCATGAGAGCTAAGTTGTGGTGTTTTAGCTGTCCATTCTTTGGAGTCTGAGACTTGCGGTTTTATGTTTGTCATTTTAAGTATAGACCTACAGGTCCTACCCTGCATATTACCTTTGACTATAAAATATGTATGGCAGATGAGTATGAAGTACAGTTTCTTTTATGATAGTACTTGCTTTCCAACAAAATATTTTTGCAATAATGGGCTTGAAAGTCTTGTGTTCAGGATGATGTTACTGGCATTTAGAGACATACAGACATATGTTTGTGTGTTATTTATACATTCTGAATTGGACTTTGGAAAGCTAAAAAATCTGATATGTATTTGCTCATATTTCCTATCTAGCATTGGAGGCGTTGTCCTTGTTAGTTTGTCTGGGTCAAGTGAAAGCAGAGGAAAAGACAAACTAGGTAATTATAATTTGTCATGTTTTACATAATATATTGCAAGGCTAACATAAACATACTATTTCTCTTATACATATAATGTGTTTCCTGTAAGTAAGACATTATTTATTGGTTACACTTACTTTTATATATTTGTTTCGTTTCAATACTATTTGTTCCTTTCCTGTTTTTAAGCTTTACATTCTTTTCCTATTTCATGCTGTATAAAAATATCCCTAGGCATGTTCACTAGAGGTAAAGGATAATGAATGTCTTTGTGGGATTTGACTTAATTTGAAAGGCTTGCATATTATTCATCCCATCTAGCTACATTGTCCATTAATTACATTGTTCACGTGTACACAGATACCAACCTCTGAATTAAAGTGCATCACTTGTAATAAAGGATTTCCAGTCTGTTTCTTCGATTAAAGGCAAGTCTCTTGTGTTTTCTCCTTTGTGGTGTATTAGGGTCGCAGTCGGGTAAGCCGCTCGCCGATTAACAAGGTACCACATTGAAGCTTGAGGCCCCCCCACTCCCTAGGCGAGATTTAAATCATCTGGTCTGGAAAAAAATATTCTAACACAGTATTTCTCAAACATTCTAGAACCACGACCCAATTTTAAAAATGCCATACCTTGGCGACTCATCTAGCTTTACCAGGGATCACTGAAATAATATCGAGAGACAGAATATCGACCATCAAGAATATCGTTGACAAAATATCGAGTTTCTATCTACAAACAGGTAAGTACAAAAATATCGAGTTAAAAATATCGTTTACAAAAATATAGTTATAAAAAATATCGACTTTACTAAAAACAATGTTAAATTAAATTATTATTACAAATTAATTACTAAAATATACTTAAAAATACTTAAATTAACTTATAATAATTAAATAATTAAAAAAAGTTAAAAAAATATTTCAATTCATATTTCTTAAAACATATATATATAGTAACAAAATATAATTAAATAATAGCCAATATTATTAACGTACAATAACAAAAGTGTAAAAATTACTATTCCCACTCCAAAGAGTGCAAGCATAGAGTAAGCGTTGGATAGCGTAGGGGTTAAAATTACTATTCCCACTCCAGTGGGTGCAATAGTAGGGAAAGCGTTGGATAGTGTAGGGGTAAAAATTACTATTCCCACTCCAAAGAGTGCAACAGTAGGGAAAGCGTTGGATAGCGTAGGGGTTAAAATTACTATTCCCACTCCAGTGAGTGCAACAGTAGGGAAAGGGTTGGATAGCGTAGGGGTAAAAATTACTATTCCCACTCCAGTGGGTGCAACAATAGGGAAAGCGTTGGATAGCGTAGGGGTTAAAATTACTATTCCCACTCCAAAGAGTGCAACAGTAGGGAAAGCGTTGGATAGCGTAGGGGTAAAAATTACTATTCCCACTCCAGTGGGTGCAACAGTAGGGAAAGCGTTGGATAGCGTAGGGGTTAAAATTACTATTCCCACTCCAGTAGGTGCAACAGTAGGGAAAGTGTAGGATAGCGTAGGGGTTAAAATTACTATTCCCACTCCAGTGGGTGCAACAGTAGGGAAAGCGTTGGATAGCGTAGGGGTACAAATAAACTATTCCCACTCCAAGGAGTGCAACAGTAGGGAAAGCATTGGATAGCGTAGGGTTTAAAATTACTATTCCCACTCCAGTGAGTGCAACAGTAGGGAAAGGGTTGGATAGCGTAGGGGTAAAAATTACTATTCCCACTCCAGTGGGTGCAACAATAGGGAAAGCGTTGGATAGCGTAGGGGTTAAAATTACTATTCCCACTCCAAAGAGTGCAACAGTAGGGAAAGCGTTGGATAGCGTAGGGGTTAAAATTACTATTCCCACTCCAGTGGATGCAACAGTAGGGAAAGCGTTGGATAGCGTAGGGGTTAAAATTACTATTCCCACTCCAGTGAGTGCAACAGTAGAGAAAGCGTTGGATAGCGTAGGGGTAAAAATTACTATTCCCACTCCAGTGGATGCAACAGTAGGGAAAGCGTTGGATAGCGTAGAGGTTAAAATTACTATTCCCACTCCAGAGAATACAACATTGGGGAAAGTAAATATTTCATATATTATTCAAAAATCCTAAAATGAATATCTATTAATAATTATTTAAAAATAAATAAAAAATGTATCTAATATAATAATTAATATTTAAAAATTACTAATTAACAATAATTTTTTCAATTAATCACCTATTAATGCAAATTAATTAAACATTAACAATTAATAATTAAATAATTAAAAATTAATTTACAATTATTTCCCCAAAAATACATTTTAATTAATTTAATTATTTAATTAATCATTAATAAATTACTTCCCACCCTACTCCCCTATAAACCCACAACCCGCTACGGAAATTAAATTACTAAAATGTACATAATTACCAATTAATCAATTAATAAAAATTATTTAACAATTATGATTACATTATTTAACACATATTAATTAACAATTATTTACTAATTACTATCAATAAATAAATTTACATATTTAATTAATTATAATTAAATTACTTCCCACCCTATTCCCCTATAAACCCACAACCCGCTACAGAATTAAATTAGTAACATTTACATAATTACCAATTAATCAATCAATAATAATTATTTTCCAATTACAATTAAATTAATTAACTCATATAAATGAATTAACAATTAATTACAAATTACTATCAATTAATACATTTACATATTTAATTAATTATAATTAAATTACTTCCCACCCTATTCCCCTATAAACCCACAACCCGCTACAGAATTAAACTACGCAATAATTATAAAAACAAAATTCATTAAATAATATTTATAACATAAATACACACTTTTCACACATATTATAACATAAAATACACTATGAAAAATTATGTATTATTAAAAAATCGATATTTTTAACTATCTATATTATATACTTCGATATTTTAACTATCTATATTTTTTAACAGTCGATATTACTTCACTTACCTTAAAAACAATATTTTTGTTATCTATATTCTGTCCTGTCGATATTTTGTCCAGTCTATATTAAAAACTCGATATTATGTCTAATCAATATTTTGGACTCGATATTATGTCTGTGCACCCTTTACCAGACATGAGGCGGGGTGATTTTTCCTTTGAAATGTCCACTGAATGTGCACAAACATAGTTATACAGCTAAAACTATACTACATGCAAAAGATTATGGGTGAAATCGGGTTTCAGTGAATATTTATCATGTTTAAATCATCAAGTAAAGTGTCTTGATCTGGTTAGATCGTATTGATATATATTTTTTCCATTACACTTCAAATTACAAAAAAGAATGTACTTAATTTTGGCTTTTTTAACTGCTGTATGTGAACAGTTCACATGTATTTACATTTTGTTGCGCTTTTAAAAAATTACATCCTGCAGCTTTTCCATTCACTTTACCTGTACCCCAGCAAGTTTGTCACATACTCTGTATTTCTTTTTTTTCTCTGACTGCAAAGTGAGGGGATTTTGTAAACCCCAATCACCATGTTACAAAAATAAGCATCAATTTGTCAGGGAAACATCTATTACAGCACAGGCATTACATCGTAGTTCCTTTACAACACAGCCAGTACCTCGACTGTGACGTTACGACGAGTTCCATTACAACGCAAGTCATTACAACGACTTTCTTTATGGAATGCGGTGTTGGACTGGTGTTGGATTTTAAGTCCAACACCGTCCCTACTGATACATCGACTGGAGTTGGAAAAGTAATTTAAACTATTCCAATGTCCAGCACTTCCCTAAAGCAAGTCATTGTAATGACTTGCATTCTAATGGATCTTGTGGTGACGACAGTCGTGGTATTGACTGCGTTGTTAAGCTACTCATAGTTTTGGTATGCGTGGTAACATATGCTATTCGCGTCTCCACCATCTGGACCGAAAAAGAGTGTTGGTATACCTTGACTGCACGCAAGAGTTCAAGGTTCACACTTCTGGCATGGAAAGTCGTGAAAAGAAATGAAGGATCCTGGGTGGCACCTATATAGGTATCCCGATGTCACTTCCAGCATGAACGACAACAGATTCGGACCCGATCAATGCCACCTACTGGCACGCAGGAGTGCTGCTCACAGAAAATCTTCTGGATCCAGTCTGAAACCTGGGGAAATTAAAAAGGTAGGGAATCTACAACTAGATACAGTCTCTACCAGATAAGGCATTACCGAAGGTAAGTAACTTGTTAATTGCACACACATATGCCATTATTTTATATTATTTTCACTAGCTCTATGCGCCCTCACCATTATGACAGGGGAAAATGAACAGTCTAACAAGGAAGCCATTCAACATGCACATTCTCTCGAAGAGAAGGAGACTCGACTTTAGCTCAGCAAGAAAGGACCTCTTCAAGAAAAACAAGTAGTAGAGCCTCAGCCCAACACTAGATGGCAGGAGTGTGCATAGCATGTGAATCTGCAGCACTGCCGCGCTACGAATAGATGCACACAAGGTAAGTAACATGCTACTTATGGTTGGGCCGTGAAATACTGATTAGCAGTGACTGAGTGGCAACCCCAGTGAATGGCATACAGCCTATGGACAAGGATAGAGTCATTTGTGTCCTGTAGAATTGGCATCTTGAAAATATGTGATCAAAACGAAAGAGAATTTGAGAACATAGGCACATATGTGAATCACAAAAGTAGAAACATTGAGATCTATGTGGGTATTATGTCTTAGTTGGGTGATATCTTTTATATCCTGTTAAAGAAGCAACACTTCTAAAATAACTGTGCTTATACATAAGTATATAACATCTCATACATTTTAATGGGTCACCATGATCCAGCAGAATCTTCTAATAGAGATAAGGTGGTTTTCTGGAAATCACTTTCTTTAGCTGGACATAACTCCTACAAGCCTCCTACTTATCTTCAAGACAAAAGATTGGTGCTGCTCTTGATTCTCAAAGCATATCAACTCACACTCTGAGTAGCAGAACTGAATCACATTTAGGCTGCTTGTAGAGGGCATCTTCACCTGTACGTACAATCCTGGTTGCAGGTAATGTTGCGATGACTTATTGCAAGGTCATCCTGGGAATGCTTGTCTACAGTTTCATTTGGCAGCTGGATATAGTGGCGCTGAAGGACACTACAGGGTGCCATTTTTCGTGAACACAGGTGTTAGGATGTCATCCATGTTGGGCCTTACAGAAGTTGTTGTCTAAGGTAGATCATACCAATATTTTATTAATGCGTTGATGATATATTTTTTTAAGCAGCAACTCTCTGGATACTTCTAATGGAATATGTGACGTTACAACGCCACATATTTATTCGCGGTAGGTAACAACTCAGACGTTACATCGTCCGTGTGGTTACCACGCATGGCATTACAACGTAGGTAAGTTGTTTCTACGACTTGCACTAGATGTCACGCTGGACTTAGGAATAGTATAAATTACTATTCCTACTCCAGTTAGTGGAACAGCAGGGAATGTGTTGGACTTAAAATCCAACACATTCTCTGGTGTAGCACGCCATCTAGCGCAAGTCAGTGAAACGACTTACGATGTAATGCCATGCGTGGTAACAACGCGGACGATGTAACGTCCGTGTTGTTACCAACACACGTGGTACTCACAGCGTTGTAAATGCTCTCTCCCCTTCTAATGCCAACATCCGTATTCATTGTTGCACTAGTAATGCAGAGGATAGCACTTAGTGCCCTTTTTTTGTTGCTGGCCTGACGTTGCTAACCAATGGGTCAAATATATTGTATGATTTGCTCGTTTATATCGAAGGATATTCCTGATTTACTGGATCTGCTCCCCTAGGGTCAAATGGTTGACCTCTTGTTTGCCTGCTTTAGGCACACAAAAATCAAAAATCAAAAAGACTTGCCTGGAGCGAGAGCTTGCACCTAGACGCCTGCCCAGAGGAGTAAGGGGCTGCAGGACTGACAAGAAGGAACTTTAAAGCAGGTTAAGAAAAGAGTGACTTAGTGATTTTTTTTCCACTGCCTGTGACAAGAGCAAGGAATTGAGGCTTGCCTGGAAGATCACACCCAACCAGGTGGTTCTCGCTCAGAGCGTTTAGTCATGCTAATAACTGGATAAGAGGACTTTTAAGGAAAGGTGTCAAGCATTGTGGAGCCCTGATCAGCTGCAACTTCAAGACTTGCCCTGATGGAGGATATTTATTTCCAGAAGAGTGACTAATTCTAAAGAGGAAACCTTGGGCCAGGCCAATAGGGCAAATCTGCCCAACTTGCAAAGCTACCTCGGCCGTTATGAAATCCAGGTTTGTGACACTCTGAGCTTTTGCTGCCTAAATCAATGGATTCATTTGAAGCTTGATGACTTTGAGGGACCCCCAGCAGTAATAGCCTTGCAACTTGCCTTCCATTTCAGAGACGAAAACCAAAGGTAAAACTTTGACTGGGACAACTCTTTTGGTGTATCTGATCTCTGCTCCATTGCAGTTGACTGTAAATTATGCCGAGGTCTCAGTCAGCTGCGAACAGTGACTATTATTTGGGTCTTTACTTTTTCTTGGCTTATTTTGCCAAAATTCCGGTTCCTCTTACCGTATTTTAATGATCATGGTATTTTATTGATAGTTGATTTTTTCCTCGGTTTTCTAAATTAGGTTGGTACTTTTATTCTGTTGTGTTCCTTACTTCAAAATTGTTGCCACTACTTGAATTTAATATGCACTTCTCAGGGCATTGCGTGCTGCAGCTACCAAGGATTGACCAGAGATTCTATCATGACTCCATTTTTACCTAACTAGAGAGGATTTATTAAGTTATTAGGGGTACTGTTACTCCCAAATTAATAACCCAATTCCTGATCAATCCCCATCAAGTATTGAGTGGCCAAGTGTCTTTTCTCATTCCAATAAATTAGTGAGTCCAGGCTGAACAAGATATTGCTCTGCCACACTGTTCCCGAAAACACAGTTATACCTCAACTTCTTGTCTGCAACTGAAATAATGTGCGTGAGATACTGTCTGGGCAATATTCAATCCAGGCACCCTCAATCCACCTCAAATTCAACATCACCAAGCTAATTCTCGTCTTCTGCAGGCCTAGGTATAGCTACAGATTTAAACCTGGCTCAACTTGGCACAGGTTTACGCAATGCCTCCCAGATTTCACAAACTCCTCAGTCATCCCATCTTCGCATGCAGCTGCTCACCTGATCACTGAATGATGGAATCTCATCTTTCCACACTAATGAACCTTGATTATCTTCACTTCTTTGCTTGCAATAAAGTTTTGCAAATAGCATAACTTGTTTGGTGAGCTAGTCTTCTCTGTGTATATCCGCACGACCTGCAGCTCAGATCAAAAGCTAAAACAACAGATGATGGATGGAATGCTGAACAAATCAAACATTGACTCCCAATCACAAATCTCGGTTTAATCTATAGTTTTTTTGCTCACCAAGCCACCCCAGTTTAGACCCAGCCATATGCAAATCAGTCTGGCCCCCCTGTGCATGGGACAGTCCAGCCTGAACTGCCAGGCCAGGCCAGGTCCTGCCTTGACCAGAAACAAGCCACTTGCGACCATTTTCAGGGTATCACCCCTTATCAGCCATGCTAGCTCGAATCCACTCGCACAGTGAGGACAGGACCTCCGTCTGGGCATACGTCCCACTTAGGGTGACAAAAGCAAAAAGACCAGATGATGGATGGAATGCTGAACGAATCAAGCAGTCACAGAACTGGGTTTAATCCATAGTTTTTTGCTCACCACGCCACCCCAGTTTGGACCAAGTCATATGCAAATCAGACTTGACCCTGCTCCCTATAGGAACAGTCGAGTCCGAACTGCCAGCCCAGGTCGGTCCTGGACCGGAAACCATCATCCTTCGACCGGCAAGCAAAACACGATGGATTTAACCCAGAACTGTGACTGGGGGGGTGAATGTTTGATTTTTTCAGCATTCCGTCCATCATGTGTTCCTTTTGCATTTGTTTCCTCTATGTGGGAAGGGTAATATGTCCAGACGTGGGTCCTGTGCTCGCTATGCCACCGGATTCCAGCTAACCTGGCTGATGAGGGGTGATAACCCGAAATTGGTCCCTGGATGCTTGTTTCTGGTCCAGGGAGGACCTGGTCTGGCAGTTCAGGCTGGACTATTCCCATGGGAGCAGGGTCAATACTGAGTTGGAAATTACTGTGTCCAAACTGGAATGGGGTGGCAAGCAAATAAACAATGGATTTAACCCAGATCTGTGACTAGGGTTGAATGGTTGATTTGTTCAGCATTCCGTCCATCATCTGTTCTTTTTGCACAAATCAAAAGCTAAAGCAAATACCCCAAAGTGAGGAAGAAGACGAGGTTTGTTTTTTCTTCGTCTTCCCATCTGCTGATACTAGTCTTGCCAATTCTGTCCTTTGGGAAAGAAATTGAGATTTTCTCCTCTTCATCCACCTCACACCGAACGCCTTTGATCCCCACCCTCTTTACTCTATAAATCTCCATACCTGCTCAGACAGTTTGTTCTTTCCCAATATATGTTGTCTACGACATGAAAACAGAGCAATTGTACCGGATTGTTTGTTCCCTACCAAATTATGTCTGATTGAACATCTGGTGATTCGGAGGAGAACTCAGTTTGAGTTATTTACAGATACAGGCTTATCAAGGTTTGAGCATGTGAATCTCAGACAGCAGGAACAGCTATCTACCGATTCCTGAGACTACAGGTCTTTTCCACATATTCGTTTGTGATTATTTTACGGCAAAAATCATTCTGAAAATTCTCACGCGCTTCTATTATTTTTAGCCTTGCGAAAGTCCTTCTGACGAAACACGTGTCGACTGCCATTTTATCCTATATTGGCTTTGTTGATATGAAATAAAAGAATATACAGAAGGAAATTAGAATCGACCTATGGACTTCCTTGTTTCTACTATAGTTGGACTAATTTTTGGTTGTGCCTCAGCATTTGTGCAAGACGTTTGTATACCTCAGAGGGGATTCTTATTCCCTAGAGAGTTGGTTTGGTCTCCCAAGGGCAGAGGGAGGCCACACGCCTTGAGGGCACCACAATATACTTGAACATTGAGAAAATTGTGGACCATATTTTGAGGGGAGCCTGGGCAATCAGAGCTCTATGATGATGTTCACACACCTAGAACAAAATGTATGTGATTGATTGCTACAGTTCTGATTAAAGGGAGTGGTCTTAACTTTTTGACCTTCTAAAGGTGAAAACTATTTCAGAGGAAATGCATGAAAGAGGCCTAATATGGTATACTACTTTTGGGCCTTTCTGACACAAAAGAAAGGTTTCTGTAGCTTTCCTTGGTGGAGGCCATTAAGCAAGAAATCATCAGCCCCACAATTGTAATTTATTGATGGGATGGCAAGATGATTTTGGAATGCCACCCTCAACCTTCTGGGGTAATTGTAGTTTGAAAAAATTAATGTCTAGCCAAATGAAAGGAAGGAGAGTGGAGTCCAAGTTCATGATATTCACCTTCTCACCGTTGATGCAAAGTCAATTGAGTGTTGCCCAGTGCTAGATATCTTTCATACATTTTACAATCCTTCCAGAGGTCCCTTCCTCATTTGCACATATGTGTGATAGAAATGAAAGGATTCCTAAATGATGACCAGTTGGGCATGTTGATGTTGAAACAGTCCTACAAATTCTCACAAAAGGACCTCCTATATATTTACCATTTTAATATCAAAACCTGAATTGAACACTAGCCATAGTAGAGAAATTAGTTTTGATCCCATGGGTATTAGTTACTAATGGTATATTATGGATATCAAGTTTGATATCCATTTAAAAACAATTCTGAGTTCATCTTAACTGAAAACTGAATCGGTATCTGTACAAACTCTTTTAAAACGTCCAATGTATTTTCCTGGGTCTGAAGGCTTAAATATTGTATATTAAGACTTTCAATTAACCATCTTAGCAGTAGTCTACGTTATCACATCATTTTACAGTGTGAATCTTTTTGGATTCACTTGCTCTGCATTATTCTGCCAACTAATGAGTGCATCCAGAATTGTTTCATTTTTTTGTTTAATTTAGTGGGCTTCATTGACCATTTGGTGCTATGTCCCTCCCTGATGACGTCAGAAATACGTGAAGGAATCCCCATTGCTTTGTCACCAACTGAAGACTATTTTTTCTTGCTGTTGGATTAGGTTGCAGTGGTGGTAGCTCCCAGGTGGTCAGGAGAAGAGAGAGATTATGTCAGAGAAAAATCGAAGAACAACCCAAGAAGCGCAATTGGACACTGAATAATGAAGGCTACTGATGAAGATCACTGGTTTTATACCGAAGATCTTGCGGTTTTCATCCCTACAAGTCGACAAGGTCCCTTGACTGCGTGGCCAAAGAATGCTGGTAGGGCATGGAACACACGCCATTCAGGTTCTGCCCTAAAAATCACCATATGTTTGCACAGAAAGGCAGCTTGCGCGTGTGCTCAAGGACCAGAAACCAGAGGGTCTCAATTGCGAAAGGGGACCGTAGAATGAGATGGAAAATTCATACCTCAAGAGGGACACTTTGGCCCTAAAAATGTGGTTGATGCTGAGAAAAAAGCGCTGAAATTCAACAAGAGGTGCCTCAAAGCATACATGGAGTCTTTAATCAGTAAGAGAAAAGGAGTTTGACAAGTCCCTAAGAAGATAGAAGATCCCGCTCCGGTGTCTAAGGTAACACTGGTCGACGCCGAAGAGCCGGACCTAGAACTCCTGCCAAAACCTGAGCCGGCAGAAGACCAGGAAGATGGCTTCAAATTTGAGGAGGGATACAACAAAAGCTCCTTCCAAGAGGGGAAATTAAAAGCTGACACCTCAGAGGGCTGGCTGAACCTCGAAGCCGAATTGCCAGAGGAAAGCGTGGACATTTCGCCTTTGAGAACCTTGTCGCTGGACGACATATCTGTGTACAACCCAGTGGTGAAACAGGTGGCGGATGCCCATAGTGTCAAACTTGAGGAAAACAAGGAGAGTCTTGCTTCCTTCTCGATGCCCTACTGCCATTACAACAAAAGAGCTAGTTCCTTCCATTACTCCAGGTGCGATGGACCAGGGAAGGGAAGCTTCCAAGGAACTAGCCAGATCAAAGGCTGTCACTCCATATGTAGAGAAAAAATTCAGGCACCCTACACAGGTTCCCGCATATTTCAGGGGATCAGTGGCTGCTTATTTCATTATTGTCTCCATGGCACATAAGGTTGACCACTCACCAACATCAGTGTGCCTCGATAGAGCAAATAGGTGGACATGATGGGGAGGAAAATGGAAAGAGCAGCAGCTGTCCAGTTGAGAATCACTAATTCCAACTCCCTCCTGAACAATTATGTCCACTAGTAGTGGGAAGAGATGGAGAATCTACTACAAAGCCACCCAGACAATATCTGGGAGGCAAGGCACCATCGAGGAGAGGAAGAAGATCAGCACTTCCTGCTTGAAATCAGCTCTGGATGCGGTAGACACCAACAGCAGGCAACTCTACATAGACAGTATGCTCAGAATGCATGCCTGGCTAGGGGTGTCAGGATTCAAGCAGGAAGTGCAGGCAGCAGTAGTAAATATGTCCTTCAATGAGGAGTCCCTCATTGCATCAGTGGTAGATAATCACTTCAACCAATGAATAAGGACAATGAGATAGCCAAGTTCATGGGTGCACTGCAATTCAGAGGGCAATTCAGTGGAGCAACCACCCCACGAAGGAGAATAAGTGCACAAAGATGTTACGTCATCAGCCTCCCATACATCCTTCTCCACGCAGCAGCCTGCCCTCAGAACACCAACACAGTGGCAATATAGCAAACAGAGGCAGCCCTTTCGAGAAGGGCTTGTGGAAGAGGTGCAACACTGAGAGGCGCTGACCACATCCGCAAGGGACTCCTTAGAGCACCCTCTACTGTGCACTCAACACCAGTAGGGGTAGAATATGAGGCTTCCTCGGATAATGCCATGACATTAACTCCGATAAATTGATACATGGCATAATGCAACATAGATATTGAATAGAACTCTTAAAACACTGCTCAACATCCAACCGTGGGTAAGACCTTAATGAAGGAAGGACACTATTACACTTAAAAAGGAAGCTGCAGACCTACTGTGGAAAAGAGCTATACAAAGGGGACAAGGTGCGTACTCAGCCTACTTCTTGGTGACAAAAGCAGGCTTGTCTTTAAGTGCCATCATAGATCTCAGAGGCCTGAACAAATGCAGCAAAACATATAGGTTTCTTAGGACACCACTACTACAGGTCATACCACTCATCAGAAAGGGGGACTACATGGCAACAGTAGACCTCAAAGAACTTGTATCTGTGCATACCAATGAACAAAAAACAAAGAAGTTCATGAGATTCGTCATAAACAAGGTTCACAGTGCTACCCTTTGGGATAAAATCGGCAACAAGGGTGTTCACAAAATGTCTTCTCCGCTGTGGCAATGCACCTGAGTTGAAAGGGAATCCACATCTACCCCAATCTGCAGATTGGCTCATGAAGGTAAAATCATATCACCACTGCAGAGACAACACAAACAAGGTCATGAAATGCTGCATAAACTCGGCTTCTCCATCAATCTGGAAAAATCTCCCACAATACCAGAAAGGGAAAATATCTTTCAAATAGTCAGACTAGATTCAAGACAGGAGAGAACCGTACCCCTAGAGAGATGGGCCCAGGCAATGGTGCAGTAAGTTCGCCTCTACCAGAAGGTGCAAGCTCCGACAGTGAGGAAACTCATGGGTATGAAGGTGTCATGCATACCACTCAAACGAAATGCTAGGCTCCATATGAGACTGATCCAGGAATGGCTGCTGAGACACTGGTCAAAGGCAATGCAGATTTGTGAAAATCTAGTGGTTGCAACATAGAGAGTGCACAAGGAAATAAAATGGTGAAGAGCAAGAACATCACAATTGGCGGACCTTTCAAACAACCAACTCCCATGGTCATTATTGTGACAGGAACATCCCATAAAGAGTGGGAAGCTCACCTGAACAGATTAAACTTCAAGAGCCTGTGGAGCTCCGGGGATGCAGTGAAACACATAACCATACCAGAGCTCGAAACAATGTAACTAGACTTTAAGACCTTCCAGTCGTAATGTGGTAAGTACTCTCGAGACAGCAGATGAATGGAGATGTACAAACAGACATCCTCAACCCTCATCCTCATTGCAGCATGATGGGCCAGACAAGCCTGGTTCTCTGACATCCTGGAGCTGGCTCCTGGAAATATGATGCTGCTACCAACACGACAGGACATTCTAACCATGCTAGAATGCATAGCGTTCCATCCGGAACCCAAAACACTAAGTTTGGCAGCATGGCTTCTGAAGACATCGAATTTGGTCCCCACAAGCTGTCAAACAGAACCATAGAGGTCCTCAAAGAAGTAGAAAGACTAACAAAATGGAACTGTTACTCTAAAAGGTGACACAGATTTAGAAAATGATGTGCAAAACACAACACACAGACAGCAGACACATTCATATAACATGGGACATCTTGTTATAACCAAATAGCCTCCCAGGGCACCTGGTATTGCCCCAGACGCTGGACACTGGACATTGTTATATTATTCAACCAAAGGGGCAGTCACTGCAAGAGAACCCAGGGCACATCATCCTTGGGCGAACACACTACATAACACATGGGGGGATCTGTTTGGCACAGCAAAACACCTACTTATGCTGCAAGGGACCACATAGACCACCACCGGAGCCACAGAGAAACCACACACCCACAATACCGTATTAGAGCATAAACATGCCATTTTATTTGGACGTGTCGCCTCGAGCAGCAGGTCCCTCTAGTTGGGACGTTTCCCTGCATCATAGTTACACCCCCTCCTTCCCAAAGTCTCCCCTAGATATCCAACAAGATAGTGCGCAGATGATTAGGCCCACAGATCCTCAATGGACGGCGACGGGGCGGTGGGACCCCAGGCAATGCCCTGACCCCTGCAGTGGGACCACATCCCCCAAGCACAACAATGCATGCCCACTATGACACTTAACACAGATATCACATCACGATCATAACGATCAATGTTAGAGGCATGCACACAGCACGCAAAAGATAGTCTGTATACTCATATGTCAAAAGGCAGCAAGCGCAAATAGCTGTGTTGCAGGAGACACACTTAATGGCCCCAAAAGCCGACGGCCAGTGGCGTAAATGGCGGGGGACCATCTATGCTACCAAGTACTCTGCCTTTGCCCATTGCACACTAATCTGGCTCTGCCCAGGGACTCCCTTTCGGGAACTCAAACACACAATAGATAAGGAAGGCGGCTACACACTAGTGGAGGGGCTCCTAGAGGGCCAGCCTATACTGCTAGGGAGTATCTATGCCCCCAATGTAGAGCAGGAAAAATCCTGGGGACATCTAAATGGGGTTCTAGCCTAATACACATCTACACCCTGGCTGCTCGGGATGACTATAACTGTACACTAGATCCTCAGCTGGACAGATCCCATCCTCCCCCTGCACACTTCCAGGCGCACAAACAAGCGGACTGCTTCCAAACATGGGTGACACATTGGGCGTTGGTGGATGTGTGGCGGTCCCGGAACCCGGACACCAGACTCTACTCCTTCCACTTGGTCCCCCACAATCTGCGTGTGCGCCTAGACAGGTTCCTCTGCTCGACATCCTTACTCCCTGAAGCTCAGCATTCCGATTACCTAGGACGGGTCCTCTCGGATCACGATGCCCATATCCTGACCCTCAGATGGCGACCCCCTCACCCACCAGTCCCGACAGCTGCAGGAATGTCTCACTGACAAGATGTTCCGACATGACCAGGAGCATAGCATCTGAAAGTACTTCTGAACAAATGCCCAGACAGCAACCTCCAGATCGCTAGAATGGGATGCCTTTAAGTTTGTTTCACGGGGACAGTGTAAACAGCAAATAGTGGGGGTTTGGAAAACACTAGAAGCAGCGCTCCTATGTGCAGAGACTACACTAGCGACATTAACAAAAGAAGAGGATGCAAGCTGGGCCACGGCAGCGCAAATAGCGGCGGCTAAGACAGTATACGCGGAGGCGTTACAGAGTCTGAGCAAATATAACTACAAAGCGCAGACACGGTCAGATCCCATAAGGAGGGACACACAGCAGGGACCCTCCTGGCGTGGCTGGCCCGCCAGGACAGGGAGACCAAACCCATCACAGAACTGATTGGCCGAGCGGGGGTCCCCCGACACTCCCAAGTGGAGAGCCTCCATATCTTCCACAACTTCTACTCCGAGGCCTATCGAAACCCAACACAAGACAACTCCCACCTAATCATCCAATTCCTGCGTCACTCGACGATCCCGCAAATACCGGACGAAGACAGGAAAGACGCTGACGAAAAGATTGGGTCCGCCAATGTCTCCCACGCGATCCGTGCCCTGGCGCGTAATAAAGCCACAGGCATGGACGGGTTCCTTCTAGCGTATTACAGCACCTTCTCAAACCAGCTAGTCCCCCAAATTACGGGCATGCTTCAAGATTCACTGGAAAGAGGTGAACTGCCAGGCTCCCTTAGAGAATCAGTTCTTGTGGTATTCCCCAAGCCAGACCGTGACCTGAGACTCCCAGCCTCGTATAGGCCTATAACATTATTGTATGCAGACTGTAAAATACTTGGGAAATTTTGAGCGGATCGGTATTCCCAGCTCCTTCCTCCACTGATCCACCCGGATCAGAATGGATTCGTTCCCCGTCGCAACACATCTCAGAACTTATGCAGGCTCTTCCACATACAAGACAGAGCAGGTCCCCAGTTTCCACGAGCGGCTTGCCTCATTTTAGATTTAGATCAGGCCTTCGATTACCTCCTGTGGCCTTATTTATTTGCCATTCTCCGATGGAACGGGGTGGGTCCGACCCTGCTGGCGTACACACTGCTCCTCTATAGGAACCTTACAACGAGGGTCCGTCTAGGGAAATATATCTCAGCCCCAATTCTGGTGGAGAGGGGCACACAACAGGGGTGTCCCCTCTCTTATTTACCCTTGCAATAGAGCATTCATTTGCACCGGGAAGGAGAAGCCTGGGGCATCCCGATAGCTGACACAGTCCACAGCGTGTCAATATACGCGGACGATCTGCTCATATATATGCGCGACATCACGACCGACCTGACTCCCATATGGGCAACCCTACAGGAGTTTGCGGAGGTCTTGTGCCTCAAAGTCAATTGGAGCAAATCCACGATATACCCCTTAAGTCCCCACCTAGCCCCCTTGGACATTACTATTGGGACCCAAAGAATCACTTGGAGCCATGCAGCCCTAGGTACCTTGGAGTTAGGTTATACCATTCCCCACATTACTTGTATGAAGGGAACCACCATAAAGTACTGGCAGGCATTCGAACGGCGTAGGGTTCTGGAAGATGCTCCCCTTGGCCCCTATTAGATGGGTAGCTCTGGCTAAAATTTTCCCCCGGCTCTTATACCACTTTGTCAACCTCCCAATCATTCCACCTCGCCCCTTCTTCCGAGAATTAGATACCCTCCTCACCTCACTTGTTTGGGGAACAGGCCGGCCAAGAGTAGCCCTGTCCAAGCTCTATTTCCTGACGGACCAGGGAGGGCTGGGAGCACTAGTCTTTGAGGCATACTTCCTGGCGCCGCAACTCAAGTGGCTCTCGCAATGGATGGCGCAGCGTCATCTGGGCGAGACTACTTCCGATACAGAAGAAGTAACCATACCAACAATCCGACGTCTATTGCTGCCGGGTACAAAACCCCAACTTACACACCCACTACAAGCAACGGTGGCTCGAGCCTGTATGTTGCCCATACACCGCATGCCCAGAGGGAGACCGCCATATTCACCATTACTTCCACTGGTGGGGTTCCCACGATAAGAAGGTAACTACACGGCGCGCACACTACAGCACTGGACTGACAGCTTACTAACGGAATGGGAGTCCCTATTCGAGGGAGGCCAATTGCATCCGTATGAATAACTAGTAGAAGAAGACAACATCCCTCCCGGACAATTCCTGCTACACCGATGTCTCCTGGCGAGTAGCCACCCATTCTGGGACCCGTTCGCAGGAGAGCCACTGACTCATCCAGTCATACACACCATGCTACACATGGGGCCGGCAGACATCTCGTCACATGGCTGTGTAAAGCTACCAGAGAGTTGACACTTAAGCCATTGACCTCTCTAAGGCAAACATGGAAAGACAACCTCAATAGACCACTACATGACAAAGAGTGGGCGCAGGCGCTTGAATACCCCAAAAGGTTCTCCAGAAACGCACGCTTCAAAAATATACAATTTAATATCTTGCACCTAGCATACCTAACACCCCAGCGCCTGCAACAATACTCCCCAGACACGCAGTTCACATGCCCCAGATGCCAAACCCCCGCATCGGACTTTTAACACATGTTCTGGGGATGCCCCATACAGCAACAATACTGGCGATATGTTCAGGATACCCTTGGAGCAACTGTCAATATTCCAGGGGTAGATACATGGGAAGCAAGTGCGCTAGGAGTTTTCGTAGACGAAAAATGGACAAAGTGCATCTGCGCATCGCATCTCTTCTTTTACTTCTCGCAATGCGAGCATAGCCATGCACTGGAGGACCTCCGTGGAAGCTTCAGTGGGAGCCATTAAAAAAGGTGCGCTGCAGAAGAAGACGTACTCCGGGAAGAGGAAACCAAGAGAACACGCAAGCACCCTATATCCATGGAATGGGCGCAAATCCTATTCCAAGTTAACCAGCACACCGCAAGAGCATAACCCTCAGAGTTTAATATATGAGCTTTACACCTCTGGAAAACTCCTAAGGCCAAAAGATACATCTTGTGCATCAAGCAAAGGAATGAGAGGAAATGAGACATTGAAAGCAACCGCTGTCTACATGCTCCTCCTACAACAGAGAGCACACCAAGTCAAGGGGTTGGCACTGCACAACCAGCTGTACCCATGTCTGTTCCCAACATACAATATCTTGATGCTGCTCAGCAGTACAGGCCCACCCAACCATGGGTGGTGCAGTCAATCCTCTACATCCGTTTAGTGAATTGAGTGATCCTGCAGTGGTGGCACCCTACTGGAAAACCTGGATAGCCCACCTCAACCACGACTTCAGGGCCATTAAGGAGTCAATGGTGAAATGAAAAGATGGCTTCTCCTCAACTACGGATTCCAAGTGGACCCAGCAAAAGGAGCTGACTTGTGGGAGCCAGAGCCTCCACAATGTGATCTGAAGTGTAACATTTCCTGGGTCTGGCTACATATTCAGTGGCTGTTTTGTATCTAATCTGGCAGTGTTGTCTGGATCGCTGCAAGAGTTGATTAAGACATGGACCCCTGGGTCTGGGGCTAGGCTGAGGAGACATCAAAGACATGCTACTCCAAGACACAAGTATGGCATGTTTTGACCCCGCTAAGGAGTAGGAGTGAAAAGTAGATGCTATCCCTACAGGGCTAGGGGCTGTCCTTGTGGAACTTACATAAACAGATGAACGCAGGCTGATTGCCTTCGTGAGTACAGTGCTGACTAGTACAGAAAAGTGCTATGCACATATTGAAAAGGAAACCCTTGACATCAAATGAGTTTGCACACAGTTTCGTTTATACTTATTTCAAAGTAACAAACAACGGCAAACTCCTCATACTTATTCTTGCAGGCACAGCTCCCCTCCACCACACAGAGGATTGAGAAGTGGGTACAGCAGCTCTAGGCATCATGCTATGATGCAAATCCAGGTGCACACCTCTGTCGACTACCAGGTCTGGACAGTTTGTGAACACAGGAAGGGAAGCTGATGAGTGTACAGAGTGGATTGCCACTGTGAACTGCCCGAAGACAGTCTGGCTAGCTTAAACTAGCATAAGCAACCGAAGATTATGCTTGCCTTCAGCAAGCCATTACTGCTGCCAAGTCGGTCCAGTAGAAAGACTTCCTCTTTAACGTGGGGGATCGGGATCAAGAAAGTAGCATAGACTTGAACACTTTATGGAATATACATGAAAAACCTAGCACCACTTTTAAAGGTATTCTTGCTCAGAGGATACTTTCTGTTTGTTGTGCACATAGTTAGTGCCTGTATCACCCAGCTAGGACGTTTTGGCCACCAAGGTGCCAGTAAAATTAAAGCACGTCTCTGCGAGAAAGTCTGTTTTCATTGATCGAGTCCTTGGTGGGAAACCTATAAGCCTTGTTTCATTATTGTCAAGCAAGGCGGGCCTCCAGTAGACCTACCCCTGATATCACAGAAGAACCATTTGAAGACCCATGGCAAGATGTGTGAGCTTCAGCTTTTGGGCTCTGCCAAATGGGAGGGATATGTTGGTGTTTCGAATGCCTTCCCAAAGATTCCAGTGGCTGAAATCATCATTACCACCACTTTTGAACAAATGTGGGACAAGCGTGAAAAGATATTTGCCATGTTTGGTTTGCCTAAAACACTGACGACAGGTTTGGGAGAGCAGCACAAGATGTGATACCTGACGTGAAGTTATGGGCTCCATCATCAATGGATGTGGCTGTGACTTCGACCCAGTCACTTGAAAAATGTTGACATTAAAGAAGTGGAAAGGTGATTGAGCACCAGACGAGAGGAACACAGTCCCTGAGATCCTGAAGAATGTCGTCAATTGGGAGCCCGCAGAATGCGAAGCAGCTATCAGCTCCCAGGAGAGGGGAGTACCCTTGCAGAGGATAAGCAGTGAACAAATAACTGCTGAAGCAGTGAGGGACCATCTGGAAATGTCATGAACTAGAAGCGTTATCCATAAATATGTGCGGCTAAATCCCTGAATACCCTAAAAACTTTGACTACATCTGTTGAAAAATAAAAACGCTGGTTATCCTTTATCAGGCGGTCCTGTCCTGGAGACTGTTGCCAAAAGGTTTTGGGGAAAAAAGAAGTTAGCACGGAATGTAGCGCCACACGACATGTATACTTACACGCTTACGGATGCCGGGTGTGGAATCAGAGGAGTTCATTATCAGCAGTGTGTGGAAGTGCTTGGACATTACTCATATACCAGACTTGGAGTTTGGCGAGCCAAACCAGAGCCGAGAGTTTGGCTTGACTCAGAGTCCGTGCACGGGCTGATCTCTGAAAATGTTTGCCATGTAAATTATACAACAAACATCAAACAAGCATGATAAATCCTTTTCAAAATTCCAAACGGGAGATGATGTGACGGAATGGCTGGTGCTGCCGACTTTGGAACTGGGGAACTAGGTTTGAGTCTCATCTTAACATCCTATGATTTTGGGCAAATCACTTAATCTCCCCGTGCATACCAAAAATTAATGTGTCCTTGTGTACTGTACCGGTGCTCATATACCTTCGGGTAGAGTCTGCGCTATATAAGTTTAATTTTTTTTTAAAGTGCGTTTCTTTTACATGTGGAAGCTTTCACATTAATATGTCACATTTTAGCACTGAGAAGTACTTATTGAAAGTGATAGTTTTTAAACATGAACGTAGAACCATTCCTCTAAATTGAGAGGCAGCACAGTTGTGACCCGTTTGTAGCCCAGATTCATATAGGCAGAGCAACATTGTACTCTACTACTAAATCAAACACAATAGGTTTTTGTACAGCTGGTATTCTGAACTCGCATATTTAAAGGTGCTTTCCCATACCATAGTGAAGAACAAGCATTGGAAAATCCAGTAAGTCTGGCCTATCTGAGATCTATTGGCTTTTCCAGTGTTTCTTAGCCATGTTGCAACATGGCTGAAAGTAAAGATAAAAAGTTGTATGACAGAGCCAGCATTGACCGCGTTACAGTGCTTTTTTTTTGTTGCTTTTTTACTTTCAGCCATGCTGCACTGAAGCCAGTGCTGCTGTACAATATGGCAAACAAAATTGACAAAGACCTGTTGGCTTTGCCAATGCTTGTTTTCGTTGAGTGAGCACATCAACGCCTTTGAACAGGCTACCATCATATAAACAATTAGGATCTTAGATATGCAGGCATTGGTGAGGTTTTTGCTGGGTGCTTTGCTCAAAATAGCATTAAAGGTGGATCTCTGAATTGTTGTAATAAATCTTACGAGATCACTGAATTGTTCTAATAAATCTTACGAGTGTTACTGGTTGGCTATATACATACTAGAGAAAAGGCCGTCCTTAAGTGGTAGGTATTGGCAGGGTGACTCTTACATTCAGAATGCAGAGCCCTGTTCCAGATAAATAAATATAGGCACATATTTTAAATTTTCCAGGAGATGTCTTAATCACAAACACACACAACTAGAAAGGACAAATGATTGAGCCTTCCTTCTTTCTCCAAAATAAACACAGGTCCTCACAAACAAGGAAGGACTATGAAGGCCCCCTGGAAATAGGGCTCCTCAGCGAAAAAATTAAGAAAAGGAAGGGGAGAAAAAAAACTTTTTCATAGTTGAAAATACACTAGGTTGTTAAAATTGCCCTCCCCCACCAATAGTGCCATGCTTCATCATTTGGCTGCTGACACATCCTGGACCAGACCAACGCTCAGTATCTTTAATATATGGGCCCCACTTGGCAGGATTAAGATTATGCGGGTACATCAGAGTGACTATGTCTCCTTTACTCTATCTATTTGTATCAACATGTTTCAGCCAAATCCAACTCCGGTTTAACTTTGTTCAGAACAGCCGCTATATAGGTACCCCTTTGTCTCTCATTTTGTACCTCAAATATTAGTGCTTTGTTTTGACCTCTTTGTGCTTGATGGTAGAGCGAGGGTGGCAGGCAGAAGACAGAAACATGAAGGCTCAGCTTGTTATGGCGTCGAGACTCCAACGGGACATCGAGCTGAGCCAGGTCTCAGGCTCGAGTCTGGCTCAAGCTTTCTGCAACTCGGCCACCTCAAGCCAGACTGCTTGCGGTGTTGTTGTGTCAGGCAGCTCCCACCCTTGTACCACAGGCCCGTTCTGAAATTAAGGTGTAGCTGGGAGGGGCAGGTTAATAAACTGTCTCGAATTGTTTTTCATGATAGTCTGATGTTTGCTACTTCGTTGCCACACTAAATAGAACTAAACATTTCTTTCACCTTCTCCTTTGGCGCTGCCAGATTTGATAACGCTCTTTGCTTGAAATTGGCCGCAATCAATATGAGAACACAGAGCCATTCCGTTTGGCTAAGTGTGAGTTGTCCTGGTTTCAGTCATTTAAACCGGCTTGACATAGCATCACCAGTGAGCAGAATTGAGTAAACACAATATATTCCCTTTTCATTATGTGATATGATGTTGAGGAATGTCACACACTCACATGATGTTCAGTAGGGCCAGCCAAATACGTAGCTCTCTCTTAAACACCACAATCACTTTCAAATGGTTTTAAAAATCCCTAAATTGGAGGAGGAGCTTCGCGGGCAAGCAAGATGGCCGCGTAAGCTCGGAGCTCCGCGGACCCTCTGACCCTCCGCAAATATCCTGGAGGCTATCCTGTTCCACAGCTGTGGATTCCAATTGGTGAATGGTCGCAGACGCGGGAACCGCTTTCCGCTTCCAAATCCGACGTTTCTAGACAAAGATACGTCGTGTTGAACTTTGTGCCAGGGATGCGCCATTGTCTCGTGGGCGGCTGGTGATCGAGATGACGCAAAGCATGATTGATATGCGAAGCGAAACCCTCCGGTTTCTGCTGGCGGAGTGTGCGTAGCTGCGGAGTCGCCTGTTGCTGGCTTGGCCTTCATGGTAGCTTCACCTCGTGCCTACACAAGTGCCTACTTTGTTCTCGCTGTGTAGCCCTTTGTTCTCTCCGAACCCATCATGGCCGGCAGGGGTGACCCCGACAGGACGGCGAACCGGGGCAGCAGGAAGACGACCCAGCCACAGACAAATAAGATCGACCGATATGCCCAGCAAAGGACCTCGCCTTCTGTAGTGGCTCAATCCAAAGACTCCTTACGTACGGGCTCGCCCGAAGGATCGGAGCCCACATTAAGAGACATCATGGGGGCCATTACAAGCATCAGGACTGAGATGCATAAGCAGCACGAGGTCCTGGCACATAAGGTGGACACCCTGGCCATCGATCTCAACCTGATCAGGGCCGACTTGGGCAAAACTAATGATCGGGTGAAATCCCTCGACATCAAGACCTCCAGCCTAACGACCGATGTCTCGGACCTGCAAGCGGAGGTCCGCACCCTACGGTCGGTTAATGACCAGTTCTCCAGACGGCTGGAGGACTTCGAAGGGCGTGCTAGACGACAGAACGTCCGCATCATCGAGGGAGCGGAGGAAGCGGCTGTTGATCTCTTTGTGGAGGACTTGGTGAAGACCCATCTCGCACCGGCCGGACTCAGCCACTTTTTCTCGGTAGAATGGGCTCACAGGATACCTGGCGGCCCTCCGAAGACGGGTGTCACACCGAGACCCATCATCGCCCGACTCTTTAATTTCAGGGACCGTGATGTGATCCTTCAAGCCTCTAGGCGACATGGGCCACTTAAATTTCAGAACGCAGAAGTGAACTTCTACCCGGACTTCACCAGGGCCGTTAAGAGACAGCGTCAGAGCTTTGCGGGAGTGAAACGGCGCCTCAGGGACATGGGGCTCAAGTACTCTATGCTGTTCCCCGCTAAACTGCGGGTCGAGCGTGATGGCCGAGCCCTGTTCTTCGATATGCCTGAGTCTGCGAGTGACTGGCTGGACACTTTGCCACAACGTCGAGAAGAGCATGAGGAACACTCCGAAGGCGCCTCTGGTGGCCCTGATCTTCAAGAATAGTGCTTGTTGTGCTATCTCTAGCGGTTGGTGTTCCCGTTGACTGTGACTGCTGATGCCAAAGCTTTTGCACTTTTGCTTCTCCTATTTTTCCATGGAGGGTGGCGGGGGGGACCGTGGGGATTCCTTACTCCTCTAGGGTCTTTCTTGTAGTTAGTTTATGGGGCGACAGGCACACTGCTGGTTGGGGGGGCTTTTTAGTCTGCTGCAGGGTGGTGGGTGGTGGTGGGGATGGTTACGTGTGCTTTCTTTGTTCTCTTCTGTCTCTCAGGCAATGGGTTGTATGTTCTGCTATGTTTCACTTGTTGTTGAGGCTTTTCGGGGTTGGGTGGGACTTGGGACATGATGATGGGGGGTAGGAAACTGCAAGTTCTTTGTTGGAATGTCAAGGCTTGGGTGACCGTATTAAGAGAGGGGTGGTACTGCAGTTGCTTAAAAGACATATGCCGGATATTGTTCTTTTGCAGGAGATGCATTTGGTTGGAAACACGTGTAGAGCGCTCAATCGTAAAGGGTTTAAAAAGGTGGCCCATTCGGGGTTCTCTTCGGGATCTCGGGGGGCGGGTATTCTGGTGCGTACGTCCCTTCCGTTTGAGATTGACTCTACTGTGATTGATGAGAGAGGGCGGTACGCCGCTGTTGCGGGGCGATGGGAGGGGCGTGCCCTGACATTAGTTTCAGTTTATGTTCCTCCGGGTTTGCAGACTAGCACCTTTCAGGACCTTGGTGGCGCCATTTTGAATCTGCCCGCGGGGTTGTTGATTGTGGGGGGTGATTTTAACTCGGTTTGCTCCGGATCCTTGGACCGACATCTGCCTAGAGACCTCCGTAACACCCAACTATGGTTGCCCACCTTTCTTGAGACGCTGGGGCTGGTCGATAGTTTGCGACTCCTGCACCCCACCCAGAGCCAATACTCCTTCCATTCTGGCGCTCACGGTAGCCTTTCCAGAATCGACTACGTCCTTACCCTGGCGGCTCACGCGCTGGCGGTCTCCGAGGCCCATTTTTTGGCGCGGGGCATTTCCGACCATTCCCCGCTGTGGGTCTCATTCGATTTTAATATCGTTATGTCGCAACAACCTTTGGTGGTCAACCTATGGTACTTCCGGAACCCCAAGACTCGTAGTCTCCTGGCCAAGGCCATCGACCTCTACTTTACGGAAAACGTGGGGTCGGTTACGTCGGATGCCACTCTGTGGGAAGCCTTTAAAACTGTCTTGAGGGGGGAGGCTTTTACTCTCATAGCGGAGGCCCGTAGAATCAGAGATGCCGACATGGTGCGGGTCGAGGCGGAGATCACGGAGCTGGACTCCCGGTTAGAGGCGGGTCCCGAGCCTGCCCTGCTGCACAGCCTCTCCCTTAAACAATCGGAGTACCGTGACCTCGCTACTAATGCTGCTCTCGTCCTGGGTAGGGAACAGCAGGGTCGGATTTACGACCTTGGCGACAAGGCCGGGAAGTTGCTGGCCTGGCTGGACAAGAAGGAGAGGGCCAGCCGCGTCGTCCCTGAGATACTGGGAGAGGACGGAGTGGTAGTCACTGACCCGAGCGCCATTGCTGAGTCCTTCTCAGATTACTTTTGGGGGTGTTTATGCCTCTGTCTCGGACCGGTCTGAGGCCGATTCGATTGCTTTCCTTTCTGACATCGATCTCCCGTGCTTGTCGGACGCGGATCGGGATGATCTGGACAGGGACGTTTCCGTGGATGAGGTCGCACTCGCGATTCGCTTTTTGAGGTCTGGCAAGGCGCCTGGTCCCAACGGTATTCCGGTTGAACTGTACAAGATTAAACCAGATGTGGTGTCCCCACATTTGCGCAATATGTTCCTGGAGGCACGGGAGAATGGCCTACTTCCCCCTGACCAGAGGTTGGCCACCATTGTGGTCATCCATAAGGAAGGGAAGCCGAGGGATTTGTGCCGGTCATACCGTCCCATCTCTCTCTTAAACGCAGAACCTAAGATTCTCGCCAAGCTGCTCGCCAACCGTTTGATTGGCGTTATCGGCGACTTAGTGCATCCGGACCAGTCGGGCTTTATTTCACACCGCAACACTGCTCTTAACTTGCGTCGACTTCACGGTGCTCTGGCTAGGGCCCATACGCTTGAGGAGCCGGCTGTCCTGGCGTCCTTGGACGCCACGATGGCTTTTGACTCCCTCGCGTGGAGTTACCTGTGGGCAGTGTTGGCGAAGCTCGGTTTTGGCCCGGAATTCGTGGGATGGGTTAAACTTCTATATGCCGAACCGCTGGCTAACGTCGCCGTTAATGGCCGAGTTTCAGCGACCTTTGCTCTTCGCAGGGGCACCAGGCAGGGCTGTCCTTTGTCGCCCCTCCTGTTCGCACTCGCGCTTGAACCACTTGCGGCCCTGTTGCGGACCCATCCTGACCTGCATGGCATCAGGTGGGCCCCTGGTTTCGAGGACAGAGTCTCTCTATACGCAGACGATATTCTGCTGTATCTCACCTTCCCCTGCACATCCCTTATTGTAGCCTGTGATGTGTTGCGGCTCTTTGGTCGGTACTCTGGCCTAATTATCAACTGGACCAAATCGCACCTGTACGTCCTGAAAGGGGGAACACCGCGCCTCCCTAGGGGTTGCGGCATCCAGGTGGCGAGCCAGGGCTTCAAGTATTTGGGGATTTATATCTCCAGTAATGCGAAGGCGCGCTACGAGCACAATCTGCTTCCCCCTCTTCTCCGCCTTCGGCGGGACGTGGAGGGATGGTGCAAACTCCCGCTCTCCTTGCTTGGGCGCGCGGCATTGTTTAAAATGATGTCCTTGCCCAGGTTCCTCTACGCCCTGCAAAACACCCAGGATCCGGTCCCGGCCCGGTACTTCCGGGAGATCGAGAGCCTGCAACGTGCCCTACTCTGGGATGGCCGACCCCGCATCGCCATCACGAACCTCACGCTACCGTGGTACGATGGGGGGATAGCGCTACCTGACGTGCGGAGGTACTATTGGGCCTCCCAGCTGGCGGCTATCAACCACGGTCTGTATGGTCCGGAGAACAACCCAGGATACACTATGGATAGGTGGCTTCTGGGCGGTGGGAATTACTACAGGGCGCTCTACTCAAGGTCTTTCGACAGGCGGATGTCTGGTCCAACGAAAACCGCGGTCCACATTTGGAGGGCAATAACCAAGCCTCAGGGATGGAATGATAGACTGACTAAGTTGACCCCATTGTACGATTCGGACATCCTGGGCACACTGTGGCACACCAAGGGTTTTGACAAGTGGGATTTGATAGGCATTTCCAGGGTGGAGGACATGTTGTCGCGAGGCGAGGTTAAGACTTTCGCCCAGCTACAGGCAGAATTTCAATTGGGTGAAACGGAATTCTTCCGGTACGCCCAGTTAAGGCATGCATTGCTGTCTGCTAAACCGGAGGAGGGGGCGATCCCTGACAGCTCCCCATTGGAGGATAGGGTGCTGGACGGCCATATGCCGGACAGCGCCATCTCACAGTCCTATAAAAAACTCATAAATGTCCGTACCGACCTCCTCCTTGGTGTGAGGGACCAGTGGACGCGTGATGGGTTAGAAATTGATGATGAGGACTGGCAGAGCGCGGTATCCTCCCCTAAGGAGGTTGCCATCTCTTCCCGTCTCAGACTGGTGCAGCTCAAGATCCTGCACAGGGTTTATGTTACTGGTCCCCGACTCGTGCACATGGGCTACTCCGTTGACGGGCTCTGCCGTCGTGGCTGCGTTGCCCTTGCCACTTTCATGCACATCCTGTGGGAATGTCCTGCAATAGCCTCCTACTAGCGACGCGTGCATTCGATCATGAATGAGGTGACTGGGGTAGCGGTGCATGCGGAAGCCAGGAGATGCCTCCTTAACATCTGGGATCCGACGGACCACAACGTGGCCCAGACTCAATGGGTAACCCTTGGCAACATGGTGGCTAAACGTGATATCGCGCAGAAGTGGGGAGCTACGGCAGCTCCCAAGGTTGTGCAATGGAAAGCCAATATGGATTAGTGTATGTTTAGAGAGAAGACCGTGTATGTTGCCAGGGGTAAACCTAAAAAGTGGCAGAAATTATGGGGGGCTTGGAATGCATACAGGGGGGACATCTGCATACCCCCAGAATCCGCTCCGCTGGAGGAACACCTGTCGCCGTAGCCTGAGACACCAACTGCAACGCTATATATATGCTATCCTGTGTTTTCCTCCCTCCCCGATCCTAGCTCTTTTTCGGTTGGTCATACTTGTGCTCATTATACCCTCCCGACCCCTCCACAACGCCTCACTGTTCTTCACACTCCATTGCCTATGTCTTTGCGCCGGGTCTGGCGCTTCCTTTCTCTTCTATTACTTTCTCTGTGTTTTTCTTATAAAAAAGTAAAATCAACCTTCATCGCTCTGCTGTACTAATTCTTGCACTATTGTTTTCCTGATTCGAAATGCTGCCTTGCCTCCGGGATGTTAGGCTGAATAGCTGTGTGCACTGTTTTTGAATAAAGGTTTTAAAAAAATTTTTTTTTAAAAAATCCCTAAATTAATAGTGAAATAAGTGAAACGTTCATGGGTGGGAAGCTGTTCTGTCCAGAACTTGTAGACCTTTAACAGCAGCACTCTGTGGCACCTTCCATCCCCAAGTGGAACACCCATGGAGTTCTAATTATACTGTACCAGGCTACAGTAACTACCCAAAGACCTGCATATCTGGAAGAGAACGTGGCTGCCATAATGAGTTGCGGAGCACGTCTTAATAAGGAATTATTTTTTCTACCGCTTAAATGATAGTCAGAAAGGATAGTCTAGTCGTAACTGGTGTGTTTCTGCCCAGCTAAGACATTTCATAATCTGTCAATCTAAAAGTTGTAGCACTTCTTTCCCTGTGGATTGGGATAGCGACAGAGAAGTGAGTTGACCACCTCTTGAAGCTGATTAAAATTAGACAACACCTTTGGTGCAACGCACAACATGTCTGGCAGGAAGGGCAATTACCATGTCCATGAACAAGACCTTCGAGGACGAGTCGGACGACAACTCCAAATGAGCTCTGACAATGCACTGAATTGGATGACCTGAAGAACCTCTCCACTGCTGGCAATAACAAGTGTGAAGTCATTGACCTGTAACTAGTGTTCAGTTCTCTTCAGTCTCTCCCCCCAAATGCTAAAGCCAGAAAGCTTATTTTGTGCATAAGTGTTCTGCTGAGTTCACAAGTAGCTCATGCAAGAGTTGCTGTCAACATTCAGGGGAGTTTCCGAAAGGTAGCCTGGAAAATGATATGCGAATGGCATGAATGCTCACACACTTAAATCTAACTTTGTGGATAGTCACAAATATTTGCAATGACTTGGCACCCTTCATTGACACATATCAGCACTTCTAAACGTAAACCGTAACGAACCAGGCAGAATTGACAGTGCAGAGAACTCCCCACTTTTTCCAGGGTGTATGCCAAGAAGTATGCCTTTGTTTTTTGATCCTGCAATCTGGGCTCTTACGGTAGATAGGCATTTGTTTACTTTGTTTTTAAGTCTTCTTTTAACTATGCCAGTGCCCACCTTGCTGTACGTCACTACATTGATACCTCAAATTCATCACCCCTTCTTTTGATCAGCATGTACTATGGCTAATTATGATTTTGCTGCTGGCTTTTTTGTCAATGCTTTAAGGACCTTTGTTGCTTGGAATATTCCTTTGTATTGCATTGCGATTGCATATGTATTGTTCATATCCCTGGTAGCTAAGGCACCGAAGTACTTTTGCAGAAGGTAACACACTTCTCTATGAGAGTTCATTGGAGGGCATAGTGTGTGTCTGTTTTGTTGCCTCTATTAGTAGTGCTTTGATGCTGTGTGTGACGACCACAGGTGTGCTTTTATGATTTGTTGCTGCACTCTGGCAATTCATTAAGCAAAGAATAGAGAGAGAGGACTTTTTCACATGAAGGAGCACAAAGTCTGTGAGTGCAGTGTGGGAAATGTTTTTTGTACTTTATGAGTAGCTTTACTTTGTCTACATATTTGTTGATTAGGATTTGTATCGTTTAGGAGATAAGTGTGAGAACCCCAATAGATACCTGACATGGAGTCATTTGTTTACACAACATTGAGCAAGGAGCATATGAAGTAGACCGAGGTGAAGAGTGGTACGCATGGGAGGTGCCACCTTCAATCGATTAAACTATGTGGAGTGAACCTGAAACAGAAGTGACAGAGAAATAACTCGTAGGAATGGACATCATTTAGACGTTCATGATATATTATCTGAAGAGTCCACCCAGAAGTGATAGAAAGGCACACATAAGAATGGGTGTTATACAACCAGCCATTGTATATATTCTGATGAGTTCACTGTAGAATGTCATAGAAAGAATCCATAGTGTATGCCTAAGGAGTGATCCAATTCGCTGCAGAGAAGCTGCCCATAGGAATGGGCATCATATTACCAGCCAAGGTGTATGCTTGCGGTGTCCACGAGGAATGGCAAAGGAGCAACTATAAAACATCCAGCCATGTTGTAGCCTGAGACGTTCGTCTTGAGCAGTAAATGGGTAACCCATAAAAAAGGCAGTAAACAATCCTCCATGGTACATGCTAAGAACAATTCTGGCAGAGTGCACACCTTGAGAAAGTGAATGAGTTCCCTAAACGACACATTGGTAAATTGGGTGACAAACTGTTAACTTTCATTTAAGTTGAAATAAAAGCTCACAAATATTTTTGATTTGGTGCCCTCAGAATTCTTTTTTGCTAGAAACGTATGCAACAACTACACCAAGAGGGTGTTGCCGCTAAAAGAGGCCCTCCAGTGCAGGGCCCAATGTCAAATTACCCATGCTTGTCATAATAGGGAAAAGGCATGTGCTATAATCTGTTGTTAGTTGTAATTAATCCTCTCCATAGATTCTCTGTTCCCTGCTGCTCAGCCAGTGTGTGATGTCATTGAATGTTGATGAGTGCCTGGAGGAGGGTCAGTTAGAGTGGGCTGAACAGTGAGGATGCTGCTCTTGGTGGGGTATTTACTATATAACCTGTAACCTATGCTATAATGTCTTCAATAAACCTACAGATTGCTAATGTACATGATCTGGCTACCTGATTCCTGCCTACAGGGGAGTATCTTTCGATTAAAACACTACTGGCGATCCGGAAAGTAACCTACACATAATGAAACTCATGAAACAAAGAAGTGAAGTAACATTGAAGGCGCAGGAGAGGTAAAGAGATTTAAGAAGAGGACAAGTAGGCTCCCTGAAACCCACCAGTGTCTTTTCCATCAGACAGCCTGCAGACTAAGAGAGTGGTCTACTTGACTGTACACAGATGAACATAGGCGCTGCCAATCAGCCACTGTTTTTGAGCCAGTCCTGCTGTGCCTGTGTCGGATGCGTATCTAATTGGTTTGATCTTAAAGGGACTACGAATACTGAAGAAGTGGCCTGCTGAACTTTGCATTTACTTAGCTGGACAACATACAAAGTTGCTCTAATCTGTGGAGTAGAGTGGTTTGCAGTCAGCATTCTAGGAGGTGAGTTAATTTGGCCGCGAGTTTAACAGTATAACAGAGGAGGGTAGCGTGTGACACCTAATTTGGGAGGCTGGCTCGTACAGCGTGTTGTTGTTAGCGCTAAGACTGAGTGTTTACCATTGATTTACTGTGAGCCCAGGCATGCAAATGACTTAATGTACTGTTATTTGGAGGCGTGGACCGTCACCTAATACGTGTATTGTCATGGGAACATGTTTGCTCATGCACACGTAGAAAGAGCGATCAGAGCGTGTCATCTGATGAAGGCAGCGTGTGTGATCAAGGGCTCGTCATCAGCTAAGAAGGGAGATTTACCCCATGATGTCATCGTGGAGACACGAGCAATTGGATATAAACTCTATCCTTTCGTCTTCGGTGAGAAATCCAAACGCGAGTTCCTAGGCTGTAGGGAACCGAATCCTGTCCTTGCCCACGTTGTGATCAGTGTAGCCTGGGAATACCTCAGAGCGACAATCGACGTTGCAGCTAAAGACTAGAGTGCATTTCAACTGTGAGTCAACGCGATGCGGGAGTCATTGGCAGCAGCATCATCCTAGTTTTTGATTGCAGGAAAGTGGCGTATGGCGTTATTTGAAGCCAAACTGCACCGCCGGATTAAAATAAGGACAAGTTAAACTGTTTAAATACATTGGGGTCTCCCTGATACATTTACGGTGTGACTTTGAACTGAGCACCTAGAGAATTGTGATGGGACTTTAAGTATTGAATCTACGCCAGGGTTTTGTGTGTATTTCGGGTGAGATGTCCCTTAGCAAAGTGGAGAACTTTGTGTTCCCTGCCATACTTTTTTTTTGTCATGCTGATTTTGCTGCCACAGTATGTTTTTTTTAGTTCCAGTTTGAGTGATTTTGTTAGTTGAATGTTTTAAATATGTGTTGCATGCAATGGGAGTGTGCAGTTGAGGGCATGTATATTTCCTTGGTCCTGCCAATATGCATGAGTGTGCAGTAGCGGGTGCGTTAATTGTATGTCCCTGGTTAGGTGAGTGTGCACGGCAGTGTGGCAAGTGGTGAAGGTTTTGTTATTTGACCTGCCTGAATAATTTACAGGGTTGAACCACTTGTAGGACTTATCTAAGCCAGAGTCCTGTACTGCTCTGTTGTGTTTCCATTAGCCCTGTTGTAGTTTTATTATTTTTCTAAGGGAAGGGATGTGTTATTACCTGCTGTTAGTTGTAATGCACCTTCTCCTTAGATTCTCTGTTTCCTGCTGCTCAGCCAGTGTGTGATGTCATGGAATGTTGATGAGTGCCTGGAGGAGGGTCAGTTAGAGTGGGCTGAGCAGTGAGGATGCTGCTCCTGGTGGGGTATTTTCTATGTAACTTGTAATGTAAGCTATAACTTCTTCGATAAACCTGCAGCTTGTTAATCTACATGAACTGCCTACATGACTCCTTCCTATAAGAGGATATCTTTCAGTTACGACACTTCGCTTATTTGGCTGCTTTTGGGGAAGAGGAGGTTACACAAATGTAAAAAAAAATCAAACACCGCAAGGTCACCTTTTTCTACCATCTCAGATAAGCCGTTACTTCTATTGTTGAATGAGAAGGTTCATTGAAAGTCAATATGATTACATGTGCTAAGTTTAAATGTAGGCGATGCTTTGCAATACATTTTACCTTGTGAAACATGAGAACCTCATTCATGATATATATACACAGCGTATCATTGACAGACTGCTTATGCAATGGGAGCTTGGACTGAGTGAGTGGAAAATAAACGCCTCTGCTCTGATGTATTTATTTTGTCTCAGTGCTTGGATTTCCAGCACTTTTTAATCTGCCTTTATTCTCACATTTTCATTGCGTTCCCTCTCACCACCCACCAGGTAGCATTAAAGTGGTGAAAAAGATGTGCTTAATATATTCTTGAAGGAATTAGTGCACTTGGTTTGCACTACTTGTGTGATGTGCATAGGTGCACACTGTGCGCCTCGGTCTAGTCAGACTGTACCTAGGTGCCTTTTATCGTTTGGTCAGTTAAGGTAATAAACCTGAAAGTAAGGACCAAAGTGCCAGCAAGCGTAAGAAGCTGATGGTGAAAATAGCTCATGATATGTTACGCACTCAGACTTATCCAGTGGAGGAGCTGTATGACTGATGTTTTATTCTGCATCTCAATGGAGGTCTTTTTGTAATGGCATTCCTTGCAAGTGTATGTGTGTTTATTGTAAGCCCTGGTTCTTATTTCAGACCTACACTTCAGAAGTTATAGATAGCACAGCATAAATGAACAATTACTGCAATAATCAGCAAAATCTCTTTGTATTAAGAGCATGTTTTATTAGAACACTTAAAACACCAAAGTTTTAACAAGTATAAACACCTATCAAAACTTTACAAAGTCTGCGTACTTGGAAGATGTCTTTGGATACACCTGCTAATTTAAAAACTGTTCAGAATGCTACTTATTGCCATTTAGCTTTGACTTCCTATTTGTTCTGGCCTGACTTGACAGCGCAGTTGTCGCCAGACAATGATGTGAGTTCCACTAGAGAGGGACTTTGGCTCCGTCCACATGCTGGGAACCAGGAGTACATGTTTTGATTGGGCAGGAGTTGTGTGCTTCAACAAAAATGTACATGCCCTCCACACAGCTGTGATCCTTTTTTTAATTTGTCCATCTGCCAGAGGTTGACCTTTCAGGGGCACTCATTACTTTGTAATGCTAATAAAGTTTCTAAGATAACTAGATAATTGATGGTGTTTTTCTTTGGCTGCAGCACAGATGGTAGGAGAGCAGTCATTAACCTACATGGGTTTTTAGGCCTGGCTTGATAGTGCATCTGTCTCCTGACCTTTGACCTTACACCAATATTATTCTATATTTCTTTGCTTCCACCCAAATACATATCTATTTACATGCTATGTACTTGGAATTCTCCACATTACCATACAACATGCCAGGCCGATTGGCATTGCCAATGCTTATTATAATAAAGGTGGCATCACACTGCGAAATAGCAGCAATAATTCTTAATCAAAAGTATGAAATTAAAGCACTCTAGGAAAATTAAACGTAATAATACCTAATAGCAATTGAGCTTCCCTCCTATCTAGCAATCACTCATTCAGTCTTTCTTAGAATATTGTAAGCAGATACGTAAATTTATACCAAGCTGTAAAGCATTATCCTATAATTTCCAGCAGAACGAATCTCCTTTTAAAGAGACAGACTATATACTGAGTCAACTTGTTGCGTGAAAACATAGTAAGGACTCTTCTACTGGAAGACATACATGACCTGCACCAGACAAACCCTGTGGGGAAAATGTAGAGGCCATTTTGGTATGATAATAAACTCTGTAATCAACATAAGATTCTACAATTTGAGAGAGGACTGTTTCTTCAAAATCTTAATCGACTTGAAAAGTTTTTAAAGTACACTTTACTCAACACTTACTGTCTCTTTTGAGGACCTGTTTGAAAAACATTAGCAACATCATTACCACTATGGTGCAGAACACATGGCTCAGTATTGCTCGCCCTCAGGGCAAGGAGTTGATGTGAATCAGCATTAGTGTCCTTGACTACAGAGGGCCTACCAACAGGTAAGCACGTCCCGAGTCCCTTGTGTCGGGTCTAACCCACACAGCCTAATGGAGTGTGGTGTGAAGGGAGCTGTTGTGCTTGCAGATGAGCTAATTTGAAGCTTTACTTCACTGCCCCTTATGCGAACATGACTGTAAAAGGGCTAAATGCTGTCAGTCAGTTTTACTGACTCTCTAATCATCCAATGATTGTCCTATGGGCTGTTCCAAAAATGTGACTGACGCTGTGTGAATAAATCAAAAGTTAAAAAGGGCTTAGCCCATGCCTTACTCTCTCACTCTCTCTCTCTCTCTCTCTCTCTCTCTCTCTCTCTCTCTATATATATATATATATATATATATATATATATATATATATATTTACTACTATTATAAAGAGAGAACACAAACCTTTTGGCAAGGTAAACTCGGGAACCACAGTGCCAATCCACACACCCAATGCATTGTTGTAATCCTCAGGGTGTGCAGATGGACATAGGCTATAGAAAATTTTAAAAAAACGTAAATTTAAAAATATAACTTAAAAAAAAAGTAGTGCATTGAATGTAGCGCCGGCCGCGACGCTGACGGCCACAACGTAGCGCTGGCCGCAACGTACGTGATGACGAGGAGGAGCGGCGGTGAAGTGAGGAGCTCGGGTAGGAGCGGCGGCTCAGGTAAGGCTCTGGGACACGGGACGGGAGGGAGCCGGTGCGGGATGTTGGCCCGGAACAACTGCGGTAAGGCTCTGGGTCTGAGGGCAGCATTTCAGGCTTGCGTGCACTCCCGCCCCGGCCCCCGCCCGCCACAACATTGTCCGGGACACAGACAATGTTGTGGCGGGCGGGGGCCGGGGCCCCCTTCTGTCCCGGGCAACGCTGGGGCGGGCTGCTAATATATATATATGTGTATATATATATATATATATATATATATATATATATATATATATATATACTGCTTGTCGGAGGTCTCAATGTGTGACCGGCACTCCAGCTTGAGCAATGGCTGAAGGGTGGTGAAACAAAAACCCCTTCTGTATGCAATATGTATCAATTTAGTGTATAGTATTCATTACAGAAGTCTGGAGAGACAGCTAACGCCATCTCTATTCCCTGACCATATAAATAATGGTTAATGAGTGAGTGATTTGAATATCTTTTAATAATTCATCTGTTGAAATTAGGATATGTGATTTCCAGAAGGATGGACATGCAAGAAAAAGGATACATAGAGACATAAAGGACATTTGTGAGTCCGAGAACCCACTCCACATTTACTGCATTTGTAGATTTTTGCCTGTTTACAATTGTTCAGAAAAGTTGCTAGTGTAATGATCAGATCTACTAATATCACTTATTGATATCAGTTCTCATTCTAGATTTGCCAATATTGAGCTCAAGTAGATTTTCATTCTTAAACTGTAGTTATTTAGTTACTTTGTATACATAAGGAAGGCAAGTTGCTTTTCTACCCTGAGAAGGATGATGGGGAACCATCTCAAATGTATATACTTGTTGAGTATGTCTTCTTCGTCGTTACTGTTCCATGTTGTTTACAAATGGAGAATATTTCAGCTATTGATGTTAACAGTGAACAGATTTGTCTTAGAATGTTTTTAAAAGATACATGTATTTTAACTTAGATTCTTTGTTTTAGGTTCCTTGTGGTCTTTAGTTGGAGCAATGCTTTATGCTGTCTACATTGTAATGATTAAGAGGAAAGTAGACCGAGAAGATAAGTTGGACATACCAATGTTCTTTGGTAAGAATAATAGTCTTGTAAATGTATATCCTGTATCTCAAAGAAGTGTTTTTGTGTTGCATTTATATCAATACAAGTCCAAAAGTATGTCAAACAGATCACATCACAAATATTGCATCAAAATAAAATGAACTAGTTCAGAAAGGATAATATCTGAACAAAAAATGGAGCGAAATTCCTCACCTATCCGTCTTAAGAGTATTTTGATGTGATATAAATGGTCTAAATGAAATAAAAATGACTAGATGAAATGCAGAGCCCATAGTCCAGGGATCCTGCTCACAGATATCGTAAAGATGTATGATGGTTCAGCTGCCACTGTGCTACATTCTGACGGATTGCGTTCTTTCCTCTCCGAGGTTGTATGCCTAATGTGAAAACCCCCTTAAACCTTTTCTTTTCAGAAAGGAAATAATAACTAGCATTTGCAATGCAATAGGTCTCACGTTTACAAGAGTTTGAGGTATTGGCATTGTATATGGCAATGCCTTTTATTTGTGTTTTGAAAACCTGCAAGCGGTGTGTACATACGTAATTTGTCCTTATAGTCATTGCTTATGAGAAGTAGGGCTGGCAGTAACTGCACCTCTTTTGCTGCCACGCTTGCTTCTGGCAAGCAAGGACTATAAGCAAAAAACTGCATGTTTACTCACCGCTTACAGGTTTTCAAAACATTTAAATATTAGGCATTTTTATTTACAATGACAATAGCTCAAACTCTCGCAAATTGCGAGACCTATAGCATTGCAAATGCTTGTACTATCTCACCACTAAGTGTTGCCCTGTCCCACACTTTTGTAATGCAGTTTACCCAGCATTCTAAAAAAGTGGCTCTTGATTGGTGGAACTAAGAATCAAAACGCTCTCTTTATAGGATCGATTATTTATATTGTATTGGTATTAATGAACTGCCTTCATTAAGATTACGTACCAAATAAAAGTTTAAAGTTTGAACGACAAAACAATAAAAAAGAGAAAGAACCCTAGTAAGGTCCCGGAATCATTGTGATATATAAAAATGATAAAGTACCGCCATAAATTACAGAAGCAACAACATAAAATCCAAAACAATGAACTTTTTTTGTGAATCCACAGTATATGCTTCTTTATATTGCTCTCCTCCAGTCTTCAATGCATCAGGACAGCTGACCCATACCACCGGGTGAGGACTCACATAAACGATCAAACCAAGCAAAGTTTCCCTAAATATAAGGGGGCTTTTCTCCACATATTATCTGCCCATATTAATGCACATATCCCTTAAGATTTAGTTTGGGAGATTGGTAGGTAAGTTTCTTCTAAACATTTCATGCATCAAATACCTTAAATTCTGCAGCCAAATTCACAAACGTTTCGAGGAGCGCCAACAAATTGTAAGGGAAATTCTCATTCTAAATCAAGCAAAGCAGAGCAGGGGTAACTCTAAGCAAACTGGACCAGTGAATACAGAAATTCAAACCCTCTGTCGGCATTTAGAAATGTACGATTGAGGCCGGGATTGAGGCTTTCCTGAGAGGCAGCTGCAAACGGGAAGAGGCTCCTCCTTGAGGAATACTATTTGTTCGAGTCATATGAGCTGCAGATTACACACTGTGCATAGATGGCCACCTAGTGTTGGGCCCGGATGTTTGCAGTTGGTTTTTGTCCTGGAAAGTCTTTGGAAGTCACAGGATAGGTGACTCCTCCTTTGGATCATACTGCGCATGGGCATCAGCTCCATCCCCAGATTGTTTTTATCCGCCTCCGGGCTTGGATGTGTTTCCTGCGCTCCATGTTGGAACCGATTTCCTCTGGCGCGCAATCATCACAACTTCTTAGATACCGTTTCAAACGCGTTTCCAGTCGACGCTAATCTCTAATTCCAAAGTCTTCGATTCCGGTCGTCGCTGAAGGCCTTCGGGCCCACCTAGGCCTCGACTCGCAGCTCATGAAAAGGAAGCCATTTAAAAAGTGTCCTCAATGTGGGTCGAAGTTTCTCCACACCGATCTACATGAGGTGTGTAACCTTTGCCTCTCATGGGAGCACAAGGCCAGAGACTGTTCGGCTTGTGCCTCTTTCCGCTCCCTAAAAGACAATTCGGTACCAACGAGCTCGAAGAACAATGGCTCGCTCGTCAGCTTCGATCTCAGACGACATCTTCCAAGAAGGCGTTGACGTCCCAGAACAGGAGCAAGAACACGGAGTCGACAGCAACTCCGAGGCAGAAGATTCTGAAGTCGAGGACATCACTCCGGCACAGAGGGTCGTAAGTAAGAACGTCGACCCCGACCCTGCCTCCACACCTTCCAAAAAGGCTTCGGTCACACCCTCGCCCTCGGGTGCACACCGAGACAGTGCTTCCCATGCCCCGCATTCGAGCTGGGCAAAGAAGCCTACCAAGCTTTCAGGCGAATCCAGCTTGAGTCAGCCTGCCTCCGGTGCCGGTGCACACCAACCGGCACCGAAAAATACACCATCTTCTACCTACCACACCGGCACCGAAAACTAGTGCACCCTCCTCGGCAACAAAACCACACTCGGCCGACTCCCATGCTTCGGAGTGGAAAGACCCCTCGGAGCCGAAAAAACATTCGGACCCGAAAAAACCATTGGAGCCGAAAAAAACATCTGAGCCGACAAAACCTTCGGAGCCAAAAACTTCATTGGAACCGAAAAAACATCAGAACCAAAAAAGGCTCGATCGGCTAAAGACACTGTCCAACAGCAAGTTCCAAAGCCGAAAGATGCTCAACCATCAACACCAAAGGATCGGCCTCCTGCAGAGGAATTATTTCATCCAGACCCTGCACAAAAGACTTTAGTAAAAGATCCAAAGACTGGTCGACTAACTTGAAGTTCTAAAAAACAACCTGTATACACGCCTACACCTTCTCCTCATCCTAAAAAGGACATTGCAACCTCTCCTCTAAGAATACCTTCTCCTCTTCCTTCCTCTCCTCTTCCTCATATACCCTCACCGCCTACTCCCCTGCCACATCACTCCTCTATACCAGATGATGATAACCGGGATGACGCCTCTAATGACACTGAAGGTAGTGCAAATAGTGAGCCACCAGATCCTTCTAGTCCTCCAGGCTCACCTGACCCTTGGGATGATTATAGCACCATAGACGTCCCTAATGTCCCTCAAAATGACATATATCCCTCTATGCCTTCCCCACCAGAAGACACTATGGGGTTTAATCAACTAGTACAAAGGGCTGCAAAATACCATGGGGTAGACCTACATACTGATCCCGTAGACGAAGACTTCCTAATGGATACCTTTGACAACGCACAAAGATCCACGTCAATTTTACACATGCTTAAAGGGGTTATTAAGCATGCTCCAGAAGTCTTCAAAGACCCAGTGAGAGCTCGAATCATTAACCCACGAATCGAGAAAAAATATAAAGCTGCCCCTTCAGATCCAGTCTACAATAAAGGGCCTGCACCATTTGACTCCCCTGTAGTATCTAATGCACGCAAGAGAGCAAATTCGCAAACATCAGGCTAAGCTCCTCCACCAGATAGAGTCTAAGCTCCTTGCCGCATCAGGTAAAAGAATCGCGTCCCAGGCAACAAACATATGCCGTATTGCCAATACCCAAGCATTATTAGCAAGATACGACAGGGCGCATTATGATGAATTAGAATCAATAATGCAGCACCTTCCCGACAAATACAAAACCAGGGCAAATGAGCTTATACAAGAGGGTAAACACATCACAAATACCTCTATTCGTTGTGCACTAGATGCAGCAGGCACTGCCTCAAGGGCAATCAATACCAGTATATTATTACGTAGACACGCTTGGCTACGCATCTCAGGGTTCAAGCCTGAAGTACCAAGTGCCATACTCAACCAACCTTTTGATGAGCAACACTTATTTGGGCCTACTGTGGACGTATCCCTTGAAAAAGTGAAAAAAGATACGGACACAGCCAAATCTATGGGAGCCTTGCAGTCGCAAGCTCCCAGACACTCCTTTCGCCGCTCATCTTACAGAGGCACCAACAGGGGATACTCTTCAGACATCCCCCCAACTTCGTACAAAGCCCCCACACAATCCACCTATAGTAGGTGCTACCAAAGAGGCGGTTACTGAGGTAACAACAAAAAGGGCAGAGGCAAAACAAACAACTCCTGCTCTGCCTCCACCCCTGCCCAATGACTTCCCTCCCCTTCCCCCACCACATTCCACTCCAGTCGGGAGAAGGCTACAACAATACCTGCCAGCCTGGACAAACATCACATCAGACAGGTGGGTGCAGCAAATAATTCAGTCAGGTTACTGTCTAGAACGAACATCTACCCCCCCAAACATACCACTCAAACAGCGTCCAATGTCACAAGAACATTTGATACTGCTCAGACAAGAGGTAATATCTCTCCTCCAGAAAAATGCAATAGAATTAGTTCCACTGCATCAGCAAAACAGAGGAGTGTACTCCCTGTTCTTTCTAATTCCAACGAAGGACGGATCTCTAAGACCTATTCTAAACCTCAGACCCTTAAACCTGTACATACAATCAGACCACTTTCATATGGTCACACTCCAGCAGGTCCTTCCTCTACTGTTACAAAAGGACTTCCTTGCCACTATAGATCTCGAGGACGCCTATTTCCACATTCCTATCCACAGAGCGCACAGAAAGTACCTCAGATTTGTGCTAGACGGTCAGCACTATCAATTCAAAGTACTCCTATTCGGAGTCACAACAGCGCCAAGGGTGTGTACCAAATGCCTAGCAGTAGTAGCAGCACACCTAAGGAGACAGCATATTCACGTCTTCCCATATCTAGACGACTGGCTCATAAAAGCCAGCTCATACACACAGTGTGTACAAAACACACACACCACTATTCAACTACTGCACAACCTGGGCTTCACAGTAAACCACACCAAGTCCCATCTGCAACTATCCCATGTACAACAATATCTTGGTGCCACAATAAACAGCAAATTAGCACTAGCTTATCCTTCTCCCGCCAGGATAACAAGTGTACAAACTCTTCTAACAAAATTCCAACCGCAACACTCCCTTCCAGCTCGAGTGTTCATGCAGCTCATAGGAATGATGGCATCTTGCATATTCATAGTACCTCATGCAAGACTACAAATGCGTCCACTTCAGGAGTGCTTAGCACGTCAGTGGAACCAGGCTCAAGGTCAATTGACAGACCTAGTGTTGGTAGACAGCCGGACTCCTCGCTCTCTGCAATGGTGGAACACCAAAAATCTTTCCAAGGGCCGACCGTTCCTAGAGCCAGTTCATCAAATAGTCATGACAGCGTACGCATCGCTCTCCGGCTGGGGAGCTCACCTACTGCCTCACACCATGCAAGGCAGGTGGACACTGCAACAAAAGTTACTCCAAATCAACCACTTGGAGTTACTAGCTATATTTCTAGCCCTAAAAGCATTCCAAAAGCAAGTATCAAACAAGGCTGTCTTAGTCCGCACAGACAATATGACAGCCATGTACTACATAAACAAACAAGGGGGGACACACTCTCTGCAGCTCTCTCAGTTAGCACAGCAGGTATGGAGATGGGATATACCGCTAAACATCTTTCTCTTAGCCCAACATGTTCCAGGAGTACAAAACACCATAGCAGATCTACTAAGTCGGCAGACACAGCAGATCCACGAGAGGGAACTTCATCTACAAGTTCTTCGACCATTCTTTCAACTGTGGGGACAACCTCAGATAGACCTCTTCGCCACCCAAGAAAATGAAAAATGCCTTAACTTCGCCGCCAGGTATCCACACCCGCGTTCCAAAGGCAATGCGATATGGATGAACTGGTCCGGCAAATTTGCGTACGCCTTTCCATCTCTCCCACTAATTCAACTAGTGGTAAGCAAACTACAACATTATTCCCTGACACTCATTCTAGTGGCTCCAACTTAGGCCAGACAGCCGTGGTACACCACACTGCTACAACTTTCTGTGGTACCACACCAAAAACTATACCTGTCTCCACACCTACTAACGCAGAACCATGGAGAGATCAGACACCCGGACCCAGCTCAGCTCAACCTAGCGATCTGGTTCCTGAAGTCATAGAGTTTGGTTACCTCAACCTTCCTCCTGACTGTATGAATGTTATTAAAGAGGCTAGCCGTCCCCCTACTTGAGAATGCTATGCAGCTAAGTGGAAACGATTTGTAATATACTGTCAAAACAACCAAATCAATCCCTTAGATGGGTCTATTCAACACATCATAGGATACTTACTACACCTCCAAATATGTAACTTGGCATACACGTCTTTTAGACTGCACCTTGCTGCCATTGCAGCATACTTACAAAATAGACAACATCTACCACTCTTTAGAGTACCTGCCATAAAAACCTTTATGGAGGGCCTCAAAATAATAATTCCACCCAGAACACCACCTTCACCAGTGTGGAATTTAAACATTGTTCTCACACGGTTAATGGGACCACCCTTTGAACCATTACATAAATGTGAACTGCAGTTCCTAACTTGGAAAGTAGCTGTCCTAGTAGCTATTACGTCTCTAAAAAGAGTTAGTGAGCTACAACCATTCACCATTCAAGAACCTTTTCTACAAATGCACCATAATAAAGTGGTTCTTTGTACTAATCCTAAATTCCTCCCAAAAGTCATTTTGCCCTTCCATCTCAATCGATCTGTAGAGCTGCCTGTATTCTTCTCGCAGCCGCAAACAGTTGCAGAAAGAGCTCTGCAAACCTAAGGTGTAAAAAGAGCATTGCTTTACTACATCGAAAGGACACAAAATTTTCGCAAAACAAAACAACTTTTTGTGTCTTTTTCACCACCACATAAGGGTAACCCCATATCAGAATCGAGGATAGCTAGGTAGATTGTCAAATGCATACAAATTTGCTACCACAAAGCTAAACGTACGTTATCTATTCCCCCTAAAGCCCATTCTACAAGGAAAATTGGGGCTTCAATGGCATTTCTAGGGAACATTCCCTTAGATGACATTTGTAAAGCAGCTACATGGTCTACACCGCACACATTCGCAAAACATTATTGTGTAGATGTGCAAACCAAACAATAAGCTACTGTGGGCCAGGCTGTACTCAAAACACTGTTTCAAATCACTGCAACAGATACTCGTGGTCGCCGCTAAATGTGGGTACTGCTATACAATCTATGCACAGTGTGTAATCTGCAGCTCATATGCCTCGAACGGAAAATGCTACTTACCAGTATGCATCTGTTCTTGGCATGTAGAGCTGCAGAGTTACACACACCCACCCGCGTCCACGGCTACCTTTATCTGTTCCAGTACTATCTTAATTAGATACAGCTTACATAGACATCCTTACTTTCTTGCAAACTCCATCACTTCCCTAATGGCGAAAAACAATCTGGGGATGGAGCCGATGCCTATGTGCAGTATGATCCAAAGGAGGAGTCACCTATCCCGTGACTTCCAAAGACTTTCCAGGACAAAAACAAACTGCAAACCTCCGGGCCCAACACTAGGGGGCCATCTATGCACAGTGTGTAACTCTGCAGCTCTACATGCCAAGAACCGAAGCATTTTCCTTTTCTTGGAGAAAGAAAAAAGTTAAGAATTAAATGTGCTAATGTAATTTTGTGTTGCCTTTCCCTATGCAACATATTAAATCCGTTCAAAATTCCATATACTGAAATATAAGCCTGAAAAAATCATACTATTGTAAAAAAGTTTAAAACGTTAGAAATGTCTTAAATGGATACCGCAACGAAGCAGAGCAAGTAAAAGAAAAACGCACTTGCTCTGCTTCGTGGCTGTATGCATTTTAAACATGCACACTTTTGTTGTGGTATGTATTTTAAACATGTAAACACCTTATTTTATAATAAAATACCCCTGTGGAATGGTGATTGAGGAGAAATGAGGCTGCTACACTGCAGGGTTTATGGAACCAGACTAGGCAGCCCTAACCATCCAGCTGGCAGACACTGCTCTCAAAAGACGTCTGTTCAGCCGGCTCCCCCCTGCCACCAAATCGAAGGTCTCCTCCAGGGTGAAAAACAAACAAACCATGAGCTGCTGTTTTAAATCCAGCAGAAATCCGATACGGTAGTGGGCAGCAGCCCTTGTCTGCGGTAAGCCAATAGCGTGGCTTATGCACACACTGAATCGTCTCGTGAGCGTCCTGTCTCTTGAAGTAGAACAAGCATTGGTCAATGCAAGAAAATATGCTACAGCCAATAGAACTGGAGGAAAAGTAATTGGCAACACAGTAGACAATGAAAAGCCAGGAAAGAGAGGGGCCGGATGTAAACCCTTTGCAGGCCATACCTAAAAAAACAAGCCAATCCCCCTTAAAAGGAAGCCCAGGCAAAGCAAATATCCTACTAGAAAACCCCCAACTAATGGTGGAGATTGATAAGTGCAAAAAGCTGAATTAAAAAAATAAAAGCAACAGAGCAGAAGCCAGGGGAGACAGCAGTAAAAGGCAGCAGTAACACAACTGTGGCATTAAGAGGAAGTGGGAAGAAGAAAGCTTTATTTGAATAAAAGTAGCTAGGGCGCTGTGGGGAGTGGGGTCGGGAGAATGAGAGTCGCCACAAATTGGAGTCTATGTTTAACCGTTTTTTTATTCGGTTTGACAGTATCGGGGTAGTCTCAAGGGGGGGTTCAATAACACAATGTCCAGTAGGGTACACAACACAAGCTTGGAATCTCTCCGTTGGTGGATTTCCGGGGTCTTCGGTTCCCGTCTTGACTTAACCAGAGATGGTCGCTGGTCCGGAGATAAGCTTGGGAAAAGGAAAAGAAAAGCAGCCACGTTAGGGGCTGGGGTCGATATGTACAACAGATGAGAGGAGGGTAGGGTAGTGAGGGATCACCAGGGTGCTACCACCATCTATAGCAGTCTGTAAGTGTAGACGGACGGCAGGGTACGGCGACAGTGACCACCCTCAGGCTACCCCGTCCCACCCCGTGATTTAAACAATCCATGAAAACGCCCTCGTACCTTGCGGAGCCACACTTCTCCCCTGGAAGTGTGGCGGGCGGCTCGTGGTAACGTTGGCCTCCTTGCTTGTCGAGTCTCTGCTCCAGGGGTCCCAGAAGCGGTTCTACGGTACTTCCTCCTTCTTCGTCCTTGGCGTTCTCCTCGTGCGTCGGCTGGCGTCCCAGAAGTTCCGCGCCGACAATCCAAGACGAGGCTTCCTTAAAGGCCCCCAGCTCGTCCGATTGGATAGTTGCAGGTGACGTCCGTTCACCTGATTGGTCGACTGCTGGAGATGCCGGAGAACACGCCCCCAGCATCAGAGAAGGCAGATGCAGTGACAGGAGTACTGAAGGCAGAGTCGGAGAAACCCAGGAAACGTCCAAAGGATCCTGCGGACGGGGTGGAAAGGAAGAAACGTTAGCAGGTACACCCCGTCCGTCCGAGTCAGGGAGCTCATCCAAGTCAGGGAGCTCGGCTTCGTGACAGGCGCTGAAGCTAAACGCACACAATTAGTAACAGAACAGGACACCAAGAAAAAAATTGTCCTCCAAAGAACAGATAAAGAACTATAGCGGAATGAGACTGTACCAAGTCCCTACTCTGTGGGAGGAACAGAAGAGTGAAAGGAGGGACAAAAAGGTGGGACGGACCACTAGCAAGCAAGGATTTTTAAAGGACATTGACATAGGCAAATCAAAAGCAATGGTAAGAAAGGGGGTGGACTTAAAGCCCACTGACTGATTACAGCAGGTCTCGAAGAGACAGCGCATTCGCTGTCTAGCTTGACCTAAAAAGGGGCTGGGCAGCAATGTTGTTGAGTACTGCGTGTGGGAGGGTTCAGTGTATGAGTGGCACTCCAACTTGAGCAGTGGCCGAAGGGGGCGGAACTAAAGCCCTCTTTATGTTTGTGATATATATTATTATTGTGTATATTATTCATTACATAAGTCTGGATAGACAGATAAATCTTTCTCTAGCCTCAAACCTAACAAATCATAGTTTTAAGTGCGTGATTGGATAAACTGTTCAATACATTAATTGAAAGAGCTATGAGTGACTAATGTTGCTGTTCACAAGAGATGTGATTTTCAGAATGATGGTCAAGCAAGAAAAATGATACATGGAGAGCCCGTATTCTTTACCGGTCTGCTGTCAGTTTTACCGCCCGGGGACACTGCTGCAAGGGCCGTGAAGAGATCCGATCCCTGCTATTGCCGCCGGGGAGGACTTTATTTACCGGCAGCCTTTGCGGCGCGCATGCCGCGTACCGCCGTCTGCAGTGCCAGGAGGCGTAGAAAAGGGGGCTAGGGCTCCCGTGGGGCGGGAGCCTGTATTCTTTACTGGTCTGCTGTCAGTTTTACTGCCCGGGGACACTGCTGCAAGGGCTGTGAAGATGCCCGATCCCTGCTATTGCCACAGGGGAGTACTTCATTTACCGGCAGCCTTTGCGGCGAGCACGCCGCGTACCGCCGTCTGCAGCGCCAGGAGGCGTAGAAATGGGGGCCAGGGCTCCCGCAGCGCGGGATGTGTGCTGGCGGCACCCGGGCGGTCCATCAAGGGCCGGATAAGGCTGGGCCGGGCCGGGCCCACCCTCTTGGTTCCCTCTTGTAATAACTTATGGTGAGACTTTTTGTGGTCTGGACTCTTGATTTGTTGACCTTTTGAGTGGGATGTCTGCAGAGGTGTGTTGCAGCCCATTTAGCGGAGTTTAGGCTTATATTTTAGGTAGTCTGGCATTGTATTAGAGTTGAGTCTATTAGTGTTTTGGCTTTCATCTTCAGCAGGTGCAGGGAGGTATACCCCGAGTGTGCATTATGGTGAGAAGACTCAAGTATGCCAAGAGGGGGCAAGGGTTGGCACTAGGGCTAATGTTACAACTATGGATGACTTCTTGATAAGAGCTGCTTCTGTCTTCGATAGGGAAATTGAAATAGTAAATAGGCGTTTGTCTAGATCGCCCTCTAAAGGTGCATTGTCTCTTATGGGCGGGCCATTACTTCTTTAAGGGAGAACCAGATTGATTCCCTGGGTACCCTATCATCCCCTGGGTCGAGCGATAACTACCAGATAATTGAAGTTCAATCACATAGGCAGGGTTCTCCTCGCAGAGTACTTTCTCCCACTGTAATTATTGCAAACAAAGAGAGTGCTGCATCCGCTCTCACGCTGGGGTCTGAGGACCCTGATGGCACTTTGAATCATGTGCCTCGGGAAACACCCGGTAATGCGGACCCCTTCCGAAATATTAAGGGGGCCCTCAGGTCTAGCGGCAGTGCTAAAAGGAAGTCTAAGCCATTAGATAGACAGGCCAAAAAAATCAATTTAAATGTACCCTCTAAACCGGTCCTCATAAATAAGGTATGTGCTCATTTAAAGGATATTACAGTTATTCAGGATATTTTGGAGGCCTTTAAATCTACCATGAGCTATATGTTGGATGACAGGCTGGGTCCCATTGTAGACAAACTGAATCGCATCGAGAAGATCTTGGCAGAACCAAACAAGCATTAAGAGTCCTCACATATCCCCAATCCAGTGCCTTCAAATCTGAATGTAGTCTCTATGATGCCATGCCCTATTCCTCCACCTGTAGAAGCAGCGGTCTGCCACCCCCCCTAATGATATTCAACACTGTAGCGCCAATGTGGATGCAGATGATTTAGGTCGGTTAGCTGACCGTGTAAGTGCTAGATTAGATACCATTGAGGACCAATTACTGGGCAGGGACAGGCTCTTCAGAGGACAGGTAGAGCCCTGGCTGATCACTAGGGACCCCTCATTTCTGACATTCAGAACTTAGCAGTTGTCGACCTTCCACCTCAATCTACGCCTCTGGTAGTGATTCTGACAAATGTTCTGCCACTTCCCCATGGATCACAGGGAAATTTTACTCAATTTAAGAAACAAGGTAACCCATTGGATATCAAGTAATACCTCCATGGGACCAATGGTAGTACGTAACATCATTATGGTGCATCGAATGGGGTGGATAGGGACCTCGAGGAAAAACGATGGGGGCGACTGTATCATTGTGAATTTTAATAGCAGTCACCTTGTGGATAGAATCCTACAGGATGTTTACCTTAACTCCACCCATAGAGATTATGGTATAAAGGCTCTCCCTCTGGGTTTCTTCTATAAAGTGGACCCCAGAAGTCGGTTGAATTCAAATTTGTCTTATAATGGACCAGCTCAAAGATCTTAAGTGGTGTGGGGGGCAGGGCCTTCTTTACATCTTGGAGGTGTAGGGCGACCTGATGGGCACCAGTCGGTACCCCGGCTGGAGCTCTCGAATAGATTCTCAGCACTCTCTAAGTTGGAAGAGTGTGACTGACTACATTTGAGGCCTGAGGCAGCAGGAGAATTATCCCAACGGCAGGAGGACCTTTGTACAACCACCCAAAATTCTGTGCCTGGTGGTTTGGAGGAGTTAGGGAGGTATAGCACTAGGCAGCAGGTATCACTATTGATGGGAGCCCCCGTAAAGGAGCCTAATCCGGAAACATATAATGTTCTGTCGTGGAATATCGCAGGTCTAGCAGGGAAAATTCAGGACCTTATGTGGTTGCAGTTTATCAGGCAGTTTTCTGTGGTTTGTCTACAGGATACTGCAACCTATCGCTGGAGGGTTATAAAGCCTTTTTTGTCCCTGCATTACCACCAGTGCACGGTAGAGCTAGTGGTGGCTTGGCCATATTTATTGCATTGGCAATGACCTGCAAGATCCAGCAATTCCCTTTTCATAACAAAGATATTCAAGCAATTATCTTGAAAAGAGGAAAGAAAAGCCTGGGAATTATTCATTTCTATACTACCACGGCCTTCCAGGGGTAGTGTAAAATTGCCTAGTTAAGCACCCTCCTAAGGAAGATGTGTGTTCCAGCCACAAACAGCCTTATGGTAATTGGAGATTTTAACATCCACCCTTGTGGTGACCCGGCAACCACCTGCATGAAAGAGCTGGAGTGTGCAAGGATGCGGGGATTTCACTTTGAGCACTCTGCGCAGGGGGATGCCCTTAGCAGTTTGCTTAATAATGTTTTCCCGCTTCCCTCAATGGCATTTTCTGCTCCGCTTAGTAAACAGCTTGTACCCTTGTTTAAAGGTCGACAAAAGGCCTCTTTTATTGACCATATTTTGATTTCAGCTTGTCTACAGAATAACTTACAAAGGTTTGACATTTTTGACAATGCATTCAGCGATCATAATCTCACCTGTGCATTTCTGGGAGGGTGGCTGTTGTTGAGCCAAGACAGGGTTCCGGTGATGGGTAGGATGAACTCCACAGATGGTAGGAATAGATTAAAGTGGTCACAGGTTGCCCCGCATTTATTTTACAGTGAGTTGAAATCTAAATGCGCAGTTGAGATTGCATCTTGTGTGTCTCCCGACACCTGTCCAGGGGGAGTCCTTAACGCTTTTGATGGTATTATTTCTAAGGTAGGGATTTTGTTAAGTGCCCCTTCCCATAGATCACCGCCCTCTGAACCTAGATGGTTTGATGCCTCCTGTTCTAAGGCTGCAAGATGTTTAAAGGAAGCCTTAAAAACCATACAGAGAGACCAACTGCTGATTAGTGCCCAATGTCTCGTATATAAGCAGGCACTGGCTTCTAGGAAGAGAGAATTGAAGGAGGAAACCTGCCGAGAACTACTGGAGCCTAGTACTCTAGCAAGTAGTTCTAGATTTTGGGGTATTATTAACCGCCCCCTTTTCGAGAAGTCAAGGGACAGTGAAATGGGCACAAACATAACTGAGGATGAATGGGTGGCACATTTTACAACTATCTTTAAGGGTGCGACGCTATCGGAACAACCCCGAGCAAGGACCAATATGTATGTCCCGATAATATTTGAACAGAAAGAGGTGGAGTTGGGCATCATAGGGCTATCCGGTAATAAAGCCCCAGGCCTGGATGGTATCCCGACAGATCTTTTTAAATCTAATTCTCATTTTTGGGCACCGGTCCTGGTGGCCGTGATCAACGTGGCGGCCAGGGTCGGTTGTCCGGAGTCCTGGGGCATTTCAACAATTGTACCGGTCTTCAAGAAGAGGGACCGTAATAGCACCTTGTGCTATAGACCGATCTCCCTCCTTGATTCTGTGGTAAAGGTCGTTGGTGGGGTAAGATTGAAAAGATTAGCCTCCTGGGCAGAGAAAAACACAATAATCGCAGACATTCTATACGGGTTCCGCTCAGGGCATTCCACTGTAGCCCAATGCCTTAATCTATCCTTGATCCTGGGGAAGTACACAATCGCCCGTCAGGGTACGCTCTACATGGCCTTCATGGATTTATCCTCTGCTTTTGACTGTGTCAATGGGGGTAAATTGTGGCAATCCATGAGGGCCATGGCGGTGGAGGATAACTTGGTTGGATTCCTAGAGGATCTGCATAGGGTTACTAAGGCTAACATCAGATATGCCGAAGATCTCCCTGCCTCCAGGGACTTTAACATCGAGGGGGGTGTGCGGCAGGGCTGCATTTTGGCCCCGTTTTTATTTAATTTATATATAAATGACTTACACAAGACGCTGGTAAAAAAAGGGGCTGACTTTCCTTATGTGGGTCGTCGGGGTTTGCCCGTCTTGCTTTACGCGGACGACGCTGTCCTTATTGCTAGAACAGCAAAGGGCTTGCAGACCCTTCTTGACACCTTTCAGAGCTTTATGGCGGACCACGACCTAGAAATTAATAACTCTAACTCTTACATCATGCAGGTCGGGATGCGCCTGAAGAGTGAGTATCCATTTAAAGTGGGTAACGAAAAGGTGCCCCTGACAACAACATTTTCTTTTTTGGGTGTCTTGCTGGATGATAAATTGAATTGGGGGCCTCTTATCCAGTGGACTAAGGGAGAGGTGACAAGGGACAATACAGCAATTTTCAACTTTGCCACCAAAATGGGTAAGCACCCAGTGGAGGCAATGTTGAAGTTATATCAGTCAAAAAGTATTGCCATTGTGAGCTATGGGAGTGGATTATGGGGCTATACAGGTGGTGGAGAACAATTTTTTAAAACGCCTCCTTGAAGTGCCAAGGGGCACATCCATCCTGGTTGTCCACGAATGTAGGAGAGTAGGGTCTGCTTTCCTATGGTCACCCCATTTTTTGCTTTTTGCTTCACAGGTTTTCGACTTAATGTGGCTGTGGGCCTGCTAATCAGACCCACAACCTGCTGTTCTCTCTCTAAATTCACAACCATGAACTTTAGGTACATCACCAATTGGGTATTGGGTCACCTTATCAGCCCCTGTACAGTGTACCATAGGCACCCAGGGCATAGGTGTATCCAAGGCTTACCAGGGGCTGCAGCATATCTTTTGCCACCCCTGGCTGGCTATCCAAACTGACACAACTGGCTGATCACTCAGCTGGGGCAAGGTCGTGCAATCACCCCTTGCTTAGATATAGTATACCTATATCTAAACCTCTATCTGGACACATATATACCTATAAGTCCCTCCTATGGCAGGCCTTAACAACCCTGGAGGGAGAGTGCTTAGTTTTATGTGAGATGGTGCTCTAGCATGAGCTGAGCTTGTCTGAAGCTTTCGGAACCAAGTCCCTTAGCTGTTCTGGGATATTGCCATACCATATACTCTTAAGTGCATTATAATCCTCGCGGTTACTTGCTAACTTTGGTTTGGCTTTATCAAAACATGTCGTGTAAGGTGTCATACGCTTTGGAATACTACCTCCTCGCCAGTCCTGGCGACGGGGGTATCATTCCACCCTTCTAGAGGGAGAAGACATGTTACTCTGCTTAAACGCAGTTAAATCTAACCAGAGCCTCAGCATCACAAAATGGATGCTGCTGCCACAGACACAAGTCTGGCCTTCTGCTGCTGACCAAAACTCCGACAGGGGAGGCTTGGACAATAGGTTTCCTGTCACAGGGAGGTGTTACACCACCCCAGACAAGAGATAGTGGATTGGGGCAGGGAGGGCTGAAAGAAACTAGACACTGCCTTGGGCGCACAAGGTGTCCCAGGCAAAGCCCAGTTCAAACCGGTGCTAGGGAACTCCAAGCCCCAGCTCTGGCGCGAAACTGGACAAAGGGAAAGGGGTGTAACCACCTACTTCCTGGGTCCGACCCATAGGAGGGACCTAGCAGGTGATCCAGCCCCTTGATTTGGAATAAAGGTAGGAGCTGTGCCAGTGCACATCAGATCATCCTGACTGAAACTTTGAAACAAAACTCTGGACCCTTTGACATCCTACTCAACGTAGAAGACTGAAGAATCTCCCTTGTGGTCAAGGAGTGGCCACCCTGTGCAAACAGGCACCATCAGCGCATCGAGACTTTCTTTGCCGTTGCTCCCGCCGGAGCTCGAACGACCGAGACCGACAAGACCTGGTCTCCCAGACTTCCAACAGCCCGATCCACAGTCCTAGCAAAGCATAGACCCGTGTAGGCGAAGTGAGACGTGGGACCGGCCATCTTGAAAAGTCGACGAAGTGCTTCCTGTGCAGCTCCCGAGGCACCCTCGACGCTGTGCTTTGAGGTTTGAGAAGCCCCAGCCCGAGAAGCCTGTGCACCTAAGATCACCTCTCCACACTCACCGAGTGCTGCGTGGGGCCCTTTTGCATTTTTCCTGCTCGACGCGTTGTCCGGTCACTTGCCCGTTGGCTAGTGGCCTCTGTGACGACGATCCATCAAAACTACACTGCTGGTCTGGTTGCTCCAGACTGGCCCCAGCTCCCCTGAAAAGGAGCCACTGATCTGACCCTCCCGGTCCGATCAAGAAGACATCTTCCAGTCCTGCGTGGGTTGCATTTGCCAAGGCTTGGTGACTCCGATTCGAGAACCGACACCGCCGACAGCAAGAGCCTTCGTGGGACAGCTCGTGTCCACCAGCTGGTCATCCTCGATCCTTCCTGGTCCACGTGGCAGCGGAGACAAACTACTCGACAGCACCTGATCGCAACCTACACTGCCTGGTTCCGTCCTGGTTCCATCCTGGTCACTGGCTAGTGACCCAGACTCTGTCCCCTCTGCTTTCAGGTACTCTACATCTTTGATCCACCCTTGGATCCAACCGGACTCTTCCCTCCTGGCCGCCTGCAGCATCTTTACCTCCAGGCTCCATAGAACTCCACGAAGAAACCCGGCGCACTTTGGCACCTATGCACCCGCTTCCTGTGGTTGAGGTAACGAGATTACACCGGTGCTCCTGTAGTCGTTTACACCTCTAGTGTCTTAGTTTTTAGTGGTTAAGTTCTAGCCCAGACGGAAGTCTCCTAAACCTATAACTTTCTGATTTTTACGCACCATTGACTTGTATGGTAAACGCGGTTGCCTATAGACACTGCACCCGCATCCTGTGGGCCTCCTATGTCCTAACCTTCGTTAGTCCAGTGTAGGCCCAGCGATTCCCAAGGTCCTAGGCCTGTTCATTGTTCGTGACGTGACTTGGTACTTATACCACTTTCTTAATATATGGTTTGAGTGGCCACCCGGCCTATCCATAATTGTGCAGTTTATTGTATGTTATACTGTGTTCTTTGTTTAACGCTTGTGCTGCTGTGCTCATAAAGAGTATAGGGGATTATTCTAGAAATAAATACATATATTTTGTAATATATAACTTGTATGGTGTCCTTTCATTTGGTATTTAAAGGATTGCATATGGTAAAACAGCTGGCCTCACATGCCCTATTGAGTTTAGCCTAAGACTGCTTTTGTCCATGCTACCCCTAGGATAGCTGGTCTATAAGGTTGACTTACAACCAATCATCATAAGGGTCGTTTGGACTGGTACAAGGTGCTCACTAGAATTAGGGTCATCATATACCAGGCCAACTTCTCACATTGGTGTGCAGCAGTTGGAATTTGTGCTTGCTGTTTGTTTTACCAATTGTAATCTTTGACAATATCATTTGAAAGATCACATCATATACCTTAGGTACATATAAACAAAGCTTAACATACTTAAGTTCTACTGAACCTAGTGGTTGTAGACCAAAGGGCCTAGCACACCCTGACTACAACCTCTAGAGAGGTTCAAGTAGGTAAACACATAGTGTAGGTAAGTGCACCACTTACACCTCACTAGCCATGCCTGGCACAGGTGAACCATCCAGTTCTCTACCTGTGGGTGACCCTCACAAGGTACCAGCCAGTTATGAAAACCTCAGCTTCAAGGACTTGAGTGCCCTATGCACTGCATGGGGGCTGAAAAGGGGTCACAACCCCACCATCCCTATCCTCATAGCTATCCTAGAGAAAGCTGATCTTGAGAAGGAGACTGAGCCAGGTCCTTCAGGAATGATAGGTGAAGGGACCCCCAGAGAAGATGACACCATTGCTCCAGAGGATGAGGATGATGAGGATGGAGATGAGTCAGATGATCAGGGGGATGACCAAGTTCAGGTTAGAAGCTTAAGCAGGGCCAATGTAATCCTACATGGGGATGGAGAGATGTCCCGCCTCTCCAGGCCTAACAGTAGACTTAACCCTGGCAATAGAAGAGTTAGATCTCCTTACAGGAAATCTAACCAGTCTAATGCCTCCAGGGGATCTCAAAGGGGAATGACTTCCCCCCCCAGAGAAAAGAACATGAGGCTAGGATGAGAGCTGTCCAACTTCAGATTGAGAAAGAAGAGATAGCCCTGGCCCAAGCTAAACTTGCTTTAGCAAGGGAGCAAATGTTAAGTGGATTAGATTCCACTGGTGGCAGCAGTATCCCTAAGGATAAAGACCGGTCCTATGATCATAGAAACCTGAGTAAGATTGCGCCCCCTACAGAGATGGGGATGACATACACACATGGATAACTGCTCTTGAGAGAGCCTGCATGCTACAGCAGGTTCCTCAGGATCAGTGGGCAGCAATCTTGTGGCTCTCCTTTTCAGAAAAAGGGAGAGACAAGCTCCTCACTGTTAGACCTGAGGATGCTAAAAACTACTTTGTCCTGAAGAGTGCTCTTATTGAGGGGTTTGGCCTAACCACTGAGCAATACAGGTTGTTGTTCAGAGATACCCAAAAAGCTCAGACTCAGGACTGGACTGACATTGTTGATTGTGCCACTAAGGCTCTGGAAGGTTGGTTGCTGGGAAGTAAAGTTACAGACTATACAGGTTTGTACAATCTAATAATGAGAGAGCAGATCCTCATAATTGCCAGAACCAGTTGTTGCATCAGCACCTAATTGACTCCGATCTGACCTCTCCCCAAGAATTGGCAAAGAAGGCAGACAAATGGGTCAGAACCAGGGTTAAGCAGAAGCCCTAGAACCATGGTGGTGATCAAAAGAAGGCAGACCAGAAGGGAGGAGATCAGAAACAAAAAGACCAGAAGTCTTCTTCAGGCCCCCAAAATACTTCTAATGAGGGGGGGTCCCAAACTGGAAAGAAAAAGAAGAAGGTTGAAGGCCCTAAGAAACCTTGGTGCAATTACTGTAAGTCAGTTTCTCACTGGTTTAGTGAGTGCACTAAGAAAGGTGGAGCCCCTGCCACTGCAGCCCCTAAGGCAACTGTACCCCTTAGTACAGTCAGCAGTGGCAGCCCCCAAACTAAAGCTATAGTGGGGTTAACCATGGGTACTGAGATGGAGTCTGGCCTAGTCAGAGTTCCTACTCAGGCAGTCTTGATCTGTGATGGGGACATGGATATGTCCACTACTATGAGTCCCAGTACTCTGGGCAAGTACAGGCAGACGCCTTTGATTAATGATAAAGTGGCTCAATCCTACAGGGACACATGTGCCAGTGTCACTATAGTGACACCTAACTTTGTGGACCCTGGACAACTTATACTGGGTGATATTTACCTGGTGACCAATGCTAGCAATGTCACTGCTCCCCATAGTACAGCAATTGTTAATTTCTCCTGGGGAGGGGTAACTGGCCTCAAGAGAGTTGTGGTAAGTGCAGACCTCCCAGTTGGCTGTCTTTTGGGGAATGGTCTAGAGGACTCTATGTGGTCAGAAGTGGAGTACAGGACTCATGCAGAGATGCTAGGTATTTCAGCACATGTCCTTGCTGTGACCAGATCACAGGCCTAAAAATGCTTACCTGAACCTGTGCTGGATCTTGGAACAATAGACCAGACACAAACCAAGAGAAAGAGCAAGAGGGTAAAGGCAGTGCCTTCCCACTTCCCCCAGGTTGAGGGTCAGCCCTCACAGGAGGCTGATTCTGTGATCCAAGAGGAGACTGTCCAGGAAGAGCTTGAACCTGATCAGGTTGAGTTTCTGGGGACAGGGGGACCCTCAAGGGCAGATCTGGGGCAGGCTCAGTTAACTTGTCCTTCTCTTGAACCCCTCAGACAGCAGGCTGCTGCTGAGGCTGCTGGGAATGCTCAAGGTACCCATAAAGTGTATTGGGATGATGGGCTCCTTTATTTAGAGGCTAGAGACCCGAAGCCTGGTGCTGCCAGGAGGTTGGTCATACCTCTGCAATTTAGGGGCTTCCTTCTAACCTTGGCACATGATATTCCTTTAGCACGAACCTTAGGCCAGAACAAGACTTTCGACAGGCTTGTCCCTCACTTTCACTGGCCTCACATGTCGGAAGACACCAAGGAGTTTTGTCGCTCCTGTGTCACCTGCCAAGCCAGTGGCAAATCAGGTGACACCACAAAGGCCCCCCTCATACCACTACCTGTGGTGGGGTTACCCTTTGAGAGAGTGGGGATAGACATTGTTGGACCAATGGACCCCCAAACAGCATCTGGGCACAGATTTATGCTGGTGGTAGTGAACCATGCCACTAGGTATCCAGAGGCAATTCCCCTGAGGACCACAACAGCTCCTGTTGTGGCAAGGGCCCTACTTGGAGTATTCTCCAGAGTGGGCTTTCCAAAGGAGGTTCTTTCAGACAGAGGTACCAACTTCATGTCTGGATATCTAAAAGCAATGTGGAAAGAGTGTGGTGTTAACTACAAGTTCACTACACCCTACCATCCACAGTGCAATGGGCTTGTTGAAAGATTTAACAAGACCCTAAAAGGGATGATAAAAGGGTTACCTAAAAAGCTTAGGCAATGATGGGACATCCTTTTACCCTGCCTTCTCTTTGCTTACATAGTGGTCCCACAAAAGGGGGTTGGCTACAGCCCTTTTGAGCTTTTGTTTGACCATCCTGTAAGGGGTACCTTGTGTCTTGTGAAGGAAGGATGGGAGTTACCTCTCAAAAAGCCTAAACTTGACATAGTCGACTATGTACTTGGTCTCCGCTCCAGGATGGCTGAGTACATGGAGAAAGCTTCCAAAAACCTTGAGGCCAGCCAAGAACTTCAAAAAGCTTATCATGACAAATGGCTGTGCTGACTGAGTACCAGCCAGGACAGAAGGTGTGGGTGTTGAAGCCAGTGGCCCCAGCAGCTCTCCAAGACAAATGGTCTGGACCCCACACCATCATTGAGAAAAAGGGAGAGGTCCCCTACTTGGTGGACCTTGGCACCCCTAGGAGCCCCCACAGGGTGTTCCATGTAAACAGGTTGAAAGCATTTGTGGACAGGGCAGACATGAGCTTGCTCTTGGCTACAGATGGGGAACAGGAGGAAGAGAGTGACCCTCTCCCAGACCTGTTGTCCCAAAGCCCTGATGATGGTTCAGTGAATGGAGTGGCCTTGTCAGGCAACCTCACTGACCAGCAGCAATGGGACTTCAGACATGTTCTGCAGGCCTATAGACACATGTTTTCACTTACACCCAGTCAGACTAACTGGTGCACCCATGAGGTGGACACTGGTGACAGTCTGCCTGTAAAGAGTAAGATCTAGAGGCAACCTGACCATGTCAGGGATTGTATAAAGACTGAGGTGCAGAAAATGCTTGAGCTTGGAGTGATTGAGCCATCAGAGAGCCCCTGGGCCAGCCCAGTACTCCTTGTGCCAAAACCTCATATCAAAAGATGGCAAGAGAGAAATGAGGTTTTTTGTGGACTATAGAGGTCTCAATGCTGTCACTAGGACAGATTCTCACCCCATTCCAAGAGCAGATGAGCTCATTGATAGATTGGCTTCTGCCAAGTTTCTGAGCACATTTGATCTGACAGCTGGTTATTGGCAAATCAGGTTAGCTGAGGAGTCCATGGCCAAATCAGCATTCTCAACCCCTGGAGGTCATTATCAATTTGTGGTAATGCCCTTTGGCTTGAAGAATGCACCTGCCACTTTGCAAAGGTTGGTGAACCAAGTCCTTTCTGGGTTGGATGACTTTTGTGCAGCTTATCTTGATGATATTGCTGTCTTCAGCTCCAACAGGCAGGATCACCTGATCCACCTGAAGAAGGTTTTAGAGGCCCTGCAAAAGGCAGGCCTAACTATCAAGGCAACAAAGTGCCAGATAGGGCAGAGCAAGGTTGTGTACCTGGGCCACCTGGTAGGTGGTGGTTAGGTTCAACCACTGGAGAGTAAGATCCAGACCATACAGGACTGGGCTTCTCCAACCACCCAGACTCCGGTCAGAGCTTTCTTGGACCTGACTGGGTATTACAGAACATTTGTAAAGAATTATGGGTCCATTGTGACAGCATTAAATGATCTGACATCCAAGAAGATGCCCAAAAAGGTTCAGTGGACAGTTAGCTGTCAAAAGGCATTTGATGACCTGAAGAAGGCCATGTGCTCTGCACCTATCCTAAAGAGTCCTGACTACTCAAAAGAGTTCATTGTCCAAACAGATGCTTCTGAGTTGGGGTGGGAGCTGTGCTTTCACAACTTAATGTAGATGGTCAAGACCAGCCCATTGCTTTCATTAGCAGAAGGCAGACCCCTAGAGAGAAACGTTGGTCAGCCATTGAGAGGGAGGCCTTTGCTGTGGTTTGGGCCCTGAAGAAGTTGAGACCATACTTGTTTGGCACTCACTTCAGAATTCAGACAGACCATAAGCCCCTCTTGTGGCTAAATCGGAATAAGGGTAAAAATCCCAAACTGTTCAGGTGGTCCATTTCCCTACAGGGGATGGACTTTACAGTGGAGCACAGACCAGGGACTGACCATGGCAATGCAGATGGTCTCTCCAGGTATTTCCACTTAGAACATGAAGACTTATCTGGTCAAGGTTAAGTTTAATGTCCCTGCGTTTGGGGGGAGCGGGGGGGTTATGTAGGAGAGTAGGGTCTGCTTTCCTATGATCACCCCATTTTTTGCTTTTTGCTTCACTGGTTTTCGACTTAATGTGGCTGTGGGCCTGCTAATCAGACCCACAGCCTGCTGTTCTCTCTCTAAATTCAAGAAAGTTAAAGTGTCCCTAAAGTCAAAGAGTCCCGTGGGAAATGATCAACCGGTATTTAGTACTCACTGCACTTCATATTAATTATTAGGCACAACCACCAAATGTGTATGAAATAGCCATATAAATCCCAATAATTCAGTAATATATATACCCTAGACTGGAACCCAGCATGCAGTATTGACAATCACTCAAGCACAGTTGTGTGTGGATTTGTGACAAGTTAAAGCAATACAGCAAGGTAAATTAAAAAATGAGCATACATTTATTACACTTTACAGATTAAAAAAGTTTTTGTTTTCATACAATTGTTGAATACATCATGTTTACCAAAAATACAATATATTACACAATACATTAAAAATGTTCTTGAGAACACAAGTCGACGCGGCGTTTCGGTTAAAAACCTTCTTCAGGACAGCTTCTCAAACAATATAAGAATTTGTTCTCAGATATTCTATCTGACGGCCTCCCTGCTGAAGTACTGAATACAACTGAACCCCCAGACGTTGTGTACGGAGGAGCAGGAAGGCCGTCTTTTCAAAACTAGAGATCGTGAGAACCAGATCTAGCTGACGAAGCATATTTAGCACGCGGCTACAGTGATTTATCAAGCCAATCTCAAGTTTATGTAAACCAATCGGTGGCCCCTCCGACACAGTGTGAAACTTACAGACCGGAGTTAAAGACAAATATCATGTACAAATATACCCTGACTGATTAATCGGGTTATTTGTAGTCTAGAGTGTGGACCAAAAACAGGACACCTCCCAGTTTTATGTAAAGAACTCGACCTCAGAATGAATATCTGAGAACAAATTCTTATATTGTTTGAGAAACTGTCCTGAAGAAGGTTTTTAACCGAAACGCCGCGTCAACTTGTGTTCTCAAGAACATTTTTTAATGTATTGGGTAATATATTGTATTTTTGGTAAACATGATGTATTCAACAATTGTGTGAAAACAAAAACTTTTTTAATCTGTAAAGTGTAATAAATGTATGCTCATTTTTTAATTTACCTTGTTGTATTGCTTTAACTTGTCACAAATCCACACACAACTGTGCTTGAGTGATTGTCAATACTGCATGCTGGTATCCAGTCTAGGGTTTTTATATTACTGAATTATTGGGATTTATATGACTATTTTATACGCCTTTGGTGGTTGTGCCTAATAATTAATATGAAGTGCAGTGGGTACTAAATCCCGGTTGATCATTTCGCACGGGACTGTTTGACTTTAGGAACACTTTAACTTTCTTAAATCTCATTCCCCTGGTCCCAGACTGTACATTAGGGGGCCTCCAATAATTTCTTTGCAACTCTCTCTAAATTCACAACCATGTACTTTAGGTACATCACCAATTGGGTATTGGGTCACCTTATCAGCCCCTATACAGTGTACCATAGGTACCCAGGGCATAGGTGAATCCAAGGCCTACCAGGGGCTGCAGCATATCTTTTGCCACCCCTGGCTGGCTATCCAAACTGACACAACTGGCTGATCACTCAGCTGGGGCAAGGTCGTGTAATCACCCCTTGCTTAGATATAGTATACCTACATCTAAACCTCTATCTGGACACATATATACCTATAAGTCACTCCTATGGCAGGCCTTAACAATCCTGGAGGCAGAGTGCTTGGTTTTATGTGAGATGGTGCTCTAGCATGAGCTGAGCCTGTCTGCAGCTTTCGGAACCAAGTCCCTTAGCTGTTCTGGGATATTGCCATACCATATACTCTTAAGTGCATTATAATCCTCGCGGTTACTTGCTAACTTTGGTTTGGCTTTATCAAAACATGTCGTGTAAGGTGTCATAGGCTTTGGAATACTACCCCCTCGCCAGTCCTGGTGACGGGGGTAGCATTCCACCCTTCTAGAGGAAGAAGACATGTTACTCTGCTTAAACGCGGTTAAATCTAACCAGAGCCTCAGCATCACAAAATGGATGCTGCTGCCACAGACACAAGTCTGGCCTCCTGCTGCTGACCGAAACTCTGGCAGGGGCGGCTTGGACAATAGGTTTCCTGTCACAGGGAGGTGTTACACCACCCCAGACAGGAGATAGTGGATTGGGGCAGGGAGGGAGGATTGGGGAGAAACTAGACCCTGCCTGGGGCGCACAAGGTGTCCCAGGCAAAGCCCAGTTCAAACCGGTGCTGGGGCACTCCAGCCCCAGCTCTGGCGCGAAACTGGACAAAGGGAAAGGGGTGTAACCACTCCCTTCCTGGGTCCCACCCATAGGAGGGACCTAGCAGGTGATCCAGCCCCTTGATTTGGAATAAAGGTAGGAGCTGTGCCAATGCACATCAGTTCATCCTGACTGAAACTTTGAAATGAAACTCTGGACCCTTCGACATCCTACTCAACGTAGAAAACTGAAGAATCTCCCTTGTGGTCAAGGAGTGGCCACCCTGTGCAAACAGGCACCATCAGCGCATCAAGACTTTCTTTGCCGTTGCTCCCGCCGGAGCTCGAACGACAGAGACCGACAAGACGTGGACTCCCAGACTTCCAACAGCCCGATCCACAGTCCTAGCAAAGCTTAGACCCTTGGAGGCGATGTGAGACGTGGGACCGGCCATCTTGAAAAGTTGACGAAGTGCTTCCTGTGCAGCTCCCGAGGCACCCTCGACGCTGTGCTTTGGGGTTTGAGAAGCCCCAGCCCTGAGTAGCCTGTGCACCGAAGATCTCCTCTCCACACTCACCTGAGTGCTGCGTGGGGCCCTTTTGCACTTTTCCTGCTCGACGCGTTGTCTGGTCACTTGCCCGTTGGCTAGTGACCTCTGTGACGACGATCCATCGAAACTACACTGCTGGTCTGGTTGCTCCAGACTGGCCCCAGCTCTCCTGAAAAGGAGCCACCGATCTGACCCTCCCGGTCTGATCAAGAAGACTTCTTCCAGTCCTGCGTGGGTTGCATTTGCCGAGGCTTGGTGACTCCGATTCGAGAACCGACACCGCCGACAGCAAGAGCCTTCGTGGGACAGCTCGTGTCCACCAGCTGGTCATCCTCGATCCTTCCTGGTCCACGTGGCAGCGGGGACAAGCTACTCGACAGCACCTGATCGCAACCCAACACTGCCTGGTTCCGTCCTGGTTCCATCCTGGTCACTGGCTAGTGACCCAGACTCTGTCCCTTCTGCTTTCAGGTACTCTACATCTTTGATCCACCCTTGGATCCAACCAGACTCTTCCCTCCTGGTCGCCTGCAGCATCTTTACCTCCAGGCTCAATAGAACTCCACGAAGAAACTCGACGCACTTTGGCACCTATGCACCCGCTTCCTGTGGTTGAGGTTACGAGATTACACTGGTGCTCCTGTAGTGGTTTACACCTCTGTGTCTTAGTTTTTAGTGGTTAAGTTCTAGCCCAGACGGAAGTCTCCTAAACCTATAACTTTCTGATTTTTACGCACCATTGACTTGTATGGTAAACGCGGTTGCCTATAGACACTACACCCGCATCCTGTGGGCCTCCTATGTCCTAACCTTCGTTAGTTCAGTGTAGGCCCAGCGATTCCCAAGGCCCTAAGCCTGTTCATTGTTCGTGACGTGGTACTTATACCACTTTCTTAATATATGGTTTGAGTGGCCACCCAGCCTATCCATAATTGTGCAGCTTATTGTATGTTATACTGTGTTCTTTGTTTAACGCTTGTGCTTCTGTGCTCATAAAGAGTATAGGGGATTATTCTAGAAATAAATACATATATTTTGTAATATATAACTTGTGCGGTGTCCTTTCATTTGGTATTTAAAGGATTGCATATGGTAAAACAGCTGGCTTCACATGCCCTCTTGAGTTTAGCCTAAGACTGCTTTTGTCCATGCTACCACTAGGATAGCTGGTCTATAAGGTTGACTTACAAACAATCATCCTAAGGGTCGTTTGGACTGGTACGAGGTGCTCACTAGAATTAGTGGTCATCATATACCAGGCCAACTTCTCACAACGAAGAAGTGGGGTTGCCTTATATCAGTGATAATTTGGCTATGCACCTCCTGTTGCTCTGGCTCAATTGCTGGTTGAATGATGATCTAGCCATCAGATTCTAAAGGATTTTCTAAGTCTGGATTTCATGCTAGGAATTCCGTGGCTAAAATATATTAAGGGCTGTTTTAATGAGTTGGGGCGACCTGATTTATTTTTAAAACCTGATCTTCTTACCAGAGAGGATGTGGGTTATGTCAAGAAGACCTTTATGACAATTAAAAAGTTGGATAGAGATCCCATTGATCTGGGAAAACACATTGTTCGTAAATATGTGATGCTCAAAACCATTCCCTCTATGGAACCGTATCTTTTGTGGCCTTTATCTACACAAGAGTGGTTTTTATTGGTCAGGTTTCGTTTGGATTACTTTCATTTGCTTTTGGCTGTCCCAAATGTGAGCTGTAGGGGACATGTGCTAGCACCTTGTGGCTGCAACGGAGTGTCTCCACAGGATTTGCTGCACTTTGTTTTTTTGTAATTTTTATATTGTTCCTCGTAGATACTTTTTAATTACACTTTTAAAGAAGCTGAATTTTATTCAGGTACGCCCTGCCCTACTTTACCTACAATTGTTGAAACCGGATTGCATATCATTTGTAGTAAGCTTTTTAAAGTCTGCCTTGCGATCCAGAATCTGTATCGAGAACTGATAGTCATTTTAAGGCCCGATATCCAATTTTCTTGTCTTTGTATTTTGTATAATGTCTGCTGGTGCCCTATCTATCCTCCATAATTTTGTGTCAGATGTAGATATTTTAGCCCTACTGTATTCTAGTGGATCAATGTATTACTTTTGGATGATGTGAATTGTATTTTGTGCCCTGTTCACTCTCTATAATCATGTGTCAGATGTAGATATTCTAACCTTACTGTATTCTATTGGATTAATTAATATTTTTTAACGATATGAAGTGTATTTTTTAAATTGTGTTATGACGTTGCACAACTTTTATGCCTTTTTCTTATAAAGCTGAATAAATTATTTTGGTGATGATGATACACGGAGAGATATGTGAGCCAGAGCGCGTACTTAACATTTACTGCATTTGTAGATTGTGCTTGTTTTTTCCCAGGAGGGTAGTGGGTATTTTGAAATGGGGTGTTTTAAAAGGTAAGAAAAATTACCTTTATTTAAGTAGTTTTTTCACATGTGAAGAGTTTTTTTCTTTTCTTTTAAGCATCCCAAAATCCTGCATATATGCTGAATTATTCTGTTTACCATCCTATGATGTGGAAATGTAAACACTAATTTGCTTGATGGCGGATCAAACTCTTCAGAGCACGACTAGGTTCTTCACCAGTGTAAGGGACCAGCACCGGAAAGCAGCCATTTAAAGGCTGCATTCCCAGCTAAGTCCTTTAAGCCATGCCTCTAACACATCAGTGTAGTGTCTTGATGGCTTCCTGCCATACTACAGAGTTTTCAATGTCCTTAATGTTAGGAGCATGCCTTCCATGTCAAGAATGACCTCAACATCCCAAATGCCGTGATGTCAAGTGGAACCTTAAAATTTTGAAGGCCTAATGTGAAGAGGGTCCTTGGCATTAAGAAGATTATTTACCCTTGGTTTCTGGCGGAGACCCTTTTAGCTCTCTGGGCTTTGGGATGTGTGGAGAAAGCATCGCAGGCCCACGTGGCCAAGATGTGCAGTGGCATGCTATTCAAGGGCAGAAAATTGCTCTGGAGTAAAAAAAAGCCATGAGGCAAAAGTGTCTGAGGCCTCAGTGACCTTTGCCAACATAGATCCAACTCTGCCGTATTGGTTGACAGTCAGATGGCTAAACCCCCAGATAGTGTTATTTCCAAAGAGCCTTGCTTTCCTTCAGGGCTAAGACTACAAAAAGTAATGCCACCAAACGGTCATGATTCCAAAAGTCAGAAATGGCAAGTGATACTGACATGACCACGCTGCCATAGAGTACTGTGCCACTGAAGAGGCAATGGCATTTTGGCAACATATACATTGAAGATGGTTCGTAGTCTTGGAAACTCGTATAATAAGAGGAGATGCTTGTACTAACCCGAATGATAAGTTATAAGCCCCAAAAAAGCCATAACTATTCACATCACAAAACTGTGAAGACTTGGTAAGCTAGCTGGGGACAGTGTCTTCAAAGAACCAGTAGACACCTTGCTCTGAAAGTCTTTTCTGAATGAGACCGTGGCACGAACAGTTCACATGGCAATACTTCGGACCTGGGGATCTGGGTTTGAGTCTCGGTAACGACGCCAAACATCCTGTGATTCTGGGCAAATAGCTTAATCTCCCCGTGCCTAACAAAAAAATTAATGTGTGTCCTACGTAACTGGTGCTATGAAAAGCGTTCTGATACCCGATTCGGTTCGGGTCAAGTTCGCGCTATATAAAACTCTGTCCAAAAAAAAATCATGGCAACAGGTTGCGAAGATAGTTCTGGGAATCGAGAATAGCATGATGCTGAGCGTATTCGGTATGTCATGGGAGCCATCCCCAAACGACTGTTTTAAACAGCACTACGCAGAAAAATCTTAATATCGTATCCCCAGTGGATTTGCTTTGAGTCATTGGAGGTTTTTTTTACGCGTAGATTATTAAAAAAAATCCAGCTGGTTTAAAAGGAACGAGCCAGTAACATGGCCTGATAAAGAGGAGCGCTCTCGATGTAGACATAACCCAGGAGCGAGTGAGTCTCTGGAAAGACTTTCTCCGTGCCTACTGCGCCCTCTGGTGGCCCGCGAGACCCACTGCACTATGGATGATCCGTAGCGCCCAATTTAAGCTCAGCAGCGCTCCGTGTTCCGATCTGTGGAATGGGACGCTCGGCACGTTCTGCCTGCGTAGCTCTGCCGAAGCGCAGCAAGAAAAGGGAATTAGTTCTGAGGCGCGAGGCCTGCCCCCAACAGAAAACCTAGTTACAGCTGTACCAACAGCCACCTGACCGGTATTGCAAAAGGACAATAAGTATGCAGCCGTTAACACAATTATAACAATTCTCTAGAACATTGCACCTTGTGTTTGCTGAGCAGCGTAGAAAGACTGTTAGTTCCCTGAGGGTAGTTCTATTATTGATGGTCTCTTGTGATAGATCATGGCAATGCTATTTTACTCATGTGACTTAGTATGTTTTGATGGGATGCTTAGTTAATAAAACGAGGGAAAAAATGCATAATCCTCGCCTCTGGATCGTGGCATTGAATTATGGGTTTTATAGTGGGTTCGACTTTGAGATGTGACCACCTCCGTGATGCACTTTTTCTCTTTAAAAAATATACTCTTCTCAAGAATTTGAGGAAGAGGCCTATTTGAGCCGAAGCCTACACAATACAGCACAGACGTCTGGTTTGCTAAAGCCCTTTTTTAAGGCATTCAGAAAGAATTTCTGAGATTGCTTTCCGCCCATTGCATACCATTGGCTTTGTGGTTTGTAACTCACAATTTCTGGCTTTCGATTTGCTATTTGTTTTAGGCTGTCCAGCGTGAGGTTGTCCCTCCCAAGGAGCAACGTTTTTTTTCAGACTACCGCTCCTTGTATTTTGCTATGACTGCTTCTTTCTGTAAAGAGACCTGTAACTATTGTTCTTATCTTGTCACGTTTACTGTGCATTCACAGACAGAAATCAAATGTCAGGCTCTGTCTTCCGAGAGGGAGCTTTCTGTTTAATTTTCTTTGTCTGACTTCAAAGTGAGAGGATTTATGTGACAAACTTGACGAATATTGGGGGTAGGAAAGGTTTTTTTTCTAGCACACAACAACATTTAAATTAACTGTGCAAGTATTTCTGAATTATTTCTCAATTAGGAAAGCACAATTGAAGCAGAGTTTTTTGGTAATTCTGAAGTGTGTTGGGAACAAAAATCTTAATATATTTTTTAAAAAAAATCAATACACTAGGTGATGACATTTTCACACATTTTTTCTGCGCTGTATAGTTTTATATGGCCAGGGAGGCATCTGTAGCCCAAGGTTTCGGACTCTCAAAAAAATTCCCCCACCCACCAGGCTCAACCTGTCCATCAAAGACCAAAGCAGAGTCCAACTCTTTTGGAATAGAGATCGTAAGATCTCTTGGCCATATTTATTTTCAATATATATCGAAACAAAGAGACAGAGAGGGAATATTTACTCCACTCTTATTCCCCAGGTGTAATCAAATAAACAACAAAAGAGGGAAGCCGAGTTGACAAAGGCTATATAGCAGAATCACTCATGTTTTTTAGAAGGGTCCTCACTCACCAACCTAGTTGGTAACATGCTTCCTCATAGGACCCCCACCAGAGTGGCAGAGTGCCTCCCCGGTGTGCTTCGACGCCTGATTACAGCAGAGCAGGATTTTGTGAGTGTTGAGTGCAAGTGCTGGTGCAGTGAGTGGTGTTAAAATAGCCTACATTATTCCTTGACATTTTTTAATGATTCTGTAGTATGACTAGAGTAAAAAATGGTGCATGGTGGACATTGTGACTGATTAGATTGATCAGTTACATCTGTATTCTTAGAACATTAGGTCGTCATGTTTCAGCCTCTGTAAGCCTGTTGCTAGTCTTTCCTCAGGACCGTGGACCATGGCGGTATGCGCACGCTAAGGTGCATTCTGACCTATGGCCCAAATAAGAACCAGACTACTCAAGGTTCCCAAAAAAACACGCCTTCAGGGCTTCTGAATGCGCAACAAGCCTGTAAAGTAAAAATGACAGTGACAAAACATCAGCATACGACATAACACATACGCCAATAATCTTTGATGCATGCTTGAAACATATAGTGATTCAATGTGCGCGGAGGTTTGTGACTATCAATGTAACCACCGTCACCTATCTTACTAGCGAAATATACTAGTTATATTGCCATGGACCGTGGACCATGGCGGTATGCGCACGCTAAGGTGCATTCTGACCTATGGCCCAAATAAGAACCAAACTACTCAAGGTTCCCAAAAAAACACGCCTTCAGGGCTTCTGAATGCGCGACAAGCCTGTAAAGTAAAAATGACAGTGACAAAACATCAACATACGACATAACACATATGCCAATAATCTTTGATGCATGCTTGAAACATATAGTGATTCAATGTGCGCGGAGGTTTGTGACTATCAATGTAACCACTGTCACCTATCTTACTAGCGAAATATGCTAGTTATATTGCCTAGAATTGTCCCTAGTGTGGGTTTCCAGGCAGTATCACGTACTAGTAATAATATAATGCCGATGCGTTTACGTCTGGTATTTATGCTTAAAACCAATGTACCGATACTGAGTAAATTCTATAGTGACCGGGGACCGGCGTGACATTTTAGTCTCTTTTACAAACTCCTCGGAAATATGGCACAAGTGGGACTGGTAGAACTGCCCGTGAAGAACGATTATAAAACAACCAAGGTTCTTAAGCTTACATGTAAGGAGAGGTGGAATTACCGAATGGGTCCTAGCGGGGGACTTTGACTACACAACACTAGCTGGCGAGTGGGAGACAAAAAACGAAGGTCAATGCGGCTTCATCCCTCAGAGAGACATATCTCTCGTTATGATCAAAGCATCCTGCATCACTTACTGTTTTAAAGTCAGCCGTCCGCTTCGCCTATGTAATGCCCGTCTACAGAACCCGTAACTCAGGGACGAACTCTTAGTTCGAACTCAAATACCGGAGTGCCGACTCTGCCACCGGTGGGGCACAGGCCAACACGATGACGTCAACGTGCTTGCACGGGCGTCATCCACGTCAGATGAGTGAACCGCTAACCCCGTGGCAGAGTAAAGGGTGAAAAGCACTCCCATGACCCTGAAGCGCATGCGCACACCTAGGTAGGTAGGTGCGATAAAATAAAGTCTGAGAAAGACCCACAGTCAATGCGCAATATATGCTAGCTTGTGTGTGGGGTCTAACCGGAATCAAAGAGCCTATCAAGGTATGCAAGGTTATTTGCGGGTGATTTGAAGCCCTTAAAGTTAAATAAATACAGTCGGAAATGGGATCAGAAGATCGTTATTTTCATATGTGTGCAAGGTTACTTAGGGTTGATGTGAAGTCCTTAAAGACCAAATAAATGCATGCATATAAGATCTTACTTGCAAATACAGAGGGACGTTATTGGTGGTTTACTTAATGCCACAGTGTAGGCAGCAGAGGAGGCTTACTCATTGGTGGTTTACTTTATGCCACAGCGCAGGTAGGCACCAGAGGAGGCTTATTCATAGGAAGACCTGATAAGGCACAAGTATAAATAAGGACAAAAGCAGATCAGTTAGTTATCTCTTCAGTACTGACACCCACGGGATATTATCATTCATTCCCAGTTTTTGGGTGGCCAAACAGTAAAACCAGTGCTGCTCCTTCTCAAAGAGAGCGCTCTGCATGTTACTGCTTGGTTTGAGTTGCTCAATTATTGTCCAGTGCATGTCATCTGTAGTGTGGTTGACCTACAAAAAATGGTCCATTAGTTTTGTAGTATTCCTTTTGCACTGGATGTTGCTTCGATGCTCGCAAATTCTTTGCTTCACTTTACTGGTCGTCATGCCTACGTAACGTAGGTCGCAGGGGCATGTGATTAGAAAAACCATGTTGCTCGAATTACAGTTCGTGTGCACCTAAAGGATCAAAGTCCAATTTAGTTCTAGGCGGTCAGATGGCAGATACTATAGTGCCCACATGGAAAATGTCCGACTACGTTCGGCAGGCCCCAAGTGTTCAGAATCGTTGGGTTGTCGGAAGGAGTCGTTCTTTTAGGTCGGGTGTGTACCAAACTGTCCTTAATATTCCTGGCCCTTTTGAAAGAAAAGAGAGGTTTATCCCATTTCCAGCTTACAGTCTCCAAGATCTTCCAATGTTTCCTGATCGCTTTTGTTACTGCATTGGAGGCCGTACTGTACGTGGTCACACATGTCAACTGGACTTCTCCCGTGGTCCTCGGGTTGTCTTCAAGGAGAATGTCCCGGTGTTGGTTTCTCGCTCGTTTATAGCTTTTTGTGAGGATGTTTTGTGGGTAGCTTCGATTCCGTAGTTTGCCTGACAGTTGAGCGGATTGAGAACGGTAGTCATTGGTGTCGCTGCAATTTCTCCTAATCCTCAGGTATTGCCATACGGGAGATTCTCCCGAAGTGCTCTGGGGTGGAAGCTAGTGAAGGCTAAGAGATTATTCTTTGAAGTTGGCTTATAGTATGTTTTCGTAGTAAGTCTATCTCCCTCTATTCTGATAGTTACGTACAGGAACACCATCTCATTTTTGTCATAGTTATGGGTGAACCGTAAGTTGGTGTCACAGGTGTTGACCCATGTGAAGAAGGCCAACAGGAAATCCTCTGGTCCTTGCCAGATGATGAAGACATAGTCTATATATCTTTACCAGCAAGATATATAGGTGCTGTACGGATTGGTTGTGGGCAAGATGAATTTCTGCTCAAAGTCGTAAACGTACAGCCCTGCCACACTCGGGGCAAACGTGATTCCCATCAAAGTGCCCGTGGTTTGTAGAATCAGTTCCCCCTCGTACTCGAAAATGTCCCTTTTGAGGGCTAAGGTGGCACATTCAATGATGAACTGTCATGGTACTGCGTAATCCCATTGTGCACCCTCTAGTGCCTTTTTCAGTACCAGGATGGTCGTTCCTTGTGGAATGCTTGTATACAAGCTTTCTATGTCCTTTGACACTAGGATAGTGGCATCTGTATCTAGTGTGACATGCTATAAGAAGGACAGCAGGGTCTTAGTATCCTTCAGGTAAGTCGGAGTCTTTTGTATTAACGGTTTCAGGTAGAAATCGCAGAATTTGGATAATGTCTCCAGTAAGTACCCAATCCTGACACGATCGGGTGTCCTGGAGGTGGAGAGATGTTTTTATGTGTCTTAGGCAGGATGTAGAAATAGGAGATAGCATTGTCCCCTATAGTTAAGAAATCTGCCTCGTGTTTTGAGGTATGACCACTAGTTTCTACGAGATTGACCAGGCTGGTGATCTCTGATTTCAGAGATACTGAAGGATCTGATGTCAATGGGGTATAGCTACTCCTATCGTGGAGGAGGCGTCGGCATTCTGTATCAAAGGCATCCTGTTATGTTTATTGTCTCTTTAAGAGTGTCTTGGTTGATTACATCATTAATGGAATGATTATATTCCAATTGCTGAGAATTCAGTTTGCTGTTACTTTGGCTTGTTGATGGTTGTATATTAAAGCTACTCTACAACTTCTACTTCTACTGAATTGAGTGCTTTTATCACTGGCGACGAGTAGCAAGGCTTGATTGGGGACAAGCACCTACAACCATCAATTCCCCTAGATTTGAAACTTTTGTTTTGGACTTGGCTTGGACAAATTTTGAACTATCTACTTCACTTGGATACCCTACAGGTACTGCATTATTTGGATTTACCATAGCATATTTCACCACTTATGCTATTAATTAATTGAAGTTGAACTACAATAGTTTTGGATTATTCACTTTGGATCTCTTTTCTTCAATATTCTACTGCTGTCTACATATATATATTTTTCTACATTTTATGAATTTGAAGTTCCATATCTTCACTACGTTGTTGGCTGTTACTATAACTTTGAAATTTGTTTGCTATCAAAATTGTCCAAACAAGAAGTAATTGTCGTGTACTTTATTACGGTGTACAGAAATTCCGATTAAAATCTTTCTTTATCTTAAAATCGGATTCACCGACCTTGTTTGGATTTAAAATTGCATCGGTGGAGTTGCCTCGCGTTTCACATCGCGTGCAACGTTTCAGATTTTCGTCTTTGTGACTCCATCGGCAGCTTCTTCGTTCCAATGCGATGCTGAGAACTTTGACCTGACGTCTGACGTCCACGTCCTCACACAACGTCCCGCGTCATCGCGTAAGCGGCCATTTTCTTGTTTCCTTGACTACGCTTACAACGCCGATGCACACGGCTGTGCATCGATCATTTGTATAATTGGATTATTGTTTCCTCGCCGATGCGCACGGCTGCACATCGATTCATTTAAATATTTGGACTGTTCATTCAACGCTGATGCGCACAGCTGTGCATCACTTAATTTCAATATTGTAATTTTTCATCTGTATTTTCTACAATGATGTGCACAGCTGTACATTGGAAAATTGGTTTTAAAGTTTTTACCAGTATTTCTTTATGTTTACCACAGCTCATTAATTTTCTTTTCTTATTCTGAGTTATTGCATATTACCAGAAACACGTTGTTTTTGTGTTTATTTTCTTATTTATTTACTATTTCATTATGGCTACAACATCTAGCATGTCACAACCACCACGATTTCTTTCAGAAGAAGGTGAACCCATTCTTCCTTGGAAGAGATGGAGGAATTTGTTTGATTCATATTTGGTTGCAATTGGTGGAGAGAAATTTTCGGCTTTTAGGAAACAAGCCATTTTGTTACACAATTTGGGAGTTGAAGGCAGACACACTTATGACAGTATGGACAGCATACCTGTTGGTGGAGCTGCTGGTGAACCTGCAGACGTTTTTGAAATGTCAATGACTATGTTAGAACAGTATTTTGGTCCAAGAATTAATGTTGTTTTAGAACGACATAGATTTTGTACTCGTGTTCAGGGTCCACGTGAACGTGTTCGGACATATGTTGCTGCTTTGAAGACTCTTTCGCGTACATGTGGTTTTGAAGATGTATATGAATCTCTTGTTAGAGATCAACTTGTTCGATGTACGAATAGTTCTAGGGTCCAAGAGAAGTTATTGTCTAAGAACCCTACATTAAAAGAAGCTGTAGCCATTGTAGAGGGCATGGAGAATACCTCTACATGGGTCAAAGAAATAAGGAAAAATAAAGAGGATGAAAGTCATACTGTTAGTGATAATAAAAAGAAAGCCCTTGACTCAGTACACATGTTAGAAGAGGATTGTAAATTGTAAATTGTAAAATTGTAAATTGATACTTGTATAGCGCACTACTCACCCGCAAGGGTCTCAAGGCGCTTGTACGAATACCGCTGTGGAACCCATCCTGGCTTTTCCCTGTGAGGCGTCCACTCCTGGGCACCCCCAAGGTGGAGGCCAGGCATCCTTAGCGTTGTGGGGTCCGTTGTGGAGATTAAGCAAGCTATTGCCCAGAGTTGCAGAGTGGGACTCCATGATTGGAATAGGCACGAGGCGAGAATTATCAGGTCAGTGGAATTTTGAGCCCAAGACCCGCCGAGGCGGGGAATTGAACCCTGGTCCCGGGCTAGACGTCTGCATCAGGGTCTGCCGCTCTAATCATTGAGCTTGTTGGTGAGTGTCATGAAGAAGTTGCTAAAGTCAGTGTAGGTTCAAAGAACAAATCTATTCAAAAAACTTCATTTTCTCAGAAAAGCACCTTTGAAAATCGTCCTTCTTCTTCTAAAGAGTCTCTTTTGTCTAAAGAACGTGATGTTCGTCAACAACGTCCATTTAGCAACCAGAGAATACGTTGTTTTAGGTGTGGAAGTTTCTCCCACACTTCTAATTTCCCTAATTGTTTTTCAAAAGACAGTATTTGTAATAACTGTGGAATCAAAGAACATTATGCACGCGTGTGTAGGTCTGGTAAGAAAAGAGATACTAATGAAACTATCTCTGACATTGTACGTACAGTTGTGGTTTCCAATGTTAAAGGTGAAATGGTTGACACAGAACATATTTTCATGCCATTTTGTGATATAGGAATGGACAAATTTGTATTTAAGCTTATGGCAGACTCTGGGTCTCCTTTTACCTTAATTGGGAACAAGCAGCCTGTTTCATGAAAACCGAATTCTGCGATTTTTAAATTGCGATTTACAGCGAATCGCAATTTAGAAATCGCAGATCGGCATTCATCAAAATTACAGAGAAAATAATGCGATTCGCACGCGGCCGCAAAAAGCGTTAGCGATTTACTGAAATCGCAGAATAATCGCTATTTCCGTCAACATCCGTGTAGGAATTGCGATATCGCAAATTGCGATATCGCTAATTGCAATATCGCTAAATGCGATCTCGCAAAATCGCGAGATCGGAAAAACGGGAAGTCGTATTTCGAGCACAGTGATGACATCACAACCAGGAAGCAGCCAGTTCCCACCCCCATTCAGAACAGTGAGGCTGATCTCGAGGCTGCAACTTACTGAGCTCCTACCAGGACACCTGCAAACTTGCAAATCCTCAACTAATCTTACTGCAGCAATGGCAGAGGAGGCTGTACCAGGGCCCAGCGACACCGGGCGCAAGAGGAAGATCAAATTCTCCGAACAGGAGTTGGAGCACCTCATTGATGGGGTGGTTGATAACCACCCAAAACTTTTCGGGAAAGAATCCAGGAGGGTGCCTGAGCCGGAGAAACGCCGAATCTGGCTTGGGATAGCGGCTAAAGTGAACTCTGTGGGCGTGGCACACAGGTCGCTGGAGGAGCTGAAGAAGAGGTGGTACGACCTCCGAGGTCGTGCCAAGGAGAGGGTGGCAGAGAGGCTGGGCGAGACCCTGGCTACTGGAGGGGGAGAACCTACAGTCCCTCCCAAAACCCCCATGGAGGACCGCGTGTAGGATACTTTAGAGCCAGAGGCGTGCATTGGGGTCATCAGACTGGACTCATCCCGCCCCACCCAAGAGAGCCAAGGTAAGTGGCATGCGACTGCGACCCTGTCCCCTATCAATGGCCATGACCCTATAGCCTCCCATAATCTTCCAAAGTCATGCCATCCATGCACATTAGGTAATGCCCTAAAGCATTGTGGGACATGTAGTCTGCCCACAATGTACAAGTACCCCAATGCAGCCAGACCTGTCCCAAAGTACACAATGCCACAGCCAGTCAGGGAATGTCATCCAGAATGCATGTAGCAACTGCACGTGTGACAGATACATGCAACTAATGAACATCCACTTCCCCTCACAGGTGGCGCTGACAACAACAGCGACAGTGATAGGCTGCTCATTGATGAGCAACCAGAGGATGCCGAGGAGGTGCCAACAGCGACACATCCTGCACCAACAGGCGCAGCACCTACCCCCGTAGCCAGGGCTACAGCATCTGCGCCACCACCATCAGGCGCAGCACCTACCTCCGCAGCCAGGGCTACAGCATCTGCGCCATCACCATTAGGCGCAGCACCTACCCCCGCAGCCAGGGGGAACATCGTTTACAACGCGGTGTTTACACCGCACTACCTTAACAACGCTGCCATTACAACGTAAGTCGTTACTACGACTTGCGCTGGATGGCGCTGTTGGTTAAGGAATATTGTACTTTTATATTCCAACACCTTCCCTACTGTTATGTGGACTGGTGTTGGAATATAAAATTATAATATTCCACAATCCGCGCCCTCCAACGCAAGTCGTTGTAACGACTTGCGTTGTAATGGCAGCGTTGTCAAGTACTGCGATCTAAAAGATCGCGTTGTACTGACATACATTCGCAGCCAGGGCTACAGCATCTGCACCAGCACCATCAGGCGCAGCACCTCTGACTACCTCAACTCCACCACCAGCTGGACCCTCTACATCTGGTGCAGCGACAGCATTGACAGTGCGCACACCCACTGTGGCCAGCCAGCAGAGCAGGCATGGCAGGGCTCGCCAGCAGAACACTGCATTCAGCGGCAGGAGGGGGATGGATGTGCGTGTGCCAGGCTTGAGCATTGAGCGCAAGATGCTACGCATACACCAACTGCAGGCACGACGGCAAGGGGCGATCCAAATGCAGCTCCATAACATCGGCCGCAATGTGGCAAATGTGGCAGACAGGATGGACCGCATGACGGCAGCCATGGAGGCCAACACTGCTGCGCTCATATCGCAGCGCAACACCGCCCGCCGCCGCCACCGGCAGCTACTGACGCGGCTGTCAGCATACACCCGCTCTAACTATGTTATAGGGAATGCCACCTCCCAGCTCTCGCTACGGTCCCTGGCGCAGCAGCAGCAGTTGATCCAATGCTGTGAGGATGTGGTCCGAGTGTTGGAGCAGGTCACCACTGCCGTACTGGCACTCCATCCCACCGGGCCAGGCAATGTCGGGGGAACGATACCAGCGAGGGCACCTCCAGTGTCAGCAGCCTGTCTGCCTCACAGGTTGCCGTGTTACGCCGCAGCAGCAGGCCCACTGCAGGGTCACGTGCCGTGGCAGAGGAGGAGCCGGAGAGGCGATTGGGTGCTGCGCGCCAGAGGCGCACTTGAGTTTCATGTACTTTTGCTGGGACATGCTGACAATACAAGCCTATCCTGTGTTTTGTTCGCAGCAGTTTGGGGCAATACTGCTTGCATAGAAAGGATAGAAACTTAACACTATTATTGTGAATTAAACAATAATATTTATTCTTGCATCATACATCGGCCTGCTGTCATTATTTCCATTTGCATACCATTGTGAATTGTTGGGTGAGGGGAGTGGGTGCACTAGAAACTGTTCATTGTGATGTGCTTGCGGCGTCTGTGGCCTTCAGCTGTGTTCTCCCCGCGTGCATGACATACATGTGCAGGTGGCCGGTCGTCCCCTTCCGACTCACTGCCAGAGATGTCTACAGGTATCCGGCGCTTGGTAGCAATTTTGTGTAGTATTGCACACACAGCCACAATGCGGCAGCACACATCAGGACTGTAGTACATGGCCCCACCTGTCTTGTGCAGTATGCAGAATCTGCTCTTCAGTAGCCCAAAAGTCCTCTCAATGCAATTCCTTGTGCCTATGTGTGCTACATTGTAACACCGTTGCTGTGGTGTAGCAGGGTTGAGGTATGGGGTGAGGAGGTATTCACGGAGGGCGTAGCTACTGTCACCTAAATGAGAGGAGCAGAGGGTGAGTGCCTGTGCAGCGCAGCTACTTCATCGCAGTGTGACATTGTGGGCAAAGTGTACTTACCAAGTAGGTGTCCTTCCCCAAAGTCTCCCCTGGCCAGTCGTGTGTGGAGGCCGCTGTGCCGGAATATGAATGAGTCATGTGTACTCCCCGGGTACTGTGCCACTATGTCAGTGATGTATGTCTTAGCATTGCAGACCATCTGGATGTTGAGGGAGTGGTAGGACTTGCGATTGCGGTACATGTACTCCGTTGCAGCTGGTGGGCAGATGTGGATGTGGGTACAGTCAATGCATCCTATCACATGTGGGAAATGGTCAACATTGTAGAATTGATGCTTGGTCTCCACCAAATCCTGTTGGCTGGTGGGAAATTTGATGTGGTGGTGTAGCTGGGTCAGCATTGCGTCAAGGAAACTCCCTAGGCAGCGGGACATGGTGGGCTGGGATATCCCCCCAGCAGCCGCAACTATCCCCTGGAAGCTCCCGGAGGCCAGTAGGTGCAGGCTACACAATACCTGGACATGTGTTGGCACGGCATTGGTCCGCCTTGTTGGGTGCTGCATCAGGGGGTCAAGGTCCTGAATTAGCTTGATGATCATTGCCCCATTCAGGCGGTACTTTGCGTATATTTGCTCTCTGGTTTGGCCCAGCAGGGTGACTCGCTGGCGGAATATCCTGTCCTGGATTCTGCGTCTCCTCCGTGCTGCTCGCTGTAGCCTTCTCCGCCTGACCACCATGTACAGTCCTGCCATTCTGACACTCCTTATGCTGATGCTGCTTCTCCTTAAGTGTGTTTGGTCAGGCCTGCACTAGTTACTGATTGGCCAACGATTTTTCGATTTTTTTTTTTACAATGGCTTTGATGGTTACCACCTGCTTTGGGTTGTCTTTAAATTGCGCCTCGCAAACAGCGATATGGTTTTTTTTCGCTAATTGCGATTTTTCATGAATACCGATTGTGATTGTATTGCGAAATCGCTATTATTTTCGCAGATTCCGTGATATCTCGCTATTTCCGAATCGCTAATGGTCTACTGCCGGGATTCTGCTAATCTTTTTGCGATTTCGCAATTCTGTGTTTTCGATTTTGCTATTTTCTTGGTGAATACTGATTTGGGAAATTGCGCCCGCGATAGCATTTTCGCAGCTATTGCGAGCGCAATTTGGCTTCATGAATCAGGCTGAAGATTTGGGATGAAGTTGTAGGTTTAGAAAATGATCAACTTTTACCTTCTGACATTTCTCCTCTGAGTTATACTAAGTCAAAAATAGAGATTTTGTGATACACTGTAGCTAATATCACTTTTAGAGGCAAGAATATTTGTGGCAAGGTTTATGTTGCTGTCAGAGGAGACAACCTTCTTGGATGGCGACATCAGCATGATTTAGGTATTATTCTTAATCCTGGAGCCAAAGATCCTAAGAACCAAGTCATGTTGATGGAAGACTTCCTTTCTAGTTCTCTTCCTACTCAGGTAGATTTCGTGTGTGGGTCTGACAAATATTTTGCTGATTATCCTAACATTTTTTCTGACACATTAGGGTGTTTAAAGGGATTTGAACACAGAATTATTCTTAAGAAATCTGCCAAACCATGTGTGCACAAAGTTAGGAAAGTACCTAACATGATGCTTGAGCCACTGAAGCATGAGATTGGAAGATTGCTGAATTTAGGTGTGATTGAAGAGATTGAATCTTCAGAATGGTTAAGTCCAGTGGTTTTAGCACCCAAGGATGGTGGGAAATCGATTAGGATGTGTGTGGATCTGCGCAGATTGAATGAGTGGATCTGGGTGAATCGACAGCCATTGCCCAACATAGCTGAGAGTATTAGTATTTTGAAAGGCGCAAAGATTTTCAGTGTACTTGATCTTTCTTCAGCTTACTACCAAATTGTGTTACATAAGGATTCCAGACATGTAACATCTTTTGTTACACCTTTGGGTGCTTATCAATTTCTAAGAATGCCATTTGGTTTAGCTTCGGCTGCTGCGTGTTTTCAAAGAGTGATGAAGATGGTCCTTGGCAGTCTTCCCAATGTGATGTTCTTTCAAGACGATATTTTAGTTCATGGTGTGGATGTGTGTGAACATGACAGGGTACTGAGATCAGTTTTGGACAAGTTAAATGATAGTGGACTTACAGTTAAGAAGGAAAAATGTCGAATTGGTTTAGAGTCTCACATATTTGGGACATGTTATTTCTGGGACTGGAATTGAGCCCAAATTGGAATTGGCTGAGAGCATTGTAAACGCACCGACTCCTGTAGATAAGGACCAGGTCAAGTAATTTTTGGGAATGGCGGAATTTTATTCCAAGTTTGTTAAGGGTTTTGCCAGTCTTGTTGAGCCCATAAGATCTCTTTTAAAGAAGGGTGTACACTTTACTTGGTCTGTTGATTGTGAGAAAGCTTTTGAATTGGTTAAGATGGAGATAAGTAAAATGCCAACTCTGGGTCATTTTGACTCCAAACTTAAGACCATCCTGACAACTGATGCCAGTCTTAAGGGTTTAGGTGCTGTGCTTTCCCAAGTGGTGAATGGAGAAGAAGTTGTTGTTGCTTTCGCTTCAAGAGCTTTAAAGGAAGCTGAGTTTAATTATTCTTGTATTGAGAGAGAGGCGTTGGCAGTATTTTTGTCTGTACTTCACTTCAAATTTTATTTGTGGGGCATTCCGTTCGTTGTTAAATCTGATCATCGTCCCCTGGTTCAAATTTTTTCTTGTCATCAGAGTGATCATATGACGCCTAGGTTGAAAAGATGGAGTGAAGGTGTGCAAGAGTTTAACTTTATAGTACAGTATATTCCAGGACAGAACAATAAGCCGGCTGATTGTTTATCACGTCTTCCTATCGAAAGAGATTGTGTTGCAGATGGTGTCGCTACATGTATTAATTGGGTATTACAGTCTAGCATATCCAAGGAGGACTGGTTACAGTGTGTTAAGGATGACATCATTTTTCAATTGTTAAGGAATGTCATCAGGAACGGGTGGCCAAACTATGATGTTCTTGAGTGTGAATTGAAGCCTTTTTGGACGGTGAGGGATGATTTGACTTTCTTCCAAAATAATTTGATGAGAGGTGACAGAGTTGTGCCCCCAGGTGATTTAAGAGTAAGAGTTGTTAATCTCGCTCATGAAGGGCATTTGGGTAGAAATCTCACGAAGGCTCGGATTAGAGAGAGATACTGGTGGCCTGGTATGGATCGTATGGTGGAAGCTGTTGTCAAAGATTGTCATTTGTGTGCAGTCAATGACAAATCACATACCACTAGTCAGTCTCCTCTTTCACCTGTTGAGGTTCCTGTTGCTTTCTGGACTAAGTTGGGGTTGGACATTGCAGGTCCGTTTGAGTTTATGCCCTCACATGAGAGATTTGTTGTACTGTTGGTGGATTATACCTCTAAATGGGTGGTTTCCAAATGCATGAGTGTTGTCAATTCTAGAACTGTGATTGAGTTCTTGAGGGAAGTGTTTGTGTCGGAAGGAGTGCCAAAGTATTTGCTCACTGATAACGGGGTGCAATTCACCTCCAGTGAGATGGATAGTTTCTTGAGAAGTCTTGGAATTACTCATCAGAAAACAGCTCTTTACTCTCCACAAGCGAATGGTCTCACAGAGAGGATGAATAGAGTTGTGAAGAGTTGTGCACAGAGGGCCCTGGAGTCTAAAGTCTCTTTTAGCAGTGTTTTGAAGGAGACGTGGTGGGCACATCGCACGACTCCTAATGCTGTCATGCAGAGATCTCCTTTTGAGGCTTTGAGGGGGAGATTAGCTAGTTCTAAGCTCAACCCTACTTGGCTTCCGGAGAGGGTTTGTGGTGACAGTGTTGAGGAGGAGGTGAGAAGGAGAGAAGTGTTGACAAATTATCAGCAGAAATATAAACAACGTTATGATGCTAAGGTGGTTGTCAAACTTAGGAAATGGAATGTGGGTGAGAGTGTTCTGGTGAAAAAAACGAAATTTGGTCACAAAGGTGTTTCGAATTTCACTGGTCCTTTCACCATTGTTTCCATAAGGAAAAATGTTGTCACTTTGGATAATGGTTGCACTTGGAATATGTCTAAATTAGCTAAGTGCAATGATGTCAGGAATCACTTCAATAGTGGTTCCAGATTCTCCAGCAATCCTATTGTTGCTACAAGTGGTCAGAGAGATACTCCTAGAAGGTCTTTACAGCTTCCTAGGAAATTCATTGATTATGTAATGCGTTAATTTATTTTATTGTTATACATTCTCTTTTCTAGTTTGATGTTTTATATTCTCTCCAAGTTTTATTTTTATTTATTTTACTGTGTATAGGGATGTGTTATGTTTACTGTCTCTTTAAGAGTGTCTTGGTTGATTACATCATTAATGGAATGATTATATTCCAATTGCTGAGAATTCATTTTGCTGTTACTTTGGCTTGTTGATGGTTGTATATTAAAGCTACTCTACAACTTCTACTTCTACTGAATTGAGTGCTTTTATCACATCCTTGTCTAGGATAACCAAGCCACCACTTTTGTCCGCAGGCTTTATTACAATAGTGTCATTGTTCTGCAGAGACTGGAGACTTTCTAATTCAATAGCACTCATATTCTTGAATGTTTTGGGTTCCTCGAACTTCTCAAGGTCATTAAACAGTGCCTGCTCAAAGGCCTGTATATCTACAGGGACCATATGTTGCGGTGGGACCAAGGCGGATTTCAGTCTCAATCCAGTTTCTCCAGTAGTGTAAGGTGCATCTGTTGGTTCTAGTTTGTCAAAGTATGCCCTCAACTTAAGTTTCCTGAAAAAATCAGACAGTTCACAATGGAGGTGGAACTTGTCAAGTCTTGCTGTAGGGACAAAGCCAAGGCCCTTCTCAAGGACCCCCAGTTGTGAGGGATTGGTCGCCAGACTCTCTGGTGGCTCGGTCCCACGGTTCAGTCGGCGGCACTGCTCCTTGTGTTGTTCCCTACTGGGTCTTCGTGCTGCCAGTGCACTTGGTTGGCCCCTTTTATTCTCCCTCATCTGCCCCTCTCTAAAAAAGGGGGGCCATATGTATTTTGGGGGAAGGAGGCATCTGCATAAAGGCCGGATTCCAGCCCTTCATTGGATGTTGTGGTTGTTGAAATCGGTTTGGGAACTAGCCTCCCATGGGTGGTTGAAATTGGGGCTAAGGTTGTTGTTGATATTGCCGTCTAGCTCTACTTCTACCCTTCTGTCTAGATCTGGAACAGTCTCCACTTGATCCACTGGTCGTGGAGGCGTCATCCTCTGAGGCATCAGAGTTGGTCATAGCTTTGTTCGGTGAAGTATATTCCGGGTCTGCATATACGTAGACCTTATTGAAAGAAAAACGCTTGAGATCTTTCTGAAATTTTATTACTTTAGTTTGCGTCGAGTTTTCTTTAAATTCCTTATTAAGCTCATCCGACTTTTTCTTATAGCCGGTCAAGGTGGTTCTGAAATGAGTATTGGTAAGTTGGATTTCCACGCGGTCACTATAAAATTAACTCCGTATCGGTACATTGGTTTTACGCATAATTACCTGATGTAAAGACATCAGCATTGTATTATTACTAGTACGTGATAATGCCTGGAAAAACACATTGGGGGCAATTCTTTTGCTGCCAGCACCCCTTTGAGGGTCCAGTTACGCTAATGATGTTTCTGTAATAAAAGGATGCAGTTAGAGCGCTCAAGTGTCCCTATGAATCATAACCTCACCCACCACAGGCCAGCATAGTTCCCCTACTATCTGGCACCCCCCGTGTACTGTGGTGGGCATCCTGTACGCCATCCTGCAAGAAAAAATTTGCTCACCTTTACTTCAACAGTTCAAATACATTTTTTCACCCTTGTTATGCGAAGTCATTGCCTCTTAGATGCATGATTACCACCTCTGGGGCCAGCTGCAGAAGGCCAGCTGGTACCCAACGCTTCTTGCCTGTGTCAGGTAGTCCCCCACTGAATCATAACCTTTGCGCACCTCATGTTGGAGTGGTCCAACACCAGTACTTATTTAACTCCTCTTGCCCTCGTACGAACTGGAGCCAATGGAGTATCAGGCAGCAGCATCACATCCTTGTGTGGAGGAGTGTGGCTCAATGGTTAGAGCGGCAGACCCTGATGCAGAGTTCTGGCCAGGGACCAGGGTTGGATTCCCGCCTCGGCGGGTTCTCGGGCTCAATTTTCTCGGACCTGTTAATTCTCGCCTCGGTGCCTATTCAGGTTTCAGGTTTCAGGTTTTCAGGTTTTAAAGTCTTTATTTCGATTTTTTAGATCATAAAAGACAATTAAAAACAATGGAAATTGAGCATACATGATTTGATATAGTTAAAATTTGAATTAAAACCATCAAAGTTACAATTTGCAATTTAATAGATTTCAAGACATTTCAAGATTAATATTAGAATTAAACAGTATAATAAAGACCTAATACAAGTTAAAAAAAAGAAGAAAACCTGTTTTGAAGTTGAGAAACAGAGACAGAATCAAAGTGCCTGCAGTTATCTTGATCTAATCACCCATGTCCACCCCAGGAATTTGGCTACGGCCACAACAACCACCTCAGAGGTGTTAGTACGAAGTGCCCAAATAGCCTCTGCACTCCCTCTGACTTTAAGATGACGACATATTGGCCCTATCCATTTGCTTCTTGGGGCATGATAAACCGGACATGCAAATAGGAGATGACCCACACTCTCCTTATGTCCGGGACACCGAGGACAGGAATCACTCACTCGGTTGGACCAGTTCCAGGTAAAAGATCTTAAAGGCAAAGTACCTACTCGGAACTGGTGATAAAGCTTTTTATCTAGTGGCTTAGTTATGACATCCCAGTAGTTCTCTAGGAGAGGGTCCAGTTTATGGCACAAGAACCTTCCTGTTAAGCTAACACAATCTGAGGCAATAACTAGCCCTTTGCGAACAGAGGCCCAATAGAGTGCTTTATATTCCTGTTTTGAGGGAAAGCTGGTAGACCCAGGGGAAACCCACAACTGATTAAGGCCCATGTCAACCAGGATCGATTTCACTTCATGCAACCAGGGTATGCTGCTAGACCCCCAAATGGATCTTACTTCCTCGAGTTCCCTAGCAAAGAGGCTTAGGTCAGGGGAGGTCCAGATGCGTCTCCACATAGCTACTAGTCTGTATCTAGCCATTCCATTAATTGGGTTACAGCCCATATCCAGACATAGTGGTTTAGTTGGGGCCGATTGTGGAAGTCCTACTAGTTTCCGCATAAATTTATTCTGAACTTTCACCAGAGTTGATAGGTCCATATGTCCCCAAAGGTCTGCCCCGTACAGTATTGCGGAGCTTACCTTAGTGGCATAAATCTTAAGTGCGGGTTTAATACGTTTAGTTAGGGACCTTTTTTGCTCCTGTAAAAGACAACCCGTAAGGCGAGCAAATTTTAGGTGTAATGTGTCAACCTGTGGTTTCCAGCGGAGACGGTAGTCCAAGGTTACTCCCAAATAGGTCATAACCTCAACTTGTTCCAGGCCCACTCCGTTCAAGCTCACTGAGCTCTTAATGGGACGACTTTTAGTTAGGACCATGAATTTAGTTTTGCTTACATAAATTTTTAAGTCGTTGACGGTACAAAACTCCTCAAAGCGGGCCAGTGCAGTTTGCAAGCCGCTGCGAGTCTTTGAGAGGAGTAAAGTGTCGTCAGCAAAAAATTAGCATAGGGAACTTTGTCCCGCCCAAGGATGGTGCGTCAGTAGGGGTATTTGCAAAGAACTTGACCACCTGGTCAATGAACAATAAAAAGAGTGTGGGTGCCAGGACACAACCCTGACGGACGCCACGAGTTACGGGGAAGCAATCCGTCACCTGCCCTTGGCCTCCCCACCTCACCCTGGCAAAGTTACCCTCATGTAATCTAACAATCAGGTCCAATAATTCTGGTGGCAGTCCCAGATCTCTAAGAACAGTCCAGAGTTTGACCCTTGGCACAAGGTCAAATGCCGATTTCAGATCAATAAATGCGGCATAGATCGTTCCGCCGCCCAACAGCACCACCTTCCAGTAAATCAGACCAAATCTGAAAACCTAGTCGATGGTGCTGGTGCCTGATCTGAAGCCGGCCTGTAGGGGGGACAAGATGCCCTCCATCTCCATCCACCCCTGAACTCTAGCAAGGACCATCCTTGCAATGACCTTTTGAAGTGAGTCTGTTAAACTTATTGGGCGGTAGTTTCCCGGATCTGAACGGTCCCCTTTTTAGGTTTTGCCTAGCCAATGCGTACGAAGTACGCATGCGCTAAGAAAAAACCTAATGAGTATAGTATATGGGGCTTGGAATCTGCCCCGTCTTCCATTGGCTAGCTCCATAAATGGAGGCTAGCCATTGGAAGACACGTTTGTCCGTCAATGCAGGACCAGATTCGGGGGCGTTCCCTAGAATTTTTAGCTTTTGGCGACGTCAGCCGAAAGCCTGTTCTCTGGACGCCCCCGAATCTGGTCCTGCATTGGAAACACCGGAAGAAGATGTCCGGCCCGCCGCCTGGTTGTGGGCGGGGCCGGGAGGACGTGGTTTCTGCTTCCGCCTTCCTTGGGGAAGCCATTGCCTGCCTTGCCGGTCTCCCGTGTTGTGAGGAAGACCGGAGATGCTGCCCGCAGCGAGAAGCCGGCCCGAAGGAAGCAGCCGTGTGCCTCCAGCCAGGGCCGCGCTGGGATTGGCCCAGCCGGCCGAGCCTCCGCCACGTCATCCGGAGGAGGAGTGGAGAGCAGGAAGCAGCCTGCGTCTGTTCCTGTTCTTTTGTTTGGATCGTGGCCCAAGTACCGATTGATTTATTTTGATTAATGTGATTCCGGTGTCCTTCCTCTGCTCGCTGTAATTCAGGTATTATTTTTCTTTCTTTATGCTTCCTGTCTGCGTTACGTCTTCCCCTTCCACCTCCCATTGCTTCTTCCCGACCAATCGGAGCAGTCTGTTAGTGTGAAATGAGTGTATTTTACCTTCTGTCGCGTCCTAGTGTGTGTTTGGGAGGGGTGAGGGACCTATCCTTGTTCTCAACGAGCTGGCCTCTCACATAAGTGCTCGGCACCGGTCAGTGGTATCAGTTAAGGGGCCTGAAATGTATGTTTAGAATCTGAAAATAAGTTTCTTCCTTTTTCTTTCAGCCCAAGTGCCGCGAAAACAGAACTCGCAGCTCTCCCAATTAACTGAGTACATACCTCACCCACAATAGGGTGTATTCTTCCGTCTGTTGTCCCAATGATACATTTAAAAAGCATGACGATAACTCCCAGGAATTAAAGAGTTAACTTGGATTGCACGCACTACTCATGTGCACCTGGGGAACGGGATCGTTTTGGCGGGGTCTCGCGCTGGTGCGCGCAGCAGCAGCTCGGCGGTCTGTGCTCCTGCTGGCACGTCATGCCCGCGCGCCGCCATGCGCTGTTGTAGCCCGCCAAGGACCCGAGGGCTGTTCCCGCTTCTTGCGGCGGGGCTCCGGCTGGTTCTTCCAGTTCCCGTCAATGTGCAGGTATAACCAGCTCTCTTGTCTGGCCCTGGCGTATGTGTGGATCTTCAGTGTTGCAATAGCCTGCAAATTCAGATTCATTCGACATACTATATAACCGTGACCTGTCAATCACAAGCAGTGACGTAGCAACGGTACCTTATGCAAGCAAGGAAAAATTATCGGTCGTTTCCCCCATATTCTGTATTCAAAAGTCCCAATTCAGGGGCATTGCCCCCTCATATCAGTCCCGCAAGTCCATATAACCTGGCATCTAGGGCTGTCGACCCTGCTCACTTTTATGAACACATGAAAGACCTTGTATAGCGCTACATAATCTCAAATGCCAGTAGGCGCTCTACTGCGGTCTTTGCTATTGCTGTCCATCATCGCACATAACTCGAGTCCCCGCAGAAATGGGTTGAGCCCACGTAGAGTGAGCAAGAAAATGGAATAACTAATGAGTGCCCTTGGTGACCTGTTAATCATCCAAACAGCTAGCAGGCTTAGTAAGGGGGTAAAGACTATGCCCAAAGGAGGGTTTAATTTACTGAGGTAAGTACCAGGGAGGGACCTCTGGTGAAGGCACGAGCCACTTAGAGATGTTAACCCTAGTCTGCAGTCAGCACTGGCAGTGTCCTCCCAGCACTCGCATCTGTTCTTGCACATAGGAAAGCTCACATCGGCCGTTATGCTTGCACGTGCCCTGCCCAAGTGAAAACTGTTGCCCTTGGCCTGCCCCCCGACGTTTGATAAAATGCTGTTGCGGAGGGGTTCAAGCTTGCCGGGTCCACGAAGGCTGCCTCGGCGTTCGCTCTCTCTGTGTAGTGTAAACAGAGCTGGGGCAAAGCCAATAGGTTAGCAAGATCAAATTAATCGGCTTTGCCAATGTTTGTTAGTTTTTGCTAATAACCCAAATACCCTTTGATCAGTCTGCACCAATGTTCCAGGTCTTATACTATCTGTTTCATTCTGAATTTGCCTCAAAGTGTTCTTACTGTACTGTGTGTGTGCACCTTCGCAATGGCCTATATAGATGGCGACGTAGGTTAGAAAATGACAGGCAATATTGTGATATCAGAAGTGAGGTGATGTGATTGTGGCTGTAGGTGGCCAGGAGGCTGCATTCCGCACTGCTTGTACTAACGCTAGGATGGCTTTTATTGCATACACCAGAAGAGCACTGTGCATTATAAGTGTCCGCCTCACGCAGCAGAGGAGGAGAATCTCGCAGCTTGACATCCTTGTGCCCGACCCCCATTCCATCCCACTTTGCCAGCTTTTGACACTTGCGCTGGGTTCTGTCAGTCGCCCTAGTAACAACAACCCATCGATTAGATGAGTGTGTTATCGCCTCCTCGTGAAGTCTGCAGAGCAGGGAGCGCTATATATAGCCACACGTTTTGTAGTGCTGTCACGATGCTGTGCGGCCTTTGCATTGCACACTTCAGGCACTTCCAAAGCCCTCTTTCTCACACTCCATCGGGTATGCCAGAAATAAGTGCAGTGTAGGGCTGACGATGAGGTCCATATGCTTTCTTCTGTAGTCAATTTTGAAACATTGCCTGGGATGGTAGTCTGCTGTCCCTTGCAGGCCAACATCTGTGTGACTGCAGCCAATAACAGTTGGGCGCAACTGGTGACCTGCCTAACATATATTTATGAGGAAGGTTGTTCTTATGTGATTCTTTTTCTGTGAACGGATTTTTTATCTCCGTGGTCGGTTTGAAAAATTAAGGATTGGTCTCAGAAAGTGTGGTGGTAAATTCTGACAACTTTTTTTTTTACCAGTATTCTTTGAACATCTGACCATTGATGTCTTCAGTAAAAAGGTGTATCTGTATCATGCAACATCCCATGTGAGGCTTGTTTATATTGGACCTCCTTATTCTAAAGGCATCTTATTTTATCATAGACCATTTCACTATATGATCAACCTCCCTGGTGAGTTCTTCATTGGCTGTCTACCAAGTTATGCACCTAAGCTGCAGATGTGGGACCAAATGAGGGAGGGCCTTTAATGACTGTTAATGCTGGAAGCAGAAATGCTATCAAGCTACCAGAAAATTCTCCCTCTAAGTGTAAATTGTTCTAAATTATATTGACAAAATAATTAAACAAATACTGGAATATTTGAGCAGAAGGTCTGTAGCAGCCATTATTAGCCCTCGGAAAATCCACTGTCTTCAGTTGTGCTCCTAACCTTCCAGGGGTGTAATATGTGGACTGTTATGATAGCATGTGGCCCGATACTTTGGTTGAGGATTTTGTTTATAATCTTCTACTCTCATGGGAGCTCAGTTGTACCTGGTGCATGACATGGTTTTGTGTTTTTTTTTATGGCGTAGGGGAATTTTGCAGGACTGATATTGTGCAACGCTGTTTTTAGGTTTTGCCTGGCGAAAGCTGCGCTCTGCGCAGCTTTTTCGCGCAGGCGAAAACCTAATGAGTATAGTATGGGGCTTGGAATCCGCCCCAGTCTTCCATTGGCTAGCTCCATAAATGGAGGCTAGCCATTGGAAGACACGTTTGTCCGTCAATGCAGGACCAGATTCGGGGGCGTTCCCGAGAATTTTTGGCTTTTGGCTACGTCACGCTACGTCAGCCGAAAGCCAATTCTCGGGAACGCCCCTGAATCTGGTCCGGCATTGCCGGCACCTGCCTTCCTGCTCGGGACGCGCCGGAGAAACCAGAAAGCTGGGGAGGCGGGGCGACTGCCCGACGGTGACTGCTCCGATTGACCAAGACATTTTACTGGTCCCTCCTCCTGACAGTTGTAACGAACAGCTAGGACCAATTGCAAGCACGGCCGGTCGTGTAGGGTTCCTGTCTGTTAGCGTTGATTGGTTGAGCTGCGTGGACGTCACTGCTGGTCGAGAGCCCCCGCCCATCTCCGCTCAGAGCTGTACTCATGCGCCGCTTCCTGTAGCTTGTTATTGTTTCTGTCTCGTGCCTCGGGAGGCGGCATTTTCTTGTTGTGTCTCGTGCGATGGGCTCGTGAGTTGGATACTTAAGTTGCGTCTTATCTTTACGGGACACAGAGGAGTACGGGAAGCTTGCTGCGTGAGGCGCGTGCTCCATTGTTTGAGAGTCTGCCCAGGCCGGGTTTGCAGTCGTAAATAAAAATAATGTCAAGAGCATTGCCAATAGCTCAAACTTTAACAAAGGCAAAACCATTGCATTGTAAATGCTTGTTTAAAAATTGGGAGGATCTCCGCCCTCTTCCAGGAAACAGGGATCCTGGTCCCCATGGCAATGGCCTTCGCTATCGTGGTTATGTAGGTAACCCATAGTTGGGGATTGGCCTTAAATAAATCGGCCGGGATGCAGTCCATCCCTGGCGCCTTCCCCCTCAGGACCAGGCGGAGGGCAGACTCAGTTTCCAGTGGCGTGAAATTTAACTCTTGGTTAGGAATGAGGGTGGTTACCTGCCTGGTTTGAGCTGTGTCGATTTCTAGGTCAGGGTCCATAAACTGACCAGAATAGAAATCAACCCATGCTTCTGCGGACACATGGTTAACTGGGGCTTGAGAGTCCGGATTTCTGCCCCACTTAACAATTTCCCAAAACTTAATCTGATTGGCAGAAGTGCATGCATCCAGTAGGTCAGACCAATGTAGATCGTCCCACTCCCTTTTCGCCTCCCACTGGGTTCTTTTATACATTAAGCGTGCCTCCTTTATATCACTAGAAATCCTAGATTTCACTGCTTTGACTAAACGGCTATGTGCCTCCCTGCAATTTTTATTATACCATTTTTCCCGAGGATCATGTACCTTTACGGAGCCTTGCGTTGGTGGAATCGTCAAAAGGGCCTTAAGATGAGCAAAACACCGTTCGTGAAGGTCACAAATCTGATTACAAACAACCTTACTGTGAGCAAGGGACAAAATGTCGCTCAAGGTGGACGAGACTGCCTTCATTATGCTATCAAAAAGGGTCGGGTTCTCCACAACCCTAGACCATCTAAGTCTTCTTCTATCGTTTAAGATAGCATCCCCTGTTACATGAACAGCAGAAGCGGGCCTACCGAATCCACCTGGAAGTCTCAAACTAAGTGACAAAGGGTTGTGGTCGCTTTCAGGGCGGGGCACTACTTCCATGTCAATCAAAAGTGACCAATATTCAATTTTTAGCAGGATGTAATCTATTCGACTTTTTCTCACCCCATTATCAAAAGTGGGTTTGCCAACTTTGTCAGAGGCTGTACGACCGTTGGTTGCCCTTAACCCCCAATCTAGACACAGCCCCATCCAGTGTAAGGCTGCCTCAGAGCCTCTTTTAATAGTATCCAGGGACAGCATCGGGATGTTCCAGACAGTATCCTCCGCAGACCCCAGGTCCTCCCCCGCAGCATAAAGTGGCTCGAAAGTACAGTTGAGGTCCCCTGCTAGGATGAGTAACATGTCTCTCCCTACCCCTTCAAGGTCGGAGTCTAACACATCTAGGATACTAGGGCAACGCCCACCCGGTTGGCCACGTGCATAGATGTTAATGATTACAATGTCCTGGCAATTTTCTTTGCTTAGCCTAATTCCCAAGAGGTCCGGGTTATCCACACAGATTTCTATTGGTCGATAATCAATTGACTGTTTGACCCAGATCACTAACCCCCCCGATGCCCGACCCTTATTGCCCCTTATTGCAGGTTTGAAGAAGTTTAGGAACCCTACCCTATAAATAGGATCAGGGGCCCAACTTTCCTGAAACAAAAGGATATCAAAAGTATCAATAAAATCCAACCAGTCCTCTGAGTCCATACGACCCTTCATCCCTGTCACATTCCATGATGCTATTTTAATTGTTGCAGCCTGACTAGGTGTTTTAATACTATGCGTACCACTATGATCCACTCCCAAGGGTGCTACTATACTTGGTTGTGGACCCGCCACCGTGTTATCCTCCTGGTGAGGGTGTACAGAGGCCGCCACCGTCTCCCTCTCAATGCTAAGCTCCCCCTAAATAGACACTTCAGTACCAACTCCATCTGCCCCACCTATTTGGTTGCCCAGTGCCCTCCCATTGCCATTCGCTCGATTAAGTCAATCAATACACTCCAGGCCAGAGAGGGGTTCGTAACGATTGAACAATAATGGGTGTTGCGGAATGTAAGGTGTTCTATCAGGATGATATCTTCTAGCAGGTATTCTTGGGAAAGTATGACTAGAGGGGAACTCACAGGATCGTCTGGGATAAAAATACCCAAGGCCTAGGGTCTGCACATCCCCCAACCTCCCAAACCTTGCTTCCCTACGCAGAAAATCTACCACCCAGGGATCCTTAAAGGATATAATGATGCAGTCCCCTTCTAAGTCCTTGGTACAGTGGCCCACCCATTCAACTCTTCTCACAAACAATATTTCAGTCGAGGAGGAGGGGGGAAGAGGGCGGTTTTTGTTAAGCCAAAATACAACCTTGTTTCGGAGGTCCCCGTGTGATTCATTTGAGCCCTCCCTAAGAGGGGCAACACCTGTTAAAACTATCGTATGTGGTGTTGCTTCTAAAGGTAGATCTGTACATGGGGGTACCCGTTTGCTGGCTTTCGCAAAGGGAGTAGGGGGATTGGTGGATCTGCTCCCCTTTGCACCATTGGTTAATTTGGGCTGAGATGATGTGCTTGGACCATCCCTTACACTATCCTGTAGCCGAGTAGCCACATGAGGTGTAGGGCTATTCGGCTGGCGTTGGTGGTTAGATTTAAAGGGAGCCTTCTTTGGCACCTTCAGCAAGAAAACTGGTGCAGTCGTACAATCATTGTTCCCAGAACACCCCCCTGTCACAGAACCCTGCATGAGCCCCCTCGCAGACATCGCACGCCAGCACAACCTCAACATCATCTCCTACGCCGACGACACCTAGCTGATCCTCTCCCTCACCAACGACCCCGCCACCGCCAGAGCCAACCTTCACGAAGGGATGAAAGAGGTAGCCGAATGGATGAAGAACAGCCGCCTGAAACTGAACTCAGACAAGACGGAAGTCCTCATCCTGGGATCCTCACCCGCCGCGTGGGACGACTCCTGGTGGCCCCCCGCCCTAGGCAGCGCACCCAAACCAACAGACCATGCACGCAACCTGGGCTTCATCCTGGACTCCTCCCTCTCCATGACCAGACAAGTCAACGCCGTCTCGTCGTCGTGCTTCAACATACTGCGCATGCTACGTAAGATCTTCCGGTGGATCCCCACCGAGACCAGGAAGACTGTCACCCAGGCCCTTGTCACCAGCCGTCTGGACTACGGCAACTCCCTCTCCACCGGAACCACCGCCAAACTCCAAAAGAGACTCCAGCGGATCCAGAACGCCTCAGCGCGACTCATCCTGGACATCCCCCGTCGCAGCCACATCTCCGGACACCTGAGAGACCTGCACTGGCTCCCGGTCAGCAAGAGAATCACCTTCCGTCTCCTCACCCACGCACACAAAGCCCTACACAACCAAGGCCCAGGATACCTCAACAGCCGCCTCAACTTCTACGCTCCCAAACGCCAGCTTCGATCGACCAGCCACGCCCTCGCCGCCGTCCCCCGCATCCGAAGAGCCACCACAGGGGGACGGTCCTTCTCCTACCTCGCCGCCAAGACATGGAACTCCCTCCCCACCCACCTCCGCCTGACCCAGGACCACCTCACCTTTAGGAAGCAACTCAAGACCTGGCTGTTCGAGCAGTAACGGACCCCCCCAGCGCCTTGAGACCCTCCGGGTGAGTAGCGCGCTATATAAATGCGAGGATTGATTGATTGATTGAACCCTTGTTTATATTAAGACCAGAATTATCTACTGAACCAGCAATTGCTGACGATGAAATTTTACCTATGGTTACGTTTTTCTGGCCTTTGGAATTACTCGAGGAAGAACTAGGATTCCCCAGGACAATTTGGGAGTTTGCCATCTTTTTTAAGAGACCAGTATTGGTGTTGACAATGGACTCAAGTGCATCTAATTTGGCGGTCATCAAACGTGTTCTTTCGAGTACAGGAAGTAAAAGAGTTTTAAACAAGGCTTCCATTTTGGCCAGCAAGCTATCATCACTACTGTAACAGGTGGGGCAAGGGTCCGAGGGGCCAAAGGGGATGTGAGATTGACTCGGAGGATCATTTAAGACTAGGACAGGATGTGGGGTGGAGATGACTTCAAGAGTTGGGACAGTGGGAAGTGCTGGGACATTAGGTTTTTGAATCTTGGTAGCACCGCCCCTCTGGTGGCCCTTACATCTTTTCCTTTTTCGTGGTATTTTTCTCTGAGAGTCCTCATCCTTAGTGGAGTCCGACTGAGATTGACTGGCCAGGAGCACACTGCCCTCTCCCCCACTGCCTTGTGTATCGTCGGGGCTAGAGTCACTCTCTATCCTAGTCAGAGGTAGGCCTTCCCCCTCTACCTCACGGTGCACATCCACCGCTATTTCAACAAGATGGTGGCTCGTGTTTGGGTCCCGAACATCAGGGCTGGGTATTGTAGCCAACCTTCCCAGTGAGGATCGTTTTCCGTTAACCAAATCTATGGATAGCCTTTTTTCGACCATAGCTATCTCTTTTTCTAGGATGCCTGTGGCCCTGGTGATAAATGTGTCTAAAGGGCCAGAGACCATCCCCTTTGTGGTCTGTAACTGTACATTGCGTTCTTTACCTGAACGTAAAGGCATAATTGATTATAACAAAAAGCCGTACAATATTGACACAACAATAAATACAAAGAACCTCGCCCGACCACGGACGGCCACAGACGGCCCTGCCCTTGTCCCGGGCTTCTCCCGCGCGCTTCCGCGCAGCGGACAAGATGAGCTGTTAAGTAAGAAGGGAGATGGTGCGAGGGGGCGGGGCAAGCAGGGAAAGCGGCGCTAGTGTTCCAGGTAGACGGCAGGGACTCCTGGGAAATGGAGTCCCTGCTAACACCGCTCGCAGCCCTGCTGCGCTTCAGCCACACCCTACAACAGCAGTCTCCAAAGTCCTACCCCTCCGCTGGCACACTCCCGCGGATAACACAGTGAAGCGGGACCCACGGTGCCTATTCTAATCATGGGCCCCACGGTGCAACTCTAAGCAATAGCTTGCTTAGTCTCCACACCGGTCCCAACAGCGCTAAGGATGCCTGGCTTCACCCTGGGGGTGCCCAGGAGTGGACACTTCACAGGGAAAGTCAGGAGGGGTTCCACAGCGGTATGAGTATCAGCGCCAGGAAGCCGAATAGGCGACACCGCAAGGTGACCGTCTGGTGACAGTGCGCTCTATAAGTACCATGACATTTACATCTTTAGGTCCTCCACTTGCATTGACAGGAGAGAACCGTAAAGGAACAGGAAAGATTAATACCAGAACATCACAACATGTTTAATTTCACATAGCGCTTGTACCAATCAGAGTTCTATTTGCCTATTCATTGTACCGATTCACTTCCCAAACCCATTCTGCGGATGCAGTGGCTACCCTTATCCTAAATAAATGAGAGTTATACTCGGCAGGCTCCAACCCCGCTGCCAGCAAGGCCCTAAAGAGGGCCCTGGCAAACTGGAACTTTGTTAATGGCATCCCATCTTTGTGTACAAAAGGGGTGCCTTCCATCACCTGCGACCACTCAGCTATAAAAACCTCCTAATTGCCTAAAGGACAGCACTCATTTCCTGGCACCCTGTGGAGGAGTATATGCCCCCACTACCCATTTGATCAGTCTTGGAGTGGGTGATGGTAATCGCCAAGGAACTGTTTGGCCATTGAATATCTCCTACCTGCATGCCTCTATATTTATCATTCTTGCTGCTTGCTACTAGTTCACCCAACCCTTACTGCCCCATAGAATGCCAGGGTGAAAGTTCAGCTGAAAAGCTGAACCTCCGGTAGCGACCTGCATACCTCCTAGAGGTTACCTCCTAACCAGTTTTAATGCGTCTGTGGGGTGCCTGGAGTCCTGTCTGACCCCTTTCTAATCCCTCCCAACCTTTTAGTGCGCTTTATACAAGGAAAACTGTGATCCCATCCAGGTGCCCCAGCATCTTTGCAAAGAAGGAATTTGCTGCAGTGTGCTGCCTAGCATACACCACCAGTTGCCCTTCCTTTCTCAAAGCCTCAAGAAATGTGATTACTGACTCAGGCTAAAACAATGCCCCTACTAGCCACAGATTCCTTAACGTAGAATTGTCCCCAGGCGTAAGACTGGATACATAACATTTTCTTTGCCACAGCATCTCTGTGCGCCAGGGGGCGGTACCACGTGACTCCGCCCTGACGTCGTCCTCAGGCGTGACGTCAGCAAGGTCACATAAGCCCCACCCTGGCGTGCCGAAGTCCGTTTTTTCTCTTTTCCGCATGCAATGTGGATCCGGATCCTGTCCTGGTCTGTTTTCAGGCCTTCTTTTTCACGCTTTGCGATGAGGAACAGTGTGCGAATTCCTTCGAGCTTCAAAACGCGTACCTCTTGTGCACGTCATATGTCGGCGACGGGCCCTCACCTGATTTGTATGTGGTGTTTGGGCGAGCACCATGACTTGACGGACTGTGACGCCTGTTAACACCTCAAACCGAAGTCACGGCGGGAGCGCCAGACAAAATTGCTGTCTGCCTGCTTGGCCAGGTCGGTGTCGTCCCAGCATCCGTCCCCTACCTCGTAAGCCAGGAGCCGCCGATTCCAACTGCGATATCGCCCTTCGCCGCGGCTCCAAGGGCGTCGCTTACCGACTGGTAGGTCCTGCAGCTTGTCTCTGAGGCCCTGTCCTCATTCGGTGGAGGGCGCGGGTTCCACTCAGGACGTGTGCCCTCGCCTCTCGCCTCTCGCCACCCTACCAGCCGTTTCCTGGCATCAGGGCCACTAGGTCCCAAGTGACAGCCTACGCTGTGGCTCTGCAGGCTTCTTTGGTGCCTCCCCCACCTCCGGAGACATCCACGGATCCCTTACCTCGCGGGAGGCCTTCTGTGGAGTTCCCGGCGGCTTTGGCGCCAAAGGATTTGGCTTCAGGTTGTAGAAGGGTGGTGTCGTCTAGGTGCAGTCCTTCGGAGCTCCCCTCTTTGACACACGGCGTCCCTGCCTCGCCGCGAATCCCTACAGGGCTCCCTGTGGCGTCGCAGGAGGTTGCCGGGACTCAGGGCTTGTCCCTTAGTTCGCCTTGGCCCTCTGAGTGGGCGGCTGCCTTGCCAGAGGCCGAGCCAGCGCAGTTTTGGCACCGAAGGCTTTCCTCCCTGGCCCCGACTGTGCCGTGGGTGGAGGTCTGGTCCTGGGGTGCTTTCCAGAGTCCCTCTCGGTCCTCTATGCCGGCGGCTGCCCCATGTGAGGTTGAGCCAGCTCCGTTCCTTAGCCGAAATGGCACCGACCCGACGCATTCTCCTAGGGAGCACGTGGTGGTGGAGGTCGACTCAGCGCCGCCAATGTCCACTCCGGCGCCAATCGACATCGAGCCGGTGCCTGTGTCGGACTCCACAGCGCTGTGCCGGCATCGAGTCTTTGATTCGTCTCGAAGAGGTTCCTTCCTCTCCGGAGGTTTGTCATCTCCTGGTCTCTTCCTCTCCGGAGACAGGACGCCGCATTGTTGCTTTTTCACTGGCATCTTCCAGGGAGGGCTCCTCGCCGTCCGCGCAGCCTCAATCCTCTGACCCTCTTTTCCGCAGCTTGCGGTTGGTTCCTCCACCGGCTTCTCTGCCTTCCCCAGGGGTCTTTCAGGTTCCCCACTCGTCCGTGGATCCCCCACCATTCAGGGGTTGGCAGCTTCCCCCTCTAGCTGGACTTGGAGACGGACGACTCAGTTTGCGGCCGTCGCCCACGGAGAAATTGCTTTCTCCCCCGCGGCGCACTACGGAGGCCAGTGTTGCCTTTGTTCGGGCTATTTCCACGCCCGCTGGTATTTTACGAATGGGTGACCCCGTCAGCCCATTCCCTACGGATAATCTCTTGGAAGTTCTCCAAACGGGCTTTGGTGGACGGGAGCTGTTCCTTCCTTTCGAAGTGTTGCTCCACAACTCTCTTCTGGGAGCGTCCTGCCACAGGCGATCCGGTGTCTCAGCCGCTCCTGCATCGCCACCGTCCTGCTCCGCACGACCCAGTCTGCCTTTCCTTCCACACTTCTACTCCGGGCTCTCTTCTGCGGACTGCTTTTCCGTCTTTGCCTGTAGTTTTGTTTCCTCCATCTTGGGAGGCCTGGTGGTTGGATTCATGGGGGCGTAACATCTTCGTTTCATACAGTGCTGCTAAGCGGGTACTCCACACTCTTTGTGTGTTGGCTAGGGCTACCTCCAGCCTGTGGGATTCTGTGGAATCCCTTCTTTCTCATGTCTCCCATGAAGGTTCCCGCGCTGATCTATGACACCATATGTTGGATGGTCAAGAGTTGGCCGCGTTCATTCTCCTTGCGGCCTTGGATGTTGCTCTCGGCCGTGCTATGGCCAGTTCTGTGGCTCTCCGTCTCCATGCTTGGCTGCGGTATGCTTTTTTTCCTGAGATTAGGGTCTGGTTGACCTGCCCTTTGATGGGATCCTTTTGTTTAACACTCATGCGGACTCCGCCATTCAGTGTCTTCTTGCGGGGCTCTGTCCTCCTCCCCCTCCAAAGGCTGGATTGTTGATTCTCCGGGGCTTGATGGGAGGCATTATCCCACTCTTTCCTAGAATCTGGTGTTTTAAGTGGCCCGTTTGTATGTTCTGTGTGGTTTGACATGCCTTCGGGGTCCCTTGGTTGGCCCCTCTCTTCTGTTGGCTGCTGGTTCAGCCCTTTTGGCAAATGTGTATTTTTTGGCTGATTGCTAAACCGTCTGTGGTTCCTACCGCAGGTCTTATGTTCTTGTTCTCGGATGCAGGATTTTTTCCCTAAAAGTGGTTCCCATGTTTTCTTTGGAACGTGTCATACCCTAAGTAAGGTACTTGTAGCTATTTTATAGCTCTGTCCTATGCTGGGAGGGTGTGGGCTCTCTTTTGTGGGTTCCTCGCCTTTCCTGGCATCGCTGTATACCGCTGGTGCGGTTTCTTTGATATTTGTCTGGGCGTAGCTTGCGCTGCTCCAGGTTCTGTCATTCTCAGTATCCGCTGCATTGCTGGACCAGCTTTGTCATGCCGTCTGTGGCGTTGTGCTGTGGTATTTTCGCCCTTTATTGTCCGGCGTTTCGGCCTGGTCCTCCGCCTGGTGTTCCAGAGGGGATAGTATTTCCTGGTATTTTCCTGTGTTCTGGTTGATGGCTTTAGTCCGTCCTACGTATTTCTCCTCTTCTCTTCTGGCTGGTCCCACTACTTTTTGTGGGTCAGTTTATGTCTGGAACGGTCTCCCTTTAGGGATTGTTCTGGATTTTCCTGGCCCTTTCTTTCGTCTTGCGCTCGGCTTGGTCTGGGCGCTCTGTTTCATGGTACTTGCCGGCTGCACACGCCTGCTCTTTCTGTACCACAGCTGGGGACTCTGGCGTATGCCCTTGTGCTCCTGCCTCTTGTTCTGCTGGAGCCTTGCGAGACTACGTCTTTCTTCTCACGCCTGCCTTTCTTGGCTGTGGAGCCGTTCCTGCCTTGCCCGCTGACTTGAGGCTGAGGCAGATTCAGCTGTCCCCTTCACTGTGTGTTCTCTCCTGTGGAGGCCTTTGCCTCCATTTCTACCTCTTCTCCTTGGAGTTTGGGGTGATTCTTTTCTTCCTCTGTACTCCTCTGCTGTTGTCTGTCCCTCCGGGACTTTCTGGCAGATGTCCCTGGTACCTTGTATGGGCTTGGGGTATCCTGACTCCCTTCGCCTCGTCCTTGCTTCCATCTGCTTGGTGGGGGCTGGGCCGCCCTTCTTATCCCCATTACACATCCCCTGCTGGGGCCCTGTGTTTCTTCATGCTGGGAGGCTCTCTCGCAGGCCCTCTTCCCTTCTGGGTATGGCTAGGTTATCTATTCTACCTTAAGAAATCTGCGGCTAGTAATCTCTATCAGATGTATGCGTTACTAACCTTTGGTGACTATGTATCTGGTAATAACGATTGTAGCCGCAGATTCCTTCACGACCCGCCCTTCCTCCCCGTTCTGCGAGGACCTTCAGCTTGGGCTTCTGCACTCGCCTGCCTCCGGGTGGCTTTGTCTTCTGCGAGTGCCCTCTTTCGCTTCCTCCCTAGTGGGATGCTCGTTCTGTTTGTTTGATCCACTCCTTCCTTTCTGGTAATTGGTTGGTGGGTTCATGGGTACTTCTGCGTCCCTGCACCCTGGTCTTCCAGTGTGGGGCCTACTCATGCTCTTCTCCCTTTTTCATTGCTTGAAATTTCTGACTCCTCTGCAGTCCTCGGAGTTGGGGTCTCTTGGCTGTGCCTCGATACTTATCTCTTTACAGGGAATGCTCCTTTCTTTGCTGGTGTTGTCTTGGGGTGAATTGTTGTTACTCTTCTGTTCTGGCCTTGGTGTCCCGAACTGTTTATAGAGTGGGGTTTCAGGCCCCTTTCGTCTGCTGTGACGTTTTTCAAATGCTTTTCTGCCCCCAGGGAGGATGTTGTATTTACTTGCAGGGTTGCTTCGCAGTGGCTGTGCTCTGCTCTTTCATTCTATGACTTTCGGTGTCACAGTGCCTGGCACTCCCCCGGATGGTGCTGTTCCTCACCAGTCGGTTCTCCCTTTCTGTTTATCTGATTTTTTTCGCACAATGTACCCATATTCTCACAGTTTTGGTTTGTGATGGCTCTGTGTTGTGGCGCGGAAACGTACTCAGAAGAAAACTGACATCGACGCGCCGGGGTGGGGCTTATGTGAACTTGCTGACGTCACAGCCGCGGACTAAATCAGGGCGGAGTCACGTGGTACCGCCCCCCGGCCCGCAGAGATGCTGTGGCAAAGAAAATGTTCCGGATCCAGTCTTACGCCTGGGGATAATTCTACGTTAAGGAATCTGCGTTTAGAATTGTCCCTACCAGATACATCGTTACCGAAAGTAAGTATCTCGTACAATACATGCTAAATGCCCCTTCATAGGCACGCCTCGTCCTGGGCGCTAAACTGGCAGCCATGACGTCTGGTCGGCTGGGGTACCAAGACACCATAGATGGTCCGGGGACGGTGATGGGGACTCCGTTGCATCTGGGTGGTGATACCTGAAGGCCTGCATCTTAAAATGAGGCGGCGCATCTGCTGCATTTTTAATATGCCAGGCACATGTTTTGGCTTAAAATTAACATTCAACCTCAAACTTAGCAGAAAGATTTCCTTCAGTCTCAAGATCATCTTACACTTGACCGGTTGTTGTTTAATGCATTCAACTACTGTCATGTTGTTTGACCAAAACACCACTGTTTGCTTGCGGAACTGCTCTTCTATATTATGAGGGCCACCGGTATGGGGAATAATTCCAAGCATCTATTGTTTGCCGCGAAACATAACTCAACCTGGTCTCTTGGCCACCCTTGGTCACACCAAATACTCCTAAGATAGCATCAAGACCAACACTGCCTGAAGAATCTGTGAATAAACCCAACTCCCTATTGGTCTTCGCGGAGCTTGGCCATAACAATGAACTGTTAAAATCCTTCCAAAATGTCTTCCAGTTTCCCATATCATGCCGCACCTCACTCGACAACCTAATGTGATGGTGTCTGAACTTCAAAACAGTTATGGACTGTGCAATTGAACTAGAGAATGGAGGGTCCAAGGGTATGATACGTAAAGCAAAGTTCAACTACCTTACCACCCCCCTATGGCTGATGTAATTTCACCTTCCTGGCCCCAGACATTCCTCTATTGCCTTTGTGAATAACATGAGCTTCTCCCAAGGAAGCCTGGACACACCTGCCTTGGAATCTATCCCAAGGAATTCAATGGTTGTGGCTGGTTCACATGTCTTTGCTTGAGCTAGGGGTACCGATCCGCTCCTTGAAGGTTTCTTAGGCCTTTCCACAAGCGGATGTGCCAGGGGGACCCAAAAACAGGAAATAATCCAAGTATGCATTGATAGCCAGATCTCTGCTGGAATACCCACTCCAAGAACGTTCTAAACCTCTCGAAGTAAGCATGAGACACTGAGCAGCTAATGCGCATACATTTGTCAAGTAGTAAGAGCCTTCAAATTGAAAACCGAATAAATGGAATTCATACGGGTGTACCTGTAGCAACCTAAAAGCAGATTTAATATTCACTTTTGTTACCAGGTCCCAGCTCCTGGAGCATTGTAATTGTCTTATCCAATGATATGTAATTGACAGAGCATACTGCCCCATCAGTAGCCTCATTCAGTGGCGACTCCTCCGCTAAGGTGGAGGAGCATCACCCCACTCCTTTCAGCAGTGGAAATAAAGGAAAAATAAAATGATGATAACTCCTTGTTATTATCATTTTACTTGTTCCTGCTTCTGCAGGTTTGTGGGGCAGGGCTGCTCTGCTCTCAGAGCAGGGGGGAGGAGTGGTGGGCACACTGTAAGTGCGCAATGACCGATTGCCCGGCACTCTTCAGCTGGCCAAACAGTCATGTGTACTTTGCATGTTCTCCACCCAGACTGTATTATAGCCTGGGTGGAAAACATGCCCAGGCTCCCATTCTCTAGCTGAGCGCCAAGCCATGTCGCTCAGGACAATCACAATGCTGCTTTGCAGCGTTGTTATTGGCCAGGGAGCCTGTATGAGTTTCCTGTTCCTGGCTGGGAGAGAGACGTGGCAAGAAGACAGAGGAGAGACATGTCCAACAGATAATTTTTTTATTATAATTTTTTACAAACCCCCCCCCCCACCACCTCCTGCCCTCCACACCCAATCCGTGCCGGCCCCACTGACCTCATTGACTGACTGATCTCCGGGCACTGACAAGTTGTGAATCAAATGGTACTCCTAGGATCTTTCGGGACCACCTCTTAGAGGAACACACAAATTTCTCCAGCAGGATGGAGTAAAATGGCCTTGCCACCCTCCCGCCTCAGATTCCTTAACATTCAAATTCTTATTCCTGGCAATGATGGCGTTAGTCCATAAAGACTGCGGATTTTTGCTATAAGCCACACCTACACAGCCTTCAGCTGGAATTCTGTAGCCCTTCCTGAAACATTCGTACAGTGACTGTGCTGCCGCTGTAAGCATTGAGCCATGACACCATTGCCTGCCAGTTAATCGTGGAAGGGGCCTTAACCAGTAGTGTGTGTTCAGTGCTGCATTTTGGAGCCTCTGTCCTTTGATTTCTTCAAACTTTTGACTCTGGATGTAAGGATTGGCCACAGCAGGACCAGCAATCAGTTCCGGACTGGGAACCAAAGCCGACCCTGGCAAAGTGCTCGGCCGGCCCCACGGCGGGTTTTGGGTGTGGCCGACTTGTTTGCCACAGCCGGTTTCGGCCGATTTCGTTACAGCGGCCGATATTACAGCTATGTTGCAAAAACGTCCCTGTAACAAAATCGGCTCCCAGGGGCCCAAAACCGGGCCCCAACCCTGGCGGCCCACCGGGGAAATGCCCGGTGCCCGCTATTGCCAGTCCGTCCCTGCCAGCAATGCATAAGTTTACACGTTCTATGGTCTCTAGAGCAAGATCTCCTATTAAAATCCCGGCATGACCCCTTTCTCACTTCACCCATGTGTGTAGTTGCCCCTGAGACCGCCCGAAGTGGCTGAGCTTTGTGCCTTTATAAAGCACAGCCAAATGTTTACATCAATCTGATCCCATGCTAGAGTGAGTCTAGTAACCTTTATCCTCTGAAATTCCTTGTCATATTCTTTCCAAGCGTTCCTCCTCATAAATCATCTTACACACATAATATCATATTCTGGTATCGCGCAAACTGGGGCCACGATGTTCTGGAATCGCTCTGCCATGATCGCTTTGAAAATTGTGAACACCTCTACCATATTCCTGTAGGGCCAGTTCCCACAGTCCCTATAATCTACGCACTCTTTACATCGTTTACTCTCCTCTTGCTTGGTTCTATCGAAAATTAAATTGAACATGTCAAAATAATTGCCGTTCCAGATTTTTTCTTTTACATCCGCGGGCATGTGCCTGCCCAACTGATTGTGCTCAGAACACACATCCTCCATACCAATGATCGGAAATGGTGTAACAATACTTGCTGGTGTAGGATACTGGGGTATGGGTGGGACCTCAACTGCTGCTGGTCCTGCATGCACCACACTGCTCGTGTGCGGATTTCCAGCAACCTCTGACCCCTGCACTACCTGAGTGGCCCTCGCTGACCTACCCATCCTCTGCTGTAGGTACACTACCCACTATTGCCTGACCTTGCACACCTGCATCGCCCAAATGTGCAACTAGCCTCTTTTCCTTCTCATCGTTGTCACTGTCCGCTACTCCTGCCAGCGCACCCCCATGAGTGAAGAACATAACATCCTTATCTTCGATAGCCATGGCAACACACTAGCTAAGTTTGCAACTAAATCCGGCTGTCCCAAGCCAACTGCTGCCGTGACCCGAATCGCCATGCAGCTATTGCCATTGTGAAAAATGTTATGGTTAGCTGCAGGTACTGTCACTATGGGTGAAACAAGCACTCAGCCCAATGGGGCTCCCCGAGGGGCAGTAGGGAGGTGCCAATGACATCGCTGTAGCCTGCTGGATCGCGTGGTTCAGGGCAGGCGTCATCCTTCCTAACAGGGGGGCACGTCGACAAGGCGCACTTTTGCTTCTCGCGATGAGCAGGAGCAAAGAAACCCTCTCGCCATTTCGCCCTGCGCGTGCCGCTTGCCTTAGAAGCCCCTAAGTGCTTGCGAGGTTGATTCTGGAGGCCACACATCCTTTCCGGGCAGTTTCATAGCCCGGGACTGAGCATCACAATCCCTCAATGGGCCCTGTCTCCCCCCTCCATCATCTTTGGCTCTCCCGAGTTGTTAGAGCCTCTTTGATAAGTAGGAGTGTATGTCTGTGCAAATGTAAAGAGCATTTCAATTGAAAATGTGTTGTATGTAATGGCAATGTGCTACTATACCATGCATAGTCTATTCTATGCCTCTCCACTGTACTCTGCACCACTTAACTTTACACCACTCCACTGCGCTCTGCGCCACTGCACTCTACTCCACTCTGCACTACTCCTCTGTATTCTATCAGTGTCGTAACAAAACTTGAGGGGGCCCGCTGCAAAGCACAAGGAGGCCCCCCAGCGGCCAGGCCCACCACCTACCACTTTGCCCCACCACCCAAAAATCAGATATATTTTGATCTAAAACCTCCAACATTTAATGAAATGCCTCTATATTGTCTTGCTCAAAGTTCTAATGAGAAAGTGGGAAGCACTCTTAACATATAAGCTGTCAAAGCAGATTATTTAACTGAGGCAGCAATCAGAACAATGCCAAGGAGCGATCCTATTGTCTCAGGAACTGCTTATGGCTGAAGAACAAAGAACAACTATGAAGGGTCTGAATTAGAATTTACACTAATGGACAATAACTTGAAACTTTGAAAAACAAACCCAAATCTGCAGTTCCATAAAAACTGGACTGACAATATACATGAGAAGTACACAAAATATAACTCAGTATCCTGTGAAATTCAAGAGAAATTGATTGGTGAAATAATTTCATGCCAAACATTAGCGTCTGTCAAAGGTTGTGCATGATAACATGACCTGAAGAAGCAGTTTAAATTTCTACCATTAGGTCTGTATTGGTAAGCATTACAAAACAGGCAGGCAAACGAGGCTGAGGATGAAAACTGTTTGGATGCTTCAGAACATTGATGCAGATGTTTGTCTGAATTTATCATTTCTGTAGTGTAAACAATGCTTAATACAAGATTGAAGGCACACATATTACAGACAAGTGCAAGCAACACCATAAATAACACCGCATGTAGAATAAAAACAAACCATATCACCAAGTAACCATTGACAGAATCTATACAAACTGTAGTTGGTAAAGCAAAACAAATGTGCAAATACTTCCAAGTGCATAATACAGCAATCACCAGTCCAGCAATATACAAAAATCAAGCATGTTTTGTAAAACAATCCAACTTTCCTAAATCAAGGTGAAAATACTTTCAAAGTGCATGATAAAAACTAGTCTAGCTGTATGCAAAAATGAAGCCAGGTTAGTCAAACAATTCCCCGTTTGGTGTGTGCATAAATGCACATATATTTCAACGCAACTGGTAAATAATAACTACAGCAACATACAATAATCAAACCAGTTTAGACTAACAATTCCCTTTTTGAAGGCTCAAATATTTCAAAGTGACTGGCAAAACAGTAGAAGTACAGCAGGCAGCAGCATATAAAAATCAAACCACTTTAGTCAACCAATGCCCTTTTGGTTTGTGCACGAAAGTGTCTGGTAAAATAATAACAAGATCAGCAAGCAGCATAAATTAATCAAACCTATTTAGTCAAACAAATTACCCTTCTGCTTGTGCATGAAGGCAAACATATTTCAAAGTGCCTGGTAAAGCAATAACAATTTAGAAGCATACACATCAAACACGTCCAGTCAAACAATGCCCCTTTTATTTGTGCATAAAGGTGCCGGATCCCACTTTGCCCATGCCTTAAAAAGTCTCAGGATGCCTTTAATGGATGCAACAATCTCCCATTCAATAATGGCAGCTTAAGAGACAGCAATTGTGACCTGGGGAAAGTAAAGTAGGCCCTGGCAAGAGGCGATCCCAAGGATATGGATCAACAAACAGGATACGTGGCAGAGCACTTAGAATAAGGTCTGGCCCTTGGCATGGAACAGGAGCTGAGAATTTACTGTGCTTGAAAGGACGTGTGAGGGAAGATAGCAGCCCATCACTAAATGGTGGGCATGTAAATGGAAGTAACAGGATGGCCAGAGACAGTCCTGCAGGCAAAGGGGCACCAAAACCCATGCACCTAAATAATTAAAAAAAGATGCCCTGCAGCCCCTCACGCTGGTTCGCAACTTGGAAAAGCAAAGGCATGTATATTTTAGTAAGAAGCACCCAAATCTGCTCAAGCGACACATGATTTCAAACAAATAGTAGCTAGTTGTAAGCTTGCTTTTAAAATATGTGCACACGTTTTTTTCCAATATTCTCCATTCCCATATAACAGCTCTCTGTCTGAGCAAGTCTACATTGAAGGCTTTTAGGATGTTCAGAGTAAAGTTTTTTTTATTTAATTTTTTTATTCTTTTTATTGAGTTTTGTTGTAACATGTTCGAGGCATGTGGGCTGCTAAATTCATATCTTAGCATTAGATCGCCGCCTAGTGTTGGGTCCGGATGATCGCACATTGTTGTCCTGGAAGAGTCTTCGAAGTATCCTGAGATAGGTGGCTCCTCCCCTGGACTACAGTGCGCATGGGCATCGGCTCCATCCCCAGATTGTTTTTTTCCGCCATTGGGTTCGGATGCGGTCTCGACGTCTCTCTGTCGGAACCGAGAAAACATAACTTTATTCGGCCAAAAGGCCTTGTATTTATTACGTCGGTATTGTTTGCGTGCGGTCTCGAGTTCTTCCGTCTCTCGGAGCCGGAATCAGCGGAGTTTTTGCTCTTCGGACATCGAGGCCTTCTCATCGCGACTCGACAGCAACTTTTCCAGCATGGAGCGGAGTCCGTTTAAGCTCTGTCCGCTCTGTGGGGCCAAATACCCACATATAGACGCGCACCCGGTCTGTAACAAATGCCTTTCACCAGACCATAACGAAGGAAACTGCAGAGCCTGTGCAAGTTTCAGGTCCAAGAAGACACTCAAGATTCGGCGCGCGGTGCGCCTTGAGGCCCACCAAACGGCCCCGGAACCGGACGACATCTTCGACGAGCAAGAAGAAGAGGGCCTGAGCCATCATCTTCAAATCTCCCCGCCCGAGACGGAGGTCGAGGCGGATCCGGAAGACGACGACGGGGTCGTGGATCAAGGCCTTGAAAACGTCGACGAGGTAGGGGACGTCGAAGAGGTTTATGGGGCCGCGGAAGATAGCTCAGGGGATGAGCTATGCCCCGAAGTTTACGGACATACAGAACGGGTCACGGGATCGCCTGTCGGCCTTACCCAAGACCCCGTCGCGCAAGCCACGGCCCCGCCTTTAGGTCCGGCCACGGACATACTTGCTGCACAGACGGTATCGAAACCGAAACTGAAACCTACGGTATCGACTACACCTAAAATGGCCGAACCGAAAACGAAACTGAAACTTAAGGACTCCAGCGTCCCTAAGATGGCGGCCGTACCACCAAAAACAAATAAAAACGCTGCTTCATCGACTCCCTCGACCTCCGGTCCACAGAGATCGAAGAAATCTGTCGATTCCACCGTGTCGAAATCGGTGCCAGAGGAGGGATCCTCTAAAAAGGGCGGAACGCACAGGTCAACCGCTGCGACGCCGGCAAAGCCCGCCAAAGACAGCGGCACGGCTCCGACTCCAACTGGGACGTTGGTCGGACGCGTGGTAGAAACGGAGCCGTCGAAGTCACACGGATCGAAGGCTGGCACATCTGCGCATCGATCCAGGGCCTCTGGGTCGGCGGACGCAGCATCATCGTCCAAGACTCAAAAGGGCCAACAGAACGTCGGATCCGAAGGCAAGATCAAGGATTCCTCGTCGGTGCCAAAGGCCACTGCGAATGAAACGTCCCTCGTCGCTTCTTCACTACAAAGAATTAGGGAGAGAGCCGCTGCTTCGTCGGCGCCGACGCCATCGCCACAGAAGGCGATAGACGTTCCGGTCAAATCTGCCAGTAAACTCCTCTACCTTCTGCCGCCAAAAGAGGCGCCGAAGGCCTTCTCAACAAAATCGACACCAAAGAAGTCGGATTCTTCAACGGCAGGGGCACTTTCAGGTCGAGTACTCGACTCAGAAGAGGATTCAGAGTGTTTTATCAACGCTAATACAGGCAAATTGACCCTTTACAAAAGGAAGATAACTTCACAGCCGGTGGACTCCTATGTCATCCCCCTGAAGAAGAAAAAGTATCCACAGGACGCCTCAGGCCTCATGGAACCTATCCGGTCCCCTCTAAGAGGGAGCCCAACTCCGTCTCCAGACCCCTCTGACGGTGAGGGATATGGTGAAGATGACCAATACACTTTCCCAGTCAATGAACCAGATGCACAGCCGGATTCATATGATGACTTTGGTGACCAAGACACCCATAATGTGGGACAAGACCCACAGCCTTTCAGTACACGTGCATCCCCAACAGAGGATTCTGCAGGTTTCCATGCACTCATTGAAAGGGCAGCTGCTAATCATGATGTGGACATGCATGCTGACCCTGTTGAAGAGGATTTTCTATTTGACACTTTTTCAGTTTCTGAAAGAACTGTAAAGACACTGCCTATGCTCAAGGGGGTCCTCAAGCATGCGGCGGACATCTTTAAAGAGCCTACCAGGGCGAGGGTGGTCAATCCACGTATTGAAAAAAAGTACAGACCAGCACCTGCAGACCCTGCATACATTCGGGGACAGTTGCCGCTTGACTCCCTGGTGGTCGCAAATGCCCGAAAGAGGGCCAACTCCCAAACAACGGGTGAAGCTCCTCCCCCGGATAAAGAGTCCAAGGTGCTAGAGGCAGGAGGCAAAAGGGTAGCTGCGCAGGCTGCCAATTTCTGGCGTATTGCAAATACACAGGCACTATTGGCACGTTATGATAGGTCGCATTACGACACCCTAGAGCAAATTGTGCAACACCTGCCTCCACAGTTTCAAGAGGGCACCAAAATGATTATACAGGAAGGACAACTGATCTCCAACGCAGCCATAAAGTGTGCACTGGATGCCGCGGACACAGCCGCTAGGACCATTAACACTAGTGTCATGCTGAGACGACAGGCGTGGCTCCGCATATCGGGGTTTAAACCTGACATTCAGACAACCATACTTAATCAACCAGTCAATCCTGATAGACTGTTTGGTCCAGATGTTGACACCACCCTAGAAAAAATTAAAAAAGACACCGAAACTGCCAAATCTATGGGGGCCCTTCAATCACAACAGTTTCGTGGCAATACTTTTCGTCGCTCAGGTGCACGTGGAGTCACCAGAGGACAAATGGGTCAGCAGTCACAATTCTCTAGAGGTGGAGCACAATCCTCGTACCCCAAACAGAACAAGGGGGGCTACAGAGGAAACAGCACCAGAGGACGCGGCAGAGGGAACAACAACTCACGCTCCTCTACCCCAAGCAAACAGTGACTCTCTGTCACTGCCCCCCGACCACTTAACACCTGTCGGGGGGAGACTACAACAGTTCCTGCCCGTCTGGTTCAACATCACCACAGACAGGTGGGTGCGACAACTTGTCCAGTACGGTTATTGTCTAGAGTTAAAATCCACTCCACCCAACATTCCACCAAGGCAAAGGCCTATGTCCGCAGAGCACTTGCACTTATTGCAGCAGGAAGTGGTGGTGATGCTGCAAAAAGGAGCAATCGAGCTCGTGCCAGTGGGGGAGGAAGGCACGGGGGTATATTCCCTGTACTTCCTTATTCCAAAGAAGGACGGATCTCTCAGACCAATTCTGGATCTCCGTCCCCTCAACCTGTATATACTGTCAGAACATTTCCATATGCTTACACTGCAACAGATTCTTCCCTTGTTAAACCAAGGGGACTTCTTAGCAACCTTAGACCTCAAGGATGCTTATTTCCACATTCCACTACACCCGTCCCACAGAAAATACCTCAGGTTCACAATCCAAGGCAGGCATTATCAGTTCAAGGTCCTACCCTTCGGAGTCACCACGGCCCCAAGGGTGTTTACCAAGTGCCTGGCGACAGTGGCAGCGCACCTCAGGAGGCAGAACATCCATGTCTACCCCTACCTGGACGACTGGCTCGTTCAAGCCAAGTCGGAACAACAGTGCGCCGCAGACATGTCGACTACCATTCACCTCCTTCACGACTTGGGTTTCTCGTTGAATTACCCAAAGTCGCATCTTCAGCCGGCACATGTCCGGCAGTTTCTAGGTGCGACAATCAATACCCTGACGGCCAAAGCTCAACCAAACCAAGTCAGGATAGAGAGCATGCAATCTCTAATCCAAAGGTTCAGACCACAACACTCACTTCCAGCAAGAGTGTTCATGCAGTTGATAGGCATGATGGCCTCCTGCATCTTCATAGTCCCTCACGCACGGTTGCATATGCGCCCGCTCCAGGAGTGCTTAGCAAATCAGTGGACACAGGCTCAGGGACAATTAACAGACCTAGTGTTGGTTACCAGTCGGGCATACGACTCTCTGCATTGGTGGACTCCACACAACCTTTGCAAGGGCCGACTGTTCCAGGAGCCAGTGCCACAGATTATCCTAACAACGGACGCATCTCTCCAGGGATGGGGAGCTCATCTGCTCAATTTCACAGTGCAGGGACTATGGACGACGCAGCAACAGAAGATGCACATCAACTATCTAGAACTGATGGCGATCTTCATGGCGCTCAAGTCCTTCATTGTACATCTGTGCAACAAAGTGGTGTTAGTCCGGACGGACAACATGACCGCGATGTACTACATCCAGAAGCAGGGGGGCACCCACTCACCGCAGCTGTCTCATCTGGCTCAGAGCATGTGGAAGTGGGCCATTCAGAGGAACATCTTCCTCATGGCAGAGCACCTCCCAGGGAAGGACAATCAGATGGCGGATCTGCTCAGCAGATACAGCCATCAAATGCACGAGTGGGAGATACATCCATCAGTACTCCAGCCGTACTTCCAAAGGTGGGGTCATCCAGAGATAGACCTGTTCGCCACAAGGGAGAACGCAAAATGCCAAAGCTTCGCCGCCAGGTTCCCACACCCGCAATCGCAGGGCAATGCGATATGGATGAACTGGTCAGGCAAATTTGCGTACGCTTTTCCGCCGACACCTCTGATACCACTGGTGGCGAAAAAAACTAAGGCAGCACTCGATGACACTCATCCTAGTTGCTCCAACGTGGGCGCGCCAGGCCTGGTACACCACGTTCCTCGAACTCTCAGTGGTTCCGCATCAAAGACTGCGCCTCACGCCCAGGCTTTTGACGCAGAACCATGGAGAAATTCAGCATCCAGATCCGCAACAGCTCAACCTGGCGATCTGGCTCCTGAAGTCTTAGAGTTTGGATACCTCAACCTACCTCCTGAATGCATGGACATCATCAAGGAGGCAAGGAAGCCAACAACCAGAGCATGCTATGCGGCAAAATGGAAGCGTTTTGTCATTTACTGCACCACCAATGACATCAACCCGCTAGATGCATCTATCCCTAACATCATTTGCTATCTGTTGCATCTTTACAAGTGCAAGCTAGCGTTCACTTCTATTCGGATACATCTATCCGCCATCGCAGCTTACCTTCAGAATAGGCAGCATCTCTCTCTCTTCAGAGTGCCTGCCATTAAAGCTTTCCTTGAAGGTCTGAAACGAGTCATTCCCCCAAGAACACCGCCAGCTCCGGTGTGGAACCTCAATGTGGTCCTCACCAGACTGATGGGACCACCATTTGAGCCACTGCACTCGTGTGAACTACAATTCCTAACGTGGAAGGTAGCTTTCCTGATTGCTATTACGTCACTGAGGCGTGTTAGTGAGCTACAAGCGCTCACAATACAAGAGCCATTCATTCAAATTCATCCAAATAGGGTAGTGCTACGTACTAACCCCAAATTCCTTCCAAAGGTGGTGTCACAGTTTCATCTCAACCAAACTATAGACTTGCCGGCATTCTTCCAAAACCCACAAACGGTGGCGGAAAAAATGCTCCATACGTTAGACGTACGGAGGGCGTTGATGTACTACATAGACAGGACACAACACTTTAGGAAAACAAAACAGCTTTTTGTTGCCTTCTCACCACAACACAAAGGCAACCCGATTTCCAAAGCAGGAATAGCCAGATGGATTGTTAAGTGCATCCAAATTTGTTATCACAAGGCCAAGCGCACTTTAACAATACCCCCAAGGGCGCACTCCACACGCAAATTGGGGGCATCCATGGCTTTCCTAGGGAACATTCCTTTAGAGGACATTTGCAGAGCAGCCACGTGGGTTACACCACATACCTTTACAAAACACTACTGTGTTGACGTGCATTCCAAGCAGCAAGCTGCTGTAGGACAGGCTGTTCTCAAAACACTTTTTCAGGTTTCTGCAGCTGGCACGGGCAACCGCCGCTGATGGAGGGACTGCTATATATTCTATGCTAAGATATGAATTTAGCAGCCCACATGCCTCGAACTGAATATGCTACTTACCAGTATGCATCTGTTCTTGGCATGTAGGGCTGCTAACATTCATATCGCCCACCCTCCTCCCCGGTGCCTGTCGCAGCTGCAGATATACTATTGTATTCAATCATTAGCATGGACATCACTTACACTTTTCACTCCATCTTCTGCCACAATGGCGAAAAACAATCTGGGGATGGAGCCGATGCCCATGCGCACTGTAGTCCAGGGGAGGAGCCACCTATCTCAGGATACTTCGAAGACTCTTCCAGGACAACAATGTGCGATCATCCGGACCCAACACTAGGCGGCGATCTAATGCTAAGATATGAATGTTAGCAGCCCTACATGCCAAGAACAGATGCATACTGGTAAGTAGCATATTCAACACTTGCTGCCGGTAACGACAGCAAAAACATAGTGAACAGGAGAATTCCACAATGCATCAGCAAGGTCTTCCTTAATGATCAAAGAATGCGACAAGGCTGACACATAAACTGTACAGATATCACAGTGAGTGCACTTGACATAATAACATAAAATTCCGCATGAATATTTTAGCGTGTACATCGTCGCTTGCAGATGTCTGGAGAGTTAGAAAGTGTTCAAGTGGACCCCAAATGTCCTTTGGTCTAGATGTTACAGGCAGTTCTTCTGCGTATGTTGCCAACGTTTCTTTACAGTATACCATATCCATCATCCACCCTTCCAGTTTCGGAGCCAGAACACTGTCCCACGTAAACAGAGTGCGGCGCTTAGCAAGCAGAAGGACGACTCTAACAAACCCTTTCACAAGTGTGGGATGTAGTGTAGTAAACATGTGAGAGGTTGCAGGGAAGCAGAGTGCCCGTCATGGAGTAGAACCGGTCAAGTACTCCTTCCTAGTATTTGAAAACCGGGTCACAGCGCCAGGCAAGGTGTAGGAAATCGGCTTGCGATTGCTTACAACGTTTGCATTGATCCGATTCCCTTAGACCCATTCTGTGTAATTTGGAAGGAGTATAGTAGATCTGAAGGAGGAATTTGAAATGAATGATGCGTAAATTCCCATTGGGTGTGAGGCGGCCCGTCAATTGACATATCCGCTCCCATTTCTCCCCGGTAATCTGTGGGTCTAGAATTTCATTCCATCTGGCAAGGCTTTTATCAGGCCCTCTTTACTGTCTCCTTCTGCACGCCCTTTATAAACTGGTTACTAATTTCTTCTTGGTGGGAAGTACAATGAGCAGTTGTAAGGACGTGAGTGTCGGGGGCTCAGCAGGAAAGTTAGGGTACTGGTGTTGTATGGCACGTTTAAGGCGATAGCAGGTATATTGAAACAGCGAGGTAGGGTTTTGTATGTATTCCAAATCACTGCTTTCTTGGTATTGTCTGTTAGGGTATAGGTCACACATTTGAGTAATACCAGCTTCTTGCCTCCTCAGTGACAGACAAGGCGGCATGTTTAGAGTACAGTTGGAGTTGATGACGTGGTTAGTTGTTAAAGGGAAAAGTAAGATTCCGACCACCTTCCTTTCTCTTTTGCCGATGAATGCAATAGAATTTTAGAAGGGAGTAAAGCAAACTATATTAGGGGTTGGTTATGCAGAGTGATGGCCACATCCTTTTTTCCACAGAGAGGTTATTGTGAAGATGAATCTCTGATCTTCAATAATGTAGATGAATATTGCACATTCAGTGAACAATTAACATCAATACTGAGAGAAGTAGGAGATTTATGTGCCCTCACATTATATACACTATTGTCTATAAAAAATATACATTTTCGAGCAACTCGTTTTTTTCAACATGGTTGACAATGCTGTATTAGCATAGCAGTATGCTTAAAAAAATCAAAGTCCATATTCAGCTCTGTGAGCTATCGCTCATGGTTCAAAACGTGGGAAGTACCATGTAATGGCCAGAGATGGACACATATCTATACTATGGAGATCAACTGGGGGTGGCACACCTGTTCCCATTCATGGATTGGCTTTGCCCCTTGCTTCCCCAGTGGCCATCACCGACCTAAGCCTCAGATAACAAATCAGAGAAGCGAGAACGAAAGTCCTGAGTTGGCTGGGGCATTGAAACCAGGGGCGCAACTAGACCCGAAGTTATGGGGGGGGCTACCACTCCCAGCCAGGGCTGGGCCTAGCACTGGTCGCACACGGTGCAACAGTCTTTTCTGGTGCCCCCTCCCCCATTTCCTCCTTCTCCATGAATTCCCTCACTACCACTCCTCCAACCATGCACCTCATCTCTCTGTAGCACTTTTCTGACAAACATTTAATTTTTTTATAGCGCTACTCATAGTTTACTCACACTCAGTTCTGTGATCTGCATAGTACACGTTCTGTGTAGCAGGCACATTAACCCTCCGCGCTTTGTGAGTGCAGGAGTGCCCTTGTGTGTGCACAGTGGCAGAAGTGACAGTGTGAAAGTAGGGTAAGAGGAGTGACTGCAGGGTGAGTGAGATGACCATGTGAATTTGGGTTCGGATGTAAGTGCAGAGTGAGACGAACTGATGCATGTTCAGTGATGTGCTTGTTTGAGTGAGATTGCAGATTGAGCTCTGAGGGGGACAGGTGAGTCAAGGGTGAGTAGTGTGCTCGTATGACTGCAGGGTGAGGTGTAGGGTGAACAACGCAAGTGCATTGTGAGTGCAGAGTGATCACTGTGAGTGCAGTGTGGGCGGGTGAATGGTGATCAGCGTAAGTGCATTGTGATCACTATGAGTATAGGGTGAGCGTAAAAGTGAAGGACAGGAATGTAGATTGAGTTGTCTGAATACAGGGTGCATTCTCTGACACTTGAAGTAACTCATTATGTTATTAACGGTGGTTTGGGGTTTCAGATCTAAGTCCAACTATTGATTGCTTTTATGATATTAGTAGGGATTGAAGGTGTAGGAAATAAATATTGTGCTGATCCTGCAACAAACTTCCAGTCTCATGATACAGGTTGCCAGCTCATTATTTTGATGTCCAGACGGGACAAAAATTAGCAGTCACCTAAAGCCGGATTTTCAGCACTTATCTGTGCTTACGTTGAACAGCAAATATAAATAGAAAGCACTTTTAATTGTGTTCCAGGGCTGCCTGAATGATCCATGACATTAAGAACGAGCTGGGGGCAAATGTAGGAAATTATGAGGTAGAGGCACAATGTGATTTGCCGGGGGCATTGTGGGTAAAGTGTATTGGAGGAGCACAGAGTAATGCGCTTCAGTGAAGTGCTTGTTGTCATGCCTGAAGGGAACACTATGTGATGTGTCTCACTGGAGGACTGGGTGTTGGAAATGTGGTGTGCAATTTGGGGCTGTGCATCAGAAGGGCACTGAGTGTTGTACAGACAAGGTGCATACACATGGCTGTGTGTATTACAGAGCTGGTGATGTGCCAAGGGGGGCAAAAAGTGATGTTTAGTAACAGTTGTTGGTTAAAGTGTAACTTCAAAGAGGCCTGAAGATGTACTGTGTCAAGCATGAACAACTCAACCGTTTTTTCTTTCCATTCTGGGATTTGGAGTACTATTCATTTATAAATGAGGGAATGCTAGTACTGCAATACAAAAAAAATATATCTTAGGGCTGAATAATCTCCTGACACGACAACCAGTACTTTGGAAGATAAAACACTGTTTGGCATAATGGCACTTTCAACCCCTTCGCTTATATTCGTAAAAGAAAACCTAAGCCCCAGAATGCAGTAATATGTTGCTGGGAAAAAAGAACTGGCTTGAGGGTGTCACATGTGAAATGCCCTACTTGGTAGAATAATTTGACAGAAATTAAAAAAAAAATACATTCCCTCTTTATCACATTGTTAAATAGATTTATTTTTGGTTTGTTGCTTTAAATATTTGCCTTTGTCTTCCATGCCTACAATATGAACAAGCAAACTGTTGAAAGTATTAAGTTCCATTATTTTGTTTTACCCTGCTCCTCTCAAATATTTTCAAAAGCTGAGTTTAAATCATATAAAGCTTCCTTAGTTCTGCTTCTTTGACCTCCCCCTTTTGGAGAATCTTCACATTTGTCAACAGGCTAACAGCCCAGGTTTCATTGGCCGGGGCGAGGGGGTGCATCTTGATTCACCTTAATCCTCGTCAACCACGGACTCGCCACTGCTTAATTTATATTAGAATAATAATAATAAAGTGGAGTGCCCAAAGTCTTTTTTTCAGGAGCCAGCCTCTGACGCAGCCAGCAGCCTAGCAAGGAAGTCATGGGCCCTGGTGTAAGCTAGGAAAATGCCACCTTTTACTGCTGTTGGGTAGTCAAAAACAGCAATTATCATAGTTCAATGGGACCCCAGAGTTCTAAGTCCCGGTGCCACTGAACCTCCTGCACAGATGGTAGCTGCGCCCCTGGATTTAGCAGAAGGTTGCCTTTCTTCCACTACCCAAACCTTCCTCTCTTACTTACTCTTGACATTTTCATTCATGCGATCTTCCTTTTATCACTGTTTTTCTATCATTCTTTTCCTTCTTTCTCCCTTTTCTGACAGACTCTCTCTTGCTACCACTGAGCATGACAAATAAATGCATAGCTGCCAAGGTTTCAGATTTCCATGTCACATTTTCATAATTTCAGTGCTATTATGAGTGACATTTCAAAGAGTATGAGTGACACTTTCTCGCAAGCAAAATAAAACAATGAAGACGAGGGAAATATAGAAATATTGCAAATTACAACCATTTGCACCACAAGACACTCTATACTTGCTCCTCAGTGCGCCCCTGTTTCCCTCCGTTGCAGGGGGTGAAATGTCTGGCAGGCATTAGTGCACTGCGACTAGAGGTGGACATCAGGGAAGTTTCAATGGGGGCTTCTGAAGGCTGTAAAATGCCCATAGGCAGCGTTTCTGTGCACACTCGAGCTGAGAGACAGGAGGCGGAAAGACAGGGATTGGCTTACACTGAGACACAGATGCAGTTGTGCACACTCCAATCGAGAGACAGGAAGGTGTAAAGACATGCATTGACTGACACTGGGACACAGTAACAGTAACAGGCATGTTTTTACAGACACTAGGATTTAGATAGACACAGGGGCATAAAGACACGGGCAGACTGCCACTGCAACTTATTGCAGAAACAGCGTAGAAAGGCTCTGGGAACTCGCTCTAAAACGTAGGGACATATAAATGGGGTAGCTTAGCATCACTCCAGGCCTGGCCTCTCTCCCGCGTCTGGTACTCGGCCCCAACAGGATATGTGAGGCCCCAACTGCGACAACACACTGATGTCTAGTGTTGCAGAGCTGGCTGACAGAAAAACAAAACACATATTGCCAGCCAATGTGTGGCCTGTCTTACGGCAAAATCAATTTGGAGAATATCCTCAGGACGACTCGGGCCTCTCTGTGACGTGAGGAAAATGCTGGTTCCCCAAACTGAGTCCAAATGCCCACCACCTGCAGCTGCAACCAGCAACATAAATAAAGCACCGAAACTCACCTCACTTACTTCAAACTTGAACGTCCGTTCCCCAATGCAACCTCGAAGTACAATCAGTCATGCAGGACCCTCTGTGTATGCTACACAGCTGATGGGGCCCCTGGAGGCAGGAACACGGGGGCTGCTGCGGGGCCTAAATTACATTTTAATCCCGACCCCATGATGCATCCCACCCCACCCTCTGAGACTCCTTGCTCCACCAACACTCACTTGATGCCTGGCCTGCAGCATCAGTGGCAGGCACGAATGGGAGACCGGGCAAGGCAAAATTAAATGATTGCCGGTGGCCGCACAGTCCTTCTAAATCCTCTCCGGGATGCCTCACCTACTCGCGTGCACTTTTAAGACTTCTGCGCTACGCTTGACATTGGTTACCAGCCCCACTCTAAGAGAGTGAAGACCACGCAGACGCGAAGACGTCCGTGCGCTGAACACTTTTTTACTTTACAAAAGAGGCCACAACGAGGTGCAACGACGGGGAGCCTAGCTCAAGTTACGTAAGATATCACATCCCAGATAGATGTGTAGCGTTTGCTGGCTGCGCCTCCGCAGAGGCGGCCCCAGGAGCACAGGGGCCCCCGCGCAACGCGGGGGCCTGTGTTACGTCCCTGTATTCTATGTCATTGCACTCTTCTCCTATGCACTCTTTGACACTGCAATTTGCACCTCTCCACTCTAGGCCACTCCACTCTAGGCCACTACACTCTCCACAACTCCACTCTACTCCACACCACTGTGCTCAATGCCACACGGCAACAGTGCACACTATGCCCCTACACTTTGTTGATCCACTGTACACCACTCTAATCTACTCTGTACCACTGCACCATTTTACTCTATGCCACTGCACTGTACCCTGCACCACGCCACCCTACTCTGCGCCACTGCACTCTACGCAACTGGATCCTGCACCACTTTACTATACACCGCTGCACTCTACCCTGCAACACTCCACAACACTTCATTCTACTCTGAAACAATCTGCTCTACACCACTCCACTTTATGCCACTGCACTCTGTCACTCTACACCACTGCACTCTACTCTGCACTACTGCATTCTATCGCACTACACTCAGCATAACTCCACTCTACGCCACTACACTCTACGTCACTCCACTCTGCGCAACTGTACTCTGCGCCACTGTTATCTACTATGCGCCACTCTAATGTATGCCACTGTATTCTACGGTGCTGCATTGTAGTCCGATGAATTCTATGCCGCTTACTCTGTGCCACTATACTCTACAGCACTCTACGCCAATGCAGTCTACAGCAGTCCACTCTACTGTATGCCACTGCGCTCTATTCTGCACCACTGCACTCCATGCCACTGCCCTCAACACTACTACACTTTACTGTGCACCACTGTACTCAACGCCACTGCACTCAACACCACTCTACACCCAACAGCACCTACTCTGTAGCTCTGCAATCTAGACCACTGAACTCTACGTCACTCTACTCTGCACTACTGATATCTATGCTAATCCACTCCAAACCACTGCACTCTTGGCCACTGTACTCTATATCACCCCACTGCGCCCCTATACTCTGCAGCACTCCACTCGACACCCCTGCACCCTGACAATAAACTCTAATCTGCACTACTGCACTCTGCACCCTACTATGCAACACTCTAATCTACACTACTGCATTGTACGCTGCTGAAGTGTACGCACTGAATTGATCGCCACTGCACTCTATGCTACTATTAGCTGCACAGTTTTCCAGTGCTCTCTACACCAGTCCACTCTATGCCACTCCAATCCATGACACACTGTGCCACTCCTCTGTACGACACTCGACTCCACTCTTTGCTATTCTACTCTATGACACTCCATGCCACTCTCATCTATGCCATGCTGAACAGCAGCCACACTGGTGTACAATATGGCTAAAACACATTGGAAAAGCCAATAGCTCTTGCATAGGCGCTCTATGCAATGGTATGTAATATCTGTTCTCTTGTAGGGATCTCCATTAAAGTCATAAGCATTTAAATATTTCCGCCCACTTCTGGGAATCCTGGAGCACTTCATCATAGGATATCTTCTGAAGTGTAGACGTTCGCCGTTCTTCAGAAAGGCCTGCAGAAACACTTAAGAAAGAACGTAATGTGCAGCCTAGAAAACAGGTTACATTGGAGAAATACCTCAGACTGTACTTACAAAAGGGTTATGAATATGTATAATATTGAAGTGAAAATTTCATAAAACAGCTTAAATCTTTCACAAACCTTTTCTCTGTGTAAAGGAAGAAGCTGAAGGACAGCATGACAGTGTAGCTGCATAGGCTGCCATTATGCGAGTTTTAAACAGTGTCCGTGCCTTTAAGGACTCGGAGATCACCAATATCCCATCATGTCTAGCAGGTGGCAGGTGCCTCGGGTCTATTTCTGTAGCACCTGGTGACAGGATCCTGGAGCATTGAGCTCGACCTTTTACGCTTTTTCTCTTCGAAATTCACTTGTTTTCTCATTGGACACTGAGGGAAAGAGAGAAATTCGCCTTCATGGCAAGGAAGAGAAGTGTAGGCAGCAAATCAAGTCTCGCTGTAAGACCTCAGGGCGGGGAGAGGTCTCCCAGGGCTCTCACATTTGGTAGTACTTTAAAAGTACTACTGTAGTATTATTAAACATACTACAAAATGCAGTTTGTGAATAGGCCCCCAAGTGTATGTGTAGTCCTACTCTGGACCCCACTAACCTGCCAACCACACAATTCACCCATCTTCCATAGTGCCTCAGGGAGGATGAAGGGAAGCCAACTGTGTAAGAGGCAGGGTTCGCCACGAGGGCTCTTGTTCAAGATTGTGCCCATTACCTTAGGTTTGGCTTGGTTGTCTGTACCTCTCTGAAATGGCTCCCAGATGGACAACCTCTCGCCTACCATTCTCTCAAGCGCTGAGGACTCCGAGGCAAGTCTCATGAATTGCTTGCTCTGGGGATGGGTGGTGCGTGGATCGATGGTTTAAACAAGGAGACAAAGCAAAGTATCTCACTCTGATGCTGCTAAGTTGTTTTCATAAAATTACTATAAGATCAACTGACCCTTTTTTGTGTCAGGATGCCGTTGCTTCGTCCGTTTTCTTCATCTTTAGTTCCTTATGACACACACTTCTTAATAACTGAGATGTGCTTACGATTCTCTTCTGTGCTTATGAATATTAATAAAGATGCCATGGTGTAAGACAACTGCATTGTGGCATTCTTTATTACCTTTATAAACAACCCTCCTTCTGCCGTGATAGAGACACTGTAATAGAAGAAGTGCTTTTAGTTTTTACGCCCTATGTCCTTCAGTTGAATGTCTGAGTGGACGGGGGACCACTGTCACTATGCTGCATTCTAGTGCTGTGGTCTGCCTTAAAGCAAAATATTAGTTTTTGAGGGAACAGTTGCTGTTTACTGTTTCTCCTTTAAAAGGGATAAAAGGTTTGGCGAGAAAAAGCACTGTAAGTGTTTAAACTCTTATTTCTGATTTTCTACTAGTTTTGGAGTGTATATAACAGTATTAATAGATTTAGAAAAACGGAAAATGTTACAAATTTTAAATGCATTCATTGTTGTAAGTGGAGAAATCTATCTATTCCTGTTAACTAAGTGTTCCAGCATCCAGCTCATAAGCAGAGGTACTAGGGGTTATAAAATAAGCCTAGCTACTTATGAATGATTTGTAACTTGTGTTACTTTTTACTTATCTTTATTCCAGAGAAGAGGGCCACGAGAGAGCCTTTAAACTGGAGGGGAAGAATTGATTTAGAGGCCAATTCCATCTCTCATCAGAAAAAGGAAATTTTTAGTATTATCTTTTCCAGTACAGATGTTTCATAGAGAACATGCTTTGAATAATTCCCTGTCAACGGGTTGGGAATCCTTAATGAATTTTTAGCTCTGCATTAAAACACATTTAGTGCAATAGCCCATCAACCTCATTCAACCGCTTTCATCTTCAGTGAAGAAAGCAACAAGGCTTCTCACTGAATCTTAATTATAAGTTTAAATATTAATATCTTTCTATTATTTTTAAACATTATAAGTCATAATAAAATACGTGTCCCTTTGGAAGCTGTCACCACATTTGGTTCCTGCTCATGACAGATGTATGATAATCATAACTTCTTACTTTGCTTTCCCCCTTTGATAATGGTCCAGAAATGTTTGCTTGCAGTGCGCATGGTCATCTGCTCAATTGTTAGATAGTTTATTTTTTTCTGCCGTTGGGTTTGGACGTGTGCTTCCGTGCTCTGGATTGACAGTCCGAAGCTCTCCGTAGGTATTGTATTCAATCTTGTTTTCCCTTTTCTCTCAGATTGGGTCAACGCTTCCAGTTACTGTCCAGGACAGTTCTCTGGTTGGCCTCAGCTGTCGGTAAGGCCTTGCCCGTCTGGGCTTCTTTCCTTCCATTTGGTCTGCTCTTACTATGCCTCGTCTGTGATTGAACGCACACCGCTTTGATACCGCCAATGTTGTGCGAAGTACCCCCGGGCTGATCTTCATCAGCTCTGTAATCTCTTCCTCTCACTCGAGCACAATGAGGTCTCTTGTGATGTGTGCTGGTCCTATCGGTTGAAGAAGACCCTTCAAGACCGCCGGACCGTCAACATGAGATGTCGCGCAGGAGTGGCAAAGATACTCCAGACCTCTGTGGCCACCACAACCTTGAGGATGAGCATCATCCTGAGCCTTTGGCCGCTGACAAGGAGGCTTTCTCACCCAAATGAGTTCCGGTCTTGACCTCAAGATTGAAAACCTCCCACTGGTTCAACAGGTGGTGATTACAGCTCCCCCTTGACCCCGCTCTGGTGTTCTACCTCACAAGGGGCATTCAGCCGCTCTGGACCTACAGAGGCAGACTTCTGAGCCACCACTGCCTTCAGGCCATGGTCTGCACCGACCATCAACTTTGAACACCACGAGCAGCTTCGTCTCGGCACTGTAGAAATTTCTAAAACCAACATCCTCGGCGAGGGCTGCTTCTGGCTCTGCACCGATCTGACCATCTGCCTTGAAACACAGGTCGGTGCAGACGCTGGCACCAAAACATTCAGTTGTGAATGGAAGACCATCCCACGAACCAGTCGAACCAGTCTGCTAGAAGTTGCAGGAGCAGCTCGACTCCCACCAGGAACAAATTGTCATTCATCTCCAAATGGACTGGATACTGACCGTCTCCAACTCCGAATCCTCATCCCACTACGAGGCAGCTCAGATTTGAAGAAGATCTGGAGCCCCTTCACATTCAAAGCTTCAGAAGAAGCAGGGTAAATCCACCAGTCCTATTTTAGACCCCAGACTGCCTCCACCCTCTTCCACTTCAGAGAGATCCACACCATCACCTTCCACACCTCCTTTTCCTGACCCATTCTCTTATACTCTACGAGGTCACTACATTTTGACATGGGTGAACATACTGGGGGGTTGGGGTGGCAGTTATGACATGTCCCCATAGGAAGAACCTTGGGACTCATATGATGTATGATCAGGACCTCTACCCTGCCCGACCTCCCTGCCAGATAGGGACTTACCTGTTTTGGGGGTCTTATCTTAGCCTGTTTACTAATCTTGCTGGACCTATCTTCGGCCTTTGACACCGTCAAACACAACAATTTGATAGATCTCCTGAAACACAGAATGGAATTCTCTGGATCTGTTCTAAATTGGTTCACCTGTTTCCTCCAAAATAGATCACAAAGATTCAAGGTTAATCAATCATTATCTAAACCCGTACCAGTCACTTTAGGAGTATCGCAGGGATCATCCCTTTCACCTACACTTTTCAACCTTTTCATTTTCTCACCAAACTTCTCAGCTCATCGAATGTCCATTCAATTCAATTCAATAAATCTTTATTCGGATATAAAATATCCATAAAAGCACAGGTCAAAAATACCAGCAGAAATACATACATTTAAAAAAATACACAGTATATGGGGCAATTGCAACATAGAAGCAAAAGACATGTTGGGGCTTATGGTGCGTACCAAATAGCAACAGTAAAAGTACATGTATTATAGAAAAGAAAGAAGACATAATATACAAGAAAGAAAGTTCATAAAAACACTGACCGAATGGTGTGGCCTTTAGCAAATAGCAGCATAATGTAGTAAAGTGCAGTCAAGTTTATATTGTAGAAAGAGAAACCTAGTGTGCAAAACAGCAACTTCTTTGAAAAATACTGTCCGGGTGAGAATTTATAACTCATATCGAATATCAGCATAATGTACTAAAGTGCAATCGAATATTTACAGTACAAAGTCAAGAAACACATAAATAAGAAACATAAAAACTATCAAGACAAATACAGAAGTAAATAATAAATATGCAAAAATAAATAAAATATTTTGGCTAAGCATCGAAAATCAGGAACAGTGGAAAACAGCCATCAGGGGGTGCTCATTGAGGTACGTGAACGAACTGCCATATTCAAAAAGAAACTCGCACGGAAAACCAAGTCAACCCCCTTCAGTTTAAGGATTTCCATGTAGGCTGCTCTATAATCGATGATGGCAATTACCTTAAAAAAAGGAATCAGAAATTGTTTGGTATATTTTTAATAAAAATTACAGAGAATAAAAAAATGTAGCATTTATTGATTGCTATGATTGCCACAAGGGCAGGGCATTGGCTCAAGATGGACATTGAACCCGAAAGGGAAGCAAAGCAAGAATTTTAGGGTGCCAGCCCAAAGGCGAAAAAGCAAGCTTCTTTCCCAGCTACCTATCTTCTGTAAAAGAAGACATATACCTTGCACCTGACGATTTTGAGAGCCCTGTTGCATATCTTGTGTGACTATATTGATCATATAGAACCTCCTGGAGGGATTTTTTATTTATGCCCTCCATATCACTTGGATTTAAAAAGATATGTTCAAGATTCACACTGATCAAACTTTTTCTAACAGCAGCAAGCCAAGGTATGTCCCCACCCCTATCACATTTAAGACAATCAATTATTATATCTCTTGTTAGGGTCGCTGCCGGGTTTTGCCAAACTTTTAGCCAAAATATGGCTGTGCAAGCCATGATGTAATCTTTAATATAAAACAATTTTAACAAAATGTGAGGAGGAAATTGGGGCACCCAGGAGTTTCCGACAGAATCTGTTTCCCTCACCCTGGATACTAATGCATTTTGTAAAACCCCAAACTTCAGCGCCGTATGTTGTGGTAGGAATGCACTGTGTTTTATAAATTTTAGTTATAGATAAAACCACCTCAGACCTTTTTGGTGGCAGAAGGCACAAAATAGAATTGGTGGCTTTTATAAACGTACTCCGGCTGTGTGCCACATGATCTACCCAGGAGCCGTTGGCTGAAAATACTAACCCCAAATATGGGAAAGTGCAGGTGCGTAGAAGCGTTCGTATCCTAAGGTAATTGAATTAATAAGGTGCTTTTTAGGGCCACAGGCCATTAAAAATATATATTTTTAATTGGTACAAAGATCTAAACCGGCCATAACATCCAAAAAGCCCCGGAGTAAAGTTCGTAGTGCGTTGGGTGTGCATCCCATTATGACCGCATAATCCGCATACATTAGGGGTGGGAGTGTAGTACCATTAATTCTCGGGACATTGTTAGTTAGTTCAGTCAATACATTATGTAAGTCATTAATGTATAAAATGAATAGGAGAGGGGCCAGTACAAACCCCTTCCTGACCCCCCTACCAATAATAATGTATTGTGAACCCTCCCTCTCCTTACTGATCCTCACCTGTGCCTTCAAATCCTTGTGTAAATTCGCTAAAAAGTGAGCTAACCCCTCATCCAACTAATATTTTAAAAGAACCTACATAAACGTGACATGTTAACAAAATTAAAGGCTACGGTGAGATCCATAAAAGCCAAGTAAATGGAAGATATCCAAGCTATGGTGTATTTGCCAACAATCAAGTTTAGGTTTAGGTTTAGGCACTGTTCCACAGTGCCTATTTTGCTTCTAAAACCTAGCTGGCACAAATTTAAAATATGTTCCTCCTCAGCCCAAGACCTGATATTAATATCAGGACCCTCCCAAGAATCTGCAGTGTATTGTCGGCTAGTGTTGGATCGGTCCCCTTTTTTAAAAATCGGAACGATAATGCTGGTAGACCATGTGCTAGGAATAGAGGTATTTGTTAGATTATTAAAAACGTTAAGTGAAAGGGGCGCCCAAAACCTAGGTTTGTGTTTGATGAGATCGATGGAAAGCCAGTCGGGGCCGGGAGCCTTGTTGCCTAAGCTTTGGTGGATGGCATCCGCAACTTCTAACACGGATATCTGAATCCGTGAAGCAGCATGATGATTAAAAGGATTCTCACTCTGAGGTGGAGCTAAATAAATCTTCGAGAAGTGGGCTTCCCAAGCTTCACTAGTTATGTTACAGCTTAGGGGGTGAGTGTAAGGCCCATGGATCTCATGTCTTTAACTGCTGCCCAGAAGCCATTTCCGCTATTGAGTCTGGCAGCACAAGCAAGGTTGGCCCAGCGTTCTTTTAGGAACTCATCTTTACGTTGCTTGGCCACTTGTTTGTAATGAAGAGTCAGGGACTTAACAAGAGTTGCATCCCTTGGCTTTATAACAAGTGCTGTGTGGAGCTCTCTATTTTCTCTTGAGCATGCATTGTTGAAACATCTTGGACTCTGGTTAATGTCTGATGCGGGCCTAGAGATCCGTTTTTTATTGCCTCCACATAAATGACTAAAGGCGTTAATTGTCTCTGGGTTGGGGTCAGTGGGTGACAGGGTAAGTGTCAATAAGTGATGGATGTGCTTTTATCAATCTAGAAAACAGGTTATTGTTATCAACAACTTTCCAAATTACTCTCAAGGTATTAGTAGAAGACACTAAGCTGCTGGCCCCACAGTCTTTGGCAAAATCTGATCATGGGGCGAATCTAATTGTTGTCGCAATTGGGTTATGATCACCCTGCACAGTTGGTATGACCTCAGCCTTTAATAATAAGTTTTCTAATGAGGCAGATATAAAGATATAATTGAAGCACAGCCACGACCTCTGTATGTTGGTACAAAACAGTTATCATTATGATGTACAGCCGCAATTTCCATCACATTTGATAGATTGTGGTTAGACAAATGACCCAGCAATTCTGACCCCCTTTTGCATGAGTAAGCCGGGGGATCAGTAACTAGTTTGTTTTCCCTATGAATCTTGGCGTTAAAATCTTCACCTAGACAGATACCAGCATAATTATGGGACACCTTTTGTCTTTGTAAATCAGAAATGAAATTAAACAGGTTGATAAAATTTGTGTTTGGGGAGTTAAGAAATCAATATTATAAAAGTTAATAAAAGAAATTGAGGCCCCTATTGTGTAAATCAAGGCTTGGAAGTTATCATTATTTGTGACAAGAGCCTTAGCACTACTGCCTGAGGAAATGTTGACCCGGATAGAAAGTCTGCCGGATGGGCGGCCTGCTTTGGGAACGGGTAAAATGATGTTAAAACATACAAACCCCTTTAGATGTAAGTCCTGTGTAGCACAAGTTTCTTGGAACATGAGAATGTCATATTTTTTAACTATGTTTACCCAATCATCAGAACTTGTTTTAAATGCTAAGCCTGCAACATTCCAGCTAAGTACATGTAAGTTTGGATCAGTTTCATGTCATGTCCTGAGGGATTAGTCATGATTGGGATAGAGACCGACTCATCTGGTGTGGGAATAGATGACAGTCAATCCAGGCTGTCTAAACGGTACAGGGCAAAAAACCTGTTATGCACCATGTGTGGAAAAGTATTGTGTGTATTTGGCCCCGGGTCGGTTTGTAGAAAAACCCCAGGGGCAGTGACTAGATAAGGGTTGGAATAGTGGTATTAAGCTCCTCTATCGTTAATATAGATCTTACCAATGACAGTCGTCGAAAATTAATGACGATACAGTCTCCCTCAATGCTCTTCAATGAGGAACCAACCCACCCTACATACCATTAGGATGTCACTAATGTTTGCCACCCTGAACCCTTTATGTTTTACAAGCCAGTCAGCGCTTTTATTTTACAATTGGTCCCAGGTCTCAATCTGATTTTGTTCTTAGGTGGGGGAACACATGCTAAAACTAAGACGTAGGGACATGCTGATGGTGGTGTGCTAAGAACTTCTTTACTAGCCTCAGAGATTGCCATACTTGCAAGATTTTCGATGGTCGCGGTCACACCCTGCGTATTGCACCCTAAAGTGGCTTTGTTTACAGAGCTTGCAGGAGCAGCATGAGGAGCTGGGTGTGTAGGTGGGGGTGAGCTATTACTGCATCCTGTAATCAGTGGATTTTTCTGGGCGGCAGTGGATTTAAGTGAAAAGCATTCCTTGACTTTACTGCAAGTGTCACAGGCACTGGTAACTCATGACAGCCCAGGTGAGAAGTGCAAGGAGCTGGCGGACTATTTTCACATGAAAATAGAGAACATACTAAGTGCCTTGCCCCAGCCTGTCCATAGAATAGACACAGCGAGTCAGCCAGGAGGAGCTCTTGCCCACCTGGACACCTTTGGACCAGTATCAGTGGTTGAAGTCCTTAAGGTATTGGGTTCTATGAAGAGCGGTTCCCCTAGGGATCCGGCCCCCATGAGGTTCCTGAAACAGGTAGCAACTACTATTGCGGTCCCTGTTACCGACCTAATGAATGCATCCTTTGCCCAGGGCTTGGTGCCACCGAGCTGGAAGAGAGCAGTGCTAAAGGCTCTCCTGAAGAAGCTAAATCTGGATCCTTCGGATTTGGCAAATTTCAGGCCCATCTCCCTGCTTCCGGGACTCGGCAAGATCGTCGAAGGGTTGGTTAACCGACATTTGTCAGGCTTCCTGGAGTCTAATGGCCTGCTGCGAGATTCACAAACTGGATTCTGGCCAGGTCAGGGCACCGACACCATTCTCCTGGCAGTCGTTGAGGAAGCCAGGAGCATTCTGGATTCAGGAGGGTCAGTGGCAGTGATCCTCTTGGACCTCAGTGCGGCTTTCGACACTGTGAACCATCAAGTGTTGATTCAACGACTGTCCGATGTAGGGGTTTCAGGTGTGGCTCTGAAGTGGCTTAGGTTATTTCTCAGCGGTCGGTCATACCAGGTTTGGGAAGGCAGTAAACGGTCAGCATCTATCCCCCTCCAGTGTGGTGTGCCACAGGGCTCTTCCCTCAGCCCTACATTGTTTAATGTATATATGGCCCCCCTGGAGGATGTGGTGGCCCCATTTGGCATCAAAATCGTCAGCTATGCTGACGATACTCAGCTGGTGGTCGCTCTATCCCAACTGGTGGATAATCCTGATTCGCTGCACTCCTGTATGTCCAAAGTTCACACCTGGATGTGTGAGTCAGCTTTAAAGTTGAACGGTTCTAAGAATGAAATAATGTTGCTAGGGCATAAGATTCCTTCACTCCCTTCGACTATTTGGCCTAGCTGTCTGGGAGAGCTCCCGAGTCCTAAAGAGGAGATTAGGAGCTTGGGGGTCTGGTTAGAGCAAGACCTCTCTTTCAGGACTCAGACGAAAAAAACGTCAGGAGTCTGCTTTGATCTTCTCTGTTCAGCTCGCAAAGTCCTGCCTCTTCTTCCTCCGACATCAAGGAAGTTGCTTATTCAGGGGCTTATCACATCAAGACTAGACTATAGCAATGCTATCTTTCTGGGTGCCCCTGAAGCAATGTTTAATAAACTTCAGCAGGTCCAAAATGCTGCTGCAAGGCTGCTAATGAATGTGCCAAGGATGCAGTCAGCTAAACCGGCCTTAAAGGCACTGCACTGGCTCCTGGTGCGGGAAAGGGTCACATTCAAGGCTCTTTGCACAGCGCATAAAATTCTTCAGGGAAAGGGACCTCCTATCCTGAGGAATTTAGCTGTGCCCTACAAGGCTAATAGAGCGTTGCGCTCTGACCAGAAACATCTGCTCCAAATTCCCAGACTGAAAAGGGCCCGTACTGGCGGGAGAAGATTTTCGGTCAATAAAGCCACCCTGTGGAACGCGCTTCCCTTGCTGTACCTGTACTCTTCGGTTTCGCAAACTTCTTAAAACTCATCTGTTTCCTGCTTGATGGTGCTGAACCGGCCTCTTGTTAATTGTTGGCGTCTGGATAAGCGCTGGGATGCCCGAGGGTGACTATGCGCTATACAAAACTCCTTATAAATAAAATAAATAAAGGGGGTGGAAGTTAATGTCGGAGCCTGCAACTGTTCATTAAGGCTAAGTGCACTAGTGGATTGCAAATTGGAGACCTCCACTACTCAAACAGTAGGTTGAGGGGTGTTGGTATATGTGTTTGATCTATTTGACAATGACTCCAAGCGGTCTAAATGTTTCCACAGTGCAGTAACGTTCTTGTCCACAAGAGCTCTAATGCGCTCCTAAACAGTGTCCACTATGAAATCAAGTGAGGTGTCGCAAAGTCTATAGCAAGTTGAAAGAATTGCTGTGGTGTCAGTCTGAGTATGGATGGAATGATTTGATGCCTCAGCTGATGTTAGGTCGACAGTGGCCTCAGTAGTCTTCACATTCACAGAGGAAGGCATGCCCTGAATCCATGTACTCCGGGCAGTACGTTGTTGTTTAACACAAGGGGGTTGTTTCCTCTTGAAGCTGGTGGGTTTAGGCAGTTTCCTTTTTCTTTTTGCCCCTGATGTTGCTGGAATCGGGGAGGCATCCATATTTAGTATACTATCCCCACTGCAGACTACCGTTGGTAAGTCCTTGTTGCCCTGGTTACTCTCCTTGTTGTAGCCAGCTCCTAGGATCTGAGAATGGCTAGTGGCACTGAACAATAACCTTGTCTTGGGGGGGCCGGGGGGGGCATGGGGCATCACAATCATCTTGGATCTCCTCGACCAAAGGGACAGTCTGTGGAGCTACCAATCCCAAAGACAGACGCCTCGCAGTTAGTTTAATCTCGGTGGCAACAATTTTAACTGCTCTTTCCAGCATACTATCTATGGAGGTGGCGGGGTGAGAGCTTTGCATGGCAGTGCGTTTTCCTATGGCGTGAATATTTAAATACTCACTATTGTTGAATGTATGGGACTCACCTCAGCAGGACTTGGGAGATGATGCCTGTCTGAGGGGTGTTGCTCTCCCCTCTGCGTTGGTGGCGTGCACGCCGGGTGGGCTGCTGGGAAATGTAGTCTGGCAATCTGAGGTGGCGGGCAACAAAGTAGCAAAAGTTCAAAGGCTCCCACCCTTCAGGAGCCCTGGCTGCCTTTTAAGCACCTCCGGGCGCTCTTCCCCCCTGCGTTGGGGGCTTGCGCGCCATGTGGGCTGCTACGCAATTAGTCTGGCAATCCGAGGTGGCGGGCTACAAAGTAGCAAAAGTCCATTATCACATGTACGCAGATGACACACAACTCTACATAAAGATCCACTCACTTGAGGACATCACATCTCTCAATTCAACGCTTCAAAAAACGCAGACCTGGTTGGCCGAAACCCATCTGAAACTAAGCACATCAAAACTGAATTCCTCTTAATCGCTCCCCCCAACCAATTGACCACCATCCATGACTGGATGAACCACCTAACAGCACTCAAAGGTCAACCTCTCATTATCGACTCAGCGAAATCGCTGGGACTGACTCTGGACAGAAACCTAAACATGCAGAAACACATCAGCGCCTCTACAAAAGGAGCACATTTTCAGATGAACACCTTGAGAAGAATGAAACCCTTCCTGCCTCCAAGTGATTTCAAACAAGCAGTTCAAGCTCTAGTAATCCCCAGAGTGGAATATGGGAGTGCCACTCTCTGCGTCCTTCCCAGATCGAGGACGGCCCCTTTTAGAGCATCAATCAACGCAGCTGCTAGACTCATCACAGGCTCCGAAAGAAACAGTCACATCTCCCCTGACATTCGAGCCCTAAACTGGCTATCTTTTGAGGCTAGAATTCATCTGAAAATAGCTTGTATGACACACAAGTCACTACATCACAAAACTCAGAGTTATCTAGCTCAGAAATTAGTGCTCTCTTGTGGTAACAGATCCACCAGGAGCTCCAGCAATCGTCTACTGAAACCGCAACGATTTGTCAAGAAGAAAACCTACAAGCGGACCTTCTCAGGAATGGCTCCCAGGATTTGGAATGCTTTGCCCCCAGAAACGAGACAATCCTTCTACTGCATTCTTCAAAAAAGAAGTGAAAGCTATTCTCAGGGCTAAATTTACTTGAACTATTTATTTACACCTGTAATATATTTGCTACTTTGTATTAGTTACTATTTTGTATTAGACTCGCCTACATCTTTCTATGCTTGTTTTGTTACTTACATCTGCCCTGTAAAGCGCTCTGATAACTGTAAGGGTCTTCTTCGTGCTATACAAAAACTTCAAAAATAAATCTTCTTACTATGTGATTCTAGGTAGGGCTGCTGCTTACCACAATGTGCTGATGCATAAAGAGCTCGACGAGGAGGATTTCCTCTTTGATACTCTATCTCTGGCTCCTCTCTCCATGCAGTTTCTGTCCATGCTTAAGGGGATGCTCAAGTCCACTTCTGATAACTTCAAGGAACAAGTTAATGCCCTGGTTATCACCTCACAGGTTGACAAAGTACAGAGCCTCCCTTTCAGACCCCATCTAGGTTAGGGGCCAACTCCCACCAGATTACCTGCTGATTCATACCGCTCATAAGCAGACAAATTCTCAGGGCATCGGCGAGGCTCCTCCGCTGGGCAAAGAGAGCACAAGGGTAGTCGTGGCATAGTCTGACAACCACTGGCACATCACATATTCCATTGGTTTGCTCGCAAGTTCTGACCGGGCCCACTGGTATGAAATAGAGGAGCTCCTTAGATACTGCCCAGGAGAGCACCCCAAAAGTGGACATGAGTTGGTCACAGAAGGCAAAGTGATTTCCGACAACCATCAAATATGCCTTAGATGCTTACTGACACAATTGCTCGGGGTATTGATTCTAGTGTCCTACTCTGCAGGCATGTTTGACTCTGTGTCTCTAGCTTCAAGCCAGATGTTCAACAGCATCTCCTCAAACTGCCCTTCAATGTGTAACATCTATTTGGGCCTCAGGATGCCGAAATGTTGTTGGCCATCTTCCCAAAGCAGACGTTGGTGTTCTGGGGAGATGACGTATCTGCGAGGTGGTATGTCGGGGGATGTGGAGGTGAGCACCAGGCAGTAACCATGTTTGGTGATGTCTACTTCCCTTACAAGGTTATCTTTCTGTCTGTCTGTTTTCTGTGTCGCTCTGATAGAGTCTTATCTTCACCTATTGTGCAGAAAACAATCTAACCGTGGAGCCAATGACCATGCATGCTGCAATTAAGAGGTGGTGTCACACTACCTCATTACACGAGAAGAATTAATTGAACAAACACAACTTAGACACATCCTAGGCCAACTCTAGATGACAGGATTATGGACAGTATGTGAATCTACAGCACTGCACAACACAAACAGATGCTTACAGGTTAAGTAACATTTTCCTTACAGTATTCTCCTACCCCATCATGTGGGAGTAGAGTTAATATTATTAAGCTTGACATGGCCTGTCCACAAAAATCTTTAAAGTAAAAGTAGGGGCCTTATTTATTCTTAATTGAGCATCTGTCTTCTGTACCTTAATTTAAACAATCAAGTCATGAACTAACTTGAAAATGAAACCTACTTCATCAACTAATCCTCTTTCCCCATTTAAGAAACCCATGTCATCAACGAGAACCTAATCAAGAGCTATCCTATTGATGATGTAAAGAGCCATATAATAACATCATCCATAACTACACTGCAGGCAAATGTGCCTATGATGTCCTCCAGGATGACTGCTGTTGTAGTTAGAGGGCATGGCCTTTATAAAGGAATCTGGAGCCATTTAGTTAGGTTATCATTTGTTCATTTCATTTTAGGCTTCAGCAAAAGCAGGAATGTCCAGTCAGGACTTCATCTTCATCTATGCCTCGCCTAGCTTCCACTCCACACCTCTCACCCACATACTGTACATCATTCATTCACAGCATTCCTGACACCAGCTCAGACATATAGGGATATGAGACCCTACCACCACATGTCTGCACACTTGTAGTGGCGGCACCATATAACATTTATGCATGCATGACATGTAGTAACACATGCTCAGTCACAGAGCTGGCAGGGCAGGAAACCCACTGGCATTATTTGTCAAAGGGTTTCCATGTCACCTCTAAGTCTATACATTCAAGATATAAAAAAACTGAAAATGTTATGATACAAGAAAGAACCATTGTCCCTAAAATACATGTAACATTGAAGAGACTGTTCATAAAAAGATGGTTATAGCTTTATGATCTTGATCCAAATGCGCACCAGCCGACACACGTTTTGGCACGTCAAGTGACTTCCTCAAGGCTTTTTCAAGTTTCAAGGTTTCCGTGACTATGCATGTATTTGATTCCAAGTGGTTTGTCAAACAAAGACCGATTGTAACCAGAAATGTCCTGATTTTTAGATGTCGTCCACCTGTTTCTTTACTCTGATTTGCCGGAGAACTGCCAGGTCAGGTAGTTCCAAGAATAATTGCGCATTTGGATCAAGATCATAAAGCTATAACCATCTTTTTATGAACAGTCTCTTCAATGTTACATGTATTTTAGGGACAATGGTTCTTTCTTGGTCTTGTTTGAAAATTGTGATGTCTCACATAATGTTTTTGTAAATTAAAAACAACATTTTTGTATGAATCCAAATATGTCTGTTGCCAGTGATATATTGATACTATTCAATGCAGTTTGTTTTGGTTATATATAAACACGAATAGAGTCCATATTTTTTTAGTGCTGGGATATCTGTATGTTATACTAATCCAGGAATGTTCACTGTTATACAGGTCATCGGTAATCTGTGAATGCTGTACTAATGAAACTCATGGTTCAGTTATTCAAATGTATTACAAGGAAATGTTTATCACGTATGCCATTATGACCATAATAAAAACAAAATGAGTATGACAATATTTAGCTTTTACAGTTGGAAAATCCGTGGCAAGCTTCTTCAGTGTCAAAGCTTGCCTTAACAGAAAGTGCCAACTTAGTTACATATGACCACCAATCTTTCAAAGCTATTCCTTGTCAGCAGAGAGAACAGAGCATGCTTTGGAGGCTGATAACCTTAATGTACCACTTGTTAAAAAAAAAAACAATTGTAAGATTTACCAATAAAAGAACATATATATTGCCTTACAGAAAGACAAGATAAATATTACATTTAAAAAATCAAAGAACACCCTCTGGCCAGAGGGCCACTGCTGTCTTTGTTTTGGGAAATCAAACAATCCTATTTAACTCAATCTTATGTGACAAAAGAAAATTCAGCTGTGCTTTCTTTACAAATGGGTACACCCATGGCGTAGATCTGCTAACCTTTCAAGCAAATGAGATCAACCTAATTTACGTTTACCTACAAGGATTTTAGTTTCTCACTTTGGAAAGAGATATAGATATCCTGCATCTATCAGGCCTTAAATATAGATCTGGGCGTAGTTTGCCGAGTTCCGCACAAGGAACTCCGCTAAGTGACAAAAAAACTCTGTGTAGTTCCACAAGCGGCGGAGTGCAACGCAAACTGCCGTTTGAGGTGCTCGTCCTGCCACTCGGGTAGAAATTCTACCTGAGCGGCAGCTCGCGCTCGCCAATTTATCGTTGGAGAGCAGGGAAAAAACTCTGCTACACGGAGCGGAGTTCACCACCCAGGCCTACTTAAATATCTGCATAATCTAGAGTGTTTTCTTAATCAGAATGTAATAATGTTTAAATATTTGTTTCTGTACAACTTGATAAATGCAGTACATTTATAACTTGTATACATAGTTGAAGTAAAATCTCCTTTAAATGCACAATTTTCATGATCACTTATGCTTAGCTATATCCAGAAAACGTTTGATTACTTAACAATCATGTCAGTTATTGTCAATTATTCTCACTATGTCAAGGATACGTATGCCCTACAACAGTTACCTGATTAGAAGGAAACAAAACTATGTGATGGATTTTGTCTACTATTCTATTAATGTCTATAAAAGTTAAAACAAGTAAGATATAAGCCACCAAGATTTCAGAACTCTCCATGCTATACAAGAAGTTTTCTCTCTTACCACTGGTTATTTTGTGCCTCATTTGGCAGTAATGGGAGACAACCTAGGACCAAAAGTACAGCAAATACCAAATAGTTTTCACACAGAGGTAGCAGAACAGTATGGATTGGTGTGCCTTTGACAAGATGGTTCTATTTTCCTCTAATGGACTTATTTGTACTGCACTATGCCTTGAATATTGCAACTTATCAAAATGAAGGCCTGCACATGTCTGTTCAGTCATTCACCACTTAACGGAGACTGAACTCCCGAATTCTAAAATGTTTGAGAATCATTATGCCTGTTCCATAGTCCTGTCATTGTTGCAAGATGTTCCAAATGCCCTGATCCAAGAACAAAGAAAAATAAAAACTAGATGATGTATTAATTTTATGTTGCTTTTTTCTGTTTAGGTTTTGTTGGCCTCTTTAATCTTCTGCTACTTTGGCCAGGATTCTTTCTTCTTCATTATACTGGATTTGAGGCATTCGAGTTTCCAAGTAATTTAGTACTGATGTATATTGTCATCAATGGCCTTATTGGAACAGTTCTGTCCGAATTCCTCTGGTTATGGTATGAACTTTTTATACATAGAGTTGTCTAATAAATTTTTCAGTATGTTATAAACTGAGATATCCCATATTTAAAGTCTGATATTAATAGAAAAGAATACTTTATTACAATTAATTATTGTTGATATAGTAAGGAAGCATTGCCTTGCCCATTTTTAATTGATATTGAACAGTTTAACAAAACTTTAATGTCAGTCTATCATAGTCCTTTCCCTTCTGACAGTGCTAGTTTAGGTTCTTGGTGATACACTTTTTAAATATAGCTATATAGCTTTTTAAATATAAATATAGTGAGAATATATTAGGACTCTTGAGGACCTGTCATTAAGACAATGACTGTTAAAGCCTATACTTAAATGGATAAAGAAACTAACTGGGACAACATTGTACTCTAAGGAAGGCATAAAGTGGACAGTTGAGTGCTGGCAGAACCAGATATATTGGTCATGAAATTTGATTTTCCACTTGCCTACATCCATCCATATTTCTATCACTATTGAGATGGAGCCAGGGGTTGTGTCCCCATTAAATTGTCTGGATGATGAAATGGTAAGGCACGAAGTCCCTTCCCTCTCTTCTCCAGATTTATATGCAAAGTTGGAATTTTTATATTTTAGAATATTAATCTGTTATAAATGTGCTTACTTGCATAATTCTGCTAGCTAGTAGATGGGCTCTTAGATGCAATTTGTTTTTAATGAAAATAAAAAATGTGTTCATTGATATTAGGCATCTTTAGAAAGACTCACTATGCTATTGATCGACTTCCACAATTCCCTCTCAACGTAGGCTCTCCCTGATTTGAAAAGATACTGATTATTGGTCCCTACACAGCTGGGTTCAGATTTCAGTGCTGAATAGAAAGGTTTTAGAATCAAAAACACTAGCGCTGGAAATCTGCAAGAGTAGAGTAGACCAACTTTCGAAAAAGATTAAATGCTAAACCCAACTCACTGGGTAAAAGCAACACTTTTATTTAAAACCCTTAGAAATAGAAGTGTGACATAGAGTACTATATGGTAACAATATGCTATTATTTAATGCACTGTAAGTAAATACACGGAGAGGATTCATTTTGGAGAGTATTTCTCATGTGTTCCTTTGTCACAGGTTCTAACATTCACGAGAGTCTAATAATACATCTGTTCTTCCCTCTGATCGCAACCTGTAAACCTGCATCACATTAATGAAATCATGCAACAAAACAGAACTGGTTGGAGATGCACAGAGTCTGGATATCGGTTTCTTGTTGTTCAATGATTACATGCAGACATTAGTAGCATAAGCCCTAGTGCATTATGAAGTACACTTCCAGATCTACTCTTGCATGCACATTCACATCCGACTACAGAATAAGCCAGTGAGTCCAGGAAATATAAGCAACCTATCATTAGTTGAGTGAGGTTCCTCGCCTTACAAAATGCACAATCCATGATTTTATTCTGTGAGTGGGACAGCCCCCATTTCATTACCATTTAGCTTGCAATGTGGTATGGATCCTTCACTGGTTATCTCTCGGAAATTTCAAGGTCTGAGTGACATTTTTGATGGAGACCTCTCATTCGTGGTTTTTTTTTGTTTTTGTTTTTTTACAAGTTTTTATTGTTTTCAGAATGCAACAAGTCAAATCAACAGTCCTGTAACAATTCTAAATTGCAGCAAGCCCATCATATCGTCCAATCTAGCACATACAAGACTACAAGGCATAATAATTGTTGTGTTCTTAGTTTGGGTCGGCGTCTACCTGATGTCCCAAGCCTTTTCCCCAAATATTAGCATGTTCACCAGGGCACTGCCTGGCTTCTTACACAGGCTTTCTTGTTGTATGCTTCAGTCCACCCGCACCTCCATAGTGCAAGTTACGGTGCCCTGGTGGCTTTCTAGTGCGCAACAATGTCTCTTTTAGCTGCCATAAGAACAGTACCCATTAAAGCCCTGTTCACCCTAGAGCCCACCCACACCATCATCCACCCCCAGCAGGATCCATAAAGGGGAGAGTTCTAGCATCGGGTCCAATATACCTCAAACCTCATCCACCACCGCCTTCCAATAATGAGTTATGACAGGGCAGGACCACACTATGGAAGAAATTTGCAGGTGAGTGAGAACAGCGGTAGTATACAGAGTTGGTCATAAGGCCTGGCCAAAACCGCCATACTGGAGTAAGGTAGGCACAGTGCAGGTATTATGTATGTACAAAACATAGAGTAGATCGTGATTACTCTAGTGGCCATCCACGCAACACGCCAGTCATCCAAATGTCCTATCCACTCTTCCCATTGGGTCCTGAGAGCATTCAACGATCCGGGGGCATTAAGTACCAGGGTGTAATAAATCTGGGAGACCCCCACCTCCCCTTTGCCAAGAGCCCATATCATTATCTTGGCTTCCATGGGACTAAATTCTGGGATGGGTGTTATGGAGTTAATGTGCGTTCGCAACGCATGGCATAGTTATAGGAATTTGTAAAACTATGTATTAGATAGGGTATAGGTCTGCTGGAGGTCCTGGAAGGAGACCATATGTGAGCCCTCCCAGCTGTCAACTGAAAGTGTGACGTACGTCTATGGTGTCCCCCACAAGCAAATCCATCTGTTTCCTCCTCCCCCAACCATGTGCCATGCCTAACGCATGTGTTAAGTACGTTTTTTCCACCACCCAGGTGTTGCTAGGCCACCCTCCACCCGGTAAACTCTAGGCAGTCACCTCCGGTATCGTATGAGGTGTGGCAGTTCCATAGAGCAACGCCATGATGTGTGAGAAACCCAGCGTGGCGAACTCTCGCCTATAGGCCTGGTCCAACGAAACCCCCCGGTAAGACAAACTTTACCAAGATTAGCGTGGCCAAATAAAACAGATAGAGATTATCCATACCTACATCCCCTTCATAGGGAGCGCATTAGCAGGTGGACAAAGGCCAGGCAGGCTCTGGTGTTGTGCCAGAGAAAGGAGACGTCCAGTGAGCCCATCTCCCTGAACCAGTGACGAGGGACATATTGGGAAAAGTTTTGGAGAAGGTATAAGAATCGGGGTAAAACCCTCATCTTGTATAGTGCGATTCTCCCCATGACGTTGATGGCTGTGTTTGCCACTTCTTAAGATCAGCTTTGAGAGGGGTAAAGTTTAGAGACCAAGTCAATTGAGGGAGGAAGGCCACTTGTATGCCCAAGTAACGGATTGCGATATTGGTCTGCCAGTCAACGCAATTTTGTGTGGGTCTTAGTGGTATTAAAACCGACTTGATTTGGTTAACTACCAAGCCGGAAAGCCTCAGCAAAAATTTGCAAAAGAGGAAGACCTCGAGGGTCACTGTCTGCTGGGGGCGAGAGGTACAGCACGACATAGTCGGCATAGAGTGCAATGCTGTCTTCATGGTCCGAGTTTCACTCCCAAACCCAACTTTTTGCATCACAGCGTATGAGTCTAGCCAGGGGCTCTATAGATAACGCAAAGAGAAGTGGGGGAGGGGGCAACCCTATCTGGTCCCCCGCGGATGAGAAATTAGTCAGAAACCACCCCATTAATCTTCACACAAGCTGTTGGATTGTAATAGAGAACTCGATCAGACCACAAAAGCGGTGCCAAATCCAGTCACCTCCAGCACTCAAGCCATATAGCCCCAGTCCATCATGTCAACTGCCTTCTCAAAGTCAATTAGGAGCACGGCCCGTGGAGCTGATAGTAAAGAACTGTGGCCAGAGCAACATGCAGGCACTATAAGCAGTGCCTGGTACTCCTGCCGGGCACAAAGCTGCATTGGTCTGGATGAATCAGAGACCAGAGAACCCACCACAACCAAGTGGCCAATATAGTGTCGAGTGGACTTGTCCTCGTGTTAACAGTAAAATTAGCTATAATTTCACATTGTTGATCCTGGGTGTACATCGCATCTTAAAGATGCCTGGCGTTAAGCTGCCACAAAGGGCTGTGGGTGGGATCTGACGCACCGACTCGGACGAGTACTGGGGCATGGTCAGAGATCTTACATGGGAGTATCTGTACATGTGATACAGACAGAAAATCTGTGGCTGGTATAAAAAGCATGTCTATACGCTTGTGTGGTGTGCAGCAGAGGTATGTATATATTGTCTATGTCTGAGCTTCCAAATCCTCCACACAGCCCACGAACCCAGGGAGGCCACCCATTTATTCGGGGAGACTCCCTCTGATGGGAACATCAGAGCGGGGTCCAGTGGAATCCACCCCAGAATCCAGAACTGAATGTAATTCCTTCCCTATAACCATGAAGCCCGGTGGCAGCTGGGCAATCACACCAAGAAGTGTGGTCAGGATCTAATGATGTGATGGGAGTAGAGACAGAGGACATTGCTAGGGCCAGAGTACCAGCAAGGACAATATATCGACCCGAGGGTCTGATCTGGTCTGAGTAACCACCAAAGGGAATGTGCGGCACAGCAGGATCGCCACTCTGCTGGATCCATGTGCATATACTGCATGATAGACTCTATCGAATCCGTATCAGGCTGACCCCTCATTCTTACTTCAAGTGAACGCTCTGGTCTTGGACATCGACATGCAGTCAGTCATTCATGCTTCAAAGAAACCTTCCAATTCAGCAGTATGCATACTGGATAGAGCTCACAAGAAATCTGCTGATGGCATTTCCAGACAATCCTCTGTAGTCCTCCGTAACAAGTTATTCATGTTCCTACTAAAGTGCTTTACACAGAAAAGTAATTTTAAAATTACCCTGCCAGGATGTGCTTGGACCGATGCTCTAATCTGTTGAAACATTAACAAGTTCAATTGTTTCTAAAATTCCTCATTGGCCATTGGAGGACCAGGTTACATTTTTTTTGGAGCCATAGCTAAATTATAAGCAGCACACAGTGCCCACATCACAATTACTCAATACGTATTTTGAAGGGTAAGAAACCAATTTATTGTCGCTTCCCTAGACCACATTACTTTGTGTTCATTATTTTATACCTTTTTCAAGTTTTCAAAAAATTCATAGCATAAAAAGACAATGAATTCAAATATTTACAAGGCTAATTAAACTTTCTACAAACATTAAAAGACAAACATTATTTACACATTAGAAAACATTTTGACATCAAGCATTTACAACAAAATTACAAAAAAATGATAATGGTTTCATCACAAACAACAATTATTACAAACGACAAATGAGAGAAACTAGAGTTGGGAGGAAAAATATAAGCAACTCAATGACTTATGAGTTTTTTCAATACTGGATCAGCCGGTCCTAGTGTTTTTTAACAATGATGGTTTTTAACTCCCAAACAACACTGCTGACGCGTTTCTAGACCAGGCGTAAAGTCACTGGTCTGTCATCAGGGCTGTATGTATCTTGTATCAAATTTGTTCAGGGGAGGACTTCGAGAGGGGTCTTTTGAAGGTCCTTTTGATAAATATCGTGGCCAGACAGGGATGCCTTATTCTTTGAGTACTGCCGAATTACGGCGGGATCAATTTTGGCGGCGTAACCATCGAGGTTGAATCTTCCTTCGTTTTCTTATTTTCAAGGAAAAAGGAGTATCACTATCACCATCCTGCTGCTTTAGCCACTGCTCGATACTCTCGAAGTCCTCCCCTGAACAAATTTGATACAAGATACATACAGCCCTGATGACAGACCAGTGACTTTACGCCTGGTCTAGAAACGCGTCAGCAGTGTTGTAAATGCTTGATGTCAAAATATTTTCTAATGTGTAAATAATGTTTGTCTTTTTAACCCCTTCGATGCGGCCGCTTTTTTTCCCGTGTGCGGCCGCCGGCCGAACACGGGCGGGCCATGACGAACCCCAGCCGTCATCAGCACACGAGCACCGTAGTGCATGACGGCTGGGGTTCGTCACCAGCATGGAAGGGGTTAATGTTTGTAGAAAGTTTAATTAGCCTTGTAAATATTTTAATTCATTGTCTTTTTATGCTATGAATTTTTTGAAAACTTGAAAAAGGTATAAAATAATGAACACAAAGTAATGTGGTCTAGGGAAGCGACAATAAATTGGTTTCTTACCCTTCAAAATACGTATTGAGTAATTGTGGTGTGGGCACTGTGTGCTGCTTGTTACTTATATAGGGTCTAGCCCCCACCACGTAAAGGACCTAACCCCTGTTGTTCACAATAGCTAAATTATGGCACATTCTTTTTAAAAATTGTTTTTTTTAAACTTTCTGTTTCACCAGCCATGCAGTAAAATACCTTATTAACACAATGGGATGTAACGTTTTTTTTGTAGTAGACAGCACCCCTTCAGCACCCAAAATAAATATGGACTGATTCAATTTTAGACTGTAAGTAAAGTAGGAAATATTGTTCATTCTGATTGAGGATTAGATATTATGAACAACACAAACTCTGCAGCATGGTAAAGTTCTTTAAAAAAAACAATTGAACGACCTTGGATTGACATTTAGCCTCTGATACACTGAGATAATGTGTTTGACTGTGTTACAGATTTTGAGGTGAGTTTGGAGTAAGTGTACTATAGGGAGTTCAATATGAACATTTTCATGTTACAGTTTTGTTAGTGTCTGTGATTCCCCTCATTAAGTGGCTCATTAGTTGACTGACTAGGCATAGAAACGGGTCGGGTTACCAAATTCATACTTCTATGCATTCTGCCTCTGGTTTAATGGACGAAAGACACTGGCTACTTGCAGATCAATACCCTCTTTACCCACCTGCCCAAAGAACTAATCTGTCACCTTGCACTTCTTGACTCTACAGTCTTTCAAATGGCTACCACACTGTGGCCTTTAACCAGTAATTCTGGAGACCTCCAAACCTGCCCCAAGAGTAGAGTCAAAGAACCTATGTTTCAAGAAACTTCTCAAAACAGACAATGTGAGCAATATTATAGCAGATATTCTGGGGCTCAGGATTGAGATGAGCCCTGTGCTGGTGCTGATGGGAGGTGATACAGACTCGCTTAGCCTTTTGCACAGCTTGCAGAGGGGCTGGGTTTTCTATTTGTTGCTTCTTGCGAGAAGGGAGATCTGCAAACATTGGCTCGATGCGGTAGCTCCCCTCCCAGAGGATTGGCTTAAAGCTGTTTGCTGGATTTGCGGGATATATTTTTGTTGTATCCCAGGTTGAGTGGCTGGACGGATTCAGAGAACGGACCAGTCCTGTGATTACCCCCAAGCACTGCCTTTTGTTTTCTGTTCTGTATATGACCTATGATTCCGTGTGATCCACTGAACTGACTGGCAGCCTAGAAGCAGAAGCGTTAATAACACCTAAATACATACCTAATAAGAGGGAAACCGTGAATCACAGTGTGATTTTCCCCACTGCCTTACCTACCTCCATTGACTCCAGAAATCCCTCTTGCACATACCTATGATGTGTTTTGCCAAATTTGAGATCTCTTCAAATAACAAGGGCTTTTTTTACAGACAGATCACTCTGTTAAAAGTGATAGATCTCCTGTCTGCCGTATTAAAAGTGTAACAGTATGTAATGCATGTGTAATACAGAGGATAAGACATTCTTTGCAATTGTGATAGCATATCCCATCTGCCAAAGACTAAATAAGGCCCTGACTCTCCCGCAAAAGTAGTGAAGGGCTATCAAGTGAACAGACTCCACTAGATGATGTTTCAACTCATAACACCTTACCAAGGATAAGAATGGAGGAAAAGAAATGAGCGCTTAGTCCCTTTCTGAGCACTACATTCAATTGGCTTTGCAGCTAAACTGGAAACTATTCCCTCCCTCCTGCTGCTCTCTTATGGGGCTTAAAAACTCCCACCCACATATACTAGAGAGCATTCTTTGTCAGAAGAAAAAATTGAGAGTAAAGAGCTAGGCCTTTTGGCAAAGAGCTCCACCCATAATATCTGGTTTGTCCTATCTGCACTGCTCTCCTCAGGATACTGGAAATGCACTTAGTCTGCAGTGATCTGTTTCTTAAATTTTAGTTTGAGTTTTGCATTATAGGTAACAAGTGGCGCTGGCCATTGTGAGAAACTGGGTTTTTGTTTCATTTATCCCCCCACTTTGTTTCCCCCTTTTTAGCTACTAGATGCTGGGTTTCAACTCTGACAATGTACTGTAGTATGGACAGTGGGTTCGTTGTCGACATCGCTTAGTTATCATGAGCTTCGCTGCCATTAGGCTGCTTTTGTGCCCAACACTACATATGTTTATTTTGCAAGACTTTGTGCCCTTTTCATATGAGAACTGTCTGCTTTTCGCGTTTTCTGCTGTGCTCTGAGGTTTAGTCTGCACACGATGTACAAGGTCGATAAAGAATGCCCCTGGTTACTCTGTTCTGGTCAGTCCCTCTCATCTAGACATAACATGACATACAGCTGCACTACTGAAAATTGCATGCTTTAATATTGCAAGCTAAGCATGTTGTTCAGGCACTTGGAGAGGAACCTTTCCAGAGAGAAGATCTGTGCTTGGCCTGAGATGTAAACCTTTCATCTAGGCCTTGAGGTATGGGGTCTGCTGACCAATTCCCGAGGTCTTCTTTTTTATAATAAACTATATGTTTGCACGGGGAGGGTGGTTAGGCACTGTAGCCCTTTTCCACTGTCTTTATAAAATTATATCCCCGTTTGTATTCTATGAAATTGTGACAATCCTGACAATATTGTTTCTATGCATTTTGGTGCTAGTAACGGCACGTGTACTGTACCATAGAGCTAGTTAGTTAAAATAAACATTTTAAAGTATACCATGACTCTGAATACTCTTATTGTGGACAAGTATGAGTGAGTGAGCAAAAGAGTTGTCTTGCTCCAACGATTCCTGAGAGAGTCGGGAGTCTTGTGTTCTGGGTTGTCTAATCATTGCTAGCTTCTCTGTTAGTCGGAAAATGAATGAGACACTATTGCTAGTTGGTTTTGGGGATTTTGGGTACTGAAGGGATAGGTTGGTACACCACTAATTACTGAGCTCTTGGTTTCCAGTACATAGTTCTGTATATGTGCAGAATCCCCGCAACATCGCGCCGCCAACGTTTGGTCTGGTTCTTATCACGAGACGCTTGAGTAGTGGTTGTGCTTGTCCACAATCCCCTCACTTCTGTTTCCGTAGACAGCAGTGACAGTGTAACCTCCTATATTGATGTTTTTATAGGTTCTTTCAAGCTTGAAGTTTTAAAAAAGATGTCTCTCTATATTCTTAACCCTTTATTGCGCTGCTGCCTTTAAAGTTGTTACTTTTTTTCCATGATGACGGTTGATATTCCGCTCACAGCCTTGCAGCCCTCCTTACATATCTGGCTCTATATGGAGTGCCCAATGATGGTGCGGAGCTCATATTCGTTGTGCAAGCGAACCCAGCTTACCACCTCGAGGTATTTTATTCTTGGGTCACCTTTCCGGCGGTGGATGCAACGGATGATCTGTTTCATACATACACTGCCACGGCCCTTCCTGATTAGCCTTATAGGGCTCTACACGTTCCACTTGCAGCTTGGCAACACCATATTTGGTTTAATGGCGCACTTACTCACCCAATATCACTGGTCCGTTTGGGTACTTTATCAATTGATGGGGCCACTGGCCCATTTGGCTGGGTACACCCCACACCCACGTTATTTAACTCTTCAAATTGCAGACCTTCATGTCTTGCACACGTCTTTGATACACTTGCATAGAGCGGTTATACAGTACGTGACTGTTGGAAATGGCCCTTTTCGCAGGGTTATCCCCAAAAGTTTTGCTTCTTCCTCCTATTTTTAGGTCTCGCCTAGGCAGCGCATGCGCTGTCTCGTCGAGAGATGCTGTATGACAGTATAGCGGTGGAAGCCCACTTTCCACTTATCTTTTTGATTTGCCGAATTCCTAAGTGCTGTAATCTGATTCGTTTTCGGCAACTTAATCCTGCCTCCTGACAGCCATTTTGTAATTTTTCTCCTTCCATAGCTATTGGCCCCTTTACTTTCAAAACTCTTTTGTTCCCCTGCCTCCCCCCTTCCCTCCCTCAGTCGTAAGTTCTCTGCCCACCACCACACCCCCACCCACTCCTGTTCGTGCCTTCTTAAACGTTTGTATTTTTGTTTACAATGCAATAGGTCCTGCGTAAATACGAGTCCTACTGCATTTGTATATGCTTGTTTTCTCCTGGGATTGGCTGGGTGAGTTCACACTATATTTTGCCTGACCTGTCCTGTCCTGTCCAGAATACATGCGTATAAACGTCTTTACACGTCATAAACAGGCGAATATACAGCGGAAGGCAGAGACAACACAAGCAGCAAAACGAAACAGGACAAAGGGAAGCCCGGTGGGTTCCACTACGTCCTCCTCACCCGCAGATCACCCGTCTGACTACTATTCTGTGGTGTGGCTTTTAATTTTTTTAATTACTTTTTTTTTTTACTTTCTTATACCGCACTCGCGCCTTTCTGTTCTGTACTCTGAGGCGGGCCGGGTTCAGGAGCTGTCCCGGCAGAGCTACCACCCTTGCACAGTGGACGCGGGATGTGCAACTCATTAAATGTTATTGACACATTGTGAGGGATCCAGTCAGGGTCATAAATACATCTCAGTGGGCGTGGCAGATCTCTTTGCTAGTGATGTAAATCCTAATTTGGACACGGTGATGAGCGGCTGCTGAGGGCAGGCAACGGAGCATGTGGCGTGAGAGGCAGCATCAGTTCAGAGTGAGCACAGTGCTGAGAGCACGGAGGTGCTGTCACCGCAGCAGCATTTTCGAGAATGGCTGCAACGCCCATCCCAGCAGTAGAAGGTGAGTAAGGTGGCCACCAGTGTATGCAAGAGTCTGAGCAGAACCGCTGGCGCAGCAGCTGTGTAGAGCTGTGTGCTGCCAGAGTTCCTACTGCTGCTCCCGCTTTAGCTAAAATAGCCCCATATATTGAACAAAGTGTTCCATGGGATTCTGTATATCAACTCTAAGTGCACTACAGAGAGCAATGGCCATGTGAGGAACAAGCTGCACAAGCAGATTGAACACCCATACTGACAAAGTACCTACACTTCTTTCGGGCACCAATGCACTTCCTTTTTGCAAATTGGTGCTTGTCTGCATGTTTTCTGGCAGTCAGTGGGAACCCACGTTCTTGCACTTTGCAAATCGGTGCATGTTCTTCTCTGGGACCCAGTGTGCTGTGACTCTTCGAACTAGATAAACACGGCCCAACAGTCGGCTCAGTGCTTCGGCCCAGATAGGGATACAGTTGAGTTGTCCTTTCTCCCCTCTCAGCCATGCTCCCTCTCTCTCTATCGGAATCTTGTGCCTGCTGTCTACCATCTCTCACGCTGTCCGCCCGTCAGTGCTCAGCAACAGAAATGTGTGTGACACAGGACCAGCGCAGTGAAAGCCGCAGCCAGCAGGCCGTCACCATTCACGAGAGCCGGACGGACCCTGCTCTGAAGACTGGCAAGTCTCTGCAGTAAATCCCATTCTCCTGATAACAGGACTCCCCTCTGATTACAGCCCTGCCAATCTGATGGCAGCTGTGCCTCACCTGCCAATCCAAACTCCCCCGAATCTGCACTGCTCTGGAGGCCTGAGGTGTCCTTCTGTTTATTTATAACTGTGGGAAGCAACGTCCGAGCTACTGCACTTGAGTTAAAATAACAATTGCCCTTTTTCTAAAACATCCTGGTCCAGTGCAGCAGCTTGTTAAGTTCCACCTCCCCCCCGAGGAATTCTCCACCCTGGCCGCATACAGAAATAAAGTCAGCACTAAGGGGCACATTGCTTTTCAAGTACATTTCTTTATATTTTCCAAATTCACAAAGCATTTCAGACGTATGCCTGGAAAGCTGCCGCAGGTGTTTTTACAAAGGGGTTAATTCATGCATAACCACCATACAGTAATAAAACTGCATTTCAAAACTTTTTTTTCTCCCTTTGGAAAACATTTTTCAAGTCCAGCCTACAGCACTTCTGCCGCAGAATGATCTGTGCATGTTCCCGCATCACCGTCCTAAAAAGGCAAGTTGAGATCCTCAATGCCTGCTTTTACTCGTGCTTGTGTAATAAAACAAAATATATACATAATAATACCGAAAATCATTGGGGCTTCCTTGTGGTCTGGTGATCACCGTCAGCTGGAGATGTCATTACGCTGAAAATACATAGGAGCGAGGCTACGTTGTAGTAATTTGCGCTAAATACTTATAAGGTCCTAAAGGCGAAATTAATGTCATTGCAAATGCTTGTTTCCTGACTTGTTTGTGTTGGTTTTAGGACTCTGGGCACTTTACCACTGCTAATCAGTGCTAAAGTGCACATGCTCTCTGTGTAAATTTTGTTATGGATTGGTGGTTCCAGTAATTACTTGTTAGTCCCTAGTAAAGTGCCCTGAGTGTGCCAGGGCTGGTAAATCAAATGCTACTAGTGGGCCTGCAGCACTGATTGTGCCACCCACGTGAGTAGCCCTAAAAAGGTAACTCAGACTTACCATTGCAGAGTCTGCGCGCATTTTATTTTGTAACTGCCATGTCGACTTGGCGAGTGCACCCACTTTCCAGGCCCTAAACCTTCTCTTTTCTACAAGTCGATCACCCCTAAGGTAGGCCCAACGTACCTCTGTGGGTAGGGTGCAGTGTATGTGAAAGGTAGGACATGCCGTGGTGTGTGTGGCATGCCCTGATAGTGAATTACTTTTTTGACATAACACAAGGGAACCCAAAGGTATAACACTAGGGACCTTGGGCAGTAACGTATTACAAAGAACAGTGGTCCCTAGTAATTCAGGGATCTGGGGAATGATAGACATACACTGAATAGTAAGTATGTCCTTTGTCCAGCCGGACAGGATTTTATTTTAGTAAGTTATGAACAATAGCACAAGGATTTTTTACACAGTGAGTACAACCAGTAACCCACAGAGGACGAGACAAAACAAACAAATTTTGGCAAAAACGAACAAGGCGGTCTGTGTACTTGTAATTCAGTGAGCAGACGTAATTATGTTTCACAGCACCATTGCATACATTTTTTACACAATTTCTGTACATATGGTGCTAGTTTGTCAACAACGTTTCGATGCCTAGACTTAGATATTTGGCATCATCTTCAGGACAGAGAAATATATTATGTTTGTCTTGAAATTGAATGACATTTTGCCTTTTAAGACTTTTAAGACTTTACATAAATTACATAATTGGAAAAAAACAAGGAGGGAAAAGGTAAAAGGAAATGCCAAGAGCTAGGCATGTATTGTAGTTGACCATACGTAGCATGAAAGTGACAAAGTGCACATTTAAAATGGCTGCTAGTGATGCCAGTGTGAAATGGTTGGAATTTTATACTAACAGCAATCCAGACCCTGGATGTGAGAGGCCTAATAACTGTGTGCATTCAAGAGAGTAAAAAAGAGTAAAAAAAAAAAACATAATACAAAGTAGAATATGACTTACGGCGCAGTGATAGGGCTTACAGTAGGATGCATATTATACAGAGAGAGCGGCGCATATTTGTGACATAAAAAATTTATAGCAATATAACTTGTGACATGAACACGGCGCAGTGGAGGGGGAGGGATTGATACCTATAGATATCATGATGGGAAATCAGCCGCATAAATAGTGAACTTGCTGAGGGAAAGATTGAGTCCAGAAATCCCCGGGCGGCGCATAGTTGTGACATAGAATTTTATATCCGTATGACGTGTGGCATAATTACGGCGCAGTGATGAAGGAGTGATTGATGCCTATGGATATCAGGATGGATAATCAGCCGTATAAATAGTGAACTCGCTGGGGGGGAAAAAAGGTTACAGAGTTCCCCGGGCAAAAGTTGAAGTGACATGAGAATTTATAACAGTATAACTTGTGAATTATATAAGGCGCAGTAGTGAGGGATTGAGTGGCAAGCGCGGGTCTAATGGTGGTGAATCAGCCGTACTAGTAGTGAGACCGCGGGGGAGGTGTCACGGGGCCAAAAAGCTGGAGTTACCAATTTTGCTTGGTCCGGAAGCTGTACTTTTAAGGAAAGGAATAGTATCCGAATTTCCAAGGAACCGAGCGGGATGCTCAAATTGTTACCTGCCGAGGGAAGGAGGTGATTATAAAAGAGCATTGAGGGCCGATGATAAATAAAACAATGTCAAACGCTCGGGGTACAGTTACCAAACCAGGGCAGGGCGCCTCTTCATAGGAGACCGTACCGATCATGTCTCACTAGGGAAAACAACAGGAGGGGAAGAGGGTAAGGGAAGGCTTCTAGGATATTATGCAGGCAGGTTAGAGCGAGCTGATAGGGGTGTACTTACTTCCAGGTCGGTTGCACGATGGCATTCCCGGAGTCAGGCGGGCGGGGATCGCTGCTGTGCTCGTGGGAAGAAACAGGATAAAGAGGTGTTTGGAAATAAAGGAAGGACCTAGCATTGCCACTGTGGCGGTCATGTTGGAATGGGCTCGGCGGAGGTGGTGGTGGGGGCCATCTTGGAGTGGGGGCAAGTAGTGTTTGAGTGAATAGTGAGTTGTGAACATTATAAGCATTCATAAAATTGATGTTTAGTATCATTACAACAGAACTGCTATTCTTATTAAGGCAAGAGTGGTTAGAGGAGTGACGTCCAATCTTCAAGACGATTAAGTCCAGTATGGATACTGTTGGTACGCAGTATCCAATGCTCCTCTTTGTTCAGTAATTGTGACATATCAGCACCCCGTGGGGGGGGTTTTATCAGAGTGATGATTGTCCATGTCAAATCTTTTTCAGTATGGCCTTTGTCCTCGAAATGTTCAACGAGGGGTGCGCTTGCAGTATTGCAGCGAATCCTGCTGCGGTGCTGTCCAATGCAGAGCTTTATCTTCTGGCTGGTTTGACCTACATATATCATCATACATGGACAAAAAACTGCATACACTACATTGAATGAATTGCAGTTAGTGAAATGCTTTCTGTCAAAGGTGATTGTGCCAAAGGTAAATGTTTTTCCCTCAATGGTAGAGTCGCAGACTACGCAACTGCCACATTTTGCATGACCTGTCAAGGGAGGAAACCCCCAGGCATCATTAATCGTGGTTTTTAAGGTGGATTGTGGTAGAGATGCCCGCACCAAATGATCTTTGACATTTGTCGTTCTCTTAAATGCGAATATTGAGTGCTCCAGATTTAATGTACCGGCATTCAATACCAGCCAGTGTTTTAAGACACTTTTCTTTATTGCATTAGATGCTGGGGAGAAAGTTGTTACACACACAAGTCGGTCTTGATTTTTCTTTGGTTTTGGTTCCAACAGGGTTTCTCTAGGACAATACCATGCCCGTTTTAGGGAGCGGCGTACCAGTTTACGCGGGTAGCCCCTATTTCTAAGCTTGTTGCTGAGGGTTTTTGCCTCGGTGAAGTAGTCTTCTCTAAAATAGCAATTCCTCCGGATACGGAGGAATTGGGAGAAGGGAAGGGAATCTCTCAAGGCACGGGGATGATGACTGCTATAGTTAAGCAAAGTGTTTCGTTCTATGAAGGCTGGTGGTGAGGCGGCCTTCGGTGTGTTTGATTTCTAGGTCCAGAAAGGGGATTGACTCTTTACTTATGGCAAGAGTGTATTTAAGTTCACCACTGTTGTTAAGCCAGTGTAATAGTTGAGTTAGTGATTCTGAGGAGTCAGTCCATAGCATGAAGATGTCGTCGATATATCGTTTCTACAGGGCAATGCCACTGTGTAAAGGATTCAATGTGTTCAATATACATGAAGTCTCTAGGTTGTCCATGTACAGGATAGCTAGGTTGGGGGCAAAAATAGCCCCCATTGAAGTTCCCCGTACCTGGCCGTTTTTTTCCAATTGTGTGATTTATGTAAAGTCTTAAAAGGCAAAATGTCATTCAATTTCAAGACAAACATAATATATTTCTCTGTCCTGAAGATGATGCCAAATATCTAAGTCTAGGCATCGAAACGTCGTTGACAAACTAGCACCATATGTACAGAAATTGTGGAAAAAATGTATGCTATGGTGCTGTGAAACATAATTACGTCTGCTCACTGAATTACAAGTACACAGACCGCCTTGTTCGTTTTTGCCAAAATTCGTTTGTTTTGTCTTGTCCTCTGTGGGTTACTGGTTGTACTTACTGTGTAAAAAATCCTTGTGCTATTGTTCATAACTTACTCAAATAAAACCCTTTCCGGCTGTACAAAGGACATACTTACTATTCAGTGTATGTCTATCATTCCCCAGATTCCTGAACTACTAGGGACCACTGTTCTTTGTATTCTGATAGTGAATTACAGCCCATTTTCGTTTTTAGGTCTCGTGGCGTTAACCGCGCAAAAGCGCGGTCTCGCCAGAGACCTATTGTGACTGGCTTCGCTTTCCAGGAGACGAGACCTCGCCGCGCGCATCGTCAAGAGAGGGATCGGAGCGGTTGGCGCGCACAACCACGCGCTCCGATTCCGGCAGGCTAGTCACACACACACCCACACAGAGACACGCGCATACACATACACAGGCACACACGCAGAGACATACACGCACGCACACACACACAAGCGCACATACATAAACGCATACACACGAGCGCACAAATACCGAGACACAAATCACCACCCCCTGCCGCACACACACATGAGCGCACACAGACACCCCCCCTCCCCCGCCCCCCCCCACTACAACTAAGCCCCACTCACCTCATCGGCGAAACTCCGTACTTCAACCGCCACCGCCGGGCTCTCCCTCAGACATGGGAGCCCCGTGTCACCACTGCTCCTCTCCTGACTGCTCCTCTCCTGGCCAGCGACTCCGTGGGTGCGAGCTTTCAGCAGGAAACGGAAGTCCCGCCCCACGGTAGTTTGCGTCACGCGCACCACAGCACCAGCGGTAAGCGGGCTTCAGTTTTTTTTTTTGGGTGTATTTTCTTTGCTCTTGTTTAGGTAGCTTTTTAACCACTGAAAGGGACATTTCTGAGACAGTGAAACGAAGTAAACATGCAGCTGAGGCAGCAAAGTCTTTACATTGAGAAACTTAGCTGCATTTATCCAGCCAGGTTGCCCCCAGTAAAAAGAAGGAAGCACCTTAACAGCTGTGAGCCCGTGCATGAGGTGCATCATCAGAGCTGTGTGAATAATAACTGCTGTGAGCCCATGCCTAAGGTGCATCATCAGAGCTGTGTAAATAATAACTGCGTCAGCCCCGTGCGTGAGGTGCATCATCAGAGCTGTGTGAATAATACCTGCATCAGCCCGTGCCTAAGGTGCATCATCAGAGCTGTGTGAATAATAACAGCTGTGAGCCCGTGCCTGAGGTGCATCATCAGAGCTGTGTAAATAATAACTGCGTCAGCCCCGTGCGTGAGGTGCATCATCAGAGCTGTGTGAATAACAACTATGAGCCCGTGCGTTTGGTGCATCATCAGTGCTGTGTGATTAATAACAGCTGTGAGCCTGTGCCTAAGGTGTATCATCAGAGCTGTGTGAATAATAACTGCGTTAGCCCCGTGCGTGAGGTGCATCATCCACATTGCTCAGGTCATCCAAATTCCTACACTCTCTACCACACTGCTTTCAAGGACAGCATACTCTTGCACACACTCACTGCTCACCAAATCAAAGTTTGCTAAAAATTTTATGCAACGCATTGTCATACACAATGCCAATAATTCAAACTTTAATGCTGCGAGACCTATTGCATTGTAAATGCTTGTTCACTATTGCAAGGCTACCTTTTCCCCATAGGACAGAATAGGAAGTTTGTAACATCTTATAAACATAACTGGCCCTGGGAACTAGGCGGGAAAATAAAGTTTAGTATGCCTGAACTCAGAATCTAAAGATGCATCTTTTAGTGAAGGTGATTTTTACATTCTGTGTCTGAAAATACCACTTTTAGAAAGTAGGTATTTTCTTGCTCAGTCATCCTGTGTGCCTCTGCTGGTATGTGGATTGCCTGTCTGGGTTTTGGATGACAGAAGGCTGGGGAGCCAGAGTGTCTCCAGATAGTCTAGGTAGGGTCAGGAAAGGGATGAAAAAGACCTGGGCTGCAGTTGGGGAAGGGGGTGAGAATTCCTTACACCTCAAAGGACCTGGTCTGCCTCTGACAATGCCGTCTCCATCTCCTGTCAGGAAATCACACCAGAGAAGGCAGAACTGGTTCTGGCTGGGCACAGACACACTCTGCCTATGAGATCAAAGGATTTTGAGATATAAATATTGGGGCCCAGACCCCTGAACTTTAGAACTCTTTTGGATCAAGAAGACTGCCAAGAAGTAGAGCTGGGGAAGCTGTGAGGAAGGGCTACCACATTGCTGTGTGCTCTGCAGTGGTTGCTTCGGTCTTGGGCAGTGAAAGGCCTGGACTGAACTTTCTGCAATCTACTTTTGTGAGTTTCCCCAAGGGCTTGGGGTAGAGCTTGCCCCCTGTTCAAGAAGTCTCAGGAACAGCAAAGACTTCAAGCTCTTCTGCCCTCAGCAGTGGGGACTGTGTATTTTGTGCTGAAACAGAAGAAAAGCAACTTTACGACTTCTATGACGCCGCTGCCAACTCCGTGTCCTGAAGGCACCACAGAGGGCACCGCGGCAAAGCTGCACCTGGTCTCACCGACAGCCGCCTGCTGACGCCGCCATGAGCCGCTGCTCGCACTGCGACCTGTGGGCACCACACTCCGCACCGCTTCGCGACTACACGTCGGCACCACAGAGTATCCAGCCAACGCTATAATTTACACAGACTACCTTGAGGTAGGAAAATTAATCGGGTCACCACAGTCGCTTGTAACTATGAAACATCGATCTTCAAAGAAACTATGAATTAACGCAAACTCTGTTCCTCCCATTAGAACTACATTGCAATTTAATGCAGCGCATTGATCAGTCTGAGCAACTTGGGAACATAGAGTCACGCCACTCACAGTGTGAGGTAGGAACACATATATCTTTGGTATATTTGTGATACATTGAGCAATGCTTCCTCAGTAGTACGTGTGTTGACTCCTCCCCATCATGTGTTCATTCATCCACAGAGTCCCCATCCCTTCTTATGAACATTCCATAGGTTCTTCCGTGCTACGAATATTCACAGGTACAACTAGGTGTTTAAAGTGGATGATGAGAGAGAATTATTTGAATATAAGGGTTCACAAACACTGACACCTACCCTTTTGCTGTTTTCTATGTTTCACAGTAAAGGCCACTTCCAGTCCATGTCCTGAGGAGAACCGTTAAATAATCTCAGGGTTCGAAACGCGTTGACTCTGGGCTGAAGCAAGAATAATAGTGGAGCGCTTCAGGGAACGATTAACAGGATGTATTCCCCCTGGTGAATTGACCCCTTAGATTGAGTAGTCTTCAGCTCAGCAAACAAGCAGGACCTGTTGGAACCATTTTCTGTCCGCTTGTTTATTCATGTATATGTATTACACAAGGACTGGTGCCTTCTAAAAATGTTTGAAGGCATTTTACCTTTTATATGGTGTTCATGTCTTGTATAGATGTTCATTGTTTGTATTATGTTTTTGATTTCTTGATTTGTGTGCTTTTAGGACATGATGATGAAAAGCTTGAAAAACAATATAAATAATTAAAAATGATGTAAAGTAAACAGGGCGCACTTAGGATTTGTCGGCTAGGTGTTGCTAATGAATGGCAGAATAACCTATCTGGTCACTTATTTGTTTTGCAAGTTATAGTGGTCCAGGCCAGACAGTGATAGGACCCAAGCCTTTTTTGTTTTGATTGGCATCACGGAGGGCAGCGCCGCACCATGACCCTGGTCTCACCAACGACGCCTGTTGATTACACCACTGTGCGGTTGCTCGATCCGCGACCTGTGGGCACCACACTCTGCACACGCCTCGCTTCACGATGATGCCCTGGTATCCCCGGACGGCGACGCTCCACGCCGAAATCGACGCCGCTGCTTGCCCCGTGGTCCGAGGGCACCACTCGTAAAGTTACACATCGCATCGCCCTCATCCCACACCACAGCTATGGCCTACCGATGCCGGCGCCATCGACTCCAGTTCGTCAGCCGACGACAACGCATCAGCAACGACGACGACGCTGCTTGCGCCGTGACCTGCCAGCATCGCCTTCATCTCGCACATCGACCCTGATCTCACTGACTACACCATCTGACGCCACCATCAAGCCGCTGCTCGCACTGCGACCTGAGGGCACCACACGCCACACCACTGGACTTCGCACCGCAGCACATGATGTCTGCCGACGCCAGCGCTCCTGACTCCATCAGAGAAGAAATCGACTTGCAATGCGTGTGACTTCGAGGGCCTAACATCTCCTGCACCGACCTCATGAACCGACGCCTGCGGACTGCGTGTTTTCGGAAGCTCAACAAGAGGTCATCGACGCCCTGCATTTCTAAAAGGTACTGTTTGCGGGTCTTCCCCACACCATAGCTGTCCCGCAACACTGTGGTCAGCCAGAACTGTTTGGATTTGCTTGCTCACAACGTCCTGATAGCCCCTGACACAGCTATTGACATCAAGGAACTATTTTTAAAGCATATTTTGATAAGTGAAGATTTTGAAGTACTTTATTGTGGATTTCTATCGTTTTTGGTCTTGTCTTAAGTATATACAAATATTGAATATTTTTCTAAACTGGTGTGGTGTCCTTTTGTAGTGCTTACACTGTACTACTGTTGGTTATGTGCAAATGCTTTACACACTGCCTCTAAGATCAGCCTGACTGCTTGTGCCAAGCTACCAAAGGGGTGAGTAGGGGTTATTTTAGAAGTGTAACTCCCTTATCCTGACTAGAGTGGTGGTTTCTGCATGTCTTTGGCACATGCCCTAGCCTGCCAAAAATCCCATTTGTAAAAGTGACGCGCACCGTCCAGGTGACACCGCCTGGTGCTGCAGCACATCCAGCGGGACCTGGTGGTGTGACTATCAGTCTCGTTATGGTTAATTCGGTAATGGGCAAGCGGCCTCAGAATAAGGATGTATTGCCTTATTGGCTTGCTGAGAAATTTGGACAGCTTGAAGCTGTTTTTCCTAATACGTCTCCTGTGGAGAAACACAGGATATTGACTATTAGTATGTCTAAAGACTTACTTCCTGAGTTGGCTGATTATAACACCTGGGGTAAGGTGGGGTAAGGTGTTCGCAGCGGTATATTCGAAGTGCTTCGGCACTCACTCCATGACCGTACTCCCCTCCATGGTTAAACATGTTCAAGATGAACTCGGAGGCGAAGCGGCTGTGGAGCTGGGTATGAGACTGGTGGGGGTGTTCGACGTAGTTGCTGATATGATCCTTGCCAATGTCAAGGGTGATGCAGTAAGCTTTCAAGTGGCAAACCGCTTGGAGGCTGTCCCTGATGCAGACAAACCACGCAAATTACCAAAGATTATTGCTAAGACTTATAAAACCATTGGCTGCAATAGTTTGGGAGTTAAGCATTTTACTCAAACGCAAACTCAATCACAAACACAAAAAAAGCTCAGTCTGATAACAGAAGCAAGGTTTGCCGCACCTTAGTATACCGACTTTCTGCAAAAACACAAAACAGAGTGTAAGAGGCTTGAGAGGATCTGGAGAAGGGGTTATTGTCCTACCAACAAAGAAAAATACAAAGGAAGTCTTATTCTCTATAAGCAACTGATTGTGGAGGCGAAAAAGGCCTATATTGCAGAGCAAATTGAGAGGTCGAATTCCTCTTCTAGAGAACTCTTCAGGACCATTACCAGACTGACGATTCCAACCAAGCCCTGTGCGCATAGCAGTGCAGCTTTGTGTGAGTCTCTGGCCTCGTCCTTCAGGAATAAGGTGGAAGGGATTTTCTCCTCCTTTTCCAAAACCCACGGAGAGGCGGTGGTAGCAGCAACCAGTATTGGTCAAAACACTAGAAAGCTCCAGGATAGTCTAGATCGGTTTAATACTCGTAAGTTTTAAACCTACTGCGTACGGTTCGGTCTGGCTCTTCCAATGATCCTTGTCCACCTGCAGTTCTTAAAACCTGCCCCGAGGTCATCGCCTCCACTCTTACACCCATGCTCAACATGATCAGGAAGTGGAAATCCGCTTCGATACACCCCCTTTTAAAAAAAAACAGCCTGGATGCTAAGGATCCCAATAGTTATCGACCAATATCCCGTCTTCCATTTCCTAAGATACTAGAGAAGGCCATCAATCAACAACTTAGCTCGTTCTTTCAGAAGACCAATGCCCTAGACTCTACGCAATTTGGGTTTCGTGCAGGTTACAGCACGGAACTAGCCCTTATCAAGGCTAGGGAAGAGGTTAGAGCGGCAGTGGACCAGGGAGGGGCAGCTGTGCTGATTCTGTTGGATTTGTCGGCAGCTTTCGACACAGTCAATCATGGAGTGTTGATGGACTGATTGGCGGGGGCAGCTGGAGGGCCTGGCTTGGTCTCCTTAAGTCCTTTTTGACCGACAGAATTCAGACAGTAGACCTGGGGGTGGATAAATCAAAGCATTTTGCCCTTCCCTGTGGTGTGCCACAGGTGTCCTCCCTGAGCCCCACGCTCTTTAATATTTATGTCGGCCCTCTGGCGGCCTTGATAGGATCTTTCGGTCTGCAACTTACATCATACGCAGACGATACTCAAATTGTGTTATCACTACAACAAGGGTCTCGAGTGGATATGACCGCGAGATGCCATGACTTTCTAAAGAGCGTGGCGTATTGGATGGCTTCCAATTGTCTTAAGTTAAACGCCGGGAAGACTGAGGTTATTTTGTTCGGAAACAATCCCAACATTTGGACCCCTGATATGTGGCCAGAGGCATTGGGAAGTCCACCTATCCCTACTGGGAAGGCCAGAAATCTGGGGTTGATTATTGACCAAAATTTGGACTACGGAGGACAGGTTAGTGTCACTGCCCTTACACTGTCGCGTTTGGACTACTGTAATAGTCTGTATCTTAATTTGAGAAAGAAGCATGAATACAGATTGCAGTTGGTTCAAAACGCGGCAGCAACACTTCTGCTCGGGATTCCCAGATAGGTTTCAGTACTTGAGGGGCTTAGGCAACTACACTGGCTGCCGGTACCAAGGCGTGCTCAGTTCAAGGCTCTGTGCACAGTCTTTAAAGCGCTGCAGGGAACAGGCCCAGAGTTTCTGAGCAGTGGTATAAAATGGTATGTGCTGGGCAGAGCGCTTCGATCAGCTGACGGCAGATTGGTTACGGTGCCACGTGTAAAAAAGGCCAGATGGAGAGGAAACAGTTTCCTCCTCTGTGCTGCAAAAGCCTGGAACAACTTGCCGGGACATCTCAGAAATGCCTCAGAGCTACTTTCATTCCGAAAGGGGCTTAAGACCTGGTTATTTATGGAATAGTCCCCCCGTTCTAGCTCCGGTGTCAGTAGGCAGCGCCAGGACGCCTTTGGGCATAAGTGCGCTTTATAAGCTCATAAATAAATGAATAAGTTCACCTACACCTGACTCTTCTAAGCATACTTATCACTTGTGTGACTGCGTGAAAATTAAGACTCCTAATGGGTTTTAAGTCCCTGATCAGCGTTCTCCTCACAGGACACATCTGGCTCTCAAGTCGGTGGTGGGCATCGCCAGGATCGTGGCAAGAGTCCTCCTGCACCACAGGGACGTGAACAGCCTCGTAAATTTGACGTTAAAGGAAAACAAGACAATCAACCTCGTATTCGACCTCCTTTTCAAAAGAAAAAAGTTGCAGCTTTAACAGCAAGATATGCCTAAAACGGTAAGAACACGACTGCTGGGTTTGACTTGGGCGGTAAATCTGCTCGACAGCGCAGCAGAAGTTACCATAGTGCGGGAGACACTGCGTCCTTGTCTTGAGGCGACAGCAACTGAGACTTTCAATACAGTAGAGACAGCTGACACTCGAGTTGCCCCCCCTCCGATAGACTGTATAATATAGTTTTTCAAATTGAGGTGACATTGAGCGTGTAATCACAGGTATTTTTTGGGACAATCTAACCTCTTCTTTCGATATTTTGTTGCCGGAGACGGATTGGCCCCCACCATTTGTTCTGGCCGCATCTAGGGGGAGGACGTGATAATTCCGAGTTTTTCGCGTTATGTCCCCAAGGAGCATGCAGAGGCCTTTGTAGCTGAGTGGGCTCTGGCCCTTGCACCAGAGGTGTACCGTAATCAAGTGGGCTGGGATAAAGATTCTCCGCCACACGAGATTCCATTACGGTCTATGCCACAAGCTCAACCCCATTATCCCATCCGGCGGGAAGCTAAATGTCCCGTTTCTGATGTTCGAACTGAGTTATCAAGGTGTGATTGAGACGTGTGTGTCACCGATGAATAATCCTCTTTTTACTGTTGTCGTGTTCTTATCTAGGACCCTTATTCGATATTCCCGATTTATGCCCTTGTGAGGTTCTAATCAATAATGTCCTGACAACAGCATAAGAATCAGATTCATATTCAGTAATAGCCCATGCAGTCCAAAGCACGGCATGGCTACTCCCATCGACTCCTAGAAAGCACACCGCGTTCTTTAAACAAACCAAGCCTCCAGCAGCCTGGGAAAACCCCCCTGCTTTTGTTTTGATTTGAACAAGAACTCCTGAAGTCCTGCAAGAACTGTTAGTTCTTGGTGACGTCTTATGTCCAACCTTACGTCAAACCCAGCACCTTTCAGGTATAAAATACCAACAGTTGCCTTAAGCAAACATACGGTGGTTTGGAGCAGAGCGGCCATTTACTTGCCCGAGAGCCCTGCTGATGCGAGTGCCCACGGATGCCGCCCCTCCTGTTTGACGCACTGAGAGAGACGCTGTCTTTTTCTCCAGCCGAGAAAATCCAGCTCCGGTGTTTCCCGCCAACCCTTGCGGGTTGCCAGGATATCGAGTCCTGAGGAAAGAGATACCAGACCTCCCACATTCTATTACCAAGGTACAGAGCTGACTAAACCCTTAGGAGAATTCTTGATGCAGATTCTTGGCAAAATTATCTTAACCAACTTAACTTAACATCGCTACGTACTTGTCCCTTCCCGAGTATTAGGCTTAGGTCAGGTACACCGGGGTAGGCTTAGTTAGAAGCACCAGTTGAGCCTTTTAGCCAATGTATATATGTATGTATATATTTTATCCATTTTAAAGTATCATATGGCTAAGAAACCGTATCAATGCTTTTACAGTATTATTTCATAATACTACTTTTACTGTACGCACTTTACTTGAAGTATTGCAATTGTGGCAATTCTTTTCTCTTGCATGAGAAGGAAGACTGCTCAATAAATAACACCTTTTTATTGAAAACGCCTGTCTCTCCATTTCTCTGCATTCTGGTGAAACTAAGTATGCACTGTTGACTGAGTGAAATATCTGTCTATTGTTTTCACACGACTCTAGAGATATACTCTTATTCTGAGGGAGCAAAGTTGTCATGTTTATGTGGTTGTCGGAAACTGAATCCCTTCTTGTCTGAGCCAGGGAAGGTTATCCATCCCTCTTCATTCGAGAACGTTTCCAGTGACCTCTGAGCTAGCTGGCGCAAACCTAAATTAAGTTTAACATAGTCAGTACCTAGATGACCTCAGTCCTATGTCTACACTGCTGTTTATGTTATTCCAATGCGCAGAGCCTATTGGGAAAATAGGAACTACACTACACTGTATCCAAACCTGATGGGCCTTATCGCATAGTGTTAGATTACCGACATTTAACTCTCATTGTCATTCTTTTGCGATACAGAATACCCATAGCTCTGGTCTTGTAGACAGTCTTGTACGTAAAAAATATAAAATGACACCTGACATTTCCTATGGCTTCTATAGCCATAACCTGTCCCCTGAATGCAGTCAATGGACAGCATTCACGGCTGGTGAAAAACAGTGTAGGTTCTTTCTCCCATAGAAAAGCATTACGCGGAAAAAAAGCAATGTTGGTTAACATTGCCAAAACTATTAAAAGTCTATTACGAAAAAGTAACTACCTGATTACGAAGTTCTTGGGCTCAAAATATATTTATAAAATACTTTTTATTGCAGGGAGCAAACCACGAAGATGGGACCAGCGCTAGCCCCTCTGAGGATGACACAAGGCCACATACACAACACAGCTCGCTACTAGAGACCCCCCTCCGCGCCTGCCTCTCCCTAAAAGCCTATAGTGGTAACAACGCTAGGACTTTACCCGTGTGGGGATGGTACCCTAGCGACACATATGCCCACGCCCCTGTCCAATAGGCCCTCGGGCTCCTGTGGGATGCCCTCACAGATAAGCTGGGCCCTCATTGCCAATCCATCTTGGGAGCATAGCCCCCCACATGAGCCCCGCACAGATGTACTCACTATTGGACATAGGGGTCAGAGACACGAGATGCTGCAACACACTAGGGCCTTGCCTGCACACTGAAGAAAGACACACTACTGCAACACAGAGAGGGTCGCCCATTCCACCAGGAGCTTTCAAATAGCAATAGAAGTTGTTGGGCGAGTGGGGTTTGTTTTGTTTCTGTATCTCAGAATGTGAATCAAAAAAGTAGTAATGTGATTACAGGGCACTATTGCAACTAGACTATTGAGATTGTGGGATATTAAGGGTCCCTAAAAAACTGGACCAGCAATATGGCCTAGGTTATCTTGTGAATTGAGTTCCTTTGTCTCGCCTCCTAAAGAGTTATTTATTGACTCTGTGTATGCAACTAATATCTAACACATTTTCTGATAAGCCTAAGGCTATTCGACCATACTACCCTATAAGGAGCACCTTGGGATTGCTAGAGCAAGCGCCTGTCCAGACATAAGGGATACCTGGAATCTTTACACACAATACCTCTTTTTTTGGTATAGTATATAAAGAGCCAGCTTCCTACAGCCATGCAAGTCAAATATACTGGCTTCCAATTGAGTTCTGGGTTGGTTTGTTGGGACCATAAGACCAAATTCCGCAGGTATCCCACATGTCTGGGAGAAATGAAAATGGCATGGTTGTCGTCTTGGCCTGTTCATCTCCTGTGTTGCAAACCCATCAACATGTTTTTTTTCATGGTTTTTTTTGGAACTGTGTGTCAATGTAAGATAAGAAGTGATAACAGTTAATATCAAATGATTTACGCAAAACTTTAGAGGAGGTTTATGATTTGAAAGATGCAGTGGGATTTAACATATTTTAATATGAAATACTTTTACATCGCTTCTCATGATTGGCATCAACTATGTGATCTTGAGGGATGATCCGGAAAAATCCTAGTTCCCCTTCTTTACTGTGCTCAGTGTTCGTTGTGGTTTCCCACATGGTTTATTCCCGTCACCCAGCATGTCTTATGTCTATTTGGAGGATTTGGCAAAAATGATTCTAACCCATGGCTTCATCTTTTACATGTACAGAGAACACTCAGGTAATTCTACATGTATAAGGTGGTAGAACAGCGACAACTGATATTTCCTCCACATGCATCTGTGCAATCAGAGCGTGGATGGGGGAGAATCGACTGAAAACATTTCAGTGAACTGAGTTAATTTTAGCAGGCATACAGAATAGTGGACTTGTGCATTCCAACCTGAGGATTTTGGTTGTTTCCCACTCTAGGTTTTTATTTTTTTATTTATTTTAAAACATTGCATTATTTCAATAGAACCTTGAGGTCTATCAGCATTTAACCTCAGCATTAATTGGTGGCATGGCTAGAGCACAGGTTACAGGGTTACTTAGCTTCAACTTGACTGCCCGTCTTGGCACACATCATATACACAATGGCACTCCATCTAAATAAACAAATATTTTTTAATTTAGGTAGTAAGTGATTATAGTGGTAGGTGGCCAGCGGGTACCATAGCTCACAAATTAACAAACACTAATCATTAGGATGCTCGCTAGGTTTTGATCAGTTGCGGTCCAAGACATGTGCAGCTTTGTGGTCACTGACGATTCAATCACATGCTCATGCCATAAATGTAACTGAGGTGTAATTAATATGAAGCCAGTATATCACAATCCTATGTCATCTTCTGTTGCATGGTATTTAGTCATGTTAACAGTTGAAAGCCTGAGCAAAAAACACATGAAATAAAAGCACATATATGAATACAAGTCTCCGTTTGTAATAATTTCTTCTTGTTTATTCCAATATCAAAACATCCTTAATATCAAATCTTCTTGATATATGTTGTCCAAGCCACGAGATTGCCAACACGTGTTTCGTCTATGTGGCGGTTAGCGAAAGACTTCATCAGGGCTAAAACAGATACAAAGTAGCCATATTATATTACAATACACCCTACACTCACACAGATAGTACATCGAGTTACTTTGGCAAATAGTCTTAAACATTGATGAACATGTGTTGTAATACCCAAGATAACAGGGGACCAACTTTCCATGATAGCAGGGCTTTTATCTTACTGGAAACTAATGGTAAACAGGGTCAGGATAGAAGACAGAGTTGAATGAAATTCACCCACATTGTGCATATGTGCTCACATAGTAGACAACAATGTGATAAGATATAGTTATAAAGTATAGTCAGGACCATAATCACCACACCTCATAGTGCTTAAAGTATAAGCTCTGTATACTTACCACTAACAGTACTATCCTTAGAGCCTATGGTCTTGACATCAAGTGAAACACTAACCTCAATAAACCGAGTTCCTTAAAAAGAAGGACACAATGCTATCAATCTGCTGTGATACGCGAAGCAAAAGATGTCCTTTATGCAAGGCTCACTACACAATCCTTGGGTTATAGCTATCAAAATTAAAATTCTATTTAGACGCGGTTACTGAGTAATCAATCTTATGGTCTTATTAACTGCACGATTATAAAGTATAGGTGGACCATGTAGGTTACACAAACTATGTAATACGCATCAACTTGCATATCTATATACAAATACATATATACACCATAAGTATGGAAGTTAAGTACCAGGTTACTGGTTGTAAATTAAAACTCCAGTTTGTATAAATGCAGCATCGTCGTGAAGAACAGCCCTCATATATGTGGGTAGCTTTACTAACCAACCTATGACACGAAGCCATACAATTAACATAAAAAAGTAAGGTAGGTGCCAAAATGTAATATAAAACTGCTATTCCATCGAGACATAAAAAATAACGTCTGTAAATCATCTATCATGTAAATTACCTTATATTCAAAATGCAGCGTTGCGCACTTATATCGGAACTAAAATGTCATCTTCAAAAGTGCAATGTCATGGTAGACCAAATGTCCTAATAAATAAAAATATAAATATATGTAATAAGGCTTTCTGAAGGAAAAATCGCAGGAGGCTGTTAAGCCAAACCAAGTGTAACTCTGTGTGTCTCAATTATAAAAGGGGACTCTTACGTTATAGAGTTACCCCGTATAGAGGCGGAATTATGATATTAAAATAATATTCCAATCAGGCTTAGCAATAAAGTCTGCAATATCTATCAAAAATTCTATCAAGGGTAAGTTACCTTCAAATCAAGTTGCAGCATTGCGAACTGTTATCGAACTTAACATTTCTTCACCAATCGTACAAGGTCAGAGAAGACCAAAATATCCTAATGGGTAAAGAAATTTAGAATTAAACTCACTAAAGACAGGATTTACAACAGGGTATCTGAAAGAGACACGTTAGTGATAGATTCCTTACCTTAGAATAACCCCAGGCGTCAGACTGTATCCGGAAAGTTTTGCGTAGCAGTACCCTGTGCGTCGGTAGGCGTCGTCTGCGGCTCCGCGTCCGTCGTCGGCGTCGTGGGCGCCGTGATGACGTCGTCGGAGTGCTTAGACGCCGCCTCCGCGTGCTGACGTCAGTTCTTCTTTTTTCAGCGTCAGCCAGCGCAGATCTGGAAAGAGCAGTTCCCTAGTCACTTTTTGACTAACTTTGGTGATCTTTTGATCCACTTCGAAGTCTGTACGACTCCGACGGTGCCTGTAGGGATGCCCGGATTCAAGCATTGCGACGAGTGCGACCGTACCATGTCGGTCACGGACCCCCACCGCCTGTGCCTGACGTGTTTGGGCGTCGACCATGACGACGAGGCCTGCCCCGACTGTCGTGCCCTTTCGAGGAAGGCCAGGCGGGAGCGGTCCCGCAGGCGACTCGAACTCCGTCAGTCGGCCGCGTGAGGTCCCGGTCCCACGGGAGGTCGAGGGACAGGTCGCGGGGACGGAGCCGTCACAGCTCCGGGAGTCGGCACCACTCCTCCGGGTCCAAGTCGTCAGGTAAGAAGCATAAGAAGTCAAAGAGACATCATCGCTCTTCTGACTCCCCCCGACGCTCTCGGGAGTCGCGGGTGCCGCGTTCGGCCCCATACCCCCCGGTCCCTGGGCTGAACGCGACGCCGGAGGAGATTGAGCGTTTCCTCATGGCCATGAGGTCCCTTTCTCCGACGGGTTCCGCGGCGCCTTCGGGCCCAGCGAACCCGTCTGGGGGCCCTAGTGGGTCGGGGGCTTCGACCCCGACGCCGTCGGGTGCTTCGGCCCCGACGCCGCCGCCACCTTCGGGCCCGGCGCCGCAGGGCCCCACGATCCCTACACCGCCGGTGCCCTCGGGCCCGGCGTCGCAGGGTACAGCGGCTCCGGCGTCGTCGGCGCCTTTGGGCCCGGCGCCGCTGGACCTTCCTCGGGTGATGGATCGTCGCTGGTGGACCTTACGACCCCCCCGGCGTCGGTCCGTGTGGTGTCCCCTCCGGCGCCGTCCTCGGGCGGCGCCGTCCCCGATGCCTCCTTTCATTCGGTTCCGACATTGGGACGACGCCTATCGGCGCCGATCTCGACGCCGTTTGGAGATTTTAGTTTCTATGAATCGACCTCATTCAGTTGCGACCCTGATTCTCAGGAGATGAGGGATGAGGAGGATTGGGAGGGGTCTGAGGACCCTCTGGCAAGGGAGTGCCAGTCTAACATGGACTGGGCAGGAGACCTTGGGGAGGCCAGTGGCCTGGACACCTCTCCAGACACTGGATTTGTCTCTCCTCCTACCGTGGCTTCGGAGGAGGGAACTACCTATGGTGTGGTGTTGATGAGGGCTGCCAAGGCCTTGGGCCTTGAGCACTCCGTCGCGGCCGTGAGGACTAACCTCTTCACTGAGGTCCTTAAGCCGCAGTCATGCTCCATGGAGCCTCTGCTGCCGTTTAATGAGGCCTTGACGGACGTTCTTTTGGGCACTTGGTCCAGGCCCGCTACAGGTTCGCCTGGCGATAGGAACGTGGCCAGACGCCACCGCCCGGCCCCGGGTGACCCATGTTTCCTGTCCTCCCACCCCACCCCCGAGAGTCTGGTCATCCAGGCCTTTAACTCCCAGACCGCCTTCCCGCCGGCTCCGCCGGACAGGGAGTCCAAGAGGTACGAGAACTATGGTAAGAAGATCTTCTCGTCCCTTAGCTTGGGACTGCGGTCTTCCAACACCGCCTGCCTCTTGGGCTGTTACACCCACTCCCTGTGGGAAACGGTGGCGGAAGTGCTGCCAGAGTGCCCGTTGGAGGTACGGGCCAAACTCGGCCAAGCCCTTGTGGAGGGCCGGGACGCAGCCAAGTATTCAATCAGGTGTGGACTGGATACTACTGACTCGCTGGGTAGAGCGATGGCTACGACGGTGGCGGTACGACGCCACGCCTGGCTGAGATCCGCCAATTTTTCGGCAGACGTCCAAAACACACTCATGGACATGCCGTTCGATGGCCGTCGCCTCTTTGGCGACAAGGCAGACCACGCGCTTGAGCGCTTTAAGGACTCCAGGGCTACGGCCAAGTCCTTGGGCCTCTCGGCCCCGCGCCAGCTAATGGGTGCCTTTCGCTCCTTTCGTGGCCAAGGAAGGGGCGTCCCCACACGTGCCGCCAGCCACTCGCCGCAAACTGTCGTCCAACGCGGCGGCGGCCGTGGAAACCGCCGTGGAGGCGGTCAGGGAAACAAACGGAGTCAGTCCACACCTGCCCCCGCAGCATCCGTCTCAAAACCCTCCTAGTCCGTGCTTTTCGGCCCATGTGACGCCAGTGGGAGGCAGGGTTCGCCATCACCACTCTCACTGGCGCACAGTCACTTTGGACAGGTGGGTGCTGCAGATCGTCCGAAGGGGCTACTCCCTCCCCTTCGAGACGACCCCTCAAGCCATGCCTCAGCAACACCACCGCCTATCGGGGGATCATTTGCGGCTCCTGCAGGAGGAAGTTTCGGCCCTCTTGACCAAGGGGGCCATCGAGCGCGTTCCTGGGCCAGAAGTAGGACGTGGTTGCTACTCTCACTACTTTCTGGTACCCAAGAAGGGCAAAGGGGGCCTACGCCCTATCTTGGATCTGAGGAACGTCAACGGCTTCCTCCGGAAGGAGAAGTTCAAAATGCTGACAAGTCAAGTCAAGTCAAGTCATGAAATTTGTATAGCGCACTACATACCCAGAGGGTTTCAAGGCGCTTAGGAAAGGGGGGAGGATTATTTGTCAAATATCCACGTTTTAAGCTGCTTTCTGAACGCTAGGTGATTGTGGGTGAGGCGAAGGTAAGCGGGGAGTGAGTTCCATGTTTTGGCAGCCAGGTGTGAAAAGGATCTGCCTCCCATGGTGGTCTTGTTGATGCGAGGTACAGTGGCGAAGGCTTGGCTGGAAGAGCGAAGTTGGCGGGCGGGGGTGTAGAAGGACAGCCGAGAGTTGAGGCAATCTGGTCCGATGTCGTAGAGTGATTTGTGTGCGTGGGTAAGCAGTCGGAAAGTGATCCTCTTATTGACGGGTAGCCAGTGGAGGTCTCTCAGGTGACCAGAGATGTGTTCGTTGCGTGGGATGTCTAATATGAGCCTGGCTGATGCGTTTTGGATTCGTTGGAGTTTCTTCTGGAGTTTAGCGGTGGTGCCTGCGTAGAGGGTGTTTCCGTAATCCAGTCGGCTCGTGACCAGAGCATGGGTGACTGTTTTCCTTGTTTCGGAGGGGATCCAGCGAAATGTTTTTCTGAGCATGCGAAGAATGTTAAAGCAGGAGGAGGATACGGCGCTGACTTGTTTGTTCATTGAAAGTGAAGAATCTAGGATGACGCCTAGGTTCCATGCGTGGTCTGTCGGGATGGGTGCTTTTCCGAGGGCTTCCGGCCACCAGGAGTCGTCCCAAGCCGAGGGGGATGTGCCTAAGATGAGGACTTCTGTTTTGTCTGAGTTCAGTTTCAGGCGGCTTTGTTTCATCCATTCTGCGACTTCTTTCATTCCTTCGTGTAGGTTAGTTTTGGCGGTGCTGGGGTCCCTGGTGAGAGAGAGGATAAGTTGAGTATCATCCGCGTAGGAGATGATGTTGAGATTGTGTTGGCGAGCGATGGCCGCAAGGGGGCTCATGTAAACGTTGAAGAGGGTAGGGCTGAGTGAGGATCCTTGTGGTACGCCGCAGATGATTTCAGAGGCCTCGGACTTGAATGGTGGGAGGCGGACTCTCTGGGTTCTTCCATTGAGGAACGAGGTGATCCAATCAAGTGCTTTGCCTTGGATTCCGATGTTGTTGAGGCGTTGTAAAAGGGTGCTGTGGCAGACTGTGTCGAATGCTGCAGAGAGGTCAAGGAGGATGAGGGCGACTGTGTCTCCGTTGTCCAGTAGAGTTCGAATGTCGTCTGTTGCTGCGATGAGGGCGGTCTCAGTGCTGTGTTTTGCTCGGAAGCCAGATTGTGAGGGGTCGAGGGATTTGTTGGCTTCGAGGAAGGCGGCGAGCTGGTTGTTGACTGCTTTCTCGATGACTTTGGCCGGGAATGGAAGAAGCGAGATGGGGCGGTAGTTTTTGAGTTCGGTGGGGTCTGCTGTTGGTTTTTTCAGAAGGGCGGTGAGTTCAGCGTGTTTCCAGTCATCCGGGAAGGTGGCGGTGTTGAAGGAGCAGTTGATGACGTCTCGGAGGTGCGGAGCTATGACGGAGTCTGCTTTGTTGAAGATGTGGTGAGAGCATGGGTCTGTGGGGGATCCAGAGTGGATGGAGTTCATCAGGCGGATGGTGTCCTCGGTGGAGATTGGGTTCCAGGCGTTAAGGGTGTTAGCGGGGGGAAGATGGTCTGCAGATGGTAGGGTGGGTTGGCTTCCGGGTTGGTTGTCGAAGCTGTTGTGGATGTCGACAATCTTGTTGTGGAAGAAAGAGGCTAGGGAGTCGCAGAGGGTTTGAGAGGGGGTGATGTCGTTGGAGTTGGCCGAGGGGTTGGAAAATTCCTTGACGATGTTGAATAGTTCCTTGCTGTTGTGGGCGTTGTTGTCAAGTCGATCCTTGAATGATGTTTTCTTGGCTTTTCGGATCAGTTGGTGGTGAGTACGAATGGCGCTTTTGAAGGCATCCTTGTTGCTGGTGGATGGGTCTTTCTTCCAGGTCTTTTCAAGGGAGCGGCACAGTTTCTTGGATTTCTTGAGGTCATCGTTGAACCATGAGGCCTTCTTGTTTCCAAGTTTGTGAAGACGTTTTTTCAGTGGTGCTAAGGTGTCGGCGGTGTTGGATAGCCAAAGGGTGAGGTTGGAGGCGGCTTCGTTGGCATTAGAAGAGAGGGCTGGGGGGTTAAGGAGGAGCGATGAGGAGATCTGGTCGATGGTGATTTTGTTCCAGCTTCTTTGTAGAGTTGGTTGGTGGTGGTTGATGGGTTTTGGTTTGTTGTAGGCGAAATGAACGCAGCTGTGGTCAGTCCAGAGGAGCTCCGTAGTGTGGCTGAAGGAGACATGGTTGCTGGAGGTGAAGATTGGGTCGAGTGTGTGACCTGCGATGTGGGTGGGGGAAGTGACCAGTTGTTTAAGTTCGAGGTTGGCGAGGTTGTCCAAGAGGGTGGCGGTGTTGCGGTCGTTGAGCTTTTCGAGGTGGAAGTTGAGGTCTCCTAGGAGGATGTAGTCTTTGGAGGGGAGCGCGTGTGGGGTGATGAAGTCTGTGATGTCTTCACTGAATTTTGCGCGGGGTCCTGGTGGTCTGTAGAGGAGGGTGCCTCTGAGAGTTGTCTTGGGGTCGATGTGGATCTGGAAGTGAAGGTGTTCGGAGTTAGCGAGGTTGGCGTCGGAGTTGGTGGAAATGCGGATGGATTTCTTATGGACGATAGCTATTCCTCCTCCTGTATGGTCGGTGCGGTCCTTGCGTGTGATCTTATAGTCTTCAGGGATAGCGATGGCGATGTCAGGGGCGGAGGAGGCGTTCATCCATGTTTCCGTTAGGAAGGCGACGTCAGGAGAGATGGTGTCTAGTAGGTTCCAAAGGTCAATGGCGTGCCTGTGGACCGAGCGGGTGTTGAGAAGGATGCATTCTAGGTGGTTGGGGTCGGGAATCTGTGTTGTGGTCGTAGCGGAGATGTTGTCGGTGCCGCTGAATCTGCAGGAGAAGCAGGAGAAAGGTCCATGGGTGTGTCCAGGAGCGGCTTGGACACAGGTGGGGGCGCGGCCGGGGTCAAGGGCTAGGAGGGAGGCGGCATCATAGGTAATGCGGGGGGGCTGGGGAGCGCGATGGGCAGGGGGTCTGGCGCTGGGCGCGGTCCAGGCGCGGACGGGCGTAGACGGGCTTACCTTTGGCGCGAATGGGGCGCGGTCGCTGCGCGTGAACGCTGCGCGCAAAAACATCTGTCATAAGTGGATAGTGGAAGGGGAGGGGCGAGGGAGGGTCAGCAGGGAGGCGGGAGCGTGATTGGAGGGACGGGGCTGGGACTGGCCAAACAACAAAATGGCAGCAGCAGTAAACAACAGTGATCAGGGAGAGGATGGGGCGAGCAGTGAGCACAAAATTAAAATACACAGCAGCGCTATGCTTACAGCGCGTTGAAGCAGGATGCAGCGCTATGGGATGTGGCAACAATGAAATGCAGTACAAGTAGCGTCTCCTCACAGGCACAGTGCGTCTCTAATCAATGTAGCCAATCAAGTTAAGTTAAAAGCACAAGTAGCGTCTAAACATGAGGCCCAATGCGGCGCTATGAAATGAGATGGAATGCGACCCCAAAAGATAGCAAGCAGAGCCCAGGCAGCGTGGAGCAAGAAGCGCTACGATACCAGGAGGGAATGCGTGGAGCGGCCGCTTCTGTGCAGGACAGGACGGTCACAGCTCACATGGGGGGTGGGGTCGGTCTCTACTCTTAGTGGGAGGGAGGGTCAGCAGGGAGGCGGGAGCGTGATTGGAGGGACGGGGCTGGGACTGGCCAAACAACAAAATGGCAGCAGCAGTAAACAACAGTGATCAGGGAGAGGATGGGGCGAGCAGTGAGCACAAAATTAAAATACACAGCAGCGCTACACTGGCTCAGGTCTTGACTGCCCTAGACCCAGGAGACTGGATGGTAGCGTTGGACTTGCAGGACGCATATTTCCACATCCCCGTCCTGCCGGCCCACCGGCGTTACCTGCGGTTCACGGTAGGCCTCGAGCACTTTCAGTTTACGGTGCTCCCCTTCAGCCTTACCAGCGCCCCACGGGTGTTCACGAAGGTGATGGCGGTGGTCGCAGCTCATCTGCGCAGGTTGGGGGTCTCAGTCTTCCCCTACCTAGACGACTGGTTGTTGAAGGTGGGCTCGCCCCAGACGGCCGTCAGCCACCTCCAGACTACGGCGGATCTCCTGCACCAGCTGGGATTTTCCATCAATGTGCCGAAGTCACACCTGTGCCCCTCTCAGAAGCTCCTTTTCATCGGAGCGGTTCTCGACTCGGCGCAGTTTCGGGTTTACCCGCCCGAACAGCGGGTTCGGGATATACAGGCTCTGATTCCGATCTTCGGGCCGTTATCCCGAGTTTCGGCACGGTTGACGCTGCGGCTTCTGGGACTGATGGCCTCCTGCATCCTTCTGGTGCATCACGCACGGTGGCGGATGCGGGCTCTGCAGTGGGACCTGAAGTTTCAGTGGGCCCAGCACCGGGGCAACCTGTCCGACCATGTCCTGATCTCGGAGGGCACTGCGAGACAGCTGCAGTGGTGGCTCACGGACCGCGATTGGGTCAACGGCAGATCCCTCTCCCTTCTCCAACCGGAGCACGTAGTTGTGACGGACGCGTCCCTCCAGGGCTGGGGAGGCCACTTGGGAGAGGCGGAGATCAGAGGACTCTGGTCTCCGGCGGAGTCCCGGCTCCATATCAATCTGTTGGAGCTGCGGGCGATTCGTCTGGCACTGAAGGCATTCCTCCCGTCTGTCCAAGGGAGTGCAGTGCAAGTGTTCACGGACAACACCACCGCCATGTGGTACTGCAACAAACAGGGCGGAGTGGGGTCGTGGACCCTCTGCCAGGAGGCTCTGCGCCTCTGGCAATGGCTGGAACATCAGGGCGTGACTCTGGTGGTTCAACACCTGGCAGGTTCTCTGAACGCCAGGGCAGACGAACTCAGTCGTCGGTGCTCGATGGATCACGAATGGCGTCTGAACTCGGACGTTGCGCAAGGCCTCTTTCTGCGATGGGGAGAGCCTTGGTTAGATCTATTCGCCACCGAAGAGAACGCGCAATGTCATCAGTTCTGCGCGTTGGAATTTCCAAGGCGGCATTCGCTCGGAGACGCTTTTCGACGCGAGTGGAGCTGCGGTCTGTTGTATGCCTTTCCGCCTATACCACTTCTGCCCAGAGTGCTGAAGAAGATCAAGCACGACCGGGCACAAGTCATCCTTGTGGCTCCAGACTGGGCACGAAGGTACTGGTATCCCGAGCTACTCAGTATGTCAGTCGATCCCCCGGTTCGTCTGCCTCTTCAGGAGGACCTTCTGTCGCAGCAGCAGGGGACGGTCCTCCACCCGAACCTGTCCAGTCTCCACCTCCATGCTTGGAGATTGAGCGGCGACAGTTGAGGCCATTTGACTTGCCTCCTGAAGTTTGCAACATCATTCTGGCAGCCAGGCGTCCCTCCACTAAGTCGGTATACGCCTGCAGGTGGAACAGATTTGTGGCATGGTGCACAGCAAAGGCTGTGGATCCCCTCAATGCCCCTCTCTCTGAGGTTCTCCTCTTTCTTCTCTCTCTTGCCCAGCAGGGCTCTGCTCTGGGCACTATCAAGGGCTATCTTTCAGCTCTTTCAGCCTTTCTGAGGCTGCCTGACCAACCTTCTTTGTTCAAGTCCCCTATCGTTAATGGATTCCTGAAGGGCATCACTCATACCTTTCCTCCTGTTCCTTTCGTGATGCCTCAGTGGGACTAGAACCTGGTTCTAACGTTTCTGATGTGCGCTCCCTTTGAGCCGCTTCACAACTGTCCTCTTCGCCTTCTTTCTCTGAAGACTGCCTTCCTGGTAGCCATCACCTCTGCCAGGAGAGTGAGTGAGCTCCAGACTCTCTCTTGTAAGCCTCCTTTCCTTTCAGTCCATCCGGACAAGGTTGTTTTAAGGACTAGGCCCTCCTTCTTGCCTAAGGTGGTCACGGCCTTCCACATTGGGCAATCCATCACATTGCACACCTTCTTTCCGCCTCCGCACCCCTCGAGAGAGGAGGAGAGGCTCCACCGTCTGGACCCAAAACGTGTGCTCTCATTTTATCTGAATCGCACACAACAGTTCCGGGTGGATGATCAACTCTTTGTTGGGTACGCGGGCGCTAAGAAAGGGAAAGCGGTGCACAAACGGACCATCTCTCGGTGGATTATCTTGTGCATCCAAGCGTGTTACTCCTTGGCTAAGAAGGAACCCCCTGTTGGGCTGAGGGCTCATTCCACTCGAGCCACGGCCACTACTACTGCCTTGGGCCGAGGTGTGCCCTTGCAGGACATTTGACAGGCAGCTACGTGGGCCTCGCTGCACACGTTTGCAAGGCACTACTGCCTGGACAGTCCAGTCCGGAGGGACGGCTACTTTGGCCGTTCCGTCCTCCAGGACTTTCTGGTGTGATTATTGGTTCGCAGACCCACCACCACGGGGATGGTATTGCTGGGGTATCTATTCTAAGGTAAGGAATCTATCACTAACGTGTCTCTTTCAGATGCACAAGTTACTACTTGTGTAACGATATATCTGTAAGAGACATTAGTTAGTGATAGATTCCTTACCGACCCACCCATCCTCCCCGTTCTGCGAACCGATATCTAGGGTTAAGGTCATCCCCTTTCAGGGCCCTAGTTTCTTGGCACCAGTGTTGGTTTTTGTCATGGCTCTGCGCTTCTGGCGCGGAAAAGCTGTGGCTAAGAACTGATGTCAGCACGCGGAGGCGCGTCTAAGTACTCGAACGACGTCATCACGGCGCCGACGACGGACGCGGAGCCGCAGACGACGCCTACCGACGCGCAAGGGTACTGCTAGGCAAAACTTTCCGGATCCAGTCTGACGCCTGGGGTTATTCTAAGGTAAGGAATCTATCACTAACTAATGTCTCTTACAGATATATCGTTACACAAGTAGTAACTTGTGCATTAGGCACAACCAAATCAAAACCGTATCTTACAGTTATAAAGGGGACTCATTAATTATCGAGTATCCCCGTGTAGGACAAGGTCTTCACATAATTTATGCGAAACAAAGTAATCACAGAAAAGGTCACGTCTAAGTCGACAAATAGATGGCTATATCTCGAAATGTATCTTAAATCGGAAAGCAGCAACAAGTTGTAGCGTGCAAGTCTTCATTGGTGTCTAGCACCAGCGCCATATTGGTATTCAGTCATATCCACACTGCAAGTATCTAGTTTCCTTGCTTTTGGCCCCAGCCTCAAAATAATCTAGCACGTGCACGGAGATTCAAAACCTCACTGATAGATTGCTGTGGAATGTGGATCAGGAAAAATATCCTCTTGTTTGAAGGCAGGAGGAACATGCCTGAATTGGACTGCACCATATTTTATGGGAACAAGGTGGGAAAAGAAAAAGGAATAAAATGAGAGATTAAAAGCGAGAGATCCTTTTCTGAACAGTCTACTCAGAAATGTAACATCTCTTAGTTGAAAGGATGATCTCACAGATGACATCTTGCACAAGGCTATTATCATACAATGTTAGGATCGTGGCCAAAATAAATAACTGATTAGTCCCAAATATTAACCAAGGCTTTGTTCCTGAACCTGACTGTGTAAAGGTGTGCAAAACTCAGAGGAGGCCTGAGAAAAGAAAGGAAATAAGATATTAAAGTGGATGTTCTGAAGTCGAATGCATGTTTGTAAAGCACATAGAGATTTGTAGATGGAAATGCCTCCATTCTAAGGTCTCATCCTGTGAGTTAAGAAATATCCTTTCATCAGCAAGTATTTATTATGCCAATTCTTACCTGTAGGTTATTTTGAGTTACAATTTGCTATCTGCATACATTTCAGTTTACTATGCCTAATATTTTGTGATACGGCTGCTGATGCGGTATACTATTACCAAATTGAAATTATAGCACCACTCTGCTGCATGATGTTATTGAGCAGTATTTTACATTGTATTCTTGAGATATAAAAGTCTTGTTTTGTCTTGTTTTTCAGGGGCTGCTTTCTTACCTCCTCGTTGATAGGAACTCTTTCACTGAGTCTTACAATACCTCTTTCCATACTAGCTGATATGTGCCTGCAAAAGGTAATAAAACATATGATGTAACTTCTTTGAAGTAATTTGCCATCTTTGTAGTTGAGTTGTAAAATATCCACCAAAATACTATTCACCTTCAAGGGTTTATACTCACATTCCTAAACTCTTGCTTTCTGTAACTGTTCAGGGCAATCCCATAACTTTTCTGTAAAAGTGTTATACTTTTGGAAACTTTAGCAGAGATCATTCTGCCAATTATATCACCATAAAGTGCCCAATTAGCAGATCCTTTTTTTGTTCCATGTGTTGTCACGTGTTTCTGGATTCTCCTAATACTCTTTGGTTATTTCAGTTGATGAAGGGCAAGGTGTTCTTGAATAAAAATGTTGTGGATCCTTTGTGGATTTCAAACAAAAGATAAACTGTTATTTTCTACCTTGATTTGCGTCCCTTGTTGCTTTATTGTTCTAATTCAGCTGACCCATTTTAACCCAAGGAAATATTCTGAGTACTTTATCAGGTTGCCTATAATAGCTATATAAAAGTGGTGATGCCCAGGTCTCCCGAGGGCCAAAGGAATGGGAAGACTCACGCTGTCTCGAGATGCCTCATGAGTGCTACATGCATTGCCATCCAGCAGCTTATCACTACTATTACCCTCCTTGGAGGGTGAGGCTTCAACAATAGGCATGATAGTTAAGATTACAGGATTAATTACAGGTATAGATACCGCAGAAACTGCCACTGCCACTGTGGTACCGTCAGTGGATCCATCAGAACCATCAACAAATGGTGTAGACGAAACGCCAAAGGGAGAAAGGACTGCTGGAACGGAAGTTAGATCTGTTGAAGTGGTTAAAGTACCCTGGTCTAAGACAATCCCTGTAGACATCCCTGTAGACATGCCCTGAGTCTCAGCAAGATGGAGAACCTGTGGGACTACTTTAAAGTATGAGCGTAGGGATGGCGTAATTTTAGATCCTACATGAACCACAAGAGTAAGATTACGTTTAGTTTTGGCTTTCCCTCTGGCGCTTTTTGATTTCACCTCGGTCGAGAGATAAGATGAAGCTCTCTTACCTGAAGGTGGTGAAGCGGAACCGCTGGTTGGTTTTGCAGCACGGCCAGGCTCTCTTGATTGTGCTTTGGCCAGCGCCTTGCCCCTTTTGCTACCGCCTCTCCCCTTACCTTTAGGGTGCTGGGTGAGCAAACCTTCTTCCTCAGACACTCTCAATTCTCCCGACTCCACACAAGGCTCCTTCTCTTTCCCCTTGGGACCGCCGGACTCTCCCACTGCTGTTGCACCCTCCTCTGTATCCAGGGGAGTGGACTCGAGAAACCGAGTCTTCGCAGACCCAACGCAAGAGGTGTGCAGCAAACTGCGTGCTTTCCTGCCGCGTCGCAGCTCCAGGGCGGCCGAGGACCACAGCCAACGCACCAACCGAGCACCTCGAGCACCTGGAGCGTCGGAGGAAGCAGGAATGAAATCCGCTCGACTACCGGTCACAGAAGGCTCACCGACGCTCTTCCCAGGGCCAGAAACACTGCCGAAGGACCCTGTCATGGAAAACGAAGACAGACCTCGGTCCAAGTAAGTCTACACCAGCGAAGGGTTTTTTTTTTACCGAGCGAAGCACTTTCTCTCTTTTGTCACGAAAAAGGCACAAAAATAACCAAACTCACAGCCGCATTTGAAACTTGAAAAAAAAAAAGGCAGGGAAAATCCGTACTAAACGAAGGTCAGGGCTCAGGTGAAGCAAACGGGAGCCTGAATCACGGAGCACCACGGCTGTTCAGCCGTCTGCCGCCATGGAGACCTGGACATCCAGGGCGGGGGGGGGTTGGAAGTTGCGGTATTGGATTTATCTCTTGACCCTGCCCAGCAACAAATCTTGGGGCACGCCCTAACTTCTGTCTCAGTTTCTGCTTCACCATCTGCCCCACTTAGTGAGGCAGGGGGTAGCATTTCAGCTGCCTCTCTGCTGGTAATGTTTTCTACCCTGTCTCAGGACATAAAAAGGGGTTTCGAGGAATCCTCAGCCATCCAGATGGAGATTCGGAACTTTTGCGAGTCCTTTGATAGTAAGACCGATGGTTTATCATCAAGAACGGGAGTTTTGGAAGAATCAATGGCTGCGATGTCTTTACATTTAGATAAAGCAGAAGAGGACATTAGTAAACTCAAGAAAGAGGACCAGGCCCTGTTAGACAGGATGGAAGTGCTGGAGAACAACGCGAGAATTTGGTAACATCCGCATTCTTAATATTCCTGAGGGATCAGAAGGTGCAGATGTCAAGAAGTATGTGGTGCATTTACTAAAGGAAGCATTATGTTTGGATCAGACTTTGGAGGAGTTTACAATTGACATCCAGAGGGTCCACAGGGACCCATTTAGACAGAACCCTCAGAGGTTGAAACCACGCAAGATTCTTGTCAACTTCCATACATACGCCCTTAAAGAACAGATCTTAAACTTGGCTCTAAAGCAGAAGTCTCTATCCGGTAAGGGGTTCACCTTCCTCATTAGGTCAGATTTATCTAGAGCCACGCTAGAGAAGCAGTGGGAGTTCGGGAGGCGATTGGACACCTTAAGGAAGCTGGGCGCAACTGCCCAACTTGTGTTCCCAGCTTCACTAAAGGTCATGCACAACAATAAGATGATGAATATCAGATCTGTCCAAGCAGCAGATGAGCTCCTATTAGATCTGGTCAGGAGGTCTTCGGGTAAATAGGGTTTGGTTCCATTGCTGACTTGGGTTAATTAGGAAACGTCTATGCTATCATTGATGTAGACAGCTATCTTTTACTTTTGGTAATGGGAAGGTAAAGGAATAGATTAATTTAAAAAATAAAAATAAATTCTAAACATAAAATTTAAAGAAAAAAAGAGAAAAAAAGAAAAGAAGAATATAACATTTCTTATAGAGCACACATTTTTTATTTTTTGGCTGGTTGTTCATTATAGGAGGGAATTTCCTACTTTTTCCTTTTCTGTGGGTTCAGGGTTCAGGGGGGGTAGCGGGGGCTTGAGGTAGGGGTGCCATCTACTGGACTTGATCCGGTTAGATACACCACGGGTTCTCCATGGGGGGGAGGGGAGGGGGGGCGGGGTCACAAGTTTAAGGGGGGGGAATTTACATAAAATTCCTCATTTGCCAATCTTTTGTCTCTTCTTTTTATGTTCGCCAATTGTGCTTGCATATTGTGATGCCATTTTTCATAGGGGGTGGGCAGCTTAATGCTGGCCTTTGCATTAAATTAAGGTTGAGTGGAGTTTGGGATAGTGGTCATGGCTAGACCAAATATATTGTCTTGGAACATCAATGGCCTCCGTACTAGGGCCAGAACCTTGTTGCAGTGTCTACGGGACTCAGACGCACAGGTCATCTTACTCCAAGAGACACACTTGATCCATGCTGAGATCGACACTTTAGTGAAGGGGAATAAATGAATTGACTTCGCAATTTCAACATCACAGTCTTTGACCTCCAGAGGAGTATCACTCATCCTCAAGAAACAACTTAAGGCTAGGGTCTTGGATTCAAAGGTGGACCCTGCTGGTAGATGGGTTATTGCCTCTCTGTCTATTTTGGGTGCCCAAATAACGACTGTAGGGTACTATGGTCCCAATCAAGACGACCCATCATCCATGGAAGTCATTTTTTCACAGCTTTTGTCCTTCCCTGAACCGGTGATACTTGCCGGTGATTTTAATATTGTCCTAGACCCAGTCCTAGATAAATCACACAATAATAGATCCCGGGTACCGTCGAAATCAAGATCCTACTTGCTGGGTGCAATGAAGCAGTACGGATATGTGGATATCTGGAGATTAAGGGCAGGGCAACAGCAGGGTATCTCTTTCAGGAACTACAAGTACCATCATCAGTCCAGGATTGATTTTATATTAATCCACCAGAGGTTAGTTGACGCTGTTAAGGACATGAAATATTTCCCGTTGCATTTATCGGATCATTCAGCAGTAGTATTGGAACTCACGACCCCTTTCTCTACTCCTGTTAGGTCTTGGTCGTTCGATCGCACTTTGCTTTTCCATCCTGACAATGTCAGTTTTCTAAAAACTGAGGTGCCTTTTTATCTAGAGGTAAATTTAGGCTCAGCTGGCATCGGAATAGTGTGGGACTCTCTTAGGGCATTCTTGAGAGGTCTAATTACAGGTAAAGTGGCCTATAGAAGGAGGGAGTATAGAGAGGCCGTGGTTTCAGTGGAGGCAAGTATAGCTAAGACTCAGCTTGACATTGACGCTAACTCTGCTTCTGCGGATGTCGTCTTAACACCTCTGCGAGATAGATTACTCTCTTTAAAGGGCCAATTAGCTTCGATTCTCAACCAACGAATACAAGAAAGGTGGGATGCCAGTAAAATTGCCCCCTTCCAGTATGGGGAGGGAGCTGGGAAGTTACTGGCATGGAAAGCAAAAACGGATCAGGTCCGTAACAACATTGACCTGATTAAGGTCAACGAGGTCCCTTTGTCCCTAGAAGTCGATATTAGGTCAGCCTTTAGAGATTTCTATCAATCTATCTTTCTTGAGGACAAGAGGCTTGAACCTGATACTATTAAGGACTGGCTTAGTAAAATTACCCTCCCAAGTCTTTCTGACGATCAGAGTGCTATGCTAGAAAGCAGAATTTCCGAAGAAGAGGTGAGGGAAGCTATTCAGAATGACAAGAAGGGGAAAGCGTCAGGGCCGGACGGCCTTCCTGCTGAAGTTTATAGAGCTCTGGAGCAGGAATTTGTCCCTTTTCTGGTAATTTTGTTTAATGAGATTCTACTGAATGGGGTACATCCTCCAGTGTCATGGGATAATGCTTCCATAACCGTAATCCTAAAACCAGGGAAGCCGTCAACTGCTTGTTGTTCGTACAGACCTATTTCGATCCTAAACGGGGACTACAAGATATTTTCCTCAATTCTGGCAAAGAGACTGGCCCTAGTTGCTCCCACCATTTTACACAGTGACCAGAAAGGGTTCGTTAAGGGCAGGCAGTTGTATGAATTAACGTTGGATTTAATCGGAGCTATAGATTTAGCTGTTCTACATTCTCTTCCCCTGGCGGTCCTTACGTTGGATGCCACCAAGGTCTTCGACAGGGTCAATTGGATGTATCTGTCGGAGGCCTTGGCAAAATTCAACGTGGGTGAGAAATTTCGGCAGGCAATTAGTCTTCTTTACCAGAACCTTAGTGCCTGTGTTCTGGTTAACGGTGTATTATCAGATCCTTTTGACATCTCGAGGGGAACGCGGCAGGGCTGCCCGCTCTCTCCACTCCTGTTCGATCTATATGCTGAACCATTTGCCCAGAGTTTGAGGGACAATCCTAACATCAAGGCGTTCGCATACAGGGGTTGTGAGAGAAAAGTGGCACTCTATGCCGACGATATTCTCATTTTTATTTCGGACGCGTGCACGGCCCTTCCTGAAATATTTAACTTGGCCTCTGAATTCGGGGAGGTGTCCGGTTATGAAGTCAACACAGTAAAGACCGAGATGTTGACTTGGAATATTGACCAGAGTTCTTTTAGCTCCAGCATTCGGCCGGGGAAAGGGTTGAGGTATCTGGGCCTGGATATTGTTAGAGATATTGATCAGATCGCAACCAACAATTTCTCAAAGGTGGCAAAAGAATGTCGTAAGCTGCTTCAAACATGGGCTCACCTCCCGCTTTCTCTATTGGGAAGGGTTAACCTTGTCAAAATGTCCATTTTGCCAAAGTTTCTTTTTTGTTTAATTCTATTCCTTTATATTTAGACCCTTGCCTTTTTAAAAAACGACAGTCCGATATTAACACCTTCATTTGGAATAAACACCTTACAAGAATTTCCTGGAAAATAATCAGGTGGCGTAGGGAGAAGGGGGGACTCGCTGCCTCGGACCTTCAGGCTTATGCCTGGGCTTTTCAGCTATCTCATGCCAGGATGTTATTAAAAAACCCAGTTAACCATGGAGTGGGGTCTATTTATTTAATGTGGTTGAAGGCAGAAGGTGTGGGCCAGTCAGGCTTTCTCTTTAAATTTGGGGACCCCAAGTTTTAAAAAAAAGTTAAGCTGAAAATCTTACGAGGTATGGCAAGAACCTGGGCCCAGATATCCAAGGCTATTAAAATAGGGCACTATGGAAGTAGGACACCTCTGTGGGACCTTCCAGACAGCCCTGCCTGGTTGCGGGACGTACTTGCCGTACCGATAAGAGAGGCGGGGTTGGAGGTTTGGGGCGATCTATTGGTTGAAGGGGACTTGCTTCCTTGGGACAGTTTAGTTTAAGTAATAAAATTAATCCAAATTTTTCCAGGCTTAAATATTTGCAAATTTCGAGCTGGTCTCGTGTATACTCTGTTCAACTCCAGCGAGGAGGTAAATTTCCCTTGGGTGTGTATAGTTACCTTATAACCCTTCGAGCTGACACACCTCCCGCCAAAAAGGAGATTTCATTCTGGTATAATTTAATCTTGGAAGAAATGAATGGAGAATTCTTATTGCCGGATACGCTTTGGTCCTCGTTTGTCTCCAACCCTAATTTGCAAGATCTTTGGAGTGCATCATGTAGAATGATGTGGGACATCGTGAAACCTGCCTGGTTACGCAGGAACCATATTTTTACCATCCACCGAGCGTATTATTCACCACTTAGGCTTTCTAAATTCACACAGGGAAATGCGGTGGCCTGCGCGAGATGTTGGCCGCTTCTGACATTCATATGTTTTATGAGTGCCCTCACTTATCCCGTTTTTGGGATGACATAAGTAAGGCTCTTTCAGTATCTCTCGGCTCCAATATTGTCTTGAATCTTGCCTCAGTAATTTTTGGTCTTTTTGAAGGGGTTCCTTCTTCTGAGAGGAAGTACATTTTTTATTCTATTCTGCTCGCCAGGAGGGAGATATGCAGGTAATGGAAAGACTCTCTTCCTCCCTCTATTAATGATTGGTATGCTTCAGCCTTGCAGGTTTCTAAGTTGGACTCGGCCAGAGCAGGGACACCAGAAAAAACACCTTTCTGGCATTTGCTGAAATGGGACCATTGAGTATCTGTTTTTTTTTCCCCCAGGTCCAATGATTAAGCCATCGATCCCATTATTGGGCATAGCCGCGTCTATATGCTCTCACCAGCATCTTGGCTGTACTCCAGTGACCTCCGTATGGTTTTATTCCAGCGATCGTTGTGGTTGAAGTTTAGTTGCTGAGGGACAAGGCCCACGCTCCATTACTGTTCCCACCAGTTGAAACAACTGAGGCAGCACAATGCTTGTAAACCTATATATTGCTTATTCAAAACCTAGGTGGCAAATGAGGAAAAAAAAAATGTGGGGATGCCCAAAGCACGTCTATAAATGTAAATATGTAGTTACGGTGCAAATGTTAAACATTTGTGTTGTGCCGCAAAGATGATCTCAATCGATAGGTGACTACGTTTTATAATTCCATACTATTTTTTAAAGATACAGTAATGATCTGACAGAGACTTCTAGCTATAGATCACTTACCTTATAATATTACAGGTGTCAGACTGGATATGGAATTTTTCGGAGTGGTCCCCTGGCACACTGGTAGGTGGCAGTGTTCGGCTCCGTGTGGCATTGTCAGACCCAGAACTGACATGTGCAGTACCTATATAGGCATCACCCCAGTGCACTGACGACAGTCCCTTCCTTCCTGTGCAATCAGCGTGGATCCGGATCGAGCGACATTAGTCATTTTTTGACTGGATGTTTGCTACTTTTTTTATGACCTTTGTACACCAAAGTGCCTTTTTTCCCATTCTTTTAGACTATGTCTCCTAAAAAAACAACTGGTTTTAAGCTGTGTGGTGCCTCTCGCAGGCAATTGTCTGTGGTGACTTTCACAACAGTTGTCTGTGGGAGACTCCCACTTCGTATGCATTTGGTGTCTGGAGCTGGACCACAATTCCAAGGCCTGTTTGGAGTGCAAGACTGTGCGTTCGAAGGTCGTCCGTGTACAAGCCATCAAGCGACTGGTCGGCAAACTCCAGGTCGCAATGGAGGTTCAGGGACCATCCTTGGAGTCGTTCGCATCGGTCATCATCGCTATCCAGGTCTTCTACAGATAAGTCACACTAGAGGAAGTCCAATAAGTTGAAGCGCTCTTCGACTTCTCCGAATGGGTCCAAATAATCATTGAGGCGCCAGAACAACACCAGAAATTTGGGGCACACTCCCATCCACGACTTCACAGCCTCCTCCTAGGTCCGTTCCAGTGGTGTCGTTCCCACTCTGCACCAACCCCATCATGATTCCTGACTGATACGGAGCCGGACTGACGTCGCACAATGCACCACTGGTACTGACCTGACCCAGAAAGTCTGAATAGGAGACAGAGCATTATTTCCTGATAGACCACGTGAGGAGCACGAATTGAGGAGATATGAGAATTTCTACAGTTATCTCAACCCTCTAGAAGAGTCCAAAGCCGAAGGAAATTGGTATGAGGATGCCAGTATCTGGATACCTCACCAAATACTGGTTTCTCTCCTCCCACAGTGGCTACAAAGGAAGGGGCCTTCTATGTAGTAGTGGTCTGGAAGGTGGCTGGGGTCTTGGACCTGATGCTGCCCATAAAAGACAAAACTAATGTTTTGACAGAGATGCTGCAACCAGGAGTATCCTCCCCAGAGCCCCTACTCCACTCTAACACCCTCACTGATGTCAATACCACAATTGCCTGGCTCCCTGGGATCCAGTCTTCCTTTCCCAGCTCCCTACATCTTAGAGCATGGTGGTCCAGATAAATAATTTAAGAGGCTGGATAAATTTGGGAAGATTATGTAAACACTGCATGCTTATTGGGCCAATATTCCCGTACTGTATGGGATTTGGTTGCACAAGTGCTGCCTATGGTCTCGGAGTACGCCTGAGCCATACTTTTCTAAACTATTGCCGATGGTAGAGATGCAGCAAAGCTTACTATTCACTGAGGATTGGATTGCTTGACTCGCCGGGCAGAGCCAATTTCACGCCTGACTGAGGACAACTGGCTTTTCGGGTAAGGTCCAGACATCCCTTATGTACATTCCCTTTTAACCGCGCTCCCCTCTTTGGCGACATGGTGGATTCGGTGCTTACGCGATTTTTAGGCTAGCAGGGCCCCTGCTAGGTCGTTGGCGCTCACCCCGGCTCCTCGACAACCGCAATCCACAGTCCCCTCCTTCTGTGAGTACAGTAGGGGCTATCAGCCGCGTCCTCTACTCCTTCACCATCACGGCCAACAGGCACCTCAGTCCTTTTGTAGCTGCGTGGGAACTAAGGATCGGGGTCTACCCAATCTGCCCACCACCCCAGCAGCCACAGTCTCAAAGCCCCTTTAATATGCCCTCTCAACAACATGGCAACGGTTTGACGGCAGGATATGGCACCTTCTGCCCCAATCGCAGACGATAATGTGGGGCGAATCAGTGCTTCACATTATCCAGCAGGGTTATGCCCTTCCTTTCCTACAAATCCTACTTACTTTTCTACCATACTCCAATCAACTTATGGAAGGTAGGTTTCGCTCTTGGGGCATTAAAGTACAGGGTTTTCTGTCCAAGTTAATTGTTAGATATTTATTTGATTTTTAATTATGTAATTTATGGAATCATTTTTTCTTTTACCAATATTTTAGTTGCAGCTGCTAGTTCTGTAGGCCGGGAAGATAATTAAGTAATAGTTAACTATTATTATTTGTAAATTATTTAATTGAATTTTAAATAGGTAAATTGTGGAATATTTATTTAATTTCATTTTCTTTTAGTTGCGGGTTTCTAGGGGTCTAGGGTGGGAAGTTAATTAAGAAATAGTTAACAATTACATGTTTAAAATAAAGTAAATGTGTCACAGTTAAGTTAGGGAATAGTTAACTTTTTAGTTATATTTTAGATGTTGACTGCTAGGTTTGTAGGGGTACAGGGTGGGAAGTTAATTAATTATTAATTGAGTTACAATTATTTCTGAAGTAATGGATCTTTCATAGATTCATACGCTTGAATCACTCCCCCTCGTTGAAGTGGGAGTCTCAAAGTACCATAGAAAGCAGTATTCAAGTAAATACATATAACATAATGGCTAAAATCATTCGCTTTAATAACTTATCTAATATTTTATTTGTTGTCTACTTTAATATATTTTTCCTATGCTGTTGTTTATATTTTTGTATGCTTTTGTTGTGTGTGTTTTTCTATCTATATATATATATATATATATATATTATCAACATCATCAATACAAATAAATTTTTTACATTATATTAATTGTATTAATGTTTTACATATATTACTATGAATTTAAATATATATATATATATATAGTAATACATTTAAAATATTTATAAGCAATGTAAAATATTTTATATATATTTTCATAGTAATACATTTGAAACGTAAATCAGTTATAGAATATAAATAGAATATAAACTAAATATTTGTAATTGTGCTACTATAATATATATATACATATTTACATTCAAACAAACACAGATATATTTTCATGGTTACCCCCACTTTTTGCTGGTGTCAATATATTTTTTTGACTGGTCTGACTGGGATCCTACTAATCAGGACCCCAGTCACTGTGCTTCCTCCCTAAATTTTACTTACTGTACCTCCACAATTGGCTATTGGTATACCCCTATAACCCTCTAGTATATGGTACCGAGGTACCCAGGGCATAGGTACACCAGGGGTCTCCCATTGGCTGCAGCATGTATTATGCCTCCCATGAGAGACCACTCAAAGTATCACTACAGGCTTGCCATTCCAGCCCGGTGTAAGCTGGTACCTGCATCAGTTATGACAGATATAAGTTTTCTTATATCTAAGGTCACTGTACTTAAAATCTATTAGTCCCCCCTAAGACAGACCTTTCCATCCTGAAGGCATGGTGGTGGGTTATAAGTGTGTGGCTGCCCTACACCCCACAAACCCCGGAGTCGATTCTCCATGCTTTGTTAGTGGTGTCAGCCATTTTTATACATTTAGTGGCCATCCGTCATTACGCGATGGCAAACTTTATAGTGGCTGTGCCGAACCTGGGTTTTGGTTATCAAACATGTTGGAATCATGCCCCAACACAGTTACCTGTGTTGGAGGTATGATTCCATGCACTGGGGGGGCTCCTCTGGGAAGCCCACAGTACTACTGGTATCAGCCTTCCAGGGTCTGTTAACAAGCTTGTGCTGCTGTCAACCCCAGACACTATTCTTCCCTCCTGCTGCTGAGCTGAGCTCAAGAAGGGGAAGATAGAACAATAGGTTTCATGTCTCAGTCTGGACTTAGTGTATTGGGCTGGGATGGGGGCGCTTCCAGCACCCCCAGACTGCTTTGAAGGGCACATTTGGTGCCCTCCTTGCATACTCTAGTTGAAACCAGTTCTGGCAGCACTTGGCTCCTGCTCTGTATCCTCCCCTCTGTCCAGACCCTCCTCTGGGAGGGACCCCTGAGTTGTCCTACTCCCTTTCTTGGGGTATAAAAGGGCTTACCTGTGACTGGGCCCTCAGATTCGTCGTGGGACAAGACTCAAGCCAGAAAACACACACTCTTCGACCATCTGGACACTTGGACTTTGCTGGACTTTGCCCGGAACCGAGACTGCATCAAGGAAGACTCCTGCTGTTCCTAGTCTCGCTGTTCTGCAAGTCTTCTTTATAGTCTGTGTCTGTGCTTCTTCCCAGGATATTCAACAGACTAGTGAAGGAGTCACTCCCCTGCATCTTCAGGCACCGCAATGGAGCTGACCTGTCTGCTGCTACTGACGTCCCACGGACTTCGAAAGGTTCGGCAACACAGGTAAGCCAACAGGTGGTTCTGCAACTACCTCATGGCCTGACCTGTCCTCTCTGCAAGTTTAAGGTCAGTATCATTTGTCGCAACCTCTGGGACCGAACCCATAAGCACTGCATCGACTTGCTGTTGCCAAGGCTTGTTGGCTTTGCACCCCAGAGATCTTCCTGCCAAGTACATCGTCTTCACTGCATCCTCTGCACTGTGGGCCTAACTTCTTGGTGAGCTGCTCAAAGTCCTCTTGTGACTCCTGTGACCTCGGCCTGTGGGTCATCCTGAGGGTCTTCTTCTGCTCCAGTAGACTCCCTTGCTTGCTCGAGGCTTGTTCTGACTCTCCTGCTTGAGGTGAGTCCCTTGGACCTTGCTGTTCCCAATGTTGTTCCTTCTTCACTTTCCACACCTGTTGTAGCTGCCAAGACTTGTTGGTGCTCCTGCCAGACACCGACCCCCCTCGTTCTCGACTTCCGACGTGGGCCATCTTGTGCTCAGCTCCTGGTCTTCCTCAGCGTTGCCTGTTTCTCACAGCTGCAGCAACAAGGTCACTGTTAACTCTTTTGAACCGTCCCTCTTCGGTGGGCATTGCTTTTCCGTGTCTCCTGGTCACCTCCGAGTGGCATAGACTCTGCCCCGTCGGCTTGCATGTTTTTCTCTTCAAGAATCCACCTTTGGATTCCACCAGAGTTTTGCACAGTCTTCGCCAGCTGAATTTTTACTGAAGTCCTCCAGTGTGGTTTACGGCGGTTTCGGACATTACTTGGCACCTGTGCACCCGGCTTAGCTGGTGTAGGTATCCTGGTTCCTGGGGCATCCACGGGTGGGAGTGGCTCTCCAGCCTTTAGTCTTCCACTGGGTTTCTTCAGGGTCTACTGCAATCCAATCTTTCCCATTGACTTCTATTGAGTATGTGGCTGTGTTTCCACTCTGCTCACAGTCTTCGTGGGGTTCCTGGGTAGTTACCTTGGGTGGTTCCTTGTGCCCCTAGCTCTTCTGAGTCTCCTGGTCCAAGTGCCGACTTCGGTCTAAGTTCACATTCCATTTTTTTAGTATATGGTTTGGTCCCCCCCTGCAGACCACTGTGTGTTGTGCTTATTTATCTATTTGCAGTTGAAGTATTGAGTTTTTGTGTTTACATCTCCGTGTAGGAGATATACCAATGTGTTAGTGAGTGTTATGTAATAAATAGAACCAATTTCACATATACTATGTGTGTTTTTTTTCCTTTAACCTACACGATTAGATACGGTAAAAAACACTGCTCAACACTCCTTCAGGATAATTCTGAAGGCTGCTCTCCACAGCTACCACTTGGAGAGCTTTCTAAGGTTGTCTAAGACCACTAAAATCACCATAAGGGTTGTCTGGATTAGTGCAAGGTGCTCCACTTAAATAAATGTGCACCATATACTAAGCTAACCTCCTACAATAGTATTAAATATTAGTGGAATTTACATGATATTAAATATTTATTAAAATATTTAACATTTACTTCTTTAAACTCTATATTTAAAAAATCAATACTCTTGTCTGGTTCTGAACGATATTAGTATCAACAATTTCCCCCCCAATATTTTTGTATTTACCGTTATATGTTTAGGAGCACAATATTGTGGTAAATGATATTTTTGGCACAATATTCCTGTAAGCAATATTATTTTCCATGATATTGTGTCGGTGATCCAGTGACACTGAGCCCTCCGACCCACAAGTCCTTTCCAGCTCTGTGATTATGATCTCTGAACACAGGGCTGTGACCTGCTGCTGTTGAATAACATTTGTTCTTACTTTCATATCATTTTAGGCTTTCTACTTTGTAACAAGCAAGTTTCTGACAAGGGAAAAGGGCATTTTACTCCAGTATTTGATCGTGACTTATAGTCGCAAATATTCCCCAGGTGTCAGACTGGATCCTGACATTTTTTAACAGTCACTTTGCGCACCAGTAGGTGGCGCTGTTCGGCCACGTTGTGGCATTGACTGCATTAGAAGTGACGTTCGTTGTGTCCATATAGGCTATGCTAACCTCAATCTTTTCTGAATGTTGTGACTGTTTTGCGTCTTTGACCAGTGTGCCTTTTTAGGTCGAAGGCCTAAAAGGCTGCGCTTGCGCAGTCTTAGGCCGGAGATTTAATGAGTCTGAGTAGCGGTGAATGTCCCGCCTCCGTGCCCCCTCTCTCCTTCATTGGCTGGCTTCCTAAACGGAGGCCAGCCATTGGAGGAGAGATCCATCACTCCGATGTAGCCCCGTCCTTTTCGGATTTGGGGGCGTCATTTTTGCTGTTCTTTAGCTCGTGACGTAGTCCGTCACTCAGGACAGCAAAACCACGCCCCCAAATTCGAAAAAATATCGGAAGCTCGAGTCCGCCATTTTCCCCCGCAGTCTAGCCTGCACCAACCCGTTCCCTGTGAGCTCGTCTCTTCAGGGACCATTGGGCTCTCCTGCTGACTTCGCTGAAACCACAGAGCCTGCTTCGCTGACCCGCCGCTGGACCCGCACTTCTGGGGCCGCCCTGAGACCCTAACTCGCGGACGGGAGGTCTCCCCGTGCTCCTGCTCAGCAAAGAGAAGAAGCCCGTCCCCAGCCGCCGCCGACCGGAGAAGCCCAGCAGCCCTGCCCGCGGCAAAGAGGAGCCGCCGCCTCCTCAGACAGCCGGTAAGTTGTCCGCCATTTAGCCCGTCCCCAGCCGCCGCCGACCGGAGAAGCCCAGCAGCCCTGCCCGCGGCAAAGAGGAGCCGCCGCCTCCTCAAACAGCCGGTAAGTTGTAGTCTGCCAGAGGGTGGTTGAAGGCCAGGGTCCGGTCTGAAATGCTGCCCGACGGTCCCGGTGTGTGAGGGGTAGCATCGATGCCACTGCGGTGAAGGTCAACCGCCGCGGCCTCTCCTTCTGTGCCCTCGCCGATCTCGCAAGCCACATCTGCCCTTCCTGTCGGCTTCTTGCTCTCTCTGCCCTGGTTTCTGCCCTGGTTTCCCCCGCCTCTCTCGCTCCCCTTCTGAGCCCCCTGTATGTGTAGCGCTCTCCCCCAGCGCCGCCGACCGGAGAAGCCCAGCAGCCCTGCCCGCGGCAAAGAGGAGCCGCCGCCTCCTCAAACAGCCGGTAAGTTGTAGTCTGCCAGAGGGTGGTTGAAGGCCAGGGTCCGGTCTGAAATGCTGCCCGACGCTCCCGGTGTGTGAGGGGTAGCATCGATGCCACTGCGGCGAAGGTCACCCGCCGCGGCCTCTCCTTCTGTGCCCTCGCCGATCTCGCAAGCCACATCTGCCCTTCCTGTCGGCTTCTTGCTCTCTCTGCCCTGGTTTCTGCCCTGGTTTCCCCCGCCTCTCTCGCTCCCCTTCTGAGCCCCCTGTATGTGTAGCGCTCTCCCCTACGCCCTTGCTTCCTTCACCCCTCTCTGTCTCGTTCCACTTCTGATCCCGTTTGCACATCTCCCTCCTGCTGCCCTGTTTTCCATCAGACCCTCTATTCCGCTCCACTTCTGACCCTGTGTGTGTGTGTGTGTGTGTGTGTGTGGGTTTGTGTTACTATCCTTGTGGGGACTTGAGTACGATAACACACTCACACTGTGGGGACTTGATTGCACTGTGGGGACCTGAACCCAAGTCCCCACAAGGTACAATGTTCTAAATGATTGAAAATGGCTTCAGAAACATCTGTGCCAATTTTTACAACTTTTTAAAAAATTGCCTTGTGGGGACCTGTGTTTCACCAAGTGTGTTTATTTTTTTGCTCGCTCTGCCCCTGTAGACAGGAGGTGGTACTGCAGCCTTAAACACACTTAGCATATTAAACACACGTGAGGATTTGGATCTCATCTAGCAACAGAGAGGATAGTATTTCTGAAGAAGCAAACCCATCAGAAAACGTAATACCTGAATAAAGTGGACTTTTTAATTATATGTAACCTTTTTTCCTTTTTTTAAGAAGCAAATGAAGCTACTGACGTTGCAGTTTTTAATTTTGGTGGCTATTTTCTTCGAAAAGCATAGACCTGCACAATCAATTGAATCCTATTTTTTACATTTTCCACACCTAACATATTCACTATTTAGGATCTTACTTTACCTTACACTTCAGTCACCACAGCATGCAAAATGAGGCAATGGATCAGCCCACTTAGCCACTGACTCTTGCACTGACATTGAAAACATTTTAGCTGATCGCATGTGCACACCAACCTAAAAATAAGTGCACTGCAGTGGAAAGGCTGCTGGTAGGCAAAAACTTTATTTTGCCAATGCCACTTTCTTTCCAATCTTTATTATTCTAATTGTTTTCGGCCACCTTGTGTTTTTAAATAACACCTTCAGGATACAGTAATTTAAACTCTGTAGTCCATTTTCCTAGCTTCAATATAAATCATATTTTTCCTGCGATGGGCATTAAAAGTGAAAAGGATGTGCATACCTTTTCTAAATACACTTGCTTGCTAGAAAGCATCTGTGCTAATTTTTAAAAATTATAAAGCATGGTTAATGCTTTTCATTTTAAACATTTATATTGAAAGCTTATATCTGCCACAGCAGGTTTTTACTCTTCTATTGTTTGGTTGTATGCTTGCAATACACAAGAAAATAAAAATAAAAATATACATATTGCAACAGAGTCCTGATGACTTTGCCAATGCTTGTTTTTAGGGGGAAACACTACATAATGTAGAGACTGTGCTGCGTGTATTTTTTGAAAATCTGCCACTTAGTATGCCATTTTTAAACAGTGTGATAATGTCGGTGGTGTGAAGAGATAAACGGACCAGTGATAAAAGTATATTATTTCATTTTCTCTCTCAAAAAATGTTGTGAATTGGCAACGTCAGGATGCATGTAGTTTTAACTGCAGTTCAGGGGCTTGAATCTCTCACCTAGTCATCAAGTCATATTTTCCCGTATAACTTTCCATTTATTTAAAATAAAGAGCCACAAATAAAAAGTATACGAACATACAAGAAACCTTACACTCTGTCCGCTGCTACAGTTTCCACTGACAAAGAGTAACCCCCCAAGCAGGCCTTTCACGTAGCCAGTAAGCAATGCGCTAATGGACAATCATGAATAACAAAAGGCTGTTTAGCATGAGCACAGACCGGTCTACAGAAAGTCCCCGAACTTGATTGAAAAAATCGGCTGGGGGATGGGACGTGCTGTCAGACCGTGCCTTTGATACGTTTGGAGACAGGGCAGCAGCATGGAGTGTGACTGTCTTGTGAGTTTGACAGTGAAGGATGTCGCTGAGGCACATGAGCATTAGCTTTCCAAAATCGCGGCCTGAAGTTCAAATGTAGGATTTTGAAGAGTACTACCGAACTTCATGTGCACAGACAATTCATTGTTTTTTTTAAACATTACCTTGTAGGTGAACAAAATACACCTTTTATCCAGGCAGCAGCACTTTTATGTGTAATATGAGCTTATATAAGCACGTCTCTAATAGACTTTTTCAGGATGTGTTACTGGAGAGATCTACTTTTTCTTCTGTCTTCTCTTTAAACAAGAAATTCAGTGATGTATGTCTACTTACGTGTTCCTGCACAAGTAGCTGTTGCATGCCTATATTCAATTGCCATCTTGAGGGCCGGTTTGACCATTGGTGTTCCCTGTGCAATATTCTTTACTGGTGCACTTTAATACAACGGCTAGCACTGTAATGTTAAACACAAATTTGGAGTACAAAAATGAAGCCTATGTTTAAAGGCCATACATAAATAAAACATCCTGGGGTATATGTACAAGAAAGTGACGCATCTGTATAGATGCGTCACTTTCCCTGCACCACCCTGAGGAACCCTTGCGCCACCATGGATGCGCTATATTTACAATATGGCACACCATGGAGCAAGGATTGACAGATGCGTCAAATTCTGACGTATCTGTTGGGGGAAAAGTCACGCATTGCTGGAGTCATGTCGCAAGCACGGCACAACTCCAGCAATGCATTTTGAGGCCTATTCCCAATACACTGTGTCACTCCTTACGCCTGCTTCAATCAGGCATAAGGTTTAGACGCAGTGGCATCCTAGAAGTGACGCAGTGAAATGTTGTAGATTTCACTGCGTCACTTGAGGCTTTCCTGCGTGGGAACACCCACCCTGCATACATTATTTTTGATGCAGATATACTGTGACACAGGGCTTTACAACGTGACTCATCTCCCTAGATGCCTCACATTGTAAATTGCCCGCATTTTTTACACGGCCGCTGTGTCACAAAAGTGACGCAATGGCGGCGCAAAAGTGTCGCAAGGGGCTTGTAAATCTGCCCCCCTGTTTTTTTGCAATACTCCACGCAGAAAGACTTCTTAAAGCTTTTCAAATGTGTATCTTGAAATGCATGCTTAGGAGGGAGGTAGTAAAAGACCCGGATGCACAGGGATCAAAAAACTTGCTTTGAGCGCTCTGAATCCATCGTATGCACCTGGTGCCCTGCAGCCTGTGTCCATGCGGCTTCTTGATATGCCAAGGAGTTCACACAAGCCACTCTGAGTGTGATGGTCTGCTCTGCCTTGTATAGAAACTGAGATGTGAGGAAAGCTCAATTGCAGGGGTAGGTTGCAACAGGAGGTATATAGTAGACAGGGGCGGCTGGTGACATTTGAAAGTGGTGAGGCGTAAACTAATTTGCATATTGCACCGCAGCGATCGAGCGCAGTGAACGAGCCCGAACCACCTTGCATCCATCCATACATCATTCATGCATCCACCCATCCATCTAACCACCCACCCTGCATACATCATTCATTCATTCATGCATCCACCCATCCATCCATCATGCATCCGCCCATCATGCATGCATGCATCCATACATCATTCATGCATCCACCCATCCATCCACCCAACCATCCTGCATCCATACATCATTCATGCACCCACCCATCCATCCACCCACCCATCCATCCATCCATCCATCCATCCATCATGCATTAATCCATCATGCATGCATCCATCCATACATCATTCATTCATGCACCCACCCATCCATCCACCCATCCATCCATCCATCATGCATCCACCCATCATGCATGCATCCATCCATACATCATTCATGCATCCACCCATCCATCCATCCACCCAACCATCCTGCATCCATACATCATTCATTCATGCACCCATCCATCCACCCATCCATACATCATGCATCCACCCATCATGCATGCATCCATCCATACATCATTCATGCATCCATCCATACATCATTCATGCATCCACCCATCCATCCACCCATCCTGCATCCATACATCATTCATTCATGCACCCACCCATCCATCCATCCATCCATCCATCCATCCACCCACCCATCCATCCATCATGCATCCACCCATCATGCATGCATCCATGCATCCATCCATACATCATTCATGCATCCATCCATCCACCCATCCATCCATCATGCATCCACCCATCATGCATGCATCCACCCATCCATCCACCCATCCATCCTGCATTCATACATCATTCATTCATGCATCCACCCATCCACCAACCCATCCATCCTGCATCCATCATTCATGCATCCATCCACCCATCATGCATGCATCCATCCATGCACCCATCCACCGAACAATCAATAATGCACCCACCCTGCATCCATCCATCATTCATGTATTTACACATTTCTGCAGCAGATGCTTTAACACACTGAACTATCGCAAGTCATTTGTGCAAGCTAAACACCGAAAAACACACTCTTACCTTGCTGCCGGTCCCGCACACATCACAGGCACACAGCGCCCCTGGCCAATCCTGGCGCCAGGGGCACAGGTTCCCTCTCGCCCGCAGCACGCCCATTAGGGCTCCTGATGGGCATGCGCAATGCCGCCAAAACACAAGTGCGCATGCGTGGGCACGGGTAAAAATTCACCCTCCGTCCCCACGCATGCGTACTTGTGTTGCCGTCTGTACCATCATGTCAATGAATCAACATGACGCCCGTCCGGCGGTCTGACTACGCCCCCACACCCCAATGGACGAACCGCGCCTGATAGTAGAGTCACTGTGCAAGGCTGGTATGTTTTTGACGGGTGCTTACTGTAATTTGTCCAAGTTTTAACCTTGGCAGGTAGCACTACAGAGTGAACTAATCTTTCTAAAGAGGCCCGCTCTGAGCATTTGGCATCTGTGAGCAGATCACATAGAGTCTGCAAATTGCCTGAGATTTATGGGTTGGGACTAAATATATATATGTATATAAGTGTTCTTAAAAAGCCATTCATGTTATTCTGTTGATTGTTGCTGAAATGAAAGATGGACAACGTTTCTCAATTGAGTCCATGAACAAAACATGGGAAACATCGTTTACAACGCGGTGTTTACACCGCACTACCTTTACAACGATGCCATTACAACGCAAGTCGTTACTACGACTTGCGCTGGATGGCGCTGTTGGATAAGGAATATTGTAATTTTATATTCCAACACCTTCCCTACTGTTACGTGGGCTGGTGTTGGAATATAAAATTATAATAATCCTCAATCCGCGCACACCAACGCAAGTTGTTGTAACGACTTGCGTTGTAATGGCAGCGTTGTAAAGTACCGTGATCTAAAAAATCGCGTGGTACTGACGTACATCCACAAAACATCCCAAAGGTTCTCACTTTCAGATGTCCACAGCTGCTAAGTTTTCAGTTAGATCATTTGAAACATTTCATGGATTTCAGTGGTCTTTTGTGACATTTAAATGCAATGTGTATGACTCTTTGAGTGACATTCATCACAAGTTGAACGAAGCAATTATGTTCATATAGGAGAATACATAAATATACCCTTTCTATGGACTGCACTGAACTGGAAGCTGCCTTAACTGCTGCCATGTGATTACAAATGTATTCAAGGTCACAAATCAATCTATTTTCTAACACAACACTGTCCTCCTCAGCAGCATTTAGAATCTAGATGCGTTTTTGACAAAAAACTGGGCCCAGGACAGGCAGTGAGCCAGGGCCCAGCTAAAGCAAACACTGTCTCCAGAAGCCAGCGACTGGCACATATCAAACCCTTTAGATAGACAGATAGATTCAGCCAGTGGAACCTCTCCAGGACAGTATGTGCACAGCAACTAGCTTGAGATAGCCTGGAACTAGTGCAGTAAAGTATCAGAAAGCCCTCATCTAAATGGACCTTATTCAAGTCTGCGACAGGTCGGGAGGGTAGTGGAGTAGCTGAGAAGTGCTAATTATACAAGCATTTAGGAAGCAAAATAGAAACAGTTGGTTTGAGGTGCTCTGATCAGTTCCTAACCCTGTGAGACCATGTGCATTGAGCCAGTGCCATTGACTATTGTTAGGGCTAAAGGCTGGAATGCTTTAAGACAAATGGAACTGGTATGTATTCTAGGAAGTCTAAATATATAAACATTAATATTGCTACCTTGCTTAGTGAAGTGTCTGTAAGTGCTGACAACAGTTTCATTAGGGAGCTTTCATGCAGATTTTGAATATATCCAGTCAGCACAACAAGGCTCAAAGAGTCATCTCCACAAAGTGTGGCCAAACCATGGTCTCCTTCTGAAATCACTTCTTCCTCACGTGATGGAGCCAGGTGTTTGAAGGGGAGGAGAATGCACCTCTTACTAAAGTATATTCCTGTTCTACTCTAATGGCAGAGAAATATCTGAACATATTTCTGTCTGAAACGTTTTACAATATAAGCAACATATTTCAAGAAATTAATGGCTGATCGTGTATTTTACAATCTCTTATGCCTGTGCTTTCAATGGTGCAGTACTCAGATAATTAAAACAATTTCAGTCTTCAAATTTCTTTGGACTTAGAAAAAGACATTTGATTAACATCTTCAAACCTGACGTTGGCACACATAATTGCTCCATTCTGTACTTTGAAAAAAAACTTTCGATAGAAAGCCCTACTAGTGATTACCTCAACTGGACAGCTGTCTGGTGACCTCTCCATGGCGCCCTAACTACATAGTTGAGTCTGGGATGCAATGGACTTTTAGAAAAGCATGTATATTAGACCACAATGCTTAAAGGCTATGCTGTAAAACACTATCATAATTGAGGGGAGTGAGTCTCTTACATGCTCAGGCCCCGGTATCACTACACATGCTGAATGAAGTACCACTTGGAGACACTTATGTCAGAAAAAAGCCCATGCCAGAATCTCCACCATTTTTGTATATTTCTATTGTAAGGTCACACAACACACTCACCATAGAATCTGAACACTTTGGGCCGATTCACTAAAGTCATCTGAGACAAAATCCTAAGGTTACGACTTTTTGTATTCACAAAAGGCATTTAGTAGTAGTAAAGTTAGGATTCCTAACTTTACTACTAAATCCCTTTTGTGAATACCAAAAGTCATAAGGTTAGAATTTTTCTCAGTTTTGTAGTAGTAAAGTTAGGAATCCTAACTTTACTACTCCTAAATGCCTTCTGTGAGTACCGAAAGTCGTAAAGTTAGGATTTTGCCTCAGATTAATTTTGTGAATCGGGCCCTATGTCTTCCCGAGATACCTCAACTTCCACCTGGACAACCGCACTGACACCAACTCCACTGACCTACTGGAAAGATTAGACAACTTTGGACTCATGCAACTGGTTACATACCCCAAACACAAAGCAGGACAAACGCTAGAACCCATCTTCATGTCCATCAACAGAATATGATACAGCCACACCAGAGAAGCCACCTGGTCAGACCACTCCATCATACACTTCACCCTCGATGGACCCCCCCATACCACCCCCAACTGCCCCAGTGCCCCACTCCACAGTTGGGCCAGTGTCACTCAGAACCAGTGGATCAACGCTCTCAGCATCACACAGCCTAACAACACGACCAACTTGGGCCAAGCAGTAGAGTACTTCAATGCCTGGATCACCAGCGCATCCAACTGTCTCACCCTAGATCAGCCAAAATGCTCATATCCACCAAACCTGCCAATTGGTACACCCTGGATGTGGTAAACTGGATTTTTGTTGCCGTATCACCCACTTTTTTTCTGGTTTTGTGATGCTACTTTGACTGGGGTGTACTGTGTCCCTGCTAACCAGGTTCCCAGTACCAGTGTTCTTTCCCAATAACTGTACAATGGTTTCCCCAATTGGCAAAACTTTATGTACGACTGTAAGCCCCGTGTACTAATGGAGGGTTCCCCAAGGGCAGCAGCACAAATTGTGCTTCTCCTCATCAAGCACATGCACAACTACCATTGCAGGCTGCATCTTATGTGCTTGCTGCCTGAATTCTGCCAGCCTGCCACCAAGACAAGTTCATGACCTCCTAGGTTGAGCCCCTTTTGCTTTCAGAAGTTCAAGAACAAAAGCCTGTCCGGGGAGAGGGTGTATCACCCCCTCCCACAGGATGACCTGCTGATTAGCCTCCTTTGGTTGGGGAGCTTCAAAGGAGCCACCGCCTTTGGAATGCTAATCTGCCTCCCCTCCCAGGAGAGGAAGCCACAACCCGTGTCCAGAGCCCACTTGGCATCTGGACAGGTGGGGACAATTAGCTAGTCAGGTAGGCATGCCATCCCAGGCTAGTACCACCCCTAAGGTGCAAGGTGGACATAGATTTTCAGAGGTAGCTATCTTTGCAATGATATACCTGGGAATTCTGGGACAGTGTTATGCCTCGTTTTCAGAGGAGGCATAGACCCAAGGGGCAGTAGTCCATGGACTGCCACCCTTTGCTCCGATAGCAACTCTAAATTTAGTATTTAGGTTAGTCCCTGGCGATAGACAATTGGATCCTGATGACCTAATAAGAGAGAGGACACCACCGAGCTGCAAAAGCAGAGAAGCTTGTCTGCAGCCCTCATCGAAAAATGTTCCATAGTCGACATGTCCTGCAGCTGTGACTCCAGAAACTTGGGAGGACTTCTTGTCTTTGAAAATGACTCAAGACATCCGTGAATAGCAGACCTGTTCAGCATAAACTCCAAAAAGAAGTCTCTGAGGCCTCCGGAACAACCAAAACCCAACATCTGAATCAGCCACTGCATCCGTTGCCTTCGGCCCGAGTTGAAGTGGGCCAGTGGGGCCAACAAGATTCTCCAGTCCTCCAGAACTTGAGTCCATTGCCAATTATGGTGTTCTGTTGATGCTGCCTTGGACCTTGCCCACTACTCACCTTTACTCCTGGAGATTGGTCTTGCAAGTCGTAGTAAAATACCTTTGTGCACAACTTGTTCTTCCTTCCATAGGATGGCATAGCAAAACTCAGAAATTGCACTTTTTAAAGTGCAAAGAATTTATATCTGAAAATGTTCTTACCTGAATGATTTTTCTCTGATGCCTAAACTTGTATAAAGATACTAGCAGCCCGTCCAGACGTTGTCTGGGTATGAATTGCTGCCGGCCGATTGTCGTGCCCATTGGCCACGCCCCCAGAACACGAAATATTGCCCAATAAAAATGACCATAACAAATGCCTAAATCCTAATGTTTGAGCGCCCTCCATAGAACTTCTGGCGGGAGGTGCGTCTAAAAGTGTATCTTGTGCTGGCCATCAATGAGAGAGACCTGTGCATTTTTCAAATGGGTGGTGAAACAATGTGAGTATGTTGCTGGAGATGTGGCCCGCCGTGCCAGCAATGTACTTACCGTGGGAGGGATAGGCCCCTTCTTGCTATTTCCGTGGAGGCGGGCCTTGTTTCCAGATGTGCGTCGCGCGAGGCCTGTGCGCAACAGAAGTGGTAAATCTCCAGTGTGCGCATCAGGCGTCACCGGACGAAAAGGCGAGATTAGATTTCCTGCACAATGGCCCCTGTTTGCGCTCCTTCCGGCCCTTGTGAATAACGCCATGCATGACCTACATACAGTAAAGCAGGTGCACGGCACTGGGAGCGCGGGGCAAGCACACCAGGAGCTGGAATGTACGCTTAATTTATTTTTCCGTGATGCCGCGCCCCGGACACGCCCACGCCCCCAGCACAGGATATGAGACATGGCATGAAGGGCGGAACGTACCACACGTTTTCGTAATGCCGCACCCCCAGAACACGCCCACAGCACACGATATTAGTATGGATTTGCTATTTTTATAAACTATTGTGGATCTCTTTCTTGAGTTTTGTTAGTGTTATTTATTCATCATTGTGTGTATTTGCAAATGTCTTACACTTTCTGTGTTGAGCCTAAGGTTGCTCAAGTGAAATCCTTCTAGGAAGAAATCAATCCAGTCGTCATAAGTAGCAATCAACGCATCTACGCAGGTTATCGAAAGAATGGCCAACATATTACTGTAAGTTATATATATAGTATTCAGTTAGTGGCATACCATAGGTTCCCAGAACAATCCACTGAGTTCTTCCACAGTAAATCCTATGTCTCATGAATATCACAAGCACTACACTGCACAGCTGAAAGAATATAGCCAGAAATTTCTCTCTTCTATTGCTTACATCACTGACTTGCAAAGGTATACAACGGTTAGCACGCATTTTTTACAACGCGGTGCTGTTACTACGCTACTTTTACCACGCAAGTCGTTACAACGACTTGCGCTGGAGGGCGCTCCAGGATAGTAAATGTGATCAAAACATGTGCAAACTTTCTAGGACATCATATCAAACATATCCTTTAACCATGTCTTGTATTTAGTAAAACATGTTGTCTTCCAATATTTCAAGTGCCTATTTTGGTCACCATGAACTAAGTGGATAATCGTCCCGGTAAGATATAGGAAAGTCTGAAATGCACTTGTCATTTACCAGTGCAATATTTGCAGTTAGGGGCTCATCTAACTCAAGGTTTATAACCACATCTCCCCAAATTCACACCCACTATTGTATCAGCGTTTGGGATCTCCATATAATATGTAGTATGTCACACCCCAGTCGAAAGCACCACTAGAATTCTGAGTGGTGTTTGGAAGTGGGCTGACGACCAATGCCAAGAATGCAAAATCTATTACTAACTCAATTAAGGCACACCTCACGTAGCTCTTTTTCATGGGAATTTAGGAAGTCCCCCCAAGTCTTATGTGTGAAGTTACATTGGGTGTGGTTTTCCAATCATGATATAAGTTTGGCAGCTGTCTGCATCAAAAACAGGCCAATCCTTACATCATAAATGCTAAAGACCCTGCCTACGGAGGTGCTCTACTTCCTCAAATATTGCAACTTAAGAGAGGTCTCCAAGATTAGATCCTACATGTCAGGCACATGCCCAAGACAGTACAAGAATTGTCTGTACTCCCAAAACTGGGAACGCAGAAATGAAAAATCACTGCTAAGGGTCTCAAATGTTTTTATGATTGTGCCCACAAGTACATCATCAACAAATAGTATTTGGGTATTACAACAAGAAGTGTTGTATTAGCGTATTTGGCCATTACAAGTTTCAAGGATACTGTAGAAAAAAGCACTCTTCCTTCTTCGAGAGGTAGTATAGCCCTTTTTATATGATCCATAGCAGTGGTCAGTGCAGGACATAGTATATACACAGCACAGGCCATTTGGTAGGCCAAAACACAAAACATACGCAAATGTGTAAGTCTAAGGCATCTGGTCATCTGGGGCACGTGAACGCTTGGTGATTTCGGTCTAGGTCTTGTGTTCCCCATACACAAGCTAATTAATTTTCCTAGCATGATTCTCTAGCTCAGGAGGAGCCTTTAGGGGAACCATTCTGACTATATTGCTATACCATGAGGCTATCATCATCTCTACCATCTGTATCCTCCCCCACATTTACAACTGTAAAGTCATCAAGAATGAGGAATCATTGATCTTTTTTTCAGTAGGGAATTATATTATATTTAACCATATTCTCGAGTCTCTTGATTCAAGCCTATGTACTTAAAGCATAAGGGTTCCTACTTAATGGGAGTACCTCCTAGTAATGCTGCTGTTGTGGTTTTTGTCATGGCCAGAGCTTTACAAACAGACCAGTTAATTTTGTAAAAAAGTTATCAGGATATTAATGTTGATTCGGAAACCTCGATCGTTACAAGTGCAACCACAGTACCATCTGCATAAAACAGAAGTGTCATTGTGCTCCATATGTCACTGCTTTGTGCGATTGCCATCTCAAATAAAAACAGAGTTAGAAAAATAAGAGTGGGGACAGAAGACAGACCATTCTAGTGCCCCTTAGGACGAGGAACGGTTGTGAGATAAAGCTCTAAAGGTTTATCTAACTCAATTCAATTTCAATTTTCAAAGCTTTATTCGACAGCAGTCATAAAAGCATTTTGACCCTAACGCTATACAATAAATACTAATTCTAAAATACTTTCATAAAAACAAGTATTAAACAATTAATTTATCTAAGTCACAGTCACTTTATATAGCTTCTGCACTTTTTCAATGAAATCCCTGCACAGACTCAATTTACCTATTACCATGAATAGATACCTGCACTCTACATAGTCAAAGGCCTTTTCTTCAACCAGCAATATTGCTAGTTTGTCATTTGCTTCATTTGTTACGTGCCACTGTATGTGTATAATGGTTCTAAGGTGATTGCCAGCTCATAAGCCTAGAAAAAACACCACTGTATCCGTGTACACCTGTATAATAGTGGTACCAATTTTACTTTATTCAATTTATAATATTTAACTGGAAAGCAATCATCATGCATATCGTTCCCCTTACTCATATTATCCAGTTCATTGCTAGTTCATCTTCCTTGATGTCCCCACGCAGGAAAGGCCTCCATCTCACTGTCTGTCATGGTCTCGGAAGTGGCTTGGCGATTACTATCATGATGCATAAACTCTGAGGGGACAATCATTTGACTATCATTAGACTATCTCAGTGGGGGCCGTAGCATTACTGTAATCACTTATTACCTCTTCAGGGACATGAACTTGATTATCATACTATATATGTGTGACATTGAACTTGTCTTTCCTCACATACTATCTGTGGGGAGGTTTGAACATGACTTTTATCATGTACTGAGACAATCTGGTCATTAGAGTAATCCCACTCTGTCTGTGTGGGGACTTGCACGACTATCAGCGCACTCTCTCAGCATGTCTTGAATAAGAACACTATAACATACTATCTCCATGGGGACCTGCCCATTACTCTCATCACACACTATTTCTGCATGTCTTGGATATGAATATCACAACTACTACCTATGTGGGGAGTTGAACATGATGGCCACCACATACTAACAGATGTATGGTTCACAATCTTGCAATAGGGTTTTTATTAAAGAAACCTCATTTTAAGGTGTCCTGCAATATGCCACATGCACAAGCATGCGCCGTGATATGTGCCCTAATGCATGTGTGAATGTGCTTTACGACACAAGGTGTCATGACACAAGCCTCCGCTTTTAATGTACTAATCTAACAAGGCGGACAACCATGTTAGATTAGTAAATTCAAATGTAAATAAAGTGAAAATAAAAGAGTGCACTATACAGAAGGAAGCAAATGGCGCAGAAGCATTTTGCAGATACCAGCCCATTGTAAACCAATAAATATAGACACAAAGGAAATACCTGCACTTCCATGGAATGGTAAATCAGAAATAAAAAACAGCTACTCAAGCATGCGGAAGAAGGATAAAAAACATTCACTCACAACACTGAGATCAAAATGCCCCTGGGTGGAACAAACACAGGAACAGTAAGAAAAAAAATGAAACAAGACATCTGATATAAACAACAATGGCTGTCCAATCACGAGCAAGTGGCTGTCCCAAAGCCCACTCTATGTACATGTAATGTTTTGGACACAACAGGTCTTGCCAACTTGATGGTCTGGAGTGTGCTTGGCTTCATGTGGGTGGGATGGCGGGTACTGAATTGATGCATAGTGGGATCCATTGCTTGCACTGCATAGCATGATGGGTCCGATTGCGTTAAGCTGGTGTTGACTATCTCCGAAATCTCAGCATGGTTGTAATCCATGGCTGTTCCTACCTTCCTAAAATCTGTGCTCCTGATGCCTGAGGGAGGTTGCCATCCCCTTTTGTACGTCACTTACTGGGTGAAATTCACCCATTCCCAATTGTGTAGCCAGGGATCTCATTTCCGAAAGTGCTTTCAGATGTATAGTGGATACAATTTTGATAAATCAGATAGATAGATAGATAGACTGATCGACAGATTTACAACTAGCTAGAGGGGTGGGCTGACAGATGTACAGATGTACATACAAATAGAGGGATATATAGATGGACAGATGCACTACTAGGGCTAGATTGAAAGAGAAACATATATAGACAAAGACCGATCTATGTAGCTAAAGATGTCTCTGTTACAGGTAGAGGGATCAAGAGAGGATGGGATAGAGGTTAATGGACAAATAGCTTTAGATAGAAATGCATTTAGATTCAGTTCAGTGTGTCTTTCCTTTCTTGCTTCTGTCCTCCTTCCTGTCTTTCTAGTATGTTTCATCAACCCACCCCTCTCCTTGTCTTACTCTTTCCCTGTCTTTTACTGTCTCTTCCACTGCCTCACTCCAGTTCGATTTCACATATCTCCCTGTCTTTTTCTTTTTTCTCTCTTCTTATCTTTCCATCTGTTTCTGTCTTTCGCCCACTGTTTTTGTCTCTCTACCTATCTCTCCCTCTTATGACGGTATCTGGCTTTATTTCTCTCTCACCAATTTTAACCCTGTTTCTCCTTGACTCACATATGTCTCATATTTGGCTGTCTTTCCCTATTTATTTTCTCTCCCTTCTTGTCTTTCTCTGTTTCTGTCTTTCTTTCTTGTTCCATGTCTATCTCTGTATCTCTAACTTTCGGTGCCTTTCACTAGTTTTAATTTATCTGCCTCTCCTGTCATTCTTGTGCCCTCCCCTTGTCTCCCTATATCTCTGACTTTCTCTCTCCCTGTCTATTTCTCTCACTGGTTTTATTTTACTTTCATTATCTCTAAATCTCTCTCTCCTGTTTATCCCTATCTCTTTGTTTGTCTCCATGACTTTTACCACGTCGTTCTCTCCCTAAATCTCTGACTCACCTTGTATCTCTCCCCATCTCTCTCTGTTTTGTCTGACTGTGCCCATTTCTCCCTATGATCCTGTAACTATTTCCCCCATTCCCTCTCTATTTTCCTCCCCTGGGCCGTTCTTACTGTCTTGAGTGAAATGTACATTCGAGGCTCGATGCTTTATTTTCCTGTGCTCAGCTATTTATGCTAAATCAAAGGAAGAGGATGCCGACTCCATAAATGGGGATCCTGGTTCGATTCTCGGCGCTCAGCGTCAGCTCAACACCCTGTGATTTTGGGCGTCACTTATTCTCCCTGTGGCTATGAACATGAATGTGTCCTTGTGTAACGTACCTGATGCTAAAGCACTCCAATGCCTTCGGGTCAAGTTTCTGCTACATAAACCTGCAAAGGTTTCAGTCCTGGAAGTTTAGACCTGCAATGTTTACATTGAAGGATGAATAACTAGACTTGAATTATTTGCCAGCATATAGTGCACCAACGCCCTCCCTCTCGTTTGCTTCACTAACAAAAAATAAAATGTATCAAGAACTATTGACTTTAGTTGTTGTGTTGTCACCCTGGAATTTCTAGTACATAATCATGTGGTTATTGGTAGACTGCAAAGACCTATTAATGGCACAAATTGTCACACGCAAAACAAACTATGGGTCTTCCGCGGTTGCCTTGTTAAATTCAGTGTCGTATTATGTGTTCAAGAGTGGTTTTCACTCTTTCAACCAACCTGTGTTTGGTGGTTGGGGGAAGGGGAGGTGTTTCTTTCATTCCTAACTTGAGGCTCACCTCTGTGATCAGCCAAAACACAAAGGCTGCGATCTGCATACATTAACACTTTGACGGCTGACCAGGAAGTGCTCTGCCCAAAAGAAACTGTTAACGCCCTGCTTGCACCTGCTGTCTGAGGAAGGGGAGAGTTTACTTTACAGTTGTTTTGTGAGGGCCGAATTATGTTCTCTTGCTGTTTAAATTATAACGTGGTTTTACATGGTGTAGCAGGAGGCAATTTTACCGTTTTCTTTTTCATGAGTTTATGCACATTCCTAAACCTATTTAAGGCACTTTGGCACCTCATTGAAGGCATGACTAAGATAATCAAAGAGAATGGTGAGCACAGCTCTATGCAAACAATTCGAGGATGCCACCATTTAGGCTGTTTTCAAACGGAGTTGGCGCAGACATACAAGGTAAAAAGTAAAGCGCTATGTGGAGGCCAAATTGTAAACGATTTCTAGCTGTGAATGGCAATGCACATCCCCGATCAGTTAAAAAAGGCAACAGCATATGTAGCAGGTGTAGATTAACGCAGGCATTCTTGTGTTAGTTAACCTGTGAAGCACTACCTGCAAAATCAGATTTCAAACTTTTATTCCTTTCTTCACTAAAATTTTATTTAAAACGTCTCAGAGCAAAATTGTAGGCATGGCCTACTAAATTTCCTTTGGAGATTTGAAGAAGTTGAGTTTGTAATTGCATTTATATAGCGTTTACTACCCCTGACGAGGCGTCAATGTGCTTTTGAGACCTTCTGTAAAGTCACTGACTTCTAAATCATGTTTGTTATTTCTTGAGACATTGCAATACTTTGCAAAAAGTTGTATTTGTTAAATTAGAGGAGTGCCATCATATATGTAGGGTGCTCTGCATTCCAAGCAATTCATTTAGTGCTACAAAGAGCAAAGCACATGCATTTCGTTCCATGTTGCTCACTGATTTGATTTCCACTACCTATTCACATAGTATTTGTATTTTGTCTTCTTGGACATGTTGTGACTGAGGCCTCTTATGTCTCCTATTGTTTTTGTTGTTTAAATGCAGTGCACTGATTCAGCACTCGAGAGACAAGCGATCCACTGGTGTAATGCCCATTTCTATAGGTTGCGCCTGGAATACCTGGGTGATCTCTTCAGGCATATGCTATTGCCAGGGGCACTGGAAGTATGCAGCAGGGGAGGACCAAATTATGCAGCAGGCTTGAGCAGCTTATGCAGTAAGAAGAGGGAAATTATGCAGCAAAATATGGCAGATTTTTTAATAGTATTACTTGATTCTTTTCTCATTTGTAAACTTGGTAACACTGTCAGTGCATTGGCTGTGCCTCTTTGGAACCAGTTTACCGCCCTAATATAGTAATAACAACAGAAAGGTGACTAGTTAACCTTTGCAAATATCCTTCCATTGTGTGGCAATAGATGTTGCTTCTTTTTTAGGAACTTTTGAACCGTTCAAACAAGAAACAATTTTTTTGGTTACATTCTGCAGATTATGCGGTAGAGAGTGGATTATGTGACGAATGCGGCATATCTATACTTATGTTAAAATTGCTGCAGACACACAATTGCATAATTCCTGTGGCCCTGACTATAGCCTACCATACAATGATTGTTCCTCTGCTGGTACACAGTGGATTCATTAGAGTATATATTTTTTCTGGTTAAAAAATAGTGTGAAGGTAAGAGTATTTACTATAGTTTATCCATGATTGACCCCCACCACAGCTCCCTCGCATTTGAGCTTCTTTCACATCTGGACACCTCCAATGCCAATATTCAGTGCTCTTTAAACTGTTTGATAGTCCAATCCAAATGGTAGATGTCCACTAGGCCTGAGAAAAATGTAAATTACCCTTGCATAGTTTAAGTAATTTGGGGAATTTTGTATTACACTTGTTATGTAAAATCCCTGAAAGTATGCCATTATGCCACATCACCTAATTATGAGGCATTTGCTACAAACATTTATGTTGAACACTTAGGAGGAATGCAGACAAACAGAACGTGAGCAGGTATTGCTCATGCCAATTGTCTTTTTTGAGCTGTAATATGCTGCACAATGTGTGATTGTGTCAAAAAATGACACATTGATTATTTTGTGCTAAAATATAGCACTAAAAGCCAGATCTACATTTTTCATAATTACATGTCATTTCGTATAATTTTCCTAAAATGTTGTGTAAGTGCGTAAAAGCAAATCACATGATTTTTTCATACTCCTACTGTCCACATGCATGAACAGCAACATCTTTCTAACACTTTTCCCCCCTACCTAGGCATATACACAGCTATACAGCTGCTGAGACAAATTTTGCAAAGCCGCTGCCATATACACACGAAGAAACACCTCCCACATGGGCCAGATTGCAACGACTCACTTTTCCCCCATCCATAGACTTGACACTAAGGTATAAGCACACTATCTCACACTACTTTTTGCTTTATCTTCACACATTCTCCAATCCTTAGCACTGCCACAGAGTAGCACAATACCCATTTACAAATACATTTCAGACCTTCACCAGCTACATATGCCATTCTATAAATGCATTGTTTTTTCATATAAATTCCAGTACAGGAGTAAATAATTTGTATTACTGAATTACATTTTTTGTGACAGAAGTCTAGGCTCTGGTCTTAACTTACTCAATACATCAAATTGTGTGTGCGCGGGAAAGACATTTCAATCCAATATTCCTAATTTTCTTCAGGTTGCGTTATGTATGCAATCACATTTATTTATTGATTTCTAGAGAATAATGATGTACCATATACAATAATGGTATGTAGAATGTACTCTCATGCATGATGGAATTCTAGTGATGACCAGGTGTCTGTGCATCGAAACCAGTCGAGGGTACGTATGTTAATTGAAGAGACAGATCTTCAGGTTCTTTTGGAATTCAAGAAGATATTACACTCTGTCTGATGTGAAGTGGAAGGTCATTTGATGCTTTAGGTGTATGTAAGAGAATGCTTTGGTTCTGTGCATGCATGGAATGTGTGCGAGTCGTACTGCAGAGCGTAGCTGACTGGGTGGTTGGTGAAAGGAGAGGTGGGTGGCCTGGTAAGTGGAGCCTAAGTTGTGTAGTGGCTTGAGCATGTGTGTGGGAAGATTGAAATGCACACATTTGTGGATTGGGAGTAAGTGGAGCTCGCTGGGATGTGATGTTATGTGGGTTATACGTGGTGGGTTGAGGATGAGTCTGCCTGCCACATTTTAGATGGTTTGTTGTCTTCTTGTGAGATGCTTGGTGAAGCAACCAGAGCGAATGCTTGGTGGTACGACCAGAGAGAATGTTTCCTTAGTCTAGTGTGCTGGTGGTGAGGGTGACATTCTTTTCTGGTGTTACTTGGGAGCCATAGAATATTCCTCTGCATCTTTAGGGTGTGGAAGCAGGATGACTGTGCTTACTTGTGCTGTTACTGCCAGCTTGGTGTCAATGATGATTCCGAGGTTCTGGTGCTAGGTGTGGTTGTGGGTCTGAGTGCAGCCATCCAACAGGTGGAGTCCCGTGGTGTGGTAAAGATCACTACATTTGTCTTGTTGGTGTTGAGTTTGAGAAAGTCAGCTTTCATCCAGTTAGCGATTTCGTCATGCAAGTGATGAACTTGTTTCTTGTGTTGGGTTCATGTCTGAGAGGGAGAGTATGAATTGTGTGATGTTGGTGTAGGAAAGCATGCTGAGGTATGTGCTGATGATTGTGGTCAGAGGGGTCATGTATATATTGAAGACGGTTGTGCTGAGGAATGGACCTTGCAGCACCCTAGAGATGACTTTGTAAGCTTCTGAGTAGTGGGGTGCCAAGCTTATAGATTTGGATCTATATAAAATAATAATTTTGAACATTGGTACTGTCAACTCCAAAAGTGTAATAGCTACTTGTCCCAACCCTGTCAAAGTAGGGCTATAAATAATTAAATATTTTTTAATTTAATTAGAAAGTATGAATTGCAGGGAATATAATTAAAATTAATTGACCTGCCAATAGGTCTGGCTTTTAATTTATTTATACAGATCTGCTTATTCATAGTTACACCGGCCATTAGTAATCCTTAGTAAGTATTGGAATTTGCACCATCTCTCTATAATCATCAGCTCATGCTGAGATGTCCAATATGACTCAGTAATCAACAGTGCCTGTTTGGGTTTGCATATATGATAATTAATTCTTAGTATATGGTCAGATTTGCACCACTACCTAGAAATCTTCACTACATGCCAAGCTTGAATCCTTACTCACCAAACCATGTCTACGTGCATGCTTAGATATACACCACTACTTATTAATTCTAAATGTGTGTTCACGTTTGCCCCACCATAAATATCACTATCATTATATATGGACAGTTTAATATCACTGTCTTTGGGGCTATAAACATATATGTTGTGTTATCCTCCATGGACACTGCATTTGAAATAAAACTGGTTATTCATTGATCTTATTTCACAGCAAAGAATAACCATACAATGCTACTCAATTCTTTTGTTAAATACAAAATCACTCAAATCCATACTGTGTTATGTACCCAATTGAGACTGCAAGTTTGTGCCAGTCTTAGGCTACAGATCTGTGCCTAGTGATCACCATGGGGACCCCATCCTTGGGGCGAAATATTTAAGTGTCCTCAATAGCCTACCCCCAGAACACTGTGGTTCCCTGCTCGCAGTCTCCCAGACTGGGAACTCCACTCGTCAGGGCTGGAGCAATCTAGACACACTTGATTCATCACTATAGAGCCTCAAGGTGCACTTCTATATATTGTAAATGTGTTTCACTCTGAGCCACATTATCAGAGAAGCTGTCAACCTTTTTCTAAAAAAAAAAGCGATATTTTAGGTATTATTTTAAATACGAAGTGCCCTCTTTTTGTATTATAATTCCTTATTATAATATGAAAGACCTCTTGCAATAACTAACAATTTCACAAGTGTCTGAAGATTTTCGGCATTAAAAATAGCATGTGGAATAAACATGAATGAACATCAACATGAAACAAAACAATGTCATGACTCATAAAGAATCATTTTTCACACTGAATTTGATGAACGAAAGCATTTTGCTCCACCCTCTAGACAAAACTTTTCCCTCAGTCCCTCAACTTAGATATTACTACCAACTGCTTTAAGATGAAATATAAGGCAGGACTTAGGACTAAGTAGTTGTATACAAATAAATACACCTTTGCGCAAAACAAAGGAACCATTAGCACTTCAACAGGCTGTGCGCTGTAACCTCCTGAAGTCAGTTAACTTTCCACACTAGGGGATATCCCTGCTGTGAAGACAGCACACCTTTGAGATAGAAGGAACATCGGGGGCTCCTGAGCTCCTGAGACTCAGGTGTCCAACTGGGCTGACTCTGATTACAGCTTGGTGCTATCTTGCGTTAAAACAATAAAGCCAAGTGTGTAATTTTAAAGTGTATCAATGCATCAGTGTGTTTATAGTAAATGTTGTAATTCATAAAAATCCTCCTGTCTGTGTCTGCAGTTGTCTCCGGAATTTGCACTAGGTAATAGTGACAACCAACTCCCAGATCCATTCACAAGATAAACGCTGAACATTATTTTGAAGCACTTTCTTAAAATCCTCAGATTGAAGACAATGCACATTACAAATAGAGAGATTCAGGGAATTGAAAAATGGCAATCCTGGAGACTAAGGCATATATGGGCAAAAAAGGGAGAAATGGAAAAACATTAAAAAATAGAACAACAGATTTGGGGAGTTTAATAACAGGAAGAAAAAGCATAGGACGTCTGTGATATTAAAGAAGATGAGGACAAAAATTACAAGATTTGAGAAATTAGAGAATGGAAGAGCTGTGATAGAAAAAGGAGGGCAGAGAGAATTAGAGGTCTGGTGCGCAATATGTGAGGATGCAGAAATGATGGAATCTAGAGTCATGTGAGAGGGAAAGGGATGACTGTAAACACAGAATGAATTAAGAGTTTGAAGTGTCTACTACGACAACAAAAACCCAAAGGTAATGAGGTGACTATCCATAAAGTGTCTGAATGTATATTTAAGGGTTTTAGAAACATGGACAAAATAGTTCTAGAGCTGTATTGCAACCTACAATATTTATATATTGTATAACGTATCCCCTGTCATACATTATAAGAATATTGCTAGTTACTCAAGAGTTTCATGATCCTATAGAGGAATGGGGCTGAAGGCCGAGTTCCCTTATAAGGCCATGGAACTCAAAGGCGATGTGCAAAATCCTTTTAACATATGGCAGAGGGTATTTTATTCCCTATAATACATTGTGACAGAATCACCCTTCTTAGAAACCAGTTAAATCTTTGGTGTCTTTTTCTTTCATATAAAGCTGTAGTTTGACTGCAGCCACGAAAAATAAAAGAAGATTCTAGTGTGAAATTAAACACTTCAAAAATCAGTTAGCAATATGAAGGAAGATATTATACTCAGTTTAACAGAAGGCACATTAAAAGAATGCTGGTGTGTAGGAAAATGGCCGACACATTGTATTTTTCCTGCTTTGAACTTTGCTGTGTCTAAATGCTAAACCTGGCACCTTAAATATCTCCTTTCTACTCATTACTGTATACTTGAGAAAAAATCAGGTCATAAGAAAGAAAAAGCTAGTTCTCATTTGCGCTGACTCCTATGAGATTCCAACAGGACTCAAAATAGGAAGAAAATGTGGGGTAAGGGTCATTGGTTGGTTGCCAGCTGTCAGAGGGTTGCCAACTGCAGGTGCATTGCCCACCCACACAGGCTGACCATAGGGCCTGGCTAAAGGCCATTTGTGTTGAAAATTTGGCGCTAAGGAGTAGCGGACCCCAGCCGTAACTTGAATGATGTCCTCAGTGATGTCATCAATGATGTCATTTGAAATGTTATCAGTAATGTCATCAATGATGCCTGAACATATTATGAGAGATGTTATATTTATATATTTATTTGTAAAGCTCACTGTTAAGCGCAAGGGTGTTCTGACACTGCTGTGATGTGTTTTTGAGGTCATAATCAGAGCATGGTGTGATGTAAGTTATAGTTAGGTCAGTAAACTATAATTGCAGAATTCCAGTGTTCTTTTATGACTGACATTTTTTCCTACATTGGACCCGATTCAGAAAGGAACTTCAGTGTAGTAAATTTATGAGTGCATAGTCTCCACAACTGTGTCTTCTGGAGGTTCCAGCTGTACTCCAACAGAACTCCCTGGTTCACTGAACTCGGGTGCAGCTATGTGCATCAGGTCTCCTGATCACTGGTGCTATGCAGCGGAGGTTAGCGGCGGCTGAAGACTTTGGGTGACCAACTTGCCTTAACAGGCTCATTCACAGCTGTTGTGCTACTGTGCTGTCAACAGGAGGCCAGCTCACTGACCCTTGGAGTCTCTTGGCTTTGGCTGGACTCAGGAGATGACTTCTCATTGAGCAATGCAAAGAAAACATAGTACCTCTCCTTTGCTAATCATCTGGCTCAGCAGGTGCAGGCCAGGCTGGGGCAGCCTCTCTTTGATGGTTCCACAGTGCAGCAGGCAGTCCTCCTACAGTCCTTCTTCCAGTCTAGTCGAGTTCTGAGACTGGGGTACAGGGGTGCCCTAATTATGCTCAAAAAACCATACCCGCCCTAAACCCTAAAAATACCCTTGCCACTCAAAACACCCATACCCACCCAAAACCCTAAAAAAGCCCTTATCACCTGAAAACCCATACCCACCCTAAACCATAGAAATTCCCTTGCAACCCAAAAACCCATACGCACCCTAATACCAAAAACCCTTATCACCTGAAAACCCACACCTACCCTAAAACCTAAAAAAGCCCTTACCACCCAAAACCCCATACCCACCCTAAACCCTAATAATTCCCTAGCCACCCAAAACCCCATTCCCACCCAAACCCCAAAAAATTCCTTATCACCTAAAAACCTATATTCACGTAAACTCTAAAAAATACCTTTCCACCAAAAACATATAATTACCCTAAACCCTCAAAAATACCTTGCCACCAAAAACCCATACCCACCCTAAACCGTAGAACTTCGCTTGCCACCCAAAAACACATACCCACCCTAAACCCTAAGACAAACCATCCAACCGAAAAACCCATAACCACCCAAAACCCTAAAAAGTCCATATCACTGAAAACCCCATACCCAAAATAAACCATAACATTTCCATTGCCCCCTCTAAACCTTAAAAATTATCTTGCAACCCAAAAATCCATGCCCTTATCACCTAAAAACCTATACTCACCCTAAAAAATACCTTACCACCCAAAAACCCATACCCACCCTAAACCCTGGAAATTCCTTTGCCACCCAAAAAACCATATGCACCCTAAAACCAAAAAAGCACACATCACCTAAAACCCATACCTACCCTAAACCTAAAAAATCCCTTACCACCCAAAAAACCATTATCACCTACAAACCTATAATCACCCTAAACCCTAAAAAATACCTTGCCACCAAAAACCCATACCCACCCTAAACCTTAGACATTCCCTTGCCGTCCAAAAACACATACTCACCCTAAACCCTATGACAAAGCTCGCAACCAAAAACCCATAGCCACCCTAAACTCTAAAAATTCCTTATCACCGAAAAACTCATACACACCTTAAACCATAACATTTCCATTGCCTCTCAAAAACCCACACCCACCCTAAACCCTAAAAATTAATTTGCTACCCAAAAACTCATACCACCCTAAACCCTAAAATATCCCTTACCATTCAAAAACCCATACTCACCCTAAACCCTATAAATTCCCTTGTCACTCAAAAATCCATACCCACCCTAAAAAAGATTCTTGCTACACAAATACCCACACAAACACTAAACCCTAAAATATTAATTACCACCCAAAAACCATACCATCCTAAACCCTAAAGGTTACCTTGCCACCCAAAACCTATGCCCAACCTAAACCCTAAAAAATTGTGTATTGCCTAAAAACCTATAATCATAAAATTTCCCTTGCCACCCAAAAACCCTTACCCACTGTAAAACTTAAAAAATCCTTTGCCACCAAAAATAACACACCCATCTTAAATGCTAAAAATTCCCTTGCCACTCATAAAACCCATACCCACCCAAAACTCTAAAAAATCCCATACCACCCAAAAACCTACACCCACCGTAAACCCTAAAAATTCACTTGCCGCGCAAAAATGTTACCCATCTTAAACCCTAAAATAGCTCTTACCACCCAAAAACCTATACCCGCTCTAACCCCGCAAAAACCCTTCCCACCCAAATACCCTTCCTAAATCTAAAAAATTCAGTTGCCACCCAAAAATCCATACCCACCCTAAACCCTGAAAAATACTTTACCACCCAACAATCCATACCCACCCTAAACCCCAAAAATTCCCTTACCACCCAAAAACCCATACTGACCCTAAATCCTAAAAAAAAACCTTATCACCTAAAAACCTATACTCACCCTAAATCCCCAAAAAATACCTTACCACTCAAAAACCCATACCCACCCTAAACCCTAGAAATTCCCATGGCACCAAAAAACCCATACACCCCCTAAGCCCTAAAAACGCCCATATCACCTAAAAACACATTTCTATTGTAATTTGATGTCATACCCTTTTTTCCAGAAACAGTAAGAAAACCTATAGCTTTAATTTATATTTACATTTGGGTAGAAATATTGACTGCATACCAATGTTTGTGTGTTTTTTTTTATAGTTAGAAGCATATATATATTGCAATTGCCTTCTTTTTCTTATAACATGCCCTACTCTTTATAAGATCATCGCATGAGGGCACTTCTTTTAGTTTAAACATTTTCAGAGCATCAGTCTTTCCACATCATGGTGTTCTTCCCCAAGTCAATGACATTTTATCGTACAGTACTAGGCAGTGTCCCGGTCTTCAAAAAAAGGTACATTGCTACTTCTCATATCACCAACTCCCATTATTACGGTTTACTATCTTTCTTTATCATCTTTATTTCAACATGAATGTCATAAAAGAGGTCACAATGCATCGACAATACAATTTCCACTGGAATTATTACATTTTAGCATAAAAAAGACCAGAAATACAGCGTGCCAAAAAAACTATTTCATCATACTAAAATAGAAAAGCATTATAAACAGTTAAAAGGAAAATCGACTCAAATTCCCTACCCTCGCTAATAACCTTTCGGCACCCTGAAGCTATACAAAGGTACACTGGATCTCATTTTACATTAAATTTCCTTCTGATGTTCCACATATTAGCTAAAGATTTGGTTACAGCAAAAACAATTACTGGAGATAAATCAGTTTTTAATATTCGGTAGGAGTGAAAACACTGCCTAATCGGATCCCCAAGTTTTTGCAAATTGGAACAATCCAGTTCTTCCTGGATGTCCGATATGCTGGGCAGAAGAACAGTACATGCAGGTAATTTTCTAGCCCTGCAGTGCAGGCTGGACAATTTTTAGAAGTAGGTGGGGACCAACGGCTAGTAAGGGCTCTAATTGGCAGAGAATCGTGTCTCCATTGGAGATACAACTTCCTAAGACCAGTAGGACTGATATCATCAAGAACGTTCTCCATTTTGTAATAGTCTTTCCTTGCTAAGAATGTGCTCTACAGTGTCCCCGTTTGGGCATTCAATAAGCAGACAGACAGATTGTGATCATAGTACAAGTTAATCAGCCTTTTACCGGATATGCTTCTACACGCTTGTTCCAGGTTAATCCACAATAGGGGGCAGCCTAGCCTCTCAAATTCCTGCCTTATATATTTTAGCCAGGGAAGTTTCCATGCATTCAGGAGATTTAACCGCTCCACCAGTTCTTGCCTATAAGTGGCGAGTTCTGGGGTTACCCAGAGTCGCCTCCAAAAAGTTAAAGGCTTAAGGCCCAGTTCCTCTTTTAATGGTCTCAGTCCCAGATCAAGCCTTAGGGGGAGCGGGGGTGTACTTATAGGCAAAGATACCAACTGCCTAAGGAACTTGTTTTCCGTGACGGTAATTGCAGGGGCACACTGGTGACCCCACAGCTCACCACCATAGATTACCGCCCCAAGGGCCTGTATTTTATAAATTTCAAGAGGTGGGCCAATAGGTTTTAGCGTGGATTTATTTAGCAATTTAAGAATGCCCCCGCCTTTTGAGAGAGCTTTAGTTGAGATTTAATCTGATGTTGAACCCAGGTCATCTTTTCATTGAGAGTCAGACCCAGATACTCGAACGTCTGCACTCTTTCAAGCCGAACACCTCCTATAGCAGGGTTTGGGCGTGATGTTTTCGGAGGATTAAAAATCATGAATTTCGTTTTAGATGTATTTATTTCCAGCCCCCGGTCGTGGCAAAAGGTGACAAAGCCATCCAAGACTCGCTGAATACCCATCGGAGTCTTAGAGAGTAACAGGGTATCATCTGCGAACATAATCGCAGAGATCCCCGACCCAGCGAGACTTGGGGCATCTCTATTGGGGACCGCATTCAGATGGTGGATTACTCCGTTGACATAGAGGCAAAACAGGGTAGGCGCCAGGACGCAATCCTGCCTTACCCCCTGCCAACGGAGAAGCTAGATGACAAATTGCCTTCTCTCCCGCACCTGACCCTCGCGAAATTCTGGGTATGAAGTCGTATTATGATGTTTAAAAGGGGGGCGGGATGCCTAAGTCCCCTAGTACGCTCCAGAGTTTCCTACGTGGGACCAGATCGAAGGCCGCACGAAGGTCTACGAAAACAGTATATAATGAACCGCCCTCTACCTTGACCGTTTTCCAGAAGAGCATAGTTAGTCTGAAAATCTGGTCTGTGGTGGATACGTTCTTCCTAAAGCCCGCCTGATACGGGCTTAAAATTTCAGAGTCCTCTATCCAGTCCAAAAGGCGGTCCAAAATCAGCCTTGCAAAACGTTTCTAAGATACATCTATTAGGCTGATTGGCCTGTAGTTGGCTGGGAGCAGAGGCGACCCCTTCTTGAATATAAGGACCAACTGTGCTCCCAGCCAAGTACTTGGGACCGTCATACCTCCAAGGATTGCATTAATAACCGTTAGTAGATAGGGAGCCCAGATCCCGGGTTCATGTTTATAAAGGTCGCCCAGAACCTTATCCAACCCGGGAGCTTTACCCCCAGGGAGCTTAGATATAGCAGCCCGGACCTCGCCTAGAGTGAACCTAATCTCTGGTGAGCCAGGGACAGAGCTGTTCAATATGTCACCTGGAAGGAACTCCATATGGGAATTGTCCCCCTTATAGAGGGTACAAAAGTGTTCCTCCCATACCTCAGCTGCGATGTTCGGCCCTACTGCCAGCTCTGGTTCCACCGAACCAGTGCTCACAATCTGCCAGACCTTCCGTGCATCTTTAACCGCTAGGGCTGATGTTAACTTCGCCCAGTTTTCATTCCCCCACTCGATCTTAGCATGGTGGATTAACTGCCGGTATTCTTGTCTCCTGCGCTTTATAAGTTCCCTGTTGTTATTCTGTTTCAATGCGCCAAGGAGTTCTCTTTTCGCCAATCTGCAGGCCCTGTTATACCAAGTTGGCTTCCTTCTGACCCTTCTCCCACTCAAACCCGGGGGATTTAAGATATCTGAAAGGCTGTTAAGTAATACCTTGTTAAGCCCATGACCTTGCCGAAGGGCCTGCCACTTGAGGAATTTTCCAGGTATCATCCTCCTCCTGATTTACACTATCCAGCAAACCCTCAAGTGGTTCGAAGTGGGAGTTGAGATCTCCTCCCACCACAAGCATGGCTCCCTCAGGAATCTTGGTTAAGAAGGAGGATAACTCTTCAGTGGCTCCCGACTCAGAAGTGGGACTCACAGGTCTCGAATAGATATTGACAAGTGCGAGTCTGTAGCCATACTGCCACTCTAGAATCACACATTGCACGTCCTCTGATGCTGTGCCCATAATGCTAGCACTGCAGCCCAGGTGGGTTGCTATCCAGATTGTTAAACCCCCCGAGGGTCTGCCTTTTCCCGCCCACCTTGTGGGGACTGAAAATGAGGCGAATCCTAAGCGGAATTGCTCCTCCCGTGCCCATGTTTCCTGGAACAGACAGATGTCATTCAGGTCTACAAATGTTCCCCAGACAGGGCAGGCCAGTTTGTTACAAAGGCCCGCTACATTCCAGGAAAGGATTTTTAATACAGAAGAGCTGGGGGGACTGCCAGGAGGTTGCATAGAGAGTTCATCATTAATAGTGATAGTGCTCGCCGGACCAGGGAGTGAGTGGTCTCGGGAAAGGTGACCACTATCAAGAATATCCGCCACTGTCCCCAGCGGAGCTGGGATAGCCCAGACTATTTCCTGGTTATTACAGAGATTTATTTTGGCCAGCCCCCCTTCTCTTCCCCCTGAACCTGCGTCCCATTGTGGGCAATCTACCTGGTCAAGGCAGCTATACCTGTTAATATACGAATAATCACCAGGGGTAGGTGCATCATAACAGATAGGCCTATACCTTCTGCCTTGAAAACTTGTTCCCACCCTTGTCCATCCTTTATCAATCCCTGGATGCAATCTGGTATTTGAAGGTGGGTAGAAGAAGGACAATGGCAATGGTTGAATGGTTGTGTTACCCGAACTATCCAGCCAATTGCAGATATGAGAAACGATCTGCGGATTCCTAAAGTTTACCAGGATGCAATCACCTTTACTTTTCTTTGTGGTGCATCCCACCCATGTAACCCTCCTAACCATCAGCAGTTCACTTCTCATGTTGGGGGGTAGGGGCCTGTGGATGTTCAACCAACTGATGACTTTATTTTTTAAGGAATCAAAAGTTTCTAGTGCAGAGTTGGTAAGCTCGGGCACACCACTTAGAATTACTACGTGGGGTGCCGCCTCTGGGGGTAGGTTAACTACATTTTTGAATCATGGGTAGAACGGTCACCCATCTCAGTGGGGATCCTTACCGGCCTAGTTGAGTTCTTTGTAACTGCCAAGTTGGATTTCTGTGCTAAGGGCAGAGGGACTGGTTGCCTGGAGGAAGGTACTAAGATAGGGGTTGGTAAGTTGGATGGAGGTACAGTTGCTGGAATGGGGGAATTGATTTTCTTGGCAGTTGGCAGACTAGATAGATTAGCTAGAAGGGGGCCCCCCGTTCGTCAGAGACACTCTTTGGGTGCTGCCCATACTTCTCAGATGGTCCTCAATACCCCCGGTGACCGTTTCTATTACTTGTAACCTTGTATCAATACGGTCAAGTCTGGCCAACAGGGGATCTAAAATATTCTTCAAAACATTAGTGAGAGCATGGGTAAGCTGTTCCCTGCCACCGGAGGACCCCTCCTCAAAGATAAAAGAAGCAGGCTGCGCTAGCGCCTGTGTTTGTGAGAGCTGGATGGAACTGTCATTTACATTAACAGTAGGAGGGGGAGCACACTCCACTATATGGGTCGTGTTCTCAGAGTTATTAAGTGGTAGATCTAATTTGGCCCTTTTTCCTCCCTTAAACTGCCTCCCTCTTTTCCTTTTCGGGACAGCCCCTTCCCTCAGTCCTCGTGAATGAGATATATTTGGGTCACTCCCCTCATCGGAGATCTGAACTGCCTCAGATATCGAAGCAGGTGCAACCTCCGGTATGGTCTGGAGTGAGTCTCGGTGTGTGGATGAGGTAGACCTTAGCTCTTGCAAGACAGACTCAATTGTTTGGTCAATACTGTCCAGAAGAGCTATATAAGAATCGTCAACCTTTTCAGGGGTTCTAGTGTTCGTGATTAGACCCAAAGAGGATCGTCTAGCGCTTTCAATCCCATCTGAGAGCCGTCTTTCCAAAACAGTTAAATCGTTGTTCGCTCTAATGAGGAAACTGTCCAAAGAACCTGCAACCATGGAAGTTGATGCCGTGGCTTTACTTCTCGTTTCCCTCAAAGGCATTATCCTTATTCTTTATGGAAATCCCAGCTGGGTCTGAAAAAGAGCTTAGGAAACCCACAAGTGAACTAGGCACAGACCAAGAGGGGTGGCCCGGTCCGGTCTCGCCCTTACTCGAACGGGCTCAAACGGGCCCGCCCTTGTGCAGGCTTCGCCCCGGTCTTCTGACCCCCTTACCTTAACAGGCTCATTCACAGCTGTTGTGCTACTGTGCTGTCAACAGGAGGCCAGCTCACTGACGCTTGGAGTCTCTTGGCTTTGGCTGGACTCAGGAGATGACTTCTCATGTAGCAAGGCACAGAAAACATAGTACCTCTCCTTTGCTAATCATCAGGCTCAGCAGGTGCAGGCCAGGTTGGGGCAGCCTCTCTTTGATGGTTCCACAGTGCAGCAGGCAGTCCTTCTACAGTCCTTCTTCCAGTCTAGTCGAGTTCTGAGACTGGGGTACAGGGGTGCCCTAATTATGCTCAGAAAACCATACCCGCCCTAAACCCTAAAAATTCCCTTGCCACCCAAAACACCCATACCCACCCAAAACCCTAAAAAAGCCCTTATCACCTGAAAACCCATACCCACCCTAAACCATAGAAATTCCCTTGCAACCCAAAAACCCACACGCACCCTAATACCAAAAAATCCTTATCACCTGAAAACCCACACCTACCCTAAAACCTAAAAAAGCCCTTACCAGCCAAACCCCCATACCCACCCTAAACCCTAATAATTCCCTAGCCACCCAAAACCCCATGCCCACCCAAACCCTAAAAAAGTCCTTATCACCTAAAAACCTATAATCACCTTAAACTCTAAAAAATACCTTTCCACCAAAAACATATAATTACCCTAAACCCTCAAAAATACCTTGCCACCAAAAACCCATACCCACCCTAAACCGTAAAAATTCGCTTGCCACCCAAAAACACATACCCACCCTAAACCCTAAGACAAACCATCCAACCGAAAAACCCATAACCCATAACCACCCAAAACCCTAAAAATTCCTTATCACTGAAAAACCCATACCCAAAATAAACCATAAAATATCCATTGCCCCCTCTAAACCTTAAAAATTATCTTGCAACCCAAAAATCCATGCCCTTATCACCTAAAAACCTATGCTCACCCTAAAAAATACCTTACCACCCAAAAACCCATACCCACCCTAAACCCTGGAAATACCTTTGCCACCCAAAAACCAAAAACCCATATGCACCCTAAAACCAAAAAAAGCCCATATCATCTAAAAACCCATACCTACCCTAAACCTAAAAAATCCCTTACCACCGAAAAACCCATATTCACCGTAAACCCTAAAAAACCATTATCACTCTGTCAACCAAAGGTAATGGCAGACACGCTAACAACTAAAGGTAATGGCAGACACGCTGTCAACCAACAGTAATGGCAGACACTCTGTCAACCAAAGGTAATGGCAGACACGCTGTCAACCAAAGTTAATGGCAGACACGCTGTCAACCAACGGTAATGGCAGACACGCTGTCAACCAACGGTAATGGCAGACACGTTGTCAACCAAAGGTAATGGCAGACACGTTATCAACCAAAGGTAATGGCAGACACGCTGTCAACCAACGGTAATGGCCGACACGCTATCAACCAAAGGTAATGGCAGACACGTTATCAACCAAAGGTAATGGCAGACACGCTGTCAACCAACGGTAATGGCAGACACGCTGTCAACCAACAGTAATGGCAGACACTCTGTCAACCAAAGGTAATGGCAGACACGCTGTCAACCAACGGTAATGGCAGACACGCTGTCAACCAACAGTAATGGCAGACACTCTGTCAACCAAAGGTAATGGCAGACACGCTGTCAACCAAAGGTAATGGCAGACCCGCTGTCAACCAACGGTAATGGCAGACACGTTGTCAACCAACGGTAATGGCAAACACGCGTCAACCAAGGGTAATGGCAGACACACTGTCAACCAAAGGTAATGGCAGACACGCTGTCAACCAAAGGTAATGGCAGACACGCTGTCAACCAAAGGTAGTGGCAGACATGCTGTCAACCAACGGTAATGGCAGACACACTGTCAACCAACGGTAATGGCAGACACTCTGTCAACCAAAGGTAATGGCAGACACTCTGTCAACCAAAGGTAATGGCAGACACGGTGTCAACCAACGGTAATGGCAGACATGCTGTCAACCAAAGGTAATGGCAGACACGCTGTTAACCAACGCTATTGTGGTAAACAGACTTCCACCACACAGTCAGCAGACACACTGGAAATCTGTTGGAAATGGCAGACACGCTATCAACCAACGGTAATGGCAGACATGCTATCAATCAAAGGTAATGACAGACACGCTGTCAACCAAAGGTAATGGCAGACACGCTGTCAACCAACGGTAATGGCAGACACGCTGTCAACCAACGGTAATGGCAGACACGCTGTCAACCAATGTTAATGGCAGACACTCTGTCAACCAAAGGTAATGGCAGACACGCTGTCAACCAACGGTAATGGCAGACACGCTGTCAACCAACGGTAATGGCAGACACGCTATCAACCAAAGGTAATGGCAGACACCTCAATGGTTACGCCCACCAAAGGCGGGGAATTCAATCATAAAGCCACCCAACATTGCCAGCACTTGAACTACTTACCCAGAGCCCCTGATGAAATGCTTGACATGAAACGCGTCGGGCTGGGTGTGCGATTTCAGTGGACTTTGCTTGGCGTTTCCACGAGCGCTCTCTGCAAATAAAGACCTTGGCTTATACTTTCCTGTGGTGGGCTCCTCTGTTAGCAGGCGACTGCACTTTTGGATTTTTAACGGCTTGCCTGAGCCGTAGAGGAACGCCCTGGTGTCAGTGAGAGGCACTCCTGTGATTCCGTCCTAACGGCGGGATTCTGAAGGAACAGGAGCCGCATTTGGAGAGACATTCATGCCCTTGTGGTACTCCAGTCCTGTGCCACACGCCACTTGGACTGGAGTACAAATTGGAGTATATATATATATATAAATTCCGGAGAGCTTCCTAATCGCCAGTGGTACGTGTTTGAGGCGATGCCACATCACACCTGTAACAATCGAAAAATTTCACTTCTCACATGAAGAATGGGCCAGCACTCAAATCTCTGGAATTATCCAATTTAATTCAAATGCAGCATTCGGGAGGACATATGTTTATACAGATTTTTACAGTGAGGGAGCCTAGAAAGAGCCCCAAGAGCAGGTGTAAGGAATACTTTGAGAGAAAGAAGAGCTTTGTGAGGAGAGGACCATTTCATTCTTGAATTATAATGACAAACATTATAAAGATGTAACAGTTCTTAAATCAATTTATCTATTGTAATCATCCTAAAGTATCAGAACAAATCGGTATGGGGAGTTTATTGCAATCAGAAATACAGTTTTATCTTCTTAATGGAGACTAGAGTAGATAAGATGGGTGCTAGAAAATAAAATGAGAACTCTGATACTTGGATTTTTAAGGAAGTGTAAATCTTCCTGGATGAATTCAGTTTAAATCAGTTAATGCTGCATTTGAAGTGGGATTCTTAGATATGGGATAGTTACAGTCTCTCTAGTGGTGGCTTGAGTCCCACTATTATCACATCATATCATCTCATTAGCATATATAAAGTGCACATTCACACCTGAGAGTACTTGTTGCTGAATACCATATGTTTTTAGTTATCCAAGTAAATAATACTTATTGTATAGACCTTGGAAGGAATAAAGGCTGAGTGGTCGCCCCAGGATTCAGACATGTGAGAGAGTGGTCAAACACATTTTCCTCAAGTGGATTATTTCATTTAATAAGCCATCAGACTAATAAAATAACACACCTATCATTGCAAACATCACGATGGAGACTTGAATATGACTGTAATCACACATTATCACTGTGGGCACTTAAACATCACTATAATCGCATACTTTATCTGAGAGGACTTGTACATGACTATAATCACTCGCTATAACTGTGTGCTATCTCTATGCATCCTATTATTCACACGCTTTCTCTGTGGGGACCTGGACATGTCTATAATCAAACACTATCTCTGTGGGGACCTGGGCATGTCTATAATCACACACTATCTCTGTGGGGACCTGGGCATGTCTGTAATCACACACATTCTCTTTGGCAACTGTAGTAATACTATAGTCACACACCATCTCTGTGGGGACCCTCAACATCTCTATAATCACACACTATCTCTGTGGGGACCTGGGAATGTCTATAATAACACACTATGTCCGTGGAGACCTGGGCATGTCTATAATCACACACTATCTCTGTGGGGACCTGGGAATGTCTATAATAACACACTATGTCTGTGGAGACCTGGGCATGTCTATAATCACACACCATCTCTGTGGGGACCTCAACATTTTGTGGGGACCTGGGAATGTCTAATCGCACACTATGTCTGTGGGGACCTGGGCATGTCTATAATCACACATTCTCTTTAACAACCATGGTAATACTATAGTCACAAACCATCTCTGTGGGGACTTGAGCGTTCATGTATTTACACACAAGCTCTGTTTTGGCTTGAGCATCATCAGCTTCGCATTCTCTGTATGGGGCTTTGTGAATACTGATAAGTAGTAAAGTTAGACTTTTGGTCTAAGTTTACATTGTTGAAACTGAAAAGTAGAAAAGTTATATTTTTTGTCTAAGTTTACCATTGTGAATTGGGCCCTATTTTAGGGAGGACTTAAACACAATCATCTTCATGAACTATATCTGTGGGGACTAAAACATCGCTATAATAACACACTATCTTTGTGACAGCTTGAAAAAAACTATAATAAAATACTACCTTTGTGGGAACTTGAACATCAGTATAAAAACATATCATCTCTGTGGGGACGTGAGCATTCCAGTAATTAAACACAAGCTCTGTTTTGACTTGAAGCACTAGGGGGTGCCAGTAGGCACAGGGTTAAGACTGATTTCCATATAGCTGGGTATGAACTGGGGTGTCAAAGTGAGCTAAAGAACGATGATGGATTCAACCCAGGTCTGTGACTGGGGGTGAGTGACTGAAACATTTCAGCACTCCGTCCATAATCTCCTTGTGTTTGATTTGTTCGTCCTAAGTTGGCAGGGTTGGCCCACATGTGGGTCCCTTGCTCACTTTGCCACTGGATTCAAGCTAGCCTGGTTAAAGAGGGGTGTTGTTTTTGAAGTTGGTCGCAGGATGTTTGTTTCCAGTCTCGGGAAGACCTGGCTTGGCAGTTTGGGTTGGACTGTTCCCAATGAGGCACAGGGTCAACACTTATTTGCATATAGCTGGGTCAGAACTGGGGTGGTGAAGTGAGCTAAAGAACAAGGATGGATTCAACCCAGATCCGTGACTTGGAGTGAGTGACCAAAAAGTTTCAGCACTCCGTCCATCATCTTCTTGCGTTTGCTTCGACTTGATCAGCTTAACATTCTCTGTATGGGGCTTTGTGAATATTGAAAAGTAGTAAAGTTAGACTCTTGGTCTAAATTTACCTTTGTGAATCGGGCCCTATTTTAATGAGGAGCTAAACACAATCACCTTCATGCACTACCTCTGTGGGGACTTGAACAACACTGTAATTACACACTATCTCTGTGGGGACTTAAACATCACAATAATAACACACCATCTCTATGGGGACTTGAAAATCTCTATGATAACACACCATCTTTATGGGGACTTGAACAACACTGTAATAACACACTATCTCTGTGGGGACTTAAACATCACAATAATAACACACCATCTCTATGGGGACTTGAACATCTCTATGATAACACACCATCTTTATGGGGACTTGAACAACACTAATAACACACTATCTCTGTGGGGACTTGAACATCACTATAATAATACACCATCTCTATGGGGACTTGAACATCTCTATGATAACACACCATCTTTATGGGGACGTGAACAACACTGTAATAACACACCATCTCTGTGGGGACTTGAACATCTCTATGATAACACACCATCTTTGTGGGGACTTGAACAACACTATAATAACACACTATCACTGTGGGGACTTGAGCATTCCTATAATTACACACAACCTCTGTGTGGACTTGAACATCATTAGCTTCACACTATTTATAATGGAATTTAAGCTTTGAATGTACACACTATTTCTATGGAGATTTAAACACAATGATCTTCACCTACTATCTCTGTGGGGACTTGAACATCTATTTTTGCAAAAATGTAAGCAGCTAATTAAGCCCTGGGTTCCACTTGACCATATTCCTTAACTCTACTTAATACGGCGCAGATACTTAAGGCATGGGTTTTTACAGTATAACATCTCAACAGCAGAACAGGCACGCAATTGTTTACTGTTCCCCCCATCTGAATTGATATGTTTTAAAAAAAAAAAATGTTTTAAAGAATTTTTAAATGTCTTTTAAAATAATAATAATGGGTTATGCATTATGCACTTTACTTATTGTACTAGCACTTCTATTAAGCACTTTATAAGGATATTTGCTGCTAATACTATTCCATGATCATCTACCCAGAAAGATAGTTTTTAATTGTGTTGGTTTTATCAATATGTGTATATTGGTTGAAAATTGTATACTATTCCATGTGTGTTCCTTCGAAATGTCAGTTAATTTGTTAACACAGGGTGACAACCATTACGGGGTTCTACTTGGGAAAAGATTGATATTGACCGTAAGTGTTCCACACGTGAATTATGCCGACTATTGTAGTGACAAAGATTATTGAAGAAAAGAGATTTCTTACTATTTAATGAATGTATTTTAACAATATTGATGTTGTAATTCTTGACTGTTTTGCACATTGACTCGTATGAATGATGGGTTTTTTTTATGTGGAATTCCTTGGAATTCCAAATCATAATAAAATAATAAAAATAATAATAAAATAAATATTGAACGTGAATATGATCACACTATCTCTGTGGGGACTTGAACATTACTATGATCACACACTATCTCTGTGGGGACTTGAACATTACTATGATCACACACTATCTCTGTGGGGACTTGAACATTACTATGATCACACACTATCTCTGTGGGGACTTGAACATTACTATGATCACACACTATCTCTGTGGGGACCTGGGCATTCCTATAATCACAAACTATCTCTGTGGGACCTGTGCATTACTGTAATAGTGTTATTTCTGCATGAACTGCAGCATGACTATCATCCTACACCAAAACCACAATATCTGTAGGGACTTGGGCATCAATCTAATCATGCAATATCTCTGTGGGGGCTTGAAAATTATCATCATCATACACTTACTCTGTCAGCTCTAGAATATTATCATAATATCATGCCATATCTTTGGGGACTATTAATGCACAGCCATACGTAGATGGTGCCAATTGGTGAGGTTGATGAAAAACAACTAGGTGGTCAGATGGCAACTTGGTTTTGCCATCTGACCCCATTGCAGGATCTTAAGCCTATAAATTAATTTAACTATGTGTTGTTTTCATATTCCTTAATGTTTGTGTGCACTCAGTAATAGCTAAACATCCGTGAATCCCTGTCCATGCACCTTATATATATGATCATTTTCTACTGTAAAATGCATTATTAGACAAATCTCTGTTCTAGGTGCACCTAGGACATAGTGACCTATTCAAATTTGACTAAAGTATCATGTTATGTATGTATGGCACTGAAAAATAGCATTTATCTATTAGATAATGAGTGTATTCAATCAGAAATGAGAATTATTTAGTAGGTCCCCACAAGGATGGTAACACATGTCCAAGTCCCCACAATGATGGTTCTGTGCGCGTGACTAAATAACAACATATTTGTAAAATTGAAGCAGGATCCTGTATTATGAATTTTTTCTTAACATTTTTCTGTTATTGGTATATTTTTAAAACATTGGGAAGGGTTAGTCCCCACAAGGCTGGTGAAAACACATAGTCCCCACAAGGATGGTAACACGTGTATGTGTGTGTGTGTGTGTGTGTGTGTGTACGTCTCCCTCCCCTAGGTTATGTCTCCCCCTCGCTATCTTGCTGCACGCCTGGTTTCCGTCTCCCCCTCGCTTTCCCCCTCGCTTTTTTCTCCCACTTCTGAACACCTGTGTATCTCTCTCTCCCCTGTCTCTCTCTCCCCCTCTGCCCCCCTTGTTACCCTCCCACTCCCTATCTCGCTCCACTTCCCTGTGTGTCTCTCTCTGCCCTTGTTTATTTTGTGTTCAGCACTCTGAGTATTCATGTGTTTTCAAGCAGTCTCCCTCAAGTACTTCTTTGCCCCTAGACTCCGGGTTGCTCTCTATCGTATGTGTGCTTCTCCTTACCCCCACCCCTCTTGTTGCACTCACCCGTGTGCTTCTCCACATGGTTTCCTATGTCCACTGTGTTGCTTCCCCCAACCGCACCCTCCTCTCCCCCATTGTTACTTCCCTCACCCTGCCCTTAGTGTTGCTTCTTCCCCAACTTTTACCACCCTGCGTGTTGCGTCCACATCCTGGTTTACTTTCGCATGTGCCCTCGCCGATCTCGCAAGCCACATCTGCCCTTGCTGTCCGGTTTCCTTGTGTACTTTGTTTTGAAGTTTCGTTTTACCTAGAGTATTTGTTGCCGAAGTGTAAATTAAAAGTTTTTTTTTATTTTGAGAAGTCCTGTGAGTGGCCAGATGCATCCAACAACGTGTATTTCAGACTCCATCTTGGATAGCGCAGTCGTTTTCAGGGCTGGCATGAACTGGAAAACTCTTGCAGCTGTTCAACTCACAGAGTGTGGGCAGGCGGAAAGATCACGTTTCAGGGGTTCTTTTAGATGGTAGTTACCTCTTTGTAACCATTCCCGTTTTTCATCTTATTTAAAATGTAAACCGGCTATACAGGTCACTCACAACCAAACATGTATGTTCCCAGGAAGCATGTCTACTGTCTTTTTCTATCATTTGCATCGCACTATTGCATTTGTAATATAGTTGGGCAGCCAATCAGTCCACCCATATATTTACGTGTATATTATAGCATCTTCTACAGTGTACCCGAACCAATCGTTATTGAAGTGCTGCAGGGGCCTGCAGAAGCATATATAACAATAGTTTATTATTTACCACGCCTGACACCACAGTTTTCTTTATTTCTAGTGGTGTAAATAACGTAGATGTTACCCAACCTACTGGTATTGGGTTTTCTGGACTTTGAATGATGGAAGGCTGTGAATAGCTTTAGTGGGTATAGAGCATGTGACCTGCAGATCACAGCAGATGCCAGTGGCAAGCGTTTAACACATTGAACAGTAGTGCTGACAAAGTGGGAAATGCACAATATATTCATTTTATAGAAATCCATTTTAACAGCAAATATTTATGAGTTCCACAGTTAGTGAAGATGCGTAAGATAGGAAGTAATGTATCAGGATGGCTTTACATGTTTTGCAGTGTATCTTCTCTATTATGGCCAAACCTGTAAACATTATAAACCTCCTTGGAATGAATGGTAGGATCTGTAGAAAACCAATTTTGTTATCAGTTTTAGGATACAATCCCTCTCACTGGAGACAGGCAATTTACAAGGAATAAAATCCAGATCTACCTACCCGTGTTGTGTGATTGTGCAATTATCCCTTTTACATTTCATTTTCAAAACAGTAGCCAGCTATAACGTGCTAACAAGCAGAAATATGTTATTTTTATCCCCAGGGTGTACCCTCCTCAGTGGACTACAGGTGAATGCCTACTTGGTATCAGTATACTTAGGAATTCTGAGTCAGAGCCTTTGTCTGTACCCCTCGTAGTGAAGTGTATCGGTTCTCTATGGCACTCTTCAGTGAAACCACGCCGAATAGATTTTTAAGAAGACCTATTGAGAGAAAGAGATTGGACTGAAGGAACCAGAGAAGAGGAAAAAAGACAGTGCAAGAGAGGGAGAAAGTAAAAGAGGGAGGGAGAGATAAATATAGAAGAGAAAGTGTGTTTGTGTGTGTTCACATAAGCAGGACATTCCTAGTAGTAGAGATTAACCCAATGAGCATCATCCCTCTTAATGGTCCACCCCTGTACTTCGAGTACGAGTCCCTTCTGTTTGCTTAGGTTGCTATGGTTCCACCTGGGTGAGTCATCAGTGTAAAATACACTCCTCAGGTCCCAGGAATGGCTCCTGTGTCCCACTACACTTGTGCTAGTCCCCCTCTAGGTACACTTCACTGCGCCTGAGGGCCAAAAAACATAAAATAGGCTGCCCCAGGCTGAAAAGGACCCAATAATAATTTTCTTTTCATATGTACAGGTGGTATCCGAGTTATTGTTCTCTGAAGATTCCCTGGTAACCTCAACCTCACCTCATTGTTCAACAAAGAAACCTTAGTTCATCAGACCTGTAAATGGTTTGTCTACACCCATTTCATATCACATTGAAAGCAGACTAGTCACAAGCCAACTCACGGTTCACCAACTACTTGTGACAAAAGAAATATTAAAACAGACAACTAAGGAACTGTCCCAACACTCAACTTCATACTTACAGATGGCAGTCGTCGTTAATTAATTATCAAGTATATAAGCAAGACAATCTCAGAACTAATCTCTGAAGCAGACAGCCCTTCCAATTAACTGGTCACCAACCTTGGTCTATATTGCTTACTCAGTGGTTCCATTAGATAAGGCTCTGAAATTACCTAATGACATACCTTTATCAAATAGGCAGCAATTTATTGTCAAACTCCCTGCACGTAGCATACCATTCAATTAATGGACTCAAAGCCCATTTTCAGGATAATGCCCTTTCTTGAGTTTTTTTAGACATCTGAAATTCCATTTTTATAATCCTAGTTCAATGCTGCACATTGTTCATCTGCGTTTCACCCTCCGAGAAGATAAAACAAGCCATTGTGGCTCCTTTACTGAAAAACCTTAATGTCAGATGCCCCAATGTAGTCAAATTCAAGATAATTTAGGCTTTGCATGCACAGTCAAGGTCTTGAGACCACTGCCTTGACTAAATACTCTTCTCTCTCGGATCTAGCTACCTTTTCATTGCCTTCTGTCTTGCTTCTGCCTCGAGCAAAGAATGAAAACGTTCAAATGGACTATAATGGTATGTCATGTTACCACTACAGCACACTTGTTGTGCCATGAGGTTTCTTGGCTCTCTGAATAGGCTGAAACTGTAGTTAGACAAGAAATTTACACAGAACTGAAAACAAGCAACGTTTTAATTTAATTTTCTCTGCAAAAGAATGGTGTTCTGGAACAAGTCTGAGTTCAAAGCAAGAGGGTTGTAGAAGTGTTAGGATAGCAACTGAAAATGAGTTTTCAACCATACCACAGTTTCTGAAATCTGAACCTAGTAGGCAGGCACTGATACCGGGATCTGAAGTTCTTCAGATCTCAGTATCTGTGTGAGCTAAAAACTGCCCTCAGAATCATATATGGACAATCCAAACCTTTCTAAATGTAATACACTATGATACTGGCAGCCCGTGGAGCATCTCTACAAGTTTCATTCATCAAGCCAACTCAGCCACTAGTAAAGTTCCCTGACACAAATAACTACTATAGAGAGTGGGCTTGAGGGGCAAGGGGCACATCCACTTCTGACACTGGCTCCACAGAATCGCTTTTGACTGCTAAGGACAGGAGGCTCCGAGGTCACCCAGAAGGACATTCAATCCAGGAGGGCAAACAGCTGGAGAGACATAACACAGGAAGGTGCACATGTAGGCTTGATCACAGATTGAGGTTACCGTTAATAGACCAGAGCACTTTTGGCAGACAGGAGTATGGAAGTAGGTCATAGGGAACAAGCATTTAAAATGCAATGGTCTCGGCATTATTAAAGGTAGAGCTATTGGCATTGCTTATGACCTTTTTTTTAAATCATAAATAAATGGCATTGTCATTTACATTGCCAATAGCTTAATTGTTAAATAAATGGCATTGTCATTTACAATGCCAATAGCTTAATCGCTCGCAAATGCATGACCTATTGGCAATGTAAATGACAATGCCATTTATTTATGATTGAAAATAAAAAATAAAAAGTCATGAGCAATGCCAATAGCTCTACCTTTAATAATGCCGAGACCATTGCATTGTAAATGCTTGTTTCATCTGTTTTCTGGAGGATGTCTCAGAAGAAACCAACTGGTTTTAAGCCTAGTGATGCCTGTCACAGACAAATGTCAGTGATAGACACCCACTTTGTGTGTTTGTGGTGTCTGGAACGGGACCACAACTTCAAGTCCTGCTTGGATTGCAGGACTTTGAATCCAAAAGGCATTTGTGAGCAGGCAATAAAGCTTCTTGCCGCTCGGCATATGACTCCATACTGTTTCAGGTCCAGTTTGTGAGGGAGGTATATGGACCAGTCTCTGAATCGCTTGCGCTGGTCATTATCTTGATCCCAAACTTCTTCAGGTAAGTCCCACAAGAAATAGTCCAAGAAGTTGAATCGTTTTTTGACATCTCGGCGCCAGTTTCATTCTGCGGACGAGCCACGGGAACAATACCACATGTTTAGGGTCGCTCCTGGGTCTTTTCTGTGGAGCCCATGCCTGACCCTGGGTCCGCTCTGTGTTTCTCTGAGTTTCTTGGAGCCTGAGCAACCCCTGGCCAGCTTAGAGAGATTTACGTCGCATGAGCCTTATTTGTGGGCATCTGGACCCCTCCGGAGGGTCTTTGGACACTATAGGTTCAGTAGAATCTCCAACTGGAACTCTACCGGCTGATTGGCCCTCGGTGGCAGTCGGGTCCTCTGGATCTGTTAGTGGATCCAGCTGCAGCTTTGTGGCTTTCTTTGTGGACTGTCCAGTGGCACCAGTTTTGGTGCTGCCAACCCATCATGATTCTTGACACTAATGCGGAGCCACACAACTGTTGCCCACCGCAGTTTCCAGGACCAACCAGGCCCACAAGGTAGGAATTGTAGATGGGGCGATATTTCCATGAGGAGTCCTCTGAGGATCTGTATTGCCTCTGTTATTCCAACCCGGTAGAAGAGACCTTATGGGCAGGCTCTTTTAGACACCATCCTCTAGCGGTAAGGCGTATTAGGCACTTGAACGCTTTAAGGATAGCAGCGCCTACTATGTCATTGGGGTTCACCTTGTCCCCTAGCCACCATAGCCAGGAGGCATCTCAAACCTTTCGTGGGTGTGGCTCTCACAAGCCACATGGGAACCCAAGGACTGTCTAATCCTCTCCCCCGGCAACTGCAGCCACAGAACCTTTTTAATAAGTCCCCAACACATTATGGGCACAGAGTTGGTGGCATGATACAGCACCACCTTCCCCAATGGTGGAAGATTACTTTGGACTAATGGGTGCCCTAGGTTACCCAGCAGGGCTACGCTTCAACCTTCCAACAGTCACCAGAACCTTAGCCACGGTCCCCCTGATCAGCTGACAGAGGACCACCTTTCGCTCTTACAACAGGAAGTGCTGGCTCTTCCGGCCAAAGGAGCCATTGAGAGGATGACGGCATCAGAAGTAGTTCATGTTTGCTATTCAGAAATACTTTCTAGCGCTGAAAAAGGGTGGAAGCCTTCATCCTATCAAGATGCTTACTTTGGCTCAGGTTCTATCTGTCCTCGACCCTGGAGACTGGATGGTAGAGCTAGACTTACTCGATACGTACTTCCATATCCTTGTCCTACCTGCCCACAAACGTTACCTGTGGTTCATGGTAGGCCACAAGCATTTGCAGTTTGCTGTGCTTTACTTATGCCTTACCAGCACCCCTCGGCTGTACACCAAGGGGATGGTGGTGGTTACCTCATATTTGCAGAAGTCAAGTGTTCCAGTTTTTCCTTGGGTGTTGAAGGTAGGCTCGCCCTAGGCAATCATCACCCACCCCCAGATTAAGGCAGACCTGTGGGGTTCACTATGAACTTGCCAAAGCCACATGTGACTTGCTCTAAGACATTCCCTTTCATCATTACCATTCTGTACACAGTGCAGTTTCAGGCCTATCTTCCAAAATGGCGAGTCCAGGATATTCAGGCTATGATTCTGATGTTTCAGCCTGTATCCTGGATTTCAGTAAGACTGACTCTGATGCTGCTGGGCCTCATGGTCTCTAGTAACACATGCCTGCTGGCATATGCAGGCTCTACAGTAGAACCTGAAGTTCCAATGACTGCAGCTTCAGGGCAATCTCTCCGACATGGTGCAGATATCGAAGGGATCTGCAAAAGATGTGCAGTGATTGCTGACAAGCTGCGATTGGGCTGGGGCAAGCCCATTTCCCTTCCCCACCCAGAGCTCAAATTGGTGACAGATGCATCTGATGGAGAGACCGTACCTTTTAATGTCCCGGGATTCAGTTGCATCCGGAAGATTTTTCTTCGAGCTATACCTTTGGGCGCCGGTAGGTGGCATCGGTCGGCTATGTGTGTGGTCGTCGGCGTTCTCTCGGCACTCTGACATCCGAGCCAGCCAGTGTAGATCTGTGAAGAGAGCCACCCCCTATCACTTTTTGACAGGCTCATTTTTGACTTTTCGTCAAACATTTTTTGGTCTGTAGGTTTCAACGTATCCAATAACACTTCAGGATTCAAACCATGCATCGCCTTCCACCAGGCTATGTCGGTGACGCATCCACACTAAGGGCCTCATTAGGATCGCGGACGGACTTGCGTCCGTCCGCGGCCCCAGAGGATGAGGGAACGTCCGCATGGACTGCGGCGTTCCCTCATGTGCGATTAGAATGTGACCGCCACCCTGGTGGTCACATCCTGGATATTTAACATTGCGGCGGGTGCTGCTTCAAGCAGCACCCGCCGCAATGTTAAAAGTGCATGTTTAACATTTACATGCACAAAGCGGCAGGCACCGCATAGTGCCTGCCACTTTGTGCAAGTAAATGCTGGGGGGTACCATAGGTACCCCCCATGTGCACCCCCCACTCGCCAACAACCTGGGGGCCAGCAACGGGCCCCCAAAATCAAAAGTACACATGCTTTTCCACGGCGGAAAAACCGCTGCGGAAAAGCATGTTTACAAATGCTTCCTAATTTGGCTGGCGGTGTCTGATAGACACTGCCAGCCAAATGAGAGCTTTTCCGCCGCGGTTGTAATCTGACCGCGGCGGAAAAGCAGCGGACAGTAACCAAGACCCACCAGCCATCGTAATGCGGCGGTGGGTCTTTGGTGAGTCCGCAGAGGATTTTCCGCCTCCTCCGGGCCGGAGGTGGCTTCCCCCGGCCCGGAGGAGGCGGCAAATCCTCCATCATAATGAGGCCCTTAGTTTTTCTTTGGTGCCTGGAGCACGACCATGACTCAAACTCATGCTCTGACTGCTGGGCAATGGCTCCGAAAGCTTTGAGGGAGTGGTCCCTAAAGCTGCTTGCAGCCCTTTGTTCAGTACAGTGTTGTTTGTCCAGAGGCCTTGTTCATGGTCCCGGTCGAGAGGAAGGTCCATGCACTGCTCTGGGAGCCCAAATTCTTCGTCTTCCTACTTGAAGTCTTGAAGTCAGTCAGGTAAGAAGCACAAGAAACATAAGAAGTCGAATCATGCTCTGACTTCTCCCCGTCTGTCGGCCGACGTGACGAAGGAGCCTCAGCGTTCTAGGTCTTGTGTGCCTCGGCACCTGCGCCTGGGTAGGCTCTGCGCTTTCCAGCCTTCCCGGGAGTAGCATCCACCCCCCCGTCCAGCCCAAGGAGTTTTAGGATGCCATGTGCCTCATATTTGGTGGGCGTGACCCTACCAGAGCACCTTCAGGTTCTGGAGGTTCAGAGGGAGTGCCATTGGGTAACATGCTTACGGTGCCAGCCCCAATGGCCCCCCCCTCCTCCCCCCAGATCCGGTGATGGAGCCGGACGGACGCCGGTCGTATCTTTGCGACATTCCCATGCACTGATCTGAACGCCGAGATTCCTGGTGTCGCCCACCGGTGGCACCAGCCCCATTCTTATCCCCAATGATCCAGAGCCGAATCTGCGCATAACGATGTCTAAACCGGCGCCGATAGAATCCTTGGGTACTGGGTAGTTTCCTCAGCTCTATTTTGAAGGTCTAGAAGTGGCAAAAGATTGGGAGGGGTCGCTGGACCCTTTACAAGACCAGCCTTACCACAACATGGACTGGTGTGAGGAATTGGATGAGGCCAGTGGACTGGAAACATCCCCAGACACTAGCCTGCTCTCTCCCCCTACTGTGACTATGAAGGAAGGATGATCTCACTCTATGGTGGTGCGAATTGCAGCTGAGGTCCTGGGCCTTGAGCTCCCTTCTGTGGCAGTCAAGACGGCGATCTTGATGGAGGCTCTGCAGCCTGGTGTCTCCTCATCGGAACCCTTGCTGCCTTTTAATGAGGCCTTAACTGATGCCCTACAGGGAACGTGGTCCAAGCCCAGAACAGGGGCTCCTGTGAATTGGACACCTGCCCGCTGCCATCGCCATGCACCGGGTGACCCAATTTTCCTCCCCAACCACCCTACCCTGAGAACTTAGTGTTCCAATCCCTACCTCCTAAGGCGTGTTCCCTTCCGCAACCCCGGATAGGGAATCCAAGAGTCTGCATAGTTGGGGTAAGAACAAAAATGGCTTTCTCCAGCCTTGCACTGCAGTTGGGGAACACCGCATGCTTATTGGGCTGTTATTCCCACACTTTGTGGGAAACTGTTGCACAAGTGCCGCCACAGGTCCAGGAGAAGGCCGAGCCATCCTCTTCCAGGCAGTGTCAAATAGGAGAAATGCAGCAACGTTTGCTATCCATTGTGGACGCGACACAACTGATTAACTAGGCAGAGAGATTTCAATGACGTTGGCTGTAAGAGGCCACACCTGGTTGTAGACTTCTGGCTTTTAGAGGGATGTCCAGGCCTCTCATGGACATGCCCTTTGATGGCACCTGTCTTTTCAGAGAAAAGGCAGACATGGCTACGGCCAAGTGCTTGGGCCTCTCAGTTGCGACTCATCCCCAGTCTGCCCTTTGCCCCTTTCGCGGCTACAGAATGGACTTTAGCCACGCCAGCCATACCCCAGGGACAGGACCACGTTAGTTCAGCCACCTCTGCGTGGCTGTGGGCACGGCTCGTTCTGGCCCCGTGGGTCGGGTGGCCAGTGAGTGGCAGGATCAGCCATCATCTCCACCACTGGCAGGACATCACTTCGGACGAATGTAACACTTTACTTCGCATGCGTTACAACAACTGCGTTGTTACATCACAGTACATCACACGCAAGTCGTTACATCGACTTGCTGTAGGGGGCGCGCTGGACTTAGAAATAGTATAATTTATTATTCAAACTCCAGTGTGCACAACAGTAGGGACTGTGCTGGAATAGTAAATTATACTATTCCTTATGTTAGTGCGCCCCCTACAGCAAGTCAATGTAACGACTTGCGTTGTAGTGCACTGCAATGTAACAACGTGGTTGTTGTAACAACCGCGTAGTAATCCCATGCTTTGTAACGCATACAATGTAATGGCTGTTTCTCCTTCAGACAGCAGGGCCGGACTAGCTGTAGTAGACATCAGCATTTTCCTGGGAGGCTGCAGTGGTGGGGGTCAATTATGCAGTGGTGGTGGCTGTTTTTGTTACTGAGGCCCTGTTTTGCAGTGATGCTGCTATATCGGCCCCCAGTAACAAAAGCAGCTAGGGGGCTAGTCCCTCAAAATTGCCAGGGCTGCTTTGGGTTCCCAGACCGTCCCTGTAGGGCAGGTGGGTTCTTCAGATATTCCGAGGGGGGCTACTCCCTCCCCTTTAATACTACTTCTCCTTCCATGCCTGCAGCTTACAACCGGCTGACGGAGGATCACCTGGCTTTGCTTCAGAAGGAAGTCATGACTCTTGGCCGAGGGAGCCATAGAACGGCGATTCCAGGATATTCAGGCTACGATACCAATGTTTCAACCTCTATCCCGGATTTGGGTGAGAATGACTCTGGGGCTTCTTGGCCTCATGGCCTCCTGCTAGTGACAGATGCCAGATTGCATATGCAGGCTCTGCACTGGGACTTAAAGTTCCAGTTGGCGCAACATCAGGGAAATCTCTCCGACATGTTCCAGATCTCAGAGAGAACTGCACAGTATCTGCAGTGGTAGCTTACAGACAGTGATTGGGTAAGAGGCAGACCCCTCTCCCTTCCCCAAACAGACCACACAGTATTGACAGATGCATCACTCCTTGGATGGGGCGTCCATCTGGGAGAGGTGGAGATCAAAGGACTCTGGTCTCTGGTGGAATCCGGACTTCACATTAACTTGCTCGAGCTCCGTGCAATTTGCTTGCGATTGAAAGTCTTTCTTCCTTCAATCAAGGTAAAGCTTGTTCAAATGTTCACAGACAACACAACCGCCATGTGGTACTGCAACAAACTGCGTGGGGTGGGTTTGTGGACCCTTTGCCAAGAGGCCCTGTGTAGGAAGGTGGCTACCTGACTATGGTTACCCCAGATTTTTTGCCTTGTGTTTAGCTGGTTTTCGACTTAGTTGGCCTGGTTCCCTGCTAATCAGGGCCCCAGGCTATCTGCTCTCTCTGTAAAATGGATTCCATGTACCCTAGGTGCATAACTAGATTGGCTTGGTTCACCTTATCAACCCCTGTACAGAGCACTATAGGTGCCCAGGCATAGGTGCATCCAAGACCTACCAGGGGCTGTAGCAAATTCAAATTTCAAAGCTTTATTCGACAGCAAGTCATAAAAGCATTACACCACGTTACAACCTACAATGAATAAATACTACATTTTTGTTTAAAAATCCTCATATTAAAATCTTATTAAACTAAGCTGTCTTGTTCAATTTAAAACAATTCATAAACATCAATTAAAACAATTCAATTTAACATTTAAATAAAATTTGACCATACAAAATTCAATGGCAATAATTCATTAAGCATCAACGGAACGCTGAATATCGCGGGCACGTATTGTCCAAGCCCACCCCAAAAATTTTGCAACTGCAATAGCAATGCACGGTGTGCAGTCTGTTTCAAGGATTCTTAGCGCCTCCATACCTCTACGTGTGCTCAGATTTAAACACAGAGGTTTTAGCCACCTACGGCGAGGATTTGCGTACAAGGGACATACAAACATCAAATGGGAAATGTTCTCGAGCATGGTTTTGCAATGATGGCATTTGTCACCTTTAGTTGGAGACCATTTATTAGTAAATATATTTAGAGGAAGGGTACCAATTCTAAATTGGAAATAAAATTTCCTATCAAACGGCCGTTCAATAATGGCCCAAAACGGCTCATAAGATGGCAAAGGCTTGATATCAAGAAAACGTTCGGTCAGCCCAGTAATGGGACCATTTCTATAACCAAGAGACCAGATCATGTCCCAGTATATTTTTTTCAGAGTTACCTTTGATGGGAACCCTGTATCATTGGGGCTATTCCATAAATGACCTAATTCCAACTTAATTAACAAACCCCTTAGTTCCTTCAGCCAGGGAATACAATGAAAACGATCTGCCCCAATAACATCTCGTAGGGCAGTGGCATAATAGGACGATTCAGGGGTCGTCATTACCCTCCTCCAATATAACAGCGGTTGCAGCCGTGCCAAATCCTCTATTTTCTTTCCCCCCAGATCGTAGGCTATTGGAATGGTTGGGGTACTTTGGGGAACCCCAATTAAGCTACGTAGAAACCTGTTCTCCGCCAGTGTTAATAGCTTTAAATTTGAGAATCCCCAAAGTTCAGACCCGTACCAGGAGGCACTCACTACTTTCATATTATAGATTTCCAGGGCAGGACTAATTAGTTTTGTCATTGACGCTTTATGCTTATTTAATGTTGCGCCCGCATTTTGATGGAATTTCAAAACTGCCATATCAGTATGATTTTTCCATCCCATATTGCTCTGGAGTAAAATTCCGAGGTATGTGAAAGCCTCAATCTGTTCTAGGGGTGTTCCATTAAAATTAATTTTCCCTTTGAAGGTTTTTCGCTGGTTGAGGCACATAAACTTAGGTTTGGAAGTGTTGAATTCAAGGCCGCACATCTGGCAAAACTCGCCAAATGCGTTGACTGCCTACTGTAGCCCACTTGGAGTTCGAGAAACTATAAGCGTGTCGTCCGCAAACATGAGAACTGGAACGCGTACGCCTGCCAAGACAGGAGCACCGGTGGGGGACTGGCTCAGATGGTCTACTATGCCATTGATGTAAATAGAAAACAGTGTGGGTGCCAAGACGCACCCCTGCCGAACACCACGCTCGACAGGGAATGGGTCGGTCACCTCACCCTGAGCCGCCCACCTAATTCTGGCGTAATTGTTCTCATGCAAACGGACGATCAACGTTAACAGTTCGGGGCTCACCCCAGCATCAGCAAGTACCCTCCAAAGTTTGTTACGAGGAACTAAGTCGAATGCTGATTTTAAATCAACAAAAACAGCGTAAAGGGTCCCCTTGGATAGTGTCACATTCCTCCAATAAAGAGCAATAAAAAAGAAAACTTGATCAATTGAGCTCGTGCAAGGGCGAAAGCCAGCTTGGTATGGGGCTGTAGCATAACTTTTGCCACCCCTGGCTGGCTATCTAAAATTGGCACAACTGGCTGATCACTCAGCTGGGGCAAGGTGGTGTAATCACCCCTTGCTTAGATATAGTATGCCTATATCTAAACCTATCTGGATTCCTATATCCCTATCAGTCACTCCTATGGCAGGCCTTAACAATCCTGGAGGCAGAGTGCTTGGTTTTATGTAAGATGGTGCTCTAGCATGAGCTGAGCCTGTCTGCAGCTGTCGGGACCAATTCCCTAAACTGTTCCGGGATAATGCCATACAATATACTATTAAGTGCATTATAAACCTCGCGGTTATATGTCAACTTTGGTTTGGCTTTATCAAAACATGTCGTGTAAGGTGTCATACGATTTGGAATACTATCCCCTCGATAGTCCTGTCGACGGGGATAGCATTCCACCCCTCTCGAGGGAGACGACATGCTACTTTGCTAAAACGCGGTTGATTTTTAAAAGAGCCTCAGATCCACAAAATGGATGCTTCTGCCACAGACACAAGTCTGACCTCCTGCAGCTGACCGAAACTCAGCCAAGGAGGCCTGGACAAAGGATTTCCTGTCACAGGGAGGTGTCACACCACCCCAGACAGGAGATAGTGGATTGTAGCAGGGAGGTTTGAAAGAAACCAGACACTGCCTGGGGAGCACAAGGCTTCCCCTTGCATAATCCGGCCAAACCGGTTCTGGGGCACACCAGCCCCAGTCCCAGCACGGCCTGGACAAAGGGAAGGGGTGTATCCTCCCCCTTCCTGGGTCCCACCCATAGGAGGGGACCTAGCAGGTAATCCAGCCCCCTAGATTGGTATAAGAATGGGAGCAGTGCCAACACACTCAGATTATCCTGATGAAACATTTGAAACGAAACTCTGGACCCTTTGACATCCTACTCGACGTAGAAGACTGAAGAATCTCCCTTGTGGTCAAGGGTTTAGTCAGCCTTTCCTTTCCTCTGTTTTCGTTTCTCTGGTAATCACCGGTGTCCTCCCTCTGTTTCCTTGTTTTTGGTAGCCCCGCCCCCCTTCCTCTCAAGTTGATAAAGAAACCCCAGCACCTTGTCTCGGTGCTTGGTTTCTAACCCGGTTGGCGTTTTTCCTTTGTTCGGAGCCTGGATTGGGATAAGTGTCTTTTCACGTGTGCGCATTGAAAGGAGCTCTGCTGCTCAACGCGACCTTCCTGGAGGCGGCGTTTCGCTGGACGAGGCTTCGTATCGGCGGCCCGGCTGGGTTTAACATCAGACGCCTTCCCGTTCGAGTCTACTTCACGGGACGCGTAAGCGGAGCATTCGTGCAAATATGCGCGATCACGAACTGGTGATAATAATGTGTTTTTTTGCACTTTTGGGCTCAACGGTTTTCCTCTTTTAAGAGGGAGCCACTGAGAATCGGATTTCCGGGTTTCTTGAGTACCCGAGGTACGTTGTTGTGGAAGCGCTGGGACGTTTTTCTAGGGTGCTTTTACAGCTTCTAAAACGTTTCCCTGTGTATGCGCTTTTAGTCTGTGGCCACAGATAGAATGCCTTTTTGAAAATAGTGTAGTTATTTGGAATACACGTTTTTGTCAGGGGTTTTTTGTGTCAGATGAATGACTTTTTCCCCTTCATTTGAGTAACGTCTGATTTTTGGAGTCAATCATTTCTGGATTTGCTGGACTCTCGCTCTCTTTTGGAATTATCAGCTGGACACACAAGTAAAAAGGGAATTGGGGTGTGTTGGGCATTTTTCAGGGTTGAGAATAGGGATGCAGAGGAGAGAACACTGGGCATGGAGGTATTGATCTGTTTCTTTTCTGTGTTTTCTTTTCTCTTCTGACTGCAGGATAAGAGACCATTACCCACTGCTTGCAGGGCTGCCTAGCTGAATCATAGAGAGAGCCTGGACGTTACTCTTTCTTTGGTTTATTATTTTTCCTACCTTCTCCCTTGGCTCGGTTCGCGGTCACGCTGTATAATAGTGCGTGTGGCGATTCGAGTGAGGGCAGAGGGCTGGGGCCATCCTCGCTTCCGTGGTGTGAGCTGGGTTGTGGAAAGATCCAACAGAAAACCAAGCCCACGAAAAAATCACCACCCGAGCGAGAATGGATGAGGATGGGCAGGAAGGGGAAGAGAGGGTCCCTACAGTGCAGGAACTAATGGGGGCTGTTAATGCCCTTCAGATCAAAGTACAGGAGTTACAACATGAGAATCAGGGGTTGCGTCAGGAAATGAGTGCGGGGAAGGCTAAGGATCCGGTGTGGGGAATGGGTAAGCCCTCTGTATTACAGCCTGCTACTTTTCATTTTGATAGAAGTGCGAGCGCCAGTAATCCCCCTTTGACGGTCAATGTTACCACTCCCACCCCTGTCCCCTTGGCAGTGCCTGAGAGATTTACTGGAGATTCCAGTAAATATAGCGTGTTTATGAACCAATGTCATTTACACTTTATGTGTCGTCCTGCTTCATTCCCTAATGACTCGTCAAAAGTGGCGTTTGTTATTTCCTATTTGGCGGGTACTGCAGCGTCTTGGGCGGTGCCATTGGTGGACAATGATGACCCTGTTTTATATAATTATGGGGCCTTTAAAGAACAAATGCGTTGTCTTTTTGCAAAACATGCATTTATGCAAGCAAGCGATTCTGAATTATTGAAATTGAGACAGGGAAAACAGGATTTACTGACCTATGTGTCCACGTTCAATCGGTTAGTATCTGAAACACATTGGCCTGTGGATAAACGAACGTCTTTGTTCTATCAAGGGTTGTCAGAAGACCTGAAGGATGTGGTCTCACAGGTGGTGAATCCTCCTGAAGATTGCGTTGAATTCATTGATTTAGTGGTGAAGCTGAACCATAGGCTACTGGAAAGGAAAGGGGAGAGATCCCGCTTTCAGATATCCCGAGTGGTTCCTGCAAGAGGCGAGGTGAAGAACACCAGTGAGGGTCGAGCCACTCCGGAGCCTATGGAAATAGGAGGGGTACGGGGCCCCCTAACTGCTGAAGAGAAGAATAGAAGACGAACCCAGAACCTGTGTTTGTATTGTGGGCAGGGAGGTCATTATGCCAGAGATTGTTCTGTTAAACCTTCTTCCATGACTTCTAGAAAAGTGGTAGCTTGTGTGCAGCCTCCTGCGGAGTTGTTGATGGGTGAGAAACTCAATCTTTCTTATCAGATATCTGGTACGGTCAAGAGAGTCCCTAAACATTTTATGATTACCGTCTGTTTGGTAATCTCCAACAGCCATAGGACTCCTGTTTCAGCTTTATTGGATTCGGGGGCCACGGGCAATTTCATGGATATTAAGTTGGCGGAACAATTGAAGGTGCCCTGGCTTTTGAAGGACCAACCCGAACCAGTGAGGGCGATAGATGGAACAGAGTTGTCCTCTGGTACTATCACTAGACAGACAGAACCCTTGTGTATGATTTGTGATAACGGACATTCTGAATACCTTGGGTTTGATCTAATTGATGCCCCCTCGTTTGGTATTGTGTTGGGGGTTCCTTGGTTGCAGTCTCACAATCCCCGGATTGATTGGTTTCGAAGGACCGTGACCCTTGATTCGGTCTATTGTCTGCAGAGTTGTTACAAAGTCGCCACGGATTGGGTTACTCCCTTATCTTGTGCAGCAAGTGATGGGTTGAGGTGTGACGTGCAAAAAATACCAGAGGCTTATGTAGAGTTTGCCGAGGTGTTTGACAAAGGACGAGCGCGGGACTTGCCTCCCCATCGTTCCTTTGATTGTAGAATTGATTTGATACCAGGGGCCACTCTTCCCTGTTGTCGCATCTATGCCTTATCAGGGCCAGAAGAACAGCATTTGAAGGAATACATAGACGAGATGTTGGCAAAGGGGTTTATTCGTCCATCTTCCTCTCCTGCTTCCTCCGCTATCTTTTTTATTCCCAAACGGGAAGGTGGTCTCCGCGCCTGTGTGGACTATAGGGCACTCAATAAGGGTACTATTAAGAACAAGTATCCCCTTCCCTTGATTCCTGTTTTGCTCGATCAGCTGAGGCATGCAACGGTGTTTACTAAATTGGATCTCCGAGGGGCGTATCATCTCATACGAGTCCGTGAAGGCGACGAGTGGAAAACTGCCTTCCGGACTAAGTTTGGTCTGTATGAGTATTGTGTTATGCCCTTCGGGCTATGTAACGCTCCGGCTGCTTTTCAGTTTTTTATCAACGAGGTGCTGAGGGAATTTCTGGATGTGAGTGTAATAGTATACATTGATGATATTTTGATCTTTTCTACCACTGAGGCGGAACATGGAACTCACGTTCGCCAGGTTCTACAGACCTTGAGAGAACATCAGTTGTTTGTGAGACCAGAGAAATGTAGTTTCCATTCTGAAAGAGTGGAGTTTTTGGGTTTTCTTGTGTCTGCTGAGGGCATCCGAATGGATCCGAGGAAGATTGAGGCTATTACCTCGTGGCCATCGCCAAAATGTGTGAAAGATGTGCAGGTGTTGCTTGGATTTGCAAACTTCTATCGGAGGTTTATCTCCCACTTCTCGGAGATAGTGGCCCCCATGACTGTGTTGTTGAGAAAGGGTGTTCCTTTTGTTTGGTCCTATTTGGCTCAAATGTCGTTAGATCAGTTGATTGAACGGTTCACTTCAGCCCCTGTTCTGGTACATCCTGATCCATCGTTACCCTTTTTTGTTGAAGCGGATGCTTCCTTGGGTGCTGTGGGGGGGTCTTGTCTCAGCGTAATGCCGAGACGGGGTTTATGCATCCCATAGCCTTCTTTTCAAAGACTCTGTTGCCGGCTGAAAGGAATTACACCGTTGCTGAACGTGAATTGTTGGCCATTAAGCTGTCATTTGAAGAGTGGAGACATCACCTGTGGGGGGCTCGCCATTCCATTACTATTTTCACAGATCACAAGAATCTCGAGTTCTTCAGGTCGGCTCGTGCCCTAACTCCTAGGCAGATGAGGTGGGTTTCATTTTTTAATGAATACGATTTTATAATCACCTACAGACCTGCAGCTCAGCAATTGAAATCGGATGCCTTGTCCCGTATACATGTGAACCATACAGAGTGGGGGACTGACAGGGACACGGGGTCTTTTATTCCATCTGAAAAGATTGTAGGGAGTGTGTCTCTGGATGGTTTTTTGGTTGAAGTGAAGGATAAATTGCGGGGACTAGATTTGACTCCTTGGTCTTCCCAGCCTTCCTTTTCATTGAGAGACGGATTGTTGTATCATGATACTCAACTGTTCATCCCACCTGCTTTACGGGACACAGTGTTGAAATGGTGTCATTCCTCTGCTTTAGTAGGGCATCCCGGAATCCATAAAACCAGGGAATTCTGTTTACGTTGGTTCTGGTGGGAGTCTGTGACACCTGACGTTCAACAGTTTGTAGCGGCTTGCCCTATATGCGCTGTGAGTAAGTCATCGCACTCCAGTCCGTCTGGTCTATTACTTCCTTTACCGGTACCTCCTGCGCCATGGCATACAATTAGTATGGACTTTGTTACAGACCTGCCCTTGAAGTCTGGTTGTACGGTGATTCTTGTGGTGGTTGAATCTTTTACGAAGATGGGCCATTTCATCCCCTTATCTAAACTGCCTACCGCAAGGGAAATGGCTTTGGTATTTGTATCATCTATAGTGCGATTGCATGGGTTACCGTCAGCCATTGTGTCCGATAGGGGTTCGCAGTTTGTGTCCCGGTTTTGGACTGAGTTATGTGAGGCGTTACAAATGAAGATCTGCCTTTCATCGGCCTATCACCCTCAGTCCGATGGGCAGACAGAGAGGGTAAACCAAACTATGGAACAGTACTTACGTTGCTTGCTGACTACTTTGACTTGTGATTGGGTGGTAGCCCTCCCACTTGCGGAATTTGCGTACAATAACAGCATTCATTCCGCAGTTGGGATGTCTCCCTTTTACTGTTCCATGGGATTTCATCCAAGGGCTATCCCTATTCAACCTTCTGGTCATGTGCCTGCTGTTGATTCTCTGGGAATAGCTTTGAGCAAGATATGGGGGTTGGCCCAGGAACATCTGGTGCGGGCCAAGGAGGACATGAAGCGGCAGGCTGATAAGCATAGGGTCCCTGCCCCATCCTTTGTAGTGGGGGAGCGAGTGTGGTTGTCAACAAAGCACCTGAGATTGGATGGCCCTAGGAAATTGCAGCCGCGGTTCGTGGGTCCCTTTCCTATAGCTAGGGTTATCAATCCTGTCGCGATGAGGTTGGAGCTGCCTGATGAATATCGCATTCATCCGGTGTTTCATACCTCATTGTTGAAACCCTATAGAGACACCGATCAGACTTTACCTCCTCCCCCTCCTGTTATGGTTGAGGGCGAAGTGGAATTTGAGGTCAACGCTATCCTTGATGCCCGGAGGAGACGTGGGACAGCTCGTGACCCGGTCCTGGACGTCGCAGATGCCCTAGAGTCCACGTGGCAGCGGAGAGAAGCTCCTCGACAACCACCTGATTGCGCCCGACATTGCCTGGTTTCGTCCTGGTTCCACCCTGGTCACTGCTGAGTGACCCAGACTCTGTATTCTCTGCTTTCAGGTACTTTACGACTCTGATCCGCCCTTGGATCACACCGGACACTTCTCCTTCACATCGCCTGCAGCATCTTCAGCTTCAAGCACCAACAACCTGCGTGACGAAACCCGACACAACTTCGAGCCTATTCACCCGCTTCCTGTGGGTGAGGTAACTCAACAACGCTGGTGTTCCCACACTGGTACACACCTCTAGTGTATGTGTCTTAAATTTCGTCCTTCTAGGTTAAGCGGAAGTCTCCGTAAACAGTAACTTTATAACTTTTCCGCACCATTGACTTTGCATTGGTGCATGCGTGTGCCTTAAGCGCTGCACCCGAATCCCGCGGGCTTTTCCGGACTTCAGCATTGCTAGCCCCGACTGCTCCGATCGATTTCCTAGGCCCTAGGCCTAACCATTGTTCGATTGGTATCTCTTATACCACTTTCTTAATATATGGTTTGAGTGGCCACCCGCCCTCATCCCTAATTGCGCAACTTTTATGTGTTTAACTGTGCTTTTGTTTTAACGCTTGTGCCCCTTTGCTCATAAAGAGTACTGGAGATTATTCTAGTAATAAATACATATATTTTTATAATATATACTTGTGTGGTGTCCTTTCATTTGATATTACAGGATTGTGATTGGTAAAACAGCTCGCTTAACACGACCTCTTGAGTTTAGCCTTTAAGGCTGCTTAGTCCATGCTACCACTAGGATAGCTTGTCTAATAAGGTTGACTTACAACCAGACACCATAAGGGATTGTTTGGACTGATACAAGGTGGTTCCAGAATTGGAAACATCACATATCAGGCCAACTTCTCACACCCTGTGTCTTTCGACAAGGCAGGAACAGCAGGGCATTTCCTGTTGGCTCAACACCTGGCAGGTTCTCTGAACACCTGGGCGGATGAACGCCAACGTCGATGCCTAGCGATCATGAATGGGCGACACTTTCCGTCTTGAGTGGAGCTTAGGCCTTCTGTATGCCTTTCTGCCAATACCACTCCTCTCTAGAGTGCTCAAGAAGATCAGGAGAGACTGGGCCCAAACCTTCCTTGTGGCTCTGGACTGGACACAGAGAGTCTAGTATCCCAAGCGTCTCCAACTGAGCATCGTTCCTCTGATCCGGCTGCCCCTTCTGAAGGATTTTTGTCTCAGGGAAGGATCCTCCACTTGAACGTGTCAACTCTACGCCTTCTTGCATGGAGATTGAGCGGTGGCAGTTGATAGCATTCAACCTTCCTCCCAAAGTTTCTAATGTTATTTTGGCACCCAGGCATCCCTCTACTAACACCTAGTCATTTTTTATTCAAAATCAAAAGTACTTTATTCGGTTAAAATGAATAACCTTAAAAGCATACAGCATAAAATTTCATATACAACATGGTTTTAAACTTAATTCCCAGTCCAAATCAGGTTTCCTTGTGGACAAACAATAAGAAATCAATTCAACAAAAGAGATTTAACAATTTAAAAACATTAAAAAGTATCAAAGGCGTGTAAAGCTATGTTTAATCTATAAAGAAAAGAACACTTGGGAACATCAGTTAGAATTCGAATTCGTTGGATTTGGCATCGCCATAAGGTACTTCATACGGGACAAAGTGACTGTGCATTATGAGCAGTAATTGTGATGATATCCTTTCCTATCAGTTCAGCATGTGTAAACCATAGAGTATGTCGTAACGGTTGAAGGTAGGTATCCTGTAACTGCTCGGTACGGGACCCCTCCCACCCTTCAAGTAGTTTTCCTCTACACTCCATCTTGAGGGTGGCGGATAAGCGATTCTGGGATAAATATCGCACAGTTCCCTTGTTTCTATTGGCCCGTCTCTATTTGTGGCTGCCACCTACGAAGAAATGGGACGACCTGGTTATCCCTGAAATTTACAATAACCAGGTCCCCAGCTAAGTCCTTGGGACGGGATCCTACCCATCCCACCCTTCTAACATTTAGGATGCTACCATCAATGTTAGGTGGAAGGGGTCTGTTTTTAGTTAACCAAAATGATACCTTGTTTTTAAGGTCCTGATAACCTTCAACTTTCCCGATTGTAAGCTCGGGCACTCCCGTAAGGACACATACAAAAGGTGCTGCCTCTGGAGGTAGGTTTATACAATTAATTTTTCTTTGCATGTTACCCTGATTAGTAAAAGACCCCTCAGAAAACGTAGCTATGTTGATTTGCCCTGCTCTAGGAGCAGAACTCAGTACTTTTGGTGATTCTTTGGGTACTTCCTTGGCTTTTGAAGCTAATAATCTGGTAGCGACAGGACAATGTTGGGCCATTTTGCTAGGCATATTGGATGCAGCTAAGTTCCTAGTTTGCTTGTGCCCAGACATTCTATTTGTAAGCATGTTTGCCTTGATGGATTCTTCTATCGTCGTGACCTTTTCCCCTATTCTATCCATCCTTACTATCAGCGGGGATATTATTGTTTTAACCAATTCTTCAAGCTGGGCCAGTAGTTTGGATGGTAAAATAAATAGAGAAGTCTCCAATGTTGGACATGCCTTGGATATTTCTGGGGTGGTGGTAATGGCCAGTGGGGGACTTGCACTTATTTTCTGTTCTTTCGCTAGCCTCCCTGTGTCTTCCGCACCTTTGCGCTTTCTGTTGGCAAGAGGGACCTGAGGGAGTACTATCGGTTGATTGTTAACTTTGTCTATTATTGGGAGGTGGGTTTCCTTTTTTTTTTTAACTTATCTTTATTCCGATTTTTATAACAATTAATTTATTTATAACCCTTGGTTCCCACCCCCCGCCCCCAATCAGGACAGGTGACTCAATTCCTATTCACCTAGAGATATACATCACATATATACAAATTCATAAACCGGGATAAGGGAAAACAGAGAAAGAAAAAGAAACACATATTAAGATCAATATTCAATGCATTCTTGGTCGAACAATTCTTTCTATACTGGGGTTTCCAGAGGACTTATATTTAATTGAGGTGATGCACTGAGCTGGGGGCTTCTATTCTCCATGGGGCTTGCGGGAGCACCAAAATACTCCTTTTCCTGTTCTATTGAGGTATACCTGCTGTTACAGATTTCATTTAGTTCCCTCATTAAGGAGGAGATAGCTAAGTCTGTAGGCACCGTGGGAGATCGTATACTAAGTGACATTTCTATGGCAAGACTGTGTTCTACTCTCTCTAATGCCGATGATACCCTGGTTAGATAGTGGTCCAAAGTACCCTTAATTGAACCGTTCTGAGACAAAGTTTGTTTGGCGGCCCCTTTAGAAGACATGGTGCAACTAGCTATTATGCAATACCCCTAAAATAGTAAAGTGGGTATCTTGATTACCAGTATTTAGTCCCTTTGAAGAAACAAAACCAAAAATTCGTAGGTAGTCTCTAGGGGCGTATACCTTGGATCGTGTCCTTTGTCCCGCCAAAAAAACCAAGAGAGGTTGCCCGACCCGACCTCCTCTGGCCTCTGATGGCCGCAGATGGCCCGCCCTCTGCCCGGGCTCAGCCTGGCGTCGCCCGCGCGCGTCCCGCGGGAAGGGAGGCGTTCCGCTCTTTGTTTGCGCCTCCGGGTGCTGCCTATGACGTCCCAGGTGCACCTCTGCCACTGGGGCACCTGGGAAATGAAGTTTCTGGTGGCCGTTCCCCTCACGGCGCTTGGCGGACTGGTGTAGGAGTGATGGGCAGGTACGGGGCTTTGCCGTTGCCGTCATGGCGCTGTCTCGGCCTGCTGCTCGGATCCCAACACACGCCCCCACAGAGCGCTCGGCGCTCCGGTCTTTGTTTGCGCCTCTGGGTGCTGCCTATGACGTCCCAGGTGTGCCTCTGCCACTGGGGCACCTGGGAAATGAAGTTTCCGCTGGCCGTTCCCCTCACGGCGCTTGGCGGACTGGTGCAGGAGTGATGGGCAGGTACGGGGCTATGCCATTGCCGTCACGGCGCTGTCTATGCCTGCTGCTCGGATCCCAACAAATGCCCCCACAGAGCGATCGGCACTCCGCTCTTAGTTTGCGCCACCGGGTGCTGCCTATGACTTTCCAGATGCGCCTCTGCCACTGGGGCACCTGGGAAATGAAGTTTCCGCTGGCCGTTCCCCTCACGGCGCTCGGCGGACTGGTGCAGGAGTGATGGGCAGGTACGGGGCTATGCCGTTGCCGTCACGGCGCCATTTCTGCCTGCTTCTCGGATCCCAACAAACGCCCCCACAGAGCGCTCGGCGCTCCGCTCTTTGTTTGCACCTCCGGGTGCTGCCTATGACGTCCCAGGTGCGCCTCTGCCTCTGGGGCACCTGGAAAATGAAGTTTCCGCTGGCTGTTCCCCTCACGGCGCTCGGCGGACTGGTGCAGGAGTGATGGGCAGGTACGGGGCTATGCCGTTGCCGTCACGGTGCTCTCTCTGCCTGCTGCTCGGATCCCAACAAACGCCCCCTAATAAATTTGGAAAATATTGTACATAAATATCTATTGATCCTCGTTCTGCTTACCTCTCTCAAGTACTTCTCTTTATTTTGACCCTTGCCAAGCATGTCTCTGCTCTGGGCTCTCTCAAAGGGTACCTTTCAGCCCTGTCTGCCTTCTTGAGGCTGCCAGACCAACCCTCTTTATTTAAATCCCCTATTGTAAATAGATTTCTTAAGGAGCTTGTACATATGTTTCCACCTGCCCCTTTCATCATGCCTCAGTGGGACCTTAATTTTCTTCTCACCTTCTTGATGTGTGCTACGTTCAAACCTTTATACACCTGGCCCCTCCTCACCATCAAAACAGCCTTTCTAGTGGCAATAACTTTTGCCAGGAGGGTGAGCAGATTGCAGGCTCTGTCATCCAAGCCTCCTTTCCTGACCATCTTCCCTGATAAGTTGGTGCTTCTTAATGAAAGTGGCAACACCATTCCACGAGGGTCCACTTTCTACTCTTCTCCACTCCCCTCCAAAGAAGAGGAGCAACTCCACCGTCTGGACCCAAAAAGAGCGTTGTCATTCTACATGGACCACACTAAAGAGTTCTGGGTGGATGACCTCTTCGTGAGGTACGTTGGATCAAAGAAAGGTTATGTTTTGCATTAGAGGACTATCTCACGATGGCTCATCCTCTGCATCCAAATTTGCTAACACTAATGCCTGGACAGTCCAGTCCAAAGGGACAGCCTTTTTGGACGCTGGGGTTTGCAGGACTTCCTTGTCTAAACTTGTCCGCAGTCCCTCCTCTGGGGATGGTATTGCTTGGGTATCTAGTGAAAGATAACGAATGAGACTAGATGTCTCTATCAGGTGGACAAGTTACATTCCTTGGGTAACGCCTTATCTATAGAGACATGATCTGTCCGCAGGTTCCTTACTGACCCACCCATCCTCCCCACACTGCGAACATGTTTTTAGAGTCAGGGCTGACTCCCTTTCAGGGCTCTAGGTATTCGGAAACACACCAATGTCGGTGTACTTCATGGCTCTGCGCTTCTGGCATGGTAAGTAACAGACTTCAGCGCGCCAAGGTGCTGCCTATATAAGTGACGTGGACGTCCCAATGGCAAAAACAAAGCTGAGAATGTCATGCGGAGCCGACCGACGCCATCTACCAGCATGGGTGTAGCTCAGGAAAAACAATTCCGGATCCAGTCTGATTCCTGGGAAACTCAAATGCTAGGAATCTGAAACTAGACCATGTCTCTATCAGATAAGGCTTTACTGAAGGTAAGTAACTTGTCCGTCACACGTGAGTTGGGGCGACCATCTGAGAGAGATGGAGATCAGAGGACTTTGTTCTTTGGGGGTGTTTCAGCTCCTCATCCGTTTGTTGGAACTGAGGCTGATCCATTTGGCATTGATGCCTTCCTCCTTTCAATCCAGTCCAAGGCTAGATCAGGTGTTCATGCACAACAAAACTACCATATTGTACCGCAAAAAACTGGAAGGGGTGGGGTCGTGGGCCCTATGCCAGGAGGCCCCTCTGGACATGGCTGGAACATCAGGACATCTCCCTGGTTGCACATTATGTAGTGGGCTCTCAGAATGCCAGGACGGGCGGTCTCAGCCGTCAGGAGTGTTAGTGAACTTCAGGGTGTTTCTGTGCATTCTCCATACACCAACTTCTTCCCAGACAAACCGGTTCTTCACATCTGTGCTTCTTACCTGCCAAAGCTGGTGACGTCTTTCCACATCAGCCAGATCATCACCGTTCTGACCTTCTTGCTCCACCTCACCCTTCTAAAGAAGAGGAGAGATTCCATTGCCTGGAGCCAAAAAGAGCGCTATCACTCAACATTGATCGCACAGAAGAACACCTGGTGGACGATTAACTTTTTGTTGGGTCCACTGAAGCAAATAAAGGCAAATGTGTGCCGACACAGACCATCTTTAGATAGATCGTGCTCTACATCAGAATTTGCTACACACTGGCCAAGAAAAAATCTGTGAAGGCTTGCAGGTTCATACCACTAGATCGAAGGCTTGTGACCACTGCGTTAGCTTGCGTAGTCCCCATCTTGGATATTTGTCAGGCTGCTACATGGTCATCTCTACATACGTTTACCATACATTACTGTCTTGACCGGCAGATCCGTCTTGGATTTCTTGATCTAGTCTGTTCACTGACCTTCTTCCTGGGAGCTATTGCTTGGGTATCTATTCTAAGATTAGAAATCTGGGGCTAGAAGTCTCTATCAAATGAACAAGTTACTTTTCATTAGTAACACCTTATCTGGTAGACAGTCTATCTAACCGTAGGTTCTTTACAGACACTCCCATCGTCCCCGCTTCTGAGAACTGATTCTGTCTGTTTGGAAGGCCCTTATAGGTCCTTGGTCTCTGCACACTGGTTCATCAGCTTTATTACATGGTTCTGTGCTTATGGTGCAGAAATGTCACAAAAAATCTGATGTCATAGCGCTGGGGTGGCACCTATATTGACTCAGTCTGCTGGTGGCACCAATGAGGAGCCAGCCAACGTCACTCAAAAGCGGGCGGAGGTACTGCTGGAAACATGTTGGATCCAGTCTGACGCCTATTCTAAGGTAAATAATATGGGGCTAGATAGTCTCCACCAGATAAGGCGTTACCGAAGGTAAGTAACTTGTTCATTAAAAACATTCACTGGCCGTCGCAAATTTACATCTGCTGTACACAATTGATATCAGTGAATGGCACATAATGCCTATTGTGATCATGGGATTTATGTGATGGTGCTAAAGTTTATGGCTAATTTGTAAGGTTTTTATAATTACGTTCTGTTTGTTTTTATTTATCAGGTGCAGTTTTCCTGGGTGTTTTTTGCAGGGGCTATTCCAGTATTTCTTTCTTTCTTTATTGTAACTCTTTTGTGCCACTATAACAACTGGGATCCAGTGATGATTGGAATCAGGAGGATATTTGCTTTTATATGTAGAAAACATCGAATTCAGAGGTAGGATAATTTTTTCTTAAATATATCAATGAAATGAACCAGCCCACATTTTGTACCCCGCCTATGTGAATTGACTATGCATGTGGCATGATGATGCTAATGGCTTCTTTTTTACTATTCATCCTTCAGTTTAGTCATACTTAATAAGGCAAGGTAGTTAATTGGATTTATTTATTAGCTGAAGACATCTGAGTTAGATGTAGGCCACAGGCTAGAAAGTTAGTAGTTGCAGACACCCCTTCATACTTCTGTGATTGCAAAATAAGTATCACTGAATTAATTAATAGTAATTTTAATATATTTTAACTTCTTCAGATTTCCTTGGTATCACGCTGGATTTGGAAAATGTTTGTTCGCTGTGAGAAAGTGAATTATTAATTGAGGTGGATGTTAGTCCACCACAAGTAATAAAGACATTAACTTGTTAGGTCCAGTCAAAGGTTAGTAAGTTCAACCTCCGGTCAACCCCTGGGCGATATGGCACAGAGCATACGGGCTTAACTTAGAGAAAATGTGCAAAGCATTTAGGAGTACCAAAAACAGCTAAAATGGAAAAAACACAACACAGTAAAAATCCCACTCCAATTTTGAAAAATAGAGTAAGTGTAGTTAACACCTGCTATTACAGCCAATCCCACTCATCTGTGTCGCAACCTACAGACTGAGATGGGAAAAACCTCTGTTTTCCTTCAAAAGGGCAAGAAGCCTGAAGGTTTGTCTAATGTGTACCCGCCCCCCAACAAAAGTTCGGATTCAAGAACCACAGTTCTCAACACCTGGGGATTACCCAATGTCGTTGGACATTACACGTGTCAGAATTGAAGCGCATGTCACCTGACCTCCACCACAAAAACGTTGAATCTGGATCACACAAACTGCACCTCCACAAACATAGTATACTTGCAATAACTTGCCCACTATGTAGTGATGATAACAAGAAAAATAAAGGTGCGTATTTGTCATCATCGCGGCAACATCCAATACAAATGGAACACCACAAAAATGGCAGACCATTTCCTCAGAGAAGGTCACACGACCAATGATGTAAAATGGGTCATTATAGAACAGCTAGAGTAACAACAGTAACATAGGGAGGCTGCTCTTTGAAAAGGAACAGCACTTGATATACCGGTTATCGACACACAAAACCGCGTTGAATTATAACATTTGTTGAAATACTGTATAGCCATAACTTGGCCCTGTGATCAATTCTAGTCGTAAACATAATCTACTACCACAATTGTTAGAGCGTACTCACAAAATAAAGATACTTTATAACAACTTAGAATACACACTGCCCTTTTATTAAAATGTAGGACTTGCAAGCAAAATCAGGCAGCATCTCCGTTTTGAAGTATGCTCCAGTGTAACATAAATGTAAGATGTGGCTCATTTAGGTCACACCGACCGTGGAGAAGACTAATTCCAAAGCTTTACAAAATGCGGAGTACGTAGTACTTACCCATATTTAACCACACCGTTGTCCCCACAGGGATAATTAATTATAGCAATAGTGAATTCTTTATTTAATTTTTAGCTCCTTATAACTTGAGAACAGCGCTGAAAAATATGAGTAGCTGAGGTACAATTCTTGTTACCCTTCTCTTGTGCCAGTTAAAATAACACTACCATGTTTAGGCGAGACAGTCACAGTGCCCCTATAATGATTCATTCCCTTTGGGGATTTGATTTAGCATTAACCAAGAACAGCCACTTTCATAGACACTAGTCTCTGGACGCCAATACATTCCCTTTTGAAGGTGCGTTGGAGCGAAACTCCCAAGTGCACGTGCTGCGCAACCGGCAGCATTCCTCCCTATTGCCGACTAACAGTATTTAGTCATGCACTGCTATGGGGCAAGTGAGATACGGAGCTCAGGTGGACCGCAGCAGGTATAGAGTGGGCGATTATCCTTAACGAAGTTAAGTAAGGGTGAGGCAAGCAAGAAACCACTTTGACACCCTAAGGGTCTAGGGCTATGGCGGCTCTGTTTGTGACCCCTACAATGTGTTACTGTAGGGCTCAACCCCTCAGAGCTTCCATGTTGTGAGTGAATACTTCACAACAAGTATGTTTTTAATTCTCAGTGCACCTAGGAGAGCAGGAGAAATCATTTTTTTTTTTACATCACTAGTTACTCATTTGTGAGTTGTCACTGTAAGCGTGAACACTTCACGTGTAGCAAGCTTAAATACACCACGCTGGGGGGGCGTGGCTAGCAGCCAACGATGGCGGCCGCAGCTTAGGGAGGCTCCCGCGGCAAGGCGGCTTCCCACACAAATCCGTAATACTTATCTGATAAATTTCATTACCAGTCAGGGCGGACTGGGTCAGGAGTCCGTGTGGCGCCCACCGGAGCAATTTGAAGACAGCGGCGGCCCGACAACTGCCTGAAAGTCGAGGAGAGAAGAGCGGCCTGCTGTCCTCCTCGCAACAGCGACGTAGTGTGCAGAACGAATCCGACCGGAAGCGGATTCCTGGCGGGTGCTGCCGGCCGGAAGTGCCGGTCCTCCGGCTGAGCGGTGGGAAGACAGTCAAAGAGCCTCCATGGGCGGCAGAGGATCGGGCGGCGACCCGAAATAATGAGCGCTGCAGGAGAAAGAACACGGAACGCATTGTAGAGGACGCCGCGGACCGGAAGGGCGGAACCGCCCTCTTGGGCGGCGGACTCGCATTGTGGGCGAAGACCCCAAGAAACAGAAGCGGGACCCATGGTGAAGACACGCCTGGCTTAATACGATCGGGGGTAACCCCGGGTGAGTGAGAGACGACCCGCGTTTTCCACGTGACCATTTGGGGGTGCACTATCTGGGGGACGCGGTGCAGACCGTTCTGAGAGCCTGTGAGGAATCGGGCCCCCTCACACCCCCCCTCTAACTGCTGGGACACTAGCGACGCTAGGCAGCGTGGAGATCGAGAGCCTGGAATCTAGTGAAGGGGTTCCATATCAGTGACGCGCGGACGCGCTGCGCAAAGGAACAGCAACATATGCCCCGGCCACCGCACTGTTTGCTCTTGCAGGCTCAGTCGACCGGCTGAGCCGCAACGCTGCTCGGGAGTACTAGAGAAGAGTGCGGATTGCTCTACACCTGGGAAGAGGCGGGGGGAAACCCCATTTGTTCATTACCTACACGGGCGCTGCCCGAGCCTGCATTTTCAACAACAATAGACCCAGAGGACGAGGGCTCATCAGACGAGGCCAGTATCACACACTGCGGAGTGGCTGTCGCGACTACCACGCAGACATTAACCAGAAGGCACGTGGGAAACACTCCTCTTGCACAGGTACGGCGCCTCTGTGGGGGCATAGAACGCTCTTCGGTGGTGCAACATGGCGAACAGAGGCCCCAGACACAACTCCACACAGGCCAAGCTCGACAAATTCGCCTATGAGAAGCAGACTCCCCCCAAGAACAGCGCAAGCCCACGGGGAAAACGATGGAACCCGAGGGGGCGAAGAAGGCTACATTGGAGGATGTTCTGGCGGCGTTGGCTCAGGTACAGGCGACAGTGGGGGCTGCGGCGACTGAGGTTACTTTGATACGAGCGGACCTCCAGAAGATGAATGAGAGAGTCAAACAAGTTGAGGTGGTGACCAAATCCTTAGTCGAGGATGTGTCGGAACTACAAATTGAAATGGGCAAACTGCAAGCAGACAACAAAATACTCAGAGAAAAACTTGACGATCAGGAAGGGCCCTCTCGGCGAAACAACGTCCAAATTTTAGGTGTACCGGAATCTGAAGATACGGGAGCGATGGACCTCTACAAGGAGGATATGATCAAAACTCGGCTCCAGCCTAAAGGCCTCTAACATTTCTTTTCTGTGGAAAGGGCCCACAGGGTGCCAGGGGGAAAGCCAAAGACAGGGGGACCGCCGAGGCCAATACTGGCAAGACTATTTAACTTCAGGGACCGGGACGCCATATTACAAGCGGCAAGAGTGGCACCAGCCATTTAAATCCAGAACTCGAGGGTGTCCTTTTTCCCAGACTATACGGCGGAGGTTTCAAGGAGAAGGAGAACGTTTCTTGAGGTGAAAAAGACATTAAGAGAAAAAGAATTGCCTTACTCGATGCTCTTCCCAGCCCGGCTCCGAGTGGTAGCAGATAAAAAGGTCTGGTTCTTCGACTCCCCAGATGCGGCCAGGGATTGGCTCGAGGGTTGGCGCACTACGGACCAGCCGCAGAGAACTCATATATCCAACCATGGGCACAGAGAAGATAGCCGGACAGGATCGCAAACATCAGGCAGAGGAGGAGCGGGAGGATCCCCGACTCAGGGATTCGCGGGGGCCGATGGAGAAGAATGAACTGGAACATAAGAGAATATAATAGTCGCTGTCTTTGTTCATGGACATACTGTTTTACAGTTGCAGATGGACGCTGGCCTGGTTAGCCCCGGATGTAAGCAGGGATGCCGCCTGCTCGGGGAGACGCTCTCCCCCCTACACGCAAGTACTCTGGTTGTGGGATGGGTTAAGCACTCTGCTCAGTTGGGGAGGCGGGCAGTTGGAAGTCCGTTAAGCAGGGGTGCAGGGAGGTGGGGGGTTGTTTTGACACAGTTCGGAATACACATGTAAGGTCAAAGAATACCGTTATGCATACAGGCGGTTCGGCAAAGGTTGGGTATATGCAACACTGGTCTAGCTCTTCCATGAGGACCCTAAGCAATTTATTGAACAGGTATAAAGCCGGCACCCATGAAACGCATTATATCAGACATACCACGGACCTCATAATTACAAATGGTTGATGACCCAGCACCCAGAGCGGTAAGAGTAGACACAGAGTCACAGGGCTTGTCCCTACGCTTGCTGGCTTGGAATGTGAGAGGACTGGGTGATAAGGTAAAACGCGGACTGGTACTGACCGCTCTGAAAAGGCAGAAACCCACTATAGCACTACTACAGGAGACACATTTGACGGGGGGCAACCAAAGCCATGGATAGGAGGGGTTACAAGATGGTAGTCCACTCGGACTTCACGGCGGGGTCCAGGGGGACTGGTATCCTGATTCAGAAATCCTCACAGTTCATTACACTACAAACTAAGACTGACGATCAGGGTTGCTTCGCGGCACTGCATGGGCAATGGGAGGGAAGGCTCCTTAACTTGGCTTCTGTCTATATCCCACCAGCACTTCACTCGGTGCAGCTCCCGAAACTGGCAGACTTTATACTGACTCAGTCAGTCAGTCAATCACTTTTATTCGATTTTTGAAAATCATAAAAAGACACAGGATACAGTTCATAAAATACACAAAGTATAAAAAGACAATATTAAAAATATGTACATAATGTGTTTACATAATGAATCATAAATCATATCATCAAGGAGAATATTTTTAAAGTGACATGTGCATAAACAATATATACAATCCAAATGTTTAAAAAGACTATTAAAACATCATGATATCTGATATCTGTTATCTGTTATAGATACACTTAAGGTATTTCGTTTATAACTAATCCATTGTTACCTTTACTGCGCATTTTGTTGATACGTACTCCTGCTACTAAAAAGTTAGCAACATGAAAAGGGATTTGTGCATTGTGCAAAAGTTGCAGACTTTATACTGACTCTTCCAGAGGGGGATGTTATTCTTGAGGGGGACTTCAACGCCATTTTAGATACACAACTTGATAGGTTCCAAACGCCTGTTCCCACGGGGGGCCCCCCGCCTTCAACGTTTTTTGACAGCCATGGGCTTCATCGACGCATGGAGATACACCCACCCCAAGGCTAAACAATACACCTTCCACTTCACAGTACACGGCAGTATGTCACGAATTGACCACTTCCTGGTCCTGGGCAATGGTATCCAACATATAGACACTGTAGAAATTCACCCTCTGGGAATCTCGGACCACTCCCCACTTACTCTTACGATCTCCACTCAGGAGAAGTCACGCAAACGCATCTACCCCATACACGCTGCATATCTTAAGATACCCCAAGTTCGCAAGGCTCTTAAAAAAGTGACAACACAGTATTTCAACGAGAATGTAAACCCAGTACGCTCCTCAGAGGTCGTGTGGGAGGCGTATAAGACGTTTTTCAGGGGGCAAGCCATAAATTCAATCACGGGCTACAAAAGAGAACAAGCTCAGGAACTAGCTAAATTGGAATTAACGTTGCAGGAATTGACGACGGCACACGAACAACACCCCACTCCGGACACATTACACGCACTTAACCTTCAACAGCAGCTTTACACGGACCACCTACGTTTTCAGGTTAAGGGGCAAATGACTGACACACAGAACAGGATTTATGAGGTGGGAGACAAGGCAGGAAGGATGCTGGCATGGCTTGACAGGAGAGGGGGAAACTCTAGAGGTATCCAACAAGTGAGGGACGATCTGGGGATGATGCACACTAACCCAGAACAAATAGTTGAGAAGCTCGCGGCCCACTTCGAGGGGGTCTACACCCCGGAGCGCATGGTAACACCCGAGATGGCCAGGGAAGCACTAGAACAGATAGATGTCCGGACGCTTTCTTCGGAGGTGGCCACTGAGTTAGATGCGGACATAACTGCTGAAGAAATCCAAATGGCAATTAATGCGTTGAATCCGGGTAAGGCGCTGGGACCGAACGGCATACCTATAGAATGGTATCAAGCGGCGCCCGAGAGCCTCAGCAAACATCTCCTAGCGATGTTTAAGGAATGTTTGGAGAAAGGCTCCCTTCCACCAGATCAGAGATTGGCAACTATAGTAGCCATTCCCAAGCCAGGGAAGCCACCTGGAGATTGCTCCTCATATTGCCCCATCTCGCTGCTTATTGCAGAAGCTAAAATCCTCGCCAAACTCTTGGCGACCAGAATTTTGCCTCATCTGCCGTCCCTCATCCACCCGGACCAGTCCGGATTTATGCCACATAGAAATACGGCATTGAATCTGCGCAGACTGCATGGAGTGCTGGCTCGAGCAGATTCGATCGCAACACAAGCAGTGATATTGACCCTTGATGCCAAAATGGCATTTGACCTTGTAGAATGGAACTACTTGTTTGAGGCTCTGTCACGTTTTTGGATTCGGCCCCCGGTTCACCGCATGGATAAGACTGTTATACGCTGACCCGATTGCACAGGTAGTGGCAAACGGCCATATTTCGCGAACGTTCCCACTGGGGAGGGGCACACGTCAAGGATGCCCCCTCTCGCCGTTGCTATTTGCGATCTCATTGGAACCCCTAGCCACTCTAATAAGGACCTCACCGCTCCTGACGGGCATACGCTGGGCGGAGGGCTGGGAGGACCGGCTTTCACTCTATGCAGACGATATGCTGGTATATCTAACAGACCCAGAACGCGGGGTGCCGGCTCTATTGCATATCTGTGATAGTCATGGCAGGATATCAGGGTATACGCTGAACTGGAGCAAATCGGAACTATATGTACTGAAGGGACCGGTCCCGACACTGAGTGCAGAATGCGTTCTGAAGATAGCAGGCTCGTCATTTAAATACTTGGGTATCCAGGTTACTAGGGACCCCTCGGAGTTTATGGACAAAAATCTAGGGCCCCACTTGGAAAGGCTCAAGCAGGACGTTAAGTTTTGGTCGGGGCTGCCTTTAACGCTACTGGGAAGGGCGGCACTGTATAAAATGATGGCCTTGCCCTGAATTTTGTACATACTTGAAAACACGCCATATCCGGTGGCTCCGAGATTTTATCAGAAAATGGCGGCAATGGTATCCAATCTTCTATGGGGGAACCTCCCTGCGCGCATCGCACAACCCAAATTACATAGGGGATGGTACGATGGCGGGATCGCGTTGCCTAATATAAAATTGTATTATTGGGTGGCGCACCTGAAACTCATTAACCATTGGATACACACCCCACAAAACGAGCCAGCGTTTCAGGCAGACAGGGCACAGTTGGGCACAAATAGTTTTTTGGCTCCGTTATATGACCAACGCAAAATGCGCAAATTGGTGGGGCCCACCAGACTAACTGTGGCACTGTGGCATACAGCGACAGCAGCACTGGGATGGAAGGGGAGAATAACCAAGTTTACCCCACTATGGGACTCTCGAGCCTTAGGCAACTTGAGAAACAGCAGAGGGTTCTCACACTGGGATACTATAGGTATATCTACAGTGGGGGATCTCTGGGAGAGGGGAGGTGTGGTACCTTTCAGTAGATTGAGGGAACTATACGATCTGGGTGAGCGGGAATTATATAGATATATTCAGATACAACATGCGTTGCTCACTGCTCTACCCCCGGACACAGATCTGCCAGAATCGTCCCCATTGGAAGACTGCATTCTCACTGATTTTATGATAGAACGCGCGACATCACTCACGTACCGTAAACTACTTAACAACTTGCCGGACCCACTGACACCTTTGAAGGAGAAATGGGAGGGAAACACTAGTGAAATGGACGAACATGAATGGAATGAGGCGATAGCCTGACCTAAGGAAGTAGGCATCTCCGCACGACTGAGACTTGTTCAACTAAAAGTGTTACATAGGGTGTACTACACGAGGACTATGTTACACCGCATCCACAGAACACAACACCCTTATTGCCTTTGTGGGTGCGGGGAGGAGGGCACGTTTTTTCACACCATATGGGACTGCCCCCGGGTCCAGGAGTTTTGGAGACAAATACTGCGAACAATATCACAGACATTGGAGATCTCACTGTTAACTGAACCAAAGAGGTGCCTCCTAAATGTATGGGAACCTACTGATCTATCCAGGTATGGTCAACTTTGGGCCACAGTGGGCTTAATAGGGGCGAAACGTGACATCGCACAGCGATGGGGAGCGGCAGAAGTGCCAACAAAGACGCAATGGTGCCTGAACATAGATAGGGTGATGGTAACGGAAAGGGCGGTGTACTCTAACCGAGCCTGTCCGGGGAAATGGAACAAAATCTGGACCAAGTGGAACGTGTACAGAGGGGAGATATGTGATCCCTTGCCGGAAGATGACCTGGATGTGTCGGATGGGGAGGGGGAGGAGGAATGATAGTTCTCACAGAGTATGATGGGAAGGGAAGCCATAGACCATGGGTTCACCAGATTTTACAGGATAGTATAGTGGGATGAATGGGGGAGGCTACTAGGGAATAGAGTTCAACTAAGCCGATGTACTCACATCAACACGCAATTCAGGCAGTATTAGAGGGAACGGGTGGAGCTCTAATGGGGGAACATTCCACGACTCAGCTAAACACGACCGATACCAAAAAATACATGACCACAATGTGATTCCTTGAGTTTCTTTGTTTTGTTGCTGTTTTTGTAAAAATAGAAAATCAAGAACCAGTACTAACTGATATTAGAATGACTGCAAAGTACCTTTTCATCGGTGCAGTTACAATGATGTTTAAAATGATCGCCATTCTGAAAATAATTCAATGCTACTGTATGATGTTACAATATCGCTATAGCGGCCAGCCCATTGGGTTGTGGGCCTTCAGCTGTGTAAATTTAAAGGTGCAATAAAGGTTTTTGAACAAAAAAAAAATACACCACGCTGACAATGCAACACGTATACGTGATGCATGCTCAATTACATCGGGCTGCTAATGTAACACGTACATTGATATGATGCAGGAAGACACTTTCTAGCTGTAAAAAACAACTTACAGCATGGAAATCAATGTGGTTGACTGATTGTAGAATGAACTGTGATTTTCTTCGAGGGTATACTGCGGTTCCAGCAGGCCTGGGGCACAGTACATAGCGGAAGTGCATTGCAAGCTCCCTCAACACATTTTTTACCATATAACCATGGTGTTTTTCTCATTTTATATTCACCATAGAAACTCAAGGGGAGGTATACAGAGAATTGGGAGTTACGAGCTGTCATAACTGCACCGTATGCCTTAGCATTAATGTGGCACTGGTCCTAAAGAAAGCCATAATGACACAGGGGGCATAGAAATGAAATGGCTGAAACATGTAGACCTAGGCTGCCAAAGATAATTTCTGTCTCGAAGTACATCCACCACTGTTTTTAAAATGTGCCCAAGGGCCCCATTATTAAAACAACTTTATGGGTTGGTAATCTTGAGGCAATTTTAAATCACCTTTTCTTCACTTGAGGATCAATAACAAAACCTGCTCTGCTGTAAGCAGGCCTCGCAGCACACCCGGATGCATTACGTGCCTCGGGTGGGAACACATGATGAAGCATGTCACTGACTAGGTTAGTGGGTGAGGGTTCGCTTTTAAAACCTATGATTTTTCTTACACAGTTGTGTGAAGGACATCTGAAATGGGTAACAGATTATAGTAGCATGCTCTTTTTTCGTTGTTTGTTGCATTAGCAAACTGACAACATTTCAACAATAAAGGGAACTGGAGATATGACTTTTTAATGATGTAAGGAAAAATAACGCCCAAAAGTGCCAATTGTTGTCAATGGTCATAATAGACTGGGACCTAGGTGCATTTTCAGTACGACAGTGATGGAGTGCTAACCTGGTTCGACCCGGTCAGAGGTTTTACCTTGAGACTAAGGACCTAATTATGAGTTCGCCCACCGAACCCGTGGCAGCGGTCCCTTCACCACCAGACTGGCTGTTCACCCACCGTATTACAACTACGGCGGTGGGACTGCCGCAACCTCCAGGGATCCCTGATTCCACAGCGATGGCGCAACAGTGTGAGGCCGTAATAGGCTGGCAGTGCCACTGCGGCACCACCCAGCATATTACAAGTTTCCTCACTGCAACCTTTTTCACAGCGATAAGCCCACCATAAAATGGGTGGCGGTGAGGAAACTAAGGGGGGGCCTAAAGGGCCCCCTGTTGCCTCTGTGCACAGGTGTGCATGCAGGGGACCACTTGTTGTGCCCCCCTGTATTGTTGCACCCCCTGTTCCTGCCCGGACAGAAATGCACAAAATTGTGCATTTCTGTCTGTGCAGGAATGGGCTCTGGCGCTCCTAAGGTGGTGCCTTTATAAGGACCTCCTGTGAGCCTTAGAAAAGCACCGCTGTGGGACGTCTGCCGCAGGACAGGCAGCCAGGATTACAACTCATATTCCGGAGGGTGGACTGACCACGGGTTTGATGGTCATGAAGTGAGGTGCTGGCGTGGCGGCGTGCTGCAGGACTGCCAGACCTGTAGGCAGGCCCTCAGTCTCTTTTTTGGAATTCAAACTCTTTCAACTGGGCAAGGCAGCAGACTGTATCCTAGGAAGTCCTCACAAAGGTTGGATGAGGTCCTTCTGAAGCCTTTGGGTTTTGATGGAAAAGCGCTCAGTTGGAGAAATTCAAATTTTGAAACCCAGGAAGCGCTCTTGCTGGCTGATTTGGCTCTTTCACCCGTCAAGATTTTTACCTGTGGACTTAGTCTCTTTCTTGGAGCCCAGAATCCTCCAGTAGGACAAGACTGCAGCGGGCAATGAGATCCAAGGGTCTGGATACCTTCTTGCTGAGAGTCTGCTGAACCATATTTGCTGTTGCCGAGAAGCTTCAAGCAAGAGCCAGAATATATTTTCCTATATTCTGACCCTAGCGAGGCTTCACCTTGGGCAGGTAAGCTAGGGTGGTTTGTCTCGGCCCTCTGGAGGTCTGAAGCTTAAAAGTTTTCTAAGTTCTAGCTTTTCAGAGGTGAAAGGAGAATTCCAGTTAGACACAGCCAAGGGTCCCAGGATCTCAGGAACAGCACTTAGGGCTCAAGACTCGCTCTAGCAGAGGTCAACAGCAGGGTCCAGGTCAGCAGGGAACAAGCCTCTTACATCTTGTTATGATCCTGTAGCTACACAGGATGTCAGCCATACGACCCTTATAGTCCACATATTTGTCCTGGGTGCAAGGGATATCATATCTAGTCCTTCAGGGCTCTCCCCAGTCACAGTCCAAGTGTCGAGTCCTGCTCTGTTCAGCAAATCCAGAAAGTGTTCTGAAGAGGGTGCATTGGGATGCCACATTTATACCTGGCACTAGTTAGTGGGTGGGGGTGATTCCGGGCCCCTTCTTAATTCATGGGGTCAAATTTCCCTGGGGTTATCCTACCCACTTGCACAGCACTTCCTATTTGTTCTCCTGCAAAGAATCCTACAGTATCCCCCTCTCCTAAAATCTAAGATGGGGAACCCTTTACCCAATGTGCAGAGCCTATGTGCCCACCCAGATGTGTAGCCAGAGTAATTTCATTCTCTTCCTCTGGGATCATGTCCAACCAGTTCTGTAGGTAGCTTTCTTCCACCCAATGGATTTGGTCTTTGTCTAATTGGGAGGGCAAAAGCTGGAGATTTTTTAGGTGTCACCTGACATTTACTTGTGAAGACCTCTTTGAGGTAAATTACTTGTATAGGTACACCCTAACTGGTCTCCCTGCTAGGGGAAGGAAAAAACACCTCTTTTAACCCAAGTCATTGTTCCTGCTCTGGGGCAGTGTTCACACCTCAACTGGGCTAATCCATGTCTAATTTGCTGCTGTAGGAGGGCCAATGCAAATTAGCCTCCAGGAGCTTCAGATAGGGAAAAAGTAACTTTTTAAAAGTTACTTCTTAATATTTATTAAACATCCGACTTCACCATTGTGTTTGGCACTTAATAAATATTAAAAGAATGGTTTAATCTTTTTTTCTAGCTGGACTAAAAAGAGATAGCAGAATTAATATTTAATCTTGTTTCCCAGTGTTTCTCTATGGACCAGCCAGAGCATTTTACAGTGAACATAGCTTTTGGGTACTGGTCACTGGAAAGACATTGTAACTTTGCATTTATAGATGTCTGGCTTTTAAATTCCATGCAACCTGTCTTGTGGGCTGTGATGTCTGATTAAGGATGGCTTAACATTTGAAAGGATGTTTTTCGCCTGTCAAAAAGTATTATTTTGACTAGCTGTGCTGCAGATTTTTAATTCCAGCAGCCAAGTTACAAAGGCAGACCTGGAGTGTGGTGGCTTAGTGGACTAGTGTGTCTACTTCAGGGGCCTGTGTTCGACCTCATGGTCACAGGTTCATATCCCAGTGGGTCCACTCAGCCTTTTATCATTCTGAGGTGGATAAAATGAGTACCATTGAGTTAGGTCACAATACTTCTGTTATTCAGAGCCAAGACACCCTCGAGTGACGGGCGCTTTACAAATACACTTAGTTATGTTATTGGCTTAGTCACACTAGTAGAGAACACAGTAGTGCTGTTGCCAAGCGAACAAAGAAAACATAAGGAGATGATGGATGGAGCGCTGAAACTTTTTAGACACTCACCCTCAGTCACAGATCTGGGTTGAATCCATCAGCGTTCCTTAGCTCACTTCGGCACCCCAGTTCAGACACAGCTATATGCAAATCAGCTCCGTCCATCATCTCCTTGTGTTTGCTTTGTTTGCCCTAAGTTAGCAGGGTATGCCCAGACGTGGGTCCCTTGCTCACTTTGCCACTGGATTCACGCTAGCCTGGCTGATGAGGGCTTTTAGCCTGAAACCAGTCCCAGGATGCTTGTTTCCGGTCCAGGGTAGAAATGGCTTGGCAGTTTGGGCTGGACTGTTCCCATGAATGCACAGGGCCAAGACTGATTTGCATATAGCTGTGTCTGAACTGGGGTGGCGAAGTGAGCTACAGAATGATGATGGATTCAACCCAGACCTGTGACTGGGAGTGAGTGTCTGAAAAGATTCAGCGCTCCTTGTGTTTGCTGAATACGATGTCAATGAATACCATGATATGGGCAGACCTGACAATGGCCGTATCAGTAAATGCAAGGTGAACGTATGCCATAGCCTGTATCCACATGACCAGAACAATGCCTGTCAATGCAATGTCAATGTATACCGTAACTTGTGCCTGCACAGCAGCACTGACAACGGCAATAATGTTACCAGTGTGCGTCCTAATCCATGATTGTACGATAATGTTATTGCTGCCAATAAGAACAATGTCAATGTACATTCAGACCAAAGCAATACCTGTAAGAATGATGTCAATGTGCAAAATGACAACTGTATGCGCAATGTTGATAATGTCGATTAACAAATTATACCAGTGGCTGCCATATTATTTGTAGGAGTTCCAATTAACTCACATCATTGCTGGTCGAGTCCCCCATAAACTAAACGCAAACGCGCACCCAGGGAAAACCCTGAATGATTCCACAGATATATTGTTGCACCACAAACAAGTCCGAGGTAATTGGCCCCAATAAAAAATGTTTGCCCAAAGACTCCTTTTCCACTGGAAATACCACAAAGCTACATACCACATGTAGATAGGTACACTCAACCAATCAGCACACGACATGCACACCGCACATAGTAATTACACGCTCCTCATGCCGGACAACTGGACACATACACACTGGCCCACATTAGTTCTCCCTGAGGTCGAGAACCACCTGTGTCCTTTTCAGATGCACACATTTGATTGAGTTATGACTAAGATGCTCTTTAGGAACGTAGAGATCATTTTATTGTACCTTATGAACTGTATAAATTGCGGGACAAAATTTTGTACATCGAGAGATTTTGAGCAGAAGTTTTTCCCGGCCGCAGGGTTTAATTAAACCAACTTGTTACTGTTTTTTCAAAACACCTCTTGTCTTTTAATTTATTTAAGGTAAATTCATATCCGAGCAACAGTCGCATTTAACATTCCCTGCCATTGATCCGTTTTGTGCACCATACATGGTGGCATAAGAGGAAAGTAAAATATGCCAACTAGGAGTAATGGCCAATTTTGCCATGTTTTGGGGTCATTGCTCATGCACTTAGGCCAGGTGAGCACTGTCCTAGTACACATAGTCTGAAAACAAGCAGTATCAGTCTAAAAACATGGGGCTGATCTGCAAAAAGAAGCAATTTTTTACATACTCACTCTCCTTAAACGATGTCATTGTGACAGTTTTGTCAGTGATATCTCACTCTCGCCGTAAGCAATGTGCTGACCACCCCATGAACTGTTGACATCAGTTTCTTTGTTCCTTGCCTTCAGTGGATATACATCCAGAGCAAACAAGATTTTTTTTCAATGGGTGCCCAATTATTTTTTGTGTTGTTTCAACATTGCGAATCCTCCTAAGACCTTTGGTTTTAAGCCATGCAAAACCTACCTAAGAGATATGTATTTTACTGAGCCTCACTTATATTAGATAAGGAGCATGACCTAGAATCGTACAACCTTTGCCAGAAAACAAATCTAGTGACACTGGGGGAAGGAAAGTCTAAGCTTTTCTCATTCTAGACACTGGTTTAAAAATTAAGTCCAAATCCTAATCTTAAAAACGTATGAAGAAGTACTGTTTTCATCACAGCAGTGTAGTTCATGAACCCTTGACCACCTCTTTGGAGCAAGTTCTTGTGATTCATCCTCATTACTTAGGTGAGCATTTTTGTTTTTGGTGCTTCTGCATAACAGATCAAGGTCGTGAAAGTAACTTTGCTGAAGATCTTTGCAACTCTTCCCTTTGGGACATCGTCGGCATTGGTGACTGTGGCTACATTGCTTCCAAACGGTGACAGCAGTCTCTTAAAGTTGGTTACTTCGGCACTTCAGCTGTACGGGCTGCAGATAAATAGGCATCTGTTTTGGTGTCATTTAACTCTGGTTTCATCCACCCTTTAAGGTAGCTATTTTTAAAATTGCAAAGCATAGGACTGTGGCCCACCTAGAAGAGAGTAAATGTCCTAATATTCCAGAAGAGACGGTCAGGCCCCCGTAACTCCAGAAAGCACCAACAATGCAGTTTAAATGTTTTATTTGCCGGAGCTTGACTTGTATCCAACAATGATTAAAGAAAAAAATGTCTTCTGACCACAGCTTTTTTTTTAGGCTCGTAAAAATGCCCACTAGGTGGAGTAAGTATAGCAGGAGTTATCAAAACCCTTCTCTCCAATTTCTCCCAGAAGAGATTTGGGTACCTTTTTAAGAGGTGGCTTAGATCTCTTTTATGCTCTTGACCCAAATCTCTCCCTATTTTGTAATTCAATTTCTCAACCTTCTTCTAATTTTAAGGATCTAACAGCATTTCCAGGAGAGATGTAGTTGCCATATAAGACAACTGAGAATCCCGGCTCCATAGCTCTTCTGGTTTCAATAATTTCTTTGGGAGAATCTCATAAAAACATCTGTTCAGCTTTAATTATGGGTTACAGCTATAACAGCTGGGGGTTACTTGTTCCATTACTTGGAAGGTTACATGCCAGCTAGCCAGTAATTTGTTATTGGTGATTGACAATAAGATGAACACTTTTTCTTTCACTAAGAACTCCCTCAGCTCGATGTTCCCATCATATCTCGCCATTCATTTACTTTGAACTGTACTTAAAATTCGTGTTTCTTGTTCTCACGAGGAATCTAGAAACTGTTTGAGGCACAGAGTATACTCTAAAATATCTTTGTCTTCATTGTCCTCCTCCTTCCAATGTTCAACTGCAATTTCTAGATGACCTTGGCTGACGTCAATAATAAAATGTTCAAAAGGGGAATCGTGTTGATTGCTGGAGATTACCCTTAAATGCATTACAGGACAATTGGGAGTTTTTCCTAAACCATTCCATTCTTTTAAATACCCTTTGGCAATAATAACTTGATAGTTCCATTGTAACATTCTATGAACCCATCAGTGACATATTTGGCCTTTTAGCTTGGAAATTAGTGGAGTGCCCTGCCGCATAAGTATTTTCATGGCGAATTCCACTCTATAAATCACCAAACTCATGTCTTGTGCTACCATCGTTGTTGTCATGCTGTGTAACACAATGGCCTCTGGATTTCTGGTAAAAAAGTCTACTATAACTAATCGTTAAGGAAAGGGTTAAGGCTCCCACTAGATCCATGCCCAGGGTCCCACTAGATCCATGCACAGTCATTTAAACCAGATTTCAGTCATAGGGAGGGGGAACGGGGAGCTTCTTTGGACATTAGGAAGATCAAATAACTGATATCTGGGTTAGGCCCACATTATTTTCTAATATTCGAAAAAAAAGCTAATAACATTTCCCTAGCAGATACTTTTCGGTCTTCCCTCTAATGTAAGGCACAACCCCTGTCTGGTTGTGAGCTAGAAACAAAACATGCTGTCAAAAGGAAGGGGACTAGTAGTTGTATGGCCTTAAACTGGTAAACAACCATAAGTTGAGGCCCCTTCTTTACCAGAAAATATGCTGCTACCATACTAGCATCTAGTTTTTGTAAAGCCATTTTGATTAATTGGATCATCCTTCTGACTTGCTCTGTAGTTTCTGTGATGTTCCCATTCTGGTTCTGTTGATAGGGGACAATTATCCATGGAATTCTGACCTTTGGATACCAACACAGGGTTTCTCCTATGTTTATCCTCACTTCTTTTTCTGTTAGACGTCTTATTCCTAAAATCATCTGTAATATCTTCTGTACAAATAGGAGCTTCTCTCCACCAGTGTCAAACTTCATTCACCCGAAGCTGTTAGTTGAGTTGAGTCTTTTACTGAAAAGCAGAAGTATCAGAGCCCAGTATAACATCTTCAGGTGAAGTATGGATGACTCTTTAGCATAAGTTGACCTCCTGACCCCCAGTTCTTAACCGCATAGTTATGGTAGAATATGTTTGTTAGTCCCCATGTACACAGGTTACGTACACCTCCCTGTCTGTCTCTCGGCTCAGGAGTCAACCACTTAGAGTTAATACCTAACACTTTACAATCCAAATCTAAAACGGCCTTCAAGGAAGACCTTCCTTCTTAACTTTGCACAAGAAAATGTTTCAGAGCCACAGGCCTGCTCCGCAACAGTCTCACCGCAGCTTCGGACGTGGGACCCTCAGAGGTGGGTCACAGGGCCAGCGGGCGGGTCAGTCCACCACCTCTCCTGCAGCCACTGCCTCCAAACCTTCCTAGTCCGGTGTTTCAGGCCCACCTAACGCCAGTGGGTGGCACGATTCGCCATCACCTCCCCCACTGGCGCACCATCACTTCGGACAGGTGTGTTCTGCAGATAGTCCGATGGGGCTACGCCCTTCCCTTCGAGACTACCCCTCCGGCCCATACCACCTCAGTCCCACTGAATGTCAGGGGATCACTTGGCACTTCTTGAGCAGGAAGTTGCGGCCCTCTTGGCCAAGGGGGTCATCAAGCGCTCTCCGACGCCAGAAATAGGTTGTGGTTGTTACTCCCACTACTTCTTCGTTCCAAAGAAGGGCAAGGGCCTGCGTCCGATCTTAGACCTTTGGAACGTCAATCGCTTCCTCCGGAAGGAGAAGTTCAAGATGCTCAGGTCTTGTCTGCTCTAGATCCGCAAGACTGGATGGTAGCTTTAGACTTGCAGGACGCTTACTTTCATATTCCCGTCCTGCCTGCCCACCGGCGTTACCTGCGGTTCACAGTAGGCCACGAGCACTTTCAGTTCACAGTGCTCCCTTTTGGCCTTACCAGCACCCCTCTTTTGTTCTCGAAAGTGATGGCGATGGTCGCAGCTCATCTGTGCAGATCGGGGGTTTCAGTCTTCCCCTATCTCGATGACTGGTTGATGAAGGCGGGCTCACCCCAGGCAGTTGTCTCCCACCTCCAGACTACGGCCGATCTCCTGCATTTGCTGGGGTTCTCCATCAACGTGCCGAAGTCGCTTCTGATTCCCTCTCAGACGCTCCTTTTCATCGGGCGGTTCTGGACATGGCGCAGTTTCGGGTTTACCCTCCTGAACAGCGAGTCCAGGACATTCGGGCTATGATTCCGATCTTTCGGCCCTTGTCCTGGGTTTTGGTCAGGATTACCTTGATGCTGCTGGGCCTCATGGCCTCCTGCATCCTGCTGACCAATCATGCCAGATGGCATACGTCCAGTTCTCGGAGGGCACTGTACAAAAGTTGCAGTGGTGGCTCACGAACCAGTGTTGGGTCAGCAGCAGATCCCTCTCCCTTCCCCAACCGGAGCACACAGTGGTGATGGATGCGTCCCTCCTGGGATGGGGTGGCCACATGGGAGTGGCGGAGATCAGACACCTCTGGTCTCCGGGGGAGTCCAGGCTCCATATCAACCTTCTGGAGCTCAGGGCGTTCCTACTTGCCCTAAAAGCATTCTTCCATCTGTCAAAGGGAGAGTAGTGTAGGTGTTCACAGACAACACCACCGCCATGTGGTATTGCAACAAACAAGGCGGGGTGGGGTCGTGGACCCTATGTCAGGAGGCGCTGCGTTTCTGGACATGGCTGGAACGTCAAGGCATTTCCTTGACGGTTCAACACTTGGCAGGTTCTTTGAACACCAGGGCGGACGAACTCAGCCACAGGTGCATGATGGATCACAAATGGCATCTTCACTTGGAGGTGTCGCAAGGTCTCTTTCAACAGTGGGGAGAGCCTTGGTCAGATCTATTCGCCACCGAAGAGAATGTGCAATGTCATCACTTCTGCCTGTTGGAATTTCCAAGGCGGCACTCGCTCTGCGATGCTTTTCGTCACGAGTGGAGCTGCGGTCTGTTGTACACCTTTTCCCCTATACCACTTCTACCCAGTGTGCTGAAGACCAGGCGCGACCAGGCCCAAGTCATTCTTGTGGCCCCGGACTGGGCTCGAAGAGTTTGGTATCCCGAGGTACTCAGTATGAGAATGGATACCCCGATCCGACTGCCTCTTCGGGAGGATCTTCTGTCGCAGCAGCAGGGGGTGATCCTCCACCCGAAACTGTCTAACCTCCACCTACATTCGTGGAGATTGAGCGGCGACAGTTGATTCCTTTTGACTTGCCTCCTGAAGTCTGTGATATCATTCTGGCAGCCAGGTGTCCCTCCACTAAATCGGTATACGCCTGCAGGTGGAACAAATTTGTGGCATGGTGCACAGCAAAGGCTTTCTGCCCCTCTTTCAGAAGTTCTTTTGTTCCTTCTTTCTCTAGCCCAGCAGGGCTCTGCTCTGGGCACTATTAAGGGCTACCTTTCTGCGATTTCGGCCTTTCTCAGGGTCCCTGATCAGCCCTCTCTTTTTAAGCACCCTGTTGTAAATAGATTTCTCAAAGGCATTACTCACCTTTTCCCTCCTATTCTGTTTGTGATGCTGCAGTGGGACTTGAATCTAGTTCTTACTTATCTGATGTGCGCTCCTTTGGAGCCGCTTCACAACTGTCCTCTTGTTTATTAACTTTGAAGACTGCTTTCCTGTTTGCCATCACCTCCGCTAGGCGCGTGAGTGAGCTCCAGGCTCTTTCTTGTAAGCCTCCCTTTATGTCTGTTCATCCGGACAAGGTTGTGCTTCGCACTCGTCCTTCCTTCTTGCCAAAGGTTGTCACTGCCTTCCACATCGGGCAAACTATCACCTTGCCCACTTTCTTTCTGCCTCCACACCCTTCCAGAGAGGAAGAGAGGCTCCACCGTCTGGACCCAAAACGTGCGCTCTCCTTTTACCTGAATCGCACACAACAGTTCTGGGTGGATGACCAGCTCTTTGTTGGTTTCGTAGGCACCAAGAAAGGCCTATCTCCCGCTGGAGGACTATCTCCCGCTGGGTCGTCTTGTGTACCAAGGGTTGTTATTCTCTGGCTAAAAAGGAACCTCCGGGGTTGCGTGCCCATTCTACCAGGGCGACAGCAGCTACTACTGCACTGGGACATTGTGTCCGCCTGCAAGACATCTGTCAGGCAGCCATGTGGGCCTCGCTGCACACTTTTACTAAACATTATTGCCTTGACAGTCAAATCCGGAGAGACAACTTCATTTGCCATTCTGTTCTCCGTGACTCTCTGGTGTGATCATTGTTTGCAGACCCACCTCCAGGGTTGGTATTGATGGGTTATCTATTCTAAGGTAAGGAATCTATCAGTAACGTGTTCCTTTCAGATGAACAAGTTACTTACCTTCTGTAACGATATATCTGTAAGAAAAATTAGTTAGGGATAGATTCCTTACCGCCCCACCCATCCTCCCCGTTCTGGGAACTGATTTCTAGGGTTAAGGTCATCCCTTTCAGGGCCCTGGTTTCAATGCACCAGTGGTTAGTATCTTGCATGTCTCTGTGTTCCTGGCGTGGAAAGTCATGTACAGAACTGACGCCAGCCCGCGTGGGCGCGTCTAAGTAGCTCCAGCGCCATCATCCCGGCGACTACGACGCCAACGACTTACGCGGAGCCACACGATGACACCTACCGACACGCAGGGGTACTGCTGACGAAAACTTTCCGGATCCAGTCTGACGCCTGGGGCTAATTCTAAGGTAAGGAATCTATCACTAACTAATGTTTCTTACAGATATATTGTTACCGAAGGTAAGTAACTTGTTCTTCTCTGTGGTTCCTGCTTCTCCTCCACCACCTCAGCTGAACCTCTTTTTTCTCTTCCACGCTTGCTCTTATTAGCCGTCTTCAAATAACTTCCTCTTTGACCTTGGATGTTTCCTGGGAGCTAACCTTGTCCATATTGGCAGGTACATTGGTAGGTTTTCTCTATCTTGCCATCACAGTGACATTGAAAGTGGCCTTTCAGGGGATGCACAAATTATTTTGGTTTGGATCCTTATACTTTGGTTTTTTCCAGACCAGTGCATCAGGATTATAATGAGGGTGATGTTGTTTTTACCTAACCTGTTTCAGATACTACTTTGTTAGTTCTTACTCAATAGGCTACATACTTCTCCAGAGACTGATTTACTAGAACTCAAAGAACCTGCTAATCTTGACCAGGAACATTACTCTGCAGTTGTTAAAAGATAACAAAGGTTGCTGAGACAGGAAACATTTGTCTATATAGACGGTAGCAAAGTCTTCCCTGTTTTTGAATATCTTGCTGCAAACCTCTAACTACCCTTCCTGCTCCGAGGGCTTTGTCCAAGAAATACAAGCCTGTTCCGTCAGAATTGGTCTTTGTCCTCCCACCCATCCCTGGAATGCTTGACAGTGGAATCCATGGCAAACAATCTAAAGCATAATAACATTACAGGCAAACCAAGCAGGAAGAAAAGCACCCAAGAAGTTAAATGTATTGGACAAAATGGTATTTGCTTCAGTTTTTCAGCTTTCGCTCGATAATTTAACATGCCTATTGGCAAAATATAATCACCTTATCGTGAGGGGCTAGGAATGGAGAAGGATTGGAACATGTTGCTGGACCAGCAACCATGCCTGAGCATGACATGGAGGAACTGGGTAAGGCCAGTGGACTGGATACCCTGGATTCTAGCCTGCTTTATCCCACTACCGTGGCAGAGGGAGCTTCATGTACTATGGTGGTAAGAAGGGCAGCCGAGGTCCTGGACCTGCAGCTTCCTTCAGTGTATGTAAAGACAAACATCTTGACGGAGGTCCTGCAGCTGGGTGTCTCCTCATTGGAACCCGTCCTGCCTTTCAAAAAGGCCTTAACTGATGTCTTTCTGGGCACATGGTCCAAGCACAGCACCGGGGTTCCTGTGAATTGGATCATTGCCCGCCGGCATCGCCGTGCACAAGGCAATCTGAAATTCCTCACCAATCGTCCTACCCCCGAGATGTTGGTAGTCCAAGCCTCTTCCTCCCAAGGCAGGTTCCCTTCCGCACCCCCGGAGAGGGAATCTAAGAGGATGAATAGTTGGGTCAAGAAGATTTATTCTTCCGCTAGCCTTGTATTCCGTTCAGTCAACACTCCGTGACTCTTGGGCTGTTAGGCCCACTCTTTGTGGGAAACCGTTGCGCAGGTACTGCCACAGGTTCCGGAGGAGACCCGTGCCTTTTTCTCCCAAGTAGTATCGGATGGGCGAGTTGCAGCCAAGTTCACCACTGACTCGCTGGGCAGAGGAATGTCGTCAGTGGTGGCTATTCGACACCACGCCTGGCTGAGGACTTTAGGCTTTTCTGGGGATGCCTAGAATTTCCTTATGGACATGCCCTCTGATGGCACCTGTCTCTTCGGAGTTCAGGCAGACGTGGCCCTGGAACGCTTCTAGGACTCGCGGGCTACTGCCAAGTTCTTGGGCCTCTTGTGACCACCCTTCCCCATCTACTTTTCATCCCTTTCGTGGCCACGGCAGTAGCTTTCAGGTGTACCAGACATATCCCAGCCACAAGACCGTGCAGATTCAGCATCCTGTGCATGGCTCCTTTCGACTCCGTGGATCAGGCGGCCGGAAGTCCAATAAGTCCCTTCAGGATCGTGGGCAGCAGGTTGGTGGCAGGATCTGCCATCGCCTCCAAAACTGGCAAACCATCACATTGGACAAATGGGTTCTTCAGATAGCCCAAAAAGGCTACTCCCTACCTTTCGAGACTAACCCTCCTTCCGTGCCTCCGACTTACGACTGGCTGATGGAGGACCACCTGGCCTTGTTTCAGGAGAAAGTCAGGGCTCTCTTGGCCAAGGGAGCCATAGAGAGGGTTCCAGCGCCAGAAGTAGGCTAAGGTTGCTATCTGGTCACGTAAGCAACAAGGAGCTTCATCCTATCCTAGATCTATGAGCCCTCAACTACTTCCTCAAAAAGGAAAAGTTCAAAATGCTCATTCTGGATCAGATCTTGTCTGCCCTAGACCCTGAAAGGTAGCGTTGGACTTGCAGAATGCCTATTTTTACATTCCTGTCCTACCTGCTCATCTGTGTTAGCTGCCGTTCACAATAGGCCATGAACACTTTCAGTTCACAGTGCTCTCCATTGGCCTTACCAGCCCTACGGGTGTTAAACAAGGTGATGGCAGTGGTCGCGGCTCATCTAGGCACATCAGGGGTGATAGTCTTCCCCTATCTCGGCAACTGGCTGTTGAAGGCGGGCTCGCCCCAGGCTGTTGTTTCCCACCGCCAGACTATTGTTAAACTCCTACTTTCTCTGGGGTTCACTATCAACATGCAGAAGCCACACCTGACTCCCTCTCAGATGCTCCCTTTTATCAGAGCTGTTCTAGAAACAGTGCAGTTTCGGACCTGTCCTCCTGAGCGGCGAGTCCAGGATATTCAGGCTATGGTACTGATGTTTCTGCCTCTATCCTGGATTTCCAAGAGACTGACTGAGGATGCTGGGCCTCATAGCCTCCTACATCCTGCTAGTGACACATGCCAGATGACATATGCAGGCTTTTTAGTGGGACCTGAAGGTTCAGTGGGCGTAACATCAGGGTAATCTCTCCGATATGGCCCAGATCTCGGAGAGAACTGCACAGGACCTACAGTGGTGGCTGACCAACTGCGATTGGGTCAGAGGCAGTTCCCTCTCCCCTCCCCAACCAGATTAAACAGTAGTGACAGATGCGTCACTCCTGGGATGGGGCGGACATCTGGTAGAAGTGGAGACTCTGGTCTCCGACGGAATCTGGACTCCACATCAACTTTCTGGAGCTCAGAGCGATTTGCATGGCTTTGAAAGTTTGCTTCCTTCCTTCAAGGGAAAGCTGGTAAAAGTGTTCACGGACAACGCCACCGCCATGTGGTACTGCAACAAACAGGTAAGGGTGGGGTTGTGGACCCTTTCTCAGGAGGCCTTGCGCCTCCGGACATAGCTGGAACAGCAGGGCATTTCCCTTGTGTTTCAATACCTGGCAGGTTCCCTGAACGCCAGGGCGGACAAACTCAGCCATCGATGCCTAGCGGATCACGTATAGCGTCTCCATCCGGAGGTGGCGCAAGGTCTCTTTCAGAAGTGAGGAGAGTCTTGGCTAGATCTGTTCTCCTCCGCCGAGAACGCACATTGTCAGTTTTGTGTGCTGGGGTTTCCAAGGCAGCACTGCAAGGCAACAACTTTCATCTTAAGTGGAGTCAAGTACACTTTTCCGTCAATACCACTCCTGTCCAGAGTGCTCAAGAAGATCAGGAGTGACCGGGCCCAAGCCATTCTTGTGGCTCTGGACTGGGAAAGAGAGTATCGTATCCCGAGCTTCTCCAACTGAGCATTGACCCGCCGATCAGGCTGCCCCATCAGGAGGATCTTCTGTCACAGCACCAGGGGTAGCTCTTCCATCCGAGCCTGTCAACTCTACCCCTTCTTGTGTGGATATTGAGCAGCGGCAGTTGATAGCAATCCACCTTCCACCCAAAGTCTGCAATGTTATTTTGGCAGCCGGGCGTCCCTGAACTAAGACCGTGTATGCCTGCCGGTGGCAAAAATTTATTTGTAAAATATTGTACAGAAAGGTTCTTTCAGCCCTATTTGCCTTCTTGGGGCTGCCACACCAACCGTCCTTATTTAAATCCTCTACTGTAAATAGATGTCTTAAAGGGCTTGAAAATATGTTCCCACCTGCCCCATTCATCATGCCTCAGTGGGAGCTTAATTTGGTTCTCACCTTACTCATGTGTGCTCCATTCGAACCTCTGCAGAACTGCCCCCTCTGCCTGCTTATCATCAAAACAGCCTTTTTGGTGGCAATAACTTCTGCTAGGAGGGTGACCGAATTGCAGGCCTTGTCATCCATGCCTCCTTACCTGACCATCTTCCCTTATCGGTTGGTGCTTAGTACTAGGGCCTCTTTCTTACTGAAAGTAGTAACATCATTCCATGTGGGGCAAATATTTCTGTTAACCTTGCCCACTTTCTATGCTCCTCCACACCCTTCTAAAAAGGAGGAGCAACTTCACAGCCTGAACCCAAAAAGAGCGTGGTCATTCTCCTTGACCATACTAAAGAGTTCTGGGTGGATGACCAACACTTCAAAGAAAGGCTGTGCGGTGCAAAAGGAGACTCTCTCGATGGGTCGTCCTCTGCATCAAAATTTGCAACGCTCTGACCTCGTTCCACCAGTGCTCAGGCTGCAAACACAGCGTTGCAACATGGGGTTCTAGTCTTTGACATTTGTCTGACAGCAACGTGGGCATCACAGCACACATTCACTAAGCACTACTGCCTGGACAGTCAAGTCCGCAGGGACGGCTTTTTTTGCCGCTCTGTCCTTCAGAACTTTTTTGTCTAAACCTGTCCACAGTCCCTTCCCCGGGGATGGTATTCCTGGGGTTTCTATTCTAGGGTAAGGAATCTGCAGCTAGATGTCTCTAGCAGATAGACAAGTTACTTACCTTCCGCAACTCCTTATCTGGTAGAGACATAATCTAGCCAGATATTCCTTACCAAAGCGCTTCTACTCTCTCTCCCCACTCTGTGGACAGGTTTTCAGGGTAAGGGCTGATCCCTTTCAGGGCCCTAATTGTTCTGTGCACACCACCTTCAGTGCACTTTATGGCTCTGCGCTCCTGGCGTGGAATGTCGTGAAAAGTAACTGCCGTCAGCGCACCGATGTGGCGCTTATAAAAGTGACATAGACATCACTTGTGGCGTGACATCACGCGGAGCCGACTGACGCCCCCTACTGGGCTGTATTTAGGCCCCAGGCGCAGGCGCACTGTTGCTGTTTGCAGTTCTATAACAAAATAAAAGTGTGGCCCAGCATGAAGCAGGAGCAACATTATAAAATGGGGCAGGTCAACTATTATTTTAACTGGCAACGCTTCTGAAAGTACAGCTTCTATTTCTTAAGTAGCTTAACACCAATTGTTCTAACTTTCAACAGTGCGAGCCCTATTGCATTGTAAATTTTTGTTCTTCTGCTTTTGTAACGCGTGGTTCCTACCACAGTTCTTGTGCTGCAGAGCTTTTCTTCCTGCCTCAGAGTAGCCGGTCTCTTCTGTCTTCTTATGCTCCAGCTAGACATCGGCTGGTTCGAATCAGGGATTTTGATTTAATCAGTTTGCAGGCCATCCTCCGGGGATGTTTTTGCTTTGTTATCTAATTCAGATGTAAGGAATCTGTGGCTGGATGTCTGTGTCAGAAGAACAAGTTACTTACCTTCGGTAATGCTTTATCTGGTCGAGACAGGACCTCCCCATACGACTTAACGAACTGCCAGAGGTACAGACGGACAGAGCGGTGCCTCCTTTTTCTGAGCCATTGCCAGGTGAGGTGAGGTCTTTTCTTCGTGCAATACGGATGCTAACAGTAATCCGTCACTTGCAGAGGGCTTGTATATCCCTGAATACAGGTGAATAGGTTGTATTTGTTCCAACCTTTTCTTATTTATATTTGTTTTTCACTAATGCAGTAGCAATATCGTTGTTGTCCTGAAGAAGGCTGAGGATGAATAATTCCTCTTTGGATGAAACATGTTGACCCTTGGTTTCTATTCACAGACAGTTATTTGTTGAAAACTGTAATTAAACTGTTTTTAAGCCTGAGCTTTGAGAGATACCAATTAAAGTGTTTTTCTCTCACTGTTCAATTTTTACTCACTTTTTTCACTACTTTGCACTGCACTCATCACCCCGACACGAACCAATTGCTCCCATCCATAGGATCTATCATAGCGTGTTTTATCGCTACAATCCAAACATCATAAAAACATCCATGATCTACCCTGTCCTTCCGAAAGGGTTGCAACCCTCAGTGACAACAGCAAATTACTAGGAGGAGACCCAGATGATGAAGCATGCCACCAATGGTGAGTGATGGGAATCCGTCCTTTTTAAAGATAATTCCTTGTAGCCTGTTAAGAGGTGTATAGGTTGCGGTTTCTTTAGATCCTATGTGGCTCACACACACAGACATTTAGTGCGTTTGTATGAATAGACCCGTGGATATTGTGGTTTGTATATAGAGACAGGATCTAGCCACAATTCCTTACCTTTGAATTCTCACCAGGCGCCAGACTGGATCCGGAAAGTATTTTCAGCAGTACCTCTGGGTGTGGGTAGAGGGAGTCATGCAACTTCGTAGTGATGTCGGCCACGAGATGTAGAGTTGACTGAGTCCATATATGCCCCTTCCCAAATTGCTGCCGTCAGTCTCTTCAGTGATGCATTCTGTGTCAAAAACGCAGAGCCAATTACATAAACAGGCTAAGGAAACAGTGTGCCAATAAAGAGATATCTCTGTATCTCTCTCTGTCAATACAGACGCATCTGCAAGAAGGAGTATCCCAATATCAATCCGGGGAAATATCTCATTATCAAGCTGGATATGAAAGAGAGAAATAAATCAGTTCACAGAGCGGGCGGATTGACAAGGAATCTGCTGCTAGATATGGTCTCTACCAGATAAGGCATTACTGAAGGTAAGTAACTTGTTCTTCTGATACAGACATCTAGCCGCAGATTCCTTACTTCTGAATTAGTACCCACGTTTCTACTCCTATCAACTTCATTTCTCAATGTAGGTTCGGTGAATGTGAGGGGTTTGAAATATATAAAAGCTGCCCGTATTAGACGTTGAGTACCTTGAGGAACTTTGCTTTCTCTGAACAGTTGTATACATATTGAACACCGTGTGCAATGAGGGCTTCCCATATATTTGTGGTTGATTGTTAATGTGAACTAGGCTACCCATGAAGTGTATGGTATAGGGTCAATTTTGCACATAACACATTCTTGCTACAATTAAGGGAATTGTATCCATGATGACATTAATGATGCTTCATATTATTTTGAGCTATTTTGTACTTATTTCAGGCCTCTTAAGCCATATTAGTTTGTAGGATAATGCGTAGAAAAGAAGCTTGGATTATGTCATCAATTATGTCAATTGAGATGTCCTCAGGGAAGTTATAAACTATGTCATAGGGCATGTCATGAGTGACGTAATATATGACCTTGCCTTGCCAAAAAATACCCTGGGTGCAGACCGGGGAGCTGGCGGAGCTATGGGGGCCATGGGCTCCCTTCCACTAGCCCCGACGAGTGACCAGCCGTAGGGTCCCGAAGGTGAACACCAGGGCACCCCACTTACTAAAAAAAAAAAAGAGTTAAGCCGCTCCTGCAGGAGCGGTTGGATCTGGGGCTCTCCCTGCAATCCTTAATGAGAATATTGGAATGGGATGCCATAGGTTAATAAAACCAAATGGCTGGTCCTGTGTGACCTAAAACATTGCAGGGGGTTGTGGGGCTCCCACAGACCTCTACAAAAAAAAATTGGTTTCCAGGTGGGACGGGCACACCCAGAGTTGTTTAAAAAAATGTTATCAAAAAGAGAGTAAATGAGTGACCGCAGCCGCTTATTTATTATTCACTGATTCTTCAAAGAGCGCCCCATAATGCCCTGCGAAGGCTATTTACATATATATTTTTTGATGATGTTCCAAGAAGAGGCATTGGCACCACAATTTTTTTTTTAATGTTGGGCATGGGAGGAGGGTTACAGGGAGTTTTGCGGTCTCCTGGATCATTGAAACCATAACCTGAGGAGAACTTACCATTTGTTTAAAGCTTCCTAAACTGTAGCTTTTCCTCTATAGCGGAGAGCACAGTGCCCTTCAGCGTAACCCTATTAATTAGAAGTATGGTCATCTATGAAAACATACCGGTGCTTTAGAGTCGCAGGTAAGTAACATATTTTTTTTTTAATTATTCCCCTTACATGATGATTGCGGGTTGATGTCTAGGGATAGTTTTTATATGTTTCGATCTTTGAATTTTACACTTTCTGAAAGGACACTGCTGCATCTGTTTGATCACCAGAATCTCTAAATTGCCTGTATGCAATACTGTTCTTAAACAATCTCCTCTGCAGTCCGTTCCATTCAAATTTCTCTTTTAATATATAATTTTGAAAATGTTCTTATCTAAAGAATGCCAGAAGACAGTGAGCAGTGTGAAAGTCTCATTCCAATGCACAGTGTTTCTCAGGAGAATGGAACCAGTGGCTGATGATAGGATGTGGGTAGGTTACTTGTTTATCATTTCTCATTTTCAATTATGCTTGTGAAAAAATATGTTCTTAATTATTTGTGAACAATAACATGTTTAAATATTTCTGTTAACATATTCTTTATGTGGTAATGAATAGTCTAATTTTATTTACTGTAATTGCTTATTGAAATCCACTTTCTCTAGCCTTGCCTCTGATAGACACAGACACATTTACTGGTTTCAGTTCTCCACTCAATAGATGACCTACATCCAAGAATGACTTCAAAACATACAACTAGAACAAAAAGCTTTTTAGCTGATTGCCGCTCAGTTCATTTTGTGAGTGACCATTAATCACTTTTAAAGACTGTGTCCTGCTTACTTTTCCATGCACTTATACACATGCGCTAATCACATTTTATGGACAGTACCGGAAATGTTAAAGCTGCATAAAATATATTAAGCCGGGCATTTTTGTCAGTGGTATTCAAATGTAAATTCCTGTGTGAATCCACAATTGTTTGTGAATCCACAACCTCCTATTAGGGCAAAAGAAGTGAGAAAACTGCATACAGTAATGTATTTGAGCCGGCTTAAAATAACTGTCCCGCAAAATTCTCAGGCGTTTCATGAATTAGGTCAATCTGATGGATGCCGGAAGCCAATCAGAATGACTCCAACCATGCAGCATTATTACAATTAGTTGAAATTGCCAATGTCTTTGAACCAATCTGCCACCGGAATCTATCTCAGCAGCATAAATGACCCCAGAAAGCATTTGTGGTGCAATGAGGTCTGGGCAACCCAAGCAGTCTCCCAGTTTCGTTATGCAAGTGAATTAAAACAATTGGTGGACTTCATATGATTAGTCTTTACCTCGAGTTACACGATGAGCAACACCTATAAGTGTGGGTTGCTCAGAATGCTCTCTATACTCTAGCGAGACTCAGTAGAGTCACTTGAAATTTAGAGTGTGGTCACGTGAGGTGACCTAAAGCCTACCTTGAAATTTGGGAAGGGTTGGCCCTGAAAAGTAACTGAGCATCTGCCTCAGCAGCCTGTGCCCTACATCACACCCTCATTAGGTGTCACTGAGTTTCAACACCAAAAATATTTTGAACCCCAAAAATAGTCCAAGGAAGACATTTAAGATCCCTTGACACTGTCATTCCTGAACACATCAGGTAGTTAGGACTCAAGACGCAAACATGTATATAGACCTGAAAGAGGACCACAGAAGGATGTCTTTAAGCCCACAGACTCAGACCATTTGGCCAGTCCCTCATCACAACGTTTACCAACTTCTAGTAAGACTGGGACCAAATGGCAAATAACATTTGAGGAGTATATTTCAACCGAGTTATGCTAATATCACATTCCTAAACATACAGTGACACCCCCCCCCCCTCCCGAGCCAGACCGACCTGCTCCTGCCCCTTTATGTTCTTGCACCACAGGACACAGTACTGTATTCATCATGTTAAGAGGAGGACGAGGGACAACCATGTGAAGACTTTGTCCCATGTTCCGAAGCAGCATGGAACAAATTATGAATGCAATCAGATAATAAGGAACATTTAAAGTATCAGTTCCAAAAAACTGCAGACTATGCTGCTGTAGTTCAATAGGCAGCTTGACAGCATGGAATTGCTATGCCTGTAGAACAAGCATAGGATTTCCTCATTTAAATGCTATCCAACTATAATATGAGAGAACAGTATTTTCCCCATCTTCAAACACTTAAATTGTTGAAAGTCCTGTAAAGACATGGTGCAGAACACCTAGGTCCTGATTACAAGTTGGACTGATTTAGGTGAAGACCTAGCAGGTGTCCAGAATTAATGATTTTGGTCGGTGTCTCTGCATCTAATTTCACCTGTTAAAAGTTAATCCTCACGCTATGGAGAATGGTAAGGTAGATTTTTTCCCAGGTCCATTTCAGCATGCTATTCCCTTTTCTGTAAGTTCCTCTGAGGTGGAAAATGGGACCAGTGGAGGCTTCTGGAAGGGGTTTGGGAGAGTGGCAGGTGACAACGTTGACTGGGAGCCAGCAGGGGGAAGTGTTACTTGCTCCATTGTGCTATAGGTGGGAGACGGGGGCAGCTGAATTGCTCTTGTCTTGGATTCGGATGGCCCTGATACAAATATAAAACAACATCTCAGGATCCTCTCTAAATTCAAGATCCTATCTGTCCTGATTCTTTGATTGTTCACAGAGCTCAAAAGCAAGACATTAATCTGAAAGAGTTAGTTAGTTGTAGATTCCTTACCTAAGAATTTCCCCCAGGCATCAGTCTGAAGCCAGAGAATTTTTTTTAGCAGTACCCCTGCACGTCAGTAGGTGGCGTTGGTCGACTCCCCATCCATCGTCTGCGTCGTGGTCGCCGGGATGACGTCACAGTGCTTACTTAGATGCCGCCCCTGCGGGCTGATGTCGGTTCTTCCTTTTTCCGCACCAGTCTAGCGCAGATGCGGATAGAGCTACCCCTTATTTGTTTTTTGGCTAGCTTTTTTGTGATTTTTGTCGGCATCTTTTCGAGTCTTCGATTCCTTGTGCGCAAGAGATGTCCCAACGACGGACTGGTTGCAAGCCTTGCAGCTCATGCCACAAAATAATGTTGATGGTGGACCCGCACCTCGTGTGCTTGTGGTGTCTGGAGTGTGACCACGACCAGAGTCATGCTTGACTGCCAGGCCAAGCACCTGAAGACTTTGCAGGAACAGTCCCGAAAGTTGTTGGAGGCCCGGCGTTCAGCTCTGTGTGATTCCCGGCCTTGCTCGAGAGGAAGGTCTTGAGACCATTCGCAGAGCCTCTACTCCTCGTCGCACTCTAAGTCGTCGAGGTCTTCAGTTCAAACAAAAGAAGAAGGCGAAAAAGCACAAGCGCTCTTCACCTTCTCCCTGTCGGTCAGCTAACACGATGTGAGACTCGAAGCATTGTCGCTCGAAGACTCCGTCTCTGGTGCCTGTTCGAGGGACGACTCCGAGCCTTCCACCCTTTCCAGGGTCCAGAGAGTCCCCTGGCTAACTTTGAAAATTTTATGAGGCATTACACCTTGTTTTTTGGGCAGCCCGACTTGTTCAGGCACCGCGGAGCAGGTCCGTGGTCCTGGGCCTTTGATGCCCGCCGCTCTGGCCCCGCGGATCCAGGCCTGGATTTGGATCGACCCCAGTCGATCTTACTCGACCTTCTCCAATGACAACGCTACCGGCATCGACCGTGCCCCGGAAGCCAACCCCATCCCGGAGCCAGACCGATGTCGGTACTGACGCTGGAGGGTACTTTTGTTCCCTTGTTCATCCCTAGTGCTCCTTACCGACCAGAGGGTGGTGATGAGGACTGGGCGGGGTTGCTTGACCCTTTAACTGACCAGCTAGAAGAACCGTACTGGCGAGAGGACCTGGGTGATGCCAGTGGTCTGGACTTCTCTCCAGATACTGGTTTGCTTTCTCCCCCACCGTGGCTACGGAGGAGGGAGCGTCCTATGCTGTGGTGGTGAGAAGGGCTGTCAAGGTCTTGGGCCTTGAGCTCCCTTCATTGTCAGTCCGGACTAACTTCCTGACAGAGGTGCTTCAGCCTGCGGCTTCCTCTTCTAAACCCCTATTGCCATTCAATAGGGGTTTACTAGTGCCCAGGAGTGTCCTCCTGGGCACTTGGTCCAAGCCCCGCACAGTGGCTCTTGTGGAGAGGACAATTGCCCACCGCCCTGCCTGGGGTGACCCAGCACCCTTCCCCTGTGAGCTTGGTGGTCCAAGCCACTTCTTCTAAAGGCGCATTCCCTTCTGTCCCTCCAGATAGGGAATCCAAGAAGTTGGACCATCTTGGGAAGCGTTATGTTCTCTTCCTCCAGCTTGGCACTGTGGTCTGTGGTCTTGGGCCACTTCTCCCATACCATCTGGGATACGGTCGCGCAGGTGCTGCCTCAGTGCCCAAAGAAGGCCCGGGCCGTTCTCTCCCAGGCATTGGCGGATGGGAGAGACACAGCCAAATTCGACATTCGATGTGTACTGGATGCCGCCGCCTCACTGGGCACTGATTGCCACGTCTGTAGCCCTTAAGCGCTATGCCTGGTTGAGGACATCTTGCATTTCGGGGGATTTCCAATCAAGCTTGATTGACATGCGGTTTGATGGTCGTCATCTTTTTGGCGACAAGGCTGACTCGGCACTGGAGTGCTTTAAACATTCTAGAGCTACAGCCAGTCTAGCCTCCAGTTCACAAAAGCTGGCCAGCCTCTGCATGGCAGTGGACGTGGGACCCAGCAACCTCACGGGTCTGGGAGCCAGCTGGCATGCCATTCAACCCTCCCTCCCCCGCCGCAGCCTCCAAACCTTCCTAGTCCGACGTTTCAGGCCCATCAACGGTCAGTTGGAGGCAGGATTTGCCATCACCTCCTCCACTGGCAATCCATCACGTCGTACAGGTGGGTTATGCAAATTATCCGAAGGGGCTACTCCCTCCCCTTCGAGACTACACCTCCATCCATACCACCATCTTTCGACCGCATATTGAAGGATCATTTTGCACTTCTCCACCATGAAGTCTCAGCTCTCTTATCCAAGAGAGCTATAGCGAGGGTCCCTGCACAAGAGGGAGGTCTTGGTTGAATTTGAATTTAAAATGTATAGGGCACATGAATCACCCCATAAGGGTATCTCCGCGTTAAAGACTCCATGGCACTCCGTCAGACAGATCGGAAGAGCAGAGTTTTCAATTGTCTTCTGAAAGTCAGAAAGTCAGGGCACTGTCGCAAGCAAATGGGGAGTCTGTTCCAAAGCCGAGGGCCAGGATGGGAAAAGGCCTTGCCTCCTTGTCGTGATTTTCTAATACGTGGAACCTTTATTAGGGCTTTATCTCCAGATCGAAGCGATCTTCTGGGCACATAGTTTAGAAATTTATCGTTCAGGTAGCTAGGACCTAGTTTGCAGACAGCTTTAAAGGCCATACAACAGATTTTGAAATGGATCCTCTTACGTATGGGCAGCCAATGTAGCTTCTCAAACAAAGGGAGAGAGGCTGTCCTACATGGAGCATCTGCTACGAGGCGAGCAGCCAAATTCTGAACTACCTGATACCTATTAATGTCCTTGTCAGTAGCTGAAATTAAGAGCGCGTTACAATAGTCCAGGCGACTAAGAATTAGCGCCTGTATTAAGGTTTTTCTAGCAGACAAGGGAAGGGAAGGGAAGGGAAGGAAAGGAAATACTCTTCTAAACATACTGAAAGCATGAAAGCAGGCTCCGATGGTCATGCAGACGTGATCTCTCAAAGTGAGTTTTTGGTCTAAGCGAACTCCCTTGTCCAATTCTAGACCTCAGGGCCCTGAACGGCTTCTTCAGGAGACTGGATGGTGGCGTTGGACTTCAGGGACGCTTATTTCCATATTCCCGTCTTGCCAGTCCACAGATGCTATCTACGGATTACGGTGGGCCACAAGCATTTTGAGTTCACCGTCTCACCTTTGGCCTTACCAGGTCCCCTCGGGTGTTCACAAAGGTGATGGTGGTGGTCGCAGCTCATCTGCGCAGATCAGGGGTTTCAGTCTTTCCCTATCTCGACGACTGGCTGTTGAAGGCGGGCTCATCCTAGGCTGTCATCTCCCACATCCAGACTACAGCAGACCTCCTGCACTCACTGGGGCTCACTATAAACATGCTGAAGTCCCACATGACTCCCTCTCAGATGCTCCCTTTCATCAGAGCTGTCTGGACACAGTGCCTTTTCGGGCCTATCCTCCCGAGCAGCGAGTACGGGATATTCGGGCTATGATACCAATGTTTCAGCCTCTATCCCGGATTTCGGTAAGAATGACTCAGAGGCTGCTGGGCCTCATGGCCTCCTGCATCTTGCTAGTGGATCATGCCAGATGGCATATGCCAGCTCTGCAGTGGAACCTGAAAGTTCCAGTGGGCGCAGCATATGGGGAATCTTTCAGACTACGTTCAGATCTCAGAGGGAACTGCTCAACAACTGCAGTGGTGGTTAACGAACAAAGATTGGGTCAGCAGCAGATCCGTCTCCCTTCTACAACTAGATCTAATAGGTGGTGACAGATGTGTCACTTCTGGAATGGGGCGGGCATCTGGGAGAGGGGGGAATTAGAGGCATCTTGTCTCTGGCGGAGTCCGGGCTACATCTCACCTTGTGGAGCTCTGGATGATCCGACTGGCACTGAAGGCATTCCTTCCCTCTCTCAAACAGAAAGTGGTGCAGGTGTTCACAGACGACACCTCTGCCATGTGGTACTGCAATTAACCGGGCAGGGTGGGGTTGTGGGTCCTTTATCAGGAGGCTTTTCGCTTCTGGACATGGCTGGAACATCAGGGCATGACCCTGGTGGATCAACAACTGGCGGGTTCTCTGAATGCCAGGGTGGACAAACTCAGCCATCAGTGCATGGTCGATCACGAATGGTGTCTTCATTTGGAGGTGGTGCATCATCTCTTTCAGCGGTGGGGAGAGCCTTGGTTAGATCTGTTCACCACCGATTAGAATGCGCAATGTCAGCAGTTTTGCGTGTTTGTGTTTCCAAGGTGGCACTCGCTCGGCGACGCTTTTCGTCGTAAGTGGAACTGCGGCCTCCTTATACCTTTCCGCCTGTACCACTTGTGCCTGAGTACTCGAGAAGATCAAGCACAACGGGCCCAAGTTATTTATGTGGCTCTGGACTGGGCATGAACAGTCTGGTACCCCGAGCTTGTGAGCATGGCCATCAATCCTCCGATCCGACTGCCCCTTAAGAAGGACGTCTGTCGCAGAAGCAGGGGACGGTTCTCCAACCGAACCTGTCCAGACTCCACCTCCTTGAGTGGAGATTGAACGGTGACAGTTGACAGCTTTCGACCTTCCTCTCAAAGTCTGTAATGTCAGCTTTGCAGCCAGGCGTCCCACCACTAAATCGAAGTCCTCCTGTAGATGGAACAAGTTTGTGGCATGGTGCACAGCAAAGGCTGTGGATCCCCTTTCTGCCCCTTTTGAGGACCCTTTGTATATACTTACTTTGTCCCAACAGGGCTCTGCTCTGGGCACCCTCAAAGGTGCAGCTATCTCTGCTTTTCTTTGACTGCCAGATCAGCCATCCTTGTTCGAGTCTCCTATTGTTACTAGATTCTTTATGGAACAAATCTTTTTATTGATTTAGTCGGAGGGTGCTGTTACACCTGAACTAAAGGACAATGCAATGTAAATATGTATCTGATTACTGCGTGCAGTCCAACATTCGGTAGGCTGGCGATGCTCAAAGTGAGGCATATCAGGCAGGGAGAACATAACCATCAAACAGTGCAGGTTAGAGCTTGCTGTCCCACCATAATAAACAAACAGTAGATAAGAAAAACCAACCCTCCCTCCCGCCCCGTAATAAAAAAAAAGGGAAAGAGAGGGGAACCGTACCAAGTACACTAAAAGATGTACGACGTCTCGCAGAGCCCATTGTACTCCACCCAAACGTTACTACTCCCTCATGTAGGGGTTGCTAAGTCCGAAGAAAGGGGTATGAGTCGTAGCACTTGGAAGAGTTTGGGGCAGGTGACCTCACGTAGGTCCTTCAATAGCAGTGTTATAAAGGGAGCCCAGCGCTCAGCATATTTCTTGCTCTTGTGATCTTGACTCATTGTTAGTCGCTCCATGTCTAGGATCATCCAAAGCCTATGTAACCAGGCTGTGTGGTCCGGCACCGTAGCAGTACCCCAGTGGATTAGGATCGCCGGACGCCCTGCAAGTAATGCTAATGCCATCTGCCTGCCTCTAAGTGACCGTAGAGGAAAGGTGATTGGATTTGACAGCCCTAGCAAAGTGTAGGCCAGGAACGGGGGGATCTCAGTGTCGAATGCAGCATCAATGTCGTTAAATACCTGTCCCAATACCTCTCTAGCCTCGGGCAGTGCCATAGAAGGTGTGAAAGGGAGCTCTTCAGGCCACAGCCCCGCCAGCATTCCTCCGTGTAATTCTTGTCCCATTTGTGTATCCTCGCCGGCTTGAGATACCATGAGATACCAGTAGGATGCCACTTTGAATGCAGATTCAGTTGCCGCAGTGTTGTATGCTGTGTGGTGAGCCCCATAGTGAATGTTGTCCCACTCCTTGTCTATAAGACCGGACCCAATTCTGCTTCCTATCTGGCCTGTCCGCCGGAGCGCTTCCCAGTCGCGCATGGGTCAAGGAAAGCATAGAGTTCTGAAATGAGGTGCTTGTCGTCTGTTTTGTTCGCTATCCATTTTTCGAAGGGGGTTATCTTACAAGAGATGTGGGAGGAGGGCCGGGTAAGTAGCCCAATGTCGGAGCTGAAGGTAGAAGAACTTGTCTGTCCCTGGTAGGGTGAGGTCAGGACATACCGGCTCAAAGGGGATAATGCCCTCAAGATCAAACAGGTGGCCTAAACGCATACACCCAGCCTCCCTCCAGCGTTGGGCAATGGCAGTCTTACATCCCGGGGGGAAATCCAGGTTGTCCACCAACAGCATCATTGGGGAGGGAAAGGTCGTCAGGCCGGCCCCTCGACAGTGCCACCACATCCCAAACTTTCATTGTTGCTACCGTGACTGGAGATTGATAAATTCCCCAAGAACGGGAGCGGCAGGAGAGCCAAATTTCACTCCAGACATTCACCCCAGCTACGGCCTGATCCATGAAGGTCCAGTGCTTCTCAGAAAGTGGGTGATTCCACTCCAGCATGTAGCATAGGTGCGCAGCCTGGAGGTATCTGAGGACCATCGGCAGCTTTACCCCTCCATCGCTTTTGGGACGCGACAATTGTGCCACAGATAGGTGTGCTTTCTTATTACCCCAGATGAATGTGTTCAGAGCGAGCTGAATGTTGCGCAGGGATTTAGGCGGCGGTGTCAGCGGGAGTGTCTGGAAGAGGTAGAGTATACTTGGCAAAATTGTCATTTTGACCGCCGGATTGCGCCCGAACCAGGATAAATTATGTTTAGTCCACCCATCCAGTACCTTCCGCGTCTGGGTCACCAGTGACGAGTAGTTTAGTTCTTGTATGCCTGGGATCGAGGTGGTCTGAAGGATGCCTAAATAGGGCGCAGGGTCATTAGACCAATGCAAAGGGAGGGACTGCCTAAGGGCCTCTGCTTGAGCTTGCGGTAGGGATAAATAAAGGACCTGGGATTAGCCATGGTTGACCATGAAGCTCGAGAGCCATCCAAATGATTCAAGTTTTTCTACTAGTGCGGGGAGCGAGGTGAGGGGCTTAGCGAGGGAGAGGATGACATGATTCGCGTAAAGGTTTATCATATGGCTATCTCCTCCAAACTGGATGCCATGGATGTTAGGGTGATTGCACATTTTCTTTGTAAGGGGTTCCATATAAAGTGCAAATAAAAGAGGCAAGATTAGGCACCCTTGCCTCGTGCCCCGGGCTATCTCAAAAGAAGATGAGGACATTCAATTAACTCTAACAAATGCCCGGGGGCGCAGTAGACTCACTGCACCCATTGCATGAAATGGGTGCCAAGCCCGAAACCACGAAGAGCTATGTCTAGCATAAATGTAATAACAACGAAAAAGAGATGTCCGGTCAAGAACATGTGTGCTGTACTGAGAACTAAAGACAAAATTGGGTTTGTATAACAACCACACGAAATAACACCAGGCTGAGAATTCCCATCAGACCACCCTTGTGGCGGAATATCATCATGTGGGGTACAGATCGTAAATCCACACCTCGCCCAACCCATCAGTTGATGGCGCAGAGATGGACTTCAGAGGTAGAATCTCTAGCCACAGTGTGATTCAGGTGATGTTGATGGTGTGCAGTGCTGTGACAATGTGAGTGAATAATAAAATTGGCTACTAGGACAAAAATAGAGTTTAATAGGTATTGTACTAGTGTCAAAATTAACATGACGCCAAATAGTCTGAAAGTATGACTATGTTGTGGCCCTAAGCAGTGAGGTCAACATGTTTCAGCCGTATCGAACAAACTGTCCGGCTTTCTTCAGGACCCAGATTAAATAGCTACTGCAAAAAGTGTAAGTGAAACACAAATTGTAAGAAATAAAGATAATGTGCAATATAAATTCAATTTCTCCTACCAGGAACTTGGATCCCCAATGTAAACTGGTGGGATTGAGTTATTTATCCTTTCCTAAAAGGAAGGAAAACAATGCACAAGGTCTACAATAAAGTTGTATACAAACATCTCAAAATGAAAAAAGACAGCACAGACAACACATAAGTAACGAAGAAATGTTTCTTCGTTAGTCAGAAGTCTATAATTCTTCCGAGTATAATATATCTTTATTCAGATAATAGTTTCTCTGATCTCGTACTCATCTAGCATTGTGTGAGAAATAACCTCACCTCACCCGGCAACCGCTCGGGAAAATGAGGCCCGCTCTGTTGTATAGAAAAGGAAAATAAGGCCATAGTCAATATTAAATTTGCTATGTCCAGCTAAACTCGCTCTGTCTTTTCTATGTTAAAAAACCCAGTTGGGGCAAAAACACTCCCTGCATGCATGGCTTAGACTTAGCTTATGGCATGAGATGATCGATTTCATTAACAATTAGAGATTCACTCATGGACAAAATCTTTTAAGTAAAAGATGCTCTTGAGATAAAAATTAAAAAAGTGCTGAGCATCCTGAGTTTCAATTATTAGAAATTGAGGCAAAGATTGTCCAAGGCGTAGTCTATGTAAGAAGACACCAACGTGCCCCTTCGGAAACAAACGCCAGCGACCTACCTAACCGTCGGTACCCCTCTCCTGCGTCCGAGAGGAAGTGGAGGTACCGGAAACTACATTAGTGCGCTTTTATAGCGTGATTGATTGGATAATGACCCAATTCGAGCAGTCAATTGTTAATTATTGACGGCTACCGTCTCGTAGGAAGAACGGGCCGCTATCCTGCTAACGCATGCCCGTTGCCAAATCTCACGGCGCATGCGCGATAGAGTGGCGGCTCTGACTTGCGCTGTTCAATTGCGCATGCCCAAGCGTACAGTGGAATGTGTACGCATTGCGCGGTAGTCACCATGCCATTACGCGGTAGTCACCATGCCATAGTTCAGAACAGAAAAATATGTAAACCATGTTATATGTAGATAATACGAAGGTATATGGGTCATGAAGCCCCCGTTTTCTGTTGCATATTACCGGAAGATCACAGAGCACAGCAAGGCGATAGTTGTAAACGTCATCGCTTTATGTTTATTTTCTGATGAATATCGTAAGTATAAACAATGATTATGAATAAAGGGGTCAAGCCAAGCATGACCTACACAGTGGTTTATCATTGTGTTGGGTTTGCAAACGAAAATGGACCGATATTTATGTCCTATTCATATATTAGTAGTGTAATGTACAGGCGTCTATATTGAAGGAATGTGACTATAATGATAACCAAGGAATGTCATCGTTCAATCCCTTGCTATCACTTCTAAGCTTGAAAATCCATTTTTGTTCCTTGACAAATAGGAATCTGGATACATCGCTGATATGAGGTGGGATAAAAGGATGTTCAAGAATCACCCACTTCATGTCTTCTGCTGTGTGTTTAAAGGTTAGAAAGTGATTGGTCAGTCGTGTAGATTGCTTTAGGCATCGGATAGTACTTTTATGTTCACCAATCCTTAGTTTGATCTTACGGTGGTGTATCCGATATACCTAAGTGAGCAAGGACAAGTGATCATATATATAATTCTTTCCGAATTACAGTTTGTATGTTTTTTGAGAAGCCATGTTTTTCCTGTTCCTAAATCTACCCTGTCTGTCTTGTATGTTTGTGGGCAGGCACTACAAGAGCCACAGGGGTAGTGGCCCTGGATTGGTGGCAAATCCCAAAGTGTAGTGGTCCTGTTTGTGATTGGTACTCTTGGTCTTGTATGGACCAGACTGTCTCGTAAGCTAGTTGCTCTTTTGAAGGAAAATAGGGGAAGTGGAACATTGGTGTCTGCTATGTTCAAAATGCCCCAATGTCTCCGAACTGTTGGGTTGTTGCTCACGGCAAAATTCGACAGTAAACTTCAGATGTTGATTTTGGTTGTTAAGCCATACATCTATGGGGAGTATTTTTGCCCCTAGCCTCGCCAACCTATATGTTCATCAATTTGAACAGGATCATGTTCTCAACCATAGCAAGCCGTATCTCCATCAAGTGGTGCTATGGAAGAGATACATTGACGATATCCTGGTGGTCTGGCGAGGCTCTCCCTTGGAGATTCAATCATTCCACACATGGCTTAACAACCAAAATCAACATCTGAAGTTTACTGTCGAATTTAGCCGTGAGCAACTCCCCTTCCTGGACATCTTAATCTTCCCAGGAGAAGGTAGATTACAATGTGAACTGTATACCAAACCTATGGCAAGAAACTCTTTACCAGTCTTCAACAGCCACCACCCACGAGCACTACGTGAGAATCTCCCTGTGGGCCAATTTCTCCGACTCAGACGTAATTGCTCATCGATGGGACTGTTTGAGAAACATGCTACAAATCTCTCACGACAATATCCGAAACATCTCGTCAGGAAAGCATGAAAACTCGCATCCAATAATAATCGGGAAGCGCTGTTGGACAGACGGCCTGAAAAACCACCGATGGATAGACTTACTTTTGTAAGTACATTTAGCGTGCTCTCCAACAAGATTCAAAAAACAGTTTGGAGACATTGGGGCATTTTGAACATAGCAGACACCAATGTTCCACTTCCCCTATTTTCCTTGAAAAGAGCAACTAGCTTACGAGACAGTCTGGTCCATACAAGACCAAGAGTACCAATCACAAACAGGACCACCACACTTTGGGATTTGCCACCAATCCAGGGCCACTACCCCTGTGGCTCTTGTAGTGTCTGCCCAAAAACATACAAGACAGACAGGGTAGATTTAGGAACAGGAAAAACATGGCTTCTCAAAAAGCATACAAACTGTAATTCGGAAAGAGTTATATACATGATCACTTGTCCTTGCTCACTTAGGTTTATCGGATACACCACCCGTAAGATCAAACTAAGGATTGGTGAACATAAAAGTACTATCCGATGCCAAAAGCAATCGACACGACTGACCAATCACTTTCTATCCTTTAAACACACAGCAGAAGACATGAGGTGGGTGATTCTTGAACATCCTTTTATCCCACCTCATATCAGCGAAGTATCCAGATTCCTATTTGTCAAGGAACAAAAAGGGATTTTCAAGCTTAGAAGTGATAGCAAGGGATTGAACGATGACATTCCTTGGTTATCATTATAGTCACATTCCTTCAATATGGACGCCTGTACATTACACTACTAATATATGAATAGGACATAAATATCAGTCCATTTTCGTTTGCAAACCCAACACAATGATAAATCATTGTGTAGGTCATGCTTGGCTTGACCCCTTTATTCATAATCATTGTTTATACTTACGATATTCATCAGAAAATAAACATAAAGCGATGACGTTTACAACTATCGCCTTGCTGTGCTCTGTGATCTTCCGGTAATATGCAACAGAAAACGGGGGCTTCATGACCCATATACCCTCGTATTATCTACATATACCATGGTTTACATATTTTTAATTTGCAGTAGAAAGAGCTCAAGAAACCTTTCTGTTCTGAACTATGGCATGGTGACTACCGCGTAATGGCATGGTGACTACCGCGCAATGCGTACACATTCCACTGTACGCTTGCGCATGCGCCATTGAACAGCGCCGGGAGATTTGGCAACGGCGCATGCGTTAGCAGGATAGCGCCCGTTCTTCCTACGAGACGGTAGCCGTCAATAATTAACAATTGACTGCTCGAATCGGGTCATTATCCAATCAATCATGCTATAAAAGCGCACTAACGTAGTTTCCGGTACCTCCACTTCCTCTCGGACGCAGGAGAGGGGTACCGACGGTTAGGTAGGTGCTGGCGTTTGTTTCCGAAGGGGCATGTTGGTGTCTTCTTACATAGACTACGCCTTGGACAATCCTTGCGTCAATTTGTAATAATTAAAACTCAGGATGCTCAGCACTTTTTAAATTTATCTCAAGAGCATCTTTTACTTAAAAGATTTTGTCCATGAGTGAATCTCTAATTGTTAATGAAATCGATCATCTCATGCCATAAGCTGTATCTAAGCCATGCATGCAGGGAGTGTCTTTTTGCAACAACTGGGTTTTTTAACATAGAAAAGACAGAGCGAGTTTAGCTGGACATAGCAAATTTAATATTGACTATGGCCTTATTTTCCTTTTCTATACAACAGAGCGGGCCTCATTTTCCCGAGCGGTTGCCGGGTGAGGTCAGGTTATTTCCCACACAACGCTGGGTGAGTACGAGATCAGAGAAACTATTATCTGAATAAAAATATATTATACTCGGAAGGATTATAGACTTCTGACTAACGAAGAAACATTTCTTCGTTACTTATGTGTTGTCTGTGCTGTCTTTTTTCATTTTGAGATGTTTGTATACAACTTTATTGTAGACCTTGTGCATTGTTTTCCCTCCTTTTAGGAAAGGATAAATAACTCAATCCCACCAGTTTACATTGGGGATCCAAGTTCCTGGTAGGAGAAATTGAATTTATATTGCACATTATCTCTATTTCTTACACTTTGTGTTTCACTTACACTTTTTGCAGTAGCTATTTAATCTGGGTCCTGAAGAAAGCCGGACAGTTTGTTCGATACGGCTGAAACATGTTGACCTCACTGCTTAGGGCCACAACATAGTCATACTTTCAGACTATTTGGCGTCATTTTAATTTTGACACTAGTACAATACCTATTAAACTCTATTTTTGTCCTAGTAGCCAATTTTATTATTCACTCACATTGTCACAGCACTGCACACCATCACCGGAATCACACTGTGGCTAGAGATTCTACCTCTGAAATACATCTCTGCACCATCAACTGATGGGTTGGGGGAGGTGTGGATTTACTATCTGTACCCCACATGATGATATTCCGCCATAAGGGTGGTCTGATGGGAATTCTCAGCCCGGTGTTATTTCGTGTGGTTGTTATACAAACCCCATTTTGTCTTTAGTTCTCAGTACAGCACACATGTTCTTGACCGGACATCTCTTTTTCGTTGTTATTACATTTGAACTTGGGTGTTGAGATGTCGGGGTCGTTAAACTGAACCCCTTTAGACCCTCCTTATCTTCTTCTTTCAAACTATGTCTAGCATACTCTATTGAATGTTTTTTCGGCATTCACCGCAAAGAGTATTACTGCTTTTTGGGAGCGGTGGACACTATCGATCAGGTGGAGGAGTCGCTTGGTGTTGTCACTGCCTTGGCATGTGGGGATGAATCCCGCTTGGTCCGGATCTATTAGACCTGCCATCAGCGGGTTCAACCGGGCTGCGAGTATTCCTGTACAAAGCTTCGCGTCAACATTGAGCAGTGAAATCGGGCGGTAGGAGCTGTATTGCCCTGGGTCTTTATTAGGCTTGAGAATTACAGAAATCGCCGCCTCCTACATAGAATCCATCAGAGCCCCACTTTCTACGAAGGAATTATTTAGGCGGTTTAGAAAGGTTGATACTTCATGACAAAATATTTTATAAAACAGGGCAGGGAAGCAGTCAGGCCCGGTGATTTGTCAAGCTTTAACAGGAAGATGGCTGAAATCTCCTCTTCCAACCTGATGAGGTCCTCCAGCTGTTCTACCTGCGCAGTAGGGAGGCGAGTGAAGTTGCTGGGCTCTAGGTATTCCCGTGAATCAGGGGGCTCGTGTGACTCCGCGCTGTACAGTTATTGGTAGAAGCTGCAGAATTCTTCTACAGTCTGGGAAACCAGGTGGACTTCCTCGCCAGTAGACAATGTCAGAGAGGAGATCTTCCCCGCTACTGTCCTGGCATGCAGTTTCCGTGCTAGCATCTTCCCACACTTGTCACTACCCAGGTAGAATCTGTGTCAGAGGCGCAGCAGTGCAAACTCCGGCTTATCCAGGTTCCGGCGTTTAAGAAGCAGCCACTTCTTTTCCAGGTACCGCCACACCCTCTGAGCCCCCGTGCATTTATGTATCGCCTCTAGTTCTGCTACTTCCTTCTCAAGGTCTGTGCGGACTACCCAACGTCTCTGATTATCAGCAGAAGAGATGGCAAGAAATTCTCTGCGGATCACCCCCTTGAGGGCTTCCCAAACGGTAGCCAAGGATGTCTCTCCAGTATCATTATGTTGGAGATAGTCTAAAAGCTTGGTGCGCACGCCTTCTACAATGTGTTGGAAATGTAAGAGGCCCACGCGCAGCCGGCATCGGGTAGGTATACGCTATACCCCTTCAGGACTCAGGGACTCAGGTGCGTGATCTGATAGAGAACCTGAAGCTATTGTGGTGTCGCTGACCCTAGGGAGGAGCGCATGAGAGACCCAGAACATATCTAAGCGTGCATAGGATTTATGTGCTGCAGAAAAGTATGTGTAATCACAGAGGTCTGCATGTTGGAGGGGCCATATATCATGAAGGCCATTATCGGCCAACCATTGTTTGCCTTCTGGAGAGAGGGCTCCAACCTGAGAGTATCGTTGACCCGAGCGGTCCCAGTCACTATCCATGACTAAATTTAAAGTTGCCACCTATCACTAAAGCAGCATCTGGGGAGGACAGACCCTCTGATATATGGCGGCGGAGGAAAGCCTCCTGGTGAGCATTGGGTGCATAAATGTTGATTAGTGTGAAAATAGGAGACCCCCATTGAATCCTAAGTGCTAGGACCCTACCTTTGAGCTCATACAAAGTAGACAGTACCTTACCCTCAAATTTAGCCCCAAGCAGGATAGGTACCCCATTCTTCTTCGTTGAATCAGAGGACCTATACTGACGGGGGAAGTGCCAGATGGGTATATGGGAAGTATCTTTGGCAAGCAGATGGGTCTCTTGGAGGAGACAGATGTCTCCGTCCGACTGTTCCAGTAGGGAGAGAAACGCTGCACGTTTCGTAGGGTGGTTGAGGCCCCTCACATTGAGGCTTACGATCTTTAGGTGTCTAGTCATAGCGGGTAGGAGTTAGCCTGGGAGGACCCGTCGTGAAGGAAGGATGCGAGGTGCGGTATGTGGGTCAGAGGGAGCGCGGGCCTGCGAACGGAGGGTGGGAGTGCAAAGTCTGGTACTAGGAACCCCTACAGAAAAGGCAACCGATACATAAAAGAAAACAACCCGCAGAAACTCAACCCCAAGAAGTAACAATAGACAAAAGTTTGTCTGGAAGGCATAGCCTAAAGGGAACATGGCCCTGAGGAAACCGTAGAGCAGGATACCTGGAGAACCAAGAGTCACAGAGAAGCAGTCCGTTAGATCAGGAAAGGTGGTCATCCCATGTGCCCCTCCGGCTGCGCTCTGACATCCATCCCCTACGGTCTATGCTGGAATGTTCAAGGGGAACACAAGCGTTCTTGGAACTGGGGGAGAGATGAGAGCACAGCCTCGCGTTCCTTTGCCACCTCCTAAGTATATGGCTCCAAAGAGGTCGATGTCTTCCTGACAGTCTGCCAACGAGGGGATTGTCGTGGAACCCGGACTTTGGGGTCGTCTCCCCTTGTCGAATCTTCAGCGTTGTCTAACCCCAACAGGTCCAGCGCCTCCCGCAGTGAGAAATTTTGTTGTAGCTTCCCCTTGTGTTTAAAGATTATGCAGAACGGGTGGCCCCATGAATACGGGACTCCATTGTCACGCAGATTGGAGGTGACCACACAAAATTCTCTCTGCTTGGCCAGAGTGGAGGCTGCAAGGTCCTGAAAGAGAGCTGGAGAGTGCCCTTGGAACTGTAACGGCTGGACTGCTCGGGCTTTGCGTAGGATCTGCTCTTTGAGCTGAAAGTCGTGCAAGCACTCGAGGATATCAGGCGGGGGTGCTTTCTCTCCTCTGGGCAGCCCACACGATGAACTCGGTCCATCTGGATTTTTTGCTGACTGCAGTCTCCCGGGACGTGTCAAAAGAGAGCCAAGATGTGAGATCGCAAAGTATCTCCTTCCGCTTTCTAGGGCATTGCACGAATGTGAATATTATTCCTCCTGGAGAGGGTTTCTAGATCTTCTGCATGGGCCTGTAGATCTAAGTTTTGATCCTGCAGCCTCAGCACTTCCTGCTGCAGTTGGTGAAGATTTTCCTCCCAAGTTAGCTCATTTTCTTCAAGGACGGCCACCCTCTCGCTCACTTCATCTACATCCCGCCGGACTTCTTTGAGATCTGCCGTGAGTTGTCCTTTTAGGTCGAAAATGTCCTCTTTATTGGCGGCGAACAGCTCCATCATAAAGGCTTTAGTGGCCGGGTCATTTGCGCCCTCTAACGATTTGGAATGACCCAGCGCTTGGGGGCCCGCCTGTGCTGTGTAGGAGCTGCCAGATTGTTTCAGCAGAAGGTCCTTTTAGGGTATTCTCCCATCTCGCTTCCGCTGCCGCCACTTCTTCTCGATGAGGCCAATGTGAAAGCCAGGGAAGGGCCGTAGGACTGTAGCTCTGTAAGCGTAGTGTGCTTGGAACCACCCCTGCTCTGAGGCCGAGGTAGTAGCTCTCCTATAGATGCCAAGAGGCTGACGCTCTGTCTCACTGATACTGGATGATGCAGGGGGGTATCACTCAAGCTAGCCTCCCAGCGTCAACCCTGCCCAGTACTGTTCAAGCTAGCCTCTGGGCCACCGATTTCTTCGCTCCCACCTTGCAAAGCGGCACATGAAGAAGCCTATGGTGGTCCCGGTCTTCAGCCCATCGGGGAAGTGGGCACAGGTATCGTTGGGGGCCACTCGTGTAGAGGTGCACAGGATTCACATTGGTCTTCCCCCGGTAAGAATATATGCCCACTCATGAGGCACTCAGGGAGCGGTCGCGTACCTGCTATGTTCGGCCCTCGACGGTCAGGCTGTGATGGGTGCGCCAGGTGATCACCACTCCGTTGGGCGCTATTGCTGTCGCATGGTTGGTCCAGGCTGTGGTCCAGCCAGAGCGTCTAGAGCAGCTTTCTGCGGCAGCTGGAGAAGATGTGGGGTGCCAGTCCTGCAGTGTGAGCAGGTGTCGCTCCGCCGTCAGCAATCCGGGTTAGCAGCGGAGGCCTGGAGGAAGAGAGCAGTGCGTCAGGCCCCCAGAGCCACCGCCGTGTTGTCCAGCAGGCATCAGGCAGAATCACACTGGACTGTAAGCGGCCAGCCGGCCTCTCTCATCAAGTGTCTAGCTGGTGGGCACGGCAGCCTGCAGTTCGCAGCGTCAGTGGTCTCGAGTCCTAGCGCCAGGCTGAGTGGTTAAACAACCAGAGATCCCGCCTGGGTGTTGTGGATGGGGATCCCAGATCACAAGCTCGATGTCATCTAGCTCATAGACCCATTTGCAATATGGCGGATGCACAGCAGGCCCGTTCCTAGGAGGTGCAGCGTTCGTAGCTTGTGTGAGGTTACAGCCCTAACTCCGGGCACAGCAGGAGGACCGGTTGTGTGCGCACCAGGATCCTACATTCTGAGCCCCAAAGCGCTAATCAAGGCCGGCGGCAATAAGGAGGCGCCTCCACGGCAGGCCGGCAATCAAAATGACGGGTGCTCTACATACCTCGCTCCGGGCCGCTACCGTGCCCTTGCGGCATGCCGGCTGCCGAGCCCTAGGTAATCCGCGGTCGGGTCTCTGGGCTGTTTTTGAGTCTGGAGTGAGCCCCGCGGCGTGTTGGTGCTGTGCAGCTACAGAGCTCTCGTCGACCCCGTCAGGAGCGCAGCTGCGTCCACCGCCTCCTCTTCCACAGGTTTGACTCTCCTCTGGCGATCACCCTGTCAGGAGCACCAAAGCAGCTGATCAACACCTCCTCAGTTGCACCGGAGGGTGCACAAGCAGTTTACAGCTCGTGTTCTGCCAGAAAGAGACCAGGGGATGGGGCAATCACAATACTAAGAAACGGCAGAGCCAGAGGGACAGAGTTGCACATCCTACCAAGCCGCCATCTTGGCTATGCCCCCTACTAGATTCTTTAAGGGCATTACTCATCTGTTTCCTTCATCTCCATTCATAATTCCACAGTGGGTCTTGAATCTTCTTCTCACATTCCTTATGTGTGCTTCCTTCGAGCCTCTTCATAACTGTCCTCTCAGGCTCTTCACTCTCAAAACTGCCTTCCATGTGGCCATCACCTCTGCTTGCAGGGTGAGTGAGCTTCAAGCACTGTCTTCCAAGCCCCCTTCTTCTCTGTGCATCCGGACAAAGTGGTGCTTAGGCGTTCGTATCTTCCTAAAGTGGTTACGCCATTTCATATAGGGTAGCCTATCACTTTGCATACCTTTTTCCAACCTCTGCACTCTTCCAAATAGGAGGAGAGACTCCACCGTCTGGACCCTAAACGTGAGCTGTAATTCTATCTTGACCACACGAAAGATTTCCGGGTGGATGATCAACTCTTCATTGGATATGTAGGTGCCAAGACAGGCCAGGCTGTTCAACTACTTACCATCTCTTGATGGGTTGTCCTTTGTATAAAGATCTGCTATACCTTACCTAAGAAGGATCTCTCAGTGGAGTTGCATGCTCATTCCACTAGGGCTACGGTAGCAACCACTGCATTGGCACGTGGAGTCCCACTCCTTTATATCTGCAGGCGGCAACGCCAGCATTTTTGCACAAGTTTACCAGACAATAGTCCCGGGACAGCCAAGTCCGGAGGGGCGGCTATTTCGCCTCTTAGGAACTCCAGAACCTTCTTGTCTGAACTTGGTTCTCAGACCCTCCTCCTGGGATGGTTTTGTTGGCGATCTATTCTAAGGTAAGGAATCTACAACGAACGGTCTCTTTCAGATGAATAAGTTACTTACCTTCAGTAACGGAGTATCTGTAAGAGACCTATGTCAGTTGTAGATTCCTTATCGCCCCACCCATCCTCCCCGCTCTGCGAACTGATTTCTAGGGATAGGGTCTTCCATACAGGGCCCTAGTTGTGGCGCACCAGTAGTCAGTGTCTTGCATGGATGGCTCTGTGCTTCTGGCATGGAAAGTCAGCACGCAGGGGTGGCGTCTAAGTAGGCACCACAACGTCATCCCGGCAACCTTGACGCCGAGGACGGACGCAGTGTCGACCGTCGATACCTACCCACACGCAGGGGTACTGCAAAAGAAAATCTCCGGATCCAGACTGACGCCTGGGGGAAATTCTAAGGTAAGGAATCTACAATTAACATATGTCTCTTACAGATACATCATTACCATAGGTAAGTAACTTGTTCATTAGGGTGCCATTAATGGATACCTCCAGACAAAAGAAGCAAATGTCTTGACGTAGCAATGGACAGAGCAACCTTGTGGTGAATAGTAAGATCCCAGGAATTAAAGTAGTGTGACCTTTTTAAATGGGAGGAAATGAAAGATTCCCCTCCAACACCATCTTGAAGGGTGAATAAAGTCTTGCCGAAGGAAAAAAATATTTCCAACCCAGGCATACAATTATCTCTAGCTGCTGCATGTATTGTGTGATGCCAAATAAATGCCTTTATTTAACAACAAGGGGTGGTGATGGACAGAGTTTCTGAATTAAGCAGAATACTTTCACCCAGTCAAGAGATCAGGGCTAGATCCAACACCGTTTTTTAGCTCACTGCACCATCCCAGCTCAGAACCTGGCTATATGCAAATTAGTCTGTTCCTGTCCCAGTGCATGATGGGAACAGGGCAAACCAAACTACCAAGCCAATTCTTACACTGGGAAGGAAACAAGCTACCGAGGACCGGTTTCTGGCATTTCAGCCGTCGTCCGCCCGGCTTGCTTGAATCCTGATGGTGCAATGAGCAAGGGACTCACATCTGAATATACCCTTCCACGCTTAGGGTGGACAAAATATTTAACAACAAGGGGTGGTGATGGACAGAGTTTCTGAATTAAGCAGAATACTCTCACCCAGTCAAGAGATATGGGCTAGATCCAACACCGTTTTTTAGCTCACTGCACCATCCCAGCTCAGAACCTGGCTATATGCAAATTAGTCTGTTCCTGTCCCAGTGCATGATGGGAACAGGGCAAACCAAACTACCAAGCCAATTCTTACACTGGGAAGGAAACAAGCTACCGGGGACCGGTTTCTGGCATTTCCGCCGTCGTCGGCCCGGCTTGCTTGAATCCTGATGGTGCAATGAGCAAGGGACTCACGGCTGAAATGCCAGAAACCGGTCCCCGGTAGCTTGTCTCCTTTCTGGTGAAGAATTGGCTTGGTAGTTTAGTCTGCCCTGTTCCCATGATGCACTGGGCCAGGGACAGACTGATTTGCATATAGCCAGGTTCTGAGCTGGGATGGTGCAGTGAGATAAATAACGGTGATGGATCAAGCCCTGATCTTTGGACTGGGTAAGAGTGGTCTGCTTAATTCAGACACTCTGTTCATCACCACCCCCTTTTCTGAATCGTTTTTGGCCACTATAGGTGTGGCAGGGTATACTCAGACATGAGTCCCTTTCTCACTGCACCATCAGGATTCAAGCAAGCTGGGCCGAAGACGGCTGAAATGCCAGAAACCCGTCCCCGGTAGCTTGTCTCCTTTCTGGTGAAGAATTGGCTTGGTAGTTTAGTCTGCCCTGTTCCCATGATGCACTGGGCCAGGGACAGACTGATTTGCATATAGCCAGGTTCTGAGCTGGGATGGTGCAGTGAGATAAATAACGGTGATGGATCAAGCCCTGATCTTTGGACTGGGTAAGAGTGGTCTGCTTAATTCAGACACTCTGTTCATCACCACCCCCCTTTTCTGAAATAAAAGCCTGTGTCATTCTACAATGCTATGTTTGGCTACATATTTCCAGGTTGTGCCCGAAAGCGCTATAATTAGGCTTTCCTGTTTTCAGTTTCTATTTTTAGTAAATTCTGGTGGATTTTTTCCAGTGTTTTCAAGTGGTTTCAATACCATAAAAAACAGTGGTTATCAGTAGTTATGTATTTCCGTGCCATTAAAAACAACGGAAACAGTTTTTGAACATATGCCTTGAACTGGGTGCATATACCCTCATAGTTATTAAAGCGGTCACAAATGAGGCAGCACTTTTGAAACTCCAGAGAAAATTTCCCTTTATGGAAGGGATCTATAACTTGTGCCGAGTATCACAGTGAGGCTTTATTGACTTCAAATGCCATGGTTGATGAACGGCTATTTCTTATTCATTGTAAAATAAAAGTTCCTGAATTGCTCCTCAACATTTCTTTGCTTACCAAGTGGCAAGCACTCTAACATGGAATATTTTGCAGTGCCAAAGTTACAAAAAGTTTCGCCCAGCCTACTCTCAAGGAGATGTTTCACATCTACACCAATTATGCTGAACACTTGAAAGACAAGGGTGTTTTCTGACTCTACTTTTTTTTATTATGTCCACTACAGCAGTCATGCTTTCCTATTAAAATCTAAGCATGCAGTAGAGTGTACGTTTTTTCAAATCACTATCAATAACCAAGGATCCTCACTTTTCTTGCCTTTGGCATCATCACTCAGCAAAAGTTCTGTAAACGGTTGCCACGTGGATAAAATAACATTCATGGACTCTATAACTAAGAGCCACCAGCTAAGTGACACAGTTGGGATGACTCTTTCTTTGATGTTTGGCAATTCACCTACTATCAATACTGACTCACTAGACAAGGGGGCTGATGTATCAAGGATTTTTACCCATTCTCTGCGAGTAAATGTGATGGTACATATTGGGAAAGCTCCTTATGAAACCTACATTTTTCCTATCAGTGAAAGACTCAAACGTAGCCAAAAATTAAAATATGATTTTGATATTTCTTGATTTGCTACAGTTTATAAAATAAACAACACCTAAAAATGCTCCTAACCCCTGAATCTTTAGACCAAAGACACAAAACTGAAAAAAGGAAGAAGAAACAATATTTTAGTGACATCCCTAAACAACAAAACTCGAGCAGAATAATGTTAGCCCAGTCTTTCTTACTGCTACCTTTTATAACAAAGTTACATTATATTGGCCCATTCAGGAAGAAATCAAAATTACTCTTTCACTCTCCTTTTCCTTTCTTTGAATGACATTTAGTTTGTGCAGGGGTTTTTCAATGTTAACATTTTTACACTGGCGAGAGCTATTTCCCATCCAGTGGGGTTTTATCAGTTAATATAGGTTTACACCTAAAAACAGACAGCCTAACTATAATACTTATTATATCTATTTATTGATACCCATTTGATGAGGACTTTGAAAAACTTGAAAAAGGACGCAGACCATGCCCACCCTTTAACAAAAACAATTGTTCCAAAGCTGTCAGCAGACATGGCTAGTCCATTCTCTCAGTAGAAAAGCTGTTCAAGGCAGAAAGTCTTTTCAGCCACAAGCACAACAACAAATCCAGCGCCTTCAGAAGGTATGTTTTCAAAGGTACATCAGATGCACCACAGCAGAGGCTTCCATTAGCGCATTCCTCTGGATCTCAACACTCCTGTCAGCGAACGCTGAGTGACCACCCTTGGAAGTGGAAGAGAATAATTACAGATTCGAAATTGTCCATGCTGCTGCATGGATGTTTCATGGAGTTCACGCACCTACCCTAAATATGTCTTCACGATGGCACAAAATCAACAGAGTCCCACCCAGTTTCCCCCGACCCTTACGTCAGAGATTCACTTCCTTCTAAGTGAAGGAAGTGCTGTTATGCCAGGAGGTTAGGGCGTGTACTTAATGTACTTCATGATAGCTAAAAAAGAGTAGCACATTCTGTCCCCTCTTGTCTGTGCAGATCCTTAATACCTTCATGCACATAAATTCCATTGCACCCGAGTCATTGTCGGTCCCTTCGCTTTATGGGATCAATACATATTTTTACTTTTCGTCACAAAACCAATATTTCAACCCCTACAGATGCAGAATTATCTGAAAGCAGTTCTTAATACCAAGGTAGTTTGGTCTTTCCCAGCACTGGAGAGAGTACAGGCATGTCAAGGGCAGGTCATACGAAAGAAGTTGGTGCAGTAAGTACCGCCCTGATGGCGAAATTCTTTATAATTTGTCGTTAGGAAAAACAAGTATCAGGCGACACTTGCTTGTTTGTAGCACAGTGTCTCTCAACAAGGGGAATGTTTAAAATTGTTGGTGATCTATTTTGCTGAATTATAACATTTTAATCTTCTGTCAGACGTTTCTAGCTCAACCATCATCTAATTCTACAATTAGTGACTCAAGTTCTGCCCCTGGCAACTGTCTCTGAGTTTAAGCTGATATCTATAGAGGAGACATTGATTACTTTGACTACCGTCAAGGTAGCTTCCCTTCTTGATCCATGCTTACCCCATACTTTTCCCCTAATCAAGAGAAGTATTGCTCCTTCAGTCTGTAGATTAGTGACTTCCTCACTTCTGTCTAGTTTTGTACTCACTGACTGGAAAAGCACATGCATTCTCCCTCTTTTGAAGAAGCAGTCCTTGGGCTGCATGGTCCTCCGCAACTATAATCCCATCTCTTTTAACCTTCAGTGGAAAGTTGACAAAGAATGTGGTTGCCTCCCAACTGGCCAAGTTAATTACTGTAAATTTTAGTCTCAGCACAAGATGTTCCTTGCCTTGCATGGCACTGAGGTGGCGCATTTTTGCTGCAAAACGAAATGTGGACGGTTTTGGACTGACGGGGAGTTTCTGTTGTCCTCTTCAACTTTTCTACAGCCTTCAGTAGTATGTGTCATGTCACACTATGTGATATGCTGGGATAGTAGAAAGCAGTGTGGTCTTCAGCTGGATTCAGTGATTTCTAACTGTCTGTAGCCAGTCTTAATTTCTCCTTTCATGTATCCAGCCAACCCAGTGCTTTATAGAGTCCCATAGGGCTACTCTAATGGGACTGGTTAAGGAGTATTATCTTTCTTGCATTATGCAGTTGATTCTCATAATTCTCAGGCAGGATGGTAATTCCTTTCTGGAATGAGGACCATAGCTGATTGTATGGCGAGAAATTATACAAAGTTGATTTAATACAAAACCAATGTGATCGCGCTAACTGGGTCTCAAAGTACATGTTCCTGGTATTGGTAGTTAGACTCTTTAGGCACCTCATGCTGTCCTCTTCTCCTAAAGACTCCTTGTAAAATCATTCCCATAATTATCCGATGAAACTCATTACCTCATTGCCCAGCCCGTGATAGGTTTTCCATTGCATTATGCAGTGCCATGCATTCAGCACTTCAGGCATACGTCATCCAGCATGTGCTGTTGGTCCCCAATACTGGTTCTCCATTGCATTACGCAGTGCATGCATTCCGCAATACGGCATACATCATCCATCATGTGCAGATGGTCCACTAAGCTACAAGGTAGTGTTTACCTAAACTTCCCAGACAGGAGCCCAGTTCAGATTTCTCTGCTTCCCTGGCGGCACGGGATAAGTCTACTGTACTCTAAATGAGGCCATTCTTCATGTAGCTATCAAACTCCGCGCTAGATGGGAGGGTAGTACCCAGCATGGGATCTACAACAGGGAAACTACAAAGAAAGAATTGTATTTGGTCATTTATTACAGAAATATTAATGTATGATATGTTCTAAAACATGTTTTTCATGTTTCCGTAGTTTAAAGATGAAGCACTACACAAAGAGAAGACAATCACTGGGGAAGTCCAACAGGAAACCTATTTCAGTGCCTAATTCTGAAATGTTACTTTAGTAAACATTGGGTTTCAGTTCTTGGAGACTTTCAGATATGTCCTTCAACCAGCTTGTCCACACCCCGTCTTAAAATGAGCCATTTCACAATTCACTACAGAATCGAGAAAACACATACCACAGAAGAACATCAGCCTTTTTGAACTTTGTGAAGTTTATCAGTTGGTCAAATAACTTGAAATCAATCCTGTTTTTAGTTGTTTCGTTTTCAAACATTTTGAGGAATGCTGGAACTTTTTTATTCTGAATGTTTTGTTTAAAGGATGAACTTGTAAATATGAGTGAAACTTCTGACTCTTTGTACATTATCAGAGCAAAGATTTTTTATAAATATATATATTTGTATGGGAAAGTGGGTACTGATTTTATTTCATGCATTTGCGTTTTGTTTTTTTCCTGAAGGAGAACTAGAAAAATAGTTGTCTGTTTTCTTGTCCTTCAGATGCAAGTGTTCATAAATGTGTATTTTGTTACACTACCGCTAAATGCTGTTCTATGTTCTCTTTAGTTCTATTCACAACACCTTATATCTTGAAGATAAATAACTTAAAAAAAGAATTGGCATTGTTAACAAGGATCAAACACTTAATCTTTTGTAGGATTTAAATTGTTAGGGATCATCTTTTCTAAAACTGCTATGGATTGTGACAAATCCTAAATCTTTAACTTGTGAAGTCTATGTAAAGAGCATCTATACAGTATATTGGATGCTATGTTTTGATTGTTGTTTTTTATCAGTAGGGGTGCACATAATTCATTACAGTTCGTAAGTGTATTACATACGCACTACAAAACGTTTGCACAGTAGACTAATACAATCTTACTTCCCTTTACTAAATCTTTCTTTGGTTTGGACAAAAAGTGTTTGTTGTGATGCTGAATATTACGACTGGGTGCACCATTAATAATTTGCTTACCAACGTGATGGCCAAATAGAGTAGATCCAGAAAATATTTGATTTTTTAGAAAATTTCACTTTGCTCATATTTTGAGCAGTGGGAATGTGGCTGCAAAGTAAAATTTCAACAATGTACCAAAAACACTATTTTCCAAAAATAAAACAAGTCTTATTGAGAATGTGGGAACAGATTTCATTTTCATTATTATTTTGGTATCAAGAGATGCACTATGGATTGTGATTAAACCATGGGAAATAAAGATATTTTTGACATTAAGGTTTTTCTGTGCATTCACATTCAAATCCCTGTACCCAGAATATTTTAAATGATAGGAGCTAGAAAGTGTGTGAATCCACTGCTTCCTGTAGTTACCAGATATGTAGTAGACCTATCTAGAATAATTATATAAGTATGGCTTTAGCTGCATGGCTGTGTTGTGAAGGATTATTTTGAGGGGTTACACACTTGTTTAAAAATATATTCTAGTACATTTCTGTTCCTTCTGTTAACCTATTTAAACTTGAGGGGCTTACTGTTAAATGTATCTGAAAGCTTAGGAAGAGATTTTAATAGAGTTTTAATTGCTTATTACCTGTAAGCAAAACTTTAAAATAGTTTCTTGGCAACAATGCAGGACATTAATGACATTGAGCTGTGGTGGCATTATAGTCACATCACTCACCATAGTATTATTTTCTCTTAAACAGGCATCACCATGAAATTATTGATAGGGAGATAAAGGGCCCAATTGAACTGAACAATCGCTGAGGCCTCATGTGAACCAGTAAAATATATACACACAATCTAGCTCTTCCTTGATTTTGTTAATTGAGTTGATAGTTTTTGATCTTACACTTTTGCTCTTGTCGCCGCAGTAAAGATAATGGAGGTCTACTGTCATAAGAAATAGGATGCCTTCATGTTATAAATGTATAACTTGCTGATGGGCTCTTGCTTGGTCACAATAAAAGATGTGTACCAGTTAACTTCTATTGTGTTCCTTCAGACACACATGCTTTCTCTGCCTTTTAAGAATTCAAAAAGGCTACATTTCTTTTTTCCACTTCAAATTTCTTTAGCATCAGCCCATGGCTAATGGTGATATTCATGCTAGATTGCTGCTAATTTTCAAGACAATTTCAGATTCTTTAACCCCTTCGCTGCTGATGACGAGCTCAGCTCGTCATCAGCCACGGTGGTCGTGTGCGGATGACGGGCTGAGCTCGTCATGTAACGCGGCTTTTGGAAAAAAACCGCACAGCAGAAAAATAACCGCTGCAGCGATGCGGTTAAACCAGAAAGCTTAGTTCAACCTCAGGATTGCTATTCCTTCTATTTACCTGAGTGTCATGGAAATTAATGTTTCATATATAGCCATAATATATTAATTAATTGGCAGTTTACTAATTTTTTAGTGTTATTGTCCTTCATATGATAGGCTTATGTCGCCCAGCATTCTAAATGCCAGGAGTAAGAACAGGCGGAGGAAGGCAATCAAATATACTTATTTAAGGATGAGCTTTATGTGCTCTTTTATAGGTATGCAGAGAGACTTTTAAATACATCAAAAGTTACAAATTCTTTCATCATTTCTTTCTGTGTATATTCGCCTATCTTTCCACCACCTGGATACCTTTAGCAATAATGTAATGAAGACATCTTTTTAAGCGTCACTCAAAAACTGAGCATGGCATCTTTTTCTTTTGACGTGGCCATTGGCTATGTTTGCTTCTATTCTACTTAGTTAGCTGTTGCCCTTTTTTATTTTATTCTCCCATGTTTAGAAGGCATATTACCTATTTTCCAGTCACTGTTTCAGCATTTATTTTCCTGAAAACAATATTAATATTTTTCACTTCTTTTTAAGCATTGCTTGACTTGACTTCTCTTATGTTTAATTTTTGTTCCTTTACTCTCTCCATCACTGGTAGTCACCACAGTTCTTGAAATAAAATTATTTTATGACCAAAATGCATATATACTTCCTGGTACGTTAATGTAAGATCAAATAGCCAATGAAAGCTGCTAGAATATTATATATATATATTTTTTATCTTTTTAAATCACTGTGCAATAAAATCCATTGATCTTTCAAATGTGTAAATAGTTAAATCCGCACCCTCATCCAATTTTAGAACTGTCAGTATCAAAATAAGACACTAATTAATTAATTATTATTCCTTTGCTTTTACTGAATATTAATGACTGTTGATAAACGATTTAGAGAAGAGTGGCATATGCCTGCCACTCATACTCATTCATTTAGTCATCCCTACAGCAATCCATTAATCTTCACATTTTTCATTTTGTGTGAAGGAGTCTTATTTTTCAGAAATTTTAGGATACAGCAAATTTTATTGTTGGGTGATATAAGTATGTTTTGATAGGTCTGATTTTTCTTTTGATTACATTTTTTATAAGCAGGTTAACTGATTTTATTACATGCACACATCCATGTATATAAAACGGAAGCAAATAATTTTATATTTTTGTATTATTATTTTGCATTACAATATTAAAGAGGAAATAAACACTTAAAAGAGAAAGAGAATGGTTAGAAGAAAAAGAAGGGATCAATATCTCAAGTGTGAGTAAAAAAGTAACCAACATACACATTTCATCTAAGAGTTCTGTTGCTGTTGCTGTTTATTAAATATTTTAAATTTTTGTTTAGGTATACAGTAAGAATTTTGCAATGGCTAAGATGTACAAGGCAGTGGAGGAGTTACTGTTATAAATGACTTACTCCTCAGTCGCTTTTAACCATCTCACAATAAACCATTAGGTGCCTTGTCTTATAGAGACAGTAAATGGCCTAATACTGTTTTATATTGGAAGTAGAGTTTATTTACAACATTTTCATGGTAAATGTGCTAGATGTTAGTCTAATAGACCTATTCCTCTTTTTTAACATTATGAATGTAATGTTAAGGCTATGTTTAAGTGTACAAGTATTTTTCTTTGAGAGAAGATTATTTTATAGTACACAGGTGTTCAACAGTCACCCATGATGCTCCATTTTATGCTATTTTCATGGTGGTTCAGCAATCTAAATGCATGTTTGTGTACTGCACATTACTTAACTACCATTCTTAACTTGCCTTACTTGTAACTCCATTTCACTCCATATAAAATGTTTTAATGCTTCATATGGAAGCATATGTTTGAAGACACTCAATATAAATACAACTGCGCCAGTTGTAGCCAGCACAGATTCACATAGCATGTCAATTTGTAATCATTGAAACTGAGCATTAGTTATTTTTGTGTGTTGCATTCTAATCCTGAATGTACAGTTTTGCCCCAATATCCTCACGTTTAATATAATGCACTGTACTGCAAAAGAAAACACCAGTTTTATTAGACTGCCTAACACATAAAATAATGCCTTGTTATACATAAATAACATTTAGATGTATCTCCTATAGCTTTGTTTTATTTCAAAGTACGGTAGTGACTCCAGCTGCAAAATGTGGCTATAGAAATATATGTTAACCATATATTTGATTATTCTTTGGTTGATGCATAGAAATTGTTATTCAACCAAATACAGCAGAATGCATGTAGAGTGGTGGGGTGCAGTTTCAACCCAATGTTGATTTTTTTTTATTAAGTGTTTTGAGTAAAACCAGACCACTTTATGAACATATCCACTACTGTGTGACTTGTATATGGATGGAACCAAATTTTAAATTGTTGCAATCAGTTCAGTTTAGCTACAATCACACTAGGTTTTTAGAATACCCACTTATCTTGTATGATTCTCATTTGGATTAATTGTAAGTAAAGCATCCTGTGTGGAGGTCCAGAGAGTCAAGCGAGAGACTTGGATCGTCAGCACTCTGGGTTGGGCAGCCACTATTCAAAAGAGTTTAGAAATGATCATTAGAACATCTTGCAAGTTCTCTGAAGTGCTTCGGAACATCAACTTTGTTTTCAAAGGATTTTGTAAATACAAGTACCGTTTGCCACCTTGCTAGTTTGAACTTGAAACCGGTAATGGATTGAAAGCTCAATTAACATTATGAACAAGCCATATTCATTCCAGCCAAGCACCTTCAATAAAAAAATAATGGTATGTAGGTAAGAATAGGAAGGGCATGCTAATGGAATTCCTTTGCAGAATGCCACTGTGTAAATGTATTTGTTCTAAATTATTATCAGCTGATTTACCACCAGCACACAAAACATGTGAGGTGAATTTCAGTGTTGACATGTCTGTGAAACCACTAAATATCATTTATAGGATAAGTCCTTGTACATGTCAATTTAATGAAAATAACTTGAAAATATCACATTCATTAGCCCTCACATTTAACTATGAGGTGACTATTGCTATATCTTAGTAATATCAAATATGTGAATAGTGACTGGATTATGATTTTACATTTTGTATTAAAATCTGTTCTCTTTGTCATGACTTCAGATTTTCAAACTCTGCTGCACAAACTCTTTCAAGTGAGAAGTATTGCAGTATTCATTATACATACTGATTTGTTTATGTGGTACGAGTGCTTGTATTTAATTGTTAAATTAAATATTTTTTTCAACACATCTGTGATTTGTAAAACAAAATAAGCTGTCTCTTTTGAATTGCAACTGTTTAATCATTGCTGTGTTCAATTGGTGCTTAGTGATTGTGAGAGATTTACCTATGAATCTCAGGTACCGCTGATATTTTAGTTAAATGATTGTAATGTTAGAATTCGCTTTGGTTATGATCTGTAAAGTTTGATTTTGAGTCATGTTTTTACTAATGCACATTTGCTAAGTTTACATACACTACACTATTTTTAACAATTCACCACTGTTGAAGAAGCATATCCTTTTTTAAAAAAAAAACAAAAATTGAATTATAAACAGTGGACTACAAAATATCAATTTTAACTCATAATAGTTCTTAATCTTGTACAGTGTACATACTGTGAGCATAGTCCATTTTATTTTCAGGAGAACTGTGCATGCCTACAAATGACTTACTGTTTCCAACCACAGTCAAATGTAAGTTCGATTTCTAGCAGGTTTGTTTCTTGCTTTAAGCAGACTAGGATACAGAGCTTCTTGTTGCTAATGGTCCATTAATCCATATTTGTGTTTTGGTAATGTGTTTCAGTATGAATGGGAGACAGTGTTGCTAATGGTGTTTGGAAATGGTTTATCCCTGGAATTTACCACAATTTAAGTGTGTCATTTGCACATGCAAGTGAGGCCACAGAATAATATTAGGAAGATTGGAAATGGATAAATTAAGCTAAAAGATACCAAATCAAATGCACGTATAATTCTGGAATCTATGAAAATTACTTTTCTTTAAATGCAATCTACATTGTTATTAAACGCTGTGAAGTTGTGAGCTAGAAAATATGTTTACCATTTGATTAGTATATTTCAATTATAATATGTAACTGAGATATTCAAAATAGCCTACTAACAGGCAACTGTTTGATATAGATTCTATCTGTAATAAAATTGTATATATTATTATAATGAAATGTAGCCAATATGTCCTGTAAAATGTATTCACCTGGTTCATATTTATTTTGCCAATAAAATATCATAATTTAATTTTTAATGTAGTAAGCAAACATTTTATATTTGCAATTAATTGTTTATATGCCTGGTTTGCAACTGTGCAGCAAACAGACCTTGCCTAAGCCCTAGTTATCAACATGCGGGTATAATTTTCTAAATGTTATCTTCCCTACTCACATTTTATGTTTCAAATGCACATGGTTCTAATACTGCAAGAAATAATGGATGCTTATTACCTCAGATTACTCACCTTGTGAGTAATCCCCAGGCATCAAACTAGTTCAGAAAACTTTTAGAACAGTTCTGCTCACTGGTAGGTGGCATTGTGTAGCTCTGCTCTGACATTTTTCCGCTCCAGAAGTGATGAGCAGAGGCTGCATATAAGCGCCACCCATGCGCGCTTAGGTCTGTTCCTTTCTGCACCTTTTCTCTCTTGTTTGATCTGATTTTTTGAAGAAAATGTATCCAGAGTGCAAGGTAACTGTCATTCCTAAAATCACAGCGTTTAAATGGTTTGGGCACTGTCGCCAACCAATATCTATGACAGAGCCTCCACAGTCTGTTTTGTGCTGTCTGGGGTTTTACCCCTAATCCAAGGTCTCTGACAACTGCACCTAGAGGAACCTGAAGACCATACTGCCACATAGTGCTAAACCCTAGGCCACCAATCACACAAAGACTCTGCTCCTTGACTGGTCAAAGTCGAAAGGAAGGTCCTATTCTTGCTCCCAAAGCTGTTCCTGTGGCAGGACGTCATCATGGTCGAGGTCTTTGCATAAGTCAAAGAAGAAGCACAAAAAATCAAAGCGGAAAACTGCCCCTTTCTGACACTTTTTTAACTAGAGAGAGGGCACAAGGGCATCAACGCATCTCCTGGTCTCACTAATGATCCCTATTGGAATTGATTCAGAGTCTGGTCCTGACACACCTTGAGTTTGCAGGTCTATTGGTTACTTTGTAACAAGTAGAAGCCTTCAGCGAGAATATGCTGAGTACGTTCCTTACTTTACCTTCTCCCTCTGGTGCGCCTTTGGGAACTAAGGATACACAGAAGTCACTAGTCTGACTTCTGCTGGCTGATCTGACCTTAGTGCCGTCTGTGCCCCTTGGACTAGCATTGGAGTCAGCACCAACTCCGGTGCCTGCTTTGGTGCCACCCCTGTGCCAGTTCTACTAGCATTGATGTTGATGCAGAATTAGGATGTGCAGCCTATTGTGTCTTCTGACAAGAAACTGAGGGCGCCACAATCTTGACTGGATTTGTGCCTGGCACCTACTTGCGTGCAACCTTTTTTCAACCCCTCTGATTATGATTCCTTGCCCTTCCCACATAGTAGGGCCCAGATTTTAAATACATTTTTGGCACAGATTCTGCAAACATCAATGGTAATGTGGATGATTGTGTTGCACAGTATGGTGAGGACAACCTGTATAAAGAGATTGAGGAAGCCAGTGTCCTTGACACTTACATTTATACTGGCCTTGTGTCTCCTCCAGGTCCTGCTACAGAGGAAAGTGCCTCTTTCAGTGTAGTACTGCGAAGGGCATCTGTAGTGTTACATTTAATATTGCCACCCATGGAAGTATTAACAGAAGTTCTACAACTTGGCCGGGCTCCCACTGGTCCACTGTTTTAACAAGAACATTTACTGACACCTGGACTAAGCCCTGCTCGGGCCACAAGTTAGAAAGGTTGCCATTTGCCATGCTCCTAGCGATCCTGCCTTCTTAACACAGCATCCAAGTCTGAAAAGTGCAATGGTACAGGCACCCCAATGCCTTGCCTACTACTCTTACCAGTCGTGAATTCAAGAGAAGAGAAACATTTGCAAGAAAATGTTCTCCTCCAGGAACCTTGCAGTGAGCTCTGTAAATGCCAGTTCTCTCCTCAGCTTTTACTCTCATGCCCTTTGGGATATAATGGCTCTAGTATTTTACTTGCTTGTTCCAGGCAACCTTCCGGCATCTCTTATTCAGGCTATTTGGATGGCTGCGATGTGGAAAAATGTGTGATCTGCTGAAGACTGAACACAACTGATTGTCCAGGACATCCTATGAGTACCCGTGTGCCCTTCCTGCACTATGCATTGATGAGGTCTATATGCTTCTTTGGGGACATCGATGCATCCTTAATGGACACTCCCTTTGACAGATCTCATCTATTTCATACAAAACAGACTCTGCCTTGGTGTTTTTCAAGAAGAGCTGAGCCTCAGTGCATACTTTTAACCTTCCGGCTCCTACAAGGTAATTCTACAAAAAATGTTGCCCTCTTAAGCGGCTAGGGTAGAGGTTTCCCAATCCGGAATGCTGGACTGCTTTCCAGCCTCACAGACTTTTTAGCCCTCTCATGGTAGAAGCAGTGGCTCTGAAAGATTAGGACATCAGCATCATCATACATCTGAAAGAAACACATAAAGATGGATTCCCTACCTTAGAATTACCCCCAGGCGTCAGACTCGATCCGGAAAGTTTTTTCGTCAGCAGTACCCCCGCGCATCTGTAGGTGTCGTCGTGCGGCTCCTCGTGCGTCGTTGGTGCCGAGATGATGTCACTGGAGCTACTTAGACGCGTGCTGACGTCAGTTCTTTCTTATTCCGTGCCAGCAAGCGCAGATCCGGGAAGAGCAAGTACCCCAAGTCACTTTTTGACTGTGCTTTTTGAGGCCTTTTACCTCATTTCTTAGTCGATTGACTCCTGGTGTCATAGGGATGCTTGGCTTCAAGAACTGTGAGGACTGTCACCGCATGATGTCCGTGACGGACCCACACCGTGTGTGCCTCTCCTGCCAGGGGCGCGACAACAACTCCAAGTCGTGCCCCGACTGCCGGTCCATGGCGCCGAAAGCTTTGCAGGAGCGGTCCCGAAAGTTGCTGGAAGTCTGCTCCGTGCCGCTCAAGGTCCTGGTCCCGCGGGAGGTAAATGGACCGGTCGTGGAGCCATCACCATCGTTCTTCTGGATCTAAGTCTTCACACTCTGAGTCAGGTAAGTCAAAGCATTCCAAGAAGAAGTCAGAGAAGCGTCGCCGCTCCTCGGCCTCCCCTCGCCCGTCGCAGCTGAGGGTGCGGGTGGTGCCACCCCTGCGGCTCCGGCGAAACCTGCGACGCCTGCACAGGTGCAAGAATTTCTTGCTGCCACGGCCTGACTCTTTGGGCCGTCTGGCCCCTCCTGCGCGCCTTCGGGCCCTGCGTGCCAGGCTGGGAGTCCAGCCTTTTCCGATGCCGGTGGTTCTGACCCCGGCGCTGCAGGACCTCCCTGGATCCAGGCTCGGATCCCTGGCGACACCGGTTGACCTGATTACACCTCCACCAGTGTCGACCCCGCCTCCGGCACCACCTCCGATGTCGTCCGGTAACCCGCCCCCCCCCCCCCCCCGGTTTCAGCCCTGAACCTGACACGGAGCTGGAACGGTGTCACTCGATGCTGATTCCGATGCCGATGGGGCCTTTCTACTCCTACATCTGTCCTCCCTATTTTCAGCTTGTTTCACAGACTTCAGAGAAAAGGAGTACTGGGAGGGGTCTGAGGACCCTCTCGCACAACAGTGCGGTGATGACCCAGACTAGGCAGAGGATTTGGGGGATGCCAGTGTTCTAGACACCTCGCCTGACCTTGGCTTGCTGTCTCCTCCTTCCGTGGCTACGGAGGAGGGAGCAAGTTATGCAGTGGTGTTGCGTAGGGTGGCCGAGGCTCTCAACCTCAAACTCCCTACAGTGGCCTTCAGGACTAACCTCCTGACAGAAGTGCTTCAACCGTCGGCAACCTCTTCGGAACCCTTGCTGCCTTTAAATGATGCACTGTTTGACTTTCTTTTGGGCTCTTCGTCCAGGCCCAACACGAGCTCCTTTGGACAGGAACGTGGCCCGACACCATTGCCCGGCTCTGGGCCACCCCCTCTTTTTTCTGTCAACATTCCACCCCTGAGAGCTTGGTTATCCAGAGCGCATTCCCTTCCGCACCCCGGATAGGGAATCCAAGAAGCTGGCGTAGCTTGGCAAGAAGCTGTTTTCATCTGCTAGCTTAGGGCTACGGTCGGTGAACACCGCATGCCTCTTAGGCCGTTACTCCCACTCGGTGTGGGACAAGGTTGCGCAGGTGCTGCCCAACTATCCGGAGGAGGACCAGACAGTACTTACCCAGGCTATTGCAGCTGGGAGAGACGCAGCTAAGTTCACCATCCGTTGTGGGCTTCATACCGCTGACTCGCTGGGAAGGGTGATTTCCATGACGGTGGCGCTTTGGCGCCACGCCTGACTGAGGACGACTGACTTTACGGGGGATGTCCAAAACACCTTGATGGACATGCCCTTTGATGGCATTTGCCTTTTTGGCAACAAAGCAGACAGTGTGTTGGAGCGCTTTAAGGATTCATGGGCTACGGCCAAGTCCTTGGGCCTCTCAGCCACTCGGCCTCCTCCGCCTTCTTCTTTTCTCTCCTTTCGTGGCAGCGGAAGTGGTGCCCCAACACGTTTGTTTCAGAGCCACAGGCCGGCGCAGCAACAACCTCAGTGCGGACATGGGAACCGTCAAGACGGTTCTGGGGGCCAGCGGGGGAGTCAGTCCATTTCCACCTCCGCAGCATCCATTTCGCAGACTTCCTAGTCAGGTCCATCAAACGCCAGTGGGCGGCAGAATACTCCATCATCTCCCCCACTGGCGCAACATCACTTCGGACAAGTGGGTGCTGCAGATAGTCTGAAAGGGCTACTCCCTTCCCTTCGAGACTTCCACTCCAACCATGCCACCTTGGTACCACTGCATGTTGGGGGACCATCTTGCACTTCTATAGCAGGAAGTTGCGGCCCTCTCGGCCAAGGGGGCCATTAAGCGTGTTACTGGGCCATAGGTAGGTCTTGCTTGCTATTCCCACTACTTTCTGGTCCCCAAGAAGGACAAGGGCCTGCGTCCTATCTTGGACCTCAGGGACGTCAACGGCTTTCTCCGGAAGGAGAAGTTCAAGATGTTGATGCTTGCTCAGTTCTTGTCTCCTCTCGACCCTGGAGACTGGATGGTAGGGTAGGACTTGCAGGACGCTTATTTCCGTATCCCCATCCTGTCAGCCCATCAGCGTAACCTGCGGTTCACGGTAGGCCACGAGCACTTTCAGCTTACCATGCTCCCCTTTGGCCTTACCAGCGCCCATCGGGTGTTCACGAAAGTGATTGCTGTGGTCGCAGGTCATCTGCGCAGATCAAGGGTTCCAGTCCTCCCCTATACCGACGACTGGTTGTTGAAGGCAGGCTCGCCCCAGGCAGTCGTCTCCCACTTCCAGACTACGGGCGACCTCCTGCGTTTGCTGGGGTTTTCCATCAATGTGCTGAAGTCGCACCTGATGCCCTCTCAGAAGCTCCTCTTCATGGGAACGGTTCTGGACGGTTTCGGGTTTATCCTCCCGAGCAGCGAGTCCAGGATATTCAGGCTATGATTCTGATCTTTCAGCCTCTAGCCTGGGTTTCAGTCAGAATGACCCTTCGGCTACTGGGCCTGCTGGCCTCCTGCATGCTGCTTTTGTATCATGCCAGATGGCATATGCGGTCTCTGCAGTGGGACCTGAAGTTCCAGTGGGCACAGCATCAGGGCAACTTGTCTGATCACATCCAGATGTCGGAGGGCACTGCATGACAATTGCAGTGGTGGCTCACGAATCACGATTGGGTCTATAGCAGATATTTCTCCCTTCCCCTACCGGAGCGCACAGTGGTGAAGGACACAACCCTCCTGGGATGGGGCGGCCACATGGGAGAGGCGGAGATCAGAGGCCTCTGGTCTCCGGTGGAGTCCCGACTCCATATTAACCTTCTGGAGCTTCTGGCGATCCGACTTGCACTGAAGGCATTCCTTCCCTCTCTCATGGGGTGAGTAGTGCATGTGTTCACAGACAACACCACCGCCATGTGGTACAGCAACAAACAGGGCGGGGTGGGGTTGTGGACCCTATGTCAAGAGGCCCTGTGCCTTTGGACATGGCTGGAACATCAGGGCATTTCCATGGTGTTTCAACACCTGGCAGGTTCTCTGCACGCCAGGGCAGACTAACTCAGCTGCCGGTGCATGATGGATCACGAATGGCGTCTGAACTCGGACGTGGCGCCAGGGCTCTTTCAGCCTTGGTTAGATCTTTTCGCCACCGAAGAGAACGAGCAATGTCATCAGTTCTGCAAGTTGGAATTTCCAAGGCTGCACTCGCTAGGCAACGCTTTTCGTCACGAGTGGAGTTGCTGTCTGTTGTACGCCTTTCCGCCTATACTACTTCTGCCCAGAGTGCTGAAGAAGATCAAATGCGACCGGGCTCAAGTTATTCTTGTGGCTCTGGACTGGGCTCGAAGAGTATAGTATCCTGAGCTACTCAGCATGACGATCGATCCCCCGCTCCGTCTGCCTCTTTGGGAGTCTCTTCTGTTGCAGCAGTAGGGGAGGGTCCTCCAACCTAACCTGTTCAGCCGCCACCTCCTTGCGTGGAGATTGAGTGGCGGCAGTTGACGTCTTTTGACCTGCCTCCGCATCCCTCAAAAGAGGAAGAGAAGCTTCACCGTCTGGATCCAAAACGTGCGCTCTCTTTGTATCTGAACCTCACACAACAGTTCCGGGTGGATGACCAGCTCTTTGTTGGCTACGTGGGCGCCAAGAAAGGTAGGGCCGTGCACAAGCGGACCATCTCTGGTGGGTCATTCTGTGCATTAAGGCTTCTTATTCTTTGGCTAAAAAGGAGCCTCCGGTTGGGCTGCGCGCCCAATTCTACCAGGGCAACGGCAGTCACTACTGATTTGAGATGGGGAGTTCCCTCGCATACATCTGTCAGGCAGCTATGTGGGCTTCACTGCACAAGTTTACCAAGCATTACTGCCTGGACAGCCAAGTCCCGAGAGGCAGCTTCTTTGGTCGTTCTGTTCTCCAGGACTTTCTGGTGTGATCTTGGTTCGCAGACCCACCACCGGGGTTGCTATTGCTGAGGTATCTATTCTAAGGTAAGGAATCTATCACTAGGTGTTTCTTTCAGATGCACAAGTTACTTACCTTCGGTAACGATATATCTGTAAGAAACATTAGTAGTGATAGATTCCTTACCGCCCCTCCCATCCTCCCGTTCTGCGAACTGATTTCTAGGGTTAAGGTCATCCCTTTCAGGGCCCTAGCTTCATGGCACCAGTGGTCAGTTTCTTGCATGGCTCTGCGTTCCTGGCGCGGAAAGTCGTGTACAGAACTGATGTCAGCGCGCGTGGGTGCGTCTAAGTAGCTCCAGCTACGTCATCCTGGCGCCTACGATGCCAGCAACGCACGCGTAGCCGCACGACAACGCCTACCAATGCGCAGGGGTGCTATTGACGAAAAAACTTTCCGGATCTAGTCTTGATGCCTCGGGGTAATTCTAAGGTAAGGAATCTATCACTACTAATGTTTCTTACAGATATATTGTTTCCAAAGGTAAATAACTTCTGCATCTGTCCCCTGCTCCTCCAGTGGTTGTGTGTCCTTGCCCGCACACAGCCACCCTGTCAGAGGCAGGATCCAATATTTTCTGTAAGGATTGCAAGCCATTACGACTGACAAGTTGGCCCCCTAAATTGTCCATCAACGATTGGCCCTTCAATTCCTTTTGACCCAGCAGCTCCATCTGCTGCCTTCAGAGTTGCTGGTGGCGAATCATCTGTCCGTCTTGTGGTTTTAAGTGCAGGCCATTTTGAGCGAAGGGGCCATAGACAGGGTTTCGGCCTCAGAAGTAGGAATTGAGCGTTACTCCTGCTCCTACTTCCTTGGCCTGAAGGACCGAGGCTTTCATGCTAATTTAGATTTTTCACCCTCTCAATCCCTTCATGCGGAAGGACAAATTCAAGACGCTCATACTAGCCCAGGTTTTGTCTACCCTAGACCCTGGAGACTGGATGGTGGCGTTGAACCTTCAGGACTCTTATTTTCACGTTCTTGCTCGGCACTCTCACAAACGCTACCTTCAATTTACTGTGGGCCAAAAGCATTTTCAATTCTCAGTGCGCCCCTTTAGCCTCACCAGTTACCCTCCGGTGTTAACAAAAGTGATAGTAAGAGCCTATCTGTGGCGGTCAAGGACACCAGTCTTCCCCTACCTCGACGAATGACTGTGAAGGCAGGCTCCCCCCAGACAGAGGTCAGTTACTCCCGATGGTTGTCCACAAAAGTGATGGTGGTTGTCACAGAGGTCGAGGTGCCAGTCTTCCCCTACATCAACGACTGACTGTGAAGGCAGATGCAGGCTCACTACTGGCAGTCGTCAACTGCCTCCACAACAGAAAATCTCCTAACATTTTTGAGGTTCACAGTCATCAAGCCCAAGTCACACCTGACTTTTTTGCAGATGCTCCCGTTCTTCTGAGCCATTCTGGATATGGTACAATTTCAGGGTTTTCCCCCCGTACAGAAATTCCAGGCCATTTGGGATTTTATCCGGATGTTTTAGCCGCCGCCCTGAATTTCAGTGCGGATGACTCTGAGGCGCACAGGATTGTTGACCTCCTGCATCCTGTTGGTGACGGATGCCAGATGGCAGATGCAGGCTCTCCACTGGGAGATCAAATCCCAGTGGGCACAACATCAGGGAAATCTGTCGGATTGCATTGAGATTTTGACAGAGACTGTGCTAGATCCTCAGTGGTGGCTTTTGAACCTTTTTTGCGTCTTTGACAGGACACTTGCCTTACCCCAGTCACAGCTGATGGTGGTTAAGGATACATCACTGCTGGATTTGGAGGCCATCTGGGAGAGGTGGAGCTCATAGACCTATGGTCTCCAGCAGACAGACTACACATCAACTTGTTGGAGTTGTTGTTGAACGCTTTATTACCCACTGTCAAAGGAAGCGCTGGTGCTCACAGACCACAACGCCACCATGTGGTACTGCAAAAAGCTGGGCATTGTGGGGTCTTGGGTCCTGCTCCCAGGAGGCCCATGCAAGTGGCTGGGCCACCAAGGGGTTTATCTAGCAATAAAACACATGGCGGATCTTTAAACACTAGGGTGGATGAACTCAGCTGCAGGCACCTAACTTACTAAGTGGCAGGTACATCCAGAGAGGGCACATGCTGTCTTCCGGCTATGGGGACAACACTGGCTTGATCTTTTCCTTTGACCATGAGAGGAATCCAAGAGGCTCAACTGAAAACACCCGTACCTAGGAGTAAGTGTGACTCTAGGACAGTCCCCCCACTCGGTCCCCGAGTCAGAATCATCGTTGATCAAACTCTGGTACGCAGACATTGTGCATCTACAGAAAGGGCAAGTATAGTTCAATGAGTTCCCTACCAGATAGTGACAAGACTAGGAGGGAACATTACCAGGACTTCCTTTATGGATCTGTATCCTGAGGAATCCCAATGACCCTACCGGGCGGCAATCTAGGGCACATGTTGATACAGCAGACCGGGTAATGGTGTTACTTTCCCATATACTCAGATTATTATTTTCTTTTAATCCTGCCAAGTGGGATCCACAGTAAAAGTTTCGGATACCCAATTAGACAGTTTTAGATTTCTTCTCTGCATTAGGTTCTTTTCTATTTTCATTTTTTCTTTGCGCTTCTCCCTGGACATCGGTCAGCGTCAGGCAGTCGTAGCGGTCCTTTGATGAAACATGCCACTCATTGAGTGGGTGAGGGCAGTATTTACAACCCTTTGGGATTCCCAAATTGTTTCTTTACCTCCAGAGGTAACTCTGTCACTATAATCTCTAGCCTCCTTTCAAGAGTCTGATGACTGCTGGTTCTTTCCTCTTACCTTTTAACCATTGTGGAACCAGGTGACCCACTTTCACAATGAGTAATGTACTCCTAAATTCATTACCCCTTAGTAGACGTCCTTCTCGTTGAGTGAGTTGTGTAAGTTGTTGGGAGAACGAGGGAAGGCTTAATCTCTCGTCCCTTCTTTGTTGTGGATTAAGTCGATCTTTTCCTCACCATCGAGATCGTGCAGTGTCAGCATTGCATGATGGCATTTCCAAAGCAGCTTTCGTCGGTAAACTCCTTCCAGCTAGAGTGGAGCTCAGGACTCCGGTATGCCTTTCCGCTACTGCCTCTCCTGTCCAGAGTTCTGAATATCAGGAACAACAAGGCCCTAGTCAGCCTAGTGGCACTGTATTGGACGAGAATAGAGTTTTACTCAGAAGTCCTGGTCATAAGGTTCTTCTGTCACAGAACGAGTGGGCCCGACCTTTACACTCTTCGTCACCATTCTTGGAAATTGAGCAGCAATAGTCGATCTCCTTCGTCCTGCACCCCGAGTTCGTAGATGTCGTGTTGGCAGCAAGGTGTTCCTCCACAAAATCAGTATACGCCACCTACTGAGACAATTTTATTTTATTTTTTTTGTCCTCATTTGTGCTATCTTATAGTTTTTAGCAAGCCAGTTCTCCTCTTGTAAAAAGTGAACCTCCCAAGATAAGAGGCAAAACCATGTCTAAAACTGCCAGCGAATTCTTTTCGAATTCTTTTTGATCCACTATCTCAAGGCCACTCTGATGAATCACATAATCGCTTTTGGTAAAATTATTGGACAGCCCTTCCTTTCCTATACCATGTTTTTGTCCCATAAGTCCCAATATCCCGTTCGTTTGCTTACCCCTCTAAGTGCATCCAAGCTCCTAAACCTATTCACTTGGAAAAGCCAGTCATCTATCTCAGGAGGGGAAGGAAGGATCCAATTTCTACATATTTCACGTCTAGCTAGTAGCATCAAGGTGAATAAGAGGCATTTCTGATTCTTTTTTTAGAACAACATCCTGATCATTACCCTCTAAAATACCAAAGATAACGTTAAAAGAGCTTACCTTTACGTTAGTGCTAAGTGCCTTATTAATTATCTTACCAATCTCCTTCCAATAGATGTCAAGGTGTGCGCCTTGATGAAACATGTGAATATCATTTGCCTTTGTATCACCGCACTTGGAGCATTTTTTTGACACCTAGTTATTTATTTTAGAAAGCCTCTCTGGCGTCCAGTAAGATCTGTGTAGGGTAAAGATATGATTTCTCCCGAGTGGTGCAGAAACAGTCATAAACCATAAAAAAGTGCAAGATACTTGCCATTGCTGCTGCAAGTCTTGAGCCTGGAGAATCTTATCATCTGGCGTGTTGAAGTCTACTTCATTCTTTTCGATCAAGTACCAATACCATTTGGATACTTCTTTTGGAGCAGGGTCTTTTAGTATTTCTTCCTCTATTCCTTCCATATTGACTTGGATTTTCTCTAGTTCCTTACAACAACTCGCCAACTGGTAATATGTAAACCTTGAGATAGTTGCGTTAGTCCTCTCCAGTAATGTTGCCCAGCTTATTAGGTTACCATGTTCTATTAGCTTCCCACATCTCAGTATCCCAGGTTTTTTAAAGTAATCTGCGAGTTGATCTTTCATGCATTCTGGGATGCCCGGGGAGTTCCAAATTGGGGCTTGCTTGCTGTAGTAGGGAAGTTTCCAAGATTTCCTTATTTCATACCATACTTTGTATGCTGACTTTTGAACTTTTCATTTGATTTTTTTGAAGTATTTGGGATGGCCAAACTTATAAAGACAAAAATCAGTGTTAGTTGTAGCTTTCCAGTAGGCAGTATAGGCGGTTTGTGATTTAAAAAGTATCCTAATGTTTTTAAAGTTAAAGGCTTTGTAATAGGTCATAAGGGCCGGGCTAGCTATCCCCCTTGATTTTTCTTTTGGCATATCTTTTTCCAAGCTATTCGAACTCCTTTGGAAGCCCAGATAAAGGTGTTTATTTCGCTCTGAATCTTTCTTAGTGACTGTAATTTAAATTCCAAGGGGATGGCATTAAAAAGAAACATAAATTTTGGCAAGATAGCCATTTTAACCCTTTGAGTGCTCATGACGAGGTCAGCTCGTCATGAGCTACGGCGCTCCGGTGCTCATAACGAGCTGAGCTCGTCATGACCTCGCCCGTTCCGTGGAACCTTCGCATGCTGGGCTAATTTCCCTGCTGTGCTGAGCGTTCCATTGGAACGGGTGTGGCCATGACGAGCTCAGCTCGTCATGAGCACCGGAGCGCCGTAGCTCATGACGAGCTGACCTTGTCATGAGCATGGGGGCGCTGTACGGGCCCCCTCCCCCCCGCCCCCAGCACAGCGGGGGAAACAGCCCCGCACGGAAGGGGTTAATAACATTAGCTCTCCCTATAAACGTAAGAGATAAACAGTTCCATGCCTTTAGTAACTTCCTCATCTCCTTAGCTTTAGTGGTCAGATTCGCTTGGGCTATTTCGTCAATGTTTTCTAACATTTCTATACCCAGGTATTTAATTTTGCTATTTGCTTTTAATACTGGTGACGTGATGTTCCAGTGTAACACCTCGGTCTTCTGGTGATTTATTTGATACCCAGATATATTCCCAAAGTCGGATAATATGTCTGTTATACTATTAATAGAGGCGTTGAGGTTGCTTGTGTATATCATTAAATCATCTGCGTATAACACAACTTTCACGTTCCACCCATTAAAACTAAATGGAATAATATCCTGAGACTTTCTTATCTTCTCTGCCAAGGGTTCCTCTTTTGATCAAAAAACCTTTTGACAGTCTCCTGTTAATAAGTTTCTTTGCCATGGGACGTGAATAAATGTTCATTATGGCTCTTAAAAAGTTATTCCCTAGACCATAGTGGAGGATAACTTCTTGTAAGTAAGACCAATTCACATTGTCAAAAGCTTTGGCCGCGTCAAAAGTAAGAAGCGCCAAAGGTAATTTCTCGTGCACGGCAATGTCAATTGCACTGATTAATTGGTGAGTAAGGTCATGCAATTGCCTTCCCCTCATAAAGCCCTTCTGATTGTCGTGGATAAGGTTATTTGATAATGAGCCAAGTCTTCTTGCCAAAATTTGAGTGAATATTTTGTAGTCCGTATTAAGAAGTGAAATAGGCCTGTATGACTCGCAGGTAAGAGGGTCTTTACCTGGCTTTAAAATTAAACTAATAGTCGCCTCATTCCATGTTGGTGGAGGTAATGCGCCCTGCACATAAATAGTATTAAACAGGTCAGCCAATTCAGTAGCCAAAGAATCTTTTAAGACTAAGTAGAATTCATTTGGAATGGCGTCTGGCCCGGCTGCTTTTCCTCTTTTTAATTTCTTTATCGACTCCGCTACCTCCTCTGTTGTAATATTTGCGTTTAATGATTTACATAAATCTTGATCTTGTTCAGGGAGGTGTAAATCGTTCAAATAGGAACTTATAGCTGAAGGTGAAGGCACTAGGTATTTTTTATATAGTCCCTGGAAAAATCTTACGAATGCATCCTCTATATCTAATACGCCCTCTACTCTAGTACCATTGACGCCTTTTTTTTTTTTATTGCCATAATTTTATTTCTATTGGAGTCAGTCTTTAGCTTCCAAGCCAGGAGTTTCCCACTGTTTTCTCCATACCCCTATTGCGAAAAGCAAACGGCTTGCCCCTTCTTCCTTACTCTTTCCTCCAAAAACAGTGCTAAATCATTCTTCTTTTCTAATAATTCCCCTTTAATCTAGCTTTTTTCTACCTCCAGAATGTTTGAATCTAACTTCTCCTGTTTCTTCAGTATTTTAAATTCTAACTGGGAGATTCTCTGCATTCTTCCTTCATTGTTACTAGCTGCTGAGCTAATTAAGACCCCTCTGAGTACAGCATTATATGCATCCCAGGTTAGGTTAAGTGGAGTTTCCCCGTTTTTATTCTCCTTAAAATAATTCAGGGTTGAATTTTTTTTTTTTACTATTTCCGGTTCTATTAGGAGAGTACGATCTAAAGTCCATCTTTTCTCACCCTGTGTTGATCAAGTTGAGCCTCCAACTGAACTAGCAAATGATCTGACAAATGAGCGGGGAGGTGTACAATCCTTTTAACTAATTTACTAAAACGTTTATCAACCAAAAATAAATTGATTCTTGAGGCATGACCATACATATGATTTCTATAGGTAAACCTGTTAATTAAGTCCCCCTTAGTTTCCCAAAGGTCGATCAGCCCCAGGTCTATTCTTAATCTGTTAAACCTTTCTCTCATTTTAGGTAGGTTTAAAGCTCTATTTGATGGGTATCTATCTTTTGTGGGGTTGTATGATGTTACAACGCAATCAAAATGATTGCGGTACATCACAACGCATCTTTTACAACGCAAGTCATTACCACGACTTGCGCTGTAGGTTGCTGGACTTAGGAATAGTAAAATTTACTATTCCAACTCCAGCCTACATACAGTAGGGAAGGTGTTGGAATAGTAAATCTACTATTCTTTAGTCTAGAGCGCCCTCCAGCGCAAGTGGTGGTAACGACTTGCGTTGTAAATGACGCGTCGTAATGGCACTGCAGTGTTTTGACCGCATTGTGAAGGATGTTTACCCTTTTGTGGGATTCAATAATATATTAAAGTTCCCACCTATTATAATCGGAATGGTTATTATTATTAATTCTGCATATAAAGATTGTAGAGGTGCGGGGTCATCGCTGTTGGGGCTAGAATACCCTACCACCGCCAATGAGATATTACCTATCCTGACTTTAGCTATGGCCCACCTTCCTTTTGAATCTGCACAACTATCTATTAGGGTCATAGTCAAGTGTTTTTTTATAATGATTGCAACTCCTTTAACGTTACACAACTGATTCGTGCAGACACTATTTCCAATCCACTTTTCGTGTTTTGTACTTTCATGCCACTCTTCTTTAAGAAAGTGGGTTTCTTGTAGTATGATTATATCCCTCTTTAAAAGCTTAAGATATATTTTTTTTAAATTGTCGCCTTTTCCTTGTTCTCAGCCCATTAACGTTCCATGACATGATTTTTAAGTCGCCTTGTATATTGGGATACAAATCTCATTTTACCTTGATCTGACTTGCTAAATTTCTATGCAGTGGACAATCTTTTTTTTTTTCTTTTTTCCCCAATGCTCCCCACCAAAAAAAAAACATAAAAAATGTGCACAAAAAGTAAAAGCCCCTTAATCCTATCCCCACTCTGGAGAACCCTCCCTACGATCATCGGGCAAGTTAATTACCCTCTATGAGGTTCTGCCATTGTGAGGTTTTCATGTGAAAGAAAAAAAAAGAATAGGAAAGAAGCTGGCTCTTACGACTTCCCTTCATGGGTTCTTTTTAACTGTCCTTCGATCCAGAAGTGATTCTACGTCTTGGAGTTCCCGTATGTTATATGTGTGGTTGTCTCACAATATACGCAACAGAGCCGGGAAACTCATTTGCACTGTTGCCCTTTGACTTCTCAAGGCTGGCATATATTTTCCCAGAGCCCTTTCTGCCGTAGCCTATGAGATATCAGAGCGAATTTTGTAGCTGTATCCATCTTGTGAAAGGATACCTACTTTCAAGGCCATGCTCAGAACTTTTTCTTTCAGTGTATACGTTTTAAAGTTAACAAGAATTCTTCTTGGATTTTTCCTCATTTCATTCTGTCTGAAAGGGTCCCGATGTACTCTTTGTATATCCTCATTTAGGATTTGCTCATCCAGTTCCGGGACAGCTTCTTTTAAGAGTTGTACTATAAAACTCCGGATGTCTTGTCCCTCTGTTACTTCCGGAATGTTCAACAGTCTAAGATTGTTCCTTCTCAAACTGTTTTCCATGGCCTCGATTTTGTCTCTCAATTCTTTTTCAGTGGATCTTATTTTCTCAATTTCGCTTTGACATGATTTCACCTCTTCTCTAGTTTGCACCAAGGTATTCTCAATCGAAACTACTCTGTTGGCTAAGGCATTAAACTTAATCTCTAGGGTTTCGCAAGTTGCTGGAATTTTTTCTTGGTTCTTCTCAGACTTAGCGAAGCTGAGTTTCATTTCCCTTAGGAGTGCCCCCATCAAGTCACCTGACTCAGGTTGTTGAGGCTGTTCCATGTTGCCATTTACCTGGTATTGGACTCCCTCATTTACCCCGATTGCTTGTGTCTCCTCCATGTCTTTGTCCACCTCGTCCCCAGGATCATTAGACATAAGGACATTGTATCTATTAGATGATTCCATTTGGGGTACAATCGGTGGGGGGTTGTTAGATCTGGGGGTCTCTAATTGGCAGAGGTAAGTACCTTAGACCAAGTAGGGACCCTTGCTTCTAGTCAGGGTGAAGGAATAAACACAGTAGATAACTCCTGCTCTCCCTCTAGGTAGCTTGGCGCGAGCAGGCAGGCTTATCCCCAGGGCAATGTGTATAATAAATGCCCTTAACACAACAGTAATCCCCAATCCACCACAAACTGAGACCACACAGGTAAGTATATATAAAAAATATAACTTTATCTAGTTTCAGCAAGGGAAATAAAACATATGCACGATAATCACTTCTTTAGAAAAAATGTTGCACTTAATCTTAATGGTTGCACGTAATGTAGGAAGTCTCTTAATAAAAAGATAGTCTCAAGTCTCTTGTAAATCAGTATTAAAAATAATACGATCGCTTTATCTCCACTTAGCTCTAAAAACGAGAAAACTAAGCAATGCCAGTAGGTAAATTATCCAAAAAAATCAGCCCACAAAGCCAGGGGCCCTAGCGCTGCAAGTGCGCCTCAACGGAATGCTGGGGACTCCGTTTCGGGCCACTTCGCACAGCCTTGCACCCCCGATGAACTTAGGCGCACCGCGCCAATCAGAGCACACTCGTTCTCAGCCCCGGCCGGTCCCCTCTGCTCTCCCGCCCGCTCTCGACAATCCAACGAGCGGCGGGGGAGTTGGTGCAGCACACCTCGGGGGACCACCGGCCAGGGATGCGGGACACACTTGGACTCCCTCGGCGAGGACGGGTCGGACGGCTGGCTCGGCTGTCGGCTCCTCGCTGGGGTTTGCTTCGGTCACGGCTCTCGGCTGCTCCAAGGCTGCGGACCAATCCGGTCGCGGCACTTCGGTCGAGCCTCCAACAGTACCCGGGAGTCAGCCAATGGCAGTGCGGCTCCCGGGGTAGGCCTGTGATGACGCTCCTTTCGCCAGCCAACCCCAGCACGGCAATAGCAATGATGCTGCGGCGCACGGGCCAATCCCGTCGCGGCGTTAGTGAGGGGGCTCTGCTCCTTCAGCCAATGGGAGTGCGGCGGCTCCGATCTTCGCCGCTGCAGCTCCTAGTCACCGAGGCAACTTGCGGAGGGGGTTTCTGGCCCCGGGCCGCGACGGTGATTTGGCGGCAAGAGTCCTTTGGGGCCGTAGATCGCGGGCAGACCGTTTCTTTACCAGCAGATCGACAGGGGGGGATCCTAGACACAGGAAAACACCACGGCCTCTCCTCACCCCCTGAATCTGTGCCGATGAGCACAGCGATCGTTCCACACAGCTGGCAGTTAGGAAATACGCGTTTGGGCAGACCACCACACGATCTCCTCAGCAGTTCTTGGCGAAACTTAGGAACCTTTAACCCTAGGTTCCAAACAGGAGGCCAGCTCTTCTCGGGCCCTTGGAGATTCAGTTCAGTAGACACAGCACACAGCAAAGTCTCTGTAGTTTCAAGCAGGCAGGGTCACAGCACACAGCAAAGTCCCTTTCTTCTCCTCAGCTTGCAGTTGAACAGCAGAACAGGTCAGCCCTTAGAGCACACAGCAAGGCAATCTTCCTTCAGTTCTTCAGCAGTCCTTCTTCCAGCAGAGGTTCCTCTTGATTGTAGAATCTGATTTTCTGTTGTCAGGGGTCCTTCTCTTATACCCCAAAAAGTCTTTGAAGTCCTTTGAAGTCTTTGTGCAAGTGGGCCCTGAGCCCGGTCCAAACCAGTTCCGGGTGTTGCTGGGGCTCTGGGGGTTTCCTGGCTTCCTTCTTTCTTTCAGTATCAGGGACAGAGGTGACAGTCCCCCAGCGGGAGGTGGAGCCAGCATTGTGGTCAGGCAGGCACAGCCCTAGTCACTCCCAGGTGCTATCTCCTCCCAATTCCTTGGCAGCAGATGCAGCCTTTCATCCACGGGCTGGCTCAGATAACCCCCTGGGGGCTCTGCAGCCCCTGTCACCCTCAACCCAGACAGTCAATCCACAAACAGTCCCAGGCACACAGAAAGGTTAGACAAGAGAACAGCCACTTTCTAAAAGTACTATTCTCAAACACAGAATTTAAAAATAACCTTTCCTAAAAGATGTGTTATTAAATTCTGAGTTCAGGGATATCAATCACTTATGTCCCATCTTGTTCCTATGGGAAGATAGGCTGGGATCCAATGGGACCAGCCTCCCCCATGTTACTCTATGGAGCAAGATAACCTTGCAGCAGTGAGCACACAAAATGGCTGCTGCTCACTACCAGAGCATGTTACCTGCACTAGTACATGCTCTACCTTACCCATGCACTGCACCCTGCCCAGGGGGGTACCTTGAGCCTTCCATAGGGGTGACTGAGGTACACAGACAGGGAAGGGTTAGGCTCAGCCAGTTGGGACACTGGCCAGGCGGACATGGCAGTCCACTGACTGCACACAGGCCCTGCACTGGCAGGCCTGAGACACCATTTTAGGGCTACTTGTGTAGGTGGCGCAATCTGTGCTGCAGGCCCACTAGTAGCATCTGTCATCCCCAGCCCTGGCACACACAGTGCACTTTACTAGGGAATTCATGGTGATACAAATATGCCAATCAGGTATACCCAATCAATATGACAATTTACATAGGGAGCACTTACACTCTGGCACTGATCAGCAGTGGCAGAGTGTCCAAAGCATCTAAACCAGCAAAAACGAAATCCAGCACAGCATCAAAAATACAGGAGGCAGAGGCAAAAAGATGGGGGAAACCCACGTCAAGGGTGTCAGGTGTAACAGGGGGTATAGCTTTATTCTCAGCAGAAAGGTTCTCAGTGAGCCCCTTTAATTTTAATGAGTTATTTAGCAGTGGTGACTTATCTTGAATTTTGAAGAAGGAGCGAAGAGATGGGGTGATTTTTAAGTTTGGTCCTTTCTTTTGTTGCTCTTTTTTAGCAGTTGTTGCAGCTCTAGTTGAAACTACTGCTGCTGTGACCCCCTTATTTTTCTGTTCTCTATGTTTTTTGTTGAGAGTAACCCCGATGTTTCCTTCCAATAACCAGCCTGGTTTCATGTTCTAAATATATATATCAAAAAATAAAAAACAACACAAAAAGAACACATCCGTGGTACTTCTTTCTCAACATCTGTTGGTGATGACTCCTATCACATTGAATTGTTGTGTGCATTGGCTTTCTGCTTACAAGTATCTTCATCAAGCGTTGTTGAGTTTATAGTAGAGTTTAGGGTGACAGACAATCTGCGTTTAGCTTTGGATTTATTTTTTCCTTTTTTCCTAGTGGAACTCATGCAGGCTATATCTCTGTTTACTTCCAAAGGTTCTAATCGCCCTACTCCGGTTTCCTTAAACCCCCCCCACAGATCTGTGAGGTGCTGTTAGCAAAACAGGAAGATTCCAGTATAGACCAATCAGCGTAAAGGGATTTGTTTGTTAGCCCCAGGATCTTACTTTACTTGTGGAAAGGCGCTGACGACGAAATTTCTTGGAAGCATCAGCCCAGAAACTCCCCACCTTCTCCAACACAGTACCATGCGAGAGTGTGCTGGTCCCGGGCTGAGAACTTATTTCCTCCACCAGTGTTGCTGCTGCGCTGAATTCCTGGCTGTGATTCTCACGGCTTTCCCCTGCAGCTTCAGCTTTCTCCTTCACTCTCCGTCCTGCCGGAGCACTACAGATGCCTCAGCCGGCACGCAAACCCCCCACTGGAGGCGCCTCGGGCTCGCTCAGCCTCCCACCGTCGTTGGCGTTGTCATTGCTTGATCGTGTTTGTAACCGCCGAGCCGAACCGCGAGCACAGAGCTTGGTGCCGGGACCGCTCCAGGCGTCCTCCCCCGCACCGATACACCGCCGGGTGTCAGTGTTCCTCCATGCCGGTAAGGATTCCCCAATTCACCGAAACCGTAAAGACGAGCCGCTTTCAATTTTACGTTCCATGTGCCTCACATCGGCGGAGCCTCGCAGCCATTGCTCCTATCCAGCCGCCATGTTCTCCCGCTACTGAGACAAATTTGTGGATTGGTGCGATTCCTGAAAACTGATCCTTTAAAGGGAAAGTTGTCTGACGTATCATAGTTTGTTCTTTTGCTAGCCCAGCAATGACTTGATTTGGGTACTATTAAGAGTGACTTATCAGCTCTTTCAGGGTTCGACCTGGATCAGTTTTTGTTATTCAAATATTCAGTTGTGATCTGATTTTTGAGAGCTTTGCAGCATTTGTTTCCACCAAAATTCTTTGTGATGGCCCTGTGGGACTTGGATTTGGTCATCACTTTTTTGATATGCACTCTTTTGAGCTGCTGAAGAGTTGTCTCTTCAGGCGTATGACATTATAGACAGCTGTTCTAAATCACCATAACATCAGTTAGATGTGTGAGCCAACTTCAGGCTCTTTGTATCAATCATAATTATGCCACCTTCTTTCCTGACAAGTTGGTTCTAAGGACCTGGGATTCCTTTATACCCGGAGTAATCACTCCTTTCCATGTCAGTCAGGTTATCACCAATCTGACATTCTTTGCCCTGCCTCATCCCTCTAAGGAGGAAAAGAGACTCCATTGCCTACTCCTAAAGGAGCATTGATTTTCTATATCGATTGGACCAAGAAACGTAGATTGGATGATCAGCTTTTGTAGCGTTTTCAGGACCAAAGAGGGGCAAGGCAAAAAACAAACTAGCTATCAATGGATTCTTGCCTGCATAAAGATCTGCTATGCACTAGAGAAGAAGCAGCCCCCAGAAGTAGTGTGTGAGCATTCCAACAGGGCCTAAGCTGCTATCACTGCGTTAGCACGTGGAATGCCTGTCATAGACATCTGTTAGGCAGCTACATGGGCATCGGTACACACTTTCATGAAGCACTACTGACTAAACAGTCAGAGCCGTTGAGAGGTGCATTTTGCCCACTTGGTCCTGGAGGACTTTTTGGTATGAACCTGTTCACAACTTGGAATGTACTGCTATGGTATCTATTCAAAACCCACCAACTTGGAAGGTACTGCTATTGTATCTATTCACAAGGGTAGGAATCTGCAGTTAGAAGTGTCCAGCAGAAGAACAAGTTATATCGCTACAACAGCGATCGGTCTGGTGGATTGTCTTTATAACCATAGAGTCCACATCAGCCCTCCCAACTCTCTGTTCTGTGAACTGGACTTTTATCAGTCTGAAAAGATCCCAAATCCGGAGATCTGCATACTGGTCATGCCAATCTGCCGATGGGCTGTGCACCTGAGGGCCTACAGTCTGGAAAGAAACTGATGTCCACATGCATGGGTAGCACTTGCATGCGGCCCAGCTCATTCCTTCCTGAGGTGAATGTCCTCATTGTGGAGTTGTAAAATGCCACCTAGCGGTGCACAGAAGAACTGCTCTAAATGTTTTTGTATCCAGTGTAACACCTGGGGGTTAGTCACAAGGTGAGGAATCTGCAGTTAGAGTAGCCACCAGAATGATAATTTCCAAACATAAGAAACTTGTTCATTGTTTCTTCAACTTTGTTAGTCAAATTGGTTTTGATCTCGGTGTATGTTAATCACATCGTTCTAATAAGAAGTTGAAACGTTCTGAATAACAAATCCCAAACAAGCTACCACGGCATATAAAAAGTAAAATGTACATCATGATATATTATTATTACCAAACATTTAAAAAACTGTGATTGAATCTACGGTCCTACCCCTAGCAGCTCCAGCATTAACTAAGTTATTAAACAAGTTAGCCTAGCCTTAGATTGTGTGCCTTAAACTACTGCTCACATGATCAATTACTTAAATGAAGTTACTATAAATAATGGTATGCTAGCACAAACCACTTCAAATTCAATTCGTACTGCATTAGTCAACCTACAAAGAATTGAAAGAAACATCTGCGGATAGTCACATTTGTTTACCTAGGGATTCGAAAATAAAACAAAATAGCATATAGAATATACAAAAAGAATATCAGTATTACTGGTACTTGCAAAGGAGTCAGACTGTTTCTTAGATCCTGCCCTCGTGGTGTAAGGATAAACAAAAGTACAGCCCAAAGATGCATAGGTCTCACTAAAAGCTTCAAGGTTATTTATTTATTTTTTTTAAACTTTATTGACCAGTAGACATAGAAGTTATTTTCGCCATCATCACTTTTTGCATCTGTTACATAGTATCTCATTATGTCTGCATAGATGGTTAAATCACAGGACAGATTGGTGTTCAAGACTAAGTTTCATAACGTATAAAGAGGAAAGAATTGCATATAATTCCATACAGAATTGCATAGATCAACATTCCATATTCAGTTCCCGTTCGTATTTCGCCCACCTATTAAAACTGCAGTTAGTTCTCAGTGATTTCTACGTATGGGAGGAAAATGATTTCTACAAAAAACTTAACTAATGTCATCACCACCGTATAAAGTTGTACCCTTTCATAGACAGGTGTCATCCACTGCACAGAACCCATACATTTGTTCAGAGTGTACAGTCGCCGCTCCCTCCTCCCCTTCACAAATCAGAGTGTCTCACATCAGTCCGTCCCCCTTAATCGTCTTCCTTCTCTGACTCCAGGTCTTCATCCTCCGGCAACTGGTCACATGGTTCTCCCCTATATTTATTCCACGGTGTCCATACTTTATTCCATTTACGCGGACAGGCCCGCAACACGTATATTGCCCTTTCCCTCACCATGAGGAGGTCCATATTTCTAATCCAGCCCGACACTGTCGGCAAGTCCGGAGCACCCCATTTTTGCGCTATGTCTCTTTTTGCCACTGTCATAGCTAACGTGGCCCACAACTGTTCATATTTGTTCAGGTCAGTAGGGTCCCAAATGTTTAACAGACACTTACGGGGCTCAGGCAGGAGCGACATCTCAAGGGCCTGGGAGACTGTTCGCATAATCTGTTTCCATACCTCTTGGATTAATGGGCAGTCCCATAGTGTGTGGAGCAGGGTCCCCTCCTCCCCGCAACCCCTTAGACAGAAGGGGTGTGGTGTCCGCTGTATCCTGTGCAAAAGTGTTCTGGTATAGTAGGTGCGGTGTAGGATCTTGAGCTGGACCAGCCTAAACCTAGCTGAGATGCCCACCTCTCTCGGTGAGGCCAGCGCCTCATTCCATTCTGAGTCGTCCATATCCCCTAGTTCCCCCGCCCATCTCTCTCTGAGCTTTTGTGTAGGGTCCGGCAGGTTATTAACTAGTTTTTTGTATGTAAGGGAGGTTGCCTTCTGTTCCATAAAGTCAGTTAGCAACCTGTCCTCCAGTGGAGATGATTCCGGGAGCGTAGTGTCAGGAGGGATTGCGTGCAGCAGGGCGTGCCGGATTTGCACATACCTGTATGTTTCATTGGGGCCCATATCATACTGTTGCCGCAATTGTGAGAATGCGACCACCGAGCCCTTGTCCCAAAGGTCTCCTACTACCGAAATTCCTATTTGGTCCCACTGTGCGAAACCCTTACTGGCTCTTAAGTTTCCTAACGATTTCGTGTCCCACAATGGCGTCATTTTAGTAATTTTTCCCTGCCACCCGAGTCGGGATTGTGCTGCATGCCATAGGGATACCGTGTGCAACGTCGGTCCGATCAGTTTCCGGGCCCGTGCGCGATTGTATAGCACAGCGAGCATGCCGTCCGTCCCCAACTGTGACCAGTCCGCTTTGTATGCGGGGTCCCCCCGCGGGACGTGGATCCAGTGATTTATTATCTTAAGCTGGGAGGCCCAATAATACAATTGAAGGTTGGGTAGTGCAATCCCTCCTTCGTACCAGCTTTTAACTAATTTGTCGTGAGCTATACGAGCTGGGCCATTGTTCCACAGTAGAGCAGATACAAGTGCGGCGACCCGTTGGAAGTAGCGTGGGGCCACCACATGAGGAGTATTCTCCAACACATAAAGAAATCTAGGGAGAGCCATCATTTTATATAATGCCGCTCGTCCAAGGAGGGTTAATGGCAGGGTAGCCCAGTATTTAACGTCTGCACGGAGACGTGCCAGAGGTGGCACCAGGTTTGCGTTATAAAAGTCCGCCGCATTAGCGGTGATAAAAATGCCCAGGTATTTAAACGAGCCGGACGCCAATTGTAGGGGGCAGTCATCCCGCAGTGTCGGCTCTGGGCCCCTAAGTACGAATATTATAGATTTGGACCAGTTCAGGGTGTAGCCGGACGCCTTCCTGTGCGCGTCGCACAGGGTCAACAGGGCAGGGATACCTTCGTTGGGATCGGTCATATAGATCAGCATGTCATCTGCATACAGTGACACTTTATCTTCCCACCCGTCTTCCCATGTGAGTCCCCGAAACAGTGGCGTTGCTCTGAGCAGGATGGCCAGTGGCTCAAGCACTAGCGCAAACAGTAGGGGCGATAGCGGGCACCCTTGTCTTGTTCCGCGTGCTAACGGGAAGGGCTTCGAGATGTGACCATTTGCGACCACCTGTGCCATTGGCGACTTGTATAGTAGCCGGACCCATGCTATGTATTTCGGGCCGAAGCCCATACGAGCAAGGACTGCAAATAGGTACTCCCACTCCACAAGATCAAACGCCATTTTGGCGTCCAGGGATAGGATGACTGCCTGTGTGGAAAGGAGATGCGCTCTCCCCAGGACCCCATGCACCCTCCGCAGATTCAGCGCTGTGCTCCTATGTGGCATGAAGCCTGATTGGTCTGGGTGTATCAGGGTGTGCAAGTGCACCATCAGGCGGCTAGCCAGGAGTTTCGCAAGGATCTTTGCCTCCACGTTGAGCAAGGAGATAGGTCGGTACGAGGAGCATAGCGTCTGCGGCTTGTCAGGTTTGGGAATGGCCACTATGGTGGCCGTGCGCTGGTCCAGAGGGAGTTCAGCCTTAACGAAACTCTCTTCATACATATCTAGCAGGGGTTTGCTCAATAGGGGGGCTGATGCTTTGTACCATTCTACGGGTATCCCATTAGGACCAAGTGCCTTGCCAGATTGCAACGACTGGATTGCCAATTGGATTTCGGTTTCTGTTAAGTCAGTGTCCAGTTCTTGTTGCGCGTCTTGGGAAAGTGCGGGGACAGTAATTTGGTCGAGTGATGCAAACGCTTCCTGCTCCGTGACAGCCCGAATCGGTGTGTAGATTTCCTGATAGTGGCGCGCTAAAGTGTGTACGATTTGTTCAGGGTGTGTCAGCAGCTGGCCCTCCCGATTGTATAGCCTCTGAATGCCTCTGTTGCAACCACCCCTCCTGTCTAACCATGCCAGCATTTTTCCGGCTTTGTCCCCCACATCATATATCCTGCTGGCAGTGCTCGCCAAGTGTCCCTTGGTCACCGTTGTGAGGTGGGCCAAGTGTTTTTGTTGTCTGAGATGTAGCGCATGCGCGGTGTCAGGGGTGGGGTCGGACATGTGGGCAACATTCGCGGTGTGGAGAGCTAATTCTAATTGAGCGAGTTCATTTCTGGAGTCTCGCTTGTACCCCGTGATAGTCGCTATTGCCGCGCCGCGCAGGACTGTTTTGTACGCCTCCCAAAGTGTTGAGGGTGAGGAGACCGTCCCTGCATTTTCTGCAAAATAGTGCGATGAGGCCAGTTTAAGCTTCTTTCTGATACCTGGGATCTGCAAATAGTTGGGGTATATTGGGTAGAGCCTGGCACGTTTCTGCTCCTTGGATGTGATGTGGAGGGACACTGGGGAGTGGTCAGATATACCCCTAGGTAGGATCTCGAGTTTGTCCACTGAGCCCAGCCACACCCCCAAAAAGAAAAGGTAGTCAATGCGTGAAAGACTGTTATGCGTAGATGAGTAGTGCGTGTACTGTTGTGCCGTTGGGTTCAAGTGACGCCAAACATCCGTGAGGCCCAACGCGGACAGGAAACCAGGAAGTGTGGCGGTTCCTCGCTGTCGGTCCCGTATGGGAAAGGTGTCTAATACTGGGTCTGTTATGGCGTTAAAGTCCCCGCCAATGATCATGTCACCCTCTGGGAGGTCAATGAGAAACTGACCCAGCGCTGGCAGTGCTGTGGAGTGTAGCGCCGGGGGGATGTATACTGACACCACGTTGAGGGGCTTCCCTTCCCATTGGCCGTGTAGCGCTGCAAATCGACCCTGGTCGTCCGTTTTGCGACTGTCAATCATAAAAGAGGAGTTTTTCTTGAGGAGTATCCCAGTGCCCCTGGACCCCGTGGTGAACTCTGCATGTACCGCCATGTTATATCCGCGCCTGTCAAGTGCTTTGCAGGTGGACCCGGCCAGGTGCGTCTCTTGCAACATCACCAAGTCTGGCCCGTGACGTTTAATGGTTTGGAGAACCAACCCCCTTTTAATTCTGTCCCCCAGGCCCCTAACATTCCATGTGAGCAGTTTTAAAGGGGATACTGCTGTTAGTCGCGAGTCGCCTTCAGCGGGCGTGATTCTGTGTCGTTGGGCCATTTGGAGGTAAGAATAGAGTTACTGAAGCGTGAAGGTGGAGCATAGCGCACGTGTGAAGACCTGTGATAGAAAACCAGGAGTGTACGGCCTGCAGTGGGACCATGATCCGTACTGAAGTGGTGATGACTGAGAACAATACCTACCATAACAATACAACTCCCCCCCCCCACCCCCTCCCTGCTCCCCTGCACCACGGACGAAAACCCGCCCGCATCCCCAACTTGGCAGAGTGCTTAATCCCGTCCCCGTCCATCTTACTTGCTCGTGGGGTTGGTGATACCCCTACAGGCACCAGCCGATGCCCGCCCTACTCAGCTCCATCAGCGTCAAGGTCCCAAGGGTTCATAAACATGTTGTCCCTCATGCAGATCACTCAGATTAGCCCCTAGCTGGTTGTCCAGAGTCAAGTGGGTCTCTTTCAAGATCCGAGTCCAATGCCGTCGCACCCTCTTCGTTCGTGGGAGTACCTGATGGGTGTACCGTCTGTCCTCCGTTGCGATGGTGCTGTCGGTCTCTATGCTGGCGTTGCGGCTGCCCCACCTGCCTCCATCCATCAAGCCACTCTCTGGCCACCTCCGGCGTATCAAAGAACCACGTCTTTCCTTCGGCCACTATGCGTAATTTGGCGGGGAAAAGCATGGAGTATGGCAGGCCTCTATCCCGTAGCGCTTTTTTTACATCCATGAAAGATTTTCTGCGCCTGGCCACTTCCGCCGTGTAGTCTGGAAAGAAGGCCAAAGTTGAGTTTTGAATTTTCACTGGCGGGGAGTTCCTTGCCGCTTGCAGGATTGCGTCTCTGTCCCTAAAATTGAAGAGCCAGGCCAGTACAGGTCGTGGGGTGGCGCCCGGTTTGGCTGCTCTACCAGGGACTCGGTGCGCCCTTTCAACAGAAAAGAAGTGAGACAGACCTTTAGGTTTCAGCTGGGTTTTGATCAGGTCCTCAACGTATAAGTCCATTGCAGCTTTACCCTCTGATTCCGGCAGGCCTAGGATGCGGACGTTGTTCCTTCTGGAGCGCCCTTCCTGATCGTCAAGCTTTTCCTGTAGCTGTTTAGTGACTCTTTCCATGCGTTCCATGGCCACCTGCAGGTCCGAGGTGTCCTCAACAAGAGATTTCGTGACTACCTCCACTTGAGAGACCCTTTCCGCCATTTTGTGAAAGTCAGCTCGAAGCAGCGTGACTTCGGAGGAGATGGAACCCACCGTCGTCCGGACTTCGTTGAGGGTCTTCATTACGTCCTCAAGGGTCACTTTCGGAGTGCCACCCGTTTCTGGAGGAGCACCAGTGGAGTGGCGGCCGCCACTCTGGGAATGTCCATGCTGGCCGTATGCGAATTTGTCGAGCTTCGCCTGTGTCGACGAGCTCCGTGTACCCTTTCCGGCCATGATGTCGCGCTGCTGACGGAGGTATGCGTGCTCCGCGTCTGGGTACACTTTCGTCCTTCGGGCCACGCAAGGCCGTCGGGTGTCTGGCTGGTAATCTTGTGTCCCACTGAGTTTAAGGGGTTCGTGTGGTCCACTCAGGGCCAGAGGTGTCGCAGTCGGCCTCCGAGATAGTCAGTCCGTCGCCCTTTGGAAAGTGCCCGTTAGGCCTACAGCGTGGCTGTATATGAAGGCTCCGTGCAATGTGGTGCCACCAAGCGCGGCGATGGGAGTGTTCCCGAGGGGGGGTCCCCCTGCGTAGTGCCTCCAAATCCCTTCGTGCACCCCTGTAGTGGCTACCGTGCGGGACCGTCCGCACCCAGAAGGCGCCTACACCAGGCTGGTTGCACTGTGGATAGCCCCACACCACGCCGCCTCTGCGTCAGGATGTCGGTGCCCCCACGCGCCTCGCCGTGTAGCTGGGGTGAGTCTCTGACCGGCGGCAGCGCAGGGAGGCGGCTGGGTCTCGGTGCAGATCTCCTTACCCTGGTGCGCAATCGGCGTCACTGGTCACTCGGATCCCCAAGTATGGCGCAGTTCTTGGCGCAGGGAGGCTCCCGCTGGTCTTTGCGTCGTCACCATGCGGCGCCCGCCGCTAGTTCGGGCTCTCTTGGACCCCTCGGTACATGCAGGGGTGGGCGCTGGAGAGACAGTGCGTCCGTGGGGCCTCAGTGGCAAATTGGAGCAGCTGCCGGCCGGCGTCAGGGCGCCCAGGCCGGGGAGGGTGAACTTCCGCCCGGGTCCGCTATCCACCTGAGGTCGGTGCTGTTAGGCTGGCGTAGGCCCCGTTTCGCTGCTTCCGACAGGAGCCGTTCCCGGCGTCCGATGACAACCGGGGTTGAAGTAATTATCGCCGCTCGGGTCCCGAGCCGATGTCGCCCCTTCGGGCGGGTGATGAGACGGATGGAAGTGCGGATAGTCAGTGCGGGCCGGTTTGCCTGACGGAGCTCCCACTTCAAGCTGCCGCCATGCTCGGCAGTTGGCCACGCCCCCTCGCCTCAAGGTTATTTTTAACAGCTAGCTGACTTGCCAATGATTCTATGATCCACCATACACTGTATTGCCAGAGTGGAACACTAAAACAAAGTCTGTACAGTGAAGAGTGTGCTCACTAAACGTTTATCAATCTTCGTAGCTGCACTGCATGGCATTCAGTCTATCATCTCATTTCCTCTGTCTCTGATTAAGAATTGGAGGTGGCTTGGCAGATTATTCAAGAAAATCTGCAGTCTGATTGTTTCTTCAGGAACCCCACTCCAATCTGGGCTGAGGGCTAAACGCGGTTTACCAGACTATGCACCGTTTTTGGGTCTCCTTTGTCTGGTTGAGGGCCTGCCACATGGGCAAAGCCTGGAGCAGGGCAGGAAAGCAAAGCCCTAGTCTTAGCCAGAAGGAAATTAGCACTCTGCAGCACCGCACTTTGGATATATTAACAGCAACAGGGTTTATGCATCTCAAATCCAAAAGATGTTAAGTGACCTATATGGCAGCTCCTGCTTACATATACAAATTCAGGCAATTAGACATATGCTTACTGCTAATATGTGCCCAATGCATCCTTAGATTTCCAAATTCTAGCCAACCAGGCTGATGTATGGTTACTGTCAGAATGTACCGCAGTTGGCTTCTGCAGAAGTGAGGGTTCACTTGAAATTTCTCTTCAAACAGGCTCTCCAACAAAGAAGGGAGATGACAAAGTGGGGGATGAGATTTGTGTAGGAAAGTTGCCCACATTAACGCAATGTAGCAGTATGCACTACCTTGCGCCTCTTTACGTCAAGGGAGTGTACCATGTACTTAGGTCAGGGCCACTGGAAATATGCAAGGCTGTGGCCTTTTCCGCTACTATTGATTTACCACATAATCCAACATCTGCTGTATAATTGCATTTTTTAACCCAACATTTCTTTCTAGTTCGAATGGATCAAAAGTTACTAAAACCATGGCTACCTGTATTGCTGCTAAGTGGAAGACCCTTCACAAAGATTAACTGGTCATCTTTCTGTTGATAATTGTTGTATTCGAGTGTTCGATTGGTACTAATGAGGTGCAGCATTTGTCCAGACAGTGTTACATGTGTAGAAGTGCCAAAATAATAGATATCGTTATAAAATATGCTGCATTATCCTGCATGATTTGCCTTTTCTTAACGTATAATTCAACCCTGAAGCTTAATTTGGTCCTCTCTGGATGCATAATTTCAGTGGCCCGGACTATGGTGCAAGGTACTGATGGATGAGCCAACAAATTAACAGGGACAGCTGAGCCAAGGGTCGGCACTAGCTCTTAAGAGCCGAGCCTTGAAAATATGTGGCATGTCAATCATGCAGCAACGATTATGTAAGAATATGGTAAGGTGTTCTCAAAATAAAAAAATAAAAAAGAAATGCAATCCCTTCACCTTGGAATTATTCGATTATGTGCCATCGCTTTTTTCTCATAATTATGGATTTACAGTACTTGCCACATAATCCATCATATGCTGCATAATCTGCAGATTTTGCCCCAAATGGATTGTAGTGCAAACTGATCAAAAATGCAGCTACATCTGTTCACACGCAATGGAAAACCCTTCGCAAATATTAACTGGTCATATTTCAGTTGCTTATTTCTGCATTTTGTTGTTAAACTGGTAGTAATTAGGTAAAATATTTGCACCAACAATTTTATCATGTGTAAAAATAGCACAGCGATGAAGTAATATGGTCAGAAAGTGTACCGCATTTTGCCTTACCTTGCCGCATAATTTAGTCAACTAGCCACATAATTTGGCGCTCACTTGCAGCATAATTCGAGTGGCCTGTACTTCAGTACATCAGATTAAGTGTAAAGGATTTATTAAAAGTGAGTTTTTAGATACCTGGGTATCTTCATCACACCAGACCCTGACGAATTCTACGCTCTAAATCTTCGCCCCCTCCTTGAGAGGTTTCGACGCGACGTCAAGGTGTGGCAGACTCTCCCCATTACACTTTTGGACAAGGCCGCGTTATATAAAATGATGGCACTTCCCCGCTTCCTCTATGTGCTTGAAAATACCCCATCATTGGTCCCTTGAGAGAATTTCAGGGAAATAGCGGCAACAGTATCCCATTTGCTGTGGGACGGGAGGCCACCCAGAATTGCACAAGATAAATTGACTAGAAGTTGGTATGATGGGGGGATAGCACTCCCAAATATTGAACTGTACTACTGGGCGGCACATCTCAAACAGATTAATTTCTGGTTGCACGCCCCGCAAACTGAACCAGCATACTTCGCTGATTGACACTCCTTGGAGTGCAAGGGACTACTTTGTGATCTCTATAGCCGCCGCCCCCTCCAGACTTGATAGGTCCAACGCAGCATTCCGTTCAGTTACGGTACAAAGCCAACAGACGTCTTAAGTGCTCTGGAATCATTACTCAAATGACCCCACTGTGGGACTCCTACCAACTCGGCTTCCTTCGCAATACTAAGGGGTTTCAGGCTTGGGACGCTATAGGCATATCGGTGGTGGGTGATCTTTGGAAGAAGGGTAACGTGGTGGAATTCGCCCACCTTCAAACGCAATCCGAAATGTCGCAGACGGAGAGGTTTCGATACTTACAAATTAAACACGCACGGCAGTCGACCATACTGACAGGAACTATTTTGCAGGAGTCCTCTCCTCTAGAGGATAGACTTTTGACAGAGCACATGCAGGGCAGGGCTACTTCCTTCACCTATAGGAAGCTCATTAATAACCTCCCAGACATGACGTCCGTGTTGAGGCTGGCCTGGTCTGTGGAAGTGGGCCCCTTTGAAGACTCTGACTGGCAGGAGGCCCTTTCCTCACCACGGGAGACTGCCATTCCCTCCAGGCTGAAGCTGATCCAACTTAAGGTACTCCACCGCACATATTACATCAGGACGACCCTATTCAAAATAGGGAAAGCTACGCACAAATTTTGTCTTCGTAACTGTGGGGAAGAGGGAACATTCTACCACACCATCTGGGACTGTAGATACATGACATTATACTGGACAGCAGTAATGCGCACCATTTCCCAAACGATAGACATCTCCCTGCTGCCGGAGCCTCGCCGCTGTTTGCTTAATGTGTGGGAACCTAATGATCTTAACCACCGGCAGCAAGATTGGGTGATGTTGGGCATGTTGGTGGTGAAGCGCAACATCGCCATGCTGTGTGGCTCGGCTATATCACCAACGCTTAATAAATGGTGCAATCATATGGACGAGGCAATGGTGGCAGAAAAAGCAGTCTTCATCCACCGAGGCTGCCCCGGGAAGTGGGGGAACATTTGGGGGGCCTGTAACAAGTTTCGTGGTGACATTTGTGAGCCTCCAGGTGTTGTTGGGGTAGAGGAAGACTTGGACTAATTGGCTGGGTCGAGATGCGAGGGTGGGAAGATGTGGTGTTTAAGCATTTTATTTGATACTTCTTGTATTACACTCAATGTAACTGAGATGTCGGATGTAGCAAGAATAAGTAATGTAAACGGATTTTTGCTGAACTGTCCAAATTGCCTTGTTTCTATAGAAAATATATATATTTTTTTAAAGTGAGTTTTTAAACTGAACTGAATCTTCCTTTTCAGTTTGATGTAGCAAATGTGACCGGAAAGTATTGGAGTGCATTACCTGAGCATCGAGACTGGAACCTGTTTTCCCAGTTCCAAAGTAAGCAGCTCTGGTAGTAATTCCACATAATCACCCTTTCATTGCTGTGTAAAACACAATCACGTATTTTTTTTCACACTGCCTGCTGGCGGCTCCATAAAACACTCCGAACTTAAATCAAAGAAACAGCCACTTTTGGCATTGATGGATTTGTTGTGTTTCCTGGTGCATCTTCTGCCACGAAAAGGGAAAAGGGGAGTTTTCACACCTCCCGTTTATGTCTATTAAGCCTTGGGAACGACGAGCGTGCTCCCTAAGAGAGTTTGGGCACTAGAAGAAGCAAGGTTGCGCACGCCCGCAGCCAACAGGGAACATACCTTCCTAGCTTCAATCAGCGCTGGTTGCCCCATGGGAAACCCCCCTCCAAACAGTCCAACAATCAAGCAAACAAACAAAGCTGTGCCACCACTAATAAACACGTCTGACATCCTTGGGTCTTAGATTCAGGGAGGTCACTGCCACCCACCTATTCTCCTGGGTCCAAGCGGAAGCAATTTTAGGTCTCGCCTACACAGCACGCATGTGCTGCATAGGAGGACCTTTAGCCATCGCTGTGGTAATTTTCAAGCCCACACTCGTGCTTGTGGCGGCCACCACCTTGCGGCAGCGAGCAAGGGGACGCCACAAGCACCAATGCAGTGCTTGAAAATGAGCACTCCCGCGCGATCTCGCTCTCTCTCCTCACGCTTTCTGTCTCTCTCTCTGTCTCCTGCTCTCTCTTTCTCTCTCTCGCTTCCTCTCACCCTCTCTTGCTCTCTCTCTCTCCCCTCTCACTCTTTCCTTTTCTCTCTCTCTCCCTCTCTTCATCCCGGTTCCCAGGATACCTCAGCCAGCTCACCTCGTAGCACCGGGTGTCACACGAGGCTCCGGCTGAGCGGACCATTCAGGGCCGCATCTACCACACTCCGAAGTAAACATACTGGCATGACCTATGTCTAGGACACGTGTCCCGGGTTCGTCATTGAATGATGATGTCACCATTTTCCCCACAAGAATGTTGCAACATAATTTTGCATCCAGATGCACACGAGAATCCAAATTTTAAAAGAGCCATTTATTCTGGCTGAATAATAATGTACTGTAAATTCACTTGAATGACGAAAACCTTAAATCTTTGCGTTTCAATGTAAAATACGATTCGCATTTAAAGTATAGTTTTCCATGTTCATAAACACACTGTAGAGTAATCTAAACCTTTAGTCCCTTTTCTTACATACTAGAGCCCAATTTAGGTAAGCCTTTATGTAGATCAATAAATTCACTTATTGAATGATTCCGTGCGACTAGCAAGAAAGATTTGAAAATAGGAAGGGTTTATTTTAGGAAAGGGCAGGCTACGCCTATGTGTATTACGCAGCGCAGCGGGCATCTTGTAATGGTGAATGGAAATTCTATCAGGTGATGTGATGCTAGAGGGAGTACGTATAGAAACCTGGGGAAGATCATTTAGGGGCACTAACTTCTAACCTCAGTCTGTATTCACACTCGCTGCTACTGATATCACCTGAGGTATTCAAGCCACTTGTATTTCTGAGGTCACAGGAATCATTAATGTTTCCAGGACCACTCATGTTTCCGGAGGCTTCAAATTCTCTCACCTCACCAGCATTCATTTCTTTTGGTTGGTTGGTTGGTTGATAGCTTTATTTCGATATGCAGATATCTTAAAAGCATTACATACAAATATAAAACTGCAGCTCAACAGTTTGAAAAGACATTCAAGATTAAAACAGTAAAAAAGTACCAACATGGATACAATAAATTAGTTAAAAAGTGAATTAAATGGATATAGACAGTCTTTTGGAGCGAATCAACCATGTCCATTTTAAAAATTTTGAGCCAGCACAAACTATAGGGGGGGAGGTATCAGTTTGTAAAATACGTAATGCCTCCATATGTTTGTGAGTCCCTAATAGTCTAAATACAGGTTTAAGCCAGCATCTCCTTGGGCGGGAATAGTCAGGGCACTCAAAAAGAATGTGCGCCACAGTCTCGGGCCTAGTAGAACAGAGGGCACAAAAAGGCGACAACTGCACATGCGTATTCCATCTGGAAAGAAGATCCCCTGTCGGAAGGGTGCCCACTCTGAACTTAAAGTACAGAGCCCTATCGATTGGCATGGTGATCAAATCCAGATAGGGTTCATAGGCCACCACGTCCTTAGTTCTTAAGAAGACTGCGGTGGAGTTGCAGTGGCGGGGGTTGCTGTTCAGTTTGGAGGAGACCCATTCCCAATAAAGTTTTTTCAAGATGGCTTTGGGTGGTGCAGATTTGGAAGCCCAATGAGCCCCCAGACCCAATTCCCCCAGAAGGTTTTTGACGTCCCTTAGCCATTGGATCTTATGCCAGCCCCCCATTTCCATCACCTCAGACAGCCCATCAGCATATGGTTTTAGTTCAGGGACCCTCCATAAGCGGGTCCATAAGAGCAGTGGCCGGAGGAGAGCCTGGTCTTTAATCGATTTGCAGCCCACATCCAACAGCACCGGAACTGTAGGGGTGCTCAGGGGGAGAGTCAAAAGGTCTTTCAAAAATTTGCTTTCTGACTTGGATAGAGCATCCAGACTGCAGAGGCCCCAAAGCTGCCCCATATAACGCTGCTGTCACACCTTTAGCTCTGTAGATGTCAATTACGGGTGCCACGAACTGTTTTGAAGAGGCGCGATACTCCCTTAGTAGCGCACCCCCCACCCTTTTGTGACTAAGGGTCATCTTGTTGATATGGGGTGTCCAGCTCATAGAGTCGCTCACCCGTATTCCCAGATAGTCAAATTCCGAGACTTTCTCAAGAGGGACAGAATTCAGGGCTGGAGCACGTCCTAGTGGTGGATGCATGATCAAGTATTTTGTCTCTTCTACATTGATCACCAAGCCCCTTGCTGAGCAAAAGTCCTGAAATCGGTTCAAAAGCTTCTGGAGACCCTGGGGAGTCTTGGCAATGAGAAGGGTGTTGTCTGCAAACAACAGGGTAGGGATCCGTATGCCCCCCAGGGCAGGTGCGTCTGCTGGTTCTTGAAGCAGATGCTCTACCACACCATTTACGTACAAAGAGAATAGTGTGGGAGCTAGTACACATCCCTGTCGGACGCCCCTGCAGACCGGGATCCTTTCAGTCTTTTCCCCATTCTGGCCCCAGCGCACCTGGGCGTAGTTATCTGTATGGAGTTTGATCAGGAGCGACAGAATGTAAGGGGCAGCCCAAGACCCTGCAGAACCCTCCAGAGTTCCTCCCGATGAACCAGGTCAAAGGCAGTCTTCAAGTCAATGAAGGCCAAGTAAAGACTGCCTTTGCCCAGTTCCACCCCCTTCCATCGAAGTAACATCAGTCTGAACACCTGTTCGATGGTCCCCGTTCCTGAGCGAAATCCCGCTTGGAAGTCTGACAGAATATGGTTTTCGTCCACCCAATGTAGGAGCCTCCCCAGGATCACCTTCCCCACCACCTTTTGAGTCGAGTCGATCAGGCTTATCGGCCTGTAGTTCCCCGGGTTGTCCCGACAGCCCTTTTTAAATATAGGGACAACCTCTGCCCCTTTCCAGGATTCAGGAACCATGCCTTCCTCCAAAATGGCATTCTGAAGAGCGGATAACAGTTTACCCCATTCGGAAGGGTAGTCCCGTAGTAGGTCCCCTGGAAGGCCGTCGGGACCTGCTGCCTTCAAGGGTACCAAGGACTTAATTACGTTTACAACCTCCCGTGGAGTGAAGGGATCCAGATTGCTATCCTGTACCGAAAATATGGAGGGAAATGGCTCACTGAGGGACCCTTCTGCCGGTGAGTATAAAGCCCTAAAGTGGTTAAACCAGGTCTGAGCCGGGATGGTGCAAGTCCTCAGCGTATCATCAGGTCTATTCCTGGATCCCACCAATTTCCAGAAGCCTCTAGCATCCTTTTCCCGACTAGCAGCCAGGAGATCCGCCCAAAATATTTCCTCCCACTCCTTTTTCGCTATTTTTAGGGTTTGGGTGTAAATCTTCCTAGCCAACTTGATCCTAGTTTGGGATTTTAGTTTAACTGCTTCCACCAGCGCTTTCTTGCTTGCCCCACATTTGTTGGTATACCAGCCTTGTTTTTTCAATGGGCAGGCCCGTGATTTAACCCCAGAATCTCTATTTCGGACAATAAACAGGTTACTAATGGCCAAGGTCAAATCACAAAACGTCCCAAACACCTCCTCTGGCCCACCCTCAGGAGAGTCCAGAATACCTTGGGCTGTGGTCAGAAGTGATGATATGGCTACAACCTTTTCCTCAGATAGGGTAAGTTTTGCCCACTTTAGCCGCCTGCCACAATTCCGAGACAGATGTTTCCCCCTGTTTGGCAATGGTACAGGACCAAGAGCTCTCCTTGCCATCCTGCCACCAAGGAGTCAAAGCGAGAGAGAGCAGGTTGTGGTCGCTCTCAACGGATGTAATGACTTCCATGTCCCTCACCGAACTCCATAGGCACACGTCAAGCAAGATGTAATCAATTCTAGACGTGTGGTTGGGCCTGTTGTATGTGTGGGCTCAGAACTTGACCTCCCATTAAGAGCCCTCAAGTCGAATTCCATATTGAGTGTATTTATCTGGATTGCAACTTCAGTCCACTTCTTAATCCGTGTTAACTCTTAGGTAGGGATCCCCCTCCTTCGATCCCCCTCCTCCAAATCCAAAGTGTTGTCCGAGCCCAAAGGCTCGAACGTACAGTTTAGGTCGCCCGCAACCAGTGTACAAGATTTAAATAGTGATGACCTTAATAAGCCCTCTAAGAGAGCAATGGTGGGCGACTGTCTGCCTCCCTTTGTGCCCCGAGCATAGATGTTATAGATGTTCAAGAGGGCACGACCCCGGGCGTCTTTTAGAGTGATATTGAGGAGATCGGGGCAATTGGTCTGATGTTCCTCTACTCTATAATTTAAGGAAGTTGCCACCCAGATGAGGAGACCACCCGAGGGACGTCCCCTCCCTGATGCCGGGAAGACAGCGGGGATAGAGTAGGAAGAGTGTCCCGCCTTGTGGGCGGGCTCCCTGCTCCATGTCTCCTGGAAAATACAAATGGAGTGTTCCTCCACAAGGGCATTCCAGTCTGGCAGGGCCAGCTTCCTGTCGATTCCGGCCACGTTCCAGCTGAAAATCCTAAAGCCTGGATCCGTTACAGCCTGGACTAGGCCGGGCACGACATCACTGCAGGCGCCACCACCAACCAGAACGAAAGATCCACTGCCCTCCCCGTTGTTGCCCTGCACCCCGCCCAAATCCCGGTTGTCAAAAGGGGCTATATGATTTACTATTGGGGTGGATGGGCTGGTCAACGGGGCAATAGGATGGGCAGCCCCACCAGCTTCATAAACCCCCGAGGCCCCCCCACAGACGTCATCATGTCAATGACCAGAAGGGCCCCAATTCGGACCTGACCAAACTGCCTGAGGGTGTAACTTTGGCACCACTGGATTCTAAACACAGCCATTATTGCCGTATTGTGTTGCAGCATAGGGAGGACCAGACCGATTCATAACAGGCCGTGGGTAGAAATAGGCTAGATCCACCACATCAATGCCTGAACCACCCACTACTGGATTAGGGTAACAGATTGTGTGAGCAACTCTGTTGTCTTTAAAGTTTACTACCACACAATCTCCTTCTAGGCGTTTCTTACCCTGTCCTATCCAGCCTACCCTACGCACACCAAGTATCAAACCGTCCATACCTCTAGGAAGCGGTCTGTTGGATTTTAGCCAATGCATAGTTTTGTTCTTTAAGGCCTGATGGCTTTCAAAATCAACGTCCCTCAAAATAGGGACGTTGACAAGAACAGCAACATATGGATGGCACTCTGGGGGGAGATTTACTGGTGGGCTCTTGGGAGTCGTTTTCGGCGGTATAACTGCCGCAGAGCGTACTCCCGTGTGGATCACAGCGTTTTTAGCCTGGGGAGCATGGTTCGCACCCCTGCTTTTAGCCGCTCCATGGGCCGGTCGTTTGAGCTTAGCCGCATCTCCACCAACTGGCAACTTGGCATGGGCAGATTTCGTATTTAGAACTTTTGGTGTCTCGAGGGAACTTGAATGGACCTGGACAGTATGGATGTTAGTCCCCAATTTGGGCACAGTGGGAGCTGTAGAAGCAGTGGATGAGTCCTTACAGACTGCGACAGTCAGTGTAGTCGATGTTGTAGGTACAACCTGTACTACATCATCAAGTAAACGCTTACCCATGTTCCCACCCATACTGTCCTCCCTAGCTCTTGACTGGAGTTTGATAAGGGTTTTCATGGAGAAAACATTGTCTAGTGTGGTCTGCTCGAACCTGTCCAACCTTTCCCCTAGACCCTTAACCTGGGCAATGAGCGGGGCTATTAGAGAGTTAATCAGGACCTCTATTTGTGCAAGAGGTACAGGGTCGTGCTGCCTTGCTAGTTTTTCAGGGGAGTTTAGATTGGACTGCTCAACCTCTGGTGTGGTGCTCAAGGAAACATACCCTCCTCCCGTCTCAGGAATTATTGGAGCTGAACCATTGCATGGCTTAAGGTGTGAAACCCTTACAGCTTGCTGCCTCGGGCGCTTGTGCAGTGAGGTGTAGCTACCCTTACGAACACTCACAACCCTTTTCCTTTTCCTGAGAACTGCGGGGTCATGAGCTAGACACTGCGGAGGCAGAGCCTGAGGGGAGCCTTGGTGTGGCAGAGGCAGATCTTTACCGTTCGTGAGACACGGGGGATCAGAGGTACATGAACCCAAGCCCACCGGACTGCTAATGAAAGGAGGTGAATGAGTTACCAATCTTTCCAGCCTATCAATGCTTGCTCTTATGGCTGCTACCCGTGGTTGCTCATCGGTGGCCGAGAGGAGAGGAGAAGAAGCAGGGATGGTGAAGGGCGAGTGGACCTGCGCTATTGCACCAAGCGAAGAGCGTTTGGCTGGTAGGAGGTCTTGTGAGAGACAACGCTCCGTCATCACAATCTCTTTCTCTATTACGGCAGCTACTCTAGTGATGAATTTGTCCATTGTGCCTATCGTTGTGTTCCCACGAACCCCCTCCCCTCCACCCCTTAGTATTTTTCCCGATCTAGTATACATCGGGGTGACTGGGCCCTCGGCCAGTTTTCAATCACCCTCAGGACCTGGTTTTTCAGATGACAGGGGGGTGGCCCAGCCCAGCCGCTGACAGCCATAGACTGCCACAGACTGCCCGCCCTTTGCCCGGGCTTCGCTCGGCGTCCCGCTACACGGCTGCTATTCCTTGATAAAGTGGCGTTGCGGCGGGGGGGCGTGATGTCCAGGGGGCGCTGCGGCAATTGCTGGCGATGCGCTGAGCCTCCTGGTCAGTGTAGTCACTGACGCTGCTCCGCCTCCCGTGAGCTCCTCGTTGTTCCTGGATGGCAGCACCTCCTCAGAGCACAGGAGAACCGAGTTGCCCCTCGCTGACCGTGCGAAGCGGGTGCCGCGAGCGGTGATGGAAGTCAGCGGTAGCCCCTAAGAAGGGGGGAGAGCAAACCTCGGACGAGAGCCTCAAGTCGCACACGTGATCACCCACAGGTATGCTGTCCCGCTTGAATGCCAGTAAACGCCGGCCTTTTGCACCTCGCCGGGCAGGGGGCGTGGTGTCCAGGGGGCGCGGCGGCAATTGCTGGCGATGCGCTGAGCCTCCTGGTCAGTGTAGTCACTGACGCTGCTCCGCTTGCTCCGCCTCCCGTGAGCTCCTCGTTGTTCTTGGATGGCAGCACCTCCTCAGAGCACAGGAGAACCGAGTTGCCCCGCTCGCTGACCGCGCGAAGCGGGTGCGGCGAGCGCTGATGGAAGTCAGCGGTAGCCCCTAAGAAGGGGGGAGAGCAAACCTCGGACGAGAGCCTCAAGTCCCACACGTTACCACCCACAGGTACGCTGTCATTTCTTTTAAATCATCTAACATACAACTCTTGTTACTTTTTTTTCTTGCCAATCTGTATGTTGGCCTTAATCCCATCATTACACCTGACAAATTTGCTGAAGTGCCACACATTCGCATCAGTGTGTTTAGCTGAATTTGTGAACAATTTGACAACCTGATCCTGGCACCTGAGCATTTTGATGAACTGCTCTACCTCTCCCTCTACATCTCTATCTCTACCTCTCTATCTCTCTCTATCTATCTACCTCTCTCTGCCTCTCTCTCTCTCCCTCTCTACCTCTCTACCTCTACCTCGCTACCTCTCTCTCCACCTCTCTCTCTCTACCTCTCTACATCTACCTCTCTCTAGCTCTCTACCGCTCTCTCTCTCTCTACCTCTCTCTCTCTACCTCCCTCTCTCTGCCTCTCTACCGCTCTCTACATCACTACCCCTCTCTACCTCTCTCTCTAGCTCTCTACCTTTCTCTCTCTACCTCTCTCTCTACCGCTCTCTTTACTTCTCTACCTCTCTCTACCTTTCTCTCTCTACCTCTCTACCCCTCTACCTCTCTACCCCTCTCTACCTCTCTCTCTCTCTCTACCTCTCTCGCTACCCCTCTCTACCTCTCTACCTCTACCTCGCTACCTCTCTCTCCACCTCTCTCTCTACCTCTCTACATCTACCTATCTCTACCTCTCTCTAGCTCTCTACCTCTCTCTATCTCTCTACCTCTCTCTCTCTACCTCCCTCTCTCTACCTCTCTCTACCTCACTACCCCTCTCTAGCTCTCTACCTCTCTCTACCTCACTACCTCTCTCTCTCTACCTCCCTCTCTCTACCTCTCTCTACCTCACTACCCCTCTCTACCTCTCTCTCTAGCTCTCTACCTCTCTCTCTACCTCTCTCTACCTCTCTCTACCCCTCTACCTCTCTCTACTTCCCTCTTTACCTCTCGCTACCTCTCTCTACCTCGCTACACCTCTCTACTTCTCTCTCTACCTCTCTATCTACCTCTCTCTCCCTACCTCTATCTCTCTACCTCTCTCTCTACCTCTCTACCTCTCTCTACCTTTCTCTCTCTACCTCTCTACCCCTCTCTACCTCTACCTCTACCTCTCTCTCTCTAACTCTCTCACTACCCCTCTCTCTCAACCTCTCTACCTCTCTCTCTCTATTTATTTATTTATTTATTATAGTGTTTTGTATAGCGCGAACAAGACCTGTGGGTATCAGAGCGCTTAACATCGAGGTAGGTTACTCATTGGCAATACAGAATCATTTATACAAACAAACAGATATGAGGTAGAGGAAACTGTGGCTATGAGGGGGTGCCTAAATCTAACTATTCCACACGCATGTGCAATTGGCAATAAAGGTAGGTGAGGCTTAGCTTATATCCATGTCTATATCGAACAACTAAGGTGAGGTAGAGGTTATATAGTTTTGTCTTTAGAAAACAATTATAAGTTCGCCTAGGACTGTGGTAGCGTTCAGGACATAGTCAGGGCTTGTGTGAGGAGTTAGTCCCTGATCAATCAATGATAACATTCTTGAATAATACTCTTGAAAGGGCCATCCTTCAGCTGACATAAGTATTCGAACCTACGATCCGCCAGCTTCCCTGCGCAAGGTATTTACTCAACATAAGACTCTTCAATTCCCATTTGAATGTTACAATATTTTGAATCTTCCTCACACTTGGAGGGAGTGAATTCCAGACTCTGGGGGCAGCTCCAGAGAATGTTCGGTCATACGCTTTTTTCTTTCAGAAGATAGCTGGCCGCAACAGCAGCTCCTTGGCGCTTCTAGTTGGTCTGTTTCCTCCCGATAGCTTGATTTTCTTGGCTAGGTATCTTGGCGTGTTATAGTGCACCGCTTTGTGGGTAATACATGCTAACTTCATTTTAATTCTGGCCTCATAAGGAAGCCAGTTTAGTGCTTTCAAGTGAGGAGATATGTGATCAAATTTCCTAGATCCTGTGATGAGTCTTGCCGCTGCGTTGAGACAGGCTTTTAGTGGTGCTGTGGATGTTTTAGGTAGGCCAGCTAATGTGGAGCAACCATATTCAATCCTCGATATAACTAGGGATTGTATAGCCAGTTTTAGATCTGCCTCTGAGATATATGGTTTTAATTTTCTTAGGTAGCTCAAATGGTAGCGGGCGCTTTTCGCCATAGAATTAATGTGGGCTTTCATGTCAAGGTTCTCATCCAATGTGATTCCTAGTGATTTAGATGAGTTGACTAGGGTTGGGGTGCAGTTAAGCGCAGTCACCAATTTGGTCCATTCCTTTATTTCAGAATGGCTCCTTGGAGGTGAAATTAGCAAGAATTCTGTTTTATGGGCATTTAGTTTCAGATGATTAGTAGTTAACCATTGTAAAGCCATCTTTAATGTCTCATTCATTAGATCGATGTCATCAAGGGAGGTGATCTTCAAGTATATTTGCGTGTCATCTGCGTACATGTGGTAAGATATCTTAGAATTCCGAAGAATGTCTGTAAGAGGTTCAACATACAGGTTGAATAGATCCGGTGATAGCGTAGAACCTTGCGGGACCCCAATTGTATTAGGACAAGGGGCTGAGATTGCTTGGTTAACCAGGAATCGTTGTGTTCTGTTCCGTAGGAAAGAATTGAACCATTTCAGCACATTTCCGGATAGTCCCATCCTGTCCTGTAGCCTGGACAATAATGCTTCATGATTTACCGTGTCAAATGCAGATGATAAGTCGAGTAGAATCAATAGGCATGCTTGATTTTGGTCTAGGGCTTGTAGCGCGTCGTCTACAATATGCAGGATCGCTGTTTCCGTGCTATGTCCTGCTCTGAATCCTGATTGGCATTCGTCTAGTAAGGAGAACTTGGTGATGCGTTGATTCAGTTGGCTCTGCACGCATTTCTCAATTACTTTAGCCAGTAGAGGGATGTTGGTTACTCTCTCTACCTCTCTCAACCTCTCTACCTCGCTACACCTCTCAACCTCTCTCTACACGTCTCTACCTCTCGCTATCTCTCTACCTCGCTCTACCTCTCTACACCTCTCTCTACCTCGCTCTACCTCTACCCCTCTCTACCTCTCAACACCTCTCTACACCTCAACACCTCTCTACCTCTCTCTCTCTCTCTACCTCTCTCTCTACCTACCTCTCTACCTCTCTCTCTCTACCTCACGCTACCTCTCTCAACCTCTCTACCTCGCTCTACCTTGCTACACCTCTCTACCTCTCTCTACACGTCTCTACCTCTCTACACATCTCTACCTCTCGTTACCTCTCGACCTCTCTCTACCTCTCTACCTCTCTACACCTCTCTCTACCTCTCTACACCTCTCTCTACCTCTCTCTACCTCTACCCCTCTCTACCGCTCTACCCCTCAACACCTCTCTACCTCTCTCTCTCTACCTCTCTCTCTACCTCTCTACCTCCCTCTCTACCTCTCTCTCTACCTATCTGTCTACCTCTCTCTCTGCCTCTCTACCGCTACCTCTCTCTACCTCTACCTCTCTACTTCTCTCTCTACCTCTACACCTCTCTACCTCTCCCTGCCTTTCTACACTTCTCCACACCTCTCTGCCTCTCTACACCCCTCTACACTCCTATATATATCCCTCTACACCCCTCTACCAGTTGAATCCGGGAAGCCCAAACCATCAGTTTTTTTAAATTGCTCATTTGCCTACTGATTGCCTGCATTTTTAAATTCTGAATTTACTTGTCACTTTGATTTGTTTTTTTCACGCACTCTTCCCCTCTGCCCTGCTTCCTCATTGCCCTTGCCGCACAGACAATTAGTTACTGTAGCGGGGATGGGCGAGGACAGCCGCCATCTTGAGGGTAGACTGGGGTTGCCGGTGCAGTTGCTCGGCCACTCCCCCCCTCCTGCGAGTACTTAGACGCGAAAACAGCATCACGCCTTCGTTGACATTTACCTGAACTCCTGGGGCGGAAAGCCGGGAGCACCGATAGCCTGCATTCTTTTAAAATTGCATATCTGCTTACTGACAGCTCGCATTCTTTTAAAATTGCACATTTGCCTACTGATTGCCTGCATTCAGTAGGCAAATGTGAATTTGAGCACCGATAGCCTGCATTCTTTTAAAATTGCATATCTGCTTACTGACAGCTCGCATTCTTTTAAAATTGCACATTTGCCTACTGATTGCACGGCCACTCCCCCCTCCTGCGAGCATATCATGACTTCTCATTCCCGGCCACGTAGCGGACGCGCGCAGCGGGCACGCCGGCGGCGCGCCGAAGGCAAGCCCGTCTGCGCCGGTCCGCGACCGACCGAGACCCTCGACCCTGAATAATGCCTTTTTTGTAAAATACTCTTCCAACTACCTCCACACTTGCCAGGGTGATTGGCCCCTCAAAACTTCTATCTTGGAACGCATTAGGGACCTCGGCATAGCTGCACTCACTCATCCCACCCACCTCTCCCCCCCTCCTGACCTGCAGACTCCCCGGCTGTCAGCGGCCTCCACCGATCAGCCCGCCTAGTTCCCCCTGGTCCCCCGGCCCTGGCCTCGGCCTACCTCCTTAACACCCGCTGCCTGATGTCCTAGTGGCACTCCCTGACTCCCACTATGTTTTTAGAGCTGACCGCTCTGAAGGGAAGACTGGAGGCGGAGTGGCCCTGATCGCTCAAACTAATCTTCAATTTCAGATACTTTCTTGTCCCTTCATCACGGTAGTTGACTTCTTCGTTGTTCGCTCTGTTAACCTCACCTCTCCTATTACCTGTGTACTTTGCTACCGCCCTCCCCAAGCCATGCCCCACTTCATCCCAGCCTTACAGGAGCTATTGGCCACCTTGGTGGTCAACAACTCCTCCGTCTTGCTCCTAGGCGACTTCAATTACTGGCCTGGCGACCCCAGGGAAGACCAGACCTCTAAAGACTTCTCTGAAACCCTTCAGTGTTTTAACTTTATCTCCCAGATCCACGTCCCCACTCACAAGCATGGCCATACCTTAGACCAAGTTTGGTCAGCTAGCCTACGTATTCATTCCCTCTCTGTTACCCCTTGCCTTTGGTCTGATCACTCACTGATTTCCTTTTCTTTGGACCTTGGAGTCATCAACAGACCCCCCTGCCCAAGAACGTCTGGGCCCGGAACTGGAACCGTGCTGACTTAGGTGCACTTTCCAGCTCTTTGGCGACCTCGATTCCCTGTATGGTTGACTCTTCCCTGGGACCATCAAGTGGACACCGTCAGCAGCTGGCTTTCCACCGCCTGTGACTTTGTCGCCCCCCTCAAATTGGTCAGGACGTGCCGCCCCCACGAGGCCAACAGATGGTTCACTAATGATCTCAAAACCCTCAAGTTGGCACTAAGACAGGCTGAGCGGCGCTGGAGGCGCAGTTATTGCCCTAGCCTTAAGGCCCAATACCTGGCCGTTCTACGAGCTTACAAAAAAGCCATCTTTACAGTTAAAACTGAATATTTCTCCTTGAAGATTCTGCTAGCGGCTAACAAGCCCAAGGAGATCTTTTCCATCAGACATACCTTAGCAGCTGCAGATAGAGTTAACCCCAAACCTGGTCCCTCTGCAATTCCCTCAATGACTACTTCATTGATAAGATTGCCATCATTAAGCGTAATATTCTCCCCCCCTCCCCTTCCTTTTCCATACCCCCTCTGCCCCCCACCTCCACCTCCCTTGACCAATTTCCCTTGATCTCCCAGGAAACTTTTCGCTCCTTGCTCAAGAAGATCAAGTCAAGCTCCCCTTCTGATTGCGGCCCGGCTCATATCTTGAGGGAGATGTTCCTTAGTTGCCCCGAGCCCCCTTTAACTCTCCTTAATACTTCCATCACCCAGGGATTGGTTCCACCTTCCCTTAAATCAGCCACAGTCATCCCCATCTTGAAAAAAACGGGGGGCCGACCCTACAGTTCTCGCGAATTTTAGGCCCATTTCCCTGCTCCCTTTTTTGGGCAAAATCCTCGAAAGCCACATTACCACCTGTCTTTCAACCTTTATCGAGGCTACCCATCTTTTGGCCTCTCACCAAGCTGGCTTTCACCCGGCCCACTCAACGGAAACTGTGGTCCTTTCTGTCCTGGATGAGCTCAGGAGGAATGCTGACATCAATGTCCCCCAGGCCCTGGTCCTCCTCGACTTGTCCGCTGCCTTCAACACGGTTGACCATTCCATCCTCCTCGACCGTGTCGAGGCGGCGGGCATTCGGGGAACGGCCCTGGCCTGGCTTGCCTCCTTTCTCCAGGGCAGGACGCAGGCTGTCCGATTGGAGATCTATACCGCCCCTATCTGCCCCGTCCCCTGTGGGGTCCCCCAGGGCTCTTCTCTTTCTCCTCTTCTCTTCAATCTCTATATCTATCCCCTCATAGTTTTCCTTCAAAATATGGAGGTCTCTGTCTTTAACTATGCTGATGACCTCCAGCTCATCTTTAACCTCTCTTCCTCCCCTGATTCTATTCTGAAATTCCAGTCCACTCTTGTCTTTATCTATGATTGGATGAACTCCAATCATTTAAAACTTAACCCTGATAAGACCGGGTTGGTCCTTACCTGCGGTCCCTCTAGCCCTTGGTCCCCCGCCTTCTGGCCTTCTGCCCTGGGCTCTCCCCCGGTACCCTCTGCCTCTGTCAAAGCCTTGGGCATTAAAATCAGTCAAGATCTCTCCATGCACCCCCAGATTAGCACTGTCGTCTCATCCTGCTTTCTGTCCCTTAGAGTTATACAAAAGATCTCCCGCTTCTTTTCTCAAGAAGCCCTTAAACTTATTATCCTGCCGATGATCATCTCTCGCCTGGATTATGGAAATGGTCTGTACGCAGGCATCCCTTCCTATGAACTTCGGCGCCTCCAATCCATACAGAATCAAGCCGCGCGCCTTATCCCACCGCCTTCCCAAGTTACATCGTACGACTCCTTTACTTAAGTCTCTTCATTGGCTTTCCATCCTGCAGAGATCTCTTTTCAAGATGAGCTGCCTGATCTTCATGGCTCTTGCTGGCACCGCCCCTGTGTTCATCAATTCCATGATCCGTCCCTATGTCCCCAGCCGCAGCCTTCGCTCTTCCACTCAAGCTCTTTTAATTGTTCCCCGCTTTCGGAGGACTAAGTTGGGTGGTCTGAGATTTTCTACCCTTGCCCCTCGCTTTTGGAACGCCCTCCCCTTTTTTATTAGGTCCGCCCCCACCTACTTAGACTTTCACAAGTCTCTAAAAACTAAGTATGGGCGTAAAATCCGTTCCGCTTGCGGAATTTGCGGATTTTCGGCAAATTCGCGATCCGCAAATTCTCGCGAATTTGCAGAAAATTTGCACGCAGCGGATTTTTTTGCTTGGTGATACAATATTGCGGCGCGCGGCGTTCACTTACCGTCATTCAGCATTTGAAGAGTTGTTTTTCTCCATGTTTGCGTGTGCTACGCCATTTTGGATCTTGCTGCCGGATCCCGCGGGAGTTTGTCGACCGCGATTACGTCATCGCGGCTTGCCACCTTGCACAGCGAGAGTTTGTCAACGCGAGTACGTCATAAAGGCCCGTGATCACGCATGACGGGAGTAAACAATTGCGAACACGTAGATGCAGCAGGCAGCAACAATCTTGCGTTTGCGAAATTGCAAAATTTGCAATTCTGCACAAGAAATCCACCAGCAGGCAGCATAAACCTTCTGAAAATTATGATTTATCAGAATAACTCCTCAGGTTCACATTTTCCTGCACTTTTTTTTGCAAGGAGTCCATTTTGGGGGGGGGGGTGGGAGGAAGGAAGTGCCCCACAGTCTCCAACTTCCTCTTCCTGTCCAGCAGGCTCCTCCCAGTGCTTTGTTCATGTCCTGGTTACTTTGATTTGGATCTTGACCTGGAAGGATTACTTTTTGTGGATGCTGCTGGATATTTGGATTTGAAGCCTTTTTGACCTTCTTTGGATCACTTTTGGATTAGAAATTTCACAAGTAAGTTTGTTTGGGGCATTACAGATGCTGCAACTACAATTTTGGAACTTTTTCAGAACATTAAATAAAATATATTGTGGGTAGCCACAGTATCCAGTAGGACCAGGGTTAGTTATGGGTGCATGATACAACTGTTTTGTTGAATTTCAACATGATTTAAGGCATGGATGGCATTGGATTGTGGTGATTTATGTGTGTTTTTTTATTTTTTGGCTGTTGTTGGGGCCTTTTGCCCAGGGGTACTCAGTTGTGCATTGACTGAGTCGTTCTGTGGGGTCTCTTTACTGTAAACATAATGGAGGGCATGGATGGCATTGGATTGTGGTGATTTTTGAGTGTTTTTCGATTTTTTGGGGTGTTGATGGGGCATGCCCATGTGGGTGGGGGCCATTTTGAGGACTGGTACAGGCAGGGCCTGGCCATGTGGTGGGGTCAAGGGGCCATTTTGAAGCCAGGCAGTGTGCTTTGTGCCATAGGCCTGCATCCAATGTGCCTTGCTTTCATCCATTATGCCCAGGGTTACTCAGTGGTGCATGGGCCTAGTCTTTCTGTGGGGTGTCTTGAATTTGAACATGATTGAGGGCATGGATGGCATGGGATTGTGGTGATTTTTGTGTGTTTTTCGATTTTTTTGGGGTGTTGATGGGGCATGGCCATGTGGGTGGGGGCCATTTTGAGGACTGGTACAGGCAGGGCCTGGCCATGTGGTGGGGGTCAAGGGGCCATTTTGAAGCCAGGCAGTGTGCTTTGTGCCATAGGCCTGCATCCAATGTGCCTTGCGTTCATCCATTATGCCCAGGGTTACTCAGTGGTGCATGGGCCTAGTCTTTCTGTGGGGTGTCTTGAATTTGAACATGATTGAGGGCATGGATGGCATTGGATTGTGGTGATTTTTGTGTGTTTTTCGATTTTTTGGCTGTTGTTGGGGCCTTTTGCCCAGGGGTACTCAGTGGTGCAAGGACTGAGTCTTTCTGTGGGGTCTCTTTAATGTAAACATCATGGAGGGCATGGACAGCATTTGATTGTGGTGATTTTTGTGTGTTTTTTATTTTTTTGGGGTGTTGACCATGTGGGTGGGGGCCATTTTGAGGCCTGGTCCAGGCAGGGCCTGGCCATGTGGATGGGGGTCTATGGGCCATTTTGAAGCCAGGCAGTGTGCTTTGTTGTGCCATAGGCCTAATCAATCAATCAATCAATCAATGACACTTATAGAGCGCGCTACATACCCGTAGGGTCTGGGGGGGGGGGGGGGGGGGGGTGCCGCTACTGCTCGAACAGCCAGGTCTTCAGCTTCTTCCTGAAGGAGAGGTGGTCTTGGGTCAGGCGAGGGCGTGGTTGGCTGATCGGAGGTGGCGTTTGGGAGCGTAGAAGTTGATCCGGCTGTTGAGGTAGCTCGGGCCTTGGTCGTGTAGGGCTTTGTGTGCGTGGGTGAGGAGGCGGAAGGTGATTCTTTTGTTGACGGGGAGCCAGTGAAGGTCTCTCAGATGTCCGGAGATGTGGCTGGTTCGTGGGATGTCGAGGATGAGTCTGGCTGAGGCGTTCTGGATCCGCTGGAGTCTCTTCTGGAGCTTGGCGGTGGTACCGGCGTAGAGGGCGTTGCCGTAGTCCAGTCGGCTGGTGACGAGGGCCTGGGTGACGGTCTTCCTGGTCTCGGTGGGGATCCACCAGAAGATCTTCCGTAGCATGCGTAGGATGTTGAAGCACGCCGAGGAGACGTTGTTGACTTGCCTGGTCATGGAGAGGGAGGAGTCCAGGGTGAAGCCCAGGTTGCGTGCATGGTCTGTCGGTTTGGGTGCGGTGCCCAGGGCGGGAGGCCACCAGGAGTCGTCCCAGGCGGAGGGTGAAGAGCCCAGGATGAGGACCTCCGTCTTGTCAGAGTTCAGTTTCAGGCGGCTGGTCGTCATCCACTCGGCTACCTCTTTCACCCCTTTCACCCCTTCGTGCAGGTTGGCTCTGGCGGAGGCGGGGTCGTTGGTCAGGGAGAGGATCAGCTGGGTGTCGTCGGCGTAGGAGATTATGCTGAGGTTGTGTTTGCGTGCGATGGCCGCGAGGGGGCTCATGTAGACGTTGAAGAGGGTGGGGCTCAGAGATAATCATTTTGGCGCCCGAATAGGGACTCCTCCCCCACCTCACGCGCCGGTTGGTGCGTTGCAAGCTCTGTCCCCTGCCATCAGTTAGAAGGAAACTACGCGTACCGGCAGGATTTCCTGTATCTCCCTCTGGCCCACGGAGGTGACGAAGATTGCGATCAGTACCCAGACGAGGCGGTGAGGAGTGCGGAGGATCCCGACCAGAGCCTAGCCGAAAGAAGCAAGATCCGAGGTGTCAAGAGGCCCACCAGTTTTCCGAAGTATCCACGTGTCGAGTCGAGTCCGGTCCAGTCCAGTCCAGTCGAGTTTTCCGAGGCCTTCTGTTTTCCGTGCTTCCCGGTGAGTACCATTGCTGGGACGTATCTAGACGGGTTTGGGTACACAAGTCCGGTCTGCACTGTTTTAGACAGTGTATCTGTACTGTTTAGCAGTATATCCGATGATTCAAGTTCTTGCACTGTTCTCAGCAGTGTATCTGTGCTGTTTAGCAGTACATCCGATATAGGGGGTAGTCATATATGTTGCAAATGTCTTTTTTTATGTGATTAATGTCGTGGTATGAGTGTGACTGTTTTTAATGTGCATTATTGTGTTCTTGTATAACTAGCTGTATCCAGTATTAAGTAGCAAGGATTGAGCGTTCAGTACTAAGTAAACAGGATGCCGTTTTTCAACAAGTTAAAGCAGATAGGAACTAGGAAAGGGATACTAGAGGAAGAAATTCCTATTCCCCCTAGGGACACTCCTGGAAATTTTATGTACCATAAGCATGGCATAGATGCCATAGTGTATCTAGATTTATGGGCCAATTATACTAAGCATCTAGACGAGAGACACAGATGGCCAGTTACTGGAACATGGGATGCCGAGTGCATCATGAAGGTAGAAGAAGCATTATGGAAAAAGAAAGCCAGACAATCTCAGAAAGACGCCATAGAGTTTTGGCGTAAGGAATCACATAAGCGTACTGAAAAAGAACTACGTAGAGAGGACAGACTTAAAGAATCAGATAAAGCCCAAGAAAACGAATTAATTACTGAGGGGATCCGAGTAAAATCAGAGCAAATAGACCGTGCACGAAATAACCTCGTAAACGGTATGTATCTCGCGGCCGAGGGTTCGCCTGAGGCCATTTCAGAAATACCGAAAAATCTGCCGTCACCATTGGTTCCAACTAAAGTAACTCACAGGATCACTAAAGACATATTCTTGAATTCCTATCTAGAGGATGTAGCACCCGCTTACACCAATCTGCCCGTCCGCGCCCTGCCTAACGACAGGGACGGGGGTGGTAACCCGCCCCAAGATCATATTCCGCCAGTACCACAACAGATCCCCCCTGTTCCCCCACCTCCACCACTTCCCACACCTAAAGTTAATCTACCGAAGTCACGTCTACCTGACCCTACTAAAGGACAAATTCAAGTACAGATACAGACTCAATAGAGAGATAATGCCCAAGCTTCCGCCTCAGGAGGTGCGATGGGGGGTCTCCGGACCCCGCCATTGACGCGCAGGTTACAGCTCGGGGACTTGCAGAGTCCCTTCACGTTCAAATCACCCCGTCTCGACATGCTCAAAGGACAACTTACAGTTTGCAGATATGATCCAGTACCCGGCAAAGACGATAGAATGATACTGGCATCACTACGGTTACGATCTGCTACTGATTTCCTGCTGATGTTTTCAGGAATGAAAGAGTACCTAGATAGAATATATCAGTTTATTCAGACTGGGAAAGACCCCGACTGTATTAAGGATGCCATGGAGCATCAGAAAGTTGACGTTCAAGGACAGATACTACGTTTTTTCATAAATTGCCTAATAAGAGAACGAGACAGGCCCGAGACAGATCAGGGTGAATTAGATGCCCTCAGCAAGTGGGGTCAAAATATATCTGAAGGAAAACACGACAAGGGGACTTGCATAGCCAGTATGTATAGGAAAATAAGGAAAGCAGTGATAGACCTACACAAAGAAGAGAAAGAAAAGGCTTCCTCCGAGGGGGAAGGAGAACCTGAAGAACCAGAAAAGACTACAGACACTATAGCGTATGTAGGTAAGGGAACTTACCTTAGGAAAGGCATTCGTCCAGAAAGCAAGAGAGTTTTCCTCTCTGCCTTAACAAATCCGAAGTCTGCTGAACATCAGTTCCAGGAGACTGATAAAAGGCTTCGAGACCGAGTAGGGTACCATGTACTCAATTCTATGGATGAACAAGAACTAGCCCGGTCAGCCATATTATGGACTGACAATCCGGATATATACAATGATGACACCGTAGCACAGACATTCCTGAACCTTTCCCCAGACGAGCAGAAATTAGCAGGTGTATACATGATTCAGCACCTCCTCACGAAATACAGAAATCAACATTCTGATCCAGGCCCCTTACACGAAACATTAGAAGAACTACTCATGGATAGATGGAGAGGTTTAAGCACCAAATTAATTCAAATAATTCTAGAACAACGCCATAGATATGACACTTTCATAAGCTCCGAATATGTTCCCGCCCCGCCCCCAGAAAGGAAAATGTATCATATAGAACGTCGGCATGGCATTGAAAGTCAGAACCCCTTACGAGAAGTGCATCCAGTTATGGGTGACGATCATAACTTGAAACGAGTGTATGTACACACGCCTCTGACTAAGTTAGAACTGTTAGAAATGAAGAAACTAGTCCCGTGCCATGATAAAGACCCTGCAGGTTTTCATAGAGAGCTTAAAGACATGTTACTGATGGGGGATTATACGTACGAAGATATCACGAAAATGTTAAAGGTACTGCTGCCCACGGGCATCTACGAGAAACTAAAAGAAAAAGAATGGGAGGTGGGAGAGAAAAAGATTGTATGGGCAGAAATAGAAGACGAAGAGAACAAACGTGTCCCAGGGGTAGGCCTTGGGGAGAAAACTAAAGCATTGCCAGGTCTGATAGTACAGGTTCTGCCAAGATTATTGACAACTAGAAAAGAAGACTGGGATGCAATCTCAGCCTGTAAACAGAAACCCGACGAAGATACTAGTGACTTCTATTCAAGATTTGAGAAATGTTTCATTATTAATAGTGGTCTTAAACCAAGTAGCGAGTCGTACCCGCATCTTTTTGTATCAAAGTTAGTCGAGAATTCTCTGTTAGCAGTTAAAAACCGTGTATACAAGGTCGAGAGTACATGGCAAGCCAATACGCCATCACAGATGTTACAAATGTTACAATACCATCAGAACAGAATTAGAGAAGAGCAGGATCAGGAACAGAAACGTATGAAAGACACGAAAATGAAAATGCTAGTAGCCCAATCGGTCCCAACCGACGGCCACAGAAAGGGTACGACCCAGACAGGTCACACCGCAGCTCCCGTTAAAGGGACATGCAATTATTGCAAGCAGCCAGGTCACTACGTACACGAATGCCCAGTTCTGAAACATAACATAGCCACAGGTAAAACTAAAGAAAGACCGCATCCGCCTAGACAAGATCATAACCAGCATCAGTCTTCACAGAATATACAGCCCATGCAGAATACACAGCCTATGCATGCTTCATCACCTACAGCACAGACAGTAGCGGTATCACAGCCGCAGCCCATTGCCGCAACTCAGCAAGTTTCACAACAGATGTACCAGTATGCCCAGTCCGCTTACCCCGATTATCCACGATATACATGAAACAGCCTAGAGAGGGAGGGTGGCTTGCCTCTTATTGAGATTCCTGTAGATCAAGAGGGTCCTTATGTACATAGTCAAGTATTGGGAAAAGACAGAAAGTTTTTAATTGACACAGGGGCAAGTCGCACCACAATCAGTCATGATGAAGTTCCAGGGGCACCCCTCTCAGGCTCACAGAATGTTTCCCTTGGTTTTTCAGGACAGCCCATTGTAAATGAGGTATCAGAACCAGTTCCCCTGGCTGTGGGTCCATTATCGCGTGTTACAGACTTGTTACTTACGAAATCATGTCCAGAAAATCTGTTAGGAATTAAGACATTGAAGGCTCTAGGAGCTATAATATGCTGTTCCCCGGAGGGAGTCAGACTCTTTCTGCGGGATTTCAAGGGTCATTATATGTTACGTGAGTTTGATGTCAGATTGAAAAATGTACCAGATCACCTCTGGGCAAAAGGCCCAACTGATGTAGGTTGTATGCACATTACCCCATACCGTGTTACACTCAAACAAGGTGTAGTTTTGCCCAGAATCAGACAATACAAGTTACCACCCGATGCTGTAGTGGCTTTACTGGAAATCATTGAAGAGCTCATTGCCCAGGGAGTGGTCGTAGAGACCGACTCCAATATCTGTAATTCACCCATCATTCCGATTCTTAAACGTACTGATCCCAATGCACCGCCAGTATATCGGCTGGTGATTGATCTAAGAGAACTGAATAAATGCATTATTCCACAGTACCCTGTGGTTCCCGACATCTCATCCTTATTGACTGCTATTGATTCAGAAGCGACGTTCTTTACTGTAATTGACCTCAAGAACGCCTTCTTCAGTGTACCTATTGATCCAGAGAGCCAATATCTCTTCGGATTCAGTTTAAATGGACGAAGTTTCAAATTTTCACGCGCACCTCAAGGATTCACAGAAAGCCCCAGCATCTATAGCCAAGCACTGAAAAGACAACTTGATTGTATCACAATGCCAGTTAACACCGCTTTACTGCAATACGTCGATGATCTGCTGATCACCGCACGAAGTGAGCCCGAATGTGAACAAGCATCACTGACAGTTTTACATTTTCTGGCCGGCAAGGGACACAAGGTGTCTCCTTCGAAGCTACAATTCTGTGTTCAGCAAGTTGTGTACTTGGGTCACTTGCTGTCCAAAGTGGGGAGACAGCTCACTCCCGATCGCATTCAGTTAATTGTAAATATGCCACAACCCCAGACACAAAAGGAAGTGCGGGCCTTCATAGGCCTCACCTCGTACTGCAGACAATGGATTCCTCAGTATGCATTTCTAGCCAAACCACTCATTCAGTTAACAACACAAGAGGCAGCGACTTCGATTGTCCTTCCCTGGACTCAGGAACATACACAAGCCTTTGAGGAATTAAAGAAAGCATTATGCCAAGCACCAGTTCTAGCGACACCATGTTACAGCAAACCTTTTACACTTTTTGTTACAGAACGTGAGGGTACAGCACTGTCTGTCCTCACTCAAGACCAAGCAGGTTCACATAAGCCTTGCGCTTATTTTTCAAGCACATTGGATTCAGTAGCCCAGGCACTCCCTGCGTGCTTAAAGTCGGTAGCAGCAACAGCATTAGCAATCAGACAGAGCGATTCAATTGTTTTAGGACATCCATTAACAGTTCAAGTTCCACATTCTGTAGAGGTTCTTTTAAACAGAACCCAGACTCAACACTTGACCATAGCACGATTGACAGGCTATGAATTGACACTATTCCAGCCACACATAGAAATCAGACGCTGTAGCATTCTGAACCCCGCAACATTGTTACCTGCAATTATGACAGATCCAACACCGCATGATTGCATAGAGATCATTAATACAGTAACAAAACCTCGACGGGACCTAACAGATGTTCCACTGACAAATCCAGACCTGACACTCTATGTGGACGGTTCATGCATGAGAACAAGTACAGGAGAATTAGTGGCCGCGTATGCAGTGACCACTGAAACTGAAGTTAAAGAAACACACCGTATTGACACATTGTCTGCTCAAGCGGCGGAGCTCATCGCTCTGACCCGAGCTTGTATTCTAGCCAAGAACAGAAATGTTAACATATACACTGATTCCCGCTATGCGTTCGGAGTCGTACACGACTTCGGCATGTTATGGCAAGAAAGAGGTTTTTTGACCTCTCATGGTGCCAAGATCCAACACGGTCCCCTCATTCAAACACTATTAGAAGCAATACATTTGCCCTCGGGCATATCAGTCATGAAGTGTAAAGCACATACTAAGGTTACAGATTCTGTGTCCCAGGGTAACGACCTGGCAGACCAGACAGCAAAACATACAGCATTGACTCACACCCGGACTACTGATGTGACAAAGACAATAGTACCAACTCAGTGTATGTCAGTCAGGGATCCCACCCTAGACGTAATCGATATTCAGACACATGCCACTTCAGATGAAATAAAGAAATGGACTGAACTAGGAGGGATCCAGACAGATCAAGGATGGGTCACAAAGGGAAAAACTACATGGTTCCTCCCCGACTCCATGGTTCAAATCATGATAAATACAGCACATAGTCCTGCACATTTAGGAGAAAAAGCTATGTTAGACAGTTTACAGAATCTCTGGTACAACAAACACTTACGAGCAGCAGCAAAACAGAAAGTGCGTACTTGCATGATCTGTTGTCAGTTCAATCCAGGTAAAAGCGTCCCTGTAGAGCAAGGTGGATTTCATCCTCCCGATCATCCTTTTGAAGTCCTCCAGATGGATTATATCCAGATGGACCGTTGTCGAGGATTCAAATATGTCCTCGTAGTTGTTTGTGCACTTTCTCGTTGGACCGAAGCATACCCAGTCTCAGATTACACTGCCCCGACCACTGCCAAGCAGCTGGTTCGAGAATTCTTCCCACGATACGGCCTGCCTCGTGTCGTGTACTCAGATAACGGACAGCCGTTCTCATCCAAACTCATGAAGCATGTCTCCCTTTTGCTAGGATATCAGTGGAAATTTCATTGTGTCCGACATCCCGAAGCCGCAGGCCTTGTAGAGAGGCATAACCAGACACTTAAGATCCGCCTTGCCAAAATATGCCAGGAGAAAGGGGTCGACTGGATAGTCGCCCTGCCAGTTGCACTGTTCTATATGAGAATGGTTGCACATTCGAGATCAGGACTATCACCGTACGAAGTGGTCTTTGGCAGACCACCGAATATGTGGGGGACGCCCATTCCTAAGAAAATTACCGATGTTGATTGTAACATGTTGACAGATTATCTTGTCTCCTCGATGTCTGCACTCCAATCATGTCGTTCACAGGTTGCCGCAGCCTTTCCTGACAACACTGATGTAAAGCCGCATGATGTCCGTCCTGGCGACATGGTCCTAGTTAGGAACTTCGACAGGAAAAGCCCGCTGGAGCCCCGCTGGAAAGCGCCGAAGACCGTCCTTCTTACTACGAGGACCGCAGTGAAGTTGGAGGGCAGAAAGGGGTGGGTCCATACGAGTCATAATAAACTATGCAACAAACTGAAACCAGACCCTGACTCGCCCACCCCCATCAAAGACTGTATTAAACCTAGTGACTTTAAAATACCCGAACGAGAGAAAACTCCCCAAGAGGAGTATCGATTAAAGCTTCTATCTAGCAAGTCAGACAGTTTAATTGTTTAAGTCCTCCCCTAGGTGAATCGGTTAAATAGTTTCTGACATGTATCCCCTAGATCGAGATAGAGAGAGAGAGAGACAATTCAAGAAACGTACATACTGCAAATCACTGCGTAGTCACTGTGTAGTGACATTATTAATTATGTTTTTTCTAAGTATTCTGATTATTGTTGCAAGTATACTTCTTCCTATCTATTGCCCTATTTTCAAGCGTGAACAATCTGCTTACAATGTTTCTGCTGAACATTCTTTTAGTAAGTTACCTCCACATGAACTTTCTTACAGACTTGCGCTGCGCAACAACACATTCATTAGTATGTTACATCACTCCCATCAGACTAATAACGCTACAAACTGCTGGATATGTGGCCGACTCCCTCCCTACCAGAATTACAAGGGAGCTCTGCCCCTCTTTCCATACCCGTTCACTCACAACGGCTCCTGTGGTGCATGGTTTAAAATAATTAATTCCTTAGATCCTGATATTGCTGTTTTCGACGGGAGCTGGGTTTGGGGAAATCTGAACTTAGTCCTGCTCGACGTCTGTTACCCTGATAAGGAGGGACTCCCCATTAGACTAGGAACTGATCTAGAAAATGAAGTATATGGATTAAGTAATTACACAATTAACCTTATGATTCTTACTGTTGAATCCGAAGCTGCACCAGTTCTGCCCGCTATGTCAGTATTACCAGTCACTGGTGAATTATGTGTCAGGAAGAAAGGTTCAGTACACTTAGGTCATAGTAAATGTACTACTGTGGTCGAATTCAGTGATCATGGTAAATCGTCCTTTAAAGCTACCCGTCATTCTTATTTTGTTTGTGGTCATACCGCATACATACGTTTACCTCCAGATTGGGATGGTACCTGTTATATTGCATTCCTTCTGCCACCTGTTTTTCTAGCCCCTCCTGATTATCACAGAAACACAAATCTAGTAAAGAATAGACTCCGAAGAGATCTCCCGCTTGTCGACTATACAGAAACGGCATGGGAACAATACACCGATTTTAATAAGGGATTCTTTTTCTTTTTAGGCCCCGTCCAAAACAGTAAATTAATACGTAAATTAACTAGAACCCTTGAAGCAGTAGTACATGAAACTGCCTCCGCCTTAGGTAACCTAACAGAGGAGCAATCCGCCATGCGGGTTGTTGTCCTTCAGAATCGTCTTGTTATTGACGTCATCTTGGCAGATAGAGGTGGAGCTTGTAAGGTCATCGGGTCAAGTTGTTGTGTTTTCATTCCAGAAAACGCGCCATCTGTATACAAAGCTATTACACGTCTTCACAAAATTGCAAGTTTAATACATCAGAATCCAGGCACCTGGACTTGGTCCGGTTGGTTCTGGACAACGTTGTCCGCTTGGGGATGGAAGATCCTATCCTTCCTAGGCGTTGGCCTTGTCATAGTATTCAGTTGCTGCCTGTGCCTACAGTGTGGGCCAGCGATATGTGGACTGTGTGCCACATCGTGCATTGAACATTCCAGTTTTCTCTCAAACAGACAACGGAAGAGAGACGAGCAAATGATGTTACAAGAACAAACTGATCAATTCATGAGGATCGATATATCATGAAGGGTCCGTAGGGAACAAGGAGGGAATGAGGAAATATAAATTTTTGGTCAAGTTATGTTCCCTATCGTGTACCCCACCGTCTCCATGTACGAGTTAAAGTGCATGTAACTTCCCTCCTGTGCCAGCTATGAAGACGCAAATACATTTGCGTCCAACGTTAACATGTCCTCTTTCAGACCCACCCTGAATGGGTTGGATAGTCCGTTCCTAAGTATGCTATGACAATATCTTTCTTGTAGTGTACTTTACATGTTTTTCAGCTCTGGCAAAGTAGGCCCTGAATTTCTGCCATCGAGCCTTTTTTCTTCCTTCTGACTCTGAAAGCATCTGCCCAGGCTGCCCCCGTACCTGTGAACTCTGCCTTACTTCCAGCGCGGCCCACCACGCTTAGCTCAGCCTGCTGCCTGCCAAGACTGACTACAACCTTCGAGTTATCTGTTCCGCTCCTCGAAGATACACTTCCTGCCTACTAGTTTCAGTAAACATTCCCCAGCTGCAGAGCCGAAGGGCCGGCCTGTCTCCGTGCAAGTAATTCATAGCCTATGTTACCATGCTCCCATGGAAGGCCAATGCCCCGACGCTTCTCATGCAGCCAATCACACGTCATGCAGCTGCGCGCGCATCCAAGCCTCCGATTTCTGCTGACATTGCAACATTTCTGTTTAAGTGCCACCCACATGTGACACCTACCTGTAACGTTTCTAGAGTACGCATCCAGTTACACCTAGTCCACGCCTTCTGATTACGTACTAGTAACACGTGGATGCTGTTATCTTGTCTTCTCTCAGCTGTTACGCCTACTATATTGCTTTCTATGATGTAAATTAAGTATATAAGCTATGTACTGTCAATAAAACATTGCTCTATCCCTTCCTGAACCCTGTGTGGTTGCAGGAACATGATATCCAGTTCCGGAACGATTCCTTTTTAAGGAATAAAACCCCTAAGAACTCTAACACCACGGACTCTGTTTTCTTTCTTTCCGATTGAGTTATTATTGATTAAGTACTTACCTGCCTAGATAATCCTTGAGGGACGCCGCAGATGACTTCGGAGGCCTCTGACTTGTACGGTGGTAGGCGGACTCTCTGTGTTTTTCCGTCGAGGAAGGAGATGATCCATTCCAGCGCCTTGTCCTGGATTCCGATGTTGCTGAGGCGCTGTACTAGGGTGCGGTGGCAGACAGTGTCGAATGCCGCGGAGAGGTCTAGGAGGATGAGGGCCGCTGTTTCTCCGTTGTCCATCAGGGCTCGGATGTCATCGGTGGCGGCGATGAGGGCGGTCTCGGTGCTGTGATTGGCTCGGAAGCCGGACTGTGAGGGGTCGAGGGATCCATTCGTCTCGAGGAAGGCGGCCATCTGCTTGTTGACGGTCTTCTCGATGACTTTGGCTGGAAACGGGAGGAGCGAGATGGGGCGGTAGTTCTTGAGTTCGGTGGGGTCCGCTGTTGGTTTCTTGAGTAGAGCGCTGAGTTCGGCGTGCTTCCAGCTCTCAGGGAAGGTGGCGGTGTCGAAGGATGTGTTGATGATGTCTCGCAGGTGGGGTGCGATGACAGCGTCGGCCTTGTTGAAGACGTGGTGAGGGCAGGGGTCGGTCGGTGATCCGGAGTGGATGGAGTTCATCGTGCGGATGGTGTCTTCGGTGCTGATCGGGGTCCAGGCGTGGAGGGTGGTGGTGGGGGGTGGTTGTTCGGTCATGGTGTGCGTTGGTTGGTTGTTGAAGCTGTTGTGTATGTCCGCGATCTTGTTGTGGAAGTATGAAGCGAGGGAGTTGCAGAGGTCTTGCGATGGGGTGATGTCGTTGTTTCCTGCGCTGGGGTTGGAGAGCTCTTTCACGATGTTGAAGAGTTCCTTGCAGTTGTGTGCGTTGTTGTCCAGCCGGTCCTTGAATGCAGTTTTCTTGGCGGCGCGGATCAGCTGGTGGTGCTTCCGGGTGGCAAGCTTGAAGGAGGTCCTGTTGTCCGGTGTAGGTTCCCTTCTCCAGACTTTCTCGAGGGCTCGGCAGTTCTTCTTGGAGCTCTTGAGTTCGTCGGTGAACCACGGGGCTTTCTTGCTGCCGGGTCTGCTGGGCGGGGTCCTCAGCGGGGCGAGCTCGTCCGCACAGATGCTGATCCACTTCGTGAGGTTGTCGGCGGCCTGGCTGGGGTTCGCTGAGCTGGCAGGAGGGTGCTGGCTCAGGGAGGTGGCGAGCTGGTCTGCTGTGATCTTGTTCCAGCTTCTGCGGGCGGCCTGTTGCTGGTGGTGGTGGGTCGTCGTTCTCTTGAAGGTGAAGTGGACGCAGCTGTGGTCCGTCCATTGAAGCTCTGTGGCGTGGCTGAAGTCGATGTCTGTGCTGGAGGAGAAGACTGCGTCGAGTGTGTGTCCGGCGAGGTGGGTGGGGGTGGACACCAGTTGCTTGAGTCCAAGATTGGCGAGGTTGTCGAGCAGGGTGCTGGTGTTGCGGTCGTTGTTGTTCTCCAGATGGAAGTTGAGGTCCCCCAGGAGGATGTAGTCAGCGGAGGGGAGGGCATGCGGGCTGACGAAGTCGGCGATGTCCTCGCTGAATTGTGTGCGTGGTCCCGGGGGTCGGTAGATCAGGGTGCCTCTGAGGGTGGTGTTCGGGTTGGTGTGGATCTGGAAATGCAGGTGTTCGGCGCTGGTCAGGGTGTTGTCGGTGCTGGTCGTGAGACGGATGGTGTTCCTGTGGATGATGGCGATGCCTCCTCCCATCTGGTTGGCGTTGCGGTCCCTCCGGACGATCTTGTAGCCCTCTGAAGTAGCGATGGCGATGTCGGGAGCTGAAGAGGCGTTCATCCAGGTCTCCGTGAGGAAGGCAACGTCTGGGGCTGTGGCGTCTAGAAGGTTCCAGAGTTCGATGGCGTGTCTGTGGACGGAGCGGGTGTTGAGCAGGATGCACTTGAGGTGGGTGCTGCTGGTGTTCGACTTGGCGGGTGCTGGTGCGAGGCAGGTCCGGATGCAGGTGAATTTGCAGGCGTGGCAGCTGAAAGGTCCGTGGGTGCGTCGTGGAGTGGCTTGGTGGCATTCTGGGAGTCGGCCGGTGTTGAGTGCGATGAGGGTGGCGGCGGAGTACGTCAGGCGAGTAGGTCGGGGTCTTCGTGGGCCAGGGGTCCTGGCGCTGGTCGCGATCCGGTCGCGGACGGGCACAGACGGGCTTACCTTTGGCGCGCCTTCGGCGCACAATCGGCGCGCCCGCTGCGCGTGACCGCTGCGCGTTCGCACGGTCGCCATTTAAGGCGAAGTGCGCGGGTGGGCGGAGCAGCCGGGAGGCGGGAGCGGGGAGGGTACAGAAGAGAAAAGGGGCGGGGAAAGCGGCGGTGGCGGGAAGGGAGAGCAGAGGGCGGCGAGGTAGGCGGACAAACAGGAAGGAAACGTATAATACAGGCACAACAATCCAAATAGAAACAGGCACAAATGGGGGTAAAAACAGGGCAAAAAGCACAAACTAGCAGCAGATCCGGGAGAGCCGGCAGGCGATCACGGACCACGCCGGAGGGGGCGTGGTCAGCGGCAGCGAGGCAGAAGTGGCAGGGCAAAGGGGCACACGCAGCAGCTGGTGGCTGTGCGGCGCGGGGGTGTCCCACAAGTGGGTCACACTCACCTGCGTCGCACGGTCGCCATTTAAGGCCAAGTGCGCGGGTGGGCGGAGCAGCTGGGAGGCGGGAGCGGGGAGGGTACAGAAGAGAAAAGGGGCGGGGAAAGCGGCGGTGGCGGGAAGGGAGAGCGGAGGGCGGCGAGGTAGGCGGACAAACAGGAAGGAAACGTATAATACAGGCACAACAATCCAAATAGAAACAGGCACAAATGGGGGTAAAAACAGGGCAAAAAGCACAAACTAGCAGCAGATCCGGGAGAGCCGGCAGGCGATCACGGACCACGCCGGAGGGGGCGTGGTCAGCGGCAGCGAGGCAGAAGTGGCAGGGCAAAGGGGCACACGCAGCACCTGGTGGCCGTGCGGCGCGGGGGTGTCCCACAAGTGGGTCACACTCACCTGCGTCGCACGGTCGCCATTTAAGGCCAAGTGCGCGGGTGGGCGGAGCAGCTGGGAGGCGGGAGCGGGGAGGGTACAGAAGAGAAAAGGGGCGGGGAAAGCGGCGGTGGCGGGAAGGGAGAGCGGAGGGCGGCGAGGTAGGCGGACAAACAGGAAGGAAACGTATAATACAGGCACAACAATCCAAATAGAAACAGGCACAAATGGGGGTAAAAACAGGGCAAAAAGCACAGACTAGCAGCAGATCCGGGAGAGCCGGCAGGCGATCACGGACCACGCCGGAGGGGGCGTGGTCAGCGGCAGCGAGGCAGAAGTGGCAGGGCAAAGGGGCACACGCAGCAGCTGGTGGCCGTGCGGCGCGGGGGTGTCCCACAAGTGGCCTACACCCAGTCTGCCATGCTTTCATCCATTATTCCCAGGGGTACTCTGTCAGTGGTGCATTTTATTGGTCTTTCCATTTTGGCGGAGTGGGTATAATAATAATGCTTACTTGCAAACTATTAATTGAAGCGCTACATATGCAACATTTATTTAACTGATGTTCCTTTGGCTTCGTTTGCTTTTAGGTGCAGAAAGGCGAATCATCAGCCTCATCGTTCCTCATCAGTGCCAGGAACAAGTCCTGCTGCGGCGTGTGCAGCACAACGTCACGTGTGGCCACAGACAACTCTGCAACTTGTGCAACTGCGGCCTGCTGTTCTCACATCTGAAGAAGATGGCCCTAAAAAAAGTTGCCCGTAGCTCCTCTAGCAAGAAAGTTGCCAGTAAGGAGCAGAAGAAGCAAGTGGCGCCACTTACCAAGGAGACTGGTGTGCCGACAGCCGCATTTTTTAGGAAAAAAAGTACGCCTGCAGCAGCAGCGGGGTCTGCTGGGGACCAAGCTGGGAGCAGCACCTCCGCTCCATTGGGCTCAGTGCCACCACCACCACGCCAACTTAGGTCAAAGCCCTTGAGTGCTGCAGAGGCAGCCAGTATAGTTGTTCAATCACCATCGACCAGTGATGTTGGCTCATCGCAAGAAAGTAGCAGCATCCCTCAATCAACACAGGTTGTTGTAACTCATCTGACGAGTGTTCAAGAACCACATGTGCAAGTACAAGCCCAAGTACATGTGGAAGGAGAGGCAGCGCAAGGAGAGGCGCAAGCAGAGGTGCATGGAGCGGCACAAGTGCCCACAATAGTTGTTCCTCCCGAAGTAGGGGCACATCAGGAAATCGGCATTCAAGCCGAGGTATCATTTGAGGAAGCCACTCCTCCTGATCATTCATTGTCTTCCAGATCCCTAGCAAGGAAAAGATCAAGGATGGTGTCTACATCTTCTTCAAGCCCCCTTCCTTCTGATGATATGGATGAAAATTGGGAACCACCACTACCGTCTGAGAGTGAGGCACACCATGATCTGACAAAGGTAGCTAAGCGTAAAAGGAAGGTCCCCGAAAGTCTCATAGTTATGGAGTGTGATGATGACGCTGAACAAGAAGTGGCGTATACTCCTGCTGATGAAGACTCTCACGACGACGACGCAGTCATCATAGACGTCACTCCAGCCTCAGCGGGCATGCAGCAAACAGACATTTTTACCCTATCCCGAAATGCTGCTGAGCGTGATGTTGGCGACGTGGCAATGGGACCACCACCAATGCTGTTAACTAGTACACCACCACCTACCGCTTCCATATTTTCTCGCCAGAAGGGACCTCCATCCACCTCGACCTCCATTTCCTCAATTAGTGGTGCTGTAAGTGCACAACGTAGTAAATTTCGGCAACACACATCCTCTTCTTCATCTGGCATTAGCATTCCCAGTATCGCCTCCTCCGCCCCCCACAGACATTTGAAGTCCGCAGTTTGGGACTTCTTTAGTGTTAGCCCAACAAGGGAAAACATAGCCATTTGTACCATTTGTAAGGTCCGAGTTAGTTGTGGTAAGCTTGGTACCAACTGTGGTACCGGAGGCCAGAGAGGTCATCTTGAGAGACAGCACACTGTCAAATGGCATGCGCACCTAAGGGAGATCAAGGCAGCCCGAATTGCAAGTCAACAAATTGTATCCGTTGATGTTTCATCTGATGATGACGAGGAGGAAGAAGCGTCAAACATTTCTTCAGTTACACCCAGTACCCCTGTCAGCAGCACACCCCATGCAAGATATATGAGCCACACTAAGAGTGTGGGAGAGAGTGAGACACCAATGCGAAAAAGTTCATCATCACTGAGCGTAACTGGGTCGAAGAAGTCATCATCATCCCGTAAAATGGTCCAGTCCACCATTAGAAGCATGTTGTTTTCAGATGCGCCATTAGAACTCAACCACCCAACGGCGCGTCTGTATAACACTAAGCTGGCTAAAATGCTAGCGCTGGACCTTCTCCCTTTTTCTTTTGTGGAAGGGGTGGGTTTTCTTGAATTAGTGGCAACGCTCTGCCCTAAATGGAAGGTTCCTAGCCAGTTCTATTTTGCCAGAGTTGCGGTTCCAGCACTACATGAAGATGTGCTGGAGGTGATTGGGGCAGCTTTGCAGAAGAGTGCTGTTCACACTATACATCTGACAACAGACATGTGGACCAGTTTGCCAAGCCCTTGATTACATGTGCATCACTGCACACTGGGTCTCTTTTTCAGGGGTTAAAGCAAAGGTAAGCGCAGGTGTTGACACGGACAAAGTTTATAAAGCTGCTCGGAAACATGCAACACTAGCCATGTTTGCCATGGAGAAAAATCATACAGGAGAAAACATTTTGCATGAGTTTAACACAAAGGTCTTTCAATGGCTGTCCCCAAGAAAACTCATGATTGGTTATGTTTCCACGGATAATGGCGCCAATGTAGTTAAGGCCATGGATAAGGGTAACTATTTCAGAGTGCCGTGTTTGGCGCACTGTATAAACCTGGTTGTTAAAAAATTCTTGAGTGAAGAAAGTCCAGTGTGCGAGTTACTGACCTCCTGCCGAAGAATGTGCACACAATTCAACCATTCTTTTAAGGCCCGGAAGCAGCTGAGGTGCCTGCAACATGAACGTAAAGTGCCAGTGAAAGCACTCATCCAGGAGGTGGTAACACGTTGGAACTCAACCTTCTACATGCTTGAGCGTCTGTATGAGCAGTATGCAGTAGTCGATCAGTATTTCTTTCAACTGGGTACACCTGTGATAGACCTGAGGATACAGGTGGAGCAATGGGAGCTAGTTAAAAGCCTGACAGACATGCTTCGTCCTTTTGAGGTCTTCACGCGTGCAGTCAGCAGGGAGGACTGTAATTTGGGAAAAGCTATCCCATTGTTGCGCATGCTAGAGCACCAACTGAAGGCGGTGTCTTCTACGTTTCAAAAAGATGGAAAGCAAGGAGCATTTGAGTTGGCGGAGAAGTTATTACAGCGCCTACTTTGCGATGAAAGTCTTGAAAAGATCCACACAGAACAGCATTACATTTCTGCTACTATTCTGGATCCACGGTACAAAAAGGCAGTGGCAGGCAGAGTATTCTTTCCTTTTGATGACACAGATGTTACAAAGTACAAACATTGGCTAGCTGTGTCAGCCTGTCGGTTCGAAAGAGAACAGCAGAAAATTGAAGGAAAAGGCAGTACGTCAGCATCAGCAGGCCACCTGGTGTCAAAAAAATCCACTTCTGCATCTGTGGCTGTGGCAGAAGTGAGTGATTTTCCCTCTCAGCCGTTAACGACACCAGCAACCGTATCATCTGCACCAGACACAGCAGTGTAACTTCCAAAAGGACCCGCCTCTCGCCCAAAAATGTGGAGAGGTTAACAATGATCAAGATGAATCAGCACCCAGCCCCAGACTTTCAATTCTATTCTTGGGCTTTTTTGCTTAAGAACTGTAGAATGCTTCTTGGAACTCCCAATAATTCATCAATAGGGGACCTTTTTGCTGCCATGTTAAAAGTAGAAAAATGCCACAAGCGTGGCTTCTTATATAGATTTGCAGATCCAAAATACTTCAAAAAAGTTAGACTGAAGGTTTTAAAAGACCTAGCCACGGTGTGGTACCGCATTAGGCGTGTGACAAAAATTCCATATTTCAGCGTGGCAGCACCAATTTGGGAGGCCCCGGGGGCTCCAAGTTGGACGGAAGATGCTTTAGCTAGGGCTTTGAAAACAGAGGGCCCACAGGTCTGGAATGAGCTGTTTTGTGAAGGAGCCTTGCTACCGTGGGCGGTTTGCGAGCAACTCTGGGGTCGCAACTTTGCAAAATTTAAGTACTTGCAGATACAAAGCTGGGTAGTAGGTAAGGGAAAGTTAATCGGACGACACAATGAGTTCGAAGAGAAGCTGGTTTCAAACATTCGGATGAAAAAAGAAGTGGCAACGTGGTATTGGGAAATAGTCGAAATGGAGGATGGCCCTTTCCTACTTCCAGAGTTCCTGTGGGGAGAGCGCTTGCCGAGGATCGCAACAGAAGAACAATGGCAAGTAGATATGTTGATTCTTTACAAAGTGGTAAAACCTGCAAATTTAAGGAGGAATCACTTGTTCACTCTCCACAGGGCATACTGGACCCCAAAGAGGCTTGCAAAATTCAAAGATGGGGGCATGGTGTTATGCCCAAAGTGCAAAAGTCCAAATGAGGATGTTATTCATATGTTTGTGACATGCTCAGAGATTCAAGATTTTTGGGCAGCTGTAAGTGAAATGTTATCGAAAATGTTGGAGCTAAATATTACGGTAAGCCCTGAACAGATCATCTCGGGCAGACTGGACATACAAGGTAAGGGCCTTGATGATAATTCTAAGCTGTTTTTCTATGCCATTTTGATTGCTCGAAGAGAAATATGTAAACTTTGGATTTCGCCAGAGCCTCCAACAGAATTAATGTGGATTAGAGCTATGAGAGTAATAGCTAAGTTGGATATGGCTGGGCAAAATAATAGGAAGCACCAGTTTTGGAATTTATTCTTAAATCACTATGGGTGAGGGAAATGGGAGTTAAATAATTGTTGACTTTAATGATGGGAGAAGAACAAGGTCCGATGATTAAGTCACTTCGGATGCTCTTGGAGGTTAATGCAACCTATATGCTTTCCTGCATCAGATATGTCTGTGACACCTCCCACTTCTCTCAAGCCTACAGGTCTGCAGTGTAAGCAGTAGGAAAAAAAAAAACCCTCATAGTTGAGTTTGAAAACCACCCAAGGGCGTTACAAGATATGAAGAGGTGGGAAGTGGCGTATGAGGACTAAATTAAAAAAAAAATAATAATAAAAAAAAAAAGATGAATCAGCACCAAATACCACCAGATTACAAAATACGAGAATGCACGCAGGAAGAAGACGAGGAGGGCACCAACTTAGAGGAGGGAAGTTCTTCTCTGATAACTGACGTACTCCCGTCTGAATTCGCAGAGTTTGAGGACGAGCTCTTCTTCCCTGACACCGAGCCCTGAAAATGAGTCAATGAATCCCTAACTTTCTTTTTCGTCCTTATTCACTTTTATTCCTGTGTGTCTGTCTTTCTTTGTTTTGTAAAATCTATATAAAAAAACTTTAATCACAAAAACAAGCCCATCAGCAGAACTGTCTTCACTTATTTGCTTATTGATTTGAAGGTGCCACGTCTGCATTCCTCAGGTTCACAAGTTCACAAGAACATGCTCCTCTATCCTCCTCCTCCAGACTCCTATTTCCCTCAAAGCAGATGGCTGGATTACGCCCAATGAAGAAAGACTCTGCACTTGTGGGGGTGTTCTACTTCTTTGCGGGTGAGTTGACGGGTCTGGGGCATTGCTGTGAAGGTCTAATACAGGATAAAAGTGGTTTGGAGAAAACCGGAGCAGAAAAAGTTTTTGCGCTTTTGATAACTTGCCTGTCTTTGGGGTGCTGTTTGGGGGGCTTTTAGGTTGTTGGGGGTGGGTTTTGGGGTCTGGGAGCACTGCTGGTACAGTCTAATGTTGATTGCATTTGTTTTTCAGGAAATCCATGGTGGAAAATGGGAGTTAGGACCTAGCTGCACAGCGTATTTGGACTGAATTGAAGGTAGGCCCATTTTTGCTTTTTGCCTGTTTGGGGGTGTTCTGCTTTTTTGCGGGTGGCTGCAGGGGTCTGGGGGCATAGCTCGGAAGGTCTAATATCGGAATCAAGTGTTTTGGACCAAATCCATGGTGAAAAAGTTTTTGCGTTTTTGCTCACTTGCCTGTCTTTGGGGTGCTCTTTGGGGGGCTTCCAGGTTTTTGTGGGTGGGGTTTGGGGTCTGGGAGCACTGCTGGCACAGTCTAATGTTGATTGCATTTGTTTTACAGGAAATCCATGGTGGAAAAGGGGAGTTTGAGCCTAGCTGCAGAGCGCATTTGGACTGAATTCCAGGTAGGCCCAAAGTTTTCTAAGTGTGGCTTTTTCCGGGTTTTGCCTTTTGGCTTGTTGGGGGTGTTAAACTTGTTTTCGCCCGGGTTGACAGTTCTGGGGCCATTGCTGGGAAGGTCTAATACTCGAAAGAAAGTGTTTTGGAGACAATCCCTGGGGAAAAAGTTTTTGCATTTTCTGAGATTTCGCTCACTCTACCGTTGTCGTGGGGCTGTTTGTGGGGATTCCTGGTGTTTGTGGGGGGGTTTGCGAGTCTTGGAGCAATGCTGGGTATGTATACTTTTGCTTGCTTGCAAGTGGTTTGAATACAATCCATGGCGGGTAAGGGGGGATTTGGGCCTACTTTACTTTCAAAGTACATTTTGTCACCATTTTCTACTAGGCCTCGTTTTGGAGATCTGATTGGGGGTCTTCTACATTTTTGGGACTGGGTTTAGTAAGGGTCTGGGAGCACTGCTGGGAAGGTCTAATTTTGTTCTAAAACACAGTTTACAGTACACCTAGCTTGAAGGGAAAGATCAGCTAAATTAATTCCCCCATACTTATTTATCCTTCAAAAGGAGACTCAGACAGAGTACGCACTTTCAAAAATATTGTACTGTCTATTAGGAAACTCAAAGTGTGACTTTTTGCACTACAAAGCGTACATACCTTATATTTATTTCTCAGTGGTGTTCTAATATCACTTCCTGTTTTTCCATCAATTATTACAGGCCGGGTTTCAGCCTGTGCAATGGGAAAAAAAGGATGAAGTCAGGCTTCACATTAGCGAGCCATTCAGCATCCACCAGGCAGGCAGTGGACAGGGTGTCTTCTGGTCACCAACATTGATGGACGGAGCGTCCGATGGAATGGAGGAGTCCCGCTAATAAGAGGAATGGTTGGATGCATGCAACTTACCAAATTCAACAGGACAACTACAACAACATACAGCTACAGTATCCGTTCTTTTCTAATTATCTTTTAAGTAATGTTATTGCTGTGAAGGTGAACTTCTATGAGTGTGACTGCATTTCTTTGATCTCTGCTTCAAAATCCATCCCTACAGCCATTGTATAGGTTTTACTTCTGCTATTTTTCAAACCTAATTTAATGTAGGAAGTGTTTCTCTGAGTGCAGAGATAGGCAAATGAAAACGCATAATTATTACTGCAGCCCTGTACTGTCGCATTCTTTCATTCACGGTTGTCGAAAGTACTACTTACTTTTCAGTAACCATGCATGCAGTAGTGCATGCACTTCCTTTATGTCACTTAAAAGATTTATGGATAGCTTTGTACCCAAAGATTTGTTTATCTTCAATTATTGTTTGTCCATGCTGTGCTTTTTTTTCTTCTCTCAACAAAACTTTCCCAAAACCCCCCATTCCCATCCATTTTCCAAACCCTAACCCTCTTCCCCCGGGCTGTGTGGTTTAGATTGATGTGTGACTAAATGACAGCAATAATTCCGCACACTTGCTGGGGAGGATAAGGTCATAGCAACAGGCTGGTGAAGGAGTCCGAGGATATATTCTTACTCAGCTTGACACAGAGTCACTATTGGCAAATGAAAGCAGATTTTCATGTGCGCCACTAACTTGATTGGTCATCAAGAACATCCTTCTCCTAGATGTGGCAAATTATTACGCTGCTGTGTCCTTCACCTTCAGTACTATTTCTTGTAGTAGTAGCCAATGTCAAAGAAATTCAATGCAAGTATTAGTTATACTTTCAATACTTTACCATTTGTTAGGCTACATTGTGGCACTGTTCTAGTGTACTGTCACCTGCTATATTCTCTATCGTACCGTTCTAATGCTACAGTAAGGACAAACAAGGTTTCATTTTCTTTTTTTCATATGCTGTAACTGCCACTGTGTAACACCACTAGTACCACCGAAATGATGAAATTTTATCCGGCCAGGATCGCCAACCTTAATCGCCATTTCCCGTGCAGCCAGCCCTGTGCCTAGCCCTATTTCCAAACACAAATTACAGGTAAGATAAGCGTTTGGGGGGAGGTAGTATAATGGAGTATTAGGAGAGACGAGAGACTGACGGTAGTACTAGTAAAGTCCTAGGACTATTGAATTCACTTACTCTGTGAGAGGCACTTAGTTTTGAAAACATTTGGGCAATTAGTAATTACTTACACAACTTGAATCAAGATGCCAGTAACGTTTCAGGAAAACAAACTTACTGTTAAACCCCACGTATGCTAAGATAAAGTTTAAAGTATATTTATATCCCTAACATAAATAATCTCCCGCAAGACCCAACCCAACCCCCATCCCTAACCCCAACGAATGTCCGTGAAAAGTCCAAAAAACCCAACTCCCAATTCCCACCCCCAGAAGTCTTTAAAAAAGGGGCAAGGGACAGTCTCCTCCTACTGCTGGCTGCTGTTCACTTTTCGGGCCAGGTCGGCATGCTCCTTGCGGAGGGTCTCGAGCGGGGTTTTGGTGTTCAACAGCTCCTGCTCGAGGTAGGACACCTTGAGTGAAAGGCGGTGAAACCTTTTTTTGGTACTGCTGTGGGGGGCAGCTGATTTGTTTGCTGCTCGGCGGTGGCGGGTGCCTGCGATACCCTGGCTCCGTACCGCTGGAGACCTGCTGACCTTGACTGGCTGACCCAGGGAGCGCGGAGGAGGATGCAGCTGTCCCGGTCGATGTTGTGGTCGACTGCGTGTCCCCCTCCTCCTGGGCCACCAGCCCCCGATATTCGGCGACAGTCGCCTCCAGCCTCCGTTGCCGGGCCCTTTTAGCCAGCTCCTTCCATGTTGGTTTGGAAGGAGCATATATATATGAAGAAAGAAAGACATAGTCTGTAACCAATGCTCTTTAAGATTAACACAAAATGATTCAGCAGAAAGTTGTATCACAGTAGAACTAGCAACTTGCAAGCGCAGTACATAACTATTGTGGCCAGTATCCATCTAACCTCCCACTTCTTCATCCTTGCTCTAACATTATTGAGAGTTTAAGGAATCAATTCTACGAGCACTATGGACTCACTCCATTAGAGTCGACTATGACAGTGCACCAGTCTTATTCTTCTTCTTCTCTCTTGTTTACCAAAATTGGTATGTTAACTTCTGCAAGCCGGCATAATGCCAGCGCAGTCAACTTGCACCCGAGAAAAACAGACGCCCGCCATGATGAGTGAGACAGACTTGCGTTACTGTACCAGTCCACTACATGCAGGTGGTGATGCTCTTACTTTTCTATTACGGGGGCACTGAGAATACTCTGTTACAAGGGCTACTGCTTAATTAATTTAACTTTCACCCTACCGTGCCAATGAATACTAGAAAAGGAAAATGAAGAAGATAAATAATCTGATTATCTATCACTGCACATGGTATGTATTTGCTTACATATGGGATGACTTTAGGTGCTTTGCTTTTTATGAGTGAACAGTGATACATCCACACATGAATGACCGAGTTCAACTAAACTTATTAACAGAGGTAGTGAGTGGCCATCGTAATAGCCGGATATATGCTGTGCTTGCAATACAAACTACTGCTACTATTCATGGTAGTATTCGGACAAAATTAAAACTTCTTTTCCTTGCCTTTCCTACACTGGGACAGACGTGCGCGTGCGGTGTTACATGCTATTCAAAGTAACACTTAGTTCATGCAGTGACCGTCTACTCTCTCTAGATACACATATGCTATCTAAGAGTCAGATAGTACCATGATCCACGCATCCATCCATTCAAACTATATGTCAATCATTCTTCTTCATGTCTCTCATCTGGACAAACCTTACGTTTTCTCGCGGGAACACAACCTTTTCATTTTATTTGGGAAACCGCAAGCCATACATCTGTGCTTGACTTGCATTTGAATTTCAACCAAAGCATATATTGTGCACACATACAGTTTCTGTTTCACCCACCCAGGCTGTTCTCCTTCCACCCATCCTTTCTTCATCCTTCACCCAGCCATGCATCATATTCCTTCCCAGCCACCTCGGGCACCAATCAAACACGTATCATTCTTCTTTGTCAGTCATCATTACTTTTAACTTGCTCATCCTTCCACACTTACTTACACCCTTCTTTCGCTTTTCGTTCATCGCATCCATCAAGTTCATCTCAGATCTGATTTGGATTCTCGAAAATAAAATCACCGCTGAGTTGAAGTAAATTTAGAGGAGGCTACTACCTGGTAGATAAAAACTTTGTTCTAAATTTGAAAGTCTGCTTAACAGTATAGTAACTTAACTGTAGAACATATATACTACACCCGTGCAGAGAGCACACTCTACAGTCTGCAATCTCAAGGAATATAAGAGCTTACCACTGCCTGCCACTACCGTGGCAACCCGCACAGCAGTTTCCTCCGGCACTTGCACCGCCTCCTCCCCAGAAGTGTCCTCCTCCACCTCCGCGCTGGCCCAGGCACCAGATGTTCCACCTACAAAGTACATTTAAGAATGTTAGATGTCATAGATATACACCACTCACTAGTATTTTGTCTAGGAATGAAGAAATATGAATACAGAAACCAATCTAATAATTTGTGACTGTCTTCTCTAAAGTAAAAATGTCCCTTTTTCCAGGGAAGGGTGTTATCTTGCTGCACTTTTTGGCTCAACTGATGAAGGCTTGTTTTTTGACACGCATCATTTTTCTCAGACAGAAGCTTCACTTCTAAGAACAGGAGCAAGATCAGATCATCATAACTAGAATCGAGTGGCCAACGATTCAGCGCCAAAAAGAAAAATTGAAGTTCAAACCAGGTGAGGGCTCGGCTCGCCCACAATAAATGTGTGAAATAAATCACTAAGCACTTTTCCATTTTTAATCAACCGTTTATGTTTTATGACAAGCTTGATTTTAATAAATGTTTTTACTTTTAATAAAGCTTTAAAACTTAAATAGACTCTGGTTTTTGGTCAAGAGTGACTGAGCAAAAGGTTTTGCAATTTGCAAGCATGAGTCCGTGCCTCTGACACTTCTGGACTCTGACTCCGTACTCTTGTCCTGCGTTGGATAATCATCATTGGGTATCAATCATCGATGAATTCGGGAGCTAAATGACTCTGCCACACTATCTAGTCAGTAAGGAGATTGGGGGTTCTTCAAAGTCTGATATCACTGAGGTATGTGGAAAGTCTGCCTGCGCCTATTATAATTGATGAACAATGCACTATTTAGTGTCCATAGTTCTGTTTGTGCAGATTTGTCCCTGCAACAGTAGTAGTATGGATTGTCCTCCCATCCAAACCAAAAGTAAAGTAGTATCTTATTCTTTCTTGGGGGCCATTCACATTTTATTGTTGGTAATTGTCAAAGCATAAACATTTAGAAGACTTGAAAAGACATTATGGACAATCCCAGAGGACTGCACTCAGTGCATAGAGCTATTGCTAATGGGAGTTTCGTTTAACACCTCTTGCCAAATGTGAAATCTTAGTTAGCTACACAGACAGACTAATAAGAATAATCTAGTAATACCACAGGGAGTCCTAGTAGAGGCAGGATAAGAATTTAGATACAGTCTACAAGAAGATCAAAGACGATTTAGAAAAAATCGAATGAGGAGCTAGGAAAAAATAGGTACTCTATATTAAAATTAAAACTTACCGGGGCCAACAAAGGAGCCCTCGCCTGACCAATCCTGGCCTTCTACAGCAGCAGCAGCCGAAACCCCCCCCCTCCTCTGTCCTCTTGCCCCTGGGGGGAGCTGATGTACAACATGAAAGAAAGAAAGACCCAAAAACATGGATGATTGTTGTCAACCAAATCAAACATTTCAAAAGAACAATAACAAAATATTTTGGCGAAATAGCAAATCGGTCAATATATCCAGTGGAATAGTTGTCTATCTCATGTGGTCTACTACGATATTAGTATTGCTTGATTTGCGGACCATCGACTTGGAAAGTTATGTAACTCACTAAACAAACTACTAAAAAGGTTCGCCTAGGACTGGCAGGCAGCAGTCCGCAGCACGCGAAGTGACAGACAAACTCCATTGTGATTGCAGATCAGTGACAACACTAAAAAGTTTCCTACTACATTAACCAGTCATTAAAATACTCAAACTATCAATCCACCACCACTATTTCTTCTTATTGCCAGGTGTACAAAGGAAGAACTGGACTTGAGTCTGTAGTGGCAGATTTACAAGCCCCTTGCGGCTCTTTTGCTCCATTGTTGCGTGACTTTTGTGATGCAGCGGCAGAACAAAAGAGGCGCCATGGTGCGGCGTATATTAACAACGTGACGCATATGGGAGATGCATCACGTTGTAAAGCCCTGCGCCATCAGGGGGCATTCCGGGGCAAGGGAGGGCGTTCCTGCGCAGGAACGAATCCTAAAAGTGGCTGAGGTAAATCTACAAGAATTCAATCAGTCACTTTTAGGACAATGATGCGTCACTCAAACCCTGCGCCTGCTTGAAGCAGACGTACGGCTTGACGCAGCATTGGGGAGATAGGGCACCCCAGAGCATTGCTGGAGCTGCGCCATCGTTGCGACGCAACTCCAGCAATGCGCCGCCTTTACGGCACAGATACGTAACGCTTCGGTGACGTTTTGGGCCCATGGTGCTCCGCATTGTAAATACGGCGCACCATGGGTGGTGGTGGCATGGCGCACAATTACTGGCGCATCCCTGCTACTTTGCAGGGATGCGCCAGTAATTGCAAATCTGCCCCTTAATGTCTAGCATTACGCAGTTCTGTAAACTACACTCATACATAATTTCTCAGGCGAATGAAATGAACACAAAATCGAAAACAAATAAGCATAGTAGCAACGCTACTGAGAAGGAGAGCAGTGCACCTGAAATGCACAGAAGATTTTGAAATATAATTTACCTACAATGTAATCGGCAGCATTATTGCTCTTGGTAAACAACAAAAAATTGCAATATAATAACACACAGAGCAGGAGAAAACAGAGTAGTGATGAAATAGCTACTACTACTCACCAAGCCCGGGGATCTCGATGCTGAGCAGGTCGCGTTCCCGGTCCAGGAGATCCGTCCAGCGGTGGGTGGCCTGGTTGTAGGTGCGCCGGACCCGAGAGTGAGAATACATGGCCCGGCACACCTTCTCCCAGCGCTCCCGTAGCCGCTTGCGATCTTGCCGCCTGCCATGATGGTCCTGGAGAGGCGGCGCTGTACATAGAACACAAGTGCGGCCACCTCCTCCGTGCTAAAGATCTCCCGTGGCATCACTAGCTCCCCCCTCAACCGCCCGCACGAGAGCCGGGCACGGGGTGCGGGACCCTTCCCCTTCTCGGGCTGCTTCCTGGATCCCTTTACCATGGTCTGGGCAGAAAGGAAGGTAAATAATAAATAAGAAATAGAATAGGGAAGAAGAAAAGAAAAGAGTTTAAAAAAGTAGTTTAAAATTAACCAAAAGTAGCAGAAAACACCAAAATATAGAGCTAGAATAATAGAGGGATAGATAATAAGTAAAATAGATTAAAAAAAACTTTAAACAAGCAAAGGATGGCAGAGATTGAGGGAGGATACAGAAAGCATGCCCAGAACCATAGCAATGAATGAAAAACAAGATGGCCGCGCCGGTTCACGACCACGTGGATAAGTTCGCGCAAGATTTCCCCAGCGATCACACGCGAACTTGTACTAGCGAGCCGCACACTTTGCGAGATTACACATAGCGCCCGGAAACGGAAATACGTCACGCAAACAAGATGGCCGCGCCCATGTACGACCGCTAGGGTAACTGCGTTGTTGCGCTACCAGCGGCTTGCGAAAACGCGAAAAAACACGCGAACTAAAACGCCGCAAAAAAACAAATCGCATATTCGCACAAATTCGCGGCTTCCGAATTCGATCTCGCGCAAATTCGCGCCCCGCGAAATTGCAGAAAACCGATTTTTGCAAAACTGAAAGCACTCAGCAGATGCAAAAGTTCAAGCTCATCATTAGTAACCATTCCCTGTAGTGCTTCCTGAGGGGCCCCTCCACAGTTCAGTTGCCTATTTGCAACTATTCTATGACCCTGCTCTGACCCTCACAGCAGGCTCAGAGAATAGCTACAAGTATGCCACAAAGGTCCTACTGCAACAGAAAGCAATTACAGATAAGGAAGCAGGTGCCAGACTGGAAGTTCAAATTCAGTGACACATTAATCAACCCCTAATTCATTCATGTCAGTTGAGGCAGGGCAGGTATGCTAACGAATTTTGCAAAACTGAAAGCACTTAGCAGGTGCAAAAGTTCAAGCTCATCATTAATCAGGAAGCACTTACAGCTAAGGAAGCAGGTGCCAGCTCAAATTCTGTGACACATTAATCAGCCCCAAATTAATTCATGTCAGTTGAGGCAGGGCAGGTGTGCTTTTCTCCCCATAATCTACAGTGATGAACCAGAGGGTGGCAGTGATGTACCAGAGGGTGGCAGTGATGTACCAGAGGGTGGCATGGGTGAACCAGAGGGTGGCAGTGGTGAAACAGAGGGTGCTGTGATGAACAAGACGTAGAAACAACATGGTCGGGACAGTTGCGACCCGACAAGTAAGTTCGCGTTTGGGAACTGGTAAAATACCCTCGGGAACTGGCAGAAACCCTTGCGAACACAAAAAAAGGAAAAATCAGCAAATTTGCGAAAGTTCGCGGATTTTGCGGATTGCGAATTCGTGAATACGCAAATTCGCGAATCACGAATTCGCAAAATTCGCCCATGCTTACTAAAAACTCACCTTTTTACTTAAGCCTACCCACTGCAGTAACTCTCTGGTGCCCCCCTTCCATGCTGTCATCCCCTAGCGCCAAGAAACCGCTCGGTGTTAGCGCGCTTTTACAAATTCCTTACCTCAACTTCAATATTTCAAATCTGCGCGTGAAACGTGGGTAGAATGAGCGGTGCAGCTCAGAAAGGGATGTTCTTTTTACATAATTTGTATTTAATAGAATTGGGAAGCAGGACAACAGTCTCACATTTGAGATAGGGGTTCACATACACTGGGGACCGCTTTTGAATTGGCTTTAAAACCATTCAAAGATGGCTGCCGTGTCTACGTGGGATGCGGTGGACTAAGTGCCAGCCGGAGCCTGATAGCACTGCTTGTCCTTTTAAAAAAAAAAGCATTGGCATAGCCAATAGGTCTTCCCTTTGAGGCTTTATATGCGTTTAGTTATCCAGTAAAATATCCTTTGTGCAACAACATCAAGTGTTGCATGGCTAAACACTTATAAGGTCCCACAGGCGAGACCTATTGGCTATGCCAATGCTTGTTATTTCCAAGCTGCGGAATATGCTCCTGACTCATGCACTGACCACTCCCACTCCCAAATTTTTCACTCCTTCCGGGGATCTATCTGGTTTCAGCAGTCCCGGATCGCTCAAAAATTAACAAGGTTGTCTTATGGTTGTGCCGCTTCAAGGGAGCCACAACCTCTTTTCACCTCTCTGAGTAGCGCCCCAGTCTAGAAACCTGCCCCCTTGGCAAAATCACACTGCCATTTATTTAGCCTGGGACCTCTAGCAGCCTTCCAGCTTATCAAAATCCCATGTTTCGCAAGGACCAGGGCCAAGTCAGAAAATCTGGACATAACCTTATGCTTGGCAGTGCGTGGGAACCAAACCAATTAGCAGAAGCCTGGGGAACAAGCAATGATACGCTTTGTGATATAATTAAAGTTCACAACTTCCTCCCAGAATCCCGCAACCATATAAAATATTTCAGCTCCTACTTCCACACACCAAGGACATGTTGCCCCAGTACATGATAGAACCTGTTTACTTTGCCGGGTGTGAAATATGCCCTAAGAATGAAGTAGAAATGTATCGATTTAAAATGGGCATTCCTAGAGACCCTAGGGATTTGTTCCATTATTTTTGCCCAATCTGCTTTCAAGATTAGGGTCCCCAGGCCCCTCCCCACTTTTACCAGCGGTCCTTCAGAGTTGCAGTCACATCCGCCCAGAGTGCCGAGTAAAAGCATGTTACTGCTTTGTATGTGCCGTTTGTTGTGCATATAACATGACCACTTTGGTGCCTAGGCAGTTCAGACACTCCATCCCTCTATTGTTTCCTGATTACCACTGTCACAGCTTCGTGAAGCAGGAAATAACCACCCTGAGCTCATGCTCTAATTCTATGTCCTCAAACGTGAACATCTCACCCACGCAAAACAAGTGTCCTCCCGGGAGACGCCATATGCCACTTACTTCGATTCTCCCCATCAGTCACTCCATGGAGCAGCACTTCAAGCTCCTACAGAGGCAGGACCAGGACTTGGGCAGGCGGCTGAGTATGGTGGTCACGCCGGTCCCCCGGAGTTCAGGCGGGGGTGGGTTCACCGCACACAGTAGTGACGCGGGAGGCCTCCGTCCTCGCTTGCGCCTGATTGGGCATTAGGGCTTTTTACCCGGAGGCGCAAGAAGCGCTTCCGGGTGATACGATGGGTATACGGCCGGGCTCCCCGACTGGATTAGGAATAAAAGGCTGTGGATTGGTGGATCGGTCTCTTTTTTCGCCGCTGCTATGCCGGAACGGACAGGAGGGCCTCGAGCCGAGGCCTTCACTGGAAGCGTTTTCCCCACCCACCATCCCCTGAGGCAGGTGTTTTGTGAATGTGTAGATTTGCTTCTCTTGTTTGTCATAGTAGGTAATGTAACAAAGCAATTGTTTATTGTGTTAACCTAATTTTCCTTTTAGGGCGGCATCTTGACGTATTTCATGTATAAATTAAGTAGTATTCCTTGGTAAGGCGGTAAGGTCATGATTGGTGGCCATAGTTTATGGTCCTTAGCAGGCATCACCATTGTCAAATGGGGACGCTTGGGGGAGACAGATGGTCTCTCATGGAACACCAGCGGCAGTTACAGCCGGTAGGCTGGAATGGTGCGGGGGAGAGGAAGTTCGGCTTCCCGTAGGCTTTTTGGCCAACCCCCGCACACACGCAAGGGTGCAAGTAAGCTGGCCATAACTACACCGCCCCTCATGGAGATATTGTTGAGTGTGTAGGGGGTGCCCGGGGTGAGGTAACCTTCCGGCAAACTAGGCTTCCTGCGCAAGGTCACTCCGGTAGGAAAGTGGAAGCTAACTTGATCTTGATCTTAGATCAGTCATTGACCTTGCCATAGGCAGAAAGATAATGTTGCTGATCACTTAGCTTATGATAGGAATGGCTATGTATTAGAAAAAATATGTTAAGGATAGCCAAATCACACCCTGTACATATCATTGTAATGGCCCATACTTTCTGCTTATTGTATAAATGGTGTAAATATTGATTTCAATGTTTTGTTTATTGTTATGAAATAAAATACAACTGGGGTTTACGACCCTTAATCCAAGCTGGTGTGTTGTCTACGTTGTTGCCTTGGGGGAAGAGGGCGGTGGATCTGACTGGCCTATGGGATGGCCCCAAGGGTTGAAGTAAAAAGGTGGCTTGTTTGAGTAAAGGAGGGGGACTCGGCAGTACCTGGCCATATGCAATGATATATCAGGGAAGTACGGGAATCACATCTGAGTTTTCTGTAGGCAGTGTAACCTACAGTGCCTCAACCCCTGGAGTTCCCCTAGGCTTCCCCTGGTCACCTGCCAGGGGCTCAGAAGAAGCTGAATGAGCGTCCACAAAGAGGGGACTAAAGGCGACCGGCCATCAGTCGCCTGGCTACCCACCACACACTGGGTGAACCACCCAGTATGTGCACTGCTAGATAATAAGTCTCAAAATCCGGAGCTGCCAGATCAACATCCGTGACCACGTGCTGTAGTTTAGTCATTTCCGGCCCACATCCACATAAAACGCTATTATTAGGGTCTACAAACATTCTGCAAGGTACCACTATGGGCTACCCTGAAAAAAAATAATAAAGCAGCCCGGGAAGTGCTACCATCTTAGCGATTGTAATACGGCTGGCCACCAAGTCCCGCAATATCTTCTCGAAGTCTACACTTGACCATAGGGCGCAAAGACTCCACCCACATTACACTCCAGAATTTCACTCGTACCATGGTATATTTTGACTACCACATATTGCTAGCATGTGGGCTCCCATTTCAAGGCTCTCCAGGTCTGGGCCAGCTGCACCCCCACGCACTTGTGGAATATGGTAGATTTGTGTCAGTTGCAGTCACCTATTCAGGGAAGAAGTCTCTTCACTAACCCTGCCACCGGAGTGCAGCCACCGTCCCTGTGTTCTGCGGTCTCTGCTCATCTCTCCAGAGTCCGCCTAGTGTCTGATGGTGTTGCAGGAATTCTTCTCTGGAACAAAACTGTGCTTGGAAACATAGAACATTAGTATGTAGGGACTGGGTCACCATACCACTTCAGTATCAATTTGTCCGAGTGACTAGCTATAGGGCCTTACTTGGCCTCCTAACCTTACCAGAGAAGCAAGTGAAGAGGCACCCCAGAACACAACCCTCAACCCTTTCAGGGATCGTCGTAACAGGACAAACCCTAACACTCTCTCACCCTTACCTCTCCACAATAGGAGACACGAAGGAGGTTTAGAATATTTATTTACCTATCATGCTTTGAAATGCAGTATACCTGCCACTATTGGAAAACAAATGCATATAAAAATACTATTAGCACAGTAAATAAACCGTATACCATGAAAATCCCTGTCATGTTGTAGAACAGAGTAGCCTAAACCCCCCCCCCCCTTTCCTGCTACTAAAGCTAAATGATTATACATGAAAGATCTCTGGGATTACTGGCAGACCCTGTACCTTAGCATATAGATGGATGTTCTACTTCTCAGCAGACACAGTGCTCTTGTCTCAGAACTCTTGTTCCATGTGTGTGTTTTTGGCTTACCTGCTCATCTATATGACAAGACGTGTGCACATAAACAACAGCTGCATTCATGTTTTATGTCTAGGTGCTTGTGCCTGGGCAGAAAGAATAACAATGATCATTGTTGTTGGACTGTGTTTGTGGCGTTCAGACTAAATCCCAGGAAAAGATCAGAACGCGAAAACAGGGAACGGCCGGGACAATGTGGGCAGAGCCACGTGTGACAGAACAACATAAGTGCAACCTCACTTGCCTGAACAATGCATCTGCCTTAACCATGCATATGCATGGTTAAGGCAGATAGTGGTCTAGAATTCAGGATGGACGGGGAGGAGAAGGGGAAGAGTTGGAACAGGAAGCTCCTGATGTGGACAGGTAAGTCGGTGGTGGGGGTAATTTATGAGGATTGGGGGTCACTTTTAATGCTCAGGATGGGAGGGTTGGGGTGCTTTTGGGAAGGGGGCACGTTTGTAGGGCTCAGGGTGGGGGTCAGGGGTCGGGATAGTTTTAAGTGCTCGGGCTGGGTTTGGGGTCGTTTTTAGGAGTGGGGGCTGTTTTAGGGCTCAGGGCGGCGGTGGATCGGGGTAGTTTTTTTAATTGGGGTGGAGTTTTAAAGCTCAGGACAGTGGAAGTGGTTGGGTTAGTTTTATGGACAACGAGGTAAGTTTTAGGGCTCAGGGTGGGGGGGCAGGGGCTGCAGGAGTTTATGCTAGGGGGCATGGTTTTAAGCCTCAGGGCAGAGGAAGGGGAAGGGGTCGTTTTAAGGGCAAGGCTTGTTTTTAGGCATCAGGGTGGGGGGGGAGGTAGGTGGGTAGAATTTTGGGATGGGGAGGGTCGGGGTAGTGGCGATCTACGCATATCCCTTTACAATTCATGCCTTTACAACGAAATTGCATGGTAAAGGAATGCGTGGTTTTGACACATTTGTCGTTCGGGCTGCGTAGTAGAGGCATGCATTAATTAACCATGCGTGCCTCTGTCATACAACCCCCATAAACATATGCATGTTCCGTATGAACGTGTACATTGTGGCACAAAAGAAAGCATGTTTATATATATATAGTAATGAGTGCAAAGTAAACTGAGGCCTACAACGTGCACAGTTAAGCTAACATAGGGAAAAACTAGACTGGGCCATGCAGGAAACCTATGACAGTGGGGACCTTGCAGCCAATAACAGCGTTGTGCAGATCACTGCTCCACTGTATTCAAGGGTGCGCAGTCTTCTCGACTGTAGCACTTTCCCCTGACAAGGTCTCTTCACTGCTGTGCTGCCGCCATTTTGGTAGCATAGTCGCTCGGTCAGCTAGGCCCCAGTCTCTGACACTGATGTGGGCCCAGTCAAGTAGCCCCAACATCAGCAAGACTGGAGGAGTTACGAGGGGAGTGTTCGGCCGGGAGAGTGAGAGCTCCTACCTCACTCTATTGGCATTAGGCCACGCCCCCTCTACTGACTGCCCTTAATATGTGCACATTCTACATTGATTTAAGAAATAAAAAACAAAGGGCTGCCACCTCTCCAAAGCCTTTTGATGTAATTAAACACAGGGAGACTGGTAACCATTTCACCCTGCGTGCTTTATTCATGGCAAGTAAGCTAAAAAACTGCTACCAGCTAAGGCTGATAAATGGTCAATGAGAATTCCCCTGCTGAGAATACACAGTGGGAGACCAATCTATGGTCTCCCCTCTCTGCTTACCAAAAGAATGACTCTGATAACAACCAGTTTTTTCGGTTTCAGACTACAAATCAAAAAGATGAGAGAACGTAAAGGGCTAAAATGGTGGTGTAAATCACACCACCATTTTAGCCCTTTACGTTCTCTCGTCTTTTTGTGTTTGTCCTTAAAGGGACAAACACAAGATCAGAGTCAAAGCATCTCCAGATGCCTTACTTTTAAGGGAAATAGGTGGAGGGTTTCTAGTAGGGAGCTAATGTTAGATGAAATCTCTCATCTTTTATCCACTGTTAGGATGCCATGAGGTCTCCAGTCTAAGCATTCATATGAAAGGATGCAGTTGGGTACCCAGATAGAAAAGAAATTTCAAACGTAAGCAAAACATATTAATTTTACCATTTATCATTTAGTTGTTTGCTCTTTGCCTCTTCTTGTAAGACAGCAAGTGCAGGGATCAAAGTAGACCAGAGGCGACCAACTGGATGCCAGTCTTCATGATTGGTGAGAAACTATTTGATGTACGACAAATAAACAATGGCTGTAAATATTAAAAAGGGTTTGACTATAAAATAGTCAACAGATTTGAAACACCCAACCTCGAGTCGTACTTATTTATAGCACCCTATGCAATTAATGTCAAGCATGCATATCTGTTCCAATGAATCTATATCATATGCTATGAAATTACGAGGACAATCAGACTAGAATTGGTATTTGTGTAGTACAAGCCTCAATGGGGAGCAACAGAGTGCTTCTACATAGCTAGGATGTGCCTTAAGAACTAGGGAAGCGAGAACAGTTCAAGATCATGTGTACATTTAAGGGGACAGTTGGGGTTCCTGCTTTATTTTTGTTTTTCTATGATTCTGGTATATACCTGAGTGTGATATTGTTTGAGTTGTGGTAAGTAGTAGACATTGAGGGTTTTCAAACTTTTGTTGTAGATGATAAGATATTTAGATGTGTGTTTGGCCGGAGTCTAGACATTATGCTTATCTGCCCAGGTTATTTGGCTTGTTCTTTGTGGGTTTGTATGTATACATATTACTGTGGAAGTATAGGGTTATGTTGTAGAGGGCTGATGTCCATCTTCTGACATAGCTGGTATGAGTTTTGTTCAGACATGTTCTTTTATGTGATGGTAAGTGTTGCCGTGATAGTTAAATGCTATTGTGGGCATAATGGGTCATTCTAAGTGATACGTCTGTATGATCGAGTTGGATGTGTACGGGGGCTCAGTCTAATATACTGTGTTGGGCAGTCCAATCAATCAATCAGTATTCTTATATAGTGCGACTACTCACCTGTGAGGATCTCACGGCACGGGGTGGGGGGTTGGTTCGCTGGGTCTGCGGTTCTGTCGAAGGACCAGGTATTGAGGTCCTTTCTAAATGGCTGAGCAATGGTGATTGCCTGAGGTGCAGAGACAGGGGTGCAGGCGGTTGTGTCTGCTATATATTGCAAACTGCTGTTGAGATCATGTTGCCAATCAAAATTTGTGGCATGTGTTCTGTAGGAGGTTGTGTTGATATTGTTTGCTGCTGGGGCCTTCTGACAAATGCTTAATGCCAATTTCCCTATTCGACAACAAACTTGGCTTGCTCATACTCACAGATTCCTGATTCCGTCCCTCGTCGTGCCTTTCTTTGAGTTCCTTCAACCACCCATGTTCAAGATTATCCACCTAGACAGAACTGATAAACAAGTAGTTGGGTAGCTGATATTTTAAAAGAATCATCCTGCACACTGAAATATACCTTATCAGGAAAGACCTTCCAGTGCCTGACAGTTGGTAACACCACTCCCTCTAAAGTTAGAAAACATATAAGTTATCACCCCCTGGTAGGAATCGTCTGCTTCTAGAAGAAATTATGAACTTCATAACAACCTTGCTACTCAACATGCAAGCACTTTTTTCTGGGAATATTTAACCTCCTTTGAAACAATCTGATCGTCACTCACACCAATGACTCAAATATTTTCTTCAAGACAACGAGGTAACACACTAATGCAACTTTCCTACCCATTCCAAAGGTGCTGCCCTGGACTTACAGACGAAACCTTGCTGCATCTGTATACTTAACCCTATCATTGTTGATTGGTCTGACTACTCCCTCCTATTGTTTGAAATTGCTGATTTATCCTGGCCTGCAGGTAAGAATGAGATTGTACTAATAACAGTCAGAGATGTGAAGGGTATTGCTCATAACAAATTAAACTCTGATGCCGTCTTCTGGATAGCTCTCTCTCTCTCTCTCTATTGACCCCACTAAACTAATAAAGCAATATAGTGATAAGATATTCACCGTATTTATTCATCTTAACCCAACTAAACGCAAGTACAAAATACAAAAATAAAAAGTCACCTGATTGGATCACCTGAGAGATAAAAAATCAGAGAAGTTCCTATGTATCCACGAGAGGATATTGGGGAATAATCCCGCCTCTATCTTCAAATTCAAATCTCTGGTTAAGAAACAAAAGCATTCAAAATGCTCTTTTCCAGTCAAAGTTTAAATTTTTGAACCTCAATCATCAAATGCTAAAAACGAGCCCAGAGAGCTTTTAAAATTCATACCATCTCCAGATGCATGAAGCCTCAACTCTCCCACCTAAAGTTTTTCTCTTATTAGAGAAATTTCGTACTACAAGCTTCCCTTGCAGCCCGAGATTTTATTTCAGTGTGGTGAGCGAAGGGCCATATGCAATGTTGTCGTACTCACCGAAAGTGAAAGCAGCAGAGACCATTCGGTTCCTGGTTGCTTTCACTGTGATCAGTGGCCACGGCATATTTCAGACCTCGGAGAATCGATCTGGATGGCAGAGGTATTGCTGGAAAGGAGAGAATGTCCTATAACCTATGGTACCTCTCCTTAGTGGATCCCCTCCATAGAGATCATTGCAGAAGGCTGAGCGTTAAGCAGAGATACACCCACTAGTCCCAAGGGATGGCTGTTGGGGGAGCAGCCCACAAGCATTGTCAACTGCTCCCTCCATAAATGGGGCACATTTAGTCGTTCTGCCTACTTGAGGGCAGAGATTGGAGTGGGGGAGGGGCATTCCAGTCGTCCCACTACACTCATGTATTCTTCAGCCTCATACCAAAAGACCCCATTAGATTTTCTTTGCTCAACCCCTCTTGGGGGGAGGCATATTGGTGGTTTTCCTCACAATTTGTAATCCTCATGGTGGCAGAAAGCCTGGTAGACCCCAGGCATAAAGATTTTTTTTTAAATAAAAAAAGCAAATGGGGTTTGGCATTCTCATCCTGGCATAGGGCCATACCCTCCACCCTATAACCCCAACACATTTTCTGTCCCCCTGGGTCGCAGATTTTGGGGGATTTGCTCCCAATGTGCCTTCTCTGAGGGACAGAAAGCTCACCAGACACCAGGGACAGGTTAAAAATAATGATTGGGTGAGGGCTAGCCCATCCTGGCATCAGCAATACCCATACCCCTAAAGCCCCAGTAGTCCTATTGCAAACTCTCCCCCCCCGCCCCAATTTAAAAAAAAAACCTTGGATATTTTAGGCATATTTCTGACATGGTCTGCACAGAGCGGACTACCTTGCCATTCTGCCTTCCCCCTGTGGTAGAAAGATTGCCTTGAGCCTGTGGTGGGGAATGCAGTGTGGTGCAGGATGGACTTACCCCATAACTTTCTCACATTTCCCTGGTGCTCTGCTGAGTATTCTGACCTCCCCTACCATCGAGACAAGCAGATAGGTGGTAAACCACCAATCTGCCCAGTCAGAAAAACTGATAAACCACCTGACAATCATGAAAAAAGTGAGTAAAGGAATGCGATTGGGTGCTGGACCATCTTGGCATATGCCCCCTTTCCTTCCACAACACTAGAGTAGAAGCAGAAAGGGGGAGGTTTACCCCTGTGCTGCAATATATTTCAAAACTACACCCAAATAAATCTACATTTCTATGTTGAATAGCTGCACTATTCAATCCATTGGTCAACTGGCAAACAAGGAAACCTAATAACTATGAGCATTTCTGAAACCTAGAGGCCCAGGGAATCTAGGGTAGTGGGACTTGCATGTATCCCAGCCCAGCACCTTACCTTACCCAGAATACCCCGCCCTTGTGAAAATAAGCATAAAAATAGGCTATTTCCCCCATATTTATGTGACCAAAATGTGGCCACTTCCAGCCAATGGCCAAAGTCTTGCCACCCTGCGTTCCCACTCTAATCGCCAATTAAAACACTTCCTTCCATGTAATGGTGGACCTTACGCACTTTATTAAAATGCACCTAAACTGTAGCTGTGTGAGGACCTCAATAACACCATACCAATTTCACTTCATCCATGTTTTGACTGGTTCCTGTTGCCAGTGATAGGTCCAGCCATACAACTGGGGAACACACTTACCGGGAGAAGTGTGAGAACGCTGGGTGGTAGGAATGTTGTGGATCCCTAAAGACTCCTGGACTTTCCATCAGAAATATGAGTAAAACTTTTATTGTAGCCAAAGATTGATGTTTGCATAACATTCCGGGTAAGAAAATGTGGTGGCCTACATACCGGTCACACCACCCTGGGCTCCTCTGGGTGTCTAATTTTTAGAACTGGTTGGGGTTGGTAGGTTTCGATTGTTGCTGGCTGTGCATTGGCCCAAATACCACACACACCCGTATCACCATATAATGTAAATTTAGATGGTAACATCTTGATTGTTCCTTGTTACAATTAGGCATCTTTTTGGTTCATGCAGTAGGTCCAGCCGCACAAGTGGGATACCATTTTTATCAGGAGAAGTGGGGAAATACAGAATAGTGGAATCATTTTTATTATAAATTGAATTTATCACAATTTCTAGTTTCCAAACGTTAGTCACTGTGCAAGATAGAACAGTTGGTTTATGGCGCCACCCCAAAATCAGAGTTGCACAAATAACCAGCATTCCTAAACTATTCATTATCTTGGGCAGTTTAAAAAATGGTCCGGATTTGTTGATACCTTTTTTTTAGTAATTAGATTATGCCACATGAATGATTGCATGACCTGTACACATTGATAATTCATTATAAGCTACTGCTCCGTTATTAGCGCTCTTATGTTTTTGGACAACCAATAAACATGATATACCCGTAGAAGCAGAATAGTCTGACAGACATAATAGTATATTACTTTTGTAAATTGCTCATCAAAATCGATAAATAACAGAGAAAAAAGTTTTTCACCTATTTCTTCCTACATATTTTTATTTCAATGATTAGTTTATTTGGGAAACCCATGAGTGAATGACCTCTTATTGATTTCCAGATTTTATCTTCTTTATTTCTTTTTTTGTTGTAATGAATAGCTTTCCGGGTTCACCATGGGTAGGTTTCACACTAGTTTTCCCCAGAGGGTGACCTTAGCACGGCAAACCTTTTTATGCCATTTTCTGAAAAAGAAATGCTTTCTTGCACAGGACTATTTTCTAGTTCTCTGACAGTTACAGGGTAAATGCTTTACAAACATCAAAATAAGCATTGGCAATGCCAATAGGTTGGGCTTATAAATGACAGTGCCTGTTTGGTATTGTGTGCAGGCACTCAATAAGCCCTTATATATGCCCTGTGTCCCAGGCCCATTCTTTCATTTACTTACACAGCCCTAATAAAATTCAACATGATATGCACGATAAACTTAAAGAATAAAAGTATAAAAAAGAAAACATATTGCCTTCTAAACATGTACGAAGCTACAATTTTAGAAGTTTTAGAACCTAGACATTCCTTTATAAGAGCAATAAACATCAAATGAAAATATTCATAATAGTTAACAAAACTAAATACAGCACACCTACAACAATTTACCAAAAATATATAAATTAATTTTTAAGTTGAATTTTTATCACATAAAGTTCTTCACATAATTAATACGAGCTGTCAAAATTAAATCACACAAGAACAATAACATTACAAAAGCAATTCAATAAGTGACTGAAGTGACATGAAGTGAGACAAATGACGTTTCAGATTCAAACAAGACAATGACTAGGGCTGTCAGTAGGCTGCTTTGTCCTGAGGAAGACCCTATTTGATGCATCTACACACACACTAATTTACAGGGTCGAAACGTCGATTTGAAGCAGGCTCATGTCCAGGCTCACTATAACTAGGAAACAAATAGACAGTGCGTGTTATAGTGAAAGACCAGAAGAGAAGGACAGAGAATTTGTCATTGTCTTGTTTTGTTTGAATTTGACACGTCAATTCTCTCACTTCTTATCACTTCAGTCACTTATTGAATTATTTTTGTAATGTTAACATTTGTGTGTGTGATTTCTTTTTGACAGCTCATATTAATTAATGTTGTGAATAACTTTGTGATAGAAATTCAATTTAAAAATAAATGTATATCTTTTTTGTAAATGTTGAAGGTGTGCTGTATTTAGTTTTGTTAACTAGAATGAATATTTTCAATTGATGTTTATTGTTCTTATAAGGGAATGCCTAGGTTTTAAAAGGTATTTTTCAGTGCTTACCCAACTGAACCAATTGTAGCTTGTTATATCAATACCCAGGCTCGGAGGGAAAAAGGGTGACCCCATTGTTCTTAATGGCCTTCTAAACATGAGCATATACTTGCAGTAGCAAGTACATTTAAACATAGCAGGAGGTGGCCATATTGCGAGGGTTTTGTAAATAGTTGATAGTGTTTTTAAAGTTCCACTATGACTATCTTATTTAGAATTGAAGTTTTGGTGACCTTGAATGGTGAAACAGTGATGCACTAAACAAATGCTGCCAATACATGATGGTTGCCTGGTTTAGAGGCAGTGGCCATGCTGGATGAGGTACATTGCAGACGAAATGTGTGGCAATTAATAAGCCAATTAGCACTTCTTTGCTGTGGTATGCTCTAAAAAACTGAAAACGAGAAGGAAAGAAATAGAAGGTGACCGAGAAACTGAGAAAATGCAAACCTACAAAACTGGCACACTAACCCTGGCACTGAAGTACACTAATTTTCAGGCAGATTTGAGAAGACAAATATGCTGTCTTTCACAGGCAGTAGGGATGAACTGGGCTCTCACACTGCCCCATCCTTTATGCTGTTTACATTTATACAAGAACAAGAGAACCCCGTATGTCCATGTGAACAGGGGGACCAAGTCAACCTTGGCAAGTGTTCACATGAAACTCACATTTAGGAAAGTTTTTTTTGTTCACAGATCTTTCTGTGTAGAATGAATCTTTTAAACAACCTGTATATTTATATCAGTAGTACTCGAGTAGGAAAAAGAAGATTCCAGAGCAGCCAGTGTTTTTAAACAACCATGGTTCAGTATTATTTGTTAGACAAAAAAATGTGAGGGTTTCTCAACGGAAACAGGAAGAGTGAGTATACCCCAGGTGCAAAGACAAACCAAAACTGAATATGAAGACGAGAAGGTAAAGTGCAATGTGAACATACACAGTATATTGGTTGCTGTTAGAACTGGCTATTTCTGGTTGGCTAAGGCTGACGCCAAAGCTAGGCAGAAACCACCATTCTAGTCAGGGCAAGGGAGTCACACGCCAATATAACCCCTGCTCACCCCCTTGGTAGCTTGGCACGAGCAGACAGGCTTATCCCGGAGGCAATGTGTAAAGCATTTGCACCAGCACACAACAGCAACAACATCCTAGGCACACCACAAAAGGAACTCCACACAAGGTTATATAAAAATAACTTCTGTATTGTCAAAACACATCAGATAGAATAACACATGTACATTGTGCCAACTGGCACGGGCAATATTCACAAGGGATTATTTACACAGGACAGGGCCACGTGGGCGCCTGTCAGAATCAGCACTTAGTAGAAAATAGAATATAGGATATAAAATCACTGTAGCACAAATTAGCAAATATAAATCACAACCAGTAACTACTGGTAACAGGTAAGTACCACCTACGCAACCCTAAACACCTTAGGAGAATGTCACGCAGGGAACCAGGACCTCACTAGGACCACCTGTACTAGAAAGAACAACCACCTAAGAATAAAATACATTTAGGGGTATAGGTAAGAACACATTACACATGATGCAAAACCAACATTCAGAGGTGTAGGGAAGGAAAACACATGATGCATAAAACATACTTTCAGCGGTGTAATAACATGGCACATGATGCATCAATCACACATTCAGAGGTACCGGAGAAACACATGATGCCTAAAACATTCAGAGGTGGAAGAACATAACTCAATAGCGCAAAAACACATGATGCCTAAAAACATTCAGAGGTGTAAGATCAAGGTGCGTAATCATATTAAATGCATTACATTTCCTAGCACCACATCACATTGCGCAAAACTCACATTAGGGAATTACCATCACATAGATAATCACATTGCGCCTAAATAAAATCACATACCAGCCCCCATCTAATAAAGGGACTAAAGAGCCCTGTGTCTAGAATGTCCGGGCGCTCTGCCAATGCAGCGCCAGTCAGGGGTGCGCCAACGAGCGCAAAACCTAAACGTTGCAGGTGCCCACTACTTGCTGGGCACCTGAGGACAATCCCAAGCACCTAAACGGTGCAGCTGCCCACTAATTGCTGGGCAGCTGGGAATCAAAAACTGTGACAGGGTCCTCACTGACCCTAGAACAGAACTGCGCCAACTGTTGAGCCAAACAGGCTCTGAAAACAAAAAGGGCGCCTTGAGCCTTTTCTGGGCTCTCAATACAACAAAGGGGTTGGGAGCCTCTCTGGGCTCTTAGCAAGAAAATGGCACTCCTGAGCCTCTCAGGGCTCGCAAAACAGACATGTCCCCTTGAGCCTCTCTAGGCTCAAGTACAAGTATGCCCCGAACGTTGGAGTCCCCCCACTGGGGACTCTGAAGACAACTGCGGCATCAAAGAGCCTCTCTGGGCTCGATACACAAAATACGTCCGTCGTTGGGAGTCCCTCCTGGACTCAAAACCACAGAGATGCCGCCTCGAGCCTTGCAGGTTCGTAAATACAAATGCCCCCGGGAGCCTTCTCAGGCTCCACACACCGTTGGAGCGGCCCGCTGCCATCGGGGCCGCTCTGACCTTTGCTCTGAGCCTCCAGCCCTCCCGCACTCACCGCCTGCTTCTTGAATTCTCCGGTGGCAGTCCTGGGCGGCAGGGCTCGACCCAAGAGCTCCCGCTCCTCTCTCTGGGCTCTCTCCTCGGTGCGGGGCTCTCCCCTCCTCAGGGGAGCCCGGCAAGCACGGCAGCCCTGCTCCGCTAGTCTTCTCACGCTGCAGGGCTCTCTCAGCTCACGGGAGCCCTGTCGACCGGCCGCCATGATTCTTCCTCCTTCACGCGGGGCTTCCACAAGCGCTGGGCCAATCCCAGCGCGTCTCCTCCGACGAGCCCCCTCTGACACGCCACTGCTCCCGGCTGGGCCAATCCCAGCGCGGCCTCATGGGGCGAGCCCCCAACAGCGGCCCAATCAGAGCGTGGCTTACAGAACGAGCCTCCCGCAGCCCGCCAATGACAGCGCGGCGCCTTCGGTTCTTCGGCCACAGCTCCGGTGGGGATTCCTCTGGCGATTTCAAGCCCCGGGTAGCGGCGGTGAATTCAACACGGGGCAATGCCGGGTGGGCACCGGCTTCAAATACTTAATAAAAACGGGGCAAATAAGCGGCAAGGTCCGCGGCAGTACTAAATGCAGAGTGGGCACCTGCCTGAATCATACAAGCGCTCCCAAGCGCTATAACAGCAGAAAGCGCTCCCAGCTGCTTAGGACAAAAAAACAGCGCTCCCAAGCGCTAGAAGATAAATCAAGCGCTCCCAAGCGCTAGCAGGAACCCACAAAGTCCAGGACAAAGAGAGGGAGCACCAACAGCTCCTAGAGATGACCCCTACCGCATGAAGGGTCCCAGCCACACAGGACAGGGCTTCCAGGGCAAAGCAAAGTCCCCCATCCTTCCAGGACAGGCAGAGGGGTCCCCAAGAAATCCTCCAGGCATCCAGAGGCTGGGCAGGACCCAGGGATTCCCCTGGGCCCAAGCAGCAACACGCCCCTGGCAGGATTCAAGTCAGAAACAAGAACATTTTGTAAGGGGACACAGCCCCCTTTTATACTATAACATCCTTTGTCTAGCAGGGTGCAGGCAGTGTGAGAACCAGCTAGAACTGGTTATAGGGAATTCCTTTCACTGGCCAGGCTAGGGACATAAGACGCACCCCAGGGGGTGGAGCCAGCATTGTGGGGGGAAAACCCAGCCTCATTCAGGACCCTCAAACCAGACGGTCAATCCACAAGCAGGCCCAGGCTCACACCTCCCCTCACATCAGCATGCTACACACTCCATTCACCACCGGGCAGACCCTCCCAGACTCTTGGGGCCAGGCTCACCAGCCAGCCTCAGCCAATCACACACCAGACACAAATTACACAAATACGCCAACTTCTAGAAGTGGCACTTCTACACTAGACACAATCATGCTGCATATACCATTGCGCAGCATTCAATCTCACGAGTTCGCACATACCAAACTCGACCCTGCACTCCCCACACATCAGGAACTACCATGGGCATACATATTCCCCATTCATTCCTATGGGAGGGCAGGTCACTCACCACACATACACAGAGAGCTCACGCACTTTACACTGTACCACAGTGAAAAAGTGCGCAGAGGCCTAAAATCACCACCACAAGGTTCCAAAAACAGGCTAGGAAAAAGCAAAAAAGTCTCGGGGTGAACCTGCCAAAAGGGCCGGGCCCAACAGTTGCTATACAACAAAAGACATTTTATTTACAACAAGGGGTGGTGAGGGACAGAGTCTCTGAATTAAGCAGAAAGCTCTCACCCAGTCAAGAGATCAGGGCTAGATCCAACACCGTTTTTTAGCTCACTGCACCATCCCAGTTTCAGAACCTGGCTGTATGCAAATTAGTCTGTTCCTGTCCCAGTGCATGATGGGAACAGGACAAACCAAACTACAAAAGCCAATTCTTACACTGGGAAGGAAACAAGCTCCCGGGGACCGGTTTCTGGCATTACAGCCGTCTTCGGCCCGGTTTGCTTGAATCCTGATGGTGCAATGAGCAAGGGTCTCACATCTGAGAATACCCTTCCACGCTTAGGGTGGACAAAAATATTTACAACAAGGGGTGGTGAGGGACAGAGTCTCTGAATTAAGCAGAAAGCTCTCACCCAGTCAAGAGATCAGGGCTAGATCCAACACCGTTTTTTAGCTCACTGCACCATCCCAGTTTCAGAACCTGGCTGTATGCAAATTAGTCTGTTCCTGTCCCAGTGCATGATGGGAACAGGACAAACCAAACTAAAAAAGCCAATTCTTACACTGGGAAGGAAACAAGCTCCCGGGGACCGGTTTCTGGCATTACAGCCGTCTTCGGCCCGGTTTGCTTGAATCCTGATGGTGCAATGAGCAAGGGTCTCACATCTGAGAATACCCTTCCACGCTTAGGGTGGACAAAAATATTTACAACAAGGGGTCCCTTTCTCACTGCTCCATCAGGATTCAAGCAAGCCGGGCCGAAGAGGCTGAAATGCCAGAAACCGGTCCCCGGTAGCTTGTCTCCTTTCTGGTAAAGAATTGGCTTGGTAGTTTAGTCTGCCCTGTTCCCATGATGCACTGGGCCAGGGACAGACTGATTTGCATATAGCCAGGTTCTGAGCTGGGATGGGGCAGTGAGATAAATAACGGTGATGGATCAAGCCCTGATCTTTGGACTGGGTAAGAGTGGTCTGCTCAATTCAGACACTCTGTTCATCACCACCCCCTTTTGTAAATCGATTTTGGCCACTATAGGTGTGGCAGGGTATACTCAGACATGAGTCCCTTTCTCACTGCTCCATCAGGATTCAAGCAAGCCGGGCCGAAGAGGCTGAAATGCCAGAAACCGGTCCCCGGTAGCTTGTCTCCTTTCTGGTAAAGAATTGGCTTGGTAGTTTAGTCTGCCCTGTTCCCATGATGCACTGGGCCAGGGACAGACTGATTTGCATATAGCCAGGTTCTGAGCTGGGATGGGGCAGTGAGATAAATAACGGTGATGGATCAAGCCCTGATCTTTGGACTGGGTAAGAGTGGTCTGCTCAATTCAGACACTCTGTTCATCACCACCCCCTTTTGTAAATCGATTTTGGCCACTATAGGTGTGGCAGGGTATACTCAGACATGAGTCCCTTTCTCACTGCTCCATCAGGATTCAAGCAAGCCGGGCCGAAGAGGCTGAAATGCCAGAAACCGGTCCCCGGTAGCTTGTCTCCTTTCTGGTAAAGAATTGGCTTGGTAGTTTAGTCTGCCCTGTTCCCATGATGCACTGGGCCAGGGACAGACTGATTTGCATATAGCCAGGTTCTGAGCTGGGATGGGGCAGTGAGATAAATAACGGTGATGGATCAAGCCCTGATCTTTGGACTGGGTAAGAGTGGTCTGCTCAATTCAGACACTCTGTTCATCACCACCCCCTTTTGTAAATCGATACAACAAAAGACAGCAGTTTTCTATTCAATAGAGTTAGAGACACAGGGAATTAATCATTGTCTCACACTTCAAAGAAACAGTCTGTCTTTATACATTTGTCGACGGCGTTACGTTATGTTAAATGAGTATTTGTAAAGCGCGCAGCTACTCAATAGAGTGTCCCGGCGCTGAAGGCGTAGTGACCACATTAGCCCTGTGCTATGGACACCAGGTTGAATTGTATTGCTGGAATAACCAGGTTTTCATTGACTTCCGAAACGCGAGAAGGTCCTGCATCAGTCTTATTTCCAGTGGCAGAATGTTCCACAGTTGAGCCGGCAGTACCTGGAAGGAGCGTCCCCCTATCTGCGCTCGGTGGTATTTTGGAGTGCGTGCCAACTGAAGCATTGAAGATCTTAGTGTACGGTGAGGGCAGTAGAACTGGGCTCTTTTCCTGATGTACTCAGCACCTAAGCTGTGCAGAGCTTGGAAAGCCAGGACCATAGCTTTAAAATGGTTCCTCTTACGAACTGGGAGCCAATGTAGGGATTTCAACTGTGAAGACCTTCGTGCTCTCGGGGCGAGCATGAGAATTGCTCTGGCTGCTGCGTTCTGGGCCACCTGCAGCCTTGCCAGTAGATACTCAGACAGCCCTAGGTGCAGTACGTTTACGTAGTCCAGCCTGGAGACTATCAGTGCTTGGACTACCGTTTTCCTATGTGTAATAGGCAGGAGGGACAGAAACTGCTTTAGCATTTTCAGTGTGCCAAAGCAAGATCCAACAACTGCCTGAATCTATGCCTGCATGGAGAGATTCTCGTCCAGCTTTACTCCTAGGTTTTTCACTGTCTTTACCAGAGTTGAGGGAGGAGACATGTCTACTTGCCACCAATTTCACCACACGTTGCTGGGGGGGTGACCGAAGAAGATGATCTCCGACTTTTCTGAATTGCATTTAAGTTGATTAGACTGGAGTCAGGAGAACACTTCTGATGAGCAGGCGTAAACGCATCTCCTTTAAAATCCGCGTCTTTGTCGCAGGTGAAGAACAGATGCATATCGTCCAAATACGATACAAATTTTGCTCCATGACCCTAAAGGGGCCATATATATATATTAAAAAGAGTGGGGCTCAAATTGGAGCCCTGAGGAACTCCCACCTCCAAAGGGGGAATAGGGGCAGCAAAAGGCGGGGACCAAACTGTTTGCTGGCGATCATTTAGAAAGGAGGCAAACCAGTTGAGAACCGCGCCCCCAAAATCTCACTCCTGGAGTCTCAACAGGAGTTGGTTATGGGGGACAGTATCAAAGGCCGCAGATAAGTTCAATAATATCAATACGGCCTTGCCACTCTTAGCCAGAGCGTCCTTTGTGGCCTCCAAGACTTCCTACAGTGCTGTCTCAGTACTAAAATTTGCCCTGAATCCTGACTGACTCTGATGGAGTACTTGATTGGATTCGAAAAATGAGGTTGTAATCTGATTGACAACTTTTTCCAGGACCTTGGAAAAGAAAGGGAGCAAAGATATTGGCCTGTAATTAGAGGGTAATTCAGGGTCCAGTGTCGTTTTTTTTTAATAGGGGAAGAATTTTCGCCCTTTTCCACCTGTCGGGGACCAGCCCCTTCTGCAAAGAGAGATTAAGGATCCGATCGACTAACCGCCGGGTTAATAATCTCCCCTGATGATGCCAGAACAGTGACAGGGCATGGGTTGGAGGGAGAGCCGGATTTGATGCCTTTCATGATTTCTAGAGATTTATCCATGGAGACAGGTAAAAACTGTGCTAGGGACAGTGCTCTTACTTGGATTGAGGAGGGGTCATGCTCACAACTGTCTCTGTGCGCACAAAGTGATATAGGGAAGGTCTCCTGAATATTTTTATCTTATCATAAAAATAGGAGGCCATACGGCCTGTCCATTCCTCAGAGGGGGTACATGGCTTAACTGCCGCTGCGGGGGAGGAAAATTCTCTAACTATTCTAAAAATGTCCTTGTTTTTGTTAGTTGCACGTTCAATTTTTGAGGAAAAAAGGTTTTCTACTCTTGGAAGAATAAAAAGGGTCTCATCAGGACGGCAATTGCCTGGGGTCTGGGGTAGAAATGAAAGGGGGTGTTTTTTAATGTATTGTGGATACTGATTGACATGGAATGTGGATGAGAGAAAGATGCATACTGGCTCCGGTACTGGAGGCCCTATCTGTGAGAGTAGGACCACTACTAGTAGCAAGAATATTTTTTCTCTGATAAACAATTAGGAATAGTTGGGGCGGCAGTCCCCTTCTGAGTCCCTGAAAAAGAAAAATAATAAATAAAAGGCACATGTGTGGATTAGACAACCATATTCAGAAATTTGTTTTTGTGTGGGGAATATTGCATAAAAAGTCAAAGTTAGCTCACCTTAAAGGGTGAGGAACATCCTTTATGCTGTCATGGATGGAATCGCAGTGTAAATGACACTCATATTGACTAGTGGTAGTAGAGTGCAGATGTATACCCTACTATGCATGTGTTCATATATTATGTGTGTGTATATATATATATATAGATATATACACTCCAACCAGTTACTTGTGCAACGCCTTTGCACAAAGTCCAGTACGCAGACACAGATGAATGAATCCACAGCCAGTCTTGTATGGATATTTTTCTTTTATTCCATCATAAAGTGCAGAGGTGCAACAAAACGCCGAACAGACGCGTTTCGGGCGTGAACGCCCTTGCTCACTGTATCACTGAATCGCAGTGTAAATGACACTCATATTGACTAGTGGTAGTAGAGTGCAGATGTATACCCTACTATGCATGTGTTCATATATTATGTGTGTGTGTATATATATTTTTTTTTTTGTAATAGTTTTTTTATTGCATGATCCTGGCAAACATCTGAGCCTGTTAGGCCTCTCAAAGAGGTTGTAATAAGAATTCTTGCAGTGCATATACCTACCAGCAAATCTGTGAAAGGTGGTAATGAAAAGCAATCTGGGAAATGACATAAAACACAAAATATGTTTTAGGCTTTAAAATGGTGCAAATACAGCCCCTTTAAAAGCATATTTACTTTAACATATGTGTTTCATAGCAAATAAATCAAATCTACTGTCTTTGTTGTAACTTTTTGTAATAAACAGATCAGATCAATGGCATCTGAAAATAACTTTTTCAATGAACCAATAAGCCCTACAGTTTTGATCAGTGGCTTGTCGCCATAACGAATTCAGGTCTATTGTTTTGAGCATAAGCTTTCCCACAAGGCAACACTTAAGTACATAGTAATAAAATCAAAAATATGTACAAAATTAAAGTTGTCAAACTAATATACAATCCCTCATAATTGGGCCTAACATTTTTTATCATAGAGTAAATCTTTCATCCCCACAGTTGGTTCCAGTGGCACACCAACACCAAAACCGTTGCCTACTATGGAGATTCCATGTAGCAAAATGGCTACCTCGAGCGTTAGCACACTGGAGTAACAATCCACTCTTAAAGCATATTGCCTTTAGCTCATACTTTTAACATTAAGTAGGTCAGGCCCACTGGATTTTTCATAACAAACAGATCAAACCTAGGAAATCTGACATAACTTTTCCCAGTGGCCCAATAAGATGCTATTGCTTTTGACCTTTGGTTTGCCAGCATACCCACAGAGGCCTACAGAGCTATACACAAGCCGGCAATGATCAGGCATACAGCTGCAAAACACAAATATGTGCAACATTACAATTGGTAAAATGATAGAGAACACCCTTCGAAATGGCCTAAAAAGGATGATCAAAATGAAAATCTTCTACCCCTGGGTGGGTCTGAAGAGTGACCAACACAAAAACCCTTTACTTCCGTAATCTGTGAGATTTCATGTAACAAATTGCCTGCTTACAGCCTGTGACGCAATGTAAGAACAAACCACTGCTAAATGCTTGTTGGCTGTAACAAATGCTTGTCACAATAAATAGGGCAGGCCTCATGCCTTTTTTCTAACTTTTCAGAATGAACAAATCTATGGTGTCTGCCATAATTTTGTTCAAGTAACCAATCAGGTCCATTGTCTTTTCATTTGGCTTATTGCCTAAACCAAAGGACATACAGTAATAAAATTACACATATATACTCTGCAGGCTTTAATATAGAATAATAACCCCCCCTTAAAAGTCTATGAACCTTTTTTTATGCTTTTCACACTAAATGCATCTGGTCAACTGCCTTTATCATAACTTTTTAAAATGAAGAAATCGGGTCTATAGTCTAGATCATTGGTTTGCTACCATAACTAAAACAATTCTGTTGAACTGAGCATAAGGTTTACCACAAAACAAAAAATGCAATGCCTTGCTTAACTTCTGTGCAATCAAATGTTGTACTCAAGGGAATAAACGCGGGCAGAGCCAAAGCTGCTCTCCAAGTAGTGCTTCTTCAAAAGTGTTGCTTCTGATCACAGATGGTTGAACAACAGTGGCACTGTGAAACCAGACCTAACTATGCTTAAATTCCATAATTAGCTATCAACTTTCATGGTAGGTGGCTTCAGTATTTGGGATTGGATTCAAACCGCATCCACAGACCTTGCCCAAGTGAAAACGTTTCAGATAACTATAGGTCCAGGGGAATTCATGGAGGGGATGGCATGTGTAGTTCTTAATAAGTTTTCCTACTATTACTCTGCAACTGTTAAAATTATGCCTAAGGTTGGGGGGTGGGGTCATGGCTAAGGCAGCCAAGATGTCGGTCTCAATTTGGGGCTGCTCCCAGCCTTCCTGCAATACCCCTCTATCTTACCGACACTGGGGTCCCGGGATGTGGCCGCCTCTGACGGACCGGGATAGAGCTGTACCAGGGCCCTGGCCTCAAGGAGAACCTCAGGCTGCTAACTGACCACTTCCATGATGGGTCATACAGGAATCGATAAGACCCAGGACCAGCAGCAAGAGGAGAGTCGAGGAGCGAGGCAACTACCCTGGGGACGGAGGGATGGCGTGAGCCTTGGGAGAGGGCCCCAGTGTAGGCAGACAGGTGAGAAGTGGCTGACCACCCACGTCACATGATGTTCCACCCAAATTCACATGTGATGCCAGCCCTTCTGGCTTCTGAGCACAGTGATATGCAGTGCTGGGGCCCAGACAGAAAGACTGTGCAAAGGCCCTGGTGCTGGTGGGGGCTGCCACAGGCTGGACAGAGAGCAGTGGCCAAGGCGGGAGGAGTGAGGCATTTCGAATCACCATAGGGCCAACTCAAGAGTGTGGAAGACCGATCTTGGTGACCTTGAAGGTCACACAGTGCAATAGCCGCCAAAGAGGCCTTGTAAAACTGTGATAATGAGTGTGAGCTAAGGAGTTCACCCCTTGGGTAAAAATACATATTAAGACTTGGCTTCACATGGATATTGGAGTGACTGTGAACCTCTGCATCACTACTTGGATAGCCATTGCCCCCATCAGCTTTATGCTCTCCTCTTGTTGATTTGAACACTGCATTAAGTGTAGTGTCTCGTAGGCCTTTGAGATAGCCACTTAGAGACATACAGGTGCATTTTGCTCTCTGTGTGGTTGGACAAAGGAACCAACATCTTCCAAGCCAGTGATTAACTAGAGAGTACTCCTGCAGCGTCGAACCCTGGCTCTACGTTTTCCTGGAAATCACCTATTACTGCCATCTTGGGAACTGCTTAGCAGTGGTTCTGATGCAGTGAGGGATGCCTGGGGTGCAGGCATGTGGACTGGGGCCTTGTCTCTTGCAACCTGCCCTGCTGCCTCCATCTAAGTTGCTGGTCTAATTGCGCCCAAAACCTATACGAATAAGGACTTAACTCTGGCTGCTTGTGTTGCCCCGCGGGGGTAGGTGGACCATTGGTTGCAGTGATTGGCTGTTTTGCACTGGACCCTGAGTTGTACTGGACACACCACCACCCACTGCCCTGACCCAAACTAAGATTGACACTGGCCTTGAATGCCACATGAGCCACTGACAACGCCCTGGTAACGCTGAGGGAGGCATTCCACATAATCCAAAGTCAAAGTCAAAAAGCTTTATTTCGATAAAATTTCATTATCATAAAAGCAAGTTTAAAAAGAATTGATACATAATAAAATTAGTTAGACATATCCAGTTAATAGCAAGAAATACAACATTTGCTAAAGTTAATATGGTTTAAAAAGGGATTAAACAAGGTTTTTAAGCTTTCTGGCTCGAATAGCCCAAGCCCAGAATAGAAATTTGGCTAAGGCACAGACATAGGGTACATGACTGTCCGAAACAAGTATCCTGATTGCCGCATCGTGGCTCCTAGTTCCCAGTTGCCGGCACAGGTTCTTCAACCAAACCCTTCTTGGATTGGCATATTCGCTACAGACAAATAGGAAGTGAGCCAATGTCTCTGGATGGACTAGACAAGAAGGGCACAGGTCAGTTTTGTAAGGACAGGAGTTCCATGTTTTAGTAAAAGTGTTCAATGGCAAGGTACCCGTTCTGAATTTAAAATACAAAGATCTTGCAAACGGTTTCCCAATTATATCTAAATAGGGTTCTCGCATGGGAATATCTTTAAACTTCAGGAAGTCCTCAGTAAGCCTGCCAATTGATGTGCTAGAATGCCTTTGGGAGCAGATCCAATCCCGATAAAGATTTTTAAGTACTTGTTTTGGTGGAGAAGTTCTGCTTGACCAACAGTCCAAAAGGCCCAAGTTTGACAGTAAAGATTTCATATCTGTTAACCATTTGACTCTGGCCCAATGTGGTGACGCCATTATTTCTTCCAGGCCTCTGGCGTAGGCACTAAGTTCCTCTACCCGCCAAATACGGGCCCATAACAAGAGAGGGCGAAATTTCGCAATTTCGCCAATCTGGGTACAGCCAAAGTCCATAAATAAGGGTAAAAGTGGGGTGCTTTGAGGAAGGGACATTATTTGTCTGCAGAAATTATTCTCGGATTTTTGGAGAGCTGATGAAGATGCAAAGCCCCAGAGTTCAGCTCCGTAAAGTGCAGAGCTAACACCCTTGGCGGCATAGATCTCTAGGACTGTTCCTATTGGTTTCAACGAACTGGAACGTTGCTCCCTCAATAGGGCACCTGTGATCCTTTTGTGATTTAGCAGCATCTTGTCTAGATGAGGAGTCCAATCCATTTTGTCTGAGATGCGTATCCCTAAATAGTCAAATACTTTCACCCTTTCCAGGGTCTCAGTGTTTAAAATAGGGGGACGCGCTTGCTGTTTGGGGGGGTTAAGAACAAGGTATTTTGTTTTGTTGGTGTTTATAACCAGACCCCGATCAGTGCAAAAGGATTGGAAATTATCCAAGAGTTTCTGTAGCCCCATAGGTGTTTTGGAGATTAGGAGCGTGTCGTCCGCAAAGAGAAGGGTCGGTACACGAACCCCCGCCTGGGATGGTTCATCAGATGGAAGTTTCAGTAAATGCTCAACCACCCCATTGATGTACAAGGAGAAAAGGGTGGGAGCCAGCACACATCCCTGGCGGACCCCTCTCTCGACCGGAATACAGCCCGTTTTCTCCCCTCCAGAACCCCACCTAATTTGGGCAAAGCTGTCCTGATGGAGCCTAACTAGTAGGGATAGTAAGTACTGTGGGAGCCCCATATTAGCCAGGACCCTCCACAGCAAGTCCCGGGGGACAAGGTCAAAGGCAGTCTTTAGGTCGATAAAAGCGAGATAAAGACTGCCCTTGCCTATCACTACCACCTTCCAGTAGATCATCATAAGCCTAAAGGCCTGCTCTATCGTACCAGTGCCTACTCTAAAACCGGCCTGGAAGTCGGTAAGTATTTTATTTTCATCTACCCAGTTAAGTATCCTGAGTAGAATAACTTTACCAACAACTTTTTGGCTTACATCTAGCAAGCTAATCGGCCTATAATTGGACGGGTCATCCCTTGGGCCTTTCTTATGGATGGGAACTACCTCTGCCCCCTTCCATGACGCAGGAATGGGGGCACCCCTACAAATGGCGAGAAGGAGGGAGTGGATTAATTTGCCCCAAGTAGCAACATCAGATTTTAGCAAGTCCCCCGGGATGCCATCAGGTCCTGCAGCTTTCTGTGGTATGATGGAATTAATAGCATATTCTACTTCCTTCTGTGTGAATTCAGGATCACTGGGGAGAAGAATATAATTAATATAAGGGAGGGATTGGGCAGACCCTCTCCCGTTCAAATCATTATGACAGGAATAAAGTTTGGCAAAATGGGCCTCCCATACCTGCCCCGGGATATTGCAGGTTATGAGATCAGAATCCGGTCTGTTTCGTGCCCTTATGGCGTCCCAAAAGGATTTAGAGTCTTTTTTCAAGCTGGCTTCCTTGAGGGTTAGCCAGTAGGCATCCTCCCACTCCCTTTTAGCAACCTGTAAGGCCTTTTTATGGTCTCTTCTAGCAATTTGGATTAGTGGGGGGGACTTCCCTTTAACTGCCTCTATTAGGCGAGATTTGGCCTTCCTGCACGTTGCCGAATACCAATCGTGTTTGCCTTTAGCTTTTGGTAAAGAATTTTGTTTCCCTGGGGGCAATTGGACCCAAAGGAGGTCCAAACATCCTCAAGGCAGTTCAGGATTCGAGAGAGGCCATGGAGACTAAGGTAGACAATGTCAAAGTGGATATCTCACTGCAGAACAACCTCAGGATTCGGGTAATGGAGTCGGAAGCCAGTTGTCGTCTGTGGAAGATGAAATAGCCACTTTTAAAACTCAGGTTTCCAAGATGCTCTCAACAATGACAGTGCTTGAGAAACATGTCAAAGACGCTGAAATTAGATTAAGCAGGAATAACCTCTGGTTTCTTGGTTTCCCCGAGGACATCAAGGCCTCTGACACTGGGCTGTTCTTTGGAGGATTGACTGCTGTCATGGGTCCTACAAGAAGACAGAAATCAACAGTACCTCAACTTTCAAAACTCAGTTATTATAATTTTTCCTGACCACATGCAAGCAGTTTAGCAGCATAGGAGCGATTTTTCAAGGAGCGTAAACAAAAGCTTTGTGCCCTCAGCTTGCAGTACATGCTCATCTTTCCTGAAAAATTGAAGGTGATCTTTAACTCCGAAACTTATTTCTTTCATATACCGGGGCAGGCTTGGGAGTGAGCAGCAGAGAGGAGAAATCTCCATTGGACTAATGAAACTGGGGCCCGATGAGATAGTTCTCCCTGTCCTTCCCCAAACCACTTAAGAGAAAGCAAGCATGATCACATAAAAAAAACTGTAGCATCCCCACCGGCACCAGGATTCTGGTTCAGCAGTGAAGAATGTGATAGCCAGAGTGATCGGCTGGGAAGACTTGTCGATGGGCACGCTAGAACTCTTCTGGTCCCGAGGCGAGGACCCTGATGCTGTTCCAGGAATATATAAACATGCCTGGTATTTCTGGTTAGGTGACACTTTATCCAGATGGGGTAACGGTTCTACTTCAACAAGTGAGCCTATAGCAATTGTCAAGCTCCAGTATCTTGTAATAGAGGAGACCCCACTTTAGGCTTTTGGCCTAGGGGCTTATTGTAGTCCATACTATGACCGATTTTAATGCAACAGATGCTTCCAGAGTCTGCAAATAGTGTGGGGGAAGGGAGTTATATATATATATATATATATTTCTTTTTTTATTGTTTTATTTCATCATTTTACAATAATTCACAACTGAATACACATTATTGACAAAAAGAAAAAGAGCAGTAAAGACTCACCATGCAGGCGTTTTGAACAGAGGAATGATATATTATAGATATTATTTGGAGTGTCTCAGCTATACTGACTTCAGTGGTGTTGCCTCTCAGCGTCACCTATGTATATCCGACCTAACCCCCATTTTCCGACCAACAATGAACTTATCATCACATGACTAACAATTAAGTAGGCTTACACATTAGCATTGCCTTCTAGTTCACCCATTTCTTTTCCAATCAGATATTGTTGATATAGACCCCAAAAACGTTTGGGGCGACTCTGTGGAGGAAGAAGTTTGTTATAAATTTCTGACTGCATGTTATAATGTAACGTGTGTTTGTATCAATCTGCTATTTTCGGGACAGGGTCTCTAGACCAGCACATTGCTATTCTGAGTTTAGCGAGCAGTAAGCCCCTTGCTATCAGGCGTCTGACTCCTTTCTTCAAATTTTTAGTATATCATAACATAACGTGTATTTGTAAAACACAAGTTCACCCCAGCAACGGGACATCTTGGCGCTGAAAATAACAGATGTATATTGCAGCATCAGTAACGGGTCGAGTGGCAATGAGCCCTGTGATCGCTTTTAAAGTCTGAATGATCGTATTCTAAAATGTCGCTATTTTCAGACAGAGCCAAGCAGCATGCATGACACCAGCCTACCCCTCATTGCAGCATTCACAAGCTGGTGTATCCTGCAAGCCGTATGGAAATAATCTCTCAGGTCTATAGTATACCCTATTACATTTTTTTAAATGAATGAGATGATTCCTCTCATTAAATGAAATGCTGTTAGTGACTTTGCAGCAATACCTCCATGTTTTGTCATCTATAACTACCCCCAGATCATTCTGCCACTCTAGCCTTGCCTTAGAGGAATGTGCCCGCCTAGATTCTTGGGTTAAATCATAAATAGTGGTCATAATCTTAGCTGGGGGGAAGAACGTAAAAGAAAAGTGACTGATAATAATTTGGGTGGTTCCTGCATATCCTCTCCAAGTAATTCAAGTAAAGCATGTTTAACTCTGTAAAAGTGGTATTGCGTGAGCGGAGAGTGGTCATGTCCTTCAGCGGCGATGGCATCCCATCTACGGGCTTCTCCATCTGCAAATAAATCTCCCATTGTTTTGATGTTAAGAGATGCTAGCGCTTTTGTTACTTCTTTTTCTTCATTCAATGACAACCACTCCACTGGGATCAGAGGAGAATACAACAGCCCCAGCTTGTCTATTTAACAAAGCCTGCCAAGCATGGATGGTGGAATTAATTGAGACCAGAACACCGGTACGTCTGGTGGGTGCCTGGAACAGCTTACGTAGTAGAACTAAAGGTTCAACCGCCACCTTTTCAGTATATAAATGCTGTAGATTTTGTGGACCATGGATCCAATAATGCGCGTGCGAGCACTGCACTGATCTGTAGTATAATTCCAGGTCATGCGCATTAAGGCCTCCCATGGAATAAGGCAATGTGAGTATATCCCATTTCACTCTAGGTTGCTTCCCTGCCCATTCAAGTTTTATCAGTAGTGTAAGGAGAGCTTTGAATATATGTTTAGGGAGTGTAATCTGAATATTTTGAAACAGGAAAAGAAATCTTGGAACGACAATCATTTTCATAAGGGAAATTCAACCTAATAGCGAGAGCGGAAGGTGAATCCATCAGTTAACATCATCCTCCAATCTGGAGATCGCCTTTCCATAATTTTCCTGGCGAACCAGTTCGCAGTCAGTGTGAACTAGAATGCCTTAGTAGCATACAGGGTCCATGGACCACTTCAATGGGTAGTCCAGCTCAATTTGGATCATGGCCGGGGTTATTGGGAAACTGATGGACTGAGACCAGTTGATTCTGAGTCCCGATGTGGCGCCAACTCGCATCACCTGGTTTAATACAGATGTTAAATGGTCACCTGGATCTCCGACATACAGAAGCATATCATCTGCGTATGCTGATAATATGAGATGGTAATTCGGGAAACTAATTCCTCTATGCCTCTGGTATTCTCTAATCACACATGCCAAAGGTTCCGCAACTGTGGGGTAAAGTAAAAGAGAAAGCGGGCAGCCCTGTCATGTGCCTCTCGATATCGCTATAGGGGGGGTAGCCAAATTCCAAACTCTGACCCTGGCCCCTGGCATGTTATTTAACAGCGACACTAAATCAAGGAAGATCTCACCCACTCCCACCCTACACAACACTGCCTTCACAAATGCCCATTCTACTGAATCAAAAGCCTTCTCTGCATCAAGAAAAACGGCTGCTGCTTTAACGTCTGGCCTACTATGCTGTATGGCTCTGAATACAGTTCTTAAGTTACATGTTAGTGTGAGCCCCGGTACAAAGCCAGCCTTCTCCGGTCCAAGGAAAAGCAGGACCAAAGGAGTCAGCCTCTTTGCTTAAATGTTGGCAAATATTTTTGTATCTACATCCAACCGCGAGAGTGGTCTATAGGACAAACAATCGCTCGGGGTTTACATGGGGGGCATAACATCTCGCTCGGGGTTTACATGGGGGGCATAACATCTTCTTCCATCATTACGTGAATAACATAGTCAGATGAGGAGTTCCTGAAACGCTTTATAGAAAGTCACTGTGAGCCATCTTGTCCAGGGGCACTACCATCACGCATCGCATTAAGTGCTGTGTGAATTTTGTCAGGATCCAGGGGGCCCATTAAGTGCTCATTGCTAAGCCATGGAAGTTGTCTATGTTCCAGGTGTTCTAGAATTGAAAAAATGATCGGTAACTACTTTGGAGCTGTATAGATCCATATAGTATCTACGGAATCTAGCCAATATCTCTAAAGGATTACGCAATAGATCTCCCTTTTCGTCCCACAGCTCCTCAATCTTGGACGATTCGCTTTTATGCCTTTGCAGTGAAGCCAAAACCGAGTCGAGGCGTTACCCCTCACCATACATTTTTGCAGTTGCGTATTTACCCAAATGCTTTACCTCACAATCCGCCACTTCACTGTATTCCTCTAGGGTTTTTCCAATTTTCTCCAGAATGCCATCTCCCCCCCCCCGTAGCAAGGAACTAGCTAACTGCCCCTCAAGCATAGTTAACGTGTGTCTCATTGATCGCAGCACTCCCGCATGTTTGGAGATAGCAACCCCTCTAATGAATAAATTAAACGCTTCCCAGACTGTGGTGAAGCAATTAACTGATCCAATATTAATGCTGAAAAGTTCTGAGATTGAGGATGTCCCCTCTGCTTTAATGACTGTATCTAACAGCGAATATGGAGGAAATCTCCATGGGGCGTGGCTTGAGCGCCGAGGGAAATGGCGGCGTGAGCCCGGAGCTCCGTGCCTATTCCCCACAATCATCCTGCAGAAGGGGCCGCAGAGCCAGTATGTGCCCCGGCGCCGCACTGAACCTTAACGGGGACTGGCTGGGCGGCATCTGACCGGCTAGCGGCTACACGGAGGTCAGAACGACCGCCGATCGCGGCGGCCACCAGGGCGGAGTGACCGAGAGCGGCGCACAAGATGGCGGCCACGGCGAAGATCTGAGGATCCGGGGGACAGACGGGGATCCGCGCTGCCGGAGCTGGAGCACTGAGCGCGATCGCCGGCTCGGGTGTCCCCGGCGGCGACCCTCCTGCTGTGGAAGCCGATCCTTCACCCTCGGCAGCTGAGCGCTGAGACCGCGACTGCGGGAGGAGAAGGTCCGCCCGAGGAAGCCGAAGCGGGTGGTGCGAGCAGGCGGCCCCCACCGCCGCAAGGACGAGCAGCAGACCAGCGTCCCAGCTCTGGGCCCAAGACACACCAGCAGGTGAGAGGGGGCCACTTTGAGCAGTGCACCACGAGAAACGGAGCACGGAGCGTGATAACTCGGGGCCCCCTCCCCCCCCCCCTCACCTCGCTGCGGACGCTGTGGAGGTGTGCAGGGGCATAGCGGGGGAGCCCAAAACCTAGTGGAGGATCCTCGGCGGCGCCGGGTCCCCTGTGGCGAGGTGCACCAGGAACACTAGCCCAGGGGGGTGAGGACGGGCAGCCACAGGCCCCGGGGGACGGGCTACGAGGCGGACGATACCTCTGGTGCACGGCTTCAGCGCAGAGCGACCCCATAGCGCACAGGAGAGGGCCACGTGGCAGGGGCCCGGAGCAACGCAGACTGCAGGGGAGGTCGTGAGCGGCGAGGCCTACTGCGATGGGGAAGCCAAGAACCAAGGCGGAGGAGGCGGCAACTTCTGGGGCGGCGGAGGGGGGCCCCACCGAGCAGACAGACCTGCAGAGGTTGCAAGATCGAATACTGGAGGCCATAACGGCCACTCGAGACGCGCTCCACAATGACATAGCGCAGGTGGCATCGGGGCTGGGCTTGCTCCGGGCGGACCACGACAAACTAAAAGACAGGGTCAAGGAGGCCGAAACGGTGATCAAAGAGCTAGCGCCGGCCCATAAGGTGACCGAGAGACAGCTAACGGAGGCCCTAGATCGCATACGCACCCTGGAACGGCGGGCGGAAGACGCTGAAAATAGGAGCCGGCGCGGTAATGTGCGGATCGTAGGTGTGCCGGAGACGGAGGGAGCAAAGGACATGGTTGCCTACATGGAGGAATGGCTAAAAACAGTGGTGGCACCGGAAGGACTTTCGCCATTTTTCACTCTGGAGCGGGCTCACAGGGTCCCCTCGGGTCCTCCCAAGCCCGGGCTTCCGCCCAGACCGATAATAGCCAAGTTGCTCCACCACAGGGACAGAGATCTCCTCCTGCGGAAGGCTCGGGAGGATGGCCCCTTTCAGATTGCGAACAGCAGGGTCACACTTTTTCCGGATTTCACTTTTGAGACACAGAAACAGCGGGCCTCCTTCCTCACAATCAAAAAAGAGCTGCGGACTGAAGGGATTGCCTACTCCTTACTTTTCCCTGCCAGGCTGCGAGTGGTGGTGGACGACAAGGCGATCTTCTTTAGCACGTCGGCGGAGGCCTGGGACTGGTGGGAGACATACAAAGCTGGAACCGACGGAGCCAAGGCGCAAGAGGAACGGGAGAAGGAGCGAGAACGCTCACCAGCACGGCTGCGGAAATCAAAGAGGCTGAAGAAGCAAGGAAGGGGGAAGCTGGGGCCGACGGCCTCCCAGACTGAAGCAGAACGGCGGGCCGCATTACAGGAAGTGGAGAAGCTTGGCCGGGCAGAAGGCCCCGACTCCAGAGGGGCCACGGACTCGGACACTCATGTATCGGCCTCGGGCTCAGAGTCGGACCTCTCTGGGATTCATCGGACTGGAGGGCCGCTGGTGACACCGCAAACGGCGGACGAGATCCTGAATGTCTGAAATACTGGCAGGACACGATGGGTAATGTTTGGGAGCTGGGAGGTGAACCCATGCCTACGAGTATAGCGGGGACCGGGGCACACCAGGGAGCTCAAAGCGGGGAGGACATGGGGAATTGGGGAGGGGGCAGGGAGTTGGGAGGCGCAGCACCCCTCTGGCCGAGTCCGCGCTCCGTAGGCCCTTAAGGCACCCACGGCTGCGGCTGTGTAGTTGAGACCTGGGTCAATCAGGTGTGGGAGTTTGGATGGGAACTGGTATCGTGATATTGGGGCCTATTCTGGGGGTGGGGGGGGTTCCACAGTTGGGGATTGTTTGTTCTTCTTGCAGGTGTTGACCCTGGGTACACCGTGGGTAGGACTGTTGAGATGTTTTGTTTTGTTCAGGGGGGGCACCACCACCACCGACGGGCGAGAACTGGAGGGAGGATTTCGACCAGACCACTGGGACAATGGCTAATGTGCAAAAGTTGAATTGTATTACCTGGAATGTGCGGGGCCTACATACTATGCAGCGCAGACACAAGGTACATGCCTATTTAGTACGAAGGGGAGTGCACATCGCGATGCTGCAGGAGACACATCTTACACGGCAGGAGGGGGCGGCGCTACAGAGGAGATGGCGGGGGCAGGTTTACCACACCAGCTATTCAGCCTATGCTAGGGGGGTACTAATATGGATTAGAGCAGGCACACCTTTCCAACTAATGCGCCAGTGGGTAGACCAGGAAGGGCGGTATGTGGTGGTGGAAGGGAAGCTGGAAGGTAGAGAGGTTACCTTGGCTAGTATATATGCCCCAAATGTGGACCAGCTGGCTTTCCTCACATCGCTTTCAGGGCGACTGGCTCACTCCCTGGTGGGCCCGATCCTTCTGGGGGGCGACTTTAACTCCATTGCGGACCCCTCTTTGGATAGGTCTCACCCTCCCTTGCACGATTCCCCGGTCCACAGGCTATCTAGGGGCAGAAGGGAGTGGCAAGAGAGTTGGGAACTTGTGGATGTCTGGCGCGGGCAGCACCCGACTGACCGGGACTACTCATTTTTCTCCGGGCTCCACGACTTACATGTCCGGCTGGACACGATACTCTGCTCCCGAGGGGTGCTGCCGTACGTTACGGGGTCTGAGTACCTGACGAGAACGATTTCGGACCATAATCCGCTCCTGATCCGGCTAGCGTGGGTGGCAGAACCACCCAGGGTCCCTACCTGGAAACTGCGGCCTGAGACCCTAGAGGACCCCCTCTTCGGAGCGGCCCTAGCGGAGGGGGTGGCTCAATACTTCGCGGAGAATGAAGGAACGGCGTCCACTAGGGCGACGGAGTGGGACGCCTTTAAAGTAGTGGTCAGGGGCATCTGCATTAGGGATTATGTGGGCGTGAGGAAGGTGTTGCTGGGCGATTTGGCCAAGGCGGATGCCAGGCTGAGGGAGGTGGAGAAGGAGCGGCCAGGGCGCCCTGAGCTCCAGGAGACGCTCTGCTCGGCTAGGGAGGCAGTAGCCATTGAAGTGGAGAGGCTCCGAGCCTTCGACTATAAGCGCTATGTGCTGCGCTCCCACGTGGAGGGCGATAAGGCGGGCACCCTCCTAGCGTGGCTCTCGAACCCCACTCGACGATGCTCCCCCATACTCCAACTGAGGAATGCGGCGGGCGCGGTGCAACACACTCAGCTGGGCATAGTCGACGGCTTCCAGACGTATTACGAGGGTCTCTACAAGAGCTCCCCAGGCGACAGGACGGGGCTGGCGGAACCCTTCTTATCTGGATTGCCCCTCCCACGGCTAGAGGCAGAACAGGCAAAGGATCTGGGCTCGGACGTCGCGCTGGAAGAGATCAAGGCGGCGGTGCGGCGCATGGCACGGAATAAATCGCCGGGTATCGACGGGCTCCCCATAGAGTTCTATAGTAAGTACCTAGACGATCTGGCACCGCGACTACTGACCGTGTATAAAGAGGCCAAGGAAGCGGGCCGGCTACCTCAGTCAATGCGGGAGGCGTTAGTGGTCCCACTGCTGAAGCCCGGCAGAGAGAGTAGCGACCCCGCGTCCTATCGCCCACTCTCCATGCTCACCGCAGATTATAAGATCCTGAGCTCCATACTAGCGGCGAGGCTCCTACCCCACATGACGAGCCTGGTACATGAAGACCAGAACGGTTTTATACCGACGCGCAACACCACCATAAACATCAGGAGGCTTGTCCGTCTCATGGACGGGCTGGACGGCGGGGCTGGGACGGAGCTGGTCCTCTCGGTCGACATTGAGAAAGCCTTCGACAGCCTGGAGTGGGACTACCTCTATGCTGTGATGGAGCGGTTTGGGCTAGGACCGGGCTATATTCATTGGACGAAAGTCCTGTATGCGGAGGCGTTAGCGAGGGTGAGGGTAGGATCGACGGTGTCCCTCCGCTACCCGGTAGAGCGCGGAACTCGGCAGGGCTGCTCCCTCTCGCCGCTTCTATTTGCGTTGGCCATAGAGCCATTGGCGGCTGAGGCCTGGACGGGACGGCATTTCCATGGAGTGCGAGCTAGAGACGGACAGCATTTTATCTCGCTGTATGCCGACGATTTACTGCTATTCCTCCGCGACGGCATTGAGGACCTGCAGGGAGCGGAAGCGTTGCTAGGAAGCTTCGGAGAACTGTCGGGCCTGAGGGTCAACTGGCCCAAGACGAGTCTTTTCCCGCTGCAGGAGGGCACAGCCCAGCCACAACACCGGTCAGAGGCGGCCTGGGAACCTGCCTGCATCAAGTACCTGGGGGTCCATATTTATCACACGGCGGAGGCCCTGTTTGAGGGCAACCTGGGAAGATGCGTGCGAGGACTGCGGGGCTGCATGGCCTTTTGGGCCACGCTGCCGTTATCGGTGGCGGGCCGAATCTCTTTGCTAAAGATGGTTGCCCTGCCGAGACTGTTATATTACTTCCGGACGCTCCCGATCTGGCTACCCAGCTCCTTCTTTCGGCTGCTTAAATCTCTGGTAACGACGTTTATTTGGGGAGCGGGGCGATGCAGGGTGGCGCTCGCCACGCTTTCTCGCCCGAAAGATGAGGGGGGACTGGCGGTGCCAGACTTTGAGCTTTATTATCTAGCAGCCCAACTGCAGATCTTCACGCAAGAGGTGGCGAGAGTATATCGGGGCCCGGAGGACGACAGCTTGCGGGGAACACCCAGACACGTCCTAGCGTATATTACCCTCCAGCAGCGGCTGGACAATCGGGATTTATCGCTGGAACAGCGCACGTACCGACAATGCTGGAACAGAGTGCAGAGGAGGGCAGGGGTTCGGCGCCCATACGCACCGGAGATCCCTCTGGGCATGCTCACGGCCTTGCCACATGGTGGCGACTGGTCGCAGCTTCAGGGGTGGGAGGAGGCGGGAGTACAGGTGGTCGGGGACCTCTACGAAAATGGCGCGCTGCTCCCGTTCCAGGAGTTAATGGACCGCTTTGGTGTCCCGAGAGGGGGATTCTTGCTTCATGCGGCAGTGACCAGAGCAATGCAGGCCCACTGGGGGGCTGGACTTGAGGAGCCTGAGACGGCGGCAGCGTGCCAGTACACTATGATGGCGGCGGGCACGGTCAAGGCGGTAACGTGCCTATACAACCGAATGGTTAGAGGGGCCGCTCCCCCCCTTCCAGCCCTAAAAGCCAAGTGGGAGGCGGACCTGGGTAGGGACATACCCGACACAACGTGGGCACAGCTTATCCGTAGGGCTCGCAACAGCACGAGAAACGCTCGGTTCCAATTAATCCACTATTACATATTACACAGGGCGTACATGACCCCGGGGAGGATCAGACGGTATTTCGGGGCGGTAACAGCAACTTGTCCCCGGTGCCCGGAGGAAGGGGTGGAATTAGTGCATATGCTATGGGCGTGCCCGGCCCTTCGGGGTTACTGGCAGGAAATAGGGGAGGTGTTGAATGAGGTGACAGATAGGGCCATAGACTATGGACCGGCGGAATGCCTCTTGCATTGGTTCCCCCATACCCCCAAGACCAAACTCACGAGCAAATTCATCGATATGGGGTTGATGGTGGCTAAGAGGGAGATCACTAGGAACTGGAAGGCGAGGGTGGGACCAACTCCACGGAGGTGGCGGCAGGAATTTCTAAAATGGGCGGCGGCTGACAGCACACATAGGTACCAGCTTGCGCGCAGGACCCCTAACCAAACTGCAGCAGACACTGCGACCTCATGGGAAGTGATGGTTCAAGCACTCAGGGATAGCGAGGCTAACGAAGAGGAGGAGGCCCCCGAAGTAGACAGGGTGGGAGAAGCCAGCTGAGCGCCCAGTAGCACCAGTTATGCAGGGGGGCTCTTACCAGTACTCCAGGCATATCCGCTAGAGAAGCCTTAGTTGGGTGGTGGTGGGTGGGAGGGGGCAAGGGGGGGGGGGAGTTATAGGATTAGCGCAGGGGGTGGGAGTTGGGGGTATTAGCGCACAGTTGGGTAGGACTATAAAAGTAGGCATGCACATGATCCGATTGACAGCCACTCCTCTATCTAGAACGTCAGGCATGGAAGAGCAGAGACATCATCGCCACCCAACCCCCGGGTTGTGGGCATAACGGCTGTGTACTGTTCGACGTACCACACTGTATACCTGCTCGATCTTATGACGCTGTTTCTATATGTAAAGGCCTGTACAGGTATGCTTACAATAAAAATTATTTAAAAAAAAAAAAAAAAAAAAAAATGGAGGAAATCTCCATGTGAGTGGAGCTCTCCTTTTAGGCGGGATATCCATGTCCAGCAGTACCGGGGAGTGGTCCAAGAAGGAGCAAGGGAGTGGAGTGCAATTTGTCACACAGGTGAGCAGTGGTCTAGAGATTAACCAGTAATCAATTCTGGTCTGGGTATGGTGAGATGGTGAGTAGTGGGTAAAGCCCCCTGTGTCCTGGGATCTCGTGCGCCATACATCCAGCAGGCCCAACTGTAATGCTATATCTTTTATAGCTCTGGCTGCAGCTGATGGGCCTCTGGAGGAACACTCGGAGCGCTCTAGGGAAGGGTCCAGTACACAGTTGAGATCGCCACCCCAAAGTTGTGGAATGTCGGATTTTTTCAGGATGCGAGCAGATAATGAATGATAAAAAAGCAGGTCGTCGTAATTTGTACCGTAGACATTTACAACATAAACATCAATGCCCTGCCCTTTACACCTGACAATTACATATCTTCTATTGTGGTCCCCATCTGCTTCTTCTAATGGGATGCCTGACTTTGAATTTACCCATATAAGAACACCCCTAGCATGTGTGGTAAAACCCGCTGAGGTGAGATGACCCGGAAGTCACCTAGAGGTAAGCATATTACTGCTATTAGGCAGATGTGTTTCTTGAATCAGTGTGATATCAACCTCATGACGTTTATTTTATCACCTTTCTCACCTTCCTGTGGTCATTAAGACTCCTTACATTCCAAGTCAGGAGCCTAACTTTGTTAAGTGAGTCACGAATTAATACCTTAGATGCCATTTAGTACTCCATGTAACTATGCCCAGCCATCCCTCTAATTGTTGCCATGTCTTCATCTGGACCTTTGTTTACCTGGCGCATGTGTACTGCAGTGTCAAAAAAGAAAGAGTAAGCCCCCCTCTCAAGGCAGCATACAGCCCACCCACGCTATACCAACCCCAACTAGGCACAGATGAAGCATCACCCTCCTCCCACTACCACACATTACCCCGATTAAATTCAACACAACAAACAGCAAAAAAAAATGACTTGTCACAAAGTGGGTAACACACAGGGGCGGATGTTTCCAGACAGAACACTGTTTTACGCGCTCATGTGATACCCAACCGTCCACCCATCATATTTACCATCCATGTACTATGCCCCGTTCGTTAATTAGAGAGTAAGATGAGCAATAATAAACCTATGTGCACTCTGTGCAGCAGATACACAAGTGGAACTATAGCAATACAAAGCGATAACATACTCGCCCAGTACCTGTTCTGATGGGTGCTCTGCAGATCGCTGCTACATTCAATGCCAACCCACACCCCACTGCAAATTGATCATAACACATAGAGTGATCTTACATAGGAGTACATTTTGTAAAATATATCTTCCGTTTAGAGTAAGCATCCCTTTTGTTAAAGAAGAGTTAATCTTACTTATCAATGTTTACCCTGAAAGTACTGTGCTGCTCTTCAGTGTCTGAACATCGCTGTCTAGCAGTTTATGAGCTGTATCCTCTGAGGACCTTCTGCAGAACCATGGGGTTCGTATAGATATTGGCTTGCCACCCATCGCTCTTGAGCCTGGCTGGGTAAAGCATTGTATAATCCAGATTGAGCTCCAGGAGTTTGTGCTTCACGGGAGCGAACTGCCTTCTAGCTTCCTGCACCACGGGGTGAAGTTCGGAAAGAGCAACATCATGGCACCTTCATATTTAAGTTCGCTTAGCTCCTTCACCCTGCGCAGCATCTCGATCCCTGTAATTTAGCAACTGCACTATAACAGGGCGGGGAGTGGCGCCAGGCGGTGGTTTAGTGGCTAATGATTGATGAGCCCGTTCTACTATAAACACAGGGTAAAGTGTCTCGATCAAGCAGAGTCACCAGTAACTGCTCCATAAATAGTTCCATGTTACCAGTAGCTGTGGAGTCAGGCAGGCCTATTATATGTATGTTGTTGCGCCTGGATCTTGCTTCCAAACCCTCGGCGTTGTCTTGCAGTGTAGTTAACAGCTTCCCCATTTGCTTCTGAGAAGCCACTGTCTCCAATTGGGCGTCTTCCACTTCTGATACTCTTGTTTTGGCCATGTCAAGACGTTCCGCATTCTTATCAATTCATTCAGACATGCGGGCCATGCGGTAGGACAATGAATCAACCTTCCCGTCTATCGTGGTGAGGCTATTTTTATGGCCATCAGTATTTGACGGATATCGCCCCCTGTGTCATCCGTCATATCCCCCTGGTCCGAAGTGACCGATTTCGCCCCCTCTTCCCTGTTTCTCAGTGTTTTCCGTTGCTCAAATTGCAGTTTTGATTGTGATTTGTAAACTTTTCCCATGACTGCGTCTACCTCCAATCTTCCAGTGATAATAGCCGCGCTGGGCCTAAAAATTCTTTGCAAGGCTGCCAGAACATTCTATCCCAGTTGTGTGGCTGTGTCCCGAGTTAGTTGTGTCCGCTGCTATCTCTGAACCTAATTAGTGATCAGGCAGCCTTTGTGATGTGTTACAGTGTAGAGCCTTGTGCTATCTGCCCGCACTTATGAAAGTAGGTAATGCCCAATCCCTGTTCACAACTGCGGCTGGAGACGCAAGAGGTGGATCCGCAACACAGTCACCACTCCATGTATTTATGCAGGCAAACAGTGTCCAACAATGCCTGGCAAGCGCCCCGGTGCAAGCTGGGGCCGCTGCAAGGGAAATGGACCCCGCTATGCACCCCATCACTAGAGCTGAGCAGGAAAACCACACCAGTACACACGCCACGCACTGGAGTGCAACTGAGAATTTTCTGACCCCAAGTGGGACCTGGAGCCACTCCGTCATGAATCCCACTCACCAACAATGTTGAGGTTCTCCTAGGGGCCACGTTGTAGAGGGGAGCGGCCACTCACCAGCTTGTTGTTACGGGTGCATTCTGTGAAGCAGCCGCTGTATCTTCAGAGGGGAGCTCGTCCCTCGAGGGGCCCTCCAAACCCCGTATGAGTCGGTGCTCACTGCAGTCAAGCGCGGCCATCACCTACCGCAGCCCCAGAGGGGAGTAGGCCGACAAGCTCTCAACACAGACCACTTGCTGTGCAGCGCCACCAGCCAGCAAGTGCCTCAAAAATTCCGGCCAGCAAGGTATTGCCTCTCCTCCACTGTGATCCGAACTTCTGTAACACAGGAATCGGGCAGATCCCCGCCGCGGGGAGATTTCCTCAGGAGCACGGTCGCGTCTCACCACGCCAAACCAGCCGGCCAGGCTGCGACAGCCTCGAGTCAGGTATTGCACCCAGCAAGCAGCTTTGACCACAACAAACGCCACCTTATGCAGCAGATAGGTTGCTCCGCAATATGCAATATTTTTAAAGGGGGCTAAGCCCACGGATGATGCGAATACCTTAAGGATAATTCAGACGTTCACAGAGCTCGCTTAGGCTGCGGCCATCTTGGTGCCTGGCAAGCTACGCCACCCCCCCCCCCCCCCCCCCAAGGAGAGTTATATTTGTTACAGGTTGTTTGAATACCCAGCTCACTGACAATGACTATCACACTCAAGTACCCTCTTCCCCGGAGAGAGGATTCCTGCAGAAAGTGAGTCATTATTGCAACATCAGGCCCGCTACCCGAGCCAGGGCAGCCTCATTCTCAGCCCTTATTGTATCAGTTAAACTAATGTCTTGGAACATGAACAGCATGCTGGAATGCAATTAAAGATCTGCCGTCCTTCGGTATCCTAAACGATTTCAGCCTGCGGTCCTTATGTTTCAAGAAACCCACTTACTGGAAGATCAATGTCCTTTTCCTTCTCTGCCATGGCTACAACAGAATCTATCATGCAAGGTTCACTCGGGGCCATGAAGGGTAACCATTTACTGCTTAAAGGTTTTCCGTTGGGGTTAAAAACTTGCATGCGGACCCTTAAGGGAAATAAATTGTGACAGTGGGTCAGCTTCAAGGCAGACGATACAACATACGCCCTAGGATAGGAGATGGGGTCTGCCCTATCTCCTTTCCAAAGTTTTCTTGGAACCATTAGCTAATTCACTAAATCCCACGGAGATTCTCTTCCATATGTATGCGGCCGAGACACAACTTTATTTGAAAATCTCATCCCCGGATAACATCATCTCACTCAATACTGCCTCTAACGTCTACTCAAAACTGGTTAACTGAAAACCATCTCCTGCTCAACACCTCCAAAACTGGATTCCTTCTCATCTCTCCTCAGAACCACATCCCCAAGCTAGACCTTTGGATGAATCACCTCACTGCTTTCAACTGCACCCCTCTCATCATAGACTCAGCCAAATCTCTCAGAATCACCCTAGACAAGCACCTGAATATGAAAAACCATATCAGCAATGTGTGTAAGGGAGCTAATCACTTGATGAGGACACTTAGAAATATCAAACCATTCCTTTCACAAAAGGATTTCAAGCATGTGGTCCAAGCATTTGTCTTGCTAAGGTTAGACTATGGCAGTGCTATGCTGTGTGGCCTTCCCAAATACACCCTGGCTCCTCTAAGGGCATCACTGAATACTGCAGCTAGATTGTTCACAGGTACGAAATGAGCACATATCCCCAGTCCTAAAATCTCTTAAATGGTTGCACTACGAAGCTAGAGTTCAGTTAAAGATTGCAGTTCTGGTGCACAAAGCCGTGCATTTCAAAACTCCCAGGTACCTAGCGCAAAATCTTGAATTATCCTGTGGTGGTAGAGCCTCAAGAAGCGCTAACACTTTCCTCTTGAAACCACTCATCGTTAGCAAAAAGAGAACTTGTCACTGAGCCTGCTCCGGCGCTGCCCCAAAGATATGGAACTCTCTTCCACCTGAAGTACTCAGAATCTCCTCAATGACTGCTTTCAAACTGGAAGCCAAAAGATTCCTAATGAACAAATTCTTACCTTAATTGGGCTAGGTTCACCTGCTCGAAGTCACTGGTCCTACAACCATTGTACCATCATTTAATGCGGCTCTTCTTTACTGCGTAGTGTGCCCCCCTTCGTAGACCGATATATACCTGTTTATTGTATTACTCTCCTTGATTCATTTGTCTTGTAATTATGTGATTATTCCTGTTTTGTATTCTTATTTTATGTCAATATTGCATTTATATCCTTCCTTCCATCCTTTTGTAAAGCGCTCTAATATCCTTCGGGATCTTGTTCATACTTATTACCTTTGTGATATGGGGCTGACCAAAATATACTGCATGAAAGACTGAGTCTATATTAATAGGAATGATACATGATTGTGATTTGATGAGCTCCTGGTTAAATTATTTATAAAAAATAAATCATGTTTCCATGACGATTCCGCAGCAATGGGGTCGTAAAAAGATTGTAGCGGGAATTCCGTTCTCCTACAGAACTGTGCATAGAGACCTGAAACCTCGGCGAATTAGGATGGCCCAAAACTCACCTCAGTACCCAAAATCCCCTTACCGAGCTAGCTACATTGTCTCATTGGTCATAACAAACTCCCAATGCTTAGACAGACCAGAACATGAACTTAGATTACCTCAGGTATCATGGAACACATGAACACTCTTTCGTTATATAATCATTACAAACCAGAACGTGGAGTAAAAGAGGACACGTGCATGTTTGAAATATTTATTTACTAATGCAAGGTTCTCAAACGCAGTATCTTGTACAATATTAGCAAACATATTATAAGCAACAAAGTTATCAGCATAGTTACTAGTCCATAAAAGGTGAATGGTGACAGCATGCTAAAATGCTGTAATGAATAGGAATTAACAATATGTAATTCACACCCTCCCTGTTCAGCATAGTATTTATATCTATCAAGGTCTCATTTGGGTTTTAGCAGGGCGGGCCCATACCTCAAAATCTCAGTGGCAGAGGATCACATCATCTTCCACCAGCTCTTTGCATGCGAAGCACCATCAAGTGTGTGTCCTGTGTGTGCAGCACAGCAATATAAACCCCGCCTAGAGACAGATTTTGGCAGCAGCATGTGTGTTATGTCTATGGACGTGCTAAGATCAGACCTCACAACAACATCGTGTTTAGTTATCCATTCAGCCTTCAGCACTCACTGTGCAGACAGTGTACCGAGCAAAACAGATATCAGAGCAATAACATATTATTTCTCAAGTAAATCACGAAGCTCTTCTGGGTTGAAAGCTAAATCAACAATTATGTGTCGTGTGCAAAATGAGGCAGAAAGGTAAAATGGCGTTTAAACATTTAATAAGCTCATGCTAACTTAACACAGTATATAGAAAAGAAGTAGCTATATGACACCCCCTCAATGATCCGAGCACGGACAAAATCAAGGAATTGCAACACTAGAATTGGGGCATAACATGAAAGCAAAGTTCAATAATAATGAGCTAAGCTAATCTTTAAAGTCATACATGACGGCCTATAGTAGCCAAAATAAATGGTTCAAAATCATCAAAGAAAATGTCAATAGGCCTGGGACGTATAAAGTCAATAGGCCTGGGGCGTAAAAAAAAAAACTCAGTATAAGCTAAAGGCACCATCAAAAAAATACAAACTGGTATGTGACTAAATAAAAAGATTCTGAGGCATCTCAGGGCAGGACCGTATATGCAAAATTTGCAGCAACAGCTTCTAAAATGAAATCACCGTCATCATCCGAAAACAGTTCAGCCATCCAATTAAGCAGTGCAAAAGAACATATGTGTTCCTCCAGCATTGGATCCTCTAGCAGCATCAGAGGACAACTCGGTGGGTTTTCCAGAACGCTATGTGTCAAGAACTTATGCGCTGCTGTGAGAAGGTTCCAATGACCCATTAGTCCATGCATCGCTGCCAAGGCCATAATCCTTTCGCCAGAACAAACCAACTCGTGAGCAACTACGGGGCTCATCAGATGATTAAAATCGACGTCAGGAGACACCGTCAAGCAGAGACACAAATCAAGGGCCCATTCGAAATCGCAGCTCAGGCAATGAAAAACAGGCTGGACACATGTGAAATAGGAACATCGAAACGATAATCCAAAAGCCGTGCTTAAAGTCGCAAGCGGCAGGGTGCCATAGTAATCAAGCATCCGGTTGCGAAACAGCAGTAGGAGGGGCTCTGCGGCTTCCAGCGCAGGATGGGCATCCATGTTTAACAAAACTAAATATAATCAAAACGCCTGCAGCTAATGCCAGCAGAACCGGGAAGCCGCCAAACAGACTCGAAAATATAGAATGGAAAAAGCTAGGGATGATTCCAAATATCTTCTCGAATGAAGTCAAGAGACCACTGCTAACCAATTAAAAAAAATTAGCCAGGCCAGAAGTGGAGGAGGCATTAAAGATTTGGTGAACCAGCTCACTGAAATGTAACGGTAAATCAGTGTTCAAAAGGGCCTGCACCTCTGTGCGCGTGTTAGCTATGTGAAGGACGAATGTTTCTCGGGCCGAACTCAGGGCACTTCTTTTTGAGACAAAAGGGCTCTTATTCTAGTCATATTATTGAACTCTGCTTTCAAGGTTGGGATGCGCGGCCAGATGGAAACAGCTGAACTCCCATGTGTAGGGGGTTACAGAACGTTTTTGCAACAGACGACACGCTCTGATATAGTTACCACATAAGCGACCCCTTTAATTAAACCACAACACTCCTCGTTGTTCAACAGCAAATAACTACCATTCGCCAGTAATGTGAATGTGGGAATAATTGCAGGAACTGGGGTCCCTTTTAAAAAACAGTCTAAATTAGGCCGGTCCGGATTACAAGAACCATGTAACTGGATGTGTCTGCATATCTATGAATGGTCAGGGGACTCTGTGCATTCTTCCCCATTAAGGTACACCTCTTTCCCGTCTTTCAGGCATCTATAAGTGAATGGAAGAGACCACGTCTGGTGTAGGAATGAGTTCCCTAAAGGTTCATATCTCCCTATATTTATGTAACGCATACAATTAGTAAACTTGTACAAGGCAAATGGCAATGTGATTAATCCGTGGATAAGCCACGTTGCAGCAGTCGCTTCAGCAACAGAAAACGGTAAAGACTCCAACCTCTCAATGAACAACATGGAAAATGAAGCATCACGCATTGAAAGCATACGTTGTTTGTCAGTTAAATTAAAAGGGGAAAAAGAGAGGAAACGTTCATGTAACTCCAAGGCACACGACCAGCCTTAAGCGTCTGCAGGGTCCAAGCAAATTGCATAATAGAACGCAATTGATTTTGACCATGGTACAAAACAGACACTTCATCATGTACGATGTCAACAACAGATGATACAATATTATTCAATGTATAAATGCGGGAAGAAAGCATGTTAATACTGTTATCCACAACTGCAAGCAATTTTTCCAAATTAGCTTGATCTATCGCTCTTAGGCGCTTAGCACCATCAACCTGTGAAGTTTTGCAGATTTCATTGTAAATTGCATAAATCCACCTTTTTGATCTACCATTAGCCGGGCCCTTTATGAAGTCATTTAAATCCACATCATCAGTTAGTTTGGAAAGATGTAATTTAACAGCATCTAATGTAGAATGTTGTAGCCAATTCTGACATAATTTGCCCACTGAGTAAGTGGTGACAGTATGGTCAGCATCAAAACGTGGATCAGGCCTGACTTGTGTAAAACCTCCAGCCAAACCTAAAAAGCGACGTTGGCAAGAATCAGAGCTTCTGTGCCACATCAGCCAACCCTTTGGATCCAAACTGGATCCAACCCGAATATTCTTCCTAATCGGGAAAAGAAGGGGTATTTCATTTTTTTGAAGTAGCCAATCCAAAGCATGTTGTCTGGAAAATGGTAGAATTTAAAAACAACATATGATTTGGGATGAGACATGCACGGTGCAAAGCCTCAGTGCCTTGTACCTGCCAATTTTTAGAACCCCAAACCGATTTAAGGTCAACGGTTTCCTTCCATAGCTCATAGCCATCTACAGCTAATCTGTCTAGAAAGGACTTCGAATGCAACAATTTAGTATCGGTAAGTCTAACTTTGGACATGGGCTTTTGTGTCATCTTAAAGTAAAAGGACTCAGGACTTGATTGATTAAAGTCGGTAAAATAAGTGTACTTTTTCAAAAATGTACTGGAGCTGCCTTGTAACGGTGCCGGGCAATGTTCCCACTGTGTGTAATTTACAGTACCCCTTCTGCTACTTGTTTTATACAAGAAATGATTGCCAAAATGTTGAAAGCAAAACAAATCACCATAATTAGCAGATTCTAAATACAAATCTTCAGCATCAAAGGCAGCATAATATTTCAAATCAGAAAATAATGACTCTACGGCCTGAACATCCCAATCATCAGAACGTATGTTTTGTTTCACCATATCCCCCATGTTCACTCTGAGTACATTAGGGACATTAACCACTTCAGTGGGACCATGGATTTGAAATTTAACTGCATCCCACACAATCCCATCAAGAACCGGCCAAGCAGTGATGTTCACAAAATTCAAGTCTCTCTTCAGTCTGTGTGCAGAATGGGACGAGGAAAGGGGGGCCAAAGTTCCATTAAGATGCTGAATGCATGTTCTCTCCTCGACATAGTGTCCATCGACCAGACGGAAAAATTAAAACACAAATCCAATTGACATAAAAAGATAAACTGAAAAAAGCACCAGCCAAATATATGTCCATGGAGGGACCAAAAAATGTTTTTTAAAGAACGTGGCATATGTTGCAAGACGTGAGGGCTTCTTCGAATTTACTGAAACAGAGTCAAATGAGAATCAGGATTCTGTGGTCAAACGTGTCTGTATATCAGGCATCGACAAATCAACAGGATAGGCATAGTCTATGTCATCAATGTTATTAACGTGAAAAGTATTTAATAAAGGATTGGAAATGGCAGGCATCTCGAGGGCCACTACCGGCTCAGAATTTGAAATAGTGGCCAACACAGAATTTCTCACCACCAAAGGACAGGAGACTGCCGGTGTCATACTATGAAGAATCGGCCACCCTGTGTAATTTGACATTGTCAATTGAGATAAACCTGTTTTCCTTACGACCTGGAATTGGAGGTAAAATGACTGTTCTTGTGCCTTTCACTCCAAGAACGGGAACCGGTACTCGATAGGAAGGACCAAACTCTTTCTTGTTATCGATCTTCTCTCGAACCAGTTCTCCAACTTTGGGTAGCCAGCCAACTACCGGGATCTGCAACGCATCATCCGATGTGGAGGGCAAATGTTCCTTTGCTAGACTGTCTCTGGTCTTTTGTAGATCCTGTAAAACATTGCAATGTTCATCCACGTCAAAGGCCGTGGTTTGAGCCACGCAGTCTAGACCTTCGAGGTCAGGGATATACATCTTGATACCAAAGAGCATTTCGTACGGGGTCCGCCCACCCAGAGACCTTCTAGGGAGATTATTAAGAGCATGCTGCACGCCATTAAGGTGGGACAACCAGTTTCTGCCAGTGCCTATAACTCGAGCTGTCAAAGATTGCAAGTCACGGTTCATTCGCTCCACTACACTATTACCCTCAGGTCTGTATGGAGACGAAAACTTGACTTGGACCCCCAACGAAATCATAGCATCCTTATACGCCTTAGAGGCGAAAGCCGGACCCTGATCCGAATGGAAGGTACCACAGGCAAAAATCGCTACAAAGACACTCAAATCTCTAATGACAGTCCGTGAATCAGCGCTGCGATGTGGCCATACCCACACAAAGCGTGTGCATGAATCAACTGCTACTAAGATGTATTTATACGCAGTATCAGAAGAAAAAGGACCACAGTGATCTAAATAAACGCATCCCAGTGGTTTATTAGATATGTACAACTGTGTCTGAGGCAGACTCGCAGCAGTCGAAGGCTTGATCTGCTGGCAAATGTCACATTGAAGGACATAATCACGCGTCTGTACAGTCCCCGCCACCAGAACCTCTGTTGTAGCTGAGTTACAGTGGCTGAGACACCCGCATGCGTAGACGCCACACCTTCATGAGCTAGCTGTAATCAAAGTAGCCCTGCGATCCGAGTTGGGAATGAAACGTTCACCAACTTCAGGAATTTTCACATAAGGAACCTTATCGGGACTTAAATGGTATGTGTACTTCGAAGGGAACCCCGCAGGATGTTTACCTCCCTTCTCAGTGGCAGCAACCGCCGCCAAGATGTCATCATCTATTTTACTTTTGGACCGTGTAACTGCTGCAACTAAGTATTTCGACACTGCAGATTTCGCGCTTCATCAGCAAGCGAGTTACCGACAGCGTGGACCCCTACACGCTGATGGCCGAGAGTATGAATCACAAACACAAGTGGCAACCGCTCTTTAAGAGCAGCCACTCGGACCCAGATCATTTTATGTTTTATTGTGCTACCCTTGGAATCACGAAAGTCATTCTGAATCCAATAGATCAAGTTCTCATTGTAAGACTGGACACAGTAGTAAGAATCACTCACTATTAGAGTTGTCACACAAGGATCCGCGTACTCCAATGCAAGCATCAGAGCACGAAGCTCTGCTAATTGTGCAGTGCAGTCCCCTAGTGTCTGCGTGTGCATGACACTGGACTTGAACTCGTCGTTCACAATGGCACCGACCACAATGGCGCATGCGGAAACGTAGGCATGTTTAGAGCCATGCGCAACCTGCGCTGAACCATCAGTGTAAAGGATGCAATGGAAATCCTCCAGGGGCCGCATTGCTAAAGGAGCCGGATGAACAAATTCATACCGCAAGTACTCCTGCGACCGTAATGAGGCGTCAAAAATAAACGTGAAATCCTGGGATGTCAAGGATGCAGCCCATTGAATCCACCGAGGGTGCAAAGCTTTAGAATTAGGTACACTGGCTTTTGTGACTGCCTCCAAGGCAGGACACGGGGTAACAACCAACATGTGCTTTCCCTGTGACAGGGCACGTTCCTTAAGAATAGCCATCTGCACAGCCGTCAAAACTTTCTCCACAGTGGAAAAGCGCAATTCAGCCGAAGTGTACAAGTGTGACTTGTAAGCAATAGGTACTGTGTCTCCTTCATTAAAAGTCAGGTACGTGAAACCCACCGTCCCAGGGATAATTCTTATCACCAGGTTAGTCTTGTTATCACGAGACAGTAAGAATTTAGAAGCGAGCAGATCAGCTTGCAAAGACTGCAGAATAGCCGAATGCTCAGGCAGCCAGCATGATTTGGAAAAAGATGGTTGTATTAAAGCATACAACGGTTTGATACGCTGGGCATATTCCGGAATGTATGTCCTTCTGAAATTCAAGAAGCCCAGTAATGATTGTAATTTTTTTTTGTTGTTGGAGCGCGCAATTGTGCGCATTTCTCCAGGAAGTGAGGAGCCAATCCCTTTCCCTCATTGTTGAGCTCGTAGCCCAGAAACAACACTGTGTACTCTGCAATGTGCGATTTTGCAAAGTTGAATTTGTAACCTAAGGCGGCAGAGGCACAAATAATCCTGTTGACTCGACACAGATGCTCCCAAAGTTCATCGTCTGTGAGATATGTCATCCACATACGAACAAGCATCTGGGTCGATTCCCTCCAAGAGGGAGACAATGCGGGCAGTGAAAATCCCAGGGCTATTCTTATAGCCCAGGGGCAAACGCCAATATTGTTTTTGGACACCGCCACAAGTAAAGGATGTCCATTGGGAACTTATAGCATCCAATCGATGGGCATAAAAACCGTTGGAAATGTCAAGCGTGGTTTTAAACCCCTTACGCACAAGACTATTCACTAGAGCAGAGCCGTGGGTATTCTGTACTGCACAGTTACCGCAATGCGAGTTTAAATGCCGGTAATCCAATACCAAACGATATGAACTGTCTGGCTTGTTCACAGTAAAAAGAGGGTTATTCATTGGTGACACACAGGTTTCTATCACACCTTGATATTCCAATTGTTCAAGGATAGCTGCGACGGAAGCCTTCGCTTCTCTCCGTATGGGATATTGAGGTTGAGGCTGCGGCTGAGACCGTAAAGGAATCTCATGGCATGGGGACAATCTATCCCAACCACATTGATTGCGATACACAGCCGGTGCTAGAGCCAGAGCCCACTCTGCTGCAAAGTGCAGCGCATCCTCTTTCAAGACTGTGTTCGCGAAACTGGGGAGGATCACCTCCTCCCCTCGCGGAGCTGCGAGCACAAAAGGTGGGGGCCAGTCAGCCTCCGAAAGCAAAATGTCATATGTAGACTAAAGATTTTCCCAAAATACCCCTTTAATGGTTCGCTGTATGTCACCCTCGATTAACAGGACAATTTCAAAAAGTCTATCAGGGGGAGCAACTCTGGTATCAGCTGTTTCAATGACAACATAAGTATCAATCGCTTTCACCTTCAGTAGTGGACGGAGGGCCTCTCTCACTATGGTAATCTCCGCCGCGCTGTCCAGCAAATCAGAGCCCACGTCAGATTCCGAAGCCGCGTTCTCACTATCTGGGGCATATCGATGCGCTGTTAAGGCTGCGACTTTCTTCTTGGCAAATTGCGGTCTCTTAGGCGTTGAGCCCTCCTGCTTTTCTGCACCGTTCCTCGTGCGGGGCTGGTCACGTCCTTGCTGGCCACCCCGACCCCTGCCGCCCCCTCCACCACCGGTTGTCGGGGCCGATGAGTCGTGAAAGGAACGAGGAGAGCGTTGGTCAGAAGCCTGAAAACGATCAGGTGTTTTAATCATCGCGCGATCGCGCAAGTAATAAGTACGTTCCGACTGCGCAGGCAACGGAGACGCAGGACGAGAACTCTGGGTCTGTTGTTGTTGCTGTTGCTTACCCTGTTTCTGTTTTTTAGGCCAATTTTGTTTTTTGGACTTGGGCTGAACTTCAGTTTCCGAAGCTTGTCCCTGGGGCTGCTTTTTCTCTTTAACAGAAAAAGGTTTAAGTCCCTTGGCATTGCGACCCACAGTTTTATAAGTCGCCACAATGATCTTCGCTAACTGTCAGGGTTTCTCGGCATCGGGAAGCGCCACTAACGCGTTAGCCACCTGAAAGTTCACTGCATCTCCCTTGACATTCGCAAGGATCAGATCGCAAACCACATCAAAGGTGCCACACAGGCGCATGCCCAGTTCAACTGCAGACTCCGGTCCGTGATCATCCTGAACACGTATGAGGACCGAAGACAGCACGGACATAGACGGGGTGCCGTAGCACCTCGCATAGACCGCGGCAAAAGTCTTACCCCAGGACTCACAGTCAACGAGCTCAGGGGCCAAATCTTTCGGCAAACTTAGCTTAAGAATCCGGTGTTTTTCACCCGGAGTCGTATTAGGAAATACAGCTTCCAGCTGGTCAAACTTCTGGGCAAGCCAGAAAGGAAAATCATCCTTATCCTGGGGCTTCTTGCCCATGACTGCATTCACCATGACAGGACTGATTTTTAAACCGCCATGTCCGGCTGGAAGCGCCGCACCCCCCGGGGCTCCACCCAGAAGATTACGGCCCATGTAATGCACTAAGGCTCTAATCACGGCAATCGCGACTACATGTAGTCGTCGGAGTTCAGCCACGTTACAATTGCCGTGTAGAGGATGAGGAGTAAATCCAGCCAAAACAGGCCAACTAGCGCCTGGAATGGACAAAGGACCAAACCTCGGAGAGGTTAAAGAATGGGGTAGGGCGCCACCAAACCAAACTCCATGCTGCCAAACATCAATCGGAACTTCCTGTGCCCTGTACGGAGTATACTCATTACGTACAGCTGTGGGAGTGTATGTGTGGAATACACCAGAATTAGCATCCACTGCCGGAAATGTCACCCACGAAAAAAACAGTTCGTAAGGATAAGCATGTTCCGCACTCACCACCATAATCACCGCCAAGCCTTCCAAAGGCACATTGTACATCCGCAGATTATCTCGCACCGCAATGCGACTATGCAGCGGAATGTCCACGGCAGCCATGACGGCACAAGAAATATGAAAAACAAAGGAAACTTTGTATCACAACTGGGTAGTAATTCAAGGAAACCGTTTTAGAAAGAATCAAGCTTGAAAAGACCTATTACAAAAATAGGTAGGTTTTTCCGACACCACCGTTTTCCGGAAACGACAGTGAAGGAGTTAAGGTTTGAATGATATACTACTCGAGTGTCATGCTATAAGGCCAACAACGTATGGGCGCCATGTAGCAGGAATTCCGTTCTCCTACAGAACTGTGCATAGAGACCTGGAACCTCGGCGAATTAGGATGGCCCAAAACTCACCTCAGTACCCAAAATCCCCTTACCGAGCTAGCTACAGTGTCTCATTGGTCATAACAAACTCCCAATGCTTAGACAGACCAGAACATGAACTTAGATTACCTCAGGTATCGTGGAACACATGAACACTCTTTCGTTATATAATCATTACAAACCAGAACGTGGAGTAAAAGAGGACACGTGCATGTTTGAAATATTTATTTACTAATGCAAGGTTCTCAAACGCAGTATCTTGTACAATACTAGCAAACATATTATAAGCAACAAAGTTATCAGCATAGTTACTAGTCCATAAAAGGCGAATGGTGACAGCATGCTAAGATGCTGTAATGAATAGGAATTAACAATACCTAATTCACACCCTTCCTGTTTAGCATAGTATTTTATATCTATGAAGGTCTCATTTGGGTTTTAGCAGGGCGGGCCCATACCTCAAAATCCCAGTGGCAGAGGATCACATCATCTTCCACCAGCTCTCTGCATGCGAAGCACCATCAAGTGTGTGTCCTGTGTGTGCAGCACAACAATATAAAACCCGCCTAGAGCCAGATTTTGGCAGCAGCATGTGTGTTATGTCTATGGACGTGCTAAGATCAGACCTCACAACAACATTGTGTTTAGTTATCCTTTCAGCCTTCAGCACTCACTGTGCAGACAGTGTACCGAGCAAAACAGATATCAGAGCAATAACATATTATTTCTCAAGTAAATCACGAAGCTCTTCTGGGTTGAAAGCTAAATCAACAATTATGTGTTGTGTGCAAAATGAGGCAGAAAGGTAAAATGGCGTTTAAACATTTAATAAGCTCATGCTATTTTAACACAGTTATAGAAAAGAAGTAGCTATATGACAAGATGAGCACTCTAATTTAGTAAATTTATGTGTATATTTATACTGGTGTGATAGTGGAATAGCCCACACTGGTTTGTTGTTTCTATTGGTTATTACATGACATCATAGTCGGTTGTTATAAATGACTGATTTAATGATGATGGGATGATGTTACATACCCCACTGAGCCGAACTGACCTTGCTTGGCCTTGACAGGATCATGGGAATGTTTTATGTGGCCCAATCCTTCGATAGCTTCCGGAGATATTACTCAGCTGGAGATCGGCACTCCGCCTCACGGGAGGGGATCGTAGGCTGTTGGAGATGACCCTCAATATGGCAGGGCAAATGGTTGCACCACAAGAAAAGGCTAGAGGGTTTTGCGAAGTAGGACAGGATAGGAATTGCCCATTTGGAGATGTCTGGGTAGGTAATCAAACACAGATGTTTCGAGAGATACAGGTGCATTGTTAACAGCTTCATAAATACCTGCACTCGTGACACACACTCTTGGCTAATATTCACCCAGACACGGACATTCCGGATTTTAGCCGTCTCAAGGCCACACTGTTGTTTGGGAAGCTTCAAAAGATTTCCATCTCACAGATAGACAAATCCCTAGTCATTAATGTCTTGGTTGGGGGAGCTTGAAGATGCTGAGTAAAGTGAGGCCAGAATGGCCCCCAAGAGTTAGATATTTTCACACGTCTTAGACTGATCCAACTTAACTACTTGCACCTTTCCTACACGACCCGCCGCAGCTTCACTGAGCTGCTAAGATTTCCAAGGCTAACTACTTCTGATGCTCCTCGCCAAATGCAGATTTCTTCCATGTGGTTTGGTCCTGACCTATGTTGGTCTTCTACGGACAGAAATTAGAGAGAAAACTCTCCTCGGTCTTGGATCAGCCACTGGAACTTAACCCCAAGGTCGCCCTTCTTGAGGTTACTGGAGGATGCTGGAAGCCAGAAAATGTAGCATATCTATTTTGGGTTTGCATTGTTTGTTGCCAAACAACCCCAGGCTTTTCTGAAGACTAGAGATCCGGGAATTAAGGGTGGTGTTGCTTACGAGGAGCCCAGTTTGTTTTCTTCTCCAAAATGTCTATCAAACATAAAAACTAGGGCAAAAAGAAATTTCTGCTCTGTTTGAAATGGGGATCACTACAATAGCTTACCAAATACAATTTTTTTTAACTGGAGACCAAAGGAAATCCAGTGTAATATGGCTTGCATCGATTTTGCACATTTTCCTATCCTGTATGGCCTACACACCAAAGTATGGGTGAAAAACTAATATTATTTCAGGTGTGTAACAGAAAACTTCACAGCATCCAACCTATGATAAATGTCCTATCCCTCCAGTGTTTCCTAATATTTCCAGATTACAACTCTGTCACACATGACAGGAACGAAGCCAAAATGCGACCATATAAGACAACATTGACACACTGTTGATTTCACAATGTCGAAGTGGTGGCACATGCTCATCCTATATAGTAGACCCATTCGAACAGGTAGCGTACCACTTTTCTCAGGAGAAGTGCAGGCACCCAGGATAGTAGGGTTTCTGTTGCTGACTGCAAGTTTCGGAGCTTTCTGTCACATAAATATTAGATTGTTTTCTTCACCTAATCTTTGATGTTTGCAGTGGTTTCTGCATTTGAAATGCGGTGTAGTCCATTCAAGCCACACCAGCCTGGCGCCCAATGCATCTCCATGTTTCAGAGGTATATGGGGGTGTAGGGTTACCCTGAATTCTGTTTATTTTTTATTTTTGAGGGCCTGGCTTGAAATCTGCAACTGAAACTTTTCAGACACTCACCCCCAATCTCAGATCTGGGTTGAATCCATCATTGTTAGCTCACTTCGCCACCCCAGTTCAGATGCAGCCATATACAAATCAGTTTTGACCCTGTTCCTCATGGAAACAGCCCAGCCCGAACTGCCAAGCCAGGTCTTTCCTGGACCGGAAACAAGTGGCTAGTGTGCAGTGGGAGACAGTGTTGAAGGCTTCCGATAGGTCCAGGAGGATAAGGGCTGCCGTTTGGCCCTGGTTGAGGAGAGCGCAGATGTCCTCAGTGGCGATGATGAGGATGGTCTCGATGCTGTGGTTGCGCAACAATCCAGATTGGGATATGTCTAGGACTTTGTTGGCTTCGATGAAGTTTGCTAGTTGGGTGTTGACAGCCTTTTCGATGATCACGGCTGTGAATGAAAGCAGCGGGATGAGGCTGAAGTTCTCGATATCCGTCGGGTCTGTGGAGGGTTTGATCAGGAGGGGGTTGACTTTGGCGTGCTTCCAGTCATAAGGAAATATGGCGGTCTCGAGGGAGCAGTTGATAGTTTGACCTAGCTCGGGTGTGATGACTGTGGCGGTTCTGTGGAAGATGTGGGGCGGACAGGGGTCAGAACGTGCTCCAGAGTGGATGCTCTTCATGGTCTTTAAGGTGTCTTCTGTTGTGAGTGAGGCCCACGTGAGTAGGGTCTGTTGGGTGGCATCGCTGGGGGTGGGAGTTAAGGCAGTGCAGAGGTCTTGGATGCCGTAGTTGTCTTAAAGCGTCTTGATCTTGAGGTGAAAGAAGGAGCGTAGTCTGTTGCAAAGGTGTTGGGAGGGTGGGACATCTATTATTTTGCTGTCCGGTTTGGCAAATTCCTGGGTCCCTTGCTCACTTTGCCACTGGATTCGAGCTACTCTGCCCGTTGAGGGGTGGTACCCCAAAACTGGGCCCAGGATGTTTGTTTCCAGGCCAGGGAAGACCTGGCTCAGCAGTTTGGGCTGGATTGTTCCCATGTGGAACAGGGTCAAGACTGATTTGCATATGGCTTGGTCCAGACTGGGGTGGCAAAGTGAGCTAAAGAACAAAGATGGATTTAACCCAGATCTGTGACTGGGGTTGAGTGTCTGAAAAGTTTCAGCGCTCCATCCATTGTCTCCTTTGTTTGCTTAAAATCTACAAGTCTGCATGGGATCCTGGTTACGTAACTGTGGTGGGGTCCATACAAGCCACACCATCCTTGAATTACTTGGGTTTGCTTTCAGAAATGCTCTCGATTTGTTAGGTTTTCTTTAAGGCTTTCCAACCTTGGCTCAAACACCTTAGCCATGACCCATGGAAACTTAGAGGAGTTTGTGTTTGTTTTTTATTTTTTACAGAAGGTTTGATATGTGCAGGTATGCTGTGTAGGAAAAGTTAAATCACCGAAGTGTTTGGTTTCCAGAAATGTTTAGGGTTTCTACAATCACCTGGGTGTTGGTTGACCCCAGGACCAAACTTTTCAGCAAGCCCATCTCAAAAGGCCCTTTCAGAGCTTTACCATGCTTGACACTTTGTGACACCATTGATCGACCTACCAATGCATCTGGGGTGCCATTTTCTCCCCAAAAATGTGTGGAAACTCTGGGTGCAAGGCTGTTTGCCGATTCCCACGTATTATTAAACTTTCTATCAAGAAAATGTGAGAAAATGTATTACTTTAGCCAATTTTTTGTTTTAACAATTAGTTTCATTTTGGTAGCCTTAAACTGTCTGCACAAGAGCCCGTTGCCGATTTCGAAATGTTACATGAGTTCCTTTATAACATGCCCCCACTGATGCAGGATCCAGTGGCACTTAGATTATGGGGTCATTTGCAATATTTTTTGTGTTTTTGTTCTAAACGTTTATGGTTGGTTACCTCCATAGTCTTTGGTCTGTACGCCTTGTGTGGCCTGCGTCTAGTCTGTTGGTGTCAGACCCACATAACAATTGTGATGTCTGTGGAGTTCCGATGATGTTACTTCTTGTAGCATATATATCTGCAGATGTGCCGCACAGCTATCCACAAAAGGGGGGCCAAATTGGCGAGGGCATCCTTGAAGGGGAGGTCTCGACCCCCTTTCGATCACAGGAGTTACTCCCTCTGTCTGACTTTGAGCCACTCTCAAATCGCCAGCATCCTTCTCTTTAGAGACTCCCTTCCAACTGCGAAGCTTCTTTCCCCATCTTCTCTGTGGTAAGTTCGATTTCCTGGCAGATGGAATACTTCAAACATGCCATGCTGGCTTTCACTGCAAAGCTCCACATTGGTGCACTTGATCTACCTGTCACAGCAGTTAATGCCTCTGTTTTGGAAACTGACTGTGGCATTGTGCCAGTCGCTCATGATGCTAGCCAGGAAGGCGAAGCAGGACAACAAGAGTCTGGCGAGGAACGTCTCCCGAGGGCGAGGCCTCACTGAGCCAAAGAAATGCCCGTGAAAGAGCAGGGCAACAAGAAGGAGGGGCTGGCAATTGGCTTGCAGGGTTTGAACCCACTAATTAGCCCGGGGTCTTGGCAGGGGCAAGAGTGGTTAAGAAAGGGCAAGGTCAAGGAAGCCATATTCTTGACCGCCCAAAGACAAGAAAGACAAGGTAGCACACTAGCCTAAGTTGAAGAGCCGCTAAACAGTGTCTTTGGGATGCCTTCCTGCAGGGGCACTGAGGAAGCAGGCAAGGGGTCGGCAGCAGCCGGTCACGGCACTTGCAGCTTGGGTCGGGCCAGACGGCCACCCACACAAATTGGCGGTAGCAAGGTTAGCCTGGAGGATGCAAGGCTAGGCACCAAAGGAGGGAGGTCGTCACACAAGGGGCTCTGCTGAAGTGCTAAGGAGTGTAAAGAGCAGTGCATCAGTGTGATACTTTTGTAGATGTGATTCAGTGCAGAAATCCTGGAATGTACGGATGACCATAAAATGTGATGTTTATGTTTCATGCTTTCAAAATAAACTGCGGCCGTTATGCACTAGCTAAGTCTCTGGATCTTATTACTCATTATGGGGAGGGGATGGCTAAGGTGCACAAAGAAGGCTGTGGGCGGAGGGGGCAGTCGCACGTTTGGGAGAGGTTCAGTCTCTGTTCCAGCCATTGATGTTGGTTATGCCCTTACCCTCAAAACTTGCTCCTTCTCCCTTTGTGAACTGCAGTATCCCCTATCATTTGACGCTTTGGTATCTGTATCTGTTGTGCTGGTTTTGAGGCCTCCCAAAAGGCTTCCATTACACAGATAATTTTTGGACACCGTGGCAATTAAATATAACATGTATCTCAAAGCAATTTTCCGGACATGCTGATCACCACAAAGGCACTCTTTTCACTGTATAAAGTATTGTTTTGTAACAGACTCTTTTGTAGTGCAAATGCCCGCTCACTTTTAGCATACTAAAGAGGACAAAAGTGATGTGAAAGGTGCTTGTTATCAAGTATCAACTCTGATATGGCAATGGACAAATTTTGGGAATTTCTATCAAGGAAGCTTGCTTACATTTTGTTAGGGAAACAGTTACCTAATATAACCTTGGTCTGTAATAACCCTCTGATGAATCACGTTGCCGAATCATGAGACAAACACCAAACTAAACCAGCCTCATGGAAGTATAGGTCAGCTCTTACAACCTGTACTGTTTGGCTGTACATTCTTCCTTTGAAAGTTTAACAATACAGACTTCCTGAGACAAACCTAAGACATGTAGCGTCCCCACAGCACCACCTGTATTGACTCAAAGAATTAGACTCTCTTGGAAGAACATTTTTGCTTTTGGCAGTGAGGCACTAAAGTGGTCTAATGCAGCTTCCAGCTGGTCAAACTTCTTGGCAAGCCAGAAAGGAAAACCATCCTTATCCTGGGGCTTCTTGCCCATGACCACATTCACCATGACAGGACTGATTTTTAAACCGCCATGTCCGGCTGGAAGCGCCGCACCCCCCGGGGCTCCACCCGGAAGATTACGGCCCATGTAATGTACTAAGGCTCTAATCACGACAATTGCGACTACATGTAGTCGTCGGAGTTCAGCCACGTTACAATTGCCGTGTAGAGGATGAGGAGTAAATCCAGCCAAAACAGGCCAACTAGCGCCTGGAATCGACAAAGGACCTAACCTCGGAGCGGTTAAAGAATGGGGTAGGGCGCCACCAAACCAAACTCCATGCTGCCAAACATCAATAGGAACTTCCTGCGCCCTGTACGGAGTATACTCATTAGGTACAGCTGTGGGAGTGTATGTGTCGAATACACCAGAATTAGCGTCCACTGCCGGAAATGTCACACACGAATAAAACAGTTCGTAAGGATAAGCATGTTCCGCACTCACCACCATAATCACAGCCAAGCCTTCCAAAGGCACATTGTACATCCGCAGATGATCTCGCACCGCAATGCGACTATGCAGTGGAATAACCACGGCAGCCATGACGGCACAAGAAATATGAAAAACAAAGGAAACTTTGTAGCACAACTGGGTAGTAATTCAAGGAAACCGTTTTAGAAAGAATCAAGCTTGAAAAGACCTATTACAAAAATAGGTAGGTTTTTCCGACACCACTGTTTTCCGGAAATGACAGTGAAGGGGTTAAGGTTTGAATGATATACTACTCGAGTGTCATGATATAAGGCCAACAACGTATGGGCGCCATGTAGCGGGAATTCCGTTCTCCTACAGAACTGTGCATAGAGACCTGGAACCTCAGCGAATTAGGATGGCCCAAAACTCACCTCAGTACCCAAAATCCCCTTACCGAGCTAGCTACAGTGTCTCATTGGTCATAACAAACTCCCACTGCTTAGACAGACCAGAACATGAACTTAGATTACCTCAGGTATCGTGGAACACATGAACACTCTTTCGTTATATAATCATTACAAACCAGAACGTGGAGTAAAAGAGGACACGTGCATGTTTGAAATATTTATTTACTAATGCAAGGTTCTCAAACGCAGTATCTTTTACAATACTAGCAAACATATTATAAGCAACAAAGTTATCAGCATAGTTACTAGTCCATAAAAGGCGAATGGTGACAGCATGCTAAGATGCTGTAATGACTAGGAATTAACAATACCTAATTCACACCCTCCCTGTTTAGCATAGTATTTTATATCTATGAAGGTCTCATTTGGGTTTTAGCAGGGCGGGCCCATACCTCAAAATCTCAGTGCAGAGGATCACATCATCTTCCACCAGCTCTCTGCATGCGAAGCACCATCAAGTGTGTGTCCTGTGTGTGCAACACAACAATATAAAACCCGCCTAGAGCCAGATTTTGGCAGCAGCATGTGTGTTATGTCTATGGACGTGCTAAGATCAGACCTCACAACAACATCGTGTTTAGTTATCCTTTCAGCCTTCAGCACTCAACTGTGCAGACAGTGTACCGAGCAAAACAGATATCAGAGCAATAACATATTATTTCTCAAGTAAATCACGAAGCTCTTCTGGGTTGAAAGCTAAATCAACAATTATGTGTCATGTGCAAAATGAGGCAGAAAGGTAAAATGGCGTTTAAACATTTAATAAGCTCATGCTAACTTAACACAGTATATAGAAAAGAAGTAGCTATATGACAAGATGAGCACTCTAATTTAGTACATTTATGTGTATATTTATACTGGTGTGATCGTGGAATAGCCCACACTGGTTTGTAGTTTCTATTGGTTATTACATGACATCATAGTCGGTTGTTCTAAATGACTGATTTAATGACGGTGGGATGATGTTACATACCCCACTGAGCCGAACTGACCTTACTTGGCCTTGACAGGATCATGGGAATGTTTTATGTGGCCCAATCCTTCGATAGCTTCCGGAGATATTACTCAGCTGGAGATAGGCAGTCCGCCTCACGGGAGGGGATCGTAGGCTGTTGGAGATGACCCCCAATATGGCAGGGCAAATGGTTGCGCCACAAGAAAAGGCTAGAGGGTTTTGCGAAGTAGGACAGGATAGGAATTGCCCATTTGGAGATGTCTGGGTAGGTAATCAAACACAGATGTTTCGAGATGTTAACAGCTTCATAAATACCTGCACTTGTGACACACACTCTTGGCTAATATTCACCCAGACACAGACATTCCGGATTTTAGCCGTCTCAAGGCCACACTGTTGTTTGGGAAGCTTCAAAAGATTTCCATCTCACAGATAGACAAATCCCTAGTCATTAATGTCCTGGATTATTTCCCCAGGTTGAGACAGAAATAGGAGTCTTGGTTGGGGGAGCTTGAAGATGCTGAGTAAAGTGAGGCCAGAATGGCCCCCAAGAGTTAGATATTTCCACACTTCTTAGACTGATCCAACTCAACTACTTGCACCTTTCCTACACGACCCGCCGCAGCTTCACTGAGCTGCTAAGATTTCCAAGGCTAACTACTTCTGATGCTCCTCGCCAAATGCAGACTTCTTTTATGTGGTTTGGTCCTGCCCTATGTTGGTCTTCTACGGACAGAAATTAGGGAGAAAACTCTCCTCGGTCTTGGATCAGCCACTGAAACTTAACCCCAAGGTCGCCCTTCTTGAGGTTACTGGAGGATGCTGGAAGCCAGAAAATGTAGCATATCTTTTTTGGGTTTGCATCGTTGGTTGCCAAACAACCAAATGGCTTTTCTGAAGACTAGAGATCCGGGAATTAAGGGTGGTGTTGCTTACGAGGAGCCCAGTTTGTTTTCTTCTCCAAAATGTCTATCAAACTTAAAAACTATGGCAAAAAGAAATGTCTGCTCTGTTTGAAATGGGGATCACTACAGTAGTTTACTAAATACAATTTTTTTTAACTGGAGACCAAAGGAAATCCAGTGTAATATGGCTTCCATCGATTTTGCACATTTTCCTATCCTGAATGGCCTACACACCAAAGTATGGGTGAAAAACTAATATTCTTTCAGGTGTGTAACAGAAAACTTCACAGCATCCAACCTATGATAAATGTCCTATCCCTCCAGTGTTTCCTAATAATTTCAGATTACAACTCTGTCACGCATGACAGGAACGAAGCCAAAATGCGACCATATAAGACAACATTGACACACTGTTGATTTCACAATGTCGAAGTGGTGGCACCTGCTCGTCCTATATAGTAGACCCATTCGAACAGGTAGAGTACCACTTTTCTCAGGAGAAGTTCAGGCACCCAGGATAGTAGGGTTTCTGTTGCTGACTGCAAGTTTCAGAGCTTTCTGTCACATACATATTAGATTGTTTTCTTCACCTAATCTTTGATGTTTGCAGTGGTTTCTGCATTTGAAATGCAGTGTAGTTCATTCAAGCCACACCAGCCTGGCGCCCAATGCATCTCCATGTTTCAGAGGTATATGGGGGTGTAGGGTTAACCTGAATTCTGTTTATTTTTTATTTTTTAGGGCCTGGCTTGAAATCTGCAACTGAAACTTTTCAGACACTCACCCCCAATCTCAGATCTGGGTTGAATCCATCATTGTTAGCTCACTTCGCCACCCCAATTCAGATGCAGCCATATGCAAATCAGTTTTGACCCTGTTCCTCATGGAAACAGCCCAGCCCGAACTGCCAAGCCAGGTCTTTCCTGGACCGGAAACAAGTGGCTAGTGTGCAGTGGGAGACAGTGTTGAAGGCTTCCGATAGGTCCATGAGGATAAGGCTGCCGTTTGGCCCTGGTTGAGGAGGGCGCAGATGTCCTCAGTGGCGATGATGAGGATGGTCTCGGTGCTATGGTTGCGCAACAATCCAGATTGGGAGATGTCTAGGACTTTGTTGGCTTCGATGAAGTTTGCTAGTTGGGTGTTGACAGCCTTTTCGATGATCACAGCTGTGAATGAAAGCAGCGGGATGAGGCTGAAGTTCTCGAGATCCGTGGGGTCTGTGGAGGGTTTGATCAAGAGGGGGTTGACTTTGGCGTGCTACCAGTCATAATGAAATATGGCGGTCCCGAGGGAGCAGTTGATCGTTTGACCTAGCTCGGTGTGATGACTGTGGCGGTTCTGTGGAAGATGTGGGGCGGACAGGGGTCAGAACGTGCTCCTGAGTGGATGCTCTTCATGGTCTTTAAGGTGTCTTCTGTTGTGAGTGAGGCCCACGTGAGTAGGGTCTGTTGGGTGGCATCGCTGAGGGTGGGAGTTAAGGCAGTGCAGAGCTGCTTGGTTGCCGTAGCTGTCTTAAAGCGTCTTGATCTTGAGGTGAAAGAAGGAGCGTAGTCTGTTGCAAAGGTGTTGGGAGGGTGGGACATCTATTATTTTGCTGACCGGTTTGGCAAATTCCTGGGTCCCTTGCTCACTTTGCCACTGGATTCGAGCTACTCTGCCCGCTGAGGGGTGTTACCCCAAAACTGGGCCCAGGATGTTTGTTTCCAGGCCAGGGAAGACCTGGCTCACCAGTTTGGGCTGGATTGTTCCCATGTGGAACAGGATCAAGACTGATTTGCATATGGCTTGGTCCAGACTGTGGTGGCAAAGTGAGCTAAAGAACGAAGATGGATTTAACCCAGATCTGTGACTGGGGTTGAGTATCTGAAAAGTTTCAGCGCTCCATCCATTGTCACCTTTGTTTGCTTAAAATCTACAAGTCTGCATGGGATCCTGGTTACGTAACTGTGGTGGGGTCCAAACAAGCCACACCATCCTTGAATTACTTGGGTTTGCTTTCAGAAATGCTCTCGGTTTGTTAGGTTTTCTTTATTATTATTATTTTATTTAGCGATTTGTATAGCGCCTGGTGACCCAAGGGCATCCCCGCGCTTTAGGGCTTTCCAACCTTGGCTCAAACACCTTAGCCATGACCCATGGAAACTTAGAGGCGTTTGTGTGTGTTTTTTATTTTTACAGAAGGTTTGATATGTGCAGGTATGCCTTGTAGGAAAAGTGAAATCACCGAAGTGTTTGGTTTCCAGAAATATTTAGGGTTTCTACGATCACCTGGGTGTTGGTTGACCCCAGGACCAAACTTTTCAGCAAGCCCATCTCAAAAGGCCCTTTCAGAGCTTTACCATGCTTGACACTTTATGACACCATTGATCGACCTACCAATGCATCTGGGGTGCCAATTTCTCCTCAAAAATGTGTGGAAATTCTGGGTGCAAGGCTGTTTGCCGATTCCCACGTATTATTAAACTTTATATCAAGAAAATGTGAGAAAATGTATTACTTTAGCCAATTTTTTGTTTTAACAATTAGTTTAATTTTGGTAGCCTTAAACTGTCTGCACAAGAGCCCGTTGCCGATTTCGAAATGTTACATGAGTTCCTTTATAACATGCCGCCACTGATGCAGGATCCAGTGGCACTTAGATTATGGGGTCATTTGCAATATTTTTTGTGTTTTTGTTCTAAACGTTTATGGTTGGTTACCTCCATAGTCTTTGGTCTTTACGCCTTGTGTGCCCTGCGTCTAGTCTGTTGGTGTCAGACCCACATAACAATTGTGATGTCTGTGGAGTTCCGATGATGTTACTTCTTGTAGCATATATATCTGCAGATGTGCGACACAGCTATCCACAAAAGGCGGGCCAAATTGGCGAGGGCATCCTTGAAGGGGAGGTCTCGACCCCCTTTCGATCACAGGAGTTACTCCCTCTGTCTGACTTTGAGCCACTCTCAAATCGCCAGCATCCTTCTCTTTAGAGACTCCCTTCCAACTGCGAAGCTTCTTTCCCCATCTTCTCTGTGGTAAGTTCGATTTCCTGGCAGATGGAATACTTCAAACATGCCATGCTGGCTTTCACTGCAAAGCTCCACATTGGTGCACTTGATCTACCTGTCACAGCAGTTAATGCCTCTGTTTTGGAAACTGACTGTGGCTTTGTGCCAGTAGCTCATGATGCTGGCCAGGAAGGCGAAGCAGGACAACAAGAGTCTGGCGAGGAACGTCTCCCGAGGGCGAGGCCTCACTGAGCCAAAGAAATGCCTGTGAAAGAGCAGGGCAACAAGAAGGAGGGGGCTGGCAATTGGCTTGCAGGGTTTGAACCCACTAATTAGCCCGGGGTCTTGGCCGGCGCAAGAGTGGTTAAGAAAGGGCAAGGTCAAGGAAGCCATATTCTTGACCGCCCAAAGACAAGAAAGACAAGGTAGCACACTAGCCTAAGTTGAAGAGCCGCTAAACAGTGTCTTTGGGATGCCTTCCTGCAGGGGCCCCTGAGGAAGCAGGCAAGGGGTCGGCAGCAGCCGGTCACGGCACTTGCAGCTTGGGTCGGGCCAGACGGCCTCCCACACAAATTGGCGGTAGCAGGGTTAGCATGGAGGATGCAAGGCTAGGCACCAAAGGAGGGAGGTCGTCACACAAGGGGCTCTGCTGAAGTGCTAAGGAGTGTAAAGAGCAGTGCATCAGTGTGATACTTTTGTAGATGTGATTCAGTGCAGAAATCCTGGAATGTACGGATGACCATAAAATGTGATGTTTATGTTTCATGCTTTCAAAATAAACTGCGGCCGTTATGCACTAGCTAAGTCTCTGGATCTTATTACTCAATATGGGGAGGGGATGGCTAAGGTGCACAAAGAAGGCTGTGGGCGGAGGGGGCAGTCACACGTTTGGGAGAGGTTCAGTCTCTGTTCCAGCCATTGATGTTGGTTATGCCCTTACCCTCAAAACTTGCTCCTTCTCCCTTTGTGAACTGCAGTATCCCCTATCATTTGACGCTTTGGTATCTGTATCTGTTGTGCTGGTTTTGAGGCCTCCCAAAAGGCTTCCATTACACAGATAATTTTTGGACACCGTGGCAATTAAATATAACCTGTATCTCAAAGCAATTTTCCAGACATGCTGATCACCACAAAGGCACTCTTTTCACTGTATAAAGTATTGTTTTGTAACAGACTCTTTTGTAGTGAAAATGCCCGCTCACTTTTAGCATACTAAAGAGGACAAAAGTGACGTGGAAGGTGCTTGTTATCAAGTATCAACTCTGATATGGCAATTGACAAATTTTGGGAATTTCTATCAAGGAAGCTTGCTTACATTTTGTTAGGGAAACAGTTGCCTAATATAACCTTGGTCTGTAATAACCCTCTGATGAATCACGTTGCCGAATCATGAGACAAACACCAAACTAAACGAGCCTCATGGAAGTATAGGTCAGCTCTTACAACCTGTACTGTTGGCTGTACATTCTTCCTTTGAAAGTTTAACAATACAGACTTCCTGAGACAAACCTAAGACATGTAGCTTCCCCACAGCACCAGCTGTATTGACTCCAAAAATTAGACTCTCTTGGAAGAACATTTTTGCTTTTGACAGTGAGGCACTAAAGTTGTCTAATGCCATGCTTATGATGTCAAGCTTACTCAAATAGATGAATAATGAATGTCATTCTGTGGTCTTTACAATGACCGAATGAATTTTGATGAGCAATCCATTCAAAAGGGGTTGGATACTCAAACGTTGATACGTAGGTGGACTCTTGCTCTCAACATTTTAAAAGGGGAACCCTTCCACCCCCCTTGACACCTACTTGTGTTGGTGACATACGTACTTAAGTTTCATCAGGCCCAGTGGAGTTAAGGGATTGGCCCTGAGAGCTTTTCTACCTCATCTCAAAGTAAAGCATATCCAGATACTGAGAGGTGATACAATTACCAAGTAATACCCAACAAGCAGGGTGAAGTAGGATCTCTTCCCCATTGGCAGGAAGTCATGGGGTTCTAGGACTGGGTCACACACCAAATAATTGTTCTTTCAGCAGTTCGTCTATCTAGCATGGAAGAAGTTTACTCACCAGCAAATTATCTAAGGTGGCTCCTGTCTGCCAAACGCAAGGTGAAACTGTTCCATGAGGCGTTGGGCCAGATATTTTGGAAATTGGGTAGCCCAGAAATCCATCTGATTGCTAAGGACGATATCAAGAGGTATTTTATGTAGTGTTTGAAGGCAGTGTCCTCACCTGGATTCTCTAGTGGATGCTCTGTTGTCTGTGAATGTCCAGACTCTACTTCTGCCTTCAGGTGTTGCCTCTTAAAGAAATTAATTCAGGAAATCGGACTCCACAGACCTTGAGTATTGATAGTACCAAACTGGGCAACACATTCTTGATATCCTTATCTTCTATACCTCAGTTGCCTTCTTAGTAATTGGTCTGCTGTTGCAGCGCAGTGGGGGATTCTTCATCTCATATTCAGACCACTAAATTTGTATGACTGGAACTTTTTTGCTTAAATGTTTTTAATAGATACAGCTAAATCATGTACATAAGCAGGACAGTGCTTTATACCTTATACAGGTTTCCAGAACTGGACAGTTTGCAAACACAATATACACGTTACATATTTTCTGCACTTTCTGTATGTCTATCCAGTTCCACCATTGGGGATCACCACAGGTTCCCCTCGATATTTATTCCAATTCCACCATTTCCGGTCCCATTTTTTGGGGCACCCCCTTGCTACGAAGACCTCCGTTTCCGCGAGCATGCGCCTATCAAACTCTTTCACCCACATATGGACGCTTGGGGTGTCCGCTCTCCCCCACCCTCTCACTATCTCCTGTTTAACCAGTGTGCATCCTAGCGTCGTAAACTGTTTTTCCACTTCCGCCAGGTCAGTTGCCTCCCTAGTATTTAAAAAACCCAGTTGTGGCGTCAGGGCAATCTCCTTATGTAAGGCCGTGTGCATGTGCTCCGTGGCCCCCTTTCACAGGACTCTTAACCTTGGGCAGCTCCACAGGGTTTGGTAAACATGGCGTGTTGGCCACATCCCCTGAGACAGAGATCATCATATCTAGAACCTATTTTCATCAGAGTCTGCCCGTCATATATTTATTTATTTTAGCTGTTTTATAACATGCTCTGTTACTCCAGAGCATCCTGGCGCGATATGAGCGGTGCAGTATTCTGGTTTGGATCAGTCTAAATTTTAGTGTGATGGCAGCCTCCAGAGGGGACATCCGGGCCTCCTGCCATTCCTCGTCACTAATCATTCCCAAATCGTCAGCCCCCTCCCTGAGTCTCGGAAAAGCATCCGGAAGGTTGTTGCATAATTTCTTGTATGTTAGAGAAATTGCTTTCGAATTTAAAGGCCCGTCCAACAGTATGTCTTCAAGCGTTGAAGAGTCTGGTATTTCTTTAAAGGACGAAAATGCCGCCTTAAGGGCATGGCGAATTTGCATATATCTATATGCTTTTCCCCGAGCCAGGTGGTTTTGTTTCTGGAGTTTCTCAAATGTGAGTATGTCCCCTTTTTTGACAAAATCTTTTGCTGCCAAGATACCTATAAGGTCCGACTTGTCAAACCTGGGCTGGTAGCATAGCATACCAAGTTTCTTCTTATACCAGAGTGGAGCAACCATTGTAAGGATGCCAGCCCAACCCAAGCGAGCATGCACTATATGCCAGATCTCTAACATGTGTAGGGTGGGCCCAAAAAATCACCCCTTGTTTTTCTTATTACTAACATACAGGGCCCCCAAATAGCCGGATTGGTCAGTTTGGTATTGGTTAAGAGCGTATGCGGGGTCCTCCAGAGGACAATATATCCATCGATTAACTGTCACCAACTGTGCTGCCCAGTAGTAGAGCTGCAGGTTGGGGAGCGCAATACCTCCATCATACCAACTCTTTGTCAGTTTCTTCAATGCCACCCTTGGGGCCTTCCCATCCCATAATAGCTTACGGACCTCCCCCTCCACCGCTTTGAAATATGAATCAGGGACTCCGTACGGGCAGTTTTGAAGGATATATAAGAAGCGAGGAAGGGCCAGCACCTTAAAGAGCGCAGCCGGGCCAATCAGCGAGAGCGGGAGGGACTGCCAATGTTTCACGTCTGCTCGCAGCCTAGTCAGCGGAGGGCCCAAATTAGAGTTATAGAACAGATGGAGATCTGACGTGAAATAAACCCCTAAGTATCGAAACCCTTCCTCCGCCACCAGTATGGAGCAGTCTGCCGGAAGCCTGGGGACCTGTCCCCTCAACATAAACAATACAGACTTATGCCAGTTGATCGCATACCCAGAGTATTTGCCGAAATTTGTAAAAATGTCAAGCACCACCGATATGGATTTGTAAGGGGAAGCCAGGTATGGCAGGATATTGTCCGCGTATAAAGATATGCGGTCCTCTACGTCCTCCACCCATCTCATCCCGCGTACCATAACATCTCGGCGTATCCATGCCGCAAGGGGCTCCAGTAGAAGGGCGAATATCAACAGGGACAGAGGGCATCCCTGTCTGATACCACGACGCAATCTAAATGTCTTAGATGTATAACCATTAACCCGCACTTGACCCTAAACATCTGTGTATAGCAACCGGACCCATGCTATAAACTTGGGACCAAGACCCACCTTCTCTAAAACTTCAAACATGTACGCCCATTCTATGCCATCAAAGGCCATAGCGGCATCAAGGGACAACAACGCGGCATCCTCTTCATTGTACTGTCTACGGGCCATCACATTATGTAGGCGCCTGAGAGTGAGGGCAGTATTTCTTCCAGGTATAAACCCAGACTGATCTGGGGGAACTAATGTTGTGATAACCTCCCCCAGTCGGTTGGCGAGGACTTTCGCTAAGTCTTTTGCCTCAACTGTGATCAGCAAAATTGGCCTATAAGAGCAACAGATGTCTGCCGGTTTGCCTGGCTTGTGAATCACCACTATTGTAGCTAACCTCTGATCCAATTGCAGCCATCCCACCTCCAGGTTTTCCTCATACAATACCTTCAATTGCGCTACCGTTCGGGAGGCAGTAGCGTTTAGGATTTCAACAGGCATGCCATTGGGTCCCATCGCCTTCCCCGATTTAATCTGCCCTATAGCTTTACCAATTTCCTCATTCAAGAGGTCTCCATTTAGGGTCTCCCTATCCGCATCTGAGAGGGTCGGAACGTCACTGCAGCGGAGGAGCTGGCGAGATTCCTCAGCCGTGTAGAGCGTGGAGGGGAGTATACCTGTTCTAGGTGGGCAGCGAATTCCTCCGCTATTTCCTGCAGGTGTGTCACAGAGCCCGCCGACGTTGTCAACTTATGTACCCATCTGGATCCCTGTTCTCGCCGCTCTAGCCAAGCCAGTGTCCTTCCCGCCCTGTCTCCCATCTCATATATGCTATGCTGAGTGTGGCCGTACTTAGCCACCATGTGTCCCCTGGTCTTAATACGATACTCATCCTGCTTCATCTGAAGCCTATGGGCGACCTCAGGCGAGGGAGCACGTGCATGTTCATGCTCTAGGTCGAGCAGGTCTGTTTCCGCCTGCACCAGAAGGTCACATTTCTTAGTGATGTATACCATCTTCAAAGATAAGGCCTGCCCTTTCAGAACTAACTTTTATGCTTCCCATATTGTCTGAGCGGACATGACCGAACCCACATTCTCGGCAAAGTAATTGCGTACGAAGTTCCTCTCTAATGTCCAGTACGTGTAGGAGCCGTGGGTTAAGTATGATGGTGGTGCGTGCCTGTCTCTCCCAAGTGCATGTATTCCACCCAGACCAGGGAATGGTCAGATATACCCCTTGGTAGAACCTGAGAGTTGACAAAATTCCCTACCGTTGACTGGTGTGTAAGAAAATAATCAATACGTGACAAGCTTTGGTGCACGCTAGAGAAAAAGGTGAAGAGCTTATCCGCGGACTGGAGTGCCCGACCCATATCCACCAATCCCAACGCCTCCGTAAAATCGGCCATTAAGGTATTGGATTTTACCTTTGACCTCGGTGGATGGGGGTCAACTGTGTCATCTGACGTCATATTGTAATCGCCTCCAATAATCAATGTGCTTCCCTGTAGTCCCATCAGCTTCCCACCCAGGTCCTCCAAAGCTAGTTTACCCAGAGCATGCGGCAGATAGACTGAAATTATATTAAGGTCCCTACCATCCCATTGAGCCTGCACTCCTGCGAACCTCCCTGCAGAATCTGACCATACCTTCTGAACAATGAGGGGCACAGACCTCTTTACAAGAATAGCCATCCCTCTTGACCCGGAAGTGTAGTCAGCATGGACCAATACCTTATACCCCCATCTAGTGAGGGCCTTAGTCTTCTGTCCCACCAGGTGCATCTCCTGTAGCAGAACCACATCAGGAGAGTGCCTTTTCGGATACTGTTGCACTATCCCTCTCTTAATTTTGTTCCTTATCCCATTGACATTCCACGTCATTACAGACAGTGTCCTATCTCTATCCCTCCCCCATCCAAGGTCAGAAAAGAAGCAACAATTAAGCGGATCTTTGAGATTGGCGAGTGAATTGTAAACATCCTGTCTAGTATTGTACATCGCGGCTACACATTTAAAAATTCAACCTTCAAACACCCCTCTCCCCCCAATCCCAACCCCCTCCCCCCTTCCTGCCTCCCTGCCCGTCGATTTAAAACTACCCACTCCCAAACATGGCAGAGTGCCTCTCTCCCCCCCTGAAATGCAGAAGATGCACTGGGTGATCTAGCCCCCCTTCCCACATGTACACATCACAATTAACTATTAATTTACCATCTACTTCTGAATATTGTCCATTCCCATTCAGATCACAGCAATAAACCCATCAGTCTGCTTTAATGCAAAAAGTCTCCTTTTTTTTAAGTCCGGCCATGATGGGTATTTCCACCCCTCCCCCCATTCCCCTACTTGCCCTTCCAGGCGGGCATGAGCTCTCCCTCTAAGCAGCTCCGGCCGGTCAGTCCTTCTCCTGCAGCTGGCCCTCTTCCTCTAGCAATCCATTGTGCACCATCTCCTTCCGGGGCCCTCTGTGTTGACCAGGTCTGTTCGCTCTGTCTAGTCTTTGGCTCCCCACCGTGCTCCAGCCTTCCATCCATTCCCATACTGCACTATCCCTCTCTTAATTTTGTTCCTTATCCCATTGACATTCAACGTCATTACAGACAGTGTCCTATCTCTATCCCTCCCCCATCCAAGGTCACAAAAGAAGCAACAATTAAGCGGATCTGTGAGATTGGCGAGTGAATTGTAAACATCCTGTCTAGTATTGTACATCGCGGCTACACATTTAAAAATTCAACCTTCAAACACCCCCTCTCCCCCCAATCCCAACCCCCTCCCCCCTCCCAGTCTCCCTGCCCGTCGATTTAAAACACCCACTCCCAAACATGGCAGAGTGCCTCTCTCCCCCCCTGAAATGCCGAAGATGCACTGGGTGATCTAGCCCCCCTTCCCACATGTACACATCACAATTAACTATTAATTTAGCCATCTACTTCTGAATATTGTCCATTCCCATTCAGATCACAGCAATAAACCCATCAGTCTGCTTTAATGCAAAAAGTCTCCTTTTTTTTAAGTCCGGCCATGATGGTTATTTCCACTCCTCCCCCCATTCCCCTACTTGCCCTTCCAGGCGGGCATGAGCTCTCCCTCTAAGCAGCTCCGGCCGGTCAGTCCTTCTCCTGCAGCTGGCCCTCTTCCTCTAGCAATCCATTGTGCCCCATCTCCTTCCGGGGCCCTCTGTGTTGACCAGGTCAGTTCGCTCTGTCTAGTCTCTGGCTCCCCACCGTGCTCCAGCCTTCCATCCATTCCCATACTGCCTCTGGAGAGTCAAAAAAACAGGACTTGCCATCCGACTCTACTCGCAGCTTTGCCGGAAAGAGCATTGCGTACTTAACTTCCCACTGTCGTAGTTCCTCTTCACAGCCTGAAAGCTGTGATGCTGGGCTTGAACCTTGGCCGTGAAATCCGGAAAGAAGGCCACTTCATAGTTATCTATCTTCAGGGGGGAGTGGGGTGTGCGGTCTGCAGGATAGCATCTCTGTCCCAGTAGTTGAACACCCTAGCAATAAGGGGTCTCGCCGGTGCTCCTGGTTTTGGTCTACCCCCTGGTACCCTATGGGCTCTTTCGATTCAGGTGCTTCTTAACAAGATCTTCAACATAGAGGTCCGCTGCCGGCCCCTCCGTTCTCTCCGTAACCCCTAAAATACGGATGATGTTGCGACCGGCTCGGCTTTCGTAATCATCGAGTTGTTGCGACATCCTCTCCTGCTTCTTCTGCCTTTCGAGCATTTGAGTCGGAAGTTCTAATGTATCCGACTGCAGGGCACTAGTGACTATCTTGAGCTCTTTAAACTTTTCGTCCATCTTCCTAAAATCTGCTCTAATTAGTGAGACCTCAACAGTGACTGAGTCTACCAAGGCCCGCACCCCATTGATGGCCGCCATAACATCATGTAGAGTAGGTTCCGGGCCTTGTTTAGTGGTGGCCACCCCACCTTCCTTTTCCGATTGTGGCGAATCCCCAGGACCTCTGCCTCCTGCTGCCATGTCTCTGCTTCAGCAAACAGTCCACTAGGTGAAAGCCCAGGGCAACCCCGCACCGATAGCCCCAGAGCGTCCGCAGGAAGGACCCAGTTCGTGCTAGTTACATCCGGAGCCATAACCTCCGTTCCTCAACCCCCAGGTACCGGTACCACAGGCGGGAGACCTCCACTCCCAGCAATGCACGTCAATCAGGCATACTCCTATGCCCCCCCTCTCTACGTGAGGCTTCACCACTCGCAGTTCAGGCCGCTCGAATGTACCAATCCCCCTGGGGGGCCAAAGATCTCAGCCCCACACTCCAAGAACAGGATCTGGGCATCTAAACGCCCCTGCGGCTCCAAACTCTAGCTGCCGCCGCACCAGTCCAGCCGCGATATATGCAGGTGGGTAATTTGTCACGGCAGTATCTCTCCAGTCCAGACCAGAGATACACGCTTCGCCACTTCCTTGCTCCCCGTGAAATTAGCTGCACTCCCTTGCATCAGCACCTACAAGGGACATGTAGCCATCAGGGCCAACCTCAGGCAGTTCAATACTTCTCACACAGCCCTCAGTTGCCGCAATCTCAGAGGAACATGCCTTCTATATGGGCTAAACTGTAGAACAGTGAAGGTTTTGGATCCAACGTCTGCCCAGCCCGGATCTCAACAACAGGGAAAACAGAACAAGGTGGCTGGACAGGAAAATTAACAAAACATATTTCTGCCACGTAGTCAATATATACCACGTGGCCACAGGGTAAGAATCCGAAAGCAAATTTATTTTCTTTTTTTGACTCAAGTTATCAAGGATTCAAAGACATGAACACAAACAAAACAACTGTTACGACAGTGAATTCATGGTAACAATATCTACAAATATACAAATTTTACAAATGTACAATACTTACAAAAATGAATCAAGCGAAACAAGTAAGCAAGACACACCAAAACAATACAAAATTCAGTGATCAACATAAATTGCAATTATGTACAGTGCAGAAAATTAGTGCATAAAGCAAATGTGTGACCAGTCCATCGGACTATGAAACCCAGGGACAGGCGGAGGAGATGGAATGAAATGCCTGCCTGTCAACCAAGCCTGTGGTTAATTGTTTGTAGCGGGTTGCACAACTAGGATCCAAAGTAATCAGTAGAATTCTATCCTAGGGGCGCCCTTAGCGTTTGCCACAGGGTGGAAGTGTCGACGCGTTTCGAACCAACGTTATTAAAGGTTCTCTTCAGGACAGGGACTGGGGAACGTGAGTCTGCACAAGGGCATAGGGATTGCCGTGGTGTCGGTTAATCTCAACGGAACATGATTTCTGTACTTCACCCAGAGAAGCTGGAGATGTGGTGCCCGCCAAGCGGTGCACGGTCAGAGTTGGAAACAGCTCACATATTGCAGCGCCTACGTTTAAAGCTGAAATCACAACGGACAGTTTGAGGGAGCCTAATTCAAGCCGGCAAGCGGTTAATTGCTTATACTGGGACTCTAGAGGGATGAATTAATCCAGCGTTTTGGGAGGCAGTTCAGTCAGTAGGTACCTACTGACTGAACTGCCTCCCGAAACGCTGGATTAATTCATCCCTTGGCGGGCACCACATCTCCAGCTTCTCTGGGTGAAGTACAGAAATCATGTTCCGTTGAGATTAACCGACACCACGGCAATCCCTATGCCCTTGTGCAGACTCACGTTCCCCAGTCCCTGTCCTGAAGAGAACCTTTAATAACGTTGGTTCGAAACGCGTCGACACTTCCACCCTGTGGCAAACGCTAAGGGTGCCCCTAGGATAGAATTCTACTGATTACTTTGGATCCTAGTTGTGCAACCCGCTACAAACAATTAACCACAGGCTTGGTTGACAGGCAGGCATTTCATTCCATCTCCTCCGCCTGTCCCTGGGTTTCATAGTCCGATGGACTGGTCACACATTTGCTTTATGCACTAATTTTCTGCACTGTACATAATTGCAATTTATGTTGATCACTGAATTTTGTATTGTTTTGGTGTGTCTTGCTTACTTGTTTCGCTTGATTCATTTTTGTAAGTATTGTACATTTATAAAATTTGTATATTTGTAGATATTGTTACCATGAATTCACTGTCGTTACAGTTGTTTTGTTTGTGTTCATGTCTTTGAATCCTTGATAACTTGAGTCAAAAAAAGAAAATAAATTTGCTTTGGGATTCTTACCCTGTGGTCACGTGGTATATATTGACTACGTGGCAGAAATATGTTTTGTTAATTTTCCTGTCCAGCCACCTTGTTCTGTTTTCTATATGGGCTAGGCAATGTCAGCCAAGTCCACCGCAAGGTCTCTGCTGCCGGAGCTCCGCAGCGTGCCCACTGTGTTAATATGCCCCGCTTGTCAAAGCCACAGTCTCATATCAGCTCGCCCCCGTTTGCGCCTCACTGCCTCCTTCCACACATCTCCTTGCCAACCAGGCCTCAGGTGCTACCGGCCTATAGAACGGCCCGGACTCCAAAGACTTCAGCCCTTACCTCTCCTCAGGGCCTTATCACTCCATAGGGGGCTCCGGGCACTGCTCCACACTTTATTTGCCGCAGGCAGCAACAGTCGGTGCTCCCGCCTCAGTACTCATCCCGCTTGCGAAAGGGCCACGAGCCCGGGCCTCAATTTCCCACCTGGGGGCCCGGGCAGCGTCCGCTAGTCCTCACCAGGCGCTTATTTCTTTGAGCCTCCAGAGCCAGTCGCCGAAGTCGAAAGAGGTCAGGCCATTGATTCGGTTCCCGTTCCTGACCAGACACTCATCCGGTGCCGAATTATGGGGCCGCCGCACTGTTATCTCCCGGTCCTGGAGTCCACAACAGCGCGTTCCATCACCTAGGCCCCGAAGCCGGGCCTCTGGTAGCCTTGTCTCCCGCTGGAGCGTTCTCCCTCCTCTCTCCTCGCTGAGCGGACCCCCACAGATGCACAACTTAGTGCTGTGCCGTTTGCTTAGGTGGATGGCACAGGATGGGGCAGGATAGATGTCCGGAAGGTAGAAGCCCAGTTAGGCTGCAGCCATTCTCGACAGCTGCAAGCCACGCCACCCCCTAGGTCTGTTGTTTTGATGGTTACATCTTCCCGCTGATTCCTTGCCTTCAGAGTATTTGTCCAGGTTTCAGACTAGTCGGAAACCTGTTTCCCAGCAGTAACTCTCCAGCGCTGCCAGGAGGCCCCATTCAACTTAAGCTGAGACTGCCCTAGGCGTACATGATGACACCAGCATATAAAAACCATAAATGTGCACACCAATATCAATGCACGTTTTTCTGCACCTCATCACCGTGGTCTGGAGTTTGCTTTCAGTGAATTACTGTAATTGAAAGTGTACCTGGCGCACTCTGATTCAGATTTCACTGATATTTCGATACGTGTGCAATGTTGTGTAAATGCCTATTGAGCATATGTAACAATGAATTTAGAGGCCCAGTCCCACAAGAGCGACTGGGACAACAACATGCATCAACACATGAGTATTTCTGGCAATAAAATGTTCAATTCATTTTCTCACTTGTTCTTTCAAAATAAACTTTTATATTTCAACAAAATTATTTAGAAGAATTTTTGCATCCAAAATACTTTCCAATAACATTTAAACACTTTCAAATGTTACAATCAATATCACAATGTACATGTTTAACTTCACACCCAATGCATTTCGAGACATTGGTCTCTTCTTCAGGGATATTGCTGCAAAAGAAAATATGTCATGAGACCAAATTCATTTGAAAAACGTAAATATTCTACTCTCTACATATAAGTTAATCGTGCCCATTCACCAGCACCTGTGTAACATGCCATCTCAAATCAAAAAAACTCACTTGAAGTTCTTAATGTATTCCTACAAGAAACTGCAAAACACACAGCACACTTAGCCAAAATTCTCCAACGAATCCTATCTAAAAGAATTAATGAAAAAAACAGATCCTATATACCTTCGCTTCTTGGAATCAATTTTAACCCAGATGGAGCAATCGCTGAATTCCTCGCAGGTTCTGGCGCTGAAAGATTATTAAATCAACCCAGGTCAAAAATAATGTTAACAAGTAATCAAAGGAGCAAAAAATGAACCATGCTCTTACCTAAAACAATGGTACGATCGTTTTGAAGCCAGAATAGTCTACAAAATAAAAATTAAACAGCGAGCTGTGTTACTCCCTATGTTTCGAAGATAGGAATAACAAATGCAACCTGCTAACAAACTATTCTTACCTATCGGTCGGAATTCTGCTCGCGCTACCATCCGGGTTCAACAATGACAACAAACGCCTTAGAGCTCAACGAGTATCCGAGAAAGAAGTAATCCTTCTGCGTCACGTAATCGCGGTTCTCAGATCATGGAGATCAAAAGTGGACTTATGAAACAACGGAGCTCCGTATTAAATAAAATCAGATCAAACTACGGTGATAATGATTAAATCTGATAATTCAGATAGTAGAAAATCGGTGAAACGATATACTAGAAACAGAAGATAAACATGAAAAGAAGATAAAAAGTTATTCTTCATGTCAAATGGGTCACGAGTCAATCGTTACTCCTAGTCATGTAAAATCACATGAAAGTACTGGGGGTCGCGTAACTAATCTTACATAAACAATCATGGTGAGGAGGCTGTTACCTGTATGGAACATTCACCAGAACAATCTCTGTGCTCTGTCACAAAACACAGAATTAAAGGAAAGACTCATGATCGGCATCGTCTCTGACTGCTCATCCATGAAAATAAACGACGGACTAATAGAGTATCTGGTATTGCTTCTCACAATAGCAACTTCATGGTGCATTAATCTTAGATTGAACTAATATACATACAGTGTAAATCGTGTACAATACATCAAGAAAAACATACAATATAGCTATTAATATGATATGTTACACAAATTATTAACATTCATGTGTTCTAAAAGAATGTGTAATGTTGGTGTGTTAGTGCTGTTTCAAAGGTGAAAAGAACACATTAGAGAAAACACGACATCTCCAATTTGTCGTTGAGTCCCGTCGGAATTTGGGTCCTAAGACGTTTTATCCAATACACTTCCCGTTGGAGAAGCTTCTTGGAGTGGTCAAATCCAGGTAGTTTATCCACCTGCTCAATGATTTGGAATTTAAGTTGAGCTATGGTGTGCCTCTTGTCCTTCCAGTGAGTTGCCAATGGAGATGTTAAATTGCCTGTGCGTATACGGCTCTTATGTTCCGAGAGTCTGGTTTTCATTTTACGTTCCGTTTTTCCGACGTACAGTAGCCCACACGGGCTCCTTGGATTTGATTTTATTACTAGTGGAAGAACTCTCGAGAGCTATCCATGAATTGGAGGAAGAAATATTTAACTTGAAAAACGAATTGACCAAAAGGATGGAAACAGAACCATGGGATAAATTCATTGAGGAACTTAATGTTAAACTAGATAAATATGGTAAAGAACTACAAGAGACCAAAGTACGAAAATTTAAGAGAGACACAATAGATTATAAACTGAATGAGGCATATACTTGGGCAGAAGTATATGCCCAACGCAGGTTTACAAAACGCACTACCCAAATGTCATCTGAAGAAAGTGTCGTCTCTGATGGCGATATAGATACTGCTAGAAAACCCACAGGTCCTTCAACAATAACTGTGGACCAAACCAAACCATCAACTTCAGGATCATCTGAATCAACAGTTAATGTGTCTTTTTTAGAGGGGGCAACCCTAACAGGACGCCCACCAGAAGAAACAACTACATCTCAAACAAACAAACCTTCAAACAAAAAACAAGGAGAAGTAAAGGAAAAAGAGAAAGAAAAAGAGAAATCCAAAACAGGATTACGGAGTCAAACACCGAAATGAATTTAGTCATAAACATATCACAACTCAAATTGAGAAAGTTTCAAAGTCAAGTTCTAAACAAAGGAACATTTTTTGTTAGCACGTACAACTCTTCTGAATTGGAGACTGATATTGCAATATTCAGATTCATGAGAAATCTAAGATAAAACAATTTCTTTGCAAACATATGCCCACAAGATTCAACGAAAGAAATTCCGATCTTAAAAGCCAAGAGTACCTTCATGGCTCCATGTTCTCACAAATTCCTTGATACATTCGAAACACTTGTAAAACAAGACTTGAAAAAAATAAATTGCAAGAGAAAACAAAAAGAATTGAGTAGAGCAGAATACAGCGCATTGAAGGAATTGGCTAGTACAACAATATCCAAATTCAGGAAGCAGACAAGGGAGGAGGCTTGGTAATTATGGATAAAGATTTTTACCACAGAAAAGCATTGGAACATGTAACAGATATAACAACATATGGAAAATTGGATACTGACCCAACTTTGGAAATTATGGAGAATTTGAAATTTGTTTTGGATAAAGCAGAAGAACTTGGTTGGATAAACACCAAAACAAAAAAATACCTGATGAACATTAATCCCAAAAGACCAAGGATTTACTTTTTACCAAAAATGCATAAACATCGAACAGATCCAACGTTTAGACCCATCGTGGCAGGATGTGGTTCATTATTTGAAAACCTAGGTAGATTCATTGACCACTATTTACAGCTATTTGTCCAACAGTGGGAAACATACATAGAGGACACATCTGATTTTTAAGATGTTTACTGAACATCAAGGACAAAGTAACAGACGATTGGATCCTATGTACCATCGACGTAGTGTCTTTATACACTTCAATACCACATGCAAGCAGAATTGAGGCAGTAGAATGGGCCTTATTGAGTCAGGAAGATCTAGATGCACCAAAAAGTTGTATTTTGGAAATCTTGGAATTTTGCTTGCTAAACAGTTATTTCACGTGGGATGATGAGTTTTACATTCAGTTAAATGGAGCGAGCATGGGTTTTCCTGGAGCGCAGGCATACGCAAATACCTTTATGGCAAGGTTTGAACATGAATATATTCTGCAAGATGAATCATGGACACAAGGATTGATGTGCTATCGGCGATTCATCGACGATATATTCATAATATGGAAGGGCACAGAAGACAATCTAAAGAATAATATTCAAACGTTGAATCTAGCAGACCCCAGGATTCAATTCACCTTCCAGTTGGATAAACACAAAGTTTCATTCTTAGATGTGCAGATTGAATTGAAGGATGGAAATTTACACACCAGTGTATTCAGAAAAGCAACGGACAAAAACAACGCATCACTGTATAGCAGTTTCCACCCACCTACATTGGTGAACAACTTACCATTTTCATAATTTTTACGAATTTGCAGGATCTCCTCAGATGATAAAAAATGCGAAGAGTCTTGTTTGTATCAAAAAACCAATTACCTCACCAGAGGTTACCCTGAGGATTTAATTGAAAAACAAATCCAGAAAGCACGCAAGATTCCCAGACAAAAACTTCTGGAAAAAAGACAAAGATCTAAAGAATCTGAGAATAAAAAGGTAAAGCACCAGATACAGGAGAAGGGAATTAAAGATGACAAAAAGCTTCAAATAAATAAGGATTCAGGAGAAGAAATAATGGATGCATTGTTAACTGAGTATCCACCACCTTATGGGATCCCCTACTAAAAATACTGAAAATGTTGTACCAGTGAATACTACAGTGGCTACTGCTTCTGTTAAACAAAAACACAGATTGAGAGAACTGTGCAGACATTTCAGATTGACTCACTACCTGTTGATTCAGCACTGACAGTGAAATCTCCAAGTGTTACTGCTTCAAATGTGACTGATTCAGTACAAATGCTACAAGCTGCAGATGCACAGGCAGTGCCTAGACAAATTGTGACTGTCTTAATAAATATGGTCCCTACTCAAAAAGTTCAAAGAGCTGCAGAAGGAGTATTTATGTCGGGGTTTATTTCAGAAACTCAGAATTCAAGAGATTCTTTTTTTAATAAATATTTTTTAATTTGCTTTTAAACAATGAAGAATTGAATCATGAGTGTGAGAAATAAAGGAATTAGTAGAGTTGGACAATCTGTGGAAGACAGTATACAAAAACAACACTTCCTCTGAAAGAGAGCACAGTTCTACTTTGCATTTTTACATATGCACACATATTGGGTTTCATATCCACATCAACCACATGTTCCCACAATAGGCCAGGCAATGTGACTATCAAGACAATCCCCCCGGCTCTCCTCCTGATGTATCTAACCCCTCCCCCTCTGATCCTAGCTCCAGTCCATAGTAGCGTAACCATGGTGACCATATTTTGCGAAATTTTCGAGGACACCCCCTTGCTGCGTATGTAATTTTCTCTGCCACCATATACAAATTCAAGCTGTTTCTCCATTCCTGTAATGTAATGAGTTGATGTTCACCCCAGTGGCGAGCTATGTCCCTTTAGCAACTATCAATCCTAGGTTGACCAGCAGCAGCTTATGTCGTGGGAGATCCACTTCAGTAGCAATTCCCAGTAAGAGGTAGCGATGATCCAGTCCATGTTGAGACCCCAGTATTTTATTTAATTTGCACACTATTTTATTCGATTAGACCTGAATCTTGGTACATTCCCAGAGGGTATGTATAAATGTACTGCGCTCTGCATGGCACCTAAGGCATTCCGGGCTGTCCGCCCTTACCTTTGCATGCAGTCTTGCCATGTCAAAATATGTCCTGTGTAGGATCATGTACTGTATGAGGCGCAGTCGCAGCTTAATCGCAACATCACGTGGGTGCATAAGCGCAGCCTCCCAGTCAAGGTTCTCTAATGGGCCAGTAGTGCATTCCCATTTAGTTCTGAGTAGGCCAGATTGTCAGGAATATTATTGATTTGTGTATTATATGTTAGCGAGATATCTTTACATGGGATCTCTTCCTGCAGGAGTCTACCTACTAGGGGGGCATACTCCGGCAGTGTCTCCGCATCTAACCCTTTAGCACACCAGGCATATTGCAGCCGAAGGTAAGCATAGGCCTGATTTCAGTTGAGTTGATAAGTGACTTGCAGGGAGGCGAACAACTCCAGTGTGCCTCTTTCTATGACATCACCCACCTTGGAGATTCCTATTAAATCCCAAATACGAAAACCTCTTAACTTCCCAATTTCCTTCAATCTGGTACCCACTCATAGCGGAGTTTCCCTAGTAGGTTTCTTGTCCCATTGCATTTGCTTCTCTGCCCGTTTCCATGCCTCTATCGTTCGTTGAGTGACCGGGAGGAGTCGGGCGCAACCCTTCCCATCATAGAGGTAATGTTGATGTGTGCGATCCCTGAATTGCAGTCTTTCTAACAGATAAGTAGGGTGATCTCTTGGTGCATGACTCCATTCATTAACTACAGTAAGGTGTGCCGCCCTATAGTAAGCCCTGATATGGCCAAGCCCCAGTTGTACTGGTTCCGCTGTAGGGTTTGCAGCGCTATACACGGCTGGGCCCCATCCCACAGAAGTGTACAGAGTTCACTGTTAAGGGATGTAAATATTGCCTAAGGGATTTTACAATATGTGTTCTGTAAAATATATAGCATTTGTGGGAGAGTGATCATCTTATACATTGCCGCCTATCCCATGATCATTAGAGGGAGTTTCCTCCATCTTTTGACATCCTCCTGGAAGTTGTCAAGGATACGTTGAACATCATGTTCTAATTTGGCCACAGTGTTAGTAGTGATGTACAATCCGAGGTATGTGAACCCCTCCGAGGACACCTTCAGGCAGCTCGGGTAGGGCTGGGAGTCCGCCACCCCTGCCACTGGATATAGAGTGGATTTGTTCCAATTGATCCGATTGCCAGCATGACAGCCATATTCTTCAAAGATCGGAAGAGAGTTCACAGATTTTTTAACAGAAACTACCCCAGACAGTCCAAGCATTGAAAGGTGGGGGGGGGGGTGGAATGGCCTTTACAACACCAACAGCCCAGGATAAAATGAATATATTTGGAGATGGGATTTTTAAAAACTGCTTTGAGGAAGCAGCAGTGATTAAAAAGATAGAGAGCATGGGGGAACAAATTAATCCAGACCCTGAACAAGAGAGACAGCCTAATGTTTTAAATTCAGCATTTGAATATGAAGAAATTAACAGTGCCTGCTATTTAAATCATGAAAATGTGAACCAGTGTCAGGAAAGAGTCAATTTCCCTGAGTAAGGAAACAACTAAATGTGCAGTAATTACACATGATAGACTGACTGATTTGGCTCAAAAATATGAAATTGATGTTTCAGGAAGTTTTCCATTTCAGAAAAGTTTCAGGGTACATATGAACGATGAAGCAAATGAGACAATATGTTCTTCAGGAATGCAATTGCACGTTGCAGAAATAATAAAATATATTTTCAAATGCAATGGGTTTGAGAAATTGGGAGAGTTGGCAAGAAAACATGAGAAGAAAAAGAAACCACCAGACCTAGCAAGGAAACTGGATAAGAAAAATAAACCACCAGACCTTGTTGAGGAAAATAATGAATAGGAGGAGGGAGAAGCTTTTGCTTACTCATTGAGAGAAAAGGTGGGAGAAGTGCATGTTCATGTGCCACGGAACAAAAGTGAACTTGCAGCATTTCTGAACACATTCCCAAAATTGAGAAACAAACTTATGCTGTGGTACCCACAAGTTGATTGATTTGTTGAATTTTTAAAAGAGTTGTGTATTAATTTGGAAATGTTCTTTGACATTGCCATGCAGGCTGAATTGTGGTTTGAATATAAAGTTGTTGTGCAAAGGCCAGGTGAGGAGACAATGAAAAAGGTTTGCATGAATGCACCATCATTCTCTGTTGGTATGGAGAAAAACAAGCAGTGACTACTTTCCTGAAGGGCAGAGTGCCAGCAAAGGATGTTAATTGGGTACAGATTAAAAGAACAACACAGGAGCTTAAAGAATTGGTTCATGATTTTTGTGAAGGTGTGTGCCTAGAGTTTCCACAACACTGTGGAAGAGAATGGCCTAATGCCAGTCGCATGAGATTCTTTGTGACTCAGTTGGTGATTGATTTAATGTTCTCTGATCAGATCAGTGTGCACGTACAGCAAGTATTCATTTGTTTGCAGAGAAAACTGATGGATGGGCTTCTGAAGGATGATGGGTACTATAGTGCTGGACAAGGAATGGAGCAGGAAGAGTTTGAGGAAAAACCTATGATGGTACAGAGAAGGTTTGCACAGAAAAGTTTTCAGATCAGTTGTTTGCACAGAAAGAAAGGGAGTTAAAAGGTGTTGTTTCACAGGATGGAAGTAAAGGTGTTTTGGTTTATGCGAATTCAGGTATGGATGTTGCACTGTTGGAAAAGGTGTCCTTTTGCCATCCTTGTAACAGATTTGTGCATAGGAAGAAGAAATTTAAATTTAAACCTGAAGCAGGAAATGGAAATGCGCAAATACAGAGAGAAATGCAGTTGCAAAATATGCCAGTTAAGCAAATGCAAATATCAATTCAGGAACAGGTACCAATGACAGGAGATTTTCAAGCTCAGATGGTCCCACAAAATATGGAAAATGCTAAAATGAATTTAAATCAGTTTTCCAGAGCAAGTGTGAATTATTTCCCAAGACAAAATCAGAACCCATTTCAACAGGTTACTGTATTTGAAAATGGGAGTTTTAACCCTAACAATTCTGACATTACCAAGTCAATTTTTAAAACAGTGGAAGGTCCAGACTTAGTTGTAGGAGTTTTAAACATAGAAATTACAAACCCAGTTTTAGAGAAGGTTGAAGCAAAAATAGTCCCATTTGAAAAAAGTTGCCAAGTTGTTGTTTGTGACTCAGGCCTAGCAGGAAAACAATTGTTTTGCAAATGAAACAGCACAGATTACTGTACATCAGATGATGTTAATTATCAGATTCCTGATGAGGATGTACATTTTAAAATCGCTCACCAAGAGGCAGCTGTAACATTGTGTTCAGAAATGACAGTTGAAAAATTACCTTCTGATTAGTAAGAAATAATAAACACAGCAATAAGGGACTTCACAGAGAAATATGTCAGATTATTAAAACATGCAGAACATGTCTTATTCAAATTAAAATCAGATGGCATGTATTCAAGAACACCATCAGTTGCAGAAGTTTTACTCATAATTGGATATAAACTAAGTAAATGATTTTTTATGGAATTGATTGGAAGTTTATGTAAATTTCTGATCACAGGTTTACAGAAACTAAATGAAAACAACTAAATAATGGAGGAGATTAACAGCATAACTTTTCTATGCTGTTCTATGGTGCCAAATCCAGACAACATATATTTTCACATTCCATGTGCTAAAGAATGGCTTAGTGTTATTGATTTTTGTCAAGTTCATGTCACAGTACCTTTGCACGAGGATGGTCAGGAGTACTGTCAAAAAGAAAATGAATGTCTGGGACACATAATTGGAAAAGGAGCAAGAAAGATGTTACCAGAGAGAGTAGAACTAATTCACCAGAAAAATCCATCTCAAATTCAGAAAGAAGTCAGGATGTTTTGGGGAATGGTTGGCTGCTTTAGAGAGAGGTTACTAAACCTTTCCCTAGTGGCTAAGCCTTTTCTGAGGCTGACACACAAGGATGTGTTTAATCCGCATCCATAGGACAACTATAGCACAAAAGCATTCCTAGAGTTGAAAAAGAAAAAGTGTTGCGCCCCGGCACTAGGATGCAAGTTTATTTAAAAGAAAATACACCAATGTGCAGTGAGAGGGAGGGCTGTGCTCTCTCAGTGCCTGTTCAAAAACATGAACTTGTTCAAAGGTCTGTGATGTATTTCCCAATGACCCTTGACCCCCAAAGTCATAGAAATGCCCAGCTGCCTTAATTTAGTATCTGTGGTAAATGTAAGTTATAAAGGGAGTGAGAATATAATGATGGCATTTCCTTTTTTAAAAAAAATATCTTTTTTTATTGGAATAAAAGGTGCATTCAAAAGACATTAAGATTAATTTGATACAAACATACAAGGCCCAAACTTTCGCCCAGCATAAAGTTGAAACAAATATACACAGAATCTGCATTAACAATCAGAGAGATAAATACATAGTTAATAATAAAAAACGCTTTGCTAAAAACCAGTTTCCACAGGCCACCCCAGCTGAACATCTTAGGTATAACCTTAACATACTACCTCCTATATCAGACTCTCGCTTCTCTACACTCTGTAATCGGGGCCCAGATACGTCTTCCCGTCTCCCGTTTTTTTGCCCCCTTCAATTCATATAGACTGGGCTCAATATAATGTATACCCAATAATCTGGATAGCCACATCTGGAAGGAGGGAGCGGTCACATCTTTCCAACCTGCAGAGATTAAAATCTGAAGCACTGCAACTGACATTAAAACTAGGGCCTCCTCGTCGTTCCCTAGATTCGATTAGAGTCCGTTCCCAATAGCATCAGGGTAGGGGATAGATCGATCTTATAACCTAGCAGCCCCTCCCAGAATTTCCTTATCTTGTCCTTTATTGTTACCAACCGATTACAGTGAAAAAACATGTGTAATATATCGGCTTGACCAACATTACATCTAGGACAACTGTCATCTTCCCTTACACCCCATGCTAATAATTTGGTCGGTGTATGATAAAGGTTAAAAATTGTTTTATAATGCTGAGCCCGGAGGTTGGAAGCCCGAAATATCTTTTTATTCATGCAGAGAGCAAGATCCAAGTCGACATCAAGATTCCCCAGTTTAGTTGCCCTCTTACACTCCGTCCTCTCAATATAATTCTCAATCCTCTCAACAAGAAGATTATACACTACTTTGAACTCTTGCACCCTCTAGCTAATACCTCAACCAGAGGGAGATCCACCTTGGGGGACAGCTTTGGTCTTAAAACCTTAAGGGTTCGAGCTATTTGACCATAGAGAAGCCAATTATTGGCTGGAATACCGAATCTACCCTGCAAAACATCAAACCAGAGTATCCTGTCCCCCTCCATAATGTCCCCAAGGGTCTTAACCCCCAATCCCTTCCAGACGTGAAGATTCCTATCAGCTCTCAGCTGAGGAAAAAGACTGGAGTTACTCAGATGTAAATAAGAATTCACCTTGGGGGCATTAAAGAATTTCAGGATAGATTTCTAAACTAACCATGCCCCTAATTAGGTCTTAAGTCGAGCCTTTTTATAAAATCTCCGTTCAACTTCACACAGCAGCAGACCGGTTGCCTTTACCCCTAACAGCATCTTAATAATTGGGGGGGGGGGCACAGTGCCTAGATCACATTGAAAGAGAATAGACATTTGAATCAGTAGGCAAGACCAATGATATAATCTTAAATTCAGGAGTGCCATCCCACCCCTTTCCCTGGGTAGTGACATAAGGTTGGCGTAGCGCCTAACCTTACCATATTGCCAGATGAATCTTATAAATAAGGACTCCAAATTTTTCATTATTTTTTCATCAATAAATAAGGGAATAGCCCGGAACAAATATACTACTCTGGGAAACATTAACATTTTTAATGCGTTAAACCCCCACCAATGAAAGATGCAACACATCTATTCTTTTAAGTTCAGCGTCTATAGATTTGATAAGGGGGGGATAATTTTCCTCCACAATTCTATCCACTGACTCATTTTAAACCCCTTAGTAACTGGCAGAATCCTCGAATCTGGAATCAGATTTAACAATATGTTTCGAGCAAATTATCTGAGTTCTAGATTTGTTTAGTAGGTACCCTTAACAAGAACCAAAAACCTTTGCCATCTGAGCCAGAATAGGAAGCGCCTGCTGTGGGTTAGTAGTAATCATAGCCAAATCATCGGCATACGCCAACATTTTATTTGAATAGCCATTAAATATCACAGGGGTTATCCTAGGGCATTCTAAAATTTTCTGGATAAAAGGGTCAATATACAGGGAGAAAAGAATGGGGGAGCATGGGCAGCCCTGGCGAGTTCCGCTCTTAATATTAATTTTATCCGATGTCTCGCCCATTACCATCACTCTTGCTAACGGATCTAAATACATAGCTTTAAGAGCTCTGATAATTTTCTCGACAAATCCTCTCCCCGCCAAAATGCCCCAGAGAAAGCTCCAAGCAACGCTGTCAAACGCTTTCTCTGCGTCAAGCAGGATCATGGCCATCTCCCCCCCCATGGCAGCCTGGGCATCAAACAATGAGATTGCTCTACATGTATAGTCTGTCGTACCCCGACCGGGGACAAACCAGTGCTGCCATGGGGAAACAAGACCGCCAAAGTCCCTGCCCAACCTTTTAGCCCATATCTTAGAGTATAATTTGGGGTCCGCATTGATCAATGAAATCGGGCGATAGGACCCTGGTTTCTCACTCGGTTTCCCCTTTTTATGAAAGATTATAATATTTGTTTCCTTCCAGGAATCCGAGACCACTCCTGAATACATGACCCCATTAAACAGATCTACCAAAAGAGGAGCGATCTCGGATTCCATAGCTCTATTGACCTCGAGGGGGATCCCATCTGGACCAGATGCTTTACCGGGGGCTAATTCCCGCAATGCAGCTATAACCTCACTTTGTGTAATATCTTTGTCAAGTTCTTCTCTAGCTGCATCATCTAAGCAGGGGCCCCCGTCCACAAATTCCTCCCCTTGGTTTCTACCAAGATCTTCAGAGTCATAAAGCCTCTGATAAAAGTTCTCGAAAACCCTCAGTATGTCCTTTACTTCAGTATACTCATTCCCGCCCTCTTCTATACGAGAGATTGCATTCTTGGCTTTTTCTTGCCTTAACCGCAGAGCCAAAGCTCTCCCAGCTTGTTGCCCTGTTTCATATATTTTGGCCATAGAGGATTGGAATTCACCAATTGCCTTCTGGGTTACTTCCTTCTGTAGTGCTGCCTTCAACGCCAATACTACATTACTATCCCCCCCTGAAGCAATATCCCTAACATGCCGTTCTTCCGATTTACCTAAATTCCCCATTAACTTCTCCACCTCACACCTATCCTCTCTTCTGAGCCTAGCTGAGCAGCTTATAGTCTCCCCCCTTAAAGCAGCTTTAAATGCCTCCCAGACCCCATTCCGGGAAGTGCTGTATCTGTTTGCTGCAAAAAATTCATCTACCCATTTAGTGAGATGGTCTGTGAACCTATTATCTACTAGTAATCTACTTTCAAACATCCAGGTTGTCTTTTTCCTTTCCACCCTTCCCAGATCATAAGTTATAACCAGCGGGAGTTTTGTAATATTCACTCTATTAATTTCGGAAGATGATATAAATACGTAATCCAGGTTCGTATATCTCTGAGCGGGATTTGAAAAATATGTAAAACCATGATTCTGAGGTTCTTTAATAGCCCACACATCCTGCAGCCCATGTGAGCTAATAAGAGCCTGTACTGCCTTAAAAACTCTGGGTTTCCGCCCAGAGTAAAGTGCTGTATTACCCCAATCTACTGAGATATTGAAGTCTCCCACTGCTACTAGTGGGGTAGGCCAGCTAACTAGCTCTGCTTCAAGATGATAAAAAATCTCAGGGTCATCTTTATTTGATCCATAAATTACACTAAGTGTGAAACCCAATTCCAATTCGGCTATTGCCCATCTTCCATTGCGATCCACTTTAATTTTCCTCGCTTTTCCCAAGGATGTTCGTACTAAGATAGCAACCCCCCTAATGGTTGAGGTTTGCGTTGAACATGCCATCAGCTCGAACCCATTTAGGAGCAGCAGATTCCTCTTGGCCCATGGGAGGGGGGTCTCTTGTAGGCATAGAACATCTATTCTACTATATTTCACAAGATATGCCAATCTCTGTCTTTTCTTCCAGTCATTCATACCCCCCACGTTAATTGTGCAAATTCTAATGTTTGCCATTCTGCTGAGTGAAGCCACCTACAGCAAGAAACTGATCCTTAATCTTCCTCTTCTTAATCAAACTTATAGCTTGTCCAATAATGCACCATTTCTCCTTTTTTTCTAGTTTTCCCCAACCCCACACTTACCCCCCCACCCTACTACCCCCACCCCGTAGCACCCCCCACCTCACCCCGCTGAACCCCCTACCCTCCCTACTCTGTGAGGCGCTCACACCTACTCTGTGCGTGTGATGAAGCACAGTGATAGCGGTGAGGGCTTCAATATACCTACAGTTCAATTACCACATCCTGCGTGAAGCCCTAAAATCCCAAAAAGCAAAACAAAACCAAAAACATATGAAGATCATCAGTTAGCCAAAAATCAACCAAACCAGCAGTCTGTCGCCACTGTACGATAATTAAACCTTCCCATCTAGTTAACTTAGAGAGTCCAAAGATTCCTTCGCCTTTATTTCTGAAGAGAAAAACAATGTTCTCCTGTCATTAATAATTTTTAATTGTGCCGGGTTTATCAGGAATGCCTGCAGTTTTTTGTCCTGGAAGGGCTTAATCATTCCTCTTAATCGCCAGCGTCTTTCCACAGTCGAGTGACAGAAGTCAGGCCTGGCAAAAAATGAGACCCCTTCACTACTTCGTTTGGCATTTGGCCTGGCTAAATCCGAAATAGCCTGTCTCATAATAAAATTGCCGAGAAAGATCAGGACTGCCCTGGGCTTATCACCCTCCTTGGTGTTCCTTCTGATTTTAAAGGGGGCGTGGTGTACTCTCTGCACCTCAGTGGTCCAATTCCAGCTGCTCAACTCGGGGAATGCTTGTTCAAAGAGCTTGATGATATACGCCCTGATGTCCGATCCCTCGGCTCCCTCCGGGATTCCCAATACTCTTAGATTATTCCTACAAAGCCTGTTCTCCATCTCCTCAAGCTTCCACTCTATGTCCACTAATTGAGAGTGTTGGGCATCAACCTTAGATACAGCCTCGGCAACCTTCGTCTCAGTTGATACTATCCTATCTTCTAGATTTGAGACTCTGTCCCAGGTATTTACACAGGCCTTTGAGAGTTTCCTGACCACGCCCTGCATCTTCCTCATGGCTGCCTGAGATTTTCTGTTGTCCTGGCGCGTTTCCTCACTATGAGCAATTATTTCCTGATGTATTGTTTCTAATAGTGACATTTGGACGAGCTCCGTAGCGGGTCTACCCTGCAAGGGCATATCGGACGAATGATCCCAGCTCAGTACACACTGGGTATGGGCCTGACTTTTAACCGCCCCTCCTAAGGCCTTTAAAGCAGTTGCTGGTTGATCGATTTCAGGGGCGCTTTCTGAGTCCAAATAGGAGCTACACTCCTCATCCTCTTCGGACCAGCCGACGCCATCCGAGGCCGAGAAAAAGGCTTCACTTGGAGCAATCTCTCTCCCATCCCTAGCTGCACCGACTGCCAAATCGTTGCTTTGAGCGTCTTTCCCTAGAGTGGTTCCCTGCTTCGGTGGCACTAGATAATCTGCCACAATTGTGTCCGTTTCCATCTGTACCAACCGTTGAGGATCAACAATATGAATCCCAGAGTCTGGAAATTCCATAAGCCCGTCCTTCTCCTCCAACACTACAGCAACATCTCTGGGGGTCACTCCATCGATTGAGCCCTCCAATTCCCCCTGTAAGTCTTTTCCCTGCAGCGTAATCTCAAGTATTGGGGGAAGGGGTCTAGGGGGAGGGACACTGCCAAAATCAGTATCAGCTTGATGGACCTCCGGATCTACATCCACTGCCGCCTCCAACAAAATGCCCCCTGACTCCTTCAATGTTACCTCGACCAACTTCTCCTTACCAGTTTTGGCAAATAAGTCGGCAATTGATGTGATGGCCAACCAGGTCCGAGCAGCCGTCTGCTGTTTCCTCTTAGGCAGCTCCGCCGGCGGGGGTGTTTGATCTCCGAGTGCCTCCGCCCCAATTTCCTCTTGTTGGTTCTTCTTTTTCCCCCACAGCGTTTTTAGCAGCCAGATTCACTTTAGGGGCCATGGCTTGCTTCGATGCCGTCCCCCGCCGAACCAGCACGCCCAACCGTTCAGGCGACCCGCCACCGAGAGTCTCTGCTCCGGCTTGCTTCCTCCTCCGCTGCGGCAGCCCTTGACACTGACTCCGCCCTCCTGCAGGTTCGCGGCGCTTCCGACCAGGCGAGAGAGCAGCAAGCACGGCCGCCAGCTCCCGCAGCAGTTGTCTTGTTGAACCTCAGCAGGCCAACATCGTCAGCATACCCCCAAGGAGCACCTCCCGAACGCTGCAGTCCACGCTCCAACAAGGTAGTTCCTGGTTATATCTGGGTCTCCATTTGGCTACGTCCACTACCAGCCGTCACCGCTCCGTTGTTACGACCACAGCTAAGCAGCCGCCATCTTGCCTCTGCGCTCTGCTATGATGGCATTTCCAATTACTGAAAAGGTTCCTTTCTTTGTGAAGTTGTATTGTGAAAATACTGTGACCAGGAAATGTCTAAATTCAAATGTATTTAGGATACTGCCAGCAAATGAAATTGTTTGTGATGAAACTGAACCTGAATGTCAAGGTGTCATGCATCAATGCATGAAACCAAGGTTAGACTTTAATGATAAACCTCTGATTGAGCCCAACAATGTTCATTTTGTAGATGGCCCATGTGTAAAGGAACAATGACACATTAGGAGCAGCACGTGCTGTGTTACCTAAACATTATGTTGTCAAAGCTACATGGCTTTCAGTAGTTACCTCAGCCCAAAATTCAAAATTGATTGCCCTTACCATAACATGCAGTATAGCTGCTCAAATGGGAGTCACTATTGTCATGGGAGAGAGAAATATTAATTCAGTTGCACAATGTTGTGTTCTGTTAGCCTACGCATTTTCACCAGTGAATCTGAATAGGATACTGTTTATCTAAAGTTGATGTCAATAACGTACACTTGGGAAGATTTAAAAGAGGTACAAGAAAATGTTTCAGGGACAGAACAACAAGGTTGTATCAGAATAGATTTTGAGAAACATGACAACTGTACAATAGCAAATGTGTTATTGCAAAACTGATGGGCAGGTATAGATTGCCAGTTTCTCTGAAATCAAATCATAATGAGGTCTCAAGGATGTGTGCAAAACCACAGTTTGGACAAGGATTGGATTGTAGCTATCTGCTTGAAGTTTTAAGTACAATAAAGCAACACAGAGTCTCACTTTGCAAAAGACTGTGTCTCACCATCACTGAAGTGGTTGAATATGTGAAATCCACAGATGAAAAGACTATCCATTGCTGTGAAGGTCTGGCTGATGTGGAGCATGCAGTTTCACAACAGATTGCAGCTGCTACACAATATCTACATAATGAATGGTGCCAGAACTTTGATCTGGGAGATGCAGTGAAATGGAAAGGCCTGTTCCAAATGATCCTGGCAAAGAATGTTGTGAAATGTGGTGGCATTTCAAATGGGGCGCATACCTCTAATACACGTATGGTCCTGTCTCCCCCTGACAAAACAGCTCCTCTTCAAGAAGAGATGCCAGCAGTTGTCAATAGTCCACAGAAGAGGGTCAGTCAAGCTGTAAGGGAACACATAGAGAGTGAAGCAGCACTAGAACAAATTGAAGTGGCACTGGAAAAGCAAAAAGTGGAAACTGACTCAGATGAAAGCAGTGTCAAAAGGGTGAAAGAATCAGGTGCAGCCTCTGAAGAAGAAATTAGTGCTGTGGGCCTATTAGTGGCGGTAGAAAAAAGATGTCTGAAAGGGTATCCAAAACATCTGCAGTGGTACCTTGTACAATCATTTGCACCCATAGCTGAAACGTCTGAATCTGAACATAGTGAAAATAAAAGTGAAAGGCTTGGATTGAAAAAAAGCAAAGAATTGATGGTGCGCTGTCAGAGTTTCTCAGCACCTGAGTGGTCAAATTGCATGGAAAATGTACAGAAGGCCACATTGAATGATGAACTGTGTAATGCAAGGCTTAAACTGTATGAGCCACCTTGATGGGAAGCTGGTGACAAAGAGCCAAGAAATGCTGAAACAATAACTGAGAACTGTCAAGAGCTGAAGAGAAAAGAATCTTTGAATGATGGAAGAAAAAGAAGAAAAGAGGAAGAAAGGAAATAGAAAAGAGAACTGTTCTATTGCCTTTTCCTTTTATTATTTTAGTTACTTATTTTAGAGGAAACTAACTGTTCTAAGAAGCTACTTACAGAACTCTGCACTAAACTATTGAGCGTAGCTATGTATGATCTGATTACAGACAAAACTTGTGATGCCTTAGAAATAGAGGTAAAATTGTTATATGCTCAGCTTTTTGTAATAACAAGTAATAATGAACATACTAATTTTAGTGGGAGTTTTTTCCTTTATATACCTGTGTGAAATAAGTGTGCTAATGAAATGACCCTGTCTACATACAGTAAAGATGAGTAGTAATATTTTAGGTAGAGCAAATAAATTAGACTGAACTAGTAATGAGTGGGCTATTTGATCAAATGTCACCTGTGAAATTAAATAAGTGTGATGATTTACAAATCATTTGAGGTATCATGATGTGTTATCATCAAAGGGTGAGTTGATGTAGCCCAGATTTCACCTAGATTTAGGCATTGCTCTGTTTTGCGTTTCAGAGACAAACTGCTTTTTAAAAACAAATGGCACGCAAAATGTTGGTGCAAAGTGAAAACTAATGACACATGAATGAGACCTTGTCAAATACTTTCAGTCTGAAGTTCTTTCATGTTAAACCTTGCACAATTAATTAATCATGGTTGTTTAATTGTGAATATTCTAGATTTAACCTCACTATAGAATGAACATTTAATTTAGAAATGTGTTTTCAACTTTCAAAGCAGCATATATATATTAGTGCTGAATTAACACACATTTTACAGTGTAAGAAGGCTGACTTTGCTTTGGCAGGCTCAACTTACCGTGGCCTTTAGCCTTGAAGGTTAGGGATGGAATGTGTGTTCTTTCCCTCCCAGCTTTCATGAAAGAACTTTTCCTGTTTCTGTCTCTTCATGAAAGACTTTTGCATACTTTTATCAGTTTACAGTTTGTTTAAACAAAGCTTACTTCACTTCATAACATGGAGTGAAAAGTGCAAAGCACACATTTCTCTTGTAATATGTATTCTCTGTTTCCGCTTAATTAATACTTTTTGTTCCAGAAAATGTAATTGTTTTCAGTATGTGAAATCATCTAGTACAAGACTCAAGAACTCACCTGATTGATGACTTGTCCAGTCAGCCCATGGGGAGTCGATCTGTTCTGAAGCTCTTATTGGTCAAGCTACGAAGACCAGTCATGTGCATTTTTGATAGAAACATTGGATAACAGGAGAGAGGTGTAGGCTGGCTTTGCTCATATTTTTTTTAGCATGACACGAGGCAGATCAGACACTTTTGGGAGGCCAAGGAGGAAGGAGTGGCCATGCCCAGCTCCTGACACAGACAGGCAGAGATGCAGGCAGAGCGAGGACAGAGAGGACCTGCTGGTAGAACTGGACAGTTTTAGATGCTAAAATATTACGTTTTATGCATTGACTAACTGGCTTTAAGGATTTATTTGTCTTATGCATTTAGTTCTCTTTATGGGAGATTTTTGCTAATTATTAATTATTGATTAGCCTTGCAAAACTCACTCTAGAATTATATTTTCTCAAAACTATTTAAGAGTTTTCTGACTGACATAGAAACAGGTTTTCCTTTCCTTTATGGAGTGCCTTGTATGCAATCTACAACATGTTCTGTATTAATTCTATTTTTCCTGTTTTTTCAATTCTGCAACCTGATTGATATTTGAATAATGAATAAAGGGTCAGAGAATCTTAACTTTTGACTAGAAACTAAAACCCTTTAAATCTACTCACAACTCTTATTATTGCCTTAAATATTTAATTGCATTTGATTTTAATGTTTATGTAAAGTCTCCTGATGGTGATAAACGGCTGCAAAGGTCCATCACAGAGGGTGAACAGGTTGTTAAAAGAAAACATTCATTTTGCTATGTCCACTGAAAATTAGGTAATGAAGTCGGTTCAGGACAAGTTGTGGTGTTATCTCAGCACTCTGCACTCACCCACTGGGGTGTCTCTGTTTGTGTTGCTCAGGGGTGGACGTTCCTCATGCAAATTGTCACCCGTTTGGATTTTGGATAAAACAGATGATGCTGAGAGATTGCCTTAGTTGAAAGATGAGCATCACAAGGTGAAGTAAGTTCAGAAGAAGAGCAAGGAAATGTATGGTATTTTGAATAGAGAGAAAGATGTGCAGTTTAGGGGGGAAATGTGGTAACAATTAAGAGACCCCATGGTCAAACGAGACACGGTTCAAAGTATTTTCCTGCTATGCTGGTGGTGAAAGTGTCCAATCATGCAATCTTCGTGGAGAATGGTAACTGGTGGAACAAGAGGAGTTGTGCTTTGATCAGAAAGATGGACCATCAGAGAAAGGTAGATAGTGCTTTCACTAGGGTAACTACTGGAAGCATGAGTATTTCTGGGGATTGATGTATTGGAAACGAGTGTGGAATTGGAAAATTGGATGCAGACCATGTTACGGGATCGAGGTTACATCGTTGTGGGAGTGGAGATGGTGTGGTCCAGGCAGGTAGGGCGTTCATTAACACCGCTTATGATGAGTGTGCAAATGCAAATACTCATGTTGTTCATGAACCGGTTGCCATTTCCTCAAAGAGGATGGGCAGATGGGCTACAAGCTGTCCCAAGCCTCTGCAGGACTGTGTTCTGAGCTAACACTTGTATGATATTATGTTGTTAAGGTTGTCAAATTCATCTGCTGGACTATGTTCTGATCTAATATATTATATTGCTATGTTGTCAAACTTTGCTGTGCTGTTTCACAACTTTTGTATATAACTACAAGACTTTTACTGTGCTATTTCACAATTGTTGCTGTATAACTACAGGACCTTTACATTGTCCTCTGCTATTTAGTTTCATCGTTTACAATCCCATTTTGTTTAGTTTGGGTTTTCGTTTTTAGTTTACTATTTGTTTTTTTCTCAGTGTACTGTTCATTATATATAAGAGGTAAGATGTGTGCTGTGTTTTACTGTGGAATGTCCAACCTGTGTTCATATTGAGTGTTCCAGATCTTGACAGTTGATGAAGGATCTGGAGCAGTCAACAGGGATTAACATGTTCTGTCCGTGTGCTTCATCTAATAAATTATTCTGCAAGGTTACTTACTCCTGATAGTGTTATTTGACATAACACAGTGTTGTAACCACTTTCAGGAGGAAAACACCAATTGGATAGACTTGCAACTAATTGGATGTTGGAAGTATTGAAAATGTGTAGCTTGTAAACTCTGAGTCAACAGAAAGAATTTTGAAAGCTTATTGTCTATGTGCTGGAGTGTCCATGTGGACTATGATATGTATGAAGCACGACATGCCATTTACCTAAAAGAATTCTTGAACACATCAGTGCTGTAAAAAAACAAGTATCAGAACTACACAGTAGCATGACACTATGAAAGAAAAAAACATGAATATGATCCTACCACTGTAAAGTACTTTGGAATTGATTGAGTAAAATGAAATGGAAGAAGAGGAGATGGAGTCAAAAAACGTTGACAGTTAGAATCTAGATATATAATAAGACTATGAGCAAAATTTCCTTTAGACCATATTCCCGTAGAAAAAATGTCATGTGCACTTAGAATGTAATATCAGATTTATCCCTGTGCCTGGGAACAGTCATGACATCAATCTTTTCATACTTTCCTGAAAAATTTAAGGTCAATGGACAACCTTGAGAAAGTATAGTACTACACTAAGCTAATGGTAGACCGATTTTTCAGTAAAAAAATCAAATATCTTTAGCTATTTTAAAAACTAATTTTTTGGACTATGATAAATATTCAGAAATTCAGTAAGTGAACAGAGTGTACCATTTTTGAAATAACAGTCCCACAGTGAAAAGGCCTAATTTAGCCCAGTTCTTTTTAATCCTATCACTAAAAATGCTTGGGAGTAGTAGATTATCATATAACTATGACAAGTGCTTCAAACGTTTAATTTCTTACAGATCACCTCACTGGTCCCAGATAGTTATAGCACCACTTATGCACTTAATACACACTCTTTTGTGATATCCTGGATCACTTTGAGCTAACCCAAAAAAAATCTAAAGCTCTGTTCCATTCCCATTTGAAATATTGTCGAAACTTGTCATTGGCTTTAATATCAATTTGTGATCGGCTGTGCCATTATTTCCAAATAATATAGTTGAAAATCAGGTAAAGCAAGCCAATCCCACTTGATTGGTAGTGTAGCTCCTTTATAGCTCCATATGCAACTAATAATTCCTAACTCAAACCTCCAAAATAGTGTATTGAGAATATGCAATGGAACTGATCTAAATAAATATAATCATTTTGGTAACGCATTAATTTTAATATTATTACAATGCCTCATTATAGTGATAGGTAGTCAATTCCAATTCCTGAAGACCCCGCAGCATTTTGTGAGCAGAGATTTAAAGTTAATCTTATTAATTTGGCTTAAGTTGCAACAAATCTTGATACCAAGATAGGTAGCCACTTCCAATACCCTTGTGTCCTGCCCTTGAACTGCATAATTAGATATCATTTAAGACTTCTCAACAGCAAGTTTATAATCTGAACTTTCTCCAACTTTTTTTGCCCCACATTCGGTTGCACTCATCGTGAGGTGGGCATTATTTGAATATACAGCAATGCCGTCTACACAAGCTGACACCTTCAGATTGGCATTATTAAGAGAAACTGGAACTATATTGGGATTCCTTTTTAGCACTAACAGATAAGGTTCTAGGTATCGATGAAATATTAAGGGGATAAGGGGCACCCTTGTGTCATTCTCAGTGTGATATTATACATTTTAGATTTACTCTCCATTATGACCACAACTGCTATAGGTTTAACATACAATGCCTGAATGGTAAAAATAAATTTGCTCCCAAAGCCTATTTGGTGCAGAAGTATTGCCATGACACACTGTCACAAGACTTCTCAGTGTTCACCAAAATAATACCTGCATTTTATTTATAAGTTGTGCTGTATCAAACATGGTAAAAGCATGGCTATTTATGTACAGTTGTGTGCCAGCTGGAATAAAACCACGTTGTTCCAGACTCACTAGTTACCCAACTACATAGGCAGCCCTGCTCGCAAAGATTTAGCGTATATTTTTGTACCTGAGCTGAGTAAGGATACTGGTCGATAAGACCACAGTTATCAGCTGGCTACCCTTATTAAGAACAACTGGTATATTGATTTTGTTCTATGAATCAGAAACTCCAAGCCGCTTCTCAATTTTATCTCAGAAGAAAAAGATTTTAAAAATTCAACAGGAATTGCATCTGGTCAAGTTGCTTTACCACTGGAGATTAAGGACATAGCTTAAAAACAGGTCTGCAGTCGTAATTTCCTTATCTAAACTCTTTGTGTGCGACTGAGATAGCTGTAATGAAAGGAAGGGGTCCCAGTACTCAAGGATCAATTTACAAGGCAAACAGTAAAAATAAATCAATCAAGAAGCAAATCTGTCCACATTGTTTTTATCACAATGTGAATATTTATAACAAATATATGAATTATTTCATTACGTAAAAACACTTTGCGTAGTGCCCCAAATATAGTAGAAAGAGGAGGGGGGGAAAGTGATCCTGTGAGGAAGTGGTGGAGGAAAGGAAGAAATTTTATAGTGACACAGAGAAGTTATATATGTCTTACAGAGCTGCATCAAATTACATTACATTAAATTTAGGTGGTTGACAGGGTAGCCAATTGGGAGAAAGAGCTATCTTGCTCATTAAGCCCATTCTCAATCTAATCAAACCTTAGCATCCATTTTAGCTCCCGAATATTCAGAATATCCGCGATATTGCCACCCCGGGGCCCCAAGGTGGCTTTCTCAAGGATTACCCATTTCAGACTGTCCGGTGTATGACCGGCTGTAGAGAAATGTTCAACCAAAGGTGCACCTGGTGTTCGGCACCTGATCCTACTCATATGCTGAAGGATCCTGGCCTTCGCTTTCTGCTGTGTCTGACCAACATATATCATCGGGCATGGGCACAGGATGGCGTATATAATGTTTGATGAGTTGCAGTTGGTGTGTGTTCTCAGTGGAATTTTATGATCATGATAGATGAATTCCTTGGTTTGGATGACACCGTCGCATGCCTTGCACTGACCGCATCTAAAATGGCCCACAATAGCAGGCAAGTTCCAAAGGGTCGTGACCGTAGGGTCATCTCTGGTCTTCAAAAAGGAACGAACCACTTGGTCTTTTACACTACGTGCCTTCCTGAAGGCATGCAAAGGCGGGTTAGATTGCCTAATGTCATCTGATATCAAATCCCAGTGGCGGTTGACAATGCGTTTAATTTTGTTACTCTGGGTGTTAAAAGTGGTAACGCATATAGATAGCTGTGGCAGCCCATTCTTATTAATATACTCATACCATACTAATCCTTAATTGCATTAATCCTAGTAATACTATGATGCGCCTTGAGCCTCTATGCTACCACACGAGAAACTGACTTCCCATTTTCATTGCCCATCCTTTCCTGAGTAAAAAGCCTGAAGTTCCTCTGACTAAGCTTAATTTTAAACATTACTTCTAGAAGTGTTCTTTATATCTATATGTTGTGACCATCTCCATGTTTAATCAGTCAAACAGTTAGTAGATTTGTAGAGCTTTTCTGGTCACCCGTGAAGGTATCCAGCCACTGATGCAGCATGCATTGTGTTAAAGATTTGTAATTACCTAAGATCTTTTTTAAGTGTTTCATAGTGAGCTTTTGCTACCACCTATTACATACTGCAGTCATGACCTGAATGTTTGCTTTCATTGCATCTAATACTATCATTACTAAGGCACTATTTATATGACTTTTAAAGAAATATTTAAAAGTTAGAAACCTACATTGAATATTTTACTGATTTCTAATCAAGAGGGGCGTGGCCAGCCAGGCAACATGGCAGACGCAACTAGCTAGTGCTTCGTACCTTGATCCGCTATTATCCAAAATATTTCTCCTGGAAGTGCTGTCTGTAACGCTGATGCCTGCGTCTGGATGCCGGAGGGCGTGCTGAGTCTGCAGAGAGCTGTATTGAGCAGTTTGGCCAGTCAGTTGAGAAGGGCTGCGGCTGACAAGCGGGCACCCCTGCCCGCGGACATTTACAAAACGGGAATGGCGCCATGCTGTGAGATGTCCGTCCTGTAATGGCGGCAAAGCCCCGATGTCGGTGAGCCTTGACAGCTGAAGCACTCCCTCGCGGGGCAGCAGAGGCTGGGCGGCGGGGACTGACCCCGTGTTGGTGGTTGGGGCTCCCGGGCGGTTGAACACCACAGAGGCGGCAGCAGGCTCTCACCCCGTCCATCCGCCGTAAAAATCAACACGGACTGCGGGCACGCCACCCGCGAATCCAGGAGCTGCGGGCAGCGAGAGGCCAGTGGCAACATGACGTGGACATTCTGAGGCACTGCCGTGTTGCCGTGGCAAGGGACTTGGTATCCCCCGGGGCCCTACGAGGTGGGACAAAGTGAGGCCCGAAGCACAGTGAAGGCATGCGAGGCCCAGGTGGCTTCTGAAGAAACCTACAGGCACGGGGGAGCTCCCCCCATGATATTTGGAGATCTGGTGCCCCCTGTGCCTACCGCTGGTGCATACAGGGGGGGGGACGAAAAGGGATGGCACGCAATCGACGGCGCTGGGGGCTGAAGGCGGCATGAAGGCCTGGTGTTGGAGTCTGAAACACCCAAGGGTATGGGCGCAGTGGCTGGGGTATTACACCTCTATTTGCGGCCATCTCCTGCATGAGACACAAACGCTACAGACACCCCATCTGTGGACCCTGGTACTGTGGCTATGTGCAGCGGGTGGAGGTGCAGCGAGAAAATTGCCCAGAACTGCGGCAGCCGCTGAGAGCGGGAGTTTGGAATCGCTAGGGGGCCCGCAGGGTGGTGAGGAACATGACAAGTACCGCTGCACTGACCCTGTGAGCTGAATGATACCCTGGAGACAGTCCTCTGAAAGGATATAGATGGCCTCGCGGGAGCCTGGGGGAGCAACGAAGAGCGGAGACGAGTAGCAGGCGGAGCGGTTGGTCCTGATGGGAACACCTGAGGAGCCACTGACCTTACAGTAATGTGGTGGCGTGACAAAAGAAGTTGAGGTGGGACTCAGTTGGGCTCGAAGGCTTCCGGTGCGGCCCCGGACTGAGGGGTTTTGAGAATGAGCAGGCAGTGTATAACTAAAGGGGCACAAGTACGAGACATTATCCGAAAGAGACTGTAGTAGCGCCTCGCTCTTCCATTACTGGGACGCTGCTGTTGTTGTACCGCTGCTTGCTGGAGGCCTGACATTGGCTAAGTTTCCCTGATCTGCGGCGGGAACGCCACCGGGACCGAGTGCGCCACCACTTCTGGCAGGCGGGATCTATTCTTCTGCTGGTGGGCTAATCTGGCAAAAGTGATATACGTGCCCCAGGGACTAGTGCTTCAGTTCCGTCGCACCGGAGGCGCGGAGAGTAGCCAGCGAATTCCCATAGCACAGCAACTGATGATCGGCCGGATACGGGCTCAGACACAGCAAGGACACCTGAGGGCCACCAGCCTTGACCCCATGCAGGAAACTGCGGAAGAGAGGCCGGAACCAGCGACCACAGCCCTAGCGGCCTAAATGGACTCTGTCCTCGCAGTGGTGGAGCGAATTGGTGCAGCACTGGACCACACTAGGACCTCCCTGGAGACCAGAATTGACAAAGTCACCTTGGAATTCACTTTGCTTCACGCAGATCATCGGAAGCTCGCTGATAGAGTGACTACACACTACCAAACCCTGAAGGAGCTCCAGCCACAACGCAAAATCATGCGGCCGCACTGCAGGACTTGATAGACCGTGTCCACATACTGGAAGATCAGGCAGAGGATGCGGAAGGGCGCTCACGCCATAACAATATTTGAGGTTTGGGTCTACCAGAAGGCGAGGAAGGTAGGAACCCGGAGCAATTCACGGAACACTGGCTGCGAGATCTGCTGCACCAGGGAACCTTGTCTGTACATTTCACTGTGAAACGGGCCCCAGGTATCTCAGCGCAGAAGCCACAGCCCGGAGCCAGATCATGTCCCTTCATATTCAAACTACTCAACTCTAGGGACAGGGATGAGGTGCTTCGTGAAACACGGAAAATGGACCCTATTCAGGTGAGCAGCAGTACAGTTATGTTTTTCCCAGACTACCCTGCTCTCGTACAGAGGCGTAGGAACAACTACACAGCTGTGAAACGTCAGCTTCGAGCCCTGGAGCTCCCATATTTGCTACTGTTCCCTGCCCGGCTACGAGTGGTCACAAAGGATGGGGCCCGCTTCTTTGACTCCCCTGAGGAGGCATGGGACTAGCTGGAGGAGTCAGGATTGTGGACAGGCATGCGGCCCTCGGGCCTGGATGGTGACAATATATCGAGCAGGAGACCAAGGCGACGGCGACGGAGGGGGCAACTGAAGACGGCCAACCAGGGGTGTCGGCTCCTACCCTAGACAACATGAGGAAGGAAGGACGAGACGTGCTGGAGGCAGTTGTGACCCTTGGATCCCCACAACCTCGTGAACGGACCGACTGTTACAGACAAGTTATGTTGGTGGAAACAAGTCCAGACGGTGACGGGTATTTGTTTTGGCTTATTGAAGATGATTCGGAAAATTCTCTAACTACTGCCAATGATGTATAGAAAGATGGTGGTGCAGGCCCTTATCACCTCTCGTTTGGATTATGTGAATGTTTTGTATCTTGGTATACCTGAGGGTCTGAGGTCTGCTAAACAGACTGCAGGTTGTGCAGAATTCGGCGGCCAGAGCGATCCTGAAGCTAGGAGCCAGAGAACAGATTTCTCCTCATTTGAGGAATCTACACTGGCTCCCGGTCCGGTGCAGGATTCTCTTCAAAGCACTAACCCTTGCTTTTAAAGCTCTACATGGGTTAGGGGCTCATTATTTGCGTAAAAGAGTTATTTACTACATCCCGCGGAGATTGCTCAGGTCAGCACACTAACATCTGATCTTGACTCCAAGGTTCTCTAGAGCATGTTGTGGAGCACGGTCCTTCCAGGTACAAGTAGCTCGTACTTGGAATACTTTGCCTCTTTGTTTGAGACAATCTACCTCCCTCTTGGAGTTTAGAAAACAATGAAAAACGTGGATGTTTCAACAGCTAAGTTAATCTGCACCCGTTTTAGTCTCAGTTTTGGGTATACTGTTCCTGCACTTAGCTTTTCTGTCATAGCGCCGGGACACTCTGTTGAGTAGCTGAGCGCTCTATAAATCACTGTTTAACCTAACAAGTTATGTTGGTTTCCAGCGGCTCCTCGTCACCATCCACAGTTATCTCAGAATAGCTCCGTCTGCCAGTGATCACCCCGCAAATGGCTGACGGCATTATAGGATGAAATGACGGACTGATGTACTTTAATGCGAGTTGCTCATGCAAGTAGAATGCTATTCACTGTACTGCTTAATCTGGCTGGCTGGTACACTGGAAGGGGTAGGTTCATTTAGGTTGCGCGTCACACGTCCCTCACATTGAGACGATACCTTGGTGGGATACTTGTCGCCGAGCAAACATGGCTCCACTAGAGCTCCCGTACATAAATGTCTGGGTTCACAGACTAACGAGCTCCTGGCCCCACAAGACATTTCTGAAGCTCAGATAGCTGGGACAATAAACACATTGGCAATAAAGGGGAAGGCTATAACAGAACATCACTAGCACACAACCCCCATAGGTAAACACATTGCCTTAATTCAGGACTTGTCCGTGTGTCAGGTAGTGCTCTTCTCCAAAGCACAGGAGCAGAATGTCGCTGGTTCCCAATGCCACACTAAGGTTTCTCAGCAGCACGCAAGTATAGGCATGTATGCCAACTAAACCCCAAGGGGGGAAGGGGATGGGACAGAGAAGAGACTGCCACACCGCGTCTGATTCGTAATTCAGCTTCAGACGTCTTGTTCTCTCATCCTCCCCTGGTTGAACGAGTAGGTATTTTACTTTAAGGGAAAAAACACTCATTAATTCGCTAACTGCCTTCTTTCTTATGTTATGCTGTATATTCTATACTTCTGTTCACCTACCCCGTCTAGATGTGACCAATGCCTTTTTCTTGTATTTTCTTATTTCTTATGTTCTTTTTAGCTGTAACTGATATTTAATATGGTTAGTTTATTCTCCTCTATGGTTATGGATAACCTCTTTTCTTTATGTTTCTGGAGATTCCTCACCTATCTTGTTACTGCTGTTGGCTTTATGTTGGATACTGTATCTGGTAAGTATTTCAGTTTAAACTTAGTATTTTGCTTTACCCAAACTTGTTTTTACCTATGCTTCTTCATTCTGTCTTCTAAACAACTAAGACCAACTAGAGTTTGATATCACTCTAAACACCTTAATTAACCAAAGTAGTTGTATTTTTTTTTCAAAGCAAAATTTTTATTGTGTTGTTGAAAAGGGTACAAAGTGTGCACAGCCCCTCGGAAACCAAAAGAGCTGTGAGCATGAAAATGTCAAGTACATTGCAGGCAATTCAAACAACCATTGATGCGAAGGTAACTACCCAATATCCCCCTCCCCTCTCCCCCCCTTCCCCCCACCTGAAGTCCCCCCTCCCACCCCCTGCACAGCCACTCAACGGTCTACAAGTAACAGGCTTAGTGACAAATAAACATTTAGTGTGTATTCCCCATTACTCGGGTTCAATGTCCAAATGTCTGTCTTCAGATTCGTCATGAGCCGGCGGTTCCAGCCACAATCCTCTATAGTCCGCCCACTGCTTCCAAATCTTATAATGTTTCCTGGGGCAACCCCTGGCCTCAAATATTGGGCGCTCTAGTCCCATGTAGAAGTCCAGTCCCCTTTTCCACACTCCCAACAGGGGGACCCTGGGATCTTTCCAGGCTCGGGCCACGTCCCTCTTGGCCACCGTGAGGCCCAACAATAACAAGTGGCGTTTATAGATGTTTCCCCCAACCTGTTCCAGTATATGGAGGAGGCCCAGTAGTGGCGTGCGGGGGAGTTCCCAGCCCAACACTTCCGACAAGCAGTCCCACACTCCCGACCAAAACCTCCGTAGACCATCACACTCCCACACCGTATGCAGAAAAGTGCCCATCTCTCTGCCACATCTCAAACAATCAGGGGACGCAATCATGTCAGCTCTCCACAGTCGCTCCCTCGTATAGTAGGCCCTGTGGAGATATTTAAATTGAATGAATCGAAGGCGTACCGCGATGGCCGCTCCTCGTGGAGCCTCTAGTGCCTCTCTCCAGTCTTCTTCCTCGAACGCACCCAGGTCGTTCTCCCATTTGGCCCACAGAGTGTCTAGGGAAGTCGAGCAGTGTGTGACTAGTGTTTGGTAGATAGAAGATATTTTTTTGGTTTCCAGTTCTCCCATAAATACCTTTGCTTCCAGGGGGCTAAACTCGGGCAAGGAGTCCAGGCCCCACAGGGCGGGTGTGATAGCATGGCGAATTTGCAAGTATCTAAAGAATTGGGTCCGGGGCATGTCATACTCTACTTGTAGCTCCTGGAACGACTTAAGAGTCGTGCCCTTGACAATGTGGCCAATAGCCGAGATGCCAGTTGCGTCCCAGCCACCGAATCCCTGCAGGGACAGCAATGCCGGCAGTTGCCCATTCTGCCACAATGGGGTTTTCCTTGTTAGCCTGTTCCACCACCCCATGAGGCGGAGTGCTCCGCGCCATATTTGAAAAACTATTTGAGTGACCACTGGGAGCCTCTTCCTCTTAGCTGCTGAGTACAGTATGACGTGGAGCGTGTCGGGGTCCATTAGGTATCTCTCCAGGGCATAGGCCGGATCGCCCCGGTGTCTGTACCACCATTTGTTCAGTATCAATAGGTGGGAGGCTTGATAATAGGATAGGATATCTGATGTTGCTAAACCACCACAATATGTGGATAGGAAACACGTGCGGAGTACCACTCTCGCTACTCCCCCAGCCCAGAGAAAATTACCAAGTGCCGAATTTACCTGTTTGAACCACTGCAGTGGGATAGGGTACGGGTGGTTTTGTAGTTGGTACAGGAGGCGTGGAAGGGCCACCATTTTGAAGATGGCCGAGCGGCCGTATATGTTCAGGGGCATGCGGGACCATGTAGTTATGTACGACCTGACACGCTCCCATACAGGGACAACATTGCGCGCCCAGGAGACCCCGTGCAGGTCTGTAAGGAACACACCTAGGTATTTGAAGCCTCCTGCCGCCTCTTGCAGCGACGCCGCCAAGGACCCCAGGCCACGGCGCTCCCCCAACACCCATAGTACTGACTTACGCTTGTTCAGGTGAAGGCCCGACACTTCTCCAAAGATTCGCATGATATCAAGGACCCGCGGCCCGATCTGTTCAGATCCGTTAGAAAAAAAAGGACATCGTCAGCATAGAGTGCAATTCTATCAGAGGGTCCCGCTCTCCATTCAACGCCGCGCAACTGTGCGTCCATTCGGACCCACGCCACCAGCGGCTCCATCGCCAGGGCAAATAGATAAGGCGATAGGGGACAGCCCTGTCTGGTGCCTCGGCCTATAGGGAAGGAATCAGACACTGCCCCAGCCACTCTCACCGAGGCTGTGAGACCTGTGTATAGCAGTTGTAGGTATGACAAGAACCCGGGCCCCAGATTCAAGCGGGACAGAAGCGCACGGAGGTAGACCCAACTCACCGAGTCGAAGGCCTTATCTATATCAGCCAACAAAAGAGCCGCAGGAATCCCTGCCGCCCGGGCTGCCTCCACTACCACCTGTGCGCGCCTAATATTGTGTCTTGTTGCTCTATGTGGCATGAATCCGGCTTGGTCCGGGTGGACTAGATCAGTAATATATGGGAGGAGGCGATTGGCCAGCGCCTTCGCCAGTATTTTCGCTTCAATGTTTAGTAACGATATTGGCCTGTAGGACTCAGGTTGGTCTGGGGGTCTCCCTGGTTTGCAAAAGACCACTATTTCGGCATGCCGCCAATCCCTCGGAAGCCGGCCACTCTCCCTGGCTGCCTCTAATACCCTGCCATAGTATGTGCCTAATTGAAGGTGGAATTTCTTGAAAAATTCGCAAGGGAACCTATTGGGTCCGGGGGCCTTACCCACGTTCAGTTCCCCGAGTGCTGTATCCAGCTCCTCCGCCGACAAAGGGAGCTCAAGGTGAGCCCGCCCTTCGTCCGATATTGACTGTGGTGGAAGATCAGCCAGGAATTTATCGATGTCTTCTGCCGATAGGAGTTCCTGAGGGGCGTATTGGGCCTCATAATACCGTGCAAAGCTAGCCGCTAGGGCCATCGGGGCCATCATGGGAGCGCCCGTCTCATCTAGGGACTGCGCCTGACGCGTACTCTGGCAGAGTGTCAGGATCGCAGAAAGCTCTGTGGAATTGGACTGCACAGGAACAGAGATGCTGATTCCCAAATCCACTCTGAAGAATAACCCAGAGCCCACAGAAAACATGAGTCTCTAGGTCATCATAACTCCGAGGGAAGGGGGATTGGATAAAATAACAAAAGAGAGAGAAGAGAAGAGACTGTCTGGCAGGTTCTTGTCTTCAGATTCGGTCTGCAGATCTTGTCATGACTAATGCAAACAGGGAAAAGAGAAACATAACATTAGCTCCTAACTCTATCTCTCTAACCTAATCTATATTCCCTATGGGTTCTGACCTACCAAGAAACTCTCCAGAGCTAGCCACTCTTCTGTATCATCAGCGTGCTTTTATGATCTTGTAAGCTGAATCGCAACTTCACTCCGTGTGTCGTTAGGGTATGATTTTTAATGTCTTTTTCCTCGTACCTTTCTTTCGTATTGCAATCTCTGAAGTTTTTGACTTTCTCCTCATGAACTCTCTTGACTCGACTGAACAGTTCGATAGTTCATATAAATAATTGTAACTCTCTTGACTTAGATCTTTCTCTTCACAAACTAGTCTTTTTTCTCAATACAGTTCTCTGGTAAATATCTGACAACAAGGTTCTTCAGAATTACGTAATTCACTGTTTTCTTTCTCACACGCTTCAGGACAAAACTTATCTACATATTGTTCCGTTCTCTCTCTTCACAGAGAAAACGAAGCGCAGAAACACGCCAACTCCTCCTCAGCTGTCAGCGGCAGGAAAACGCACTCGACAATGCGTCACGGATAACAGGTGATATTCGTATTGCAAAGTTCTCTGAATGATCTTCTCTTGACTGGGGAAATGGGCTTGGGAACTCTGAAGGGAAAAACTATGAGAACGGGACTTAGACTACTCTCTTCACACGAACTCCTAGATTAGCTTCTACCTGGGGCAAGATACGCGGTGAAGTGCGCAGTTCTCCGGTTGACAGCGCCTCACCTCAGCTGCGGTGACGATGAGGCTGGAAGACTAGAATGCTAACTCCACGCGACTCTGGCGGCCATCTTGGTGTGCCGGAGTTGCATGCATGCTGACCAAGAACCTCTTCCTTGTCGTGCATTTTCTTTCAAAGAATGTTCCATAGTGATCGTGTTCAAACGAGGGGTAAGGGTTCTGATAGTACCCCACAACAAGGCAGATCCCTTCCCTCTTGGCTTGGTAGGGAAACGTTGATGAAACAATTTAATCAACCTGGGAGCATGCACATCTTCTTCTTTTTCCCATGATCTCTCTTCCGGCCATAACCTATGCAGTCTACCAAATAGTACAGTTGGTTTCTAGATTCTTTTGAGTCGAGAATTTCCTTCACCTCAAACTCTTCACCGTCTTCCAACTGTATTGGTTTGGGGGTTAAGATTCTCCTCAGACTAACTGGAGCATTTTTAAGTAAAGAAATGTGAAAGCCTGGATGAATTTTTAGGGTGGGCGGTAGAGTGAGCCGATAGGTTACTTAGCCAATCTTTTCTTCCACAGGATATGGGCCAATGAACCTTGGTTGGAATTTTCGGTTTCCTCGTAGTCTCAGATTTTTTGCATTTATCCATACACTATCTCCAACTTCAATGGAAGGCCCTGCTCGTCTTTTCTTGTCTGCGTATGCCTTATATTTAGTCTTAGCTAAGGTCAGATTCTCTTTTGCACTCTGATGTACTTGCTCTAGATGAGAGACAATTTCTGCTACAGCTGGAACTGATATATCTGTCTGCCTGATGGTTGAATTAGGGTGTCTTCCGTAGTTCATATAGAACGGGGAGACCCGGTAGACACATTCTTGGCATTATTATGGGCAAACTCTGCTGCCCACAAATATTCTGGCCAGTTCCCTTCCTGCTTTAAGAGATATAACCTTAAATATTGCTCTACCTCCTGATTCACCCTTTCCGTCTGACCATCGGTCTCGGGATGGTAACTAGTGGAGTACCTCACCTCCGTTCCCAAACTTTCCATGAAAGACTTCCAAAAATGGGAAAGAAACTGGGACCCCCTGTCTGAGATAATAACCTTTGGTATCCTATGTATCTTAACAATTTGAGTACTAAAGTGAGTGGCTAACTGCTTGGCACTAGGAACCCCCTTTAAGGCAGTGAAATGGGTCATTTTGGTAAACGAGTCCACTACAACTAGTATTGTATTATAACCTTGGCTTAATGGCAAATCCGTGATAAGGTCTAAGTTGACGGTATGCCAGGGATAGGGTGGAGTGGGTAAAGGTTGAAGGAGACCTTTTGGGGCCTGCCGTTCAGATTTTCCCAGAGTACAAGTCTTGCATGTTTTAACATACTCTTCGATATCTTTTGACATCTCAGGCCACCAATAATGTCTCTTGATAAGTTCTTTAGTTTTCGCTTCTCCCTTGTGTCCGGCTAGCTTAGCATCGTGACATTCTCGTAGAACTTGTTGCTGCATTTCCTTTGTGGGAATGTATAAGGCGTCTTGATAATACGGTAATTGACGGATGATTCTCCGGTCATTCCCCTCCTTCACCCAATTCTGCATGGCCGCCTCGTCCATTACTTTTAAGACATCCTGTTCTAAACTGACAGACGATGACGTGACTCCAATGATCCTCTCCGTTGGAATGATTGCTTGACTTTCCAGAGGGGTTTTGTTATCTTCGGTATCCATTCTCGATAAGGCGTCGGCCTTGCCATTTTGAGCGCCGGGTCTATAGGTGATCACAAAGTCGTAATCCGCAAAATACAATGACCACCTCAGTTGCCTAGGAGTAAGGGTCCTGGCGGTCTTCAGGAATTTCAGATTACGGTGGTCAGTGAAAACTGTCACTTGATGCCGAGCCCCCATGAGATAATGGCCCCATTCTTTAAAGGCATCCTTGATGGCTAAAAGTTCCTTCTCCGTGATGGTATAATTTATCTCCGCTGAGGACAGTTTCCTGGAGCGATATGCCACTGGGTGTAATTGTCCTGCCACTTTATTCCTCTGAGACAACACTCCCCCAACCGCTTGGTCGGAAGCATCAGTTTCCACATAGAAGGGCTCCATGGGATCTGGATGTTGTAGGATAGGTGCTGAGGTAAAATCCTGCTTCAAGGCCTTAAAAGCTTCTTCTGCTTCGTTCGACCATTCAAATTTAGCTCCTTTTTTTAATAACTGGGTGAGCGGCAGAATTTTCCTTGAGAACTCGCTGATGAACCGTCGATAGAAGTTCGCGAAGCCTATGAAGCTTTGGACTTCCTTGACGCTCGCGGGCGACTTCCATTCGACCACAGCCTCAATTTTCTTTTTATCCATAAGGATTCCACTAGGGGAGATGACAAATCCTAAGAATTCCACTTGGTTCACGCTGAATGCACACTTCTCCAGCTTCACAATGAGACTATTTTCTTTAAGTTTCTGTAGTACTCCTTTGACGTGTCTTTGATGTTCCTCCGTGTTCATAGAGTAAATAAGGATATCGTCAATATAGACGATGGCGCATTGATCGAGGAAGTCCTTCAGGACATCGTTTATGAAATATTGAAAGGCTGCCGGGGCGTTGCACAGGCCATAGGGCATAACCTGGTACTCGAAGAGTCCAAACTTGGTCCGGAACGCCGTCTTCCACTCGTCACCCTCCTTCATTCTAACCAGATGGTAAGCTCCTCGTAGGTCGAGTTTGGTGAAGATACTGGCTCCCTTAATTTGATCTAACAAAACCGAGATGAGGGGCAGAGGATATCTGTTCTTTTTGGTGATTTTGTTGATGGCACGGTAGTCTATACACTTTCTCAGATCCCCTTCCTTCTTCGGCACGAAGAACAAAGGCGAGGATACTGGAGATTGTGAAGGTCGAATGAACCCGTTAGCAAGATACTTGTCCAGATATTCCCTCAGGTGCTGATGCTCTTTTTCAGTCAGAGCGTACACTCTACTGCATGGCAGATTAACCCCGGGTTCCAGTTCGATTTCACAGTCGTACATTTCATGAGGAGGGAGTTGTTCGGCCTCTATTTCATTGAAAACTTCTTCGAAGTCCTTGTATTCTTCTGGCACCTCTTGGGCATTGATAATACAGACGGATTGTTCAGTTTGACACAAAGAATAGGCAGGATTCGCTTCTCGCATTCCTTCATGTTTCCCAAAACAATTTTCCAAACAGTAATCTGAAACCATTTGGATGGATCTGGTGCTCCAATTAATCGTTGGGTTGTGCTCGGTGAGCCACGGAAGTCCTAAAATCAATTCGAACTGAGGGGCGTCTATAAGGTTGAATTGAATGTTCTCTTCATGCCCATCGCTTGAAATAAGTTGAACGACTTCGGTGTGGCTTACTATGGGGCCCGAAGATAGGTTCGTGCCATCCACAGCTCGAACAGGTTCACTCCTGGATTTCTTGATGGCCAATAGGCCCACTCTGTCGGCAAACTTCAGGTCACAGAAGTTTCCAGTCGCTCCCAAATCTATCATCACAGAGACTTCCGTCAGGACGATGTCTCGAAATTTCACCCTCATAGACAGTATCAAATGAGGTGTCGCTGACTGTAACGTGTTGGCCACTCTATGCTCCTCTGGAGTTTTCTTGATTAACGCATCCACCTTTTCAACTCTGCCAACAGGTGGTGCCTCTAGTTTTCCTTCGGCTTGAAGGTCGTTTTAGGTTTCTTGGGGCAAAATTTCACGAAATGGCCACCAGTACCACAGTACATACATAGATTGTTTGTCCTTCTTTTCTCTTTCTCCTCTCTGGTTAACGGACCACGAATAGTGCCTATTTGCATTGGTTCCGTCCCAGTATCTCCATCCTGACTCTCTGATCGAACTCTGTCGAATCTAGGAACGGCCGGTCTGAAGTCTCTCCTTTTCTCGCCTTTTCTCTCACCTTGCCGAAAATCCAACTCCAGCGCGAGATCCACTAGCGCCGAAATCTCAGTTGGCCTATTAGGTATCGCCGCTAGCCCGTCCTTTAGCTCATCCTTCAGGCCTCTGTAGAAAACTGCCGCTCTCTTACTCTCCGGCCAGTCTGTCTCCACTACAAGCTTGTTGAATTGCGCCAGATAAGACACCAAATCCCTATTACCTTGTTTTAGGTCCAACAGTTCATTATCCGTCGCTTGGGATATTCTTCTCCTGTCGAAGATTCGTAAAAATTCCTGTTTAAATTCTTCGTAGTTTCGCAGAATGGGGTCATTCTTGGTGATTAATGGCAAAGACCAAGCAGCAGCGTCCCGCTCAGATGCGAGAGTATAAATGCGACCCTGGACTGTGCGTCTGAAAAAATCGAAGGGCGACACAGGAAATGCAAAGAGCACTGCGTAATGAATATCTGTGCCTTTTGTGGGTCCCCGCCAAATCTCTCTGGGGCAGCTAGCGGGATGACCGGGGATAGGGAATGAATAACTTGGGTAGTCATTCTATTGGAACTCCCTGACATGGAACCCGTTAATTCCTGCTCAGGACTAAAAGGCTGATTTTTGCGCCAACTCTGCTGTTTCTTTCTTAGAACTTATTAACTCCGACCTAAGATTTCGATTTTCCTCTCTCAAGTCACTCAGTTCCTTTTGTATGGTGTCTAGAATTGCACCTAAGTTTTGCACATTTATCCCCTCTGCCATCTCTGTTCGGGTGCTAGAGCAACTTGGGCACTTCACTCTGTCAGGATCGCAGAAAGCTCTGTGGAATTGGACTGCACAGGAACAGAGATGCCGATTCCCAAATCCACTCTGAACAATAACCCAAAGCCCACAGAAAACATGAGTCTCTAGGTCATCATCCCGAGGGAAGGGGGATTGGATAAAATAACAAAAGAGGGAGAAGAGAAGAGACTGTCTGGCAGGTTCTTGCCTTCAGATCCGGTCTGCAGATCTTGTCATGACTAATGCAAACAGGGAAAAGAGAAACATAACATTAGCTCCTAACTCTATCTCTCTAACCTAATCTATATTCCCTATGGGTTCTGACCTACCAAGAAACTCTCCAGAGCTAGCCTCTCTTCTGTATCATCAGCGTGCTTTTATGATCTTGTAAGCTGAATCGCAACTTCTCTCCGTGTGTTGTTAGGGTATGATTTTTAATGTCTTTTTCCTAGTACCTTTCTTTCGTATTGCAATCTCTGAAGTTTTTGACTTTCTCCTCATGAACTCTCTTGACTCGACTGAACAGTTCGATAGTTCATATAAATAATTGTAACTCTCTTGACTTAGATCTTTCTCTTCAAAAACTAGTCTTTTTTCTCAATACAGTTCTCTGGTAAATATCTGACAACAAGGTTCTTGAGAATTACGTAATTCACTGTTTTCTTTCTCACACACTTCAGGGCAAAACTTATCTACGTATTGTTCCGTTCTCTCTCTTCACAGAGAAAACGGAGCGCACAAACACGCCAACTCCTCCTCAGCTGTCAGCGGCAGGAAAACGCACTCGACAATGCGTCACGGATAACAGGTGATATTCGTATTGCAAAGTTCTCTGAATGATCTTCTCTTGACTGGGGAAATGGGCTTGGGAACTCTGAAGGGAAAAACTATGAGAACGGGACTTAGACTACTCTCTTCACACGAACTCCTAGATTAGCTTCTACCTGGGGCAAGATACGCGGTGAAGTGCGCAGCTCTCCGGTTGACAGCGCCTCACCTCAGCTGCGGTGACGATGAGGCTGGAAGACTAGAATGCTAACTCCACGCGACTCTGGCGGCCATCTTGGTGTGCCGGAGTCGCATGCATGCTGACCAAGAACCTCTTCCTTGTCGTGCATTTTCTTTCAAAGAATGTTCCATAGTGATCGTGTTCAAACGAGGGGTAAGGGTTCTGACACAGAGCCTATATAGCATGGAGCTGGACTTATCTCCCCATTGGTAGATCCTACTCTGAGTCACTAACCACAACTGTCTAGCCTCATCCAACAGCAGGGAGGCATACAGCTGTTGTGACTGCAGGAGTTGTCCTACTTCTTCCTCACCCCCGCCAGCGTGGCATCGCCTTTCCTGGTCACTGACTCGGTCCGCCGCCCTCACTATATCTTCCCTGCGCGTCTTGCGGGCGGCCGCACACCAAGCAATGTCCACCCCGCGAAGCGTGGGCTTCAGTGCCTCCCAGAGGGTCATATCGTCTGTATCTGAGTTATCATTTTCACTCCAGTAGTGGGCAATAGCCTCCCTCATGTGGGATTGATAAGTTTCTTTTTGTAGGTGCCATGAGGAGAGGCGCCATCTAAACGGTTGTCGCCTCCTATTAAGGAGCACGTCCACCACCACTGGGGAGTGGTCTGAGAGACCGCGCTGCAGTATCGTCGTGGCATGCACCCTTCCTAACCAGGCGTGAGGGACAAATAAGTAATCAATTATAGAGAAGGACCTATGCACTGCCGAGACATATGTGTATTCACGTTGTTGGGTGTGTTGGTGTCGCCATATGTCCACCCACCCCATTCCTCTCGCCATGCCATTCAGTTTAGTGAAGGTATTCGATGGCACCTCCCCCCCCTGTCTGTGTCAGTCTATCTGTGCATTCATCACGTCATTCCAGTCCCTGCCTATCACTGCCATCACATCTGGCACCTCGGCCCACACACCAAATAGCTTTTCTATAAGGGCACCTTGCAGCGGAGGCGGGGCGTAAACACTCCCAAAGACTATGGGTTCAGAGCCTATCTTGCCTTGTACGAAGACGTACCTGCCCTGTGTATCTACCCACTGAGTCTCATGGGTATAAGACAATCTACGATGAACCAGAATGGCCACTCCTCGAGATCCCCTCACAAATCCCACCTGAAACACTTGCTGGTAGCCATATCTCTGTAAACTAAGGGTCTTGGAACCCATGAGGTGAGTCTCTTGTATCAGTAGTACATCAACCCCGTCCCTCTTCCCCTGACGCAGGACTGCCCCTCTCTTTATCCTATCTAGCATCCCCCTTACATTCCAGCTCACAACACGCATAAATGCCCTCTGCAGGCCAGTTTCGGGGGTTTCATCCGCCATCCATGAGGTGAAAATGTAACGGCCCAAGCATCCGAGGCCACATACACACAACTTGCTTTAATAGGACCTGAACGTACACTGTGCAGATTAACATTGCCCACCCTCTCCCATCACTCCGTAGCACACCCCCAACAAACCCCTCATTCCCCACCCCGTACCCATGCACTCCCTCAACTGCCCCTCCTCCCCCCACCCCATACCTCAGTAACGTTGAAGTATCTGTCACGGTATAGATTATCTCCGACCCCCAACTGGAAGTTAGAGACCCACTATTCCAATGGATCCCCATGAACTACCCACCAATCCCAACACCCCCGCTAAACAAACTCCTCTGAACCGAGGGCTTATGACCACCCTCCCGCCTTCGTCTCCCAACCCACGTCTCATAGTTGCTCAGTTATTAGTGTTCCAAATATCGCAGTCAACAGATCCCAAAGAAAGAAAGTACCACTGTCTACGGGATGGGCGCCAACCTCAGGTCCCTCTTTAGGGCCTTGTCTGCAGTCTGCCGAGCGTCCTCGGGTCTCATGCATCCGGATCTTGAGAGTCTGTAGGTGCAGTAGCCTCCGCCGCGCCATCGGTAGGAAGAGGGTCTTTCTTGGTGCGCGACCTCCAGTTACTCCTACTTCGCGATCTCCGGGACGACCTAAGAGGCCCCGCCGTGGAAGATGAATCTGAGTCCCGATTCGGAGGAGTGTTGACTTTGATGTGGACCGTTTCGTCTGTCCAGGCGAAGACTTCCTCCGAAGTATTAAAGAAGTGAGTTCGGGACTTGTAGACCACGCGCAGGCGGGCCGGATAGAGCAAGGCATATTGGAGGTTGAGGTCTCTCAGCCGCGCCTTAGCCGCAGTGAAGGATTGACGTTGTTGCTGAACCAGTCTGGTATAGTCTGGAAAAATTATGATTGTGTGATTCTCAAATATCAAAGGTTCCTTCACTCGCACCTGTCGCAGGATCGTGTCGCGATCGTGATAGTTGAGTAGTCTGGCTATCACTGGTCTCGGACGAGCCCCCTCCGGCGGCTTCTGGGTCAATGCTCGGTGCGCGCGTTCGATGACAAAGCAGTGCGACAGGGACTCCGGAGGGAGCCACCCCACCAACCACTGGGTCAGAAAGGCCTCCATGTCGCCCTTCTCGCAGCCCTCCAGAAACCCCACGAAGCGTAGGTTGTTGCGCCGGGCCCGTCCCTCCGCGTCCTCTGCCCGCAGTGCAAGTCCCTTTTGAATCCCTTCCATGTTGGCCACCTTCTTCTTCAGTGTTGCTACATCGTCCTCCACTCCTGTAACGCAGGTCTTGATGCAGTAAGGTAACATCAGCTCCGACTGCCCCTATTTTCACTTCCAGCATGTCTCTTGATTGCGTTATCGCTGCCATGAGGGCCGCATTGTCCGGGCCAATTGCTTGAGCGCCTCCGGACGTCCCAGGCCCTCCAGCAGGTCCAGTAAATTTATCAATTGTACCCTGTTTCGAGGTGCCTCCACTGTTGCCGCCCCTCGTCATGTCTGCCACTGGAAGTGCGCACTGGGTTAAGGGTACCGCGATAATGTCTGGTCGGCCGCCCCAATCTCCCCAGTCGCAGAAGTGTTATTGGGCCTGTCCTGGTTTATACACTGTTGTAAAGGATGTCGCCCTCTCCGCCCCAAGGACACGGTGCCCTCTTCAAGCTTGTTGCACTCCGTTGTTCAATTCCCGATGTGGGGGGCAGGTGTACCTCGGTCGTGTGCAGGTGGTACTCCGGGGGCTCAAGATGTGTAGGCAGTCCCTAGAGAGTGTACCCCAACGGTCTGAGTGCACCACCGAGGGGGCGCACCACGTGTGAGAGGCAATCAGGTCCGGGCCTAATCAGGTGCAGGACCGTATATTCACACCCGGTGCATCGGGCGCCACCACCTCAGTCCGGGGGGAAAGTATAGGACACTGCGGCTTGCGGCACAATTGTTACCCCCGTGGTCCGATGCGACCGCCGAACAAGGCCCCCTCGCTCTCTCCCGGTCCTCTGCCCTCACGGTCCCCAGCCCCCAGGTGTGGCCGCAGTATTTGTGAGTGCTCCGTGTCTTCCGTGGAGCCTGGGGTTCTCACTGCAGGCCTCTACGCGGCCGGTGCGGGGCTCCGTCTTCTACTCCTCGCCGGGTCCGGTCACGTCCCACTTCCGCCTGGATGCCCTCAAACTCGAGGTCCTGGCTGCCGCTGGGAAGGTAGGCCACGTCCCTGAAGGTCACGGATCACCGCTAGACGGGCACCTGAGGTTCCGCAGATCGCCGTCGAGGCTTCCCCGTCACCTCCGACAGCTATGTAGAGACAATGAGACGTCTCGGGGTTGGGGAAACTCAGGATAACTGGCGGATAATGCTTTGGCGGGACGGAGCTCTCTTAGGCGGCGTCCGCCATGTTTGCTGCCTTGGCCACGCCCCAAAGTAGTTGTATTTTAACCTTTTAAAAATATAACTTCTCTTCAAGCTACCAGCTCTCTGTATTCTCTGCTGGTTTTATTTGCTGCCTTTGGTTTCTTTCTCTCACAACCGTAGCGCTATGAACAGTGCACGTTATCTAGTCAGACCTTTCTCTGATGACTTGTTCTGAATCTTAGTTTCACAATTTACGGAGAGCTGCAGCCTAAACGAGATGCATGCTCAGTACCTCAGAATCCCAGTATCATATGCACATGCCTCCTACTACAGTTTTTCTCTTATGCACAAGCGGACTCTCAGAAAAGTGAAAATTAAATTCAGGACAGTCTTACGGTAGTTTCAGTGAATTCCTCCGGACTCGTGCACGAACAAGTAAGCTATTTTCGGATGCACGACGAAGTTATCCCTACACTTTGTGGCGCAGTTCCGATACACGTTCTTCCTTACTCAATGGTTCAGGTGAAGTGCGCCACAGGTCGGACGCTTTACCTGGATCATGTTGATTGTGCTCAAAAGCTAGAGCGCTCACTAGCAACTCTGGCACTCAATTTCTGGTGACCATTTTGGGAATGCTTTTGATTGACGATTTGTTCTGTTTTAGTGCCTTGTTGATTTTTCCACATGTTGGGCTCAGTGATAGTCTCTTTTTGACTCCAGACTTGGAAATCCTGAAACCGTGTTACAGAAGTTTGGAAGGCCATCACAAAATGACTGCCCCAGATGTTCAGTTGTTTATGGTTAGTTTTCTGTTGTTATATCCGTTGCAGAAGTTCAACATGCTCATACAGTGCCCCTCCCGATGCCTCGCCCCTAGTATCTCTATTGATCATTACAAGCAGGAATGGCGCGAGCTGATATAATCACATGGAATATACTTGGTATGTACACACCTGGGTGCCGTTACTCCATATTTGCATATTTACAGCGACAATCGGCTGCAATCGCACTGCAAGAAACGCACATGACGGCGAGCTCCTTACTAGTGGAGTGGGATGCCCACAAAGTAGATATTAGGGGCACTGTCTTGGGGCCACGTGGAATCTGCGTAAGCAATTGTCCTTGGCGCTCATGAAGCTAGAAATGCAACTGCTCTAATACGAAAGAGACGGAGAGGGTGGACAGTCAGGATGGTTGGAAGACCTCAGGACACAGCATGCGGACCTTATGGAGAGATCGCGCTGCCATAATTATGCTGCCCACATAGCTCGCACACACGCCAAAGCAGACTGGGCAGGCCGACTCCTAGCTTGGCTGTTGAGGCAAGAGAGTAAACATGCACCAATCAGGGCACTATCCATGCCAGAGGGCTCTCTGGTATACACGCAAAGGGAGATACACAGGGTGATGACGGAACATTACACACGTATGTACCAATCCAGGGGGCACTGCTCTGAACCTGACCTGGAGAGATTTTTCGCATCAATTCAACTACCGACTGCCTCCAGGGCACATCAGGAGGTCCTTAATGGTCCCCTTACTTTGGAGGAAATCGGGGAGGCGATTGGGTCCATGGCATCCGGTAAGATGCCGGGTCCGGATGGCCTGCCTCCTGAGTACTACAAAGCTTACCGGGACATTCTGACGCAGCGTCTACACACTATCTACTCCAAGGCCTTGACGGACAACGGGTTGCCACCGTCAATGCGGGAGGCTTATCTGGTGTCCCTTCTCAAACTGGGCAGGGACCCCGAATGCCTAGGGTCATACAGGCCCTTGGCGCTACTGAATGTGGATTACAAAATGTTTGCTAAGCTGCTGGCGGAATCCTGGTGCCGCTGGTCCCCGAGTTGGTCAATACCGACCAAAATGGGTTTGTACCCAAGCGAAGTACATCGTTGTACCTGCGGAGGTTCTTTCGAGTGGCGGCAGACAGCGGGAAGGAGTGGCCCAGGGCAGGGTGCTTGTTGTTGGATCTTGAGAAGGCATATGACTGCTTGGAGTGGAGCTATCTTGCGGTGGTGTTGTCACACTTAGATTTAGGCTGGGGGTTTCTACAAATGGTGGGCCTGTTATACCACAACCCCACAGTCCGGGTGCGGTTAGGACCATACATTTCCAATAGCATCCCGATATGTAGGGGAACCAGGCAGGGGTGCCCACTATCACCCCTCATGTTGGCGCTGGCTATCGAGCCTTTGGCAGTGGGAGTGGGAATACCTCTGGGAGATGCAACACATCAGGTCTCGCTGTACGCTGATAACCTTTTAGTCTTTCTGAGGGATGTTGGGGCTATTCGAGCTCGCCTAGAGGATATCTTATGTGACTTTGCTGCTCTCTCTGGACTCCAGGTGAACGCCAAAAAATCCTGTTTATATGCATTTGGAGGGGACATTCAGGATCTGGGCTATGTTCTGGCTGGTGCGCAGGTGCAGTGGAAGGCTGACACGTTCCGCTATCTGGGAATCCAGATATATCATCAACCAGCTGACCTTTTCGACGGTAATCTGGGTTGTGCGGTGACGGCCATCAAGTAGCAAATGAACTTCTGGAAGACGCTCCTGCTCACAGTCACAGGCAGGGTGGCGTTATCTAAAATGGTGATCCTTCTGCGCCTCCTATATTACTTTGCCAACCTACCACTGTATGTCTAGGCAGCCTTTTTTAACAAACTCGCTACACTCCTTAGAAACTTCCTTTGGGGTAATGCGCGTTGTAGGATAGCGCTACCAAAGTTATACTTGCCCATGCACCAAGGGGGCCTAGCTGCACCCTGCTTTGAGCACTACTATTTAGCTGCTCAACTGCAGTGGATAGCCAGATGGCTCGCGGACAGAGGTCGAGAGGATACGGCGACTGCAGCCCCTCCCTTCCCATACCGGCTCCCCTCCACTAAGCGGTGGCTTACAAATGCTTCCGCTGCTGCCTGTACGTCACTAAAGATCTAGTTCCTTACGCGCCTGCCATACAGCCAGTGGGCTCCCCCAGCGGGCCTCGGGTGCTCACGTCCCTGGAGCTTCTGAAGTGGCACGAAGTCGACATACAGAATCTGGGAGATCAGTATCGGGATAGCATGCTTTTGTCATTTGAATCACTTACCGAAGAGCTGGGGCTACCACAGGGACACTTTTTAAGACACCGCTCCTTGATCACTACGCTGACCTCTAGATGAGGGGACATGATGGAAGAGCTGAGTCAACACCTCATCATACAATATCTCCACGTAATGGGTCGAGGCCGACACTTGGTCCGGTGGTTTGCAGCATCCAACCGCATGCATGCGGCGATACAATTAGACTCACTTTGACGCGTCTGGGAAGGAGACTTGGGGAGGCAGCTGGGGGATAGGGTGTGGGAAAAGATATTGAAGAGTCCTAGGAGAATTCCCAGAAACATGCGGTTCCATCAACTCCAATTATTCATAGTTCACAGGGCATACTTCACTCCTGAAAAGATCAATAGGTACTTTCACCGTGCGGATGCAGCCTGTCCCCGCTGTGCAGAGGTGGGGGCTGGCCTGGTGCACATGCTGTGGGGCTGTCACAAACGGCTATTAGTGAGACATTGGGCACATGTACAAGTCACAACATACCTTTCGAGTGGCCTACTTACTTATTACACCAATTCAGTAGGACCCCGACCACAAAAGTCACTTCTCGCTTCCTCGACGTGGGGCTAGTCATTGCCAAGCGCCTTTTAATGAAGAGATGGAAGTCGCAATCCCCACTACACAAGAGGGCATGGAGGAATTCTCTCATATCATGGGCTAAAGCTGAACGAATTGGCATCATACGAGAGGAAACACTGGGCCTGCGAAAGACGCCGATAGCAGTGCAATGGGAGGGTCTGCTTCAGAGCCTTATGCGCATGGAGGGGGACAACCTTGAACAGCAGCCGAATGTTGAGGGAGACACCCCTGCGACTTGAGAAGGGTGATATGTGAGGTGCACCCTCAATCCGCCACACAAACACATTTATACTATCCCCCCGCTAAGCAGAGATGCAACTATGCATGTTGACTGACGCAGCAGCTTTGTGGAGAGCTGTGAGAAAGGGAATTGGGGTTGGGGTAGAGAGGGGGAGACCGATGTAGTTACAATGGGGGGAGGGTGAGGGGACTAAGTGAAAAGTGGAAAATGTGTAATCAGAAGTCGAACTTAGCTGCTGTGGTTGGTTTCTTTAGTTACTGTTTGTTTACTCTATAACATCTGTGCATTCACACAAGGTGTATGATCTGTAACACTCTGCATAATATGTCTCCAGAACCGCATTATGACAGCATTATGGACTTTACCTCTGCTGAAGCGATGCATATGTTTTAGTTCTATCTGGAACTGTGACTAAAGGGTCACCAGAATACATGGTCACCTGTTCCGATGCCGACAGGCCCAACACCGCAGGAGTGAAGAACGTCCCAATCCTCTACCCTCACCGTGACCCCCAACACCCGCAATCAAAACGGATGGTGGAGAACACGACGCCGGGAGAAGGTGGATAACAAAACAAGGGAACCCAAGGTCTTGGGGAGCACAACTCGTCTCCTCTGGCTTCTTGGCAGCTGACAGCTTGACACAGACGAGACCGCTAAAATGAAAGAAGGGGACAAGATTAAATACACCCCTATTACTATGACCAGTGCCAAGTACACACGCAAACCACCAACCTCCCTGCTTACTCTGGATAACAGCTTGATACGAAACAGGAATTCTTCCACTGCAATCGTATTGGTTGTTTCTTTGTGTAACTCGAGACCAACCACGCCCCCTCGGGAAACACAGAGAATGACTAAGGGGGTGGAATTCACAATTCTTTGGACAAAAAAGGGACAGGGGAAAAATGGTATCACGGGAATATGAAAGACACCCAAAAAACCCCTGCAATCGAAAAAAAGAACACGAAGGTAGCGCAAAAACGGCCGTTATTCTGCTACCTTCGTGAAACCACCCAAACAATGCGCATAACAAGATGGTTTGGATACAAAAAAGGGATAATTACGGGACGATTCAACTCAAGGAAACGCAGCCGCGAATCCTGAACGTCACCAAAGATCAAAAACAGGTCCCCAATGAAAGGATTCAGTAGTACCCAAGGGAATAGGAAAACAGGGGGGCAGGGAAAAAAGGGGGGGGTCAAAACCCAGCACTAGAAAAGACCGCTGGAATGGAGCTCGAAGGAAGGGAAACAAGGTAGAACCACAGGAACAGGAATCACACGGCAAGGGACCAATAAAGAAACCAAGCACCTGTTTCCTGTTGGCAGCCCCTTTTTAAAGCGAGCCCTAGGGAGCGTCCATAAATTCACATATGCACTTGGCACTTTTAAGGAAAATTCACTAACGGGAACTAGACAAAAGGACCCAGGCCCCCTTGAACACCAACATCACCCTTGTCCATCCCAAGCTTGTATGTGAGGACTGGGTGTCACAGTCAGAAGACTCTAATTGTGGTGGTAATGAAATGCTGGATATTGTCTTGCATACACATGTAAACGTTGTGAAAAATAATAAAACAGATGTCAACAAAAACATTACTGATTTCTAATCAATGCCCTGTTGAAGTTCCACCTGTTAGGTTTGTTGCAATTACCATTTGAAATTATACAGACAAGGAGTGGGTTATGATCAGAAATCACTATGCAGTGAATTTCAAAGGTGGCCTCATCCTCTACATCAGATGTTACAGATGCCATGTCTATGCTAGAATAAGGATGGTGGGTGTGAGAATAAAATGTAAAACTGCTCTCTTCACCTTCACTCCACCCCCATAAGCCTCTAAGACCAAGTAGGTGTATGAGCTGTTTTAGGGAACTACTCACTCTTGTCGTTCTAGGAGTTGCTGAGTAAATAGAATAATCTATTTTATAGTGCATGGCAATAAGATCAATTCCCCAGTCCACCCAGACAGTTCAACTGTGAGTTTATCAAAAATATGTGGACTATCTGTATTGAGACTATATATTGCACAAATATCTGTAGCCCGGCCTAAATTTGTGCAATATCCATCCAATAACTGCTTTAACAAGGAAAGGCTGCCTCTCTTTTTACTGAAGGTAGTGACCCCTCTTGTAGAAACCTGTTGGGTGGTGCAAGCTAATTCCTCAAATCCCCTCTGCTTAAGTAACTGCCTATCCTTATATGCAATATGAATTTCAAGCATACATATGAACTCAGTGTTATGTGGGGTAAACAATGCAGATACCAGTCTTTGCGAATGGGGATTTTTCAAATTTCGTACATTACAGCTGAAAATCTTAACATGTTCCAAGTCTAGTGATGTGCCAAAGTCTAATCGAAATCTGAAGAACTCAGATGAGAAACTTTCCTCAAAAGTCCCCACAAGTGGAAGCTTAGTAACCAACGGATCTTATCCCACACAAATAACACAAGACACTATGAGCGGCTCCATGACACCTTTGATGGAGATAACTTTAGTGGTCGATCAAACATAGCACTTTGATATTAAACTGAAGCTGGTGTCAAAACAGGAACGCTCTCTGTTTGCACTGTCCTTGCTAAAGCTCAGAAACCTACTCTTACTGAAATATTCCTGCTCATGCAGCAACACAGGGAAGAGGCACAAGCCCACTATGTTGAGGTCAAGATTACCATGCAAAAAATGGTGAGTGGGATTGCAGAGGACTTCAGCACAATTGCTGAGAAAATTAAAGAGCTGGAGCAGAGAACAGCTGAAAACCGTTGAAAATGAGGAGGCTGTTATTAGGATAAAGAAAGACATAGATGAACAGAGTCAGAATTTGGCGGTATTAAGGACAAAAATGGAAGATATGGAGAATCCTTGAAACTAAAGTAGGTGGTGAAGGAAAAGATCTTTGTACCTTCATAGTGTGTTTGTTTCAAAAAGCATTTAAGAATTTGTCAGACTAGGATTGGGACTCCCAAATTCAATATGCATATCGGTTTCCCTTCCAATAGAAGGCTAATCAAGGAAGAAATAACCAATAGCTGAGCCCTATCCTGTATATGTTGGGAACTTTATACTGTGCCCGGGGATCTATCTCAGAGCTGAGTCCTCATCTCCAGCATCCAAAGCCAGTGTGAGCGTTTTCGTTTAGTCAGACTTTTTCCAGGGCACAGTTGAGCACCTGAGGAAACTTTGCAAATGGATGGCACTATTGCAGGAGCTGGTGCACAAAGCAGTGAAGTATGGAAATATATCTTTATGCAATATCGACCATAAAACCAAAGAACTAATCTCCAATGACTAGCGTTAAGCATGGGCGAATTTTGCGAATTCGCGGTTCGTGAATTTGCGTATTCACGAATTCGCAATCCGCAAAATCCGCAAACTCTCGCGAATTTGTGGATTTTTTCTTTTTTTTTGTGTTTTCAAGGGTTTCTGCCAAGGGTTTTGTGCCAGTTTGCAATTGCGAACTTACTTGTCGGATAGCAACGGTCGCAACTATGTTGTTTCTATGTCTGGTTCATCATCACAGGTTCACAGCACCCTCTGTTTCATCACTGCCACCCTCTGGTTCACCCATGCCACCCTCTGGTACATCAGTGCCACCCTCTGGTTCATCACTGTAGATTATGGGGGGGGAAAGCAAGCACACCTGCCCTGCTTCAACTGACATGAATTAATTTGGGGTTGATTAATGTGTCACTGAATTTAAACTTCCAGTCTGGCACCTGCTTCCTTATCTGTAATTTGCTTTCTGTTGCAGTGCAATTTTTTTTCACAGGACCTTTGTGGCCTACTTGTAGCTATTCTATGAGCCTGCTGTGAGGTTCAGAGCAGGGTCATAGAATAGTTGCAAGTAGGCAACTGAACTCTGGAGGGGCCCCTCAGGAAGCACTACAGGGAATGGTTACTAATGATGAGTTTGAACTTTTGCACCTGCTGAGTGCTTTCAGTTTTGCAAAACTCGTTTTTCTGCAATTTCGCGGGATTCAGGGTGCGCGAATTTGCGCGAGATCGAATTCGGAAGCCACGAATTCGTGCGAATATGCGATTTGTTTTTTTGCGGCATGTTAGTTCGCAAGGTTTTGTGCATTTTAGCGAGACGCTTGTAGCGCAACGGTGCGAAGTTACCCTCATGGTCGTTCACGGGCGCAGCCATTTTATTTGCGTGACTTATTTCCGTTTCCGGGCGCTATGTGTAATCTCACAAAGTGTGCGGCTCGCTAGTACAAGTTCGCGTGTGATCGCGAGGAAAATCTTGCGCAAACTTACCCACGCGGTCGTGAACGGGCGCGGCCAGCTTGTTTTTCATTCATTGCTATGGTTCTGGGCATGCTTTCTGTATCCTCTGTCAATCTCTGCCATCCTTTGCTTGTTTGAAGTTTTTTTTAATCTATTTTACTTATTATCTATCCCTCTATTTTTCTAGCTCTATATTTTTGTGTTTTCTGCTACTTTTGGTTAATTTTAAACTACTTTTTTAAACTCTTTTCTTTTCTTCTTCCCTATTCTATTTCTTCTTTATTATTTACCTTCCTTTCTGACCAGACCATGGTAAAGGGAGCCGGGAAGCAGCCTGAGAAGGGGAAGGGTCCCGCACCGCATGCCTGGCTCCCGTGCGGGCGTTTGAGGAGGGAGACATTCACAGCCCGGGAGAACTTTAGCGCGGAGGAGGTGGCCGCACTAGTCTTTTATGTCCAGCGCCGCCTCCCCAGGACCATCATGGCAGGCGGCAAGATCGCTAGCGGCTACGGGATCCGGGAGCGCCGGAAGCGGTGGGAGAAGGTGTACCGGGCCATGTACCAACACTATCGGGTCCAGCGCACCTACAACTAGGCCACCCACCGTTGGACGGATCTCCTGGACCGGGAACGCAACTTGATCAACCTGCTCGGCCTCAAGATCCCCGGGCTTGGTGAGTAGTAGTAGCTATTTCTTCACTACTCGGTTTTCTCCTGCAATAATGCTGCTGATTACATTGAAGGTAAATTATATTTCAAAATCTTCTGTGCATTTCAGGTGCACTGCTCTCCTTCTCAGTAGCGTTGCTACTATGCTTATTTGTTTTCGATTTTGTGTTCATTTCATTGGCCTGAGAAATTATGTATGAGTGTAGTTTAAAGAACTGCGTAATGCTAGACACTAAGGGTCAGATTTTTAATTACCGGCGCATCCCTGTAAAGTAGCAGGGATGCGCCAGTAATTGTGCGCCCCGCCACCCCCACCCATGGTGCGCTGTATTTACAATGCGGTGCACCATGGGCCCAAAACGTCACCGAAGCATTACGCATCTGTGCCGTAAAGGCGGCACATTGCTGGAGTTGCATTGCAACGATGGCGCAGCTCCAGCAATGCTCTGGGGTGCCCTATCTCCCCAATGCTGCGTCAAGCCGTACGTCTGCTTCAAGCAGGCGCAGGGTTTGAGTCATGCATCATTGTCCTAAAAGTGACTGATTGAAATCTTGTAGATTTCCCTCAGCCACTTTTAGGATGCGTTCCTGCGCAGGAACGCCCTCCCCTGCGCTGGAACGCCCCCTGATGGCGCAGGGCTTTACAACGTGATGCATCTCCCATATGCGTCACGTTGTTAATATATGCCGCACCATGGCGCTTCTTTTGTTCTGCCGCTGCGACACAAAAGTCACGCAACAATGGAGCAAAAGTGCCGCAAGGGGCTTCTAAATCTGCCCCTACAGACTCAAGTCCAGTCCCTTCTTTGTACACCTGGCAATAAGAAGAAATAGTGGTGGTGGATTGATAGTTTGAGTATTTTAATGACTGGTTAATGTAGTAGGAAACTTTTTAGTGTTGTCGCTGATCTGCAATCACGATGGACTTTGTCTATCACTGTGCGTGCTGCGGACTGCTGCCTGCCAGTCCTAGGCGAACCTTTTTAGTAGTTTGTTTAGTGAGTTACATAACTTTCTAAGTCGACGGTCTGCAAATCAAGCAATACTAATATCCTAGTAGACCACATGAGATAGGTCAATATATCCCGTGGAATAGTTGTCTATTTGCTATTTCGCCAAAATATTTTGTTATTGTTCTTTTGAAATGTTTGATTTGGTTGACAAATATCATCCATGTTTCCTGGTCTTTCTTTCTTTCATGTTGTACATCAGCTCCCCCCAGGGGCAAGAGGGCATTGGAGGAGGCTGCTGCTGCTGCTGAACAAGGCCAGGATCAGTCAGGCGAGGGCTCCTTTGCTGGCCCCGGTAAGATTTAATTTTAATATTGAGTACCTATTTTTTCCTAGCGTTCCTCATTCGATTTTTTCTAAATCGTCTTTGATCTTCTTGTAGACTGTATCTAAATTCTTATCCTTCCTCGACTATGACTCCCTGTGGTATTACTAGATTATTCCTATTAGTCTGTCTGTGTAGCTAACTAAGATTGCACATTTGGCAAAAGGTGTAAAACGAAACTCCCATTCTAGTCAGCAATAACTCTATGCACTGAGTGCAGTCCTCTGGGATTGTCCATAATGTCTTTTCAAGTCTTCTAAATGTTTATGCTTTGACAATTACCAACAATAAAAAGGTGAATGACCACCAAGAAAGAATAAGATACTACTTTACTTTTGGTTTGGATAGGAGGACAATCCATACTACTACTGTTGCAGGGACAAATCTGCACAAACAGAACTATGGACACTAAATAGTGCATTGTTTATCAATTGTAATAGGCGCAGGTAGACTTTCCACATACCTGAGTGATATCAGACTTTGAAGAACCCCCAATCTCCTTACTGACTAGATAGTGTGGCAGAGTCATTTAGCTCCCGAATTCATTGATGATTGATCCCCAATGATGATTATCCAACGCAGGACAAGAGTACGGAGTCAGAGTCCAGAAGTGTCAGTGGCACGGACTCATGCTTGCAAATTGCAAAACCTTTTGCTCATTCACTCATGACCAAAAACCACAGAGTCTATTTAAGTTTTAAAGCTTTATTAAAAGTAAACATATTTATTAAAATCAAGTTTGTCATAAAACATAAACGGTTGATTAAAAATGGAAAAGTGCTTATAGTGATTTATTTCACACATTTATTGTGGGCGAGCCCTCACCTGGTTTGAACTTTAATTTTTCTTTTTGGTGCTGAATCGTTGGTCCCTCTGTCCTAGTGGTGATGATGATTTGTTCTTAGTAGTGAACCTTCTGTCTGTTATGAGAAAAATGGTGCGTGTTAAAAAGCAAGCATTCATCAGTTGTGCCAAAAAGTGCAGCAAGACAACACCCTTCCCTGGAAAAAGGGACATTTTTACTTTAGAGTAGACAGTCACAAATTATTAGATTGGTTTCTGTATTCACATTTCTTCATTCCTAGACAAAATACTAGTGAGTGGTGTATGTCTATGACATCTAACATTCTTTAATGTACTTTGCAGGTGGAACATCTGGTGCTGGGCCCAGCGCGGAGGTGGAGGAGGAAAGCTCTGGGGAGGAGGCGGTGCAAGTGCCGGACCAAACGGCTGTGCGGGTTGCCACGGTAGTGGCGGGCAGTGGTAAGCTCTTATATTCCTTACTTATTGAGATTGCAGACTGCATAGTGTGCTCCCCGTGAGAAAACGTAAGGTTTGTCCAGATGAGAGACATGAAGAAGAATGATTGACATATAGTTTGAATCGATGGATGCCTGGATCATGGTACTATCTGACTCTTAGATAGTATATGTGTATCTAGAGAGAGTAGACGTTCACTGGATGAACTAAGTGTTACTTTGAAGAGCATGTAACACCGCACCCGCACGTCCTTCCCAGTGTAGGAAAGCAAGGAAAAGAAGTTGTAATTTTGTCCGAATACTACCATGAATAGTAGCAGAAGTTTGTATTGCAAGCACAGCATATATCCGGCTATTACGATGGCCACTCACTACCTCTGTTAATAAGTTTAGTAGAACTCGGTCATTCATGTGTGGATGTATCACTGTTCACTCAATAAAAAGCAAAGCACCTAAAGTCATCCCATATGTAAGCAAATACCTACCATGTGCAGTGATAGATAATCAGATTATTTATCTTCTTCATTTTCCTTTTCTAGTATTCATTCGCACGGTAGGGTGAAAGTTAAATTAATTAAGCAGTAGCCCTTGTAACAGAGTATTCCCAGTGCCACCCATAATAGAAAAGTAAGAGCATCACCACCCGCATGTACTGGACTGGTACAGTAACGCAAGTGTGTCTCACTCATCATGGCGGGCGTCTGTTTTTCTCGGGTGCAAGTTGACTGCGCTGGCATTATGCCGGCTTACAGAAGTTAACATACCAATTTTGCTAAACAAGAGAGAAGAAGAAGAATAAGACTGGTGTACTGTCATAGTCGACTCTAATGGCGTGAGTCCATAGTGCTCGTAGAATTGATTCCTTAAACTCCCACTAATGTTAGAGCAAGGATGAAGAAGTGAGAGGTTAGATAGATACTGGCCACAATAGTTATGTATTGCGCTTGCAAGTTGCTAGTATTACTGTGACACAACTTTCTGCTGAATCATTTTGTGTTAATCTTAAAGAGCATTGGTTACAGACTATGTCTTTTTCTTTCTTCATATAGATGCTCCTTCCAAACCAACACGGAAGGAGCTGGCTAGACGGGCCCGGCAATGGAGGCTGGAGGCCACTGTCACCGAATATCGGCGGCTGGTGGACGAGGAGGAGGAGGACACGCAGAGTACGTCTACAACATCTACGGCGACACCTGCATCCTCCTCTGCGGTCAGCCAGTCAGCGCAGCAGGTCTCCAGCGGTTCGGAGCCGAGGTACCACAGCCACCCGCCACCGCCGAGCAGCAAAGAAATCAGCTGCCCCCCACAGCAGTTACAAAAAAAGGATTCACCGCCTTTCCCTGAGGGTCTCCTACCTCGAGCAGGAGCTCCTCAACACCAAAACCCTGCTCGAGACCCTCCTCAAGGAGCATGCCGACCTGGCCCGGAAAGTCAACAGCAGCAGCCAGAAGTAGGAGGAGACTGTCCCTTGCTCCTTTTTTAAAGACTTCTGGGGGGAGTGGGAATTGGGAGTTGGGTTTTTTGGACTTTTCACGGACATTCGTTGTGGTTAGGGAGTGGAGGTGGGTTGGGTCTTGCGGGAGATTTTTTTTGTTAGGGATATAAATATACTTTAAACTTTAATAGCATACATGGTTTGTTTTACTGCTTTTGAGGATAGTGGGTGGGGGTTTAACAGTAAGTTTGTTTTCCTGAAACTTAAGTGGCATCTTGATTCAAGTTGTGTAATTAATTGCCCAAATGTTTTCAAAACTAAGTGCCTCTCACAGAGTAAGTGAATTCAATAGTCCTAGGACTTTACTAGTACTAGCGTCAGTCTCTCGTCTCTCCTAATACTCCATTATACTTCCTCCCCCCAAACGCTTATCTTACCTGTAATTTGTGTTTGGAAATAGGGCTAGGCACAGGGCTGGCTGCACAGCAAATGGCGATTAACTCCTTCGACGCTCATGACGAGCTCAGCTCGTCATGATGTACACCTCTCATACACTCATGACGAGCTGAGCTCGTCATGAAAAATGGGCTTTCAAAGCCACCCAGCACAGGAGGGGAAAACCATTAGCAGCCATGGTGTTAAGGTTGGCAATCCTGGGCGGATGTAATGTCATCATTGCGGTGGTACTAGTGGTGTTACACAGTGGCAGTTGCAGCATCTGAAAAAAAAGAAAATTAAACCTTGTTTGTCCTTACCGTAGCATTAGAACGGTACAATAGAAAATAGCAGGTGACAGTACACTAGAACAGTGCCACAATGGTAAAGTATTGAAAGTATAACTAGTACTTGCGTTGAATTTCTTTGACATTGGCTACTACTACAAGAAATAGTACCGAAGGTGAAGGACACAGCAGCGTAATAATTTGCCACGTCTAGGAGGAGGATGTTCTTGATGACCAATCAAGTTGATGGCGCACATGAAAATCTGCTTTCATTTGCCAATAGTGACTGAGTGTCAAGCTGAGTAAGAATAGAATATATCCTCAGATTCCTTCACCAGCCTGTTGCTATGACCTTATCCTCCCCAGCAAGTGTGTGGAATTATTGCTGTCATTTAGTCACACATCAACCAAAACCACACAGCCCGGGGGAAGAGGGTTAGGGTTTGGGAAATGGATGCAAATGGGTGATTTTGGGAAAGTTTTGTTGAGAGAAAAAAAAAAGCACAGCATGAACAAACAATAATTGAAGATAAAGAAATCTTTGGGTGCAAAGCTAACCCTAAATTTTTTAAGTGACATAAAGGAAGTGCATGCACTACTGCATGCATGGTTACTGAAAAATAAGTAGTACTTTCGACAACCGTGAGTGAAAGAATGAGACAGTACAGGGCTGCAGTACTAATTATGAGTTTTCACTTGCCTATCTCTGCACTCGGAGAAACACTTCTTACATTAAAATAGGTTTAAAAAATATCACAAGTAAAACCTATAGAATGGCTGTGGGGATGAATTTAGAAGCAGAGATCAAAGAAATGCAGAGTCACACTCATAGAAGTTCACAGCAATAACATTACTTAAAAGATAAGTAGAAAAGAACGGATACTGTATCTGTATGTTGTTGTAGTTGTCCTGTTGAATTTGGTAAGTTGCATGCATCAAACCATTCCTCTTATTAGCGGGACTCCTCCATTCCAGCTGACGCTCCATCCATCAATGTTGGTGACCAGAAGACACCCTGTCCACTGCCTGCCTGGCGGATGCTGAATTGCGGCTCGCTAATGTGAAGCCTGACTTCATCCTTTTTTTCCCATTGCACAGACTGAAACCCGGCCTGTAATTATTGATGGAAAAACAGGGAGTGATAAACCACTGACAAATAAATATAAGGTATGTACGCTGTGTAGTGCAAAAAGTCACACTTTGAGTTTCCTAATAGACAGTACAATATTTTTGAAAGTGCGTACTCTGTCTGAGTCTCCTTTTGAAGGTTAAATAAGTATGGGCGAATTAATTTAGCGGATCTTTCCCCTCAAGCTAGGTGTACTGTAAACTGTGTTTTAGAACAAAATTAGACCTTCCCAGCAGTGCTCCCAGACCCTTACTAAACCCAGTCGCAAAAATGTAGAAGACCCCCAATCAGATCTCAAAAAATGAGGCCTAGAAGAAAAATGATGACAAAATGTACTTTGAAAGTAAAGTAGGCCCAAATCCCCCTTACCCACCGTGGATTGTATTCAAACCACTTGCAAGCAAGCAAAAGTATCCATACCCAGCATCGCTCCAAGACTCGCACACCACCCCACAAACAGCCCCCCGCCCAAATACATGCAATACAATACTGCTAACCCTAACAAACCCTAAGTTAAGAATAGTGGTAAACGCTTTCTTTAACTAGGCCAAATCCCCCCCTTTCCCACCATGGATTTTCTTCAAACCACTTGCAACCAAGATTACACATTCCCACGAGTGCTGTAAGACCCCAGAACCCAGTTGCAAAAATCTAGAGCACCCAAAAACACATGGAATACTGCTGCTAGTGCTAACCCTAACGAACTCTAAGTTACAAAAAATGCCAAAAGGCTTTTCAGCATGGATTTTGTCAAAACCACTTTTATCCGGTATTAGACCTTCCCAGCAATGCCCCAAGACCCTCCAACCCACTCGCAAAAGAGCACAACACCCCCAAACAGCCAAAAAGCAAAAATGGAAAATTTCATACTTACAATATTTTTTGGCTCTTCTTTCAATTCTGTCCAAACGCGCTGTGCAGCTAGGCCATAACTCCCGTTTTCCACCATGGATTTCCTAAAAAACAAATGCAATCAAAATTAGACTGTGCCAGCAGTGCTCCCAGACCCCAAACCCACCCACAAACACCCGGAACCCCCCCAAAGAGCACCTCAAAGACAAGCAAGTCAGCAAAAAGCGCAAAAAAAAATGTGCCTCCGATTTTGTCCAAACCACTTTTATCCGGTATTAGACCTTCCCAGCAATGGCCCAAGAGCAATCAACCCAGGCGAAAACAAGTAGAAGACCCCCAAACAGCCAAAAAGCAAAAGTACAAAAATGGGGACAGTCATTTTCAGTCCAATTTCCAAAATCACTCCGCGCGCGCTCTGCAGCTAGGCCTTAACTCCCCTTTGCCAACATGGATTTTCTTCAAACCTCTTGCAAACAAAAGTATCCATACCCAGCAGTGCTCCCAGACCCCAAAACCCACCCACAAACACCAGGAAGCCCCCCAAAAAGGCCCCCGAAAACGCTAAATTGAGCGAAATGTCAGAAAAAGCAAAAACTTTTCCCTCATGGATTTTGTCCAAACCACTTTTATCCGGTATTAGACCTTCCCAGCAATGGCCCCAGAGCCGTCAACCCAGGCGAAAACAAGTAGAAGACCCCCAAACAGCCAAAAAGCAAAAGTACAAACATGGGGACTTAGTCATTTTCAGGCCAATTTCCAAAATCACTCCGCGCGCGCTCTGCAGCTAGGCCCTAACTCCCCTTTGCCACCATGGATTTTCTTCAAACCTCTTGCAATCAAAAGTATCAATACGTAGCAGTGCTCCCAGACCCCGAAACCCACCCACAAACACCAGGAAGCCCCCCAAACAGGCTCCCGAAAACATGGTAGTGAGCAAAAAGGCTAAAACTTTTTCAAGTCTGATTTTCGCCAAACCACTTTTATCCGGTATTAGACCTTCCCAGCAATGGCCCCAGAGCCGTCAACTCACCCGCAAAGAAGTAGAACACCCCCACAAGTGCAGAGTCTTTCTTCATTGGGCGTAATCCAGCCCTCTGCTTTGAGGGAAATAGGAGTCTGGAAGAGGAGGATAGAGCAGCATGTTCTTGTGAACTTGTGAACCTGAGGAATGCAGACTGCGGCACCTTCAAATCAATAAGCAAATAAGTGAAGACCCTTCTGCTGATGGGCTTGTTTTTGTGATTAGGTGATTAAAGTTTTTATTTATATTGACTTTGCAAAACAAAGAAAGACATACACACAGGAATAAAAGTGAATAAGGACGAAAAAGAAAGTTATTGATTCATTGGCTCATTTTCAGGGCTCGGTGTCAGGGAAGAAGAGTTCGTCCTCATACTCTGCGAATTCAGGCGGGAGTAGGTCACATAACAGAGAAGAAATTCCCTCATCTAAGTTGGTGTCCTCCTCGTCTTCTTCCGGCGTGTATTCTCGTACTTTGTAATCTGGTGGTATGAGGTGCTGATTCATCTTGATCATTGTTAACCTCTCCACATTTTTGGGCGAGAGGCGGGTCCTTTTGCAAGTTACAATGCCACCAGCAGCACTGAAAACACGTTCAGAAGACACGCTTGCGAGTGGGCAAGACAAGTAGTTTATAGCCAGGTTGGAGATCTCTGGCCACAATTCTTTTTTTCCATGCCAATACGCCAATGGGTCATCATGAACATAGACCTCTGTTGAGTCATTCAGATAGTCCTGCACCATCGACTGAAGGTTCTCAACGGTTCCTCCACTTTGCTTAATTTTTGCTGGGACCTTTTGAGAAGCAAACCCAAGCTGAGTTAGCCTATCCTCTTCTTCACACAATGTTACTGTTATGTCTGGTGCAGATGATCCGGTTGCTGGTGTCTTTAACGGCTGAGAGGTTACTTCTGCCACAGCCACAGGTGCAGAAGTGGATTATTTTGACTCCGGATGGCCTGCTGATGCTGATGTACTGCCTTTTCCTTCAATTTCCTGCCGTTCTCTTTTAAACCTCATGGCTGACACAGCTAGCCAACGTTTGTACATTAAAACTTGTGCGTCACCAAAAGCAAAGAATGCTCTGCCTGCCAGTGCCTTTTTGTAGCGTGGATCCAGAATAGTACCATAAATGTAATGCTGTTCTTAGTGGATCGTTTGAAGACGTTCATCACCAAGTAGGCGCTGTAATAATTTCTTCGCCAAATCAAAAGCTTCTTGCTTTTCTTCATCTTTTTGAAACATAGATGACACCGCCTTCAGTTGGTGCTCTAGCATGCGCAACAATGGGATAGCTTTTCCCAAATTATAGTCCTCCCTGCTGACTGCACGCATGAAGACCTCAAAAGGACGAAGCATGTCTGTCGGGCTTTTAACTAGCTCCCATTGCTCCGCATCTAGCCTCAGGTCTTTCATAGCTGTACCCAGTGTTAAGAAATACTGATCGACTACAGTAAACTGCTCATACAGACGCTCAAGCATGTAGAAGATTGAGTTCCAACGTGTTGCCACCTCCTGGATGAGTGCTTTCACTGGCAGTCGACGTTCATGTAGCAGGCCCCTCAGATGCTTCTGGGCCTTAAAAGAATGGCTGAAATGTGTGCACATTCTTCGGCAGGTGGTCAGTAACTCGCACACTGGACTTTCTTCACTCAAGAATTTTTTAACAACCAGGTTTATACAGTGCGCCAAACACGGCACTCTGAAATATTTACCCATTTCCATGGCCTTAACTACATTGGCGCCATTATCCGTGGAAACATAACCAATCTTGCGTTTTTTTTGGGACAGCCATTAAAAGACCTTTGTGTTAAACTCCTTCAAAATATTTTCTCCTGTGCGACTTGTCTCCATGCCAAACATGGCTAGTGTTGCATGTTTCCGAGCAGCTTTAAAAACGTTGTCCGGGTCAACACCTGCCCTTAGCTTTGCTGTGACTCCTGAAAAAGAGACCCAGCGTGCAGTGATGCACATGTAATCAGTGCCTGCGCCACTGGTCCACATGTCTGTTGTCATATGTATAGTGTGAACAGCACTCTTCTGCAAAGCTGCCCCATCACCTTCATAACATCTTCATGTAGTGCTGGAACCGCAACTCGGGCAAAATAGAACCGGCTAGGAACCTTCCATTTAGGGCAGAGCGTTGCCCCTAATTCAAGAAAACCAACCCCTTCCACAAAAGAAAAAGGGAGAAGGTCCAGAGCTAGCATTTTAGCCAGCTTAGTGTTATACAGACGCGTCATTGGGTGGTTGCGTTCAAATGGCGCTTCTGAAAACAACATGCTTCTAATGGTGGGCTGGACCATGATTTTACAGGATGATGATGATGACTTCTTCGACCCAGTTATGCTCTGTGATGATGAACTTTGTCGCATTGGTGTCTCACTCTCTCCCACACTCTTAGTGTGGCTCACAGGGGATGTGCTGCTGACAGGGGTACTGGGGGTAAGTGAAGAAATGTTTGACGCTTCTTCCTCCTCGTCATCATCAGATGAAGCATTAACGGATACAGTTTGTTGACTTCCAATTTGGGCTTCCTTGATCTCCTTTAGGTGCGCATACCATTGGACAGTGTGCTGTCTCTCAAGATGACCTCTCTGGCCTCCGGTACCATAGTTGGTACCAAGCTTACCACGACTAACTGCAAGCTTACAAATGCTACAAATTGCTATGTTTTCCCTTGTTGTGCAAACACTAAAGAAGTCCCAAACTGCGGACTTCAAATGTCTGTGGGGGGCGGAGGAGGCGATACTGGTGGTCATGCTGCTAATGCCAGATGAAGTGGGGATGTGTGTTGCCGAACTTTACTACGTTGTGCACTTGCACCACCACTAATTGAGGTCGAGGTGGATGGAGGTCCCTTCTGGCGAGAAAAAAATATGGAAGCAGTAGGTGGTGGTGTACTAGTTAACTCCAATGATGGTGTTCCCATTGCCTCCTCGTCGACAACATCACGCTCAGCAGCTTTTCGGGCTGGGGTCAAAATATCTGTTTGCTGCATGCCCACTGAGGCTGGAGTAGCGTGTATGATGACTGCGTCGTCGTCGTGAGAGTCTTCATAAGCAGGAGTAGTATACGCCACTTCTTCAGCCTCATCATCACACCCCAAAACTATGAGTCTTTCGGGGACCTTCCTTTTACGCTTAGCTACCTTTGTCAGATCATGGTGTGCCTGACTCTCAGACGGCAGTGGTGGTTCCCAAGTTAGATCCATATCATCAGAAGGAAGGTGGCTTGAAGAAGATGTAGACACCATCCTTGATCTTTTCCTTGCTAGAGATGTGGAAGACAATGAATGATTAGGAGGAGTGGCTTCCTCAAATGATAGCTCAGCTTGAATGTCAATTTCCTGATGTGCCCCTACTTCGGGAGGAACAACTATTGTGGGCACTTGTGCCCCTCCATGCACCTCTGCTTGCGCATCTCCTTGCGCTGCCTCTCCTTCCACATGTACTTGGGCTTGTACTTGCACATGTGGTTGTTGTTGCGGCTGTGGTTGTTGAACACTCGTCAGATGAGTTACAACAACCTGTGTTGATTGAGGGACATTGCTGCTACTTTCTTGCGATGAGCCAACATCTCTGGTCGATGGTGATTGAACAACTAGACTGCCTCTGCAGCACTCAAGGGCTTGGACTTAAGTTGGCGTGGTGGTGGTGGCACTGAGCCCAATGGAACGGGGGTGCTGCTCCCAGCTTGGTCCCCAGCAGATCCCGCTGCTGCTGCAGGCGTACCTTTTTTTTTATTCCCAAAAATTGTGGCGGGCCGCACACCATTCTCCTTGGTAACTTGCTTCTTCTGCTCCTTACTGGCAACTTTCTTGCTAGAGGAGCTACGGGGAACTTTTTTGGGGGCCATCTTCTTCAGATGTCAGAACAGCAGTCCGCAGTTGCACGAGTTGCAGAGTTGTCTTGTCTGTGGCCACACGTGACGTCGCATGACATTATGCTGCACACACACCGCTGCAGGACTTCTTCCTGGCACTGGTGGTTCTCTTGTGCACCTAAAAGCAATGGAAGACATAGGAACATCAGTTATAAACCCCAAAAAGTCGAAAAACACATAGAAATCAGCACAATCCCATGCCATTCATGCCCTCAATGTTGTTTAAATTCAAGACACCCCACAGAAAGACTAGGCCCATGCACCACTCACTACCCCTGGGCAAAAGGCCCCAACAGCAGCCAAAAAAATCAAAAAACACACAGAAATCAGCACAATTCCATGCCATCCATGCCCTCAATGATGTTTAAATTCAAGACACCCCACAGAAAAACTAGGTCCATGCACCACTCACTACCCCTGGGCAAAAGGCCCCAACAGCAGCCAAAATAAAAATCGAAAAACACACAAAAATCAGCACAATCCCATGCCATCCATGCCCTCAATGATGTTTAAATTCAAGACACCCTACAGAAAGACTAGGCCCAGGCACCACTCACTACCCCTGGGCAAAAGGCCCCAACAGCAGCCAAAAAAATCGAAAAACACACAAAAATCAGCCCAATCCCATGCCATCCATGCCCTCAATGATGTTTAAATTCAAGACACCCCACAGAAAGACTAGGCCCATGCACCACTCACTACCCCATGGGCAAAAGGCCCCAACAGCAGCCAAAAAAATCGAAAAACACACAAAAATCAGCACAATCCCATGCCATCCATGCCCTTAATGATGTTTAAATTCAAGACACCCCACAGAAAGACTAGGCCCATTCACCACTCACTACCCCTGGGCATAAAGGATGAAAGCTAAGCTAAATGGGTGCAGGCCTGAGAACACTGCCTGCCTTCAAAATGGCCCCTTGCCCCCCAGCACATGGCCAGGGCCTGCCTGTACCAGCACTCAAAATGGCCCCCACCCACATGGCAGGTCCCAACAACACCCCCAAAAAGTCAAAAAACACACAAAAATCAGCACAATCCCATGCCATCCATGCCCTCAATGATGTTTAAATTCAAGATACCCCACAGAAAGACTAGGCCCATAAACCACTCACTACCCCTGGGCAAAAGGCCCCAACAGCAGCCAAAATAATCGAAAAACACACAAAAATCAGCACAATCCCATGCCATCCATGCCCTCCATGATGTTTACATTAAAGAGACCCCACAGAAAGACTCAGTCCATGCACCACCCACTACCCCTGGGCAAAAGGCCCCAACAACAGCCCAAAATTCGAAAATTCCAAAATTGTAGTTGCAGCAAACAAACTTACTTGTGAAATTTCTAATCCAAAAGTGATCCAAAGAAAGTCAAAAAGGCCTCAAATCCAAATATCCAGCAGCATCCAAAAAAGTAATCCTTCCAGGTCAAGATCCGAATGAAAGTGACCAGCACATGAAGAAAGCACTGGGAGGAGCCTGCTGGACAGGAACAGGAAGTTGGAGACTGTGGGGCACTTCCTTCCTACCCCCCCCAAAATTGACTCCTTGCAAAAAAAAGTGCAGGCAAATGTCAACCTGAGGAGTTATTCTGATAAAAAACCATCATTTTCAGAAGGTTTATGCTGCTTGCTGGTGGATTTCTTGTGCAGAATTGCAAATTTTGCAATTTCGCAAGCTTCCCGCCGCATCTACGTGTTCGCAATTGCGAACTCCCGTGATACGTGATCACGGCGTACTCCCGTTGACAAACTCTCGCTGTGCAAGGTGGCAAGCCGCGATGATCCCGCAGCAAGATCCAAAATGGCGCAGCACACGCAAAATATCAAGAAAAACAACTCCGCAAATGCTGAATGACGGTAAGTGAACGCCGCGCGCTGCAATATTGTATCACCAAGCAAAAAAATCCACTGCGTGCGAATTTGCGGATTTTCGGCAAATTCGCGAGAGTTCGCGGATTGCGAATTTACCGAAAATCCGCAAATTCCGCGAGCGGAACGGATTTTACGCCCATGCTTAACTAGCGTATCTAAATTTACAAAGGGAGACAAATCTACATTTGGTGACTTTACATATTCTGTTTATAGTGCATGCTAGAAACCTCCAGGCTTCCAATTCGCATAAGAAGGCATAGAGAATGTGGAATGATCGATATAAAAGAAAAACATTTCTGGAGTCCAAAAAGTTGTTCTCATACAATTGCTGCATAGTATGTTCCATTATAAAAATGTTCATGTTTTTTTTTTCAGAACAAATTTTATTGTAATGTTGACGAATTTCACATGGGACACTGTCCCTCAGGACATCGAAGGACCAGTGAACAAATATTGAATCATCACATTCAGTTAGTACCGTCAACATTCAACATTACAATTGTCCTCCCAACATTCCCACCCCTTACCCTCCTACCCGGTTCCCACCCCCATCCCAACACAGTGTCTACACAGTCCAACAGCAATGGTTCTCGAATATCTAATAGTTTGTACTCCTTATTCACCCATGTTCAACTGGCAATTGTTCTTCACCAATGTCCTGTGGAGCAGGCGGTTCCAGCCATAGTCCTCTATAGTCCGCCCAGGGCTTCCAAATCTTATAATGTTTCCGGGGGCAGCCCCTGGCCTCAAACACTGGACGCTCCAGTCCCATGCAAAAGTCCAACCCCCTTCTCCACACCTCCAACAAGGGGGCCCTGGGGTTCTTCCAGGCCCGGGCTATGTCACGTTTGGCCACTGTAAGGCCCAGGACCAGTAAATGCCGTTTATATATATTCCCGCCAACCTGTTCCATGATGTGCAGAAGGCTTAGTTGCGGCGAGCGGGGAAGGTCCCAGCTCAACACTTCAGACAGGCAGTCCCAGACACCCAGCCAGAACCTCGATAGCTTCTCGCACGACCATACCGTATGAATAAATGCACCCACCTCTCACTCGCACCTCAAGCATACAGGGGAGGCAATCAGACCAGCTCTGCACAGTTGGTCTCTGGTAAAATAGGCCCTATGCAGGTATTTGAACTGAATGAATCGTAGCCGTATAGCTACCGCCGCTCCTCTCGGGGCCTCAAGGGCCTCCCTCCAGTCCTCTTTCTCAAAAGATCCAATATCTTCCTCCCATACCCAACGCAATTTGTCTAGTGGGGAGGAGCAATGCGTCACCAAAGTCTGATAGATGTTAGAAATCATTTTTTCCTCCAATTCCCCCATAAACACTTTGGCCTCAAGGGGGCTATACTCGGGCAGCGATTCTAGACCTACAAGGTAGGGGGACAGGGCGTGTCGCAGCTGTAAGTATTCAAAGAATTGGGTCTTAGGCATAGCGTATTCATCACTCAGTGCTTGAAACGACTTGAGGGTCGTGCCTCTCATGACGTTCCTCAGCGTCGAGATGCCAATGACATCCCAGCCCCGAAACCCCCATAAGGACGCCAGAGCCGGCAGCTGTCCGTTCTGCCACAACGGAGTCTCTCTTGTTAATTTTTTCCACCACCCTATGCGGCGCAGAGCCCCATGCCACACTCGGAAGATCACTTGGGTGACCACGGGAAGCCTCTTCCTGATGACCGCCGAGTACAGGATGGTATGCAGCGTATCTGGATCCATCATGTACCGCTCAAGGGCGTAGGCCGGGTCACCTCTGTCCCCATACCACCATACCACCATTCATTCAGCACCAGCAAATGAGACGCTTGGTAGTAGGATAGGATGTCAGAGGTAGCTAAACCCCTACAGTACGTTGAGAGAAAGCAAGTACGAAGAGCCACTCTCGCCATTCCTCCGGCCCAGAGAAACTGACTAAACGCCGAGTTCACGTGACGAAACCACTGCGGTGCGATGGGATATGGGTGGTTCTGCAGCTGGTACAAGAGGCGCGGGAGGGCCACCATCTTAAATATCGCCGAGCGACCATAGATATTTAGGGGCATTCTAGACCACGTCTTCATGTCAGCTCGCACCCGATCCCAGACCGGCACTACGTTGCGAGCCCAAGCCTCTGATTGCCTCCTGCAGCACCGATACCCAGTGACCCCTTGGCTCCCCCCCCCCCAGCACCCACATTATGGACTTCTGTACGTTCAAGTGCAGGCCTGACACCTCCCCGAAGACGCGCATTATCTCAAGAACTCTAGGCCCGGACCTATTGACATCCGTAAGGAAGAAGATGACATAGTCGGCGTAAAGTGCAATACGGTCAGACGGACACATCTCCCATTCGAGTCCCTTCATCTGAGCATCCATCCGCACCCACGCCGCAAGCGGCTCCATAGCCAACGCAAAGAGATAGGGCGAGAGGGGGCATCCCTGTCTGGTGCCCCGGGCAATAGTGAAAGGGTCCGACACCACTCCCGCCACTCTCACGGATGCCGTCAGGTCCGTATACAACAACTGTACGTAGGAGAGGAAGTGAGGCCCAAGGTTCAGGTGGGACAGAAGTGCACGGAGATAGACCCAACTTAGGGAGTCAAATGCTCTATCTATGTCTGTCAACAGGAGTGCCGTTGGGATTCCGGCCGCCCGGGCTGCCTCGACCACCACCTGTGCGCGACGAATATTGTGACGCGTCGCCCTATGGGGCATAAACCCAGCCTGATCCGGGTGGACTAAATCCGTGATGTAGGGGAGGAGACGATTGGCCAGGGCCTTCGCCAAAAGTTTCGCCTCAAAGTTCAGAAGCGAAATCGGCATATATGAAGAGTGGTGTTCGGGGGGCCTCCCGGGCTTACAGAAGACCACAATTTCCGCATGCCGCCAATCCGCTGGAAGGCGGCCCCGCTCCCTGGCCGCCTCCAGCGCCCTTCCATATTGCACCCCCAGCTGAAGATGCTTCATGAATTCGCAGGGGAACCCGTTAGGACTAGGGGCCTTACCCGTATTCAGTTCCCCAAGCGCCGTATCCAACTCTTCCGACGATAAAGGGACCTCCAGCCGGTTCCGACCCTCGTCCGAGAGCGCGCGTGGTGGAAGGTCCGATAGGAATTTGTCCACATCCTTCGCAGGGAGAGCTTCTTGGGGGGCATACAGCTCCGCGTAATACTGCGCAAAGCTGGCTGCAATATCCTCCGGGGCCGTCACAGGGTTCCCCAGTCCGTCACGAAGTCCCGGCAGGGACTGCACCTGGAAAGTATTCTGACAAAGTCTGTGGAGCATGGTACTGGACTTGTCCCCCCATTGATAAATCCTACTCTGCGTGGCTAACCACAACTGGCGTACCTCATTCAGTAGCAGTGAGGTATAAGATTGTTGCGCCAACGGCAGTTGTCCGACAGCCTCAGCCGAGTCGCCCACGCTACTCTCCCCTTCAAGGTCCCGGACCCGCCCCGCCGCCTCCTCTATGTCCTTCCTACGAGTCCTATGAGCCTCTGCACACCAGGCAATGTCTACTCCCCGGATCACAGGCTTCAAGGCTTCCCACTGGGTAACCACATCTGTATCGGGTCTATCATTGTCTTCCCAGTAGTGAGATATGGACTCCCGAATATGAGACCGGTAACTCTCCTGTTGCAGGTGCCACGTGGACAGGTGCCACCTGAAGGGCTGTCGCCTCTTATCTAAGTACAGATCCAGCGTCACCAGAGAGTAATCCGATACGCCACGCGGGAGTATAGATGTAGAGGCCACTCTCCCAACCCAGGGGGATGGAACAAACAGATAGTCCAGTCTGGAGAAGGACCGGTGCACCGCAGAGACATACGAGTATTCGCGGCCAGGAGTATGTTGGTATCGCCATGAATCGATCCATCCCATTCCCTGTACCAAGCCGTGTAGTTTCGTAGGGGCGTCTACTAATGGCTCCCCCCCGGGCCTGTAGCGGTCCAGTCGTCCATCCATCACGTCATTCCAGTCGCCACCCACAATCGCAAAAACATTCGGGATATCAGTCCACACCTCGAACAGCCTTTCAATAAGCACCGCCTGCAATGGAGGTGGGGCATACACACTACCAAAGACCATCGGCTCATCTCCAACCGTACCTTTAATAAATACAAAGCGGCCATGGTCATCTACCCACTGCGTCTCATGGACGTAGGAGAGCCTACGATGCACTAGGACTGCCACTCCGCGGGACCCCCTCACAAATCCGGCATGAAAGACCTGCTGGTAGCCATACCGTTGCAAGCTAAGAGTTTTAGTGCCCTGGAGGTGTGTCTCCTGCAGAAGGAGAACATCCGCTCGTTCCCGTTTCCCCAGTTTCAAAACTGCCCCTCGTTTTATTTTATCTAGTACCCCCCGGACATTCCAGCTCACCACATCAGTAACGCCTGTGATAGGTCCATGCCCTGGACGTCAGCCATTATCCATGGGAGGGAAGAACCAGGTCATGGGTTTTCGGAACCACACACTCACACGCTTTTACCATCGGACTCGCACCAACACTGTTTATAGATAAACAACCCCCCCGAACAGTCCCCCTATCCCTCCCCCTCCCCCTGTCCCACCAAGCTACCCCCACCACCCTCCCCCTTCTCCTCTCCCACTCCCAACCGTTCCCCGAACACCCCTCCTCCCCCCACCCCATACCTCAGCAACATTGAAGTACCTGTCGCGGTATAGATCGTCCCCGACCCCCAACGGGAGGACCGAGAACCACTATCCCAATAGATCCCCAAAAACAACCCAAGCACTCTCAACTAACCCCCCTCTAACAACCCTCCCAAACTGAGGGGCTAAGTCTGCCCTCCTTAAGTTGTTTCCCAACCCACATCCCCAAACCACAAAGTTACTTGTTCAGCTGGAGTCTCGAGCAGCAGGCCGCCATAGTTGACCATAGTCAGGAGGAGTGTATACCCCTCGCCAGTTTGCAATCCGAAGTCTGCCACACCTCTTGTGAATTATGATTCCGGATGCTGGGAGTCTGTAGCCTCAACGACCTCTGCAACGTCCCGCTCCGGGGGAGGATTCTTCTTAGTTCGGGACCTCAAGTTGCTTCTGCTACGTGACCGCCGGGGGGTCCGTGGGGGTCCCGTCGTGGAGGAGGCATCCGAATCCCGACCTGGGGGAGTATGTACCCTGACCCGGACCGTCTCATCCGTCCAGGCAAAAACTTCTTCCGGGGTATTGAAGAATTGAGTCTTGGACTGAAAAATCACCCGCAGGCGGGCTGGGTAGAGCAAGGCATACTGGATATTCAAACCCCGCAGTCGCGCCTTGGCCTCGGCGAAGGATTGACGTTGTTGCTGTACCAGCCTAGTGTAGTCCGGAAAGATCCGAATTTTGTGGCTCTCGAACAGCAGAGGCTCCTTCGTGCGTGCTTGCCGTAGGATCGTGTCGCGATCGTGGTAGTTAAGCAGCCTGGCTATCACCGGTCGGGGACAGGCCCCCGGCGGCGGCTTCTGGCTTAGCGCCCGGTGTGCGCGTTCTATGATAAAGCAGCGCGATAGAGAGTCCGCAGGGAGCCACCCCTCTAGCCAGTTGGTCAGGAAGGCCTCCATGTTGTCCTTCTCGCAGAGTTCCGGGAAACCCACAAAGCGTAGGTTATTTCTTCGGGCGCGCCCTTCAGCGTCCTCTACCTGCCGGGCCAGGCCCCTCTGGATCCCCTCCATATTGGCCACTTTCTTCTTCAGGGTTACCACATCGTCCTCCAACCCCGTGATCCTCGTCTCTGCTTCAGTAATGCGGGCCACCGCGTTTCGCAGGTCCTGTCGCAGCAATGTAACGTCGGCTCCCACTGCTCCGATTTTCGCGTCCAGCATATCTCTGGACTGAGTTATCGCCGCCATGAGGGCTGCATTATCAGGGCCGACGCCGGGGGGCCCCCCGCTGCACCTGCGCTCCCTGTCGGCCCAGTGAACTTGTCCATTGTGCCTTGCTTCGAGGTGTGTCCACTATTGCTGCCCCTCGTCATGGTAGCCGGCAGGTGTAGGCCCCAAGCCCTGGGCGTCGCTGGGGTATGGACAATGATGTGGATGTCTACCTCCTGGCCAAATATGTGGCCGACTGCGCCGTTTCGCCTCCTCACGCCAGTGATGCCGCGTTGAGTCCGTATTCCCAGTAAAGCTCCTACCGGCTGATGCACTGCGGTGGGCGCTGGGGCTGCGGTGGTCTCACAGGCCATCAAGCTTCACAATGGGGGCCCCATCGTCTGTCCGCCACACACCGCCATCTCGGGGTCAGGGCCCGGAATGTAGACAAGCCCCGCGAACGGCGCACCCCCACTGTCCAGCACCGCAATAGCACCGCTCGTGTTCTGCCACCGCAGAGCCAACCAGCAAGCCTCCGGGGGGTCTCCAATCGTGGCCCCGCACTCCGTGTCTGTGCTGCCTCACCGGGCGTGGCGGTCGGCCTCAGCCGGGATTCCCCGCCTCCACCTGCAGAAGCACCGGCTCCCAGGCTATCAGTAACTGTCCAGCAGGGGAGGAGATGGGAGGGTAGACCGCCGCCTCCACAGGCCATCCGCTTCCCCTCGGTCCGGTCTGACCGCCGAGTGGGGCCGGTGAGATCCCTGCCGGTACCTCACCTCGGCCGCCTCAGAGGGCAGGATGTCGTGGCTGTGCCGCCCGGCACTGTGCCTCACCCCCGCCGCTTCTTGTGGCACCTCGCCTCCTCCCGGGCACCTGGACGTCGGGCCGCTCCCCGCTCTCCTGCCGTGCCGACCTCAGCGCACTTCCGCCCGGCGGCTCGCAAATTGAGGCCCCGGCTTCACTCACGGCAGCAGGCCGCACCACCTCGAGGCCCGGGCTGCCGTCTCGCGGCCGACTCCAGCCACCAAAATGCAGTCGGAGCACCGCAGCCCGCTCCGACTGCCAAATATTCAGGTTAGGGCGTCCTGGGGGTGGGGAAACACAGGATAAGTGCCGGATTACTGATCGGCGGGACGGAGCTTGCCTAGGCTACGTCCGCCATGCTCGCAGCCGTAGCCAGGCCCCCCCAAAATGTTCATGTTTAATTATATTTCCTGTAATCATCTGGGACTTACTCATAGCACCTTGATATGCAAATATATTCAACCACAAATTTGCACTTAACTATGTTTTGAATGTCCTAGAATGTGACAGTAGGACTGAATCTCAATTGTTTTATCTCCATCATTTTTGGTGCAAGGACTGAGTGAAAGTGAACGCCAGGAATGTACTGTTGATTTAAATGTAGATGTAAGATAATCCATTTTGATAGAGAACTATTGCAAAAAATCGTTTTAGAACCGGATAAGGTCTGAAGTTAAAATCAAGGAAAGAGCTTTTGAGATAGAAAGAAAATAGGGATGATCAATAATTTATTGTATCAAAATATTCAAACAAAAGCTAAATCTCCAGAGATGAACTAAATATGTAACATCATCAGCAGACCATTAATTATCAAAATTGTTCTCAGGTCTATTGTGGTATAAATGAGGATAAACAATCTAAAATGTTTTAATTAAATTAGAACACAAATTGCATTTTAGAAAGAATGTCTTCCAACAACTAAAATGGAATCCTTCCATTTCTTAACTGCATTCACTTGAAAACAGTTGCAAATTGGGATCGTTCCTTTCTCCTTCGTTCCTTTCTATCAGAGAGAATTCAAAAGGTCAATCTGGATAACAACAAATCCCAGCCATTTAGTCTTCCATGTGGGGTGCCACAGGGTTCGTCACTGAGTCTGACACTCTTTAATATCTATGTGACATCCCTGGCAGCCCTGATTAGATATTTTGGTTTCCAGTTGACTTTCTATGCCGACGATACGCAGGTTTTCACGCTCTACGAGGACCCCCATTGAGGACCCGTACTGAATTGTCTACGGAACTGCTCGCGTATTTGCGCATCGTACTAGCGGCCATCGGGAGTGAACTATCGTGCATAACCCTGAGCCTACTCCGGCGCTCCCGGTGTGGGCATTTTGTATGTATATAATTGCTAGGCAATATTGTGTTGTCCTGAAGATGAACCTTGAACTAGAATAGGGTTCGAAACGTCGTCGACTTTTATACACTAAATACTGGTTTATCTTGTGAGATTATTATTTGCATATGTGTATTTTTTGGATTGTCTGTGTATAATTTATGATATTCAGACGGCCTCAATCTGCCTAAGACTCCCTTGTTTGTTCCTTCCCTGAATGTGTTAGTTGGGCACCGGCTGGTGTCCCACTTGTATTACACTTAACTTTTATGCATTTTCTATATTGAAAATTAAACTGTCCGGCTGGACATTGGATATAGAACTATTGAGTCTATATTTATTGAAATTCATTGTTCTTTGATCTAGGGACACTGTTTCTTGTTAATAGATAATCACCCAAGGTCCCTAGAGTATTGCGCCTTTGGGTACCCTTGTTCTCTAAACAACAAAGACGATACTCAGATTGTCCTTTCCTTCAATGACGATCAGATAAAAGAAACAGGTGCACTTTTCCACGAGTGCATTAAGGCGATTGCATGCTGGATGTCGGCGAACTGTTTGAAATTGAACTCTAACAAAACGGAGGTGATTATATTCGGAAATAATTTGCATGTTTGGACCCCAGACTGGTGGCCTACAGACATGGGAAATTATCCCACCCCAGTACTCAAAGCTAAAAACCTAGGAATCATAATGGACAACAAACTGACCATTTGCGATCATATCAGTTCAGTTGTCTCCTCCTGTTTTCTGATCCTTCGGAAAATAAAACCGTATCTCTCGGACTGTAACTTCAGGATGGTAGTCACCATCCTGGTAATGGCACGCTTGGACTATTGTAACAGCATTTACCTGAATGCCCAAAAACAACAGCTCAATAGGCTTCAGATGGTTAAAAATGCTGCGGCCAGACTACTGTCTGGTATACCTAAATTTGTTTCAGTCCGAGGAGAACTGGCGCGGTTGCATTTTCTCCCGGTAAAACAAAGGGTTCATTTTAAGGCCCCTTAACGGGATCGGACCGGACCATCTGAGGCAAAGGTTTAAATGGTATACCCCCAGCAGGACGCTACGATCCTTGGGGGCAAAACTTGTTTACACGCCTATTTTTTAAAAAGTGGGTTGGGGAGGGAGGAGTTTTATCACCTGCACGTCCAAGGCATGGAACGAGTTGCCATTCCACCTGAGGAATGCTGACAATCTGCTCGCTTTCAGAAGGGGCCTCAAGACCTGGCTGTTCTCGCAGTGAGGGCAATGATCGATCGCTTTGACTCACGGTTCAGACAAGCTCAGCGCCAGGACACCTTTTGGTATTTGTACGCTTCTTATAAATTCCAATAACATAACATAACATAACATAACATAACATAACATATAGTATATCATGCACTTAACAAATGACTAAATTAAGGAATTCTGAACACATGACACAGAAAATGATATTTATTATGTCTGCTGCTCATGTGATTCATATTATGTTGGCCAAAGTGTAAAGCCAAACTTTGAAGGGGACAACATAAATCTGATATCTGAAACAAGAATTAAAAGCTGGTTGCACAGTCACAGTAAATTTGTATGCAAGATTTCATCTCTCATACATAAATCCCTACACTCTAACCTCTCTCACTATCTGGCTAGGAAACTGAGGGTTTCCAAAAGATCATGCCAATTACGCAGCTCTGACAGATCAGTACTTAATTTGAGTGGGTTGTTTCCGGTGCATTGCACCATCACTTAATTGTCAGCACCGGTGCTTATGATGGTCTGCCACACGGTGGCACTGTTTGTCTAATTTGGAGACCAGCACAACAACAGTCATTTGTTAATTCAATATACTTCAAAAATGACTGACACCTGCTTTTCAAGTCCTTCCTATAGCTGTGGGGGCCTGGAATAATCTGAATGGTCATAGTGATCTGTGATAGTTAGTAGTTGTGTTGGTACTGTCATTGGCAAAACTGACAGGGGCAATGGGTGGTGCAAGCTGCAATGGGCTCCTGACAAGAACTTAGAGGTCCGTATAGAGATCTCTTTACTTACAATTTATTTTTTATTATTAGTTTACTTGGATAAGAACTCCGTCATCCTTTGTCTTCAATTCAGTTTGAACACATCTATCATGGTAATAGAGTTTCCCCCCCTTTTTTTTAAGGCATCCATATATCATATTAGAAACAGAGTTAAGATAAGAAGGTGGAAGGTTCTATGTTGGCACTAATCTTTATCTCTTTATCACTCTTCGGGAGAATCATTCCAGTGGTAGTTGCAGAATAGAAATTTCTATCGAGCAGGCACGGTTTTTTGGTAGTGGTTTTGTCACGAAAGGGTGTCTTGCTATACTGGAGTTATTTCTCGGGTACTTGTCTGACCACTCTAAGTAAAATATATAGACACAATGCTAATATGTAAAATGTGTAAATATGTATATATCCCTTTTCTCTGAACTTGCTCTGAATCTTAAATGTATGTAGTCATACAGAATTTTTAAATTTTTGTAGATGGATCATTATTAGCCCTTGTCCTGATGAGGCTCGTAGCGAATGGGCTGAAACGCGTCGACACCCACAAAGAGACACCAGTGTAAAAACAACTTATGTTGTATAAATTCATATCTAAAAGAGTGGAATAAGAGGATAGGTTGAAAGAATATAGACCTGTTTTGTAAGCATGGGCGGAAAATCCGTTCCGCTCGCGGATTTTGCGGATTTTCGGTAAATTCGCAATCCGCGAACGCTCGCGAATTTACCGAAAATCCGCAAATTCGCACGCAGCGGATTTTTTTTTCTTGGTGATACAATTTTGCGGCGTGCGGTGTAAGTTCGCAATTGCGAACATGTAGGTGCGGCGGGCAGCAACAATCTCGCACTCGCGAAATTACAAAAATTGCAATTCTGCACAAGAAATCTACTAGCAAGCAGCATAGACCTTCTGAAAATGATGATTTTTATCAGAATAACTCCTCAGGTTGACATTTGCCTGCACTTTTTTGGATTTGAGGCCTTTTGATTTTCTTTGGATAACTTTTGGATTAGAAATCAACTTTCTCATATAAGCTTGTTTGGGACATTACAGTTGCTGTAATGCTGTTCTGCAGAAAAACGAGTTTTGCAATAGTGAAAGCATTCAGCAGGTTCAAAAGTTCAAACTCATCGTTAGTAACCATTCCCTGTAGTGCTTCCTGACAAGGGCCCCTCCAGAGTTCAGTTGCTAGTTGCAACAATTGTATGACCCTGCTCTGACCCTCACAGCAGGCTCATAGAATAGCTACAAGTAGGCCACAAAGGTCCTGGAAAAAAAATTGCACTGCAACAGAAAGCAAATTACAGATAAGGAAGCAGGTGCCAGACTGGAATTTTAAAACAGTGACACATTAATAAATCACCCCCAAATGAATTCATGTCAGTTGAAGCAGGCTGGTGTGCTTGCTTTTCCCCCCCATAATCTACAGTGATGATGTACCAGAGGGTGGCATGGGTGAAACAGAGGGTGGCAGGGGTGAAACAGAGGGTGCTGGGAACCTGTGATGATGAACCAGACGTAGAAACAACATAATCGTGACCGTTGCGAGCCGACATGTAAGTTCGCAATTGCGAACTGGTACAAAACCCTCACGAACTGGCACAAAACCCTCGCGAACTGGCAGAAATCCTTGCGAACTGGCAGAAATCCTTGAGAACACACAAAAAAAATCTGCAAATTCGCGAGAATTCACGGATTTTGCGGATTGCGAGTTCGCAAATTCGCAAAATTCGCGAACGCCAGATTCGCAAAATTCACCCATGCTCACTGTTTTGCTCTTTGTTTAATTTCTGGTTAGATCTTGATATTTAGGAATGCTTAGTTGTACATGTTTATAGCATCCTCTTTTTCAAAAATTTCTTTTGGGCTAACATATTCTGAAATATGCAAAAAAAGATGTGTGTACATGTATATGTATAAAAGGAATGTATGTATATAGATGTTTATTCTGTGATTATACTTAAATATTGGTTAGTAAACCAAAAAAGTAATTGTGGTAAAGAACTGTGCGAATCAAACACAAAAAATAAAAGCACAAGTTTATAATTGGTATTGTATGTTGGGATCAGGTATGGGGGTATATAATTGAGATATAATTTATTTTCTTGATAATGATTAGTTTCATTTAGGAAGAGACAATTTACATTGCTCTTTCATAAATAGATTTTTTGAATTAGACCTAAGGCATCTCTGTATTTAGGACTCCTGACAAGAACTCTGGCACTTTTATTTCACAAATTAAGCACTGTCTGACTCTTTCACTGCAGACGCCAACCATGAAAAAAAAAACAACTTTCAATCAATCATTCTCAGGTTATGCGCTGACACATGGAACTCTTCAGCTTCTCCAGCCTGATTTTTCTTTCCTTTCAAAGAAAAAATAACTGAAATAACTGGTTCTGAATTTACATTTTTCAACCTCCGCATCCTAACCACCACTCCATACCAATGTGTTCCATGAATAGTCTCAAATATCAATGAGATAATCCTGAAGTTTTCTGGGTGTTAGCTTTTCTTTACTATCCCCTCTGAGAACTGGTGCAGATCAGGTCAGGTCACCATCTGATGAGTCTGACTATGGCCTAACTCTCAGCATAGATTGACATAGGTTAACTACCTGTCATTAAATTACACCCAAAACACTCTAATTCTATACATTTTGTAAATATTAGAAATGCGGTCAGTGCTCATGCCAGTATCACTATTTTTCTGTGTATTGTATTTAAAAAGCTACTTGTTTAGCGGATAGTGTAGTGGATTTTCTTCATATCTTCTGCTTAGACTGTTGAATTCTCCTGAGATCAAGACTTATCGGATGAGCCAGAACCTGGCCTGATCCACTGTATATGTTCTTGTTTAGATTTTGTTTAAATACAGTATCTGCTTTGCCTCCTTATGTCAGATATACTGTTTTCTTTCTGTGTTGTACATAATAGCATGTATTTGTCCTCATATCTGGTTGAAACACCCATGCTCTATAGAACGTCCTCTGTCACTCCTGGGCCTTGTATTTACAATACAAAGCACCTAAATAAATGAATAATAAATAAATACATTGAATTTGGACTATGGCAAAGTAGAGTTAAAAGGAAGAATGAAAGAATCAAAGTATGCCATATACCCTAACAAAGAATAAAAGGAATGAGGAAACTGAACATTTTGATGAAAAGTTACCACATAATAATATAGTAACGTGTTAAAAACATCAACATAGAAATGCATAATAAAGTAGACAGTAGGAAATATGTTTTTATTAAATGTGCAAAAATGGAAAAGCTGCTTAATTTTGCGGAAAACTTTCATTACTATCATTCTCCAACTGCTAGGCTGCACTAATCTTTTATTCTTCTCTATCCCTTTAAAAAAATGCCTTTCATAAATAGTGATTTATGGTTATAACTTAATTATGGAGCCTGACCTTTTCGTGAAATGTGCTGTTTCATGCAAAATGTATTTCTCTTCTTCTCACACCATATAACTTCATTGCATTTAGATTGTTTTGTTAGCCACATATTCATAATGAACAAGAGTATTTATGAAAAGAAAAAACTTAATACAGCTTATATTTCGTGATCTCACTAGGGCATGCCAGAATTCAAACATTTTATTTCATTGAGCAGCTCATTGTTACCCAATGGAATACCATCCAGCTAATAAAGTAGGCTTGTGAAAGGTTCCCACAAGAATCTTTGTGGATGTAACTTTTTGTGATATGTTCTAACCTCATCTGAATAACTTCATGTTGATATGGATGTTTCCCATGGGAATCACAGACCAAGATGACAGTCCATCGGAAGAACTTCCTCCATTGGATGCTGATGGCATATTCACCTGTTTTTGTAACATGTTTAGTGGCCTTTCTATAGTGTATGTGTTCCTAGCTTGAGAGTCAAGGCATTCAATGCGTTCCTCACCTGGCATGCCCCTTAGAATTTTGTTGTGCTAGCTTGAATTACCATAAGCTATTGCTGACTGTAATTTTCTTTGACTTCTCCTTACGCAGATTGAGGAGACTTTCTGTCTGTATGCTGATCATACTACTGCTGAGATTTCTCGCACCCTCTCGCTCATTTAGACATTTGCTACTGCAACTGTCCGGAGTATTCTGTTGAGCCTTCAAAACTACCCTTTATGGGAAGTTGCTCCTTTTTTTCAGGTATCTGACTTTGCTTCAAAATTCTACTTGCTGTTTTCCAGAAGGAACCCTTTATGGGCTTGTGTTAGTATGGAATAGGTCCTTTATATTAGAATTGGGGCAATATTCTGAATGGAACATGCTGTTATTTTCTATGCCTGTTCTAACTAATTTTTTTGATTATTTCCATAATTGATCTGTTCTGATTAACCTGAATAAAAGAAATAAAAATATCGACTAATCTCTTAATGAGAAAATAAACTTTTAAAACTTCACCAAACCTCTCTTTATTGGCTTAAAATCAAATGCAAAATATGATGGTAGTGTTGTGTAAATGCTTTATTCTAAGATGATGGCAAAGGTTCATCGACTTAGGAAGGTGTGGAACTTTCAAGTTTGAAGTATTTTATTTACGAAAAATGTGTAAGATTTCCGCTCTCACAGGAACAAATGTTTCATTGGCTTCTATCCTCCAAAGAACCAATTCGGAAGCCACTTTAGGAGGGACAGAAGTCTTGAAGATGTAGCCTGACGTTGAGCCCTCAGTGTTGCCACATATTATACAATGACCATTGAAACCAGATAAATCTTCCTAGGTTGAAGATAATTTATGTAAGGTAATAGGAGACAGTACATCTATTAAGATTCGTTGGATGATAAAGTCTGTAGTTTTTAGCTTGTGTAATCAAATTTGAGTGAAGTGAGAGGATGTAGACAATAAAGAAAACTCTGGAAATGGTGCAATCTGTTGATGAAACAATACTGATGTCTGATCCTCTAAAGATTCACACAAGATGATTTTGTATAACATTTGCAGTCTAGCAAGGAACTTGTATCTGTTTTCCTATCATTTCTCCTAGTTATCCTTTGTTTTTTAAGAACCTCTTGGTGAAATCGATTTGGTGAACCGTACCATGTCATTTGATCAGCATTGTATCTTGAGAAGTGTGCCTACTTATCTGGTCATTAGGCACCCGTTGAAACTGAAAGGGAAAATGATTGACCTAGATGTGTTAATTAAAAAAGGACAGTGGTTTGCAAACTCCTAATTAATAAAATCTTGTAATTGCTTTATACTTGATAGCTGTGGTACCATTTGATTTAACACCTTCTTTATCTGACTTGGAGAGTGTAAAGCTAAAGAGTTATTAGTAAAAAAATCTGAAAAAATGATTACACTGCACCTTCTCACCCACCTGCCTGGAGCTTCTGAGTTCCTTCTGCCAAAACATAGTTGTTCTACTTTGCCTTAACATTAGTTTAAATTTACTGCCAAAGATTATTAATTCTTGCGTTTGGCAACTGTCTATTTAAAAATCCGTTTCTTGTTCCAACTTCGATTTGCATTGCCTCTTTCATTTGTTGTAAGTTAAAGAAGGTAATCAGTGAAAAACTGCCATTGGGGCCATCTCTGGACATTTGGGCAATGTAGTACACTGAATCCCACAATACCGAACTTTATTGAAGGTCTGCGCAGTGAAGGAATGCAAGTAGTACAAGCTCTTTTCATCTGAGAAAAGGACAGACTTCTCACCTCTATGTGTATGGCTCTCAGGGCCGGACTGGCTGTAGTGGGAGTCAGGCATTTCCCCGGAAGGCTAGAAGGGTGATTATGTACAGTATTTGGTAACATTCTATGACCCAAAGACGTAGGCTTTTCAAACATGCTAATTTGCATAACAGTGGCATCGCTCTGGAGCTAGAACTTCATTTCACAACACACTCTGGCGGTTGTTTGGCCCTAGGACAGAACTTTACAACATTTAAAGTGGGAGGAGCTCCTAATAAAGGAAACCCCATTGTGGGGCAGTGAGACACTCTGCGAGGTTGGTAACCTGCAGGGATTGTTAAAATAGGACTTAATTGGTATCAGTAGGCTCGGGGATGTGCCTTTGCGCAGGGATTGGATTTATGAGTTGTGTGATAATTATGACAACTTTGTACTTTTCCCCTGAGAAGTTCTGGTGGGTCAACATTGCTGAAATTGAATGGGGAAAAACTACGTGAAAAAAAGGAAAAACATGCGTAAATATGTGTAGTAAAAATACATCTGTATGTTTTTCCCTCGCAAAAACTCAGAATAGGAGGTATTTACCAAACAAGGTAAAAGCCTTACCCTGTGGTAATGTTATTTATCAAGTGTGGGAAAAACTCACCCCATTACGATAATTCGTAATGAAAACCTCAGTATTTTGACATTGCACTGTAATACATTTGATTATAATGTGCTGACTTACAGAATCTCCATCTGTTGCTCTACAGTGAAAAGTTTGGAAAATGCGGTTTCTATGCACGGCAGGCCTTTTCTACCAGCAGAAACGCTATGCTTTTCCACACTGTATAGTGCCACTGAGGTGTTTCTTTTCCATATTTTAAGAATACTAAAACGCTCAAGTCATGAATTTAATTTCTAATTGTGCTTAAAATAGCTTATTTATGCTTGGTTGATGTGCAGCACCACCGATACTGTCCATACACTGGGATTTTTGGCAATACCTTTTAAAGCTATGTGCCACTACATCATTTTCTTTTTATTTTGTTTCTGTATATTTTAGAGGTCAGCTCAGTCGTAGGTTCCTTCTCAACCACTCTCCGTCACTGCCAATCACTTACAATGTCTGCAGCAGGCACCATTTTCCGATGCAACCTTATTAGTCAAGCACCCTAACATTGGTAGGATCCCCGAGGCTACCATACAAAAAATAACATAAAGCAATTGCCTAAGCTGCAGTTCTACACATTGAGCCATCATTAGTTTTAAGCATTATATAAATAGATGGCTGCATTTAGGCATTTTTTGAGCAATCTGCACTTTTTACTGACAACACTACACATTCACCTTTGTAATCCGGATTGTATCTGATTAACCTTGTTTACCATTACCTTTTGACTGGCATTATGATTCGGATAAGCTGCTGAAAGACAGGGAGAGGCTGCCGTTCCCTCACCGTAGATTGGTGTGCCTTTTTGAATCCAGTTGTCATTTGTGGGAAAGATGACGTTTTAAAAAAAAGAATGATAAGCAGCCAAGTAAATAATTTTGAATTTGGCTGAAAGTACTTGCTGAGTTAAGGAGGGGCACTTTTGAAAGCAGGAGTTTAGTGCCAGAGCTCACTTTGCCCATGCCTTAAACTGTCTCTGGGGGGAATAAAGCCAGTGCTTAATTTGAGCTGGTGGTTTCTGGAGATCAGCACCGGCACTTAATCATCAACATCAGCACTTATCATGAGCACCAGTTAAGGACACATTCATTAATGGTAGGCACAGGGTGATTAAGTGATTTACCCAGAATCACAGGATGTTGATCCAACTCCGAGACTTGAAACTGGTTCCCCAGCTCTGAAGTCGACAGCTCTGGCCATTATGCCACATCCTATCCCCACTTTCATGGTTAGTAGCTGGTTCTGTTTTAGACAGTGCTAACAGGAGAAATGGGCTGGTGCAAGCTTCCTCCTGAGGAGAGCCCCGGCACCTATAATTTTTACAATTTAACCAGTGAATATAGCCCCCAGGTCATCTGTTTTTTTGCATTAGCAGCACTGGGATCATTGAGATATGTTTTCCTGCTACAAACTGGTCAACAAAGCACTAGCACTTCTCCAACCTTCCTCTTCCCCGTTCCTCCATGTAGTATTGTATGATATATTTGGGATGCCCAAACTTCCCTCTTCCAGGTGTAAATGGGTGTTTTTATGGTATGTCTGAGATTTCTGACCCTCCAAGATAAATCACTACCTCCTTTTGCAATATCGTCAGCCTGTTTGGTGGTATCTCTGTGGGTAGTGATTGGAAATTAAGATTTTGGGGCGCGTGTTCACCTTAAAGGCAGCCGCTCTGCCAATCCCAACGAAATTCATTGTAAATGCATGAATGGTAAAAGCATGTTTTAAAAAAAATCTTTGGATAAGCGAAGTATGGGTATGGGGTATATGTTTTGGGGTGTTTGGGTATTTTAAGGGTTCAGATATAGTTTTGGGTTATGGGGTACAGGGGTAGTTTTAGGGTTTAGGGATAGGTATGGGTTTTGGGGTATAGGGGTATTTTTAGGGTTCAGGGGTAGGTTTGGGGTTTGGGGTACAGGGGTATTTTAAGGGTTCAGGGCTATTTTTAGGTTTTGGGGTACAGGGGTATTTTTAGGGTTCAGGGCTAGGTTTGGGTTTTGGGGTACAGGGGTATTTTTAGGGTTCAGGGGTAGGTTTGGGTTTTGGGGTACATGGATATTTTAAGGGTTCAGGGCTAGATTTGGGTTTTGGGGTACAGGGGTATTTTTAGGGTTCAGTGCTAGGTTTGGGTTTTGGGGTACAGGGGTATTTTTAGGGTTCAGGGGAAGGTTTGGGTTTTGAGGTACAGGGGTATTTATAGGGTTCAGGGCTAGGTTTGGGTTTTGGGGTACAGGGGTATTTTTAGGGTTTAGGGATAGGTTTGGGTTTTGGGTTTTGGGTTACAGGGTATATTTATAGGGTTAAGATGGGTTAGTGTTTAAGGGTGTTGGGGTATTTTAAGGAGTAAGGGTGGGTTATGATTATGGGGTGCAGGGGTATTTAAAGGGAGCAGGGTGGGATTAGCCCACAATATGAGACATGGCATGAAGGGCGAAACGTACCACACGCCCCCAGCATTTGTCACGCCCCCAGCACACGCCCCCAGCACACGCCCACAGCACAACGCCTACAAGGGACTACTTTGCTGGCACAGTTCTTTTACCTTTTAAATGTATATGGTGGGCATCCACCCTCTCTGCCTACATACACAAGTCCATGTCTACTTCCAATCAGCCAATTGTGGTGGCAATGCAGCTCCCCACCTCTGTGCAATATTGCGTTTTCCCACCATCAACTCCAGCGTAAACCAGAGGGGGGCCATACGTAGGAGATCAGTTTCATCCCACATATTCAGGATGCACCATTTCCATTTTGGCACCATAGTACTCGCACAGACACTGCTAAATCAGTCATCAACAGCTTTCCAATATTTTTGAAGTGCCAGGCAGATCCATACCATATAGTAGAACGTTCCTTCTTTACCACATATCTGAGGGTAACGTGCTGTGTGTCTTTCCTATTTTAACCAGTGTCGCCCCTGCATAATAACACCTACAGAGGATCTTAAGATGCACCAGACGAAATCTGGATCTTATAGCTACCCCTTGGGGGACGGCAAATGCCTTGGGCCACTTATCTGCCTTTAAGTCTCCAAGGTCTGAATCCCAGCAGCCACGCAGGCGGGTCAAGGTGTCAGAGGAATTATTTAACAGTTTACGGTAGGTGAGTGAGATCACTTTCCTGGGAAGTATTTGTCCAGTAGTCTGTCTTCAAGTGGGGAGGACTCGAGAAGTTCCTCACCCCTAGGGAGCACTTTCTGTAAGGGGTGACAAATCTGTAACTATCGGAAGGTCACAGTGGGGGCTATTTGATATTTGTTTTGTAGATCTGCGAATCGAAGCACCTAGCCCTGCCTCCAAAAGCGGATTAGAGCTTTCTTATGCTGTGTAGAGTGTGTTGTAGAATGTTAAAAATCCCTCTGATATTGGTATGTTCCTTGTAATCTCTTGTCCCTGAGAGTTTAGTATAGTTTTAACGCTTTCTTTTGTTACCTTAGTCAATAACCTGTTGGCCAGAAACGTCCCATCCCTATTACATCCAGAATAAAAAGTTTGGCTAGTGAAAAGGAGAGCATATTCTGGCCTATCCAGATCTAGCTTCTTCAGTTGTGTCTGTTTTGCATTCAGGCTACACCAAACTCCGGGGGCTCATGTTTTCTTTTGTATTGAATGTCCTATACTGATGCTTTATGTGTGTCTTCTTAGATGATGTTTTCCGTAAACTTCCATGGGCTCAAGGGGGTTTTAGTATTATAGAACTGCAAAGTGAGGGACAGTGAGGCATGATGAATGGGGCCCATATTCTCTCTATTTACTGCCACTGCTTTACTTTATATTTGTATAAACAAGCAAGGCTTGGATCCTTAACTCCCTGGACTGGACCACTGTACTATTAGAAAACAAAAGGATGTGTCCAGAAAGACCTTTGACCATATGTTTGATTGGCACCTTAGACCATTAATTCAAAGGTGCCAAAGTTTTACTCAGATTAATATATATATATATTTTTTTACAAAAAAACAGTAGACTCAATTATGCATGTCTTGGAGTGGGCAACACTTAGTTGGAATAGCATCAAACATAACTCATTTTGTGCACATAATCACAATAAATCAATTACACAGCAAATGTGACAATTACAAGGGACATTAAGTACAGTAATCATATAACACACAAATAACAAATAGAACACAAGGCAATTGACCAGTCCTAACTTTGGAGTTAAACACTAGGCGGACAATGTCTCTTTATCAGGCTATTGCCTGCTATCCTGACTGTGAATGAGAGATGGGGTTGCAATCATTAGTGGGGTTTTACCTGGAAGGGGCAAAAATTTCAATTGGTTCCCATGTGGCACACCCTATCAAAGTTACCCTATACTCAGAAGTCAACGCGTTTCGAACCCGTAATCATTTCAGGGTTTTCCTCAGGACTTGGACCTGGTCGTAGAATCTACAATTGAAAAACAAACAGTACTGAGATGTCTGACCCAACCATGTTTATAGTTTACAGAGAACGTTAAATGCAGATTGGTATATATGTACCTGAATGCAACGTTGGATTGAGCTGCTTAATATAGAGGACACTATTCCTCTAGAGGTAGGGGCTACAGTGGGTGAAAAAGATGAAAAACACTGTGTGAGGTTTCATCCAATTTTAAGTCCAACTCAGTTATTGAACTATGTGAAAAATGCATATTCTCACCCTGCCGGCTGTAGTTTGGGCAGACTCTCTGTATGTTAATTGATCGTGGCTCTTCAGTTGCTCGAGTTCTGAAAAAGCAAGTTCAAAAGGACAGTATTAAATGGGACAGCATGTGAACGGGATCAACTCATAAGCGTATGGAAATGACACTGCTCGTTATCTTTACTTTTAGATAGTTGGCATTTTCCTGTCCAAACTATGTGTGTCTTCTGCCAGTGCCTTAGACCACATAACTATGAATGGTTCTGCTGTTGGGGTATGTGTATTGCTTTCAGACAGTAACATAAAAGGGGCTTATGTGTGGACAGGATGGCCCAACCTGCCAGGATGACTGGGGAGGGGCTGAACCCAGCCACAATTATACTTCAAAGGGCTTTGCTTCCTGCACACACAAAGGAGCCTTACACCAGCCCTGCTCGCCCTTCTGTCACCCCCAAACAGTTTGGAGACTTTACAGGGAAAGGGGAAAAACTTTCCTAAACCACATATGGAGGTAGGACATAGAGTGCCCCCCCCCTCAAAGGCTGGCACCAGATTCAACCTCCACAGCCGCTCATCAGAGCACTTCTGGACCTGTGGTAGTTACGGAAGGACTGCTCAGCTTCCAAAAGACTGCCCTGCTGCTTGAAGGTCTGCCTTGATGTCTGAGAAGGAACTTTGGACCTGCTTGCTATTTTTGCAGGCTATCCCAAGTGACTCCAAGAGTCTGTTGACTTACCTCCTTCAGGAGCAACAGGGACACAACAAGCTTCCGAGGCCTCCCTGCAACTGCCACCCGACCTGCTGCAACTGGACCTGCCTAGACCAGAAAGCTTACCTGCCTGAGCCCTGCTACTGGCCTCTGCTGGAGCAATTTTGTGATACTCAGATTCTGAACCCTTAGCTGGCATCCAATGGTACTCCTCCTACAGAAAAGTTGAAAATCCTGAAATGTGAGTTCTTCACAACCGCACAAAGATCCGTTGGTAACAAGAGTCTACTGTCTGCGACAACCGCCAATGTGAAGTTTTGGGTAATACCTGCTCTTTGCATCAACAGCGACTGCCAGTGACGACTCACAATGCAAGAGCTACACTTCACGTTACAGCAATGGCAGCAATATCAGCCTGTGACGATCACCAATATGAGCCAAAGCAACGACCTTTAGCGACACTGGACTGGCACTTAAAGCTACACCGATGACCGGTCATAATGACCAACCGCTCTTTGTGCTACAATGACGACTGGCCATGACTCTCAGACCCCTCCTTGCAGCCTCCTCCACCGTTAATGGAACTCTTTGTGTAAGACTTAGAAGGTAACTTTTCAGTGAGACTAACCTGGTCCCTATATCCAACCCGTGCTCTCTTGGGTTCAGCCGAAAGTTGTGACCTTCCCCTGGTCTAGAGCATATAGTTGGCCACGAGTATCACTTTGTTGTTTTAGGCACTATTTTACCTAAAATTTTTAGGTTGCATACCTCCAGGTCTACTGATGGGATTTTTGTTATTCTGGTATCATTGTATTTATTAACATTTACTCTGTTTTTTTCTAAATTGGTTTGGGATTTTTCCTGTGTTGTATTTTCACTTTATTACTGTTTTTTGCTGCATAAATACTTCTCACATTGCTTGTGAGTTAAGCCGGACTGCTTTTGTGCCAAGTTACCAGAGGGTTAAGCACAGGTTAATTTAGTGACTTTGTGGTTCACCCTGACAAGGACTGTAGCTGTTGCATGAGCTGGGGTCCCCCAACCAATAACCCAATTTTTTACATCAATCTTCCATTATCTCATTCTTTTTTCACACTTATGGATACAGCAGGTTGTTGTTTAAAGATCATTTGTTTGTCCTGTGCACGTGTCATTTTGGACATTTTGTATCTTCATGTCTTACCGCCAGCAATGGTCTCAATTGCATGTTGTTGGATGGTGTAATTGATACCAGGCTCAAAAACCTATAACAATTTTGCGATCATCCTCTGAGTTTTTGCCACTGGGACAGTGTTAGCTTAATGCTTCCAATGCTAATTTTTTGCCTGATACATTGACACATTGAAACCTTACTCATACATCACTTTTCCTGGTTGGGTAGCTGAGCCTCCTCTATCGGTGGTGTGATTGGTAGTGGCGATTTAGAAGTACAGGAAATGTGTTTCAAGTATGTTCACAGTTGTTTGTTTCCTGAAAGAATCATGATTTTAATAATTGAATATGGAAACTAAAATCTTTATTACCTTTGTGATTTTCCTTCAAAGCTTGTAGTACTAGGGCTTATATGTGCTTTGTGGAAAACTTCTTATGTGTTTTTGGGATAATGTGGTGTGGAGTGGCCTTGGGGCACACCTCATTTTTCTCTTGTGGGTCACATGCATAGCAGGATTTACATGTGTCTACTGATATCCGCAAGAATGATCTTTTTAATAACTTGGGTACAAATATGAAAAGGAGCTTCTGTATGATGATGCTGCCACATGATGGCATTGAGATGCAATGCTAAACTGCAGTTTGACATTGTGGGTGTGTCCAGCTCCTGATTAACTTTCTTGAAGTTTTCATCTTCTTGGACTGAGTTCCGGTAAATGGGGGGACACTGAACATTTTCATACTCTTCAAGATATCAACCATTTTGGTAAACCTTTTGTTCCCAGAGACCATTGCATGGTTTCCATGCTAGCATGTTTTTAGGCACCATCCTCATGGAGGTATTTCCCAATCCCTCCCTTAATGTATCTTTTTCGTTGTGGATGCTTCCAGTTGGGGAAAAATATGAATCAGAAGAACTTGTTGCTCATTGTACAACTGCACCTCATTTTGTTGCTCTGAGCTGATAGCTCCTTTGTTTTATGTTGCTGTTTCTTTTTTTCCAGTGGTCCCTTTTTTTTCTTGGTATAACTCTCGCTTTTCCAAACCTATTAGTTTCTGTCTTGATATTTCTGTAAATCCTTGTTGTTGAAGGTTTAGCATCTGCTTAAAATCTTTTTATGAGAACTCATCCAGGGAAAGAGAGAAGCATCCTGAAGATTGAAATGTTATTTCCTTGTGCCTAGTCCTCCTGTTGGCTTGATGAGTACCTTTAATGGGCCATCTAGCTATAGTCTATGTTTGTGGGGCAAACATTGGGGATTTTAGAAGGCTTCCCTCTTTCTTCAGAATGTAAATTGTAAAGGCCTGCATCTAACCTTTGACTCTGTGATCATTAAGTTTGATTCTCTAATCTAACTTTTAATTGAAATTGCCACTGATGAAACCACTAATCCAGGACATGGTGGGTTTTTCCAGTCACTACTTGAATAGAGATTTTGAATTTCCCATGATATCTGTTTATTGGAAACAAGAGAGATCAATACTGGTGCTTTGTGAAGATATCAGGCATTAGTGGGACCCTACATCTCTACTTGGGACAGTTATGTGGCTGCAGCAGCAAGCAGGGCAGAGAACGGTGGAACGTTTCAAGCAATGCTTGTTGGCTTTGGAAGACCAGGTAATGGTGGATGGAGAATGGTTGGAAAGGTATACACATGTGACACACCATATAACTACTTTTGCTTCTCCATCTTCTGTTGTGAATGTATCTAGGACCCTAATTAAAACATTTCTGATTTATGCCCTTATGTGGTTATAACAAATCATCTATACTAATATAATAAAGACAGAGCCCAAACCTTTGAGGCGGATAATCTCAGGAACCACAGCACCAATCACAACACCCAATACAGCGTTGGAAAGGGGAGTTGCAGCAGAAGGACATAGGCTACGCAGATGCCCACCATATACATTTAAAAGGTAAAAGAACCGTGCCAGCAAAGTAGTCCCTTGTGGGCGTGTCTGCATTGTGCTGTGGGCGTGTGCTGGGGGTGTGACAAACGCTGGGGGCGTGTGGCACGTTCCGCCCTTCATGCCATGTCTCATATTGTGTGCTAATCCCACCCTGCTCCCGTTAAATACCCCTGCACCCCATAATCATAACCCACCCTTACTCCTTAAAATACCCCAACACCCTTAAACACTAACCCATCTTAACCCTATAAATATACCCTGTACCCCAAAACCCAAATCTATCCCTAAACATACCCCTGTACCCCAAAACACAAACCTAGCCCTGAACCCTATAAATATCCCTGTACCTCAAAACCCAAACCTTCCCCTGAACCCTAAAAATACCCCTGTATCCCAAACCCTAAACCTAGCCCTGAACCCTAAAACTACCCCTGTACCCCAAAACCCAAATCTAGCCCGGAACCCTTAAAATACCCATGTACCCCAAAACCAAAACCTACCCCTGAACCCTAAAAATACCCCTGTACCCCAAAACCCAAACTTAGCCCTGAACCCTAAAAATAACCCTGTACCCCAAAACCCAAACCTACCCCTGAACCCTAAAATACCCCTGTACCCCAAAACCCAAACCTAGCCCTGAACCCTAAAAATACCCCTGTACCCCAAAACCCAAACCTAGCCCTGAACCCTTAAAATACCCCAGTACCCCTAAACCCAAACCTACCCCTGAACCCTAAAAAAACCCCTATACCCCAACACCCAAACCTAGCCCTGAACCCCAAAAATACCCCGGTACCCCAAAACCCATACCTATCCCTAAACCCTAAAACTACCCCTGTACCCCATAACCCAAAACTATATCTGAACCCTTAAAATACCCAAACACACCAAAACATATACCTCAGAACCCCAAAACATATACCCCCATACCCATACTTACCTTATCCAAAGATTTAAAAAAAAAAATGCTTTTACCATTCATGCATTTACAACGAATTTCGTTGTAAATGTATGCTTGGTAAAAGCATATAAAATGTAATACCATGCATTATAATGGGATTGAGGAGTCATGGTACTTTTTGTAATGAAAGTATGCAGAGTGATGGTATGCGGAAAGAAAGTTGCAGAATAATGGGTGTTTACCCTCCCCTGGTAAGTACCTTGGTGGCACGGCAGACCACATCTCCAGCAACAGACTCATATTTTTTCACCACACATTTGAAAAATGCACAGGTCTCTCTCATTGATGGCCTGCACCGACATACACTTTTAGACACACCTCCCGCAACAAGTTCTAGAATTGCGAACTTTAGAGCTGGGGAGCTACGTTTGAATCTCTGCATCAGCTCAACATCCTGTGATTCCAGGCAAATCGCTTTGTCTCCCCGTGCCTACCACAAATGAATCTGTTCTTCTGTAATGTAAATTGTGCTCATGCCATGTTGTCGAGTTCGCGCTATATAATATTGCAAAGAAAAATAAAGTAGGGAAACTCGAGTTCACACATTACTGAACGCGCACATTTAAGTGCATCAGCAGCGCACTGTGAATCGAAGTGTTTCACAGGCCTGTCACAGATAAGAAATGCTATCAAAACTAAATCCTACAACAGTGCTGGGACAGGGAGTGCACAAGCCGGGAGGAAAACATGGCGGCAGTCGGCTGACTGCAGCAAGTGCTCCGCTCCGTCTCGTCCGTAGATGCCTGTCCGTGAGTAATTTTCACCTGACTCGGGTTCAACCATCTACACGCTACTTCCACGGCTGATCGGCGAGGTTAATACCCCTTTTTTCTTAATGTGCCGAGTTTATTGGATCTCCAGCAGCAGCGTCCGGCAAGGCTGCAGCAACCTCGGTAACGCTAGCGACCGCGGGGGAGAATGCGGAAGTGTTCACGGAAGCATTCACTCTTCGTGCAGGCTGCAGGCTTCATGCAGGCTGCTCCCGACAGCGAGTGTGAGGCTACAACCCAGGAACACCAGTAACTGCGGAGACAAATGTGGAAGAAACCGCTCTTCTTCGTGTGGACTACCCCCGACTGCGAGGCTTCAGCCCTGGAATCTTGCCGCTTTTGAGTTGCATAAGGTAAAACGGCTTCAGTGCCTTCTTGGCGTGGGAAGGGCCAAATATCTAAATGGAGCCTCTGGTGTGTGCAATTTGAAATTCGGAGTTACCGCTCAAGGAGGAAACAAGGTACATGGTGATTATTCGTCCCTGCACGTGAGTACTACACCGATTGTTACACCAGAAGGCGGGTCCCCTGGGGTTTGTGAGACTTCCACAGTAAGTACTGTCTGCGTTTTGAGTGCAATAAAGTGGGTAGATGTGGTGATCGACTGCAAGGCATTCAAGGCATACAGCGCACCTTTCTGTCATAACTTGGCACACATGAGTGCTTCAGACTCTGTTAGAAAGTTAAGGGGAAAGAGCGTAGCAAGAAATACAGCGGGTGGTAGTGCATCTCGAAAAAAGAAAGCAAAGAGTGCACTACAAGCTATTGAGGAGGAGGTTGATAAAAAAGTTTCTAAACCAGAAAAAAGTCCACAAGTAGATCGGGAAGCGTCTTCATACCTCTCGGTTGAGGTGAAAGCTAAAAGGGGAAGAAAACGTGCTAAAGCAAACCCCGCTACAGCTCTCCCCCGTAGAGTCACCCCCTCGCTGCGCTCATATTTTAAAGCGATCCCTCAAATCTTGAACCTAGGTAAAGAACAAGCTCAATCCAGTAAAAGCAATAGCACTTTCAAGTTTGGCTCTGAGACTATGGAACCCAACCAGCTAGAGGAGAATCAAGCCGCTAATCTTGATCTGCCCCATACATCCCAACCAGAGGGGAGTACATTAAGCTCACAGAAAGAGTCTGAGGCGGAGAGTTCTGTCCACCAAGTCACAACAGACACAATAGACGATGGAACTTTAAAAGCAAGGGGTGATTCGTTATTTTCTATTTTTCCGGTAGATGGCACGAATTCTCTCGAGATTCCTAGCGCCAATGCTAACATTGCAGATAACTATGAGGCTGATATATTTGCTGAAGCCCCTCTGGGAACTCCTCAAGATCAAGATTTACGTGATGTGGCTGGCTCAAGTGCGGACACTATCTCAGTTGCCTCAGTACAAAGAATGTTTGCGGAACTGTCTGCAGAAATTAAGCAAGGCTTTGCTGAGTCAGCCTCTAATCAGAAAGAGATAAGGACTTTCTGTGAATCTCTCGATGAGAGATTAGGTAATTTGACTTTAAGAACACAAGCCTTAGAAGAGACGGTGGGGCAAATATCAATGAGAGCTGAGGGCACCGTGGAGGACATTGTTAATCTAAGGAAAGAAAACCAGGCCATCTCAGAAAGAATGGAGGTGTTAGAAAATAATGCAAGGCGGAGTAACATACGCATTTTGAACATTCCGGAGGGGTCTGAAGGCGCAGACATCAAGAGTTACATAATCACTCTTTTGAAAGAAACTTTAAATCTCTCTCAATCCATTGAGGAGCTAGCAGTGGATATTCAGCGTATACACCGGGATCCCTTTAGGCGCAATACCCAACGGTCTAAGCCTAGGAAAATTCTCGTAAATTTTCACACTTATTCACTTAAAGAACATATTTTGAACCAGGCTCTCAAATTGAAGTCACAAACATATAAAGGCTATAACTTCCAGATCCGTTCAGACTTGTCCCGCTTTACTCTGGATAAACAATGGGAGCTCGGTAAAAGAATGGACGCTTTTCGTAAATTTGGCGCCACAGTACAAATGGGGTTCCCTGCATCTCTTAAAGTCATGTTGGACAACAAAATGCACAATATTAGATCAGTGCAAGCCGCAGACGAACTCCTGTTAGCCTTTGGCAATAAGAAGCAAGGAGAGTGATAATAAGTTTCATATTTGAGGAAAGAAGTATCGCTATTGACCCCTAAACTTCGACTTAGAGGTGGCAAAGCATTGGAAAAGAACATTGAAACGCCCCAAGGTCGAAAATCAAATGTACAAATGAAAAAAAATAATAAATAAATACAAGGAAAAAAAAAAAAAAAACGGGAAGGAAGGGATAAGGGATAAGGGGAAAGACCAAGGAAAAAAAAAAAAATGTGTAAATAAAAAGGAAAAAAAAATATATATATATAACAAGTGTAAAAAAAAGGGGGGAAAGTATGATAAAAAAAAAAAAAAAAAAAATAACTAAAGAACACAAATATACGATTTACACAGCCATGTTCGGCGAGTCACTTCTAAATAGTATGGGCACGAGGTGATGAGACGGGGAAGAGCTAGGAGCACTTACTTCCGGAAGTTTTCCGGGTGGTGAGTACGGGGTTTTCCCAGGGAGGGTGTTGGGGTGGGCACGCGGGGGTAAGGGGGCAAAATCACACTATTAGTAAAGAGCTCCAATCTTTTTATGTAAATAGCTTTTTCGTCAACACAATGTTTTTTTCTCATCTTAAGACACAAAGTAACAATTCGTTTGAATCGTCTATCATCGTCCTGTCACAGCCAGCCCTAATAAATGTCTTAACTGTACAATCTAATGAGTAAATTAAAAATATTGTCCTGGAATGTTAATGGTCTCCGCACCAAACCACGAGCTAATAAAATCATGCAGTACCTTCGGGACACTGATGCGGGAATCATCATCCTCCAGGAAACTCACTTAGTCGAGAGTGAGATACTTGACTTGGTCCGTAGGAACAGATGGATAGAATCATCAATCTCAACAACACAAGGCTCTAACACACGGGGGGTCTCTATATTTTTTAGAAAATCTGTCATATTCAAAGTTAAGCAGCAGAAAGTAGATACCGGAGGTAGATGGGTTATTGCGGCAATAGAATTAGGGGGGACAAAGTTAACACTCGTGGGATATTACGGTCCTAACATAGACGATCCCTCAACACTGGAAACCTTATTTAACAACTTGCTTAGTTTCCCAGACCCAGTGATAATAGCAGGGGACTTTAATATTACCTTGAATCCACTCTTAGATAAAACCCCTAACAGTAGGCAGAAAATAACTTCTAAATCTAGAAACTGCCTGTTAGGTTTGATGCGTCAATATGACTATTTCGATATTTGGCGGTTTAAAGAGGGTCAAAGGCAAGAATTTTCATTTAGAAATCACAAATATAGACACAGGTCTAGAATTGATTTTATTCTTATAAGTAGAGCTTTTGCTGAAAATACTATTTCAATACAATACACCCCAATACATCTTTCTGACCACTCTGCAATTGAACTAGTAATACAATTAGCCACAACATCTCCCACTAAAACATGGTCCTTTGATAGATCTCTTCCCTCTTCAATAGAGGATATTGTATTTTTACAATCAGAGACAAAGTATTTTTTTAGTACTAATAAAGATTCGGCTCCAATAGGGACTATTTGGGACGCGTTCAAGTGTACTCTAAGAGGCCTTATTAAGAATAAAGTAGCCTTCCGCAGTAGACAATATATAGAAGAAGTTACCTCTATTGAGAGAGATATTTCGAGAGTACAAAACGATATGGATAATACTGATCCCACAGAAAATCCAACTTTTGACCTTAAACAAGTAGAACTGAGCAGGCTGAAACTTTCATTGTCAGCAGTTTTGGAGAAGCGGGTCATGCAGAGATGGGAAGCAAGTAAGCTCGCCCATTTTCAATATGGAGAGGGGGCAGGCAAATTACTTGCCTGGAAAGTAAAATCTGACCGGGCACGAAATAACATCTGTTCAGTTATTTCAGCGGAAGGTACTTTCTCCAGAGATGAGGAAATCAGAGCAGTTTTTAGAGAGTTCTTTGAAACCATTTATCAAGACGATCTTAGGCCGAATCGTTGTGACGTAACTAATTGGCTGGGGGGCATACCTCTTCCCTCCCTAACAGTAGAACAGTCTTGCTACTTAGATGGGGAAATTACTATAGCGGAGGTGGAGGAGGCCATAAAGAAATCAAAAAACGGAAAGGCGGTTGGTACAGATGGTATGCCTAGCGAGATTTATAAAAAACTTATCTCGGAACTCTCACCAGTGCTAGTCACTTTGTTTAACCAAATTCTTAGAGAGGGCAAAACACCACCGGAGTCATGGAACAGTGCCGTCATAACCCTAATTCTGAAACCTGGTAAACCCGCCACTGACTGTGGCTCATACAGGCCCATCTCAATACTAAATGCCGACTATAAAATTTTTACCTCAATTTTAGCAAACCGGCTGGGGCGGGTAGCTCCGGATATAATAGCTTCGAACCAAAAGGGCTTTATAAAAGGGAGACAGCTCTGTGAGCTTACACACGAATTGATTGGTACAATTGATATTGCTACAAAGGAAGAAATTCCACTGGTTGTTCTCACTCTAGATGCCACCAAGGCCTTCGATAGGGTGAATTGGTTGTACCTATCGGAGGCCTTGAAGAGTTTTGGTATTGGAGATGGATTTCGGAGGACAGTTCAGCTTCTATATCGTAACCCTTCTGCTTCCCTACTAATTAATGGAGGCCTGACAGAACCTTTTCAGATCATGAGAGGAACCAGACAGGGTTGCCCCCTGTCCCCCCTTCTTTTTGACATATATATAGAGCCATTTGCTCAGATCCTTAGGGATAATACACTCATTAAACCCTTTATTTATGGTGGCTGGGATAAGAAGGTGGCACTTTATGCGGACGATATTATGATTTTTTCCACAGATTACGAAGAGGCGTACCCAGAAATAGTTGAACAGGCTCATACATTTGGGAAAGTTTCGGGGTATGAGATCAATGCTCTCAAGACAGAATCAATGTCCTGGAACTGTAATAGAACTAACAATAATGGGACATCTAAAAGTCAAATTCGTTATTTAGGGGTGAATATAGTTGAAGATATCAATGCAATCGCCTCTCTCAATTTCAATAAAGTCGCCACAGAGTGCAGGAAACTCATGAGAGATTGGTCTCATCTCCCGCTTTCTGTTCTGGGAAAGCTTAATCTGGTGAAGATGAGCATTCTACCGAAAGTCTCTTTTTTATTTAATTCAATTCCACTTTATTTTGATTCAAAATTAATTTCCAAACTACAGAGTGCTATCACTAGTTTTATTTGGAATAACAAAAGTGCCAGAATTTCGTGGAAAAAAATTAGACGACGTAGGGAGAAGGGAGGGCTGGCTGGACCAGACATTCAAATATACGCATGGGCCTTTCAATTATCGCACATGCGTATGTTGCTTAAAACTCCGCTATCTACTGGGATGGGCCCTCTTTTTTCTACTCTTCTGCTTAGTGAGGGAGTAAATCATTCCGGTTTCTTGTTTAAGTTCAGTGACCCCAAATTCTTTAAAAAAATCAAATTGAAAATTCTAAAAGGTTATGTATCTACTTGGTACAAAATAAGACAAGCGATTAAGATTGGCTACTATTCAGCTAGGGCACCGATATGGAACTTACCCGCCCCCCCCTTATGGACAACAGACGCCCTAAATAAACCCCTACTAGAAGCTGGTATTTACTGTTGGGACGACTTGTTCATGGATGGGGCTTTACTCCCATGGGACTATCTTATTAACAAAGTCGGCCCTGAGTTGTCAAGATTTAAATATATTCAGATTTCTAGCTGGGCTCAGACATATTATGGTCAGTCAATGAGACGTTGCAAGCAGCCTATAGGTGGTGTCAGTGACTTGATAACTTCCTTATTAGACAACCCAGTGGCGAAAAAAGAAATTTCCCGGTGGTATAATAAAATATTAGACGAAATAGATATTAGTTTTCAACTACCAACAAATTTATGGGCAGAATTAATGCCGGGGCTGGATGTGGAAGAGCTCTGGAGTGCTTCCTGCTCATTGCTTTGGGATTTAGTTAAACCATCGTGGCTTCGTCGGAATCACCTCTTTACCTTGCATAGGGCATACTATTCCCCCCATAGGTTAACAAAATTCTCATTAACTGGCCCAGTTTCATGTCCTAGATGTGGGCTAGCTGCAGCCACCGATACACATATGTTTTTGGAATGTCCAAGTTTATCAGAATATTGGGAAGTCATTAAAAATAAGTTGTCGCATTCTGTGGGCGAAAACATTACAATAGACCTCGAGCTAGTGATTTTTGGTCTGAGAAATAAAACTCATGATGCAGCAACAAGATTAATATTTTACTCTATCCTTGCAGCACGTAGGGAGATATGTAGACACTGGAAAGACGCTTTACCACCTACTGCGCATGAATGGCGAACATCACTCCTCCAAATTTCTAAACTTGATTTAGCCAGGGTAGGAAACCCGAACACTAGAGCATACTGGGCAATGCTTGGTTAGTCGCGACCTTCACCTGGGGTTTTTTTTTTTTTTTTTTTTTTTTTCCCCAGGTCCTATGATTAATGTGAGCATTGCCTACCTTGGCTATCAAGACTATTAGTCTAAATTTCAAGGGGGTCTCGATGACTCGGGCTCTATCAACTGAGGTATCATCTTAAGCGAGTCTAAGAGTGGTCGCTGTATTTAGTGCCAAATGGGAACTGGCCGTACCCCTCGATAGAGAAATCCCTCACCAGCTATATTGCTGAGTTGGCACAGCACATGACCTTCTGGCTATTCGCTCTGTGGTGGTTTTTTTTCTCGGTTTTGATAGATTGGAGCTATGCACACAAATGAGGATAAAAAAAAAAAAAAGAAAAAAAAACAAAAAAAAAAACTAAATCCTACAAAACAATATACTACTGGCCGGCAGCAATTCATACCCGGACAACGTCGGGACGGGCTGCTAGTATCCTTATAAAGGCATAAGAATCATATCCATATTAAGTCATAGCCAATGCAATCCAAATGCGGCAAGGCTACTCCCATAGACTCCTAGAAAGCGTAACGCGTTCTTAAAAAAACCAAGCCTCCAGCAGCCCTGGAATTCACCCTGCTTCTGTTTTGATTTGTCCTAGAACTCCTGAGAGTCCTTAAAGAACTGGCAGTTCTTAGTGACGTCTTATGTCCAACCTTACGTCAAACCCGGCACCTTCCAGGTATAAATATACCAACGTCTGCCTTAAGCAACACACAGTGGTTTTGAGCAGATCGGCTATCTACTTGCCCGATGCCCTGCTGATGCGAGTGCCGAAGGAAGCCGACCCTCCCTGTTGACGCACTGTATTTTCTCCTGCCGAGAAATCCAGCTCCAGTGTTTCCCTGCTACCTTCGTGGGTTACTGGGAGATTGAGTCCTGAGAGAGAGATACAAGACCTCCTTCATTCTATACCCAAGGCACGGAGCTGATTAGACCCCTAGAGAATTCTTGATTCAGATTCTTGGCAAAAACTGTAACTCATCTACTCCTTCCCACGTACTAGGCTTAGGTTAGGTACACTGGGGTAGGCGTATCTTAGAAACACCAGTTGAGTATGTTTAGTCATTATTTTATCATTGTATGTATTTTATCCATTTTAAGTATCTTATGGCTTAGAAACCATATACATGCTTTTACAGTATTATTTCATATTATCCTTTTACTGTACGCACTTTACTTTATGACAAGTATTGCAATTGTGGCAATTCATTTCTCTTGCATGAGAAAGAAGACTGCTCAATAAATAACCCTTTTATTGAAAACGCCCGTCTCTCTATTTCTCTGCATTTCTGGTGAAACGAAGCATGCACGATTGACTGAGTGAAATAGCTCTCTATTGTTTCCACGACTGTGAAGATATTCCTTATTTCAGGGGGAACAAAGTTGTCATGTTATATGGTTGTCAGAAGCTAATCCCTTCTTGTCCATTCAGGAAAGTTAACACCTTCTTGTTTACTCGAGAAAGTTTCTAGTGACCTCTGAGCTTGCTGGCACACACACAATTAAGTCTAACATATTCAATAGAGACCTAGTCGACCTCAGTCCTACGTCTACACTATCGCTTATGTTATTCCAATGCGCAGAGCCTATTGGGAATATAGGAACTACACTACATGGCGCCCAACGTTTGGTAAGGCAATAATTTAACGTTTGATACTAGAGTAACTCAGTCGTGCTTTTCTCACAGAACCCTTTTTCCCGTAAAAACTCCTATAGACATCTGGAGTGGGTAAAAGGTTAATATCTGCCAAAACTTAGTAGGAAGAGATTCCTATGTACTAGTTTTTGGTTTAGTCAACGTTGAAGGATACAGTGTTCCAAAATATTGTGCACCTAATCTTTGTTTCCTTGAAACTTGCTCTGCAAACTTTCATTAAACAATGTCAACTAACGGCGACAACAACGAAACCGGTGGAGCTGCAGTAGATGCAAATCAACCGGGTTCAGACGTTATAGGGTTTAATGAAAATAAACCGGATGCAATACTCATCCCGGTTAATATAAGGAAAACCTTAACTATAAAAGTGATAGAAAATGGAGTATCATCAAGAGGTGATACAGTCATATTTGTTGTTGAGGTACATGAATATCGGCAGACAGAGGTATTCTATTCATGGGTAACTTTTACAGTAGCAAATGCTGTGACACGCGAGTTCCACTACTACAAAATAGAGGAACCTCCAGAGGAATACGCCCCTTTTGAGGAAGTTGAAATTCCACTAACTTACCAAGAGCATGAGCTCTGGTTTAATGGTGCCCTAAAACATTAAAATCACATTACCAGGCTTGGTCCACTAGGTAGACCAGGAGCCACATGGCCGGTTCTAGCCAGCTATACACCGCATACTGACATTGAAAAAATGTCAGACAGAGAACTTTTAGTTCAGCTAAAACAACTAATTAAAATACATAGACAATTGGTACAATATGTCATGCGGACTCTAACAGTCCAACCAGCAATAAAAATTCCACAGCACACCCCTCACCAGGCGAACACAAATAAAATTACACCACAGACTATACAATCAGTCATTGGTAAAATACCCACAAAACGGGAACAAATTCCGTTCTGGTTAGCTCAAAAAATTACTCAGATAGAGGCAGTATTTTCTGATACTACCCCTCACGAAAAACACAGAATTCTGACAATCTGCTTACCAATGGGGATTGCACCACATGTGGAGGACTGTGACACTTGGGGAACAGTCTTTGCTTCAATATACACAAAAACAAATGGTGTTCCGTCTATGGCGGTTATACCAGATGTACTAAGACAGATTCAAAATGAATACGGTCCTGAACGTGCTTTAACTCTAGGTATGAAATTACTGAAAGACTTTAAGCAAGTCTCGGCTATACTACTAGCCAACATAAAAGGAGAAGCAGCATCCGTGGCGATCCGCCGAAAATTAAAAGAAACAGATATAGCAGACCAACCTTTTGAACTTGCCAGAATAATTGAAAAATCCTATGAAGAATTAGGTAGAGATAGTTTGGGTGGGAAACCACTAAAACCACAACTAACTGAAAATCCTGAAAAGACTTTGATTAAAAATAATCTCAATTCTCAAAAGAAGAAGTGGGAGGGTAATAAACAGACCACTCCCAGAGAAAACCAGTTTCAGTCCAGATGAAGGTCTCCCCAACGAAGAGATAGATCTCCAGAAAGGGGGGGCAAGTCTCTACAACGGGAGCCCTCTGAAAAAAGATATAACCTTAGAAATAGGGATAATTTGAGAAAACCTGACAGATATCAAGATATTGATACACGTCCCTCTCGATCTTTTCAGACTTCCTCACAGAAATCGGAAAGAAGAGGACGGTCAGAACATAAAGAAGAGCGCGTCAAGTCCCAAGACAAAGAACCTTCTCATCAAAGTAAAAAATTACTATTTCCCAAAAAGAAGGTAGCCAGCATTAAAGTAAAACATGCCGAGGATCCTGAGGACACAACTCAAGAATGGAGAGTAGGCCCAAACAATGCTAGACAGCGCAGCAGAAGTGACCATAGCTCGCAAGATCCTTATGAATCTTCTGGAGACAGTGGACAGGAATGAATACATTCAGCTGCAAACTGCAGACACTAGAGTTAGCGTGCCCTATAAACTATATGAAATAACATTACGTATAGAGGGGGACAAAACTAGGAAAATAAAAGGTCTCTTTTGGGAGAATCTATCTAAAGGCTATGATATCCTTCTAGCAGAGAAAGACTGGCCACCAGAGTTTGTAGGGAGTGCCCACATGGCGAAGAAATGATTATGCCTGCCTTCTCAAATCACATTCCAATTCATAAAAAATAGACATATGCAAGAAAATGGGCAGTTGCCCAAGCCCCTGCATTATATAAAAATCATGTAGGATGGGATGAGGATTCTCCTCATCATAAAATCCAGTTAAAAAATCAACCTACTGCACAGAGGCAGTATCCTGTTAAGCAAGAAGCTAAAAAACAAGTCAGAGAGCTCTTAGATCAACTTGAATATCAGGGGGTGATTGAAACATGCACCTCACAAATGAACAATCCTTTGTTTCCTGTCTCAAAACCGGACAATTCATATCGTCTAGTATTGGACTACAGACACTTAAATACTTGTTGCAAAACATTTGCAGTACAAAACTTACACAGTGCAGCACTAATGAATAATATCATGCGCAAAAAATATAAAATGACATTAGATATTTCAAATGTTTTTTTCTGTCAAAACATTGCACCAGAAAGCAGGTATTTAACCGCTTTCTCAAGCATGGGGGCCCAAAAGCAATTTTGTCGTCTCCCACAGGGATTCAAGAATAGCCCAGGATTATTTTCAGCCAGGGTAACAGAGTTACTACAAATATATGATGATGAGGCATTATCTTATGTCGATGACATCTATCTTACAGGCGACCTGGAGACACACTTGAAAAGAGTGAACACCATCATACTTGGGTTTGCATCTGAAGTGTACAAATTTAACTTTAAAAAGTCACGAATTGCCCACCAGACTATCCTAATTTTAGGATATGAATTATCAAGTGAAGGCAAAAGCCTAGCAGACAACTTCTTAGAGAAGTGTGCAGTACTCCAAGCTCCAAAAACGCTGAAAAACTTACAATCAATAATAGGTTTCCTGAACTTTGGAAGAACTTACATTCTAAATTATGCAGAGAGGGTCAAACCGCTCTACGAATTAATAAAACCTGATTTCAAACCAATTAATTGGACTCAGGAACACACAGAAATGTTAAGATCATTACAGACAGATGTGTTAACTAAAACAGAACTGCAAACACCTGCAAACGAACGCAACCTTGTAATCCGAGTCATCCCAGGAGGATGCGGATTTACATACCTGACCTCTAATGAGGGAGAAACGGTACCAATAGCTTACAAATCACACTTGTACACACAAGCTGAAATGAAATTCAGTTCTACTGAAAAAATTCTAACTGCGGTTCAAACGGCTGTAGCAAAAGAAAAACCCCTAGCTCATGGGAAGAAGATATCTGTATTAACAGCAGTATCGGCCCTTGAAGCAGTAACAAGACCGAGCATTACAAATGCTATGGCTTTAGATCCAAAATGGATACAATGGGTTAATTCTCTTGATACAGCTGACGTGATACACACATTTGATCCTAAAATGAAAAAGCTAGAACATCTAAAATATGAAAAAGAATGTCCTCTGTCGATCAGAATTCTGCCTCTGGAACAGTACACCTGTGTAATCTACACAGACAGATTTGCACAACACTACATTGTGGATAAAAAAGTTTACAATGCTGCGTGCGCGATTGTTAAAGGTCACTGGCGCTTAGGTAAATTCAGACCGATGGTCACTAAAACTGAATCACTCAGAAAAAGTACAGCTCAGCGAGCTGAACTACAAAATGTAAAGATGGCGCTTGAAAATGCCAATCGCGAATTCCCCACACTAATAGTGTGCGATTCGCATTACTATGTCGAATCTTACAATAATTCCATGCAGACCTGGAATGAAAACGGTTACAAAGATGAGACAGGTGGCACAATAAAATATAAAAAACTATGGGAACAAGTAGTTCTTTTACAGAAAGAACTACGAAAGACTCACGTGATACATACGCAGAGTCTTCAACGTGATGGCATTCACGTTACAGGGAATTCATTGGCTAACAGAGCCACAGAGGCAGCTGGTCAACCGGCTTCCGTAGCTACAAAAAAGCATTCTAAAAAACAAATAGATGGAGAAACGCTATTAGCAGTAAGAGCCTCAATGGAAGGCAATTATGCGGCGTTACCTCTAAACTATCCACTCGGAAACACATACATAATTGATGCGAACTCCGTTCCTTTTGCTCAAATCCCTGGAGTGGGGGATAGGGTAATTCCAAACACGAAGCGGAGGGCTTACTTGATTCAAGAAGCACACATGGGAATGGGTCTGAGGCACCAAGAGATCCTGAAATCTCTAATAGAATTGCAATCAAAATACTGGTGGCCGAGAATGAGCGTGCAAGTTTATAACTTTGCAATAGATCGTCAGAACTGCAATAGAAATCGCAGTTATGAAACGGACCAGATATCTGACCATAGCACAATAAGACCAGCCCAGACACCTCTATTAGACAGCATTAGACTATCTACACGCAGGCGTCCGACCGGACAAATGCGATCTCATAAATATTAAGACGAGATTCATTTGGATGTGGCCCCAGCCCTCAGCTGACGCCAGAACTGTTATAAAAGATTTGTGAGTCTTTATCGGCACATATGCAATTGGCATGCTACATTCTGACCAGGGTCCTGCGTTAAGCTCTCGAGCTTACAAGGAGGCCATGGCCAGCTTGGGCATTGCATTGCGGTACTCTAGTCCATTCCATCCTGAGGGAAATGCGGTAGTGGAGAGAAAAAACAGCGACATAAAGCAATCTATAACAGCGAGGGTATTAGGTTTGGCTGATGGGTGGGTCAAACATCTAATAAGTGTCCAACGTAGTCTTAACAATCTGCCAAGAAATTCTCTGGGTGGAATCACTCCGTATGAACTTTTGTTTGGTACAAGAATGATAATCGAAGATCTCGATTGTCAGACTTCAGTGGTGGAACAAAAAGCTTTTGATATCAAAGATCGTTTGGCTGTTTTACAGGACTTGAATGAAACGAGAAGAAGTCTAAGTAACACAAAGCTAAAGCCAACGGCCACTGAAGAAAAACCACCTGTCCCAGCAAGACCTGTCTGCATTCCAAAGATTGGGGATCTGGTCAGAGAAAAGATCGCGGTGAAGAAGGAATTTGGGCCCTCTTACAGAAAAGCAGTACCTGTCTTAGCTATCAGCGGAACAAGATCAGTAGTACTACTGCCCCTTGCTGGTAAAAAGGAGAACCGAGTTGTATCAATCGACCTGGTAAAACCACAACCATGTGGCCAATAATAAGTAGTAGGCCCAGTGGACTCCCAAGAAGTAGCAGAAGACCAAACCTTGCTACAATCCAAGAGGTTCAAACTGAAAGACTAATCACATTTGATAAACCTGCAGTGAATAAAAAAGGACTATGCAACAAAGCCATGGAACTTGTGCCTCTTGAAACCCAAATTGCAACAGTTTATCAAGAAACACCTGTCTACAATGATGTAGCCTCTGACTATACTAATATGACAAAAGGAAGAAGCAAATCCAAAGATCAATGAAAATCCGGAAGCAATTCCAACAATTGACAGAACTGCATCTGGCTATTTTATCAACTTCGATGACTTTTCTGATGATCCAAGTGAACATGGAGACAAGCCAGTAAACAAAACTTTCAAAGACAAAATTACAGAACTCTTTCATCAACTTGGAGAAACATATCTGATTTCACCATGGATTGAACTGTGGATTGTGTTAGGTGTACTTTTCATCCTGCTCTGGCTCATCTTAGTTTTAAGCTTGGGAAGAATGATTGATGGAAAATACAGTACAATGGACACAGCAAGTCAGAACATCAACTTGGTTCTAAAACCTCACAGATACTCTCACATTGAAAAAGAGAACTATCATCAGTGAACATCACAGCCATTCCTATACCTGGTGGTGTAGCATGGGACAATACTGATTACGAAATCTATGGCCCGGTTGAGCTCTTGAAATTTCCACATCAGTTCAAGATTTCTTTAAGTGACTTTGTAGCACCTAGTACTTTCTCTGATGATTGGGACTTTGAAAATATTAATAATGTGATGTCAGATTTAGAAATGTCAGCAAAATTTACAGAACATGATTATTTACAAAGTTCATCAAATTATGAAGAAATGTATTGCTTTAATCATTTTGGGCATCATTATTTGCATAAATCTGCTAATCCTAGAAATGTGTTCAGTTATAATCAGTGGGAACATTGTCCAACTCCGCCAAAAGGCAGTTCGAAAACATTTTATGAGAAATTCCAATACTTCTCAGGGTTTAATATCACTGATCCAGAAACATTTTATTTTAAAATTATGAATAAGACAGGAGTAAAAAACATGTTAACAAATACTAAACTGATTTATTCTGAAAAATGTTATGAAAAAATGTCTACATTTGGTTTTGAATTTTGGAAAAACAACATTGAGACAAAACCTGTCTGGGGTACAAAAGAATGGCAGGTACAAGGTTTAGAATCATTATTCAGAGCCTGCATGATCTCAGAACAAATATTGTTCCTGAATGATACCATTCAACAAACAACCTGCCTTGGCCTAGCCAAGATAAAAGATTTAAACAACCTGTCTATACCAAAGCCTATGCCTGATAGAAATAACACTACAGATGAGGGGTTAAACGTGTCCTATATTTTAAAACAAAACAGAACTAATCCTGATTGGAGAAAATGGTTGATCTGGCTCACAGACACTAATTACTGTGAAGATAGATTCCTGAACAAAATACAGGGGTTCAAACAAAACAGGCCAGACCCAAGATATTCCCAGAGACAACATCCAGAGATAATAACAACATACAGTGTAGGAAAACTATGCCTCGAATGGCTACAGAAATCCACACTACCCGAAATTAAGCAACACTTGACTTTACTTCAAGAAGGTTTTGACTCGCGAGATTTCTTACTCGGACCTCGCAAACAGCGTCAAAAACGTTTCATATACGCCGGTATATACGCAGTTTACAACGAAGCTTGGAAAGTAACACAAATTGAAACTGCTGAAAAAATATGAGAAATTGATCGTATTAATTTGGAAAAATCACTGTCTGTAGTGGACAATGGGTTAACGACTCTGTCCTCCAGAATTCATTCACTGGACAGCATTGTATCATCTGCTATTGATATAATAGAACAGGATATGCTAATGCTACAACATGGCCAATCCCAATTACGTTCTATTGTACAGTTAGGCTGGATGTTACAAAATCTGCGTTCAGGCAACGTGCCATGGCGTCTAATCAACACAACGTCATTATTATCAATCTTTAACCTTACTGATAAACAAATCTCTTTGGCACAAAGAGGGGCAGACTATACGGTGCTGAGCATTGAAAAACTAGAAAAATTACCATTGACAATGCCAAAATGACTGGTCATTGAGTGGATAATCCATGGCACCATTACAATCCCAATAACAAGTTTTCAGTTTCAATACTGCCAAAAGTATATACCAGCAGGCCTGTATGAAAGGTTGGGAAAAGGATACATCAAGTCAACCTGGAATTTGCCTTATACACATAGATGTTGGAGTGGGGGCAAGAAAGAGGTATTTCTTAGTGGTAACAACTGTAAAAAATCACTAAGCAGTACACTTCTGTGTCAAGGAATTAACTTGCATGGAGCCTGCGAAGGTTCATCAAACAACCTTTCATGTCACCTGCACGGCACCCCTGCTACACATATAGAGCCTTTTTTCAGACAGCTTTCCAACGGCAGCTACATTCTAATAAGTGACCACAGCTGTTGTGGCATGGTGCCAGGAAAAGCCTATCTCGTGAGCGTTACTTCCATGGTCACTTGTTGTATGCAAGTATTGTATCCAAACAGCAAACCAGACATGGAGGCGACAATATGGCCTTGTTTGAATATCTCTTCTATTCGAAATGATACTTTAAGCAGAATGAAGTCTATTCTTTTACAAACAACTGTGCCTTTAATCTCATCTAGAGAAACGTATGATCTGCAAGTTGCAAGGACAGCAGCAGAGATACATGCATTATTATCAACAAATTACCCCGTACATTTTGTAGAAATGTTAGGTCAAATCTTAAACATGTCAGATACCAGTGGCATCGCGCATGTATTTAAGACAATTTTTTCGGGACTGTTAGCTCCCTTTGAAGCAGTTCTTGGCACCTTCCCAAATTTCGTGCATTCTGTGTTCGGCGGCCTGCCTCTCATCTTGGGACTCGTAGCAGGAATCTTATTTTTGTTCCTTCTGCTCCGATATGGCAAGTCAAGTCACAGACAAAACTCAGGCTACAATGGAAGACACGATCCTAGCAATGCAATACCGAGAGCGGATTACTAAAGCCCTCGGCTTGGCTCGGCTAAGAGATCTGAATACTACCTGGTTTCTTTCATTCAGACCAATCTGGCAAGATTGCATCTTACCTGTTCTGCGATGCCTGCTTTGCGGAGAAGAATGCGTGTTAGAAGTCTGTCTCACACTCCCATCAGCAGTACCTATGGATGTCGATACTTTGCTTGGTTCGGTAACGGCTCATGCAACTTGTTGTCCCCAGCGGTTACCCATTCTGATGACGGCATTCGTTGAGACCTCACCATTACGATTAGGTGGCTGTGTGGTACGAGATGAAAGCGGCACACAGGTACAACCTTCCGTGACCATTGCTGTTCTAGACACCGATGATGACAATGCTTCGCACATATGCACTATTTCTACTTTTTGGGACCTGGTCCAACTTTCACTTACTGTTTTAGACAAATTTATTACCAGCCTATCTGAGTTAATGTTCTCTCCTAAAAACGAGAATAACTTTTAAAATAATGAGCACACAGCGTTCCCTGAAACTCTAAATTCGGCCTTCAGTTTTGATAAACAGAACTTCTAAAAAACATTGGAACAATTTTTCTACCCGAAAGCTAAATTATTTTTTCTCCAGTTCCCAAAATATTTACCCTTTTTTGGCACATGATACTCTGCTTAAAGTAGAACTATTCTTAAAATATGCATTATCTGAATGACACCACTGCTTACAAAAAAAGGGACAGTATTATACTCATGTTTCATGTATATACCACTAGCAGCCAGTCCCGACGTTGTCCAGGAATGAATTGCTGCCGGCCAGTAGTATATTGTTTTGTAGGATTTCGTTTTGATAGCATTTCTTTTCTGTGACAGGCCTGTGAAACGCTTCGATTCACAATGCGCTGCTGATGCACTTAAGAGTGCGTGTTCAATAGTGTGTGAACCCGAGTTTCCCTACTTTATTTTTCCTTGCAGTATTATATAGCGCGAACTCGACAAGATGGCATGAGCACAATTTACATTACAGAAAAGCAGATTCATTTGTGGTAGGCACGGGGAGACAAAGCGATTTGCCTGGAATCACAGGATGTTGAGCTGATGCCGAGATTCGAAAGTAGATCCCCAGCTCTAAAGTTCGCAATTCTAGAACTTGTTGCTGGAGGTGTGCCTAAAAGTGTATGTCGGTGCTGGCCATCAATGAGAGAGACCTGTGCATTTTTCAAATGGGCGGTGAAAAAATATGAGTATGTTGCTGGAGATGTGGGCCGCCGTGCCACCAATGTACTTACCGGGGAGGGTAAACACCCATTATTCCGCAACTTTCTTTCCGCATACCATCACTCTGCATACTTTCATTACGAAAGTACCATGACTCTGCAATGCCATTATAACCCATGGCATTACATTTTATATGCTTTTACCACGCATACATTTACAACGAAATTCGTTGTAAATTCATGAATGGTAAAAGCATGTTTTTTTAAAAATCTTTGGATAAGGTAAGTATGGGTATGGGGGTATATGTTTTGGGGTTCTGAGGTATATGTTTTGGGGTGTTTGGGTATTTTAAGGGTTCAGATATAGTTTTGGGTTATGGGGTACAGGGGTAGTTTTAGGGTTTAGGGATAGGTATGGGTTTTGGGGTACAGGGGTATTTTTGGGGTTCAGGGCTAGGTTTGGGTTTTGGGGTATAGGGGTATTTTTAGGGTTCAGGGCTAGGTTTGGGTTTTGGGGTACAGGGGTATTTTTAGGGTTCAGGGCTAGGTTTGGGGTACAGGGGTATTTTAGGGTTCAGGGGTAGGTTTGGGTTTTGGGGTAAAGGGTTATTTTTAGGGTTCAGGGCTAGGTTTGGGTTTTGGGGTACAGGGGTATTTTTTAGGGTTCAGGGGTAGGTTTGGGTTTTGGGGTACATGGGTATTTTAAGGGTTCAGGGCTAGGTTTGGGTTTTGGGGTACAGGGGTATTTTTACAGTTCAGGGGAAGGTTTGGGTTTTGAGGTACAGGGGTATTTATAGGGTTCAGAGCTAGGATTGGGTTTTGGGGAACTGGGGTATTTTTAGGGTTTAGGGATAGGTTTGGGTTTTGGGGTACCGGGTATATTTATAGGGTTAAGATGGGTTAGTGTTTTAGGGTGTTGGGGTATTTTAAGGAGTAAGGGTGGGTTATGATTATGGGGTGCAGGGATATTTAAAGGGAGCAGGGTGGGATTAGCACACAATATGAGACATGACATGAAGGGCGGAACCTACCACACGCCCCCAGCGTTTGTCACGCCCCCAGCACATGCCCACAGCACAATGCAAACACGCCCACAAGGGACTACTTTGCTGGCACGGTTCTTTTACCTTTTAAATGTATATGGTGGGCATATGCATAGCCCATGTCCTTCTGCTGCAACTGCCCTTTCCAACGCTGTATTGGGTGTTGTGATTGGTGCTGTGATTCCTGAGATTACCGCCTCAAAGGTTTGGGCTCTCTCTTTATTATATTAGTATAGATTTCCAATGCTTACTATGTATTTTGGGGTGGACTGGAAAACACATGCATCGTTATATGTTTAGTATTGCTTAGTATTTAGTAATGATGGACATTATACGTGGAGTGGGTGTTGTGAATGTATCTAGGACCCAATTCATGCCCTTATGTGGTTATAACAAATGATATCCTTATAAAGGCATAAGAATCATATCCATATTAAGTCATAGCCAATGCAGTCCACATAAGGCAAGGCTACTCCCATAGACTCCTAGAAAGCACAACACGTTCTTAAACAAACCAAGCCTCCAGCAGCCTGGGAATTCCCCCTGCTTCTGTTTTGATTTTTCCTAGAACTCCTGAGAGTCCTGAAAGAACTGGCAGTTCTTAGTGACGTCTTATGTCCACCCTTACGTCAAACTCAGCACCTTCCAGGTATAAATATACCAACATCTGCCTTAAGCAACAAACAGTGGTTTGGAGCAGATCGGCTATCTACTTGCCCGACGCCCTGCTGATGCGGGTACCGAAGGAAGACGACCCTCCCTGTTGACGCACTGAGAGAGACGCTGTCTTTTCTCCTGCTGAGAAATTCAGCTCCAGTGTTTCCCTGCTACCGTCGCAGGTTACTGGGAGATTGAGTCCTGAGAGAGAGATACAAGACCTCCTTCATTCTATACCCAAGGTACAGAGCTGATTAGACCCTTAGAGAATTCTTGATTCAGATTCTTGGCAAAAACTGTAACTCATCTACTCCTTCACACGTACTAGGCTTAGGTTAGGTACACCGGGAAGGGTATCTTAGAAACACCAGTTGAGTAAGTTTAGTCATTATTTTATCACTGTATGTATTTTATCCATTTTAAGCATCTTATGGCTTAGAAACCATATACATGCTTTTACAGTATTATTTCATAATACTGCTTTTACTGTACGCACTTTACTTTATGACAAGTATTGCAATTGTGGCAATTCATTTCTCTTGCATGAGAAAGAAGACTGCTCAATAAATAACCCTTTTATTGAAAACGCCCGTCTCTCTATTTCTCTGCATTTCTGGTGAAACGAAGCATACACGATTGACTGAGTGAAATAGCTATCTATTGTTTCCGCGACTCTGAAGATATTAATTATTTCAGGGGGAGCCAAGTTGTCATGTTATATGGTTGTCAGAAGCTAATCCCTTCTTGTCTATTCAGGAAAGTTAACACCTTGTTTACTCGAGAAAGTTTCTAGTGACCTCTGAGCTAGCTGGCACATACACAATTAAGTCTAACATATTCAATAGAGACCTAGTCGACCTCAGTCCTACGTCTACACTATCGTTTATGTTATTCCAATGCGCAGAGCCTATTGGGAATATAGGAACTACACTACACTTCTTCCACATCATAGGTACTAGGGCTGACACCAATCGCAATTTGACTGACAGTGCTCTGTTGTATTGACTCGCTTTGTATCCTCTAATTTTTATTGTTTCCTTCTCTGTCCCCTGGGTATTCTTGGTTGGTTTACTTAACATTTACCCTATTCTGCCTCCTTTCTTCTCTCATCTTTCTCATTCTTCCAGGTATCACCTGGCTCCCTCTGGAGACTTGGCTTGATCCACTTCTCCCTTTGGATTTCTCCAAGTACATTCCTTGGCAGCAGCAGCCTGTGCAGGTAAGAGCAGTGGGGCTGGGTGAGGGGGGATTTCCATGGACGATGATGAGGGAAAATTAAATAAATAATTAATTTTCCGTCGTCATCGTCCATCAAAATCCCCCCCACCTGGCCCCACCACTCTTACCTGCACGGGCCGCAGCTGTTCCTTGGGAAAGCTGGTAAGCATAGTTGTGCATTATGAGCATGTGTAACCTGATATAATTTATTATTTGTACTTTAAGTATTGTTTCCCCTTCATAAGTAGGCATTCTGGAAATGCATGCAGTAACCTGCATCAACACAGTCGTATGTCCAGTTTGAAGTGAAGTGAACATATGACACATTTTCTGAATTTTTAGCTTACCTGTTTTCATTTGATGCCTTCTTGTAAGCTTTGTAGGTGTGGATTTGCGGACACTTTACCGTGGGATAAACACTGACACACTCTTGATGCCGGGGTTTGCCCTGCATTGATTGCCCTTTTTCTTTTTTAGGGGGTATCTCCACCCCGTATCTCCACTGCCATCCCACTGTGCCTATTGGCATTTGGCTACCTACAACTGTAGCACTGTTCAATTAAGCGCTGCAGTGAAGGTGACAACATGTCCGTCTGCATAATAAACGCAGCACAAAGTCCGTAAACCATGGGCATGTGCAACACCAGAGTAGCCTGAGGGGAATCCGATGGAAATCTGGGGTACATTTGATCACCTAAAATTTCATTATTGGATCTGGTTGAGCTTTTGAACAGTTAGATCAATTTTCCCCTATGTTCGGTCTATTGGCATTCCGTGTGGTGTTTTTGCTACTGTTTTTTGGTAAACACATTTTATTGCCTTTTACATGTCATATCACATATCCATTTTCAGCGTATCAGTGTACAAAGCAATAGAGTGCGACCAAGCAAATACATCTGTTGTTGCCCCTACGTTGTCCCATCTGCGAACGTTGGCTGTCACAGTCACATCGCAAACTAATATCGGTCCAGTACACATATGATAAAATTTCCCCTCCCCTCCTCCCCAACATGTAACTAGTCCCCCCTCACCCTCCCCGCACTGCTGTCTCCCCTCTACTACTATGGAGCTCAGTTAGTGGATGCTTTTGCGCTCGAGGTGTGTGTGATGGTGCCGCGCCGGGGCCGTCCATTGTAATCTCATCCTCTACTGTGTGTGTCAATGCCATGCACTGCACCCATCTCTCTGGCTCTGCTGGGTTGTTCTGTCTTATTCTCGTCCCCGGGGGTTCTCTACCTGTGGGGGTCTCACTGGGGTGGAAGCCTCCGATGGTGTTTTTGTTACTGTTGGTGGCTCCACAGCAATTACATGTGCCTAGATTCTTCTTTTTGATCCCTCTCATTACAATAGAAATGATCTTTTAAATAGCATTCTCATCACACTTGCAAATTTTTTTCTGAATGGGGATTGAAATATAAATCAAATAATAACATTGATGACAGAAATTCATTTACTTTGACAGAGATTGGGGGGGCGGAGTCTAGGAACATGGCGGCGGCAGGCTAGCGGCTGTCGCGGAGCTCTCCACCCGAGCGTATGAGCTAAGCAGACCCGACAGAGCTACACGGTAAGAATTCGATGGTCGGAGTCTTGTGAGCCTATGCCTTGAGAGTGAGCGGCTTTTTTTCCCTCTTTGTTCCTCCGAGGAAGCCGGTGCGGTGCAGTGCGGTAGTGAGGCGGCGGTGAAGGCAGTGAGGCGGCGCAGAAGAAACAGAGAAGCAGAGGTCGGCATTAGGACCACGGGGCTGGGAAATGGTCACAGAGAGCGTCAGCTGGAAGGACGTTGGAGGAGGAAGTATACGGGACCCGAACTGCAAGGCACCGAAAGCGGCAAGAGTAGATTTCGGAGCTACAACGGGGAAGCCTGTTACGAGGAAAGAAGTACAGATAAGTGGGAAAACACAAAAGGGGGGAGCCTGGAAGTGGGGCAGATGCCAGCTCATAAGAAGCGTTTTTTCCATACAGCAATATAGAGGTCCTGTGTTTTGGGGGCATCTGTCTATCAGTGGGTATCTTTTTCCTGCCACATTAACGACTCTTGATAGAGGTAAAGCCCGTATGGAGGCAGCCCCACTAGAGGCAACAGTAACAGCACCTACATCACTTTTTCAGAGGGAAGGTTGCCAAGAGATTGAGGCTAGCACTGGAGCTTTTACAACAGCAGACGCTAGTCCAGCAAAACCAGAGCACAAGGGGAAGGAACAGGTTAACAGTAGGTTGGTTAAAAACCGAGGAGAGGTAGTGAAAAACAGATACCAGCTGAGGTCCAAACAAGAGCTAAAGCAGAGGGGGGTCCTAGATTCGACGGAACTCGGAGAGAGGGTGAGACCTTCTCCTCTCACTCCACATAAAAGCAAGAGAAAATTAGGTTCAAAGAAATCTATTATCAGTAAGCCCCCTCAGCAGATTCCAGCACTAAAAAATACCCCCTCCCTCAAAAGCTACTTTAAGGTGCTAGAGAATATGAGCTCCACAAAAGAGGGGGTAGCTGTAGAGGAGGCCCTGCAGTCTACGCAGGAGTCAGAGTCTACCCCCGCACCTGGTCTGGTTCTCTCTAATAGGTATTCTCCATTGACTGAGACCAGAACTGTGGAAGCACTAGCAGACCCAGAAAGTTCAGTAAATATAGACTGTGATATCACATTAAGCCGTGCCGGTACTGGTATTAACTCGGGCAATTTGGATAACTCATTACTCCCTCATGAACTTTTGAGTCAAAGTGAGTTGGCGCAAATTCATACAAGTACATTGGCCTCAGATATCGCTCCTACAGTTCTGGCCACACCGGAAAAGGAAAAAGAAAAAGAAAAAGTAAAAGATAAGGGTATAGAGGAAGATACAGGCATGTTTTCTAAATCCTCGCAGGAGATAGAAAAGATTGGGCTTCTGCTTCACTCCCTGAGAGGTGATCTATTGGAGAAGTTTGAGGTCTCGGAGTCTAACCAAAAAAGATTACACGATAGGTTTGACTTATTAGAAACCAGAATGGATGGAATAGAAACACGAACAGTTACTTTGGAGAAAGAGGTCTCTACCTTGTCAGAGATTGCAACAGAAACCAGTGAGGAACTAGGCGCCTTAAGGAAACAGAATAAGGCATTAATGATGGACATGGAGAGACTGGAGACACACTCAAGACGGAACAATCTCCGTATCCTAAAAATACCTGAAGGAGAGGAGGTAGGGGATATAAAAGCCTTTGTCTGCAGACTCCTTAGAGAGGGGGTATTAAAAGACCATACAGATATAGATCTTGAAGCGGAGATACAAAGAGTGCATAGGGATCCCTTCAGGATACACCAAGACCGTAAGGGGCCTAGGAAAATACTGGTTTATTTCCAGACCTTTTCTGTTAAAGAGCTGATATTGAGCAAAGCCTTAGCTAGTGCCTCTCTTCACTACAGAGCGAATCCATACCAAATTAGGTCAGACATAGGTGCAAGAACAGCCCAGAGGCAATGGGAATTGGGATCAAGAATGCCAGAACTGAGATCTTTTGGCGCAAATGTGCAGATGAAATTCCCAGCCCTGCTTAAGGTCATGTGGAACAATAAAACATATACATGTAATCAGCCGGAAGAGGTAGATGATCTGTTAAAAAGGATGAGGGAGTAGGCAAGGTCAGGCGGATGACTTCCTGTCTTTAACTTTCAAATAATTAAGTTGTTAGTCTTTATTTAGAATAATCAAAAATACTCACTCTGGTATATATTCCTGTATATAGATGGTGTTTGATAGGTATATAATTCCGAGGCATTAGATAACCACTAATAATAAGATATCAATTAATTATAGGACATATCACTTATACACTAAGCTACACGAAGTGTTGTAAAAAAAAAAAAAAAAAAAAAAATAAATAAAAAAAAAATAAAAAATAAATAAATAAATAAATAAATAAAAAAAAAAATTAAAAAAAAAATAAATAAAAAAAATAAAATATATATATATATATCACATAGGACTTGGGGTTTTCATATGAGGTTAGATCAATTTTACACGCAAAACGGAGAGAGATGAGGTATAGGTTTGAATTTAGGGAAGCATGTGGTATTGATGAACTAATTTGGGTTTCTATCATTAGATGTTGCCACGGGATAAGGAATTAGAGCTATAGAGTGGGCTCGATAGGTGGAGAGCTCCACAAGGGCAGGACAAACGCCCAAGGTGAAGGGGGGGTTCCTTGGGGGGTGGGAGAGGGGGGGAGAGGGGGGGGGACGGGTGGAAAAAAAAAAGAAAAAAAGTCCTCATTTAAAAATAGAAACTCTGAGACAGCTATTCATATACATAGACAAACACAGAAACAGAAACGCACAATCTGCCATTTTTTGTATTATAATTAAGCTGAATAGGGAGAGCAAAATTTGGTTATGGCTATAAACCCCTACATTAACAGTAAAATTATATCTTGGAATCTTAACGGAATAGGAAACCGAAAGAAACAGCAGAGGGTTGGTGATTTTTTAAAGAAGCTTGAGGCTAGTATATACCTATTACAGGAGACCCATATTGAGGAAAAGGAGTGTAAGAAGGTCTTTGGGAATAGGCATTGGGTACAGGATATTTTATGCTCCAGGCAAAAGGGAGCGAATAAGGGAGTAGCAATAATTATTAGAGCAAATAGGAATATTAGAGTTCAGAGGTGGGATACAGACCAGACAGGGAGATGGTTGGCAGCTGAGCTCTTAGTAGCAGGGACACCTTATAATGTTGCAGTCTATTATGGTCCTAATGAGGATAATGAAACTTTTTTGGTTAAACTTGAGGGGGTTTTGATGTCCAGTAGGGCACCTCTGATTTTAGGGGGTGACTTCAATCTTGTCTTAGACACTCAACTAGATCGTACCTCAAGAGCGAAATATATCTCACCAAAGAAATCCCTCTCTGCTCTGAAAAACATAATGAAAGAACATAATCTGTTGGATGCATGGAGAACAAAAAATGGTGATCTCAGAGAATACTCGTTCTATAGTAAAAAATACAAGCAATTCTCGAGAATTGACTTATTCTTGGTAGATCACCTTTTGGAACCAGCCCTGATCTCGGTTACTCATATTCCTGTAGGCCTTTCGGACCACTCAGTAGTACAGCTCAATATCAACCTTTCAAATGCTACCATTGAACGTAGGTGGACTCTGGACAGGACAATTTTCTTAGATGTCAATATAAAAGCAAAAATCTGTAACAGCATAAGGGAGTTCTTTTTAATCAACGTGGGCTCAGCACTAGAACAGATAGTATGGGAGTCATTTAAGGCCTTCCTCAGAGGTATCCTGGGAACCCAAATGAGATTAAAAAGAAAAGAGATTAAAGACACAGAAATTAAAGATCTTAATTCTATTAAAAAGAAAGAGCTGGAGCTTCAACATGCAGCTCTGGAGGAAAGGGAGAGGATCCAAGTACTAGAAAAAGAACTCCTTGAGCTGCAGCTGAGTCTTAAAGTTAGTGCTGATAAACAGATTCATGACAGATGGGAAGTTAGTAAATTAAAAAACTTCGAATACGGAGAAAAATGTGGGGCACTTCTGGCATGGAAAGCAAGAGCTGACAGGACTAGAAATAACATTGACATCTTGATCCAAAGGGCCACTGGAAGTAAGTTACTTAAAGAAGAAGAAATTAGGGAGGAAGCCAGAGGATTTATGGAGGAGCTTTATCGAGAAAACAATAAGACTGGCACAGAAGACTTAGAGAAGTGGTGGAATCAAAGGGCATTACCACAACTGAATGAAGAGGATAAGAAGACCCTGTCAAGAGACATCACAGAGGGGGAAATAAGAACTCAACTAAAGAAAATGAGCAGGAACAAAGCCCCGGGCCCCGACGGTCTGCCGACAGAGATCTATAAAGATTATGAGAACGAGATTACTCCACATTTACTGACTCTTTTTAATAACATTTATCAAAAAAAAGGGGATGTCCCACCATCCTGGTTCGAGGCCACTATCACTCTAATCGCTAAGCCAAACAAGGACCCAAAGAATATAGAATCATATAGACCCATATCTCTTCTAAACTCGGACCTTAAAATATTCTCTGGAATTTTGGCTGAAAGACTATCTAAAGTAATTAAATCTGTCATTCACCCGGATCAAAGGGGCTTTATTCCAGGACGACAGCTTAATGAGTTGACCTTTCAGGTTATAGGTGCAATAGATTATGCTTTATATAAGGGACTGCCACTTACCATTGTGGCAATTGACGCCGCGAAAGCTTTTGACCAAGTCAACTGGTTATTTTTGTGGGACACCCTAGCAAGGTTCGGTTTTCCGCTACCATTTATTCAAGCTGTTAAAAACCTATATGGACATCCACGAGCTAAGGTTTTGGTTAACGGAGCCTTGTCAGACTGGTTCGAGATATCGAGAGGGACGAGGCAGGGCTGCCCCCTGTCTCCTCTCCTCTTTGATTTGTATATTGAGCCTTTTGTTATGGTAATTAGATCTGACCCAACAATTCTTTCTTTTAATATGGGTGGGCTGGAACTTAAAACTGCTTTATATGCCGACGATCTGCTATTATATACCACAAACCCACTAGAAGCAATCCCAAAGTTATTTACTCTTGCAGAAGAATACGGAGCAGTCTCAGGATACGGTATCAACAAAAATAAAACAGATATAATGAGTTGGAATAGCCCTATTCCCATTCCTGATGTAAAGAGTAAGATTAGATACTTGGGTATTTATATTACTAAAGATTTATCAGACTTACCTAAAGTGTCCTGGCAGGTCGTGGTGAAAGATATTATTAAACTCCTTCAGAGATGGTCTAACCTTCCTCTCAGTATCTATGGAAGAGTAAACTTAATTAAAATGGTAGTACTACCAAAAGTGACCTTTTTATTCAATAGTATTCCGCTAACATTCCACAATAAAGACATCTTAAATCTTCAGGGGAAAATAAGTTCATTTATTTGGGCATCTAAGTCCCCAAGAATTGCCTGGAGGAAATTAAGGAGAGGGCTAAAAATAGGAGGACTGGCTCTCCCCGATTTGTTAAATTATTGTTATGCATTTCACTTAAAAAATTTTAGACTCCTGGCCAATAAACTAGATGCATCGTCACATGGTCGTTTGTTTCGAGCTCTTCTATCTGACCTACCTCAGGGCCTTGAATTTTTCTTGTTTAAGTTCGGCGCCCAAAAATTCTACAAAAAAGTCCGCCTCAAAATATTATTGACTGCCCTAAAAGTTTGGCAAATAGCATGTAAAACATGGAAGATTCCTTACTATAATTTTTGGGCACCAATTTGGGACTCCCCCGGAACACCAGAATGTTTACTAGACAGACTCTCATTCCCCCTGAGGGAAGCGGGGTTTAATCGATGGGGAGATCTCCTGGTGAATCATAAATTAATGGATTGGGTATCCTTATCCAATATAACAGGAGGATCTCTAGCGAGGTTTAAATATTATCAGTTATCCTCATGGTGGGGGAGCCAAAACTGGATGTCAGAAATGGAAGACTGTGACTTTTTAGATCTGGCAAATAGACAAGTAGGCTGGAAGGGGGAGGTCTCAGCGTGGTATAACGCATTGATTGGGGTAAATGATAGTCAAGAAGCAGAGATTTCTAAACTATGGGGAGATATAATAGGAGAAGGTCCTGAGAAACAACTAGAGGTATGGCTGGATTCTTTTGCAATCTCTCAGAAAATAATAAAACCTGCTAATCTTAGGCGAAATCACCTTTTTACGGCATACAGGGTATACTGGACCCCTTCTAAGCTTTCAAAAATCTCTGGAACACCACATGTATGCCCTAGATGTAAACAGGCAGAGGCAGATGATGTACATATTTTTGTAGAATGTAGTGAGATTAAAAATTACTGGTTAGCTGTCTGCATCTTTTTGGAGGAGGTACTTGTTAGAACAATCACAGGTAGCCCTAGGTTGATTTTGATGGGCTTGTTGGAAGAATATGATTTGACAGATAACATTACCCAGTTTATATTTTTTGTGATTGTCATCGCCAGAAGAGAGGTATGCAAAGAATGGAAATCCCCAACCCCCCCTAGGTTTGCAGAATGCTTAAAGAACATCATGGCCATTAGTAAAACAGATCTTAAATGTGGTGGAGAGGAGGCGGAAAAGATTTGGGCACCGTTGCTTAAATGGTCGGACAGTTAGACACTAAACGTCCAATGATTAAACCAGGGGTTTGCGGTCTGGTCCTCCCCAGGACAAGGTATAGAAACATCGAGTAGGGGAGTTGGACTAGAAGAGAACCCACCTCTGGGAGATTTCTCGAAGGCCATACACATAACCAAATATTCCAGGGCGCACAGTAAGGTTGTTTTTGTGTTGGCAGAGTTGAGAGTTTCCATCTGGAGTCATTTTTTTGGTGGCAAATATGAGGACAATAAAAAAATAAAAAAATAAAAATAAATAAAAAAAGAAATTCATTTACTTTTATGTTTATCATACTTGGATTGTCATTTGTTCCAGAGCAGAGGCACAGAAGGATATGTATGTTGTCCACTTTGGCCTGACCCACACATTTTAATTTCTTGCAGGGAGGAATCCTCCTTTGCCAGATGTTATTACACTCATGTAGGCTACAAGATGGAGCAGTGTAAATTTTCTAACCATAATGAAAAAGTAGATCCCTGTGAGCTGTTGCCATCACAGAATAACCCCCCCCCCCCACCCAGGAGTCGTTGCAGAGACAAGAACTGAGGCAATGCTGTGAATATAGGGAGCGGTAAGATACCTTGGGCCTGATTCCGATCTCGCTAGTAAAGCCCTCCGTACGACTTGGATCTGGAGGGCTTTCCTAGTGAATCGTGCTCCAGGAGTCCGAGCGACCGATTCTGATGCATCCGTATAGTGACGGACTTGGTTTGCTCTGACTGCCAATGAACTCTATGGGAGTGGTGGGTGGGGAAAACCCTGCACCCTGAAGCGGGCACCCCATGGTGCCCGCCACACTTTGCATTCATGGAAAGGGTGGACCCATGGGTACCCCCAAGGGACCGATTCGGAGGGCCCTGGGGGAAGGGGGGCCAGCTACAGCCCCCCGAAGTCCTATTTCCACAGCTGTTTCGTCTCGGCAAAACCGAGTTGATACGGCTGCCCGAATCGTGCATCGTACTCGCTCGTTCGGAAGCCGGCTCCATTGCGCGGCATGATTCGGCTGTGAACAAGTTGGACTGACAGGATCGGGTTTGGAAACGAATCGGTCGATGCGGACAAGATCTTCGCATCGTACTTGGTCGTTCGGAACAGGGGACAATTCGGTCGGAAATATAGGCTCAGAATCGAATTTGCTATTGCCGGAACACGTCTGAAGGCCTTCCTAGCAAGATTGGAATCGGGCCCAAGGTGTGAGCTGCTCATCTGCCTCAGAGGCAACACAGTTACCATTTGCATCTCCCTGCTACAGGTTAATCTCTGGCCTCTGGAACAGCCGCAAAGAGGATGGGAGGAGAAGTTGCCATTTTGAGAGAGGTTCACATAGTTCCCTGGAATGCCACTGTAAGGGAGTAGCTCTCATTGACACTTCAGAAGTAGGATTTGGGAATACATCAATTCTTCATTAATTTCTTCTGCTTAATTTCACTGCTTATCGCTGATTTCCTCATCGTGATTTGGCCCATTGCATGTTTTTTCGCGTTGAGTTTTGTGTTTTTATCGCTGTCGAGGTGGTTGTATCGCGGACATTGGCCGCGGTTTCGGTAGACTATTGCATGCTACCGCCTTGTTGTGAATTCCACGTTAACACTGGGTTAATTTCCTGCGATTGGCTGTGATGTGTAAAGGTGCGTTAGCATTTTTTGGTGATGTTTAGTACACGTTCTTGTGAATATACCCCAGAGTTTGTACTTAAGAGCAAATTCTTCTATCAGAATTATGTGCACCAATAAACATGTGGGAGTAACTCACTCTTGGTCACTGCACATAAAGACCCGGAAGCACCTCTGCAAAGTGAATGTATAAAACTAGTTGCTGGGTTGCATGCATTCCCTTAACTTGTAGCCGTCAGGATGCCATGTACCAGTTCGCACACTAGCCATGTTCCAGTCCTCCTCTTGAGTTGAGTTCTCACCTTTTCTTGTCAGATTAATATCTGATGACCATGAGGTGTGAGTATGTAATGACTCCTCTTAGTTTTCTTTTATAGCAGGAACAATTTCAGTTAAGTGAAGAAGGAATAAACTGGTCGATACCTCTTGGCGTGATGGCATATTGGTGTCAACCCTTACAGCTCATGCCTTAACTGCACTATTTGCTGGTGAGCACGTGTAATGCTTGAACCACTTGCTTTTCCAGGAACCAACAATTTCTAGGGCAATCTATTTAACAGATAGGAAAGCCATTATTGCAGAGGGTATTGAAGTAAATTGGTGACTTCAACAACCCTGCATTACGATGAATACACTTCTTTTCTTTGGCAACTGAGTAGTGGTATGCCCTGGAGTTTGAGGGATTTCGTTAAGAAAGAACTGCTTCCTGCTAAGAAGTCCATTTCTTGAAGGAAATAAACTCCAATATTTTGAGTGGCACTTGGGCACTACTGTACCAAAACTTTCAAAAGCCTTTCCTGTGCCCATGATATGTGCAATGTTTGAAAAAACCGACCCATATGTGACCACACGAAGGCCTTTTGCCATCACAACTCAAATATGATTTGATCACATTACCGAATTGCAATTTGAGTTTGTGTCTAAATACCTAATTGATTTTGAAAAGGGTATGTTTACGTAATTCTTCTAGATCCATATTCAGAATGGGGTCCAGTCGATACGTTAATTTCTTACTGACTAGACAAATGTAGTGATAACCCATATGCAAATGGGAATGGTCCACAAGGGACTCCTTCTTCTTTGTGAATGTTGTCAAAAACAATTTTTAGGAGTAGGCCATGTTCCCAGGGATAATGTTACTGAAGCTTTTCATTTTTTTATGCATTACGTTTTCCTTTAAGAAAAACAGGCTGCATTTAAAAAAGAGGATTGCTTTATCAAAATACAATAGCAAACATGGTGTTCTGCTGACCCCAACAGCCCACAATCTGTCTCTGTGATGGCTGCAAATCATAGTAGGTCACAACTTATCACCTACCTCATTAATATTCATTAAGTAGGTCAAATTGTGACCCACTGTCAATATTTTGTGAATCAACCTATTAGTGCATTGGTTTGCAAAACGTCACACTACTGCCAAAAATACTGGTTGCAAATTGCGACCAGTATTTGTGGCTGTTGTTTAGTACACCTGGGAGCAGATGTAAGAAACGTTTTTGCATTCGTAAAAGGTCTAATTTGCAGAATCAGGCCATTTGCAAACTGCAAATAGACTTTTTGTCATGTATGAATCTCAAATAGTGATTCGGTAAAATGTTACCGAATTGAAATTTGGGTTTGCAAACAAATACCCATTCAGTATTTAAAAGGACTGTGTGTAGGGTGTCCTTTGGAAATACCAAATCAGAATGGTATTTATTAATGTTTTGCATATCCTGTCCCAAAACAATGAATACTTTACCAACTGCTAATATGCAGTGTTAACACCAAGGGACTTCTTCCTTTTTGGGAATGTTGCCTAAAACAATTTTCGAAAGTAGGCAGTGGTCCATGCCTGCTTTTCAAAATGATACATTAACTGTTCCATTTTTTTTAAGGCCAAATGGGTTGCATTTTTAAAAAATGCTTTATTTAAAAGAAATCACAAACATGGTGGACTGGTGACCTCAGCAGGCCACCATCTCTGCGATGCTGTGATTTATTGTGCTCTGCAATTTATGACTTACTTCACTAATTTTCATGAGGTAGGTGGTATTGCGACCCACTATGAATCAGGTTTTTATAAACTAACCTATTAGTACATAGGTCAATTCGCAAAAACAGAATGGGTTCGGTAAACGTTGGTGTTTACAGTGAAAGTAGGTCAGTCTCTCTGTCACAAGGAGGGTGTCATCAGTGATGTCATGAGTGATGTCACTGACCATGTCATGAGTGATGTAATATGTGATGTCATCAGCAGTGCATTACACGCGCAAGTTATAGTGAGTCCAACTAACTATAACGTGGGAATTTCAATGGTTTTATGTCAGTAAAATTTCCAGGTAACTATAACTGGTGTGAAACCTATGGTTTTTTCAGTGAATATATATATATATATATGTGCTGCTCACTCCAAAACTCCGCACCCCCTCTCCCAGAGGCCACACGAGAATCAGGAACAAGGAGTCAACCACGATGTGCAGGTGAGCAGTAATGTCTTTATTTAAAAAGAGCGCCCTGCCAGCATGACGTTTCGGCCTGCCCAGAGGCCTTGATCACATGACGCCACGTAGGAAGCAGTCTGCTTTTCAAGTGCAAGTGCTGTTATAAAATCGCAAACCATTGGTTGACCCAACCACGAAACAATCATAATAGAAAGGGGACTTTACAAGGCAGGGTAATACAGTCTAATACAGCCTATGGTACAAACAGTGCAATATATTTTAGTTCAAATTAAAAAGCGCTATGGGGAAAATATGACTGAATCAATTCATTTTGGATGAAAAAACGGGGTTCGCAGAGAGCACTCCAGATTATCCTTAACTTGCTCTTGTTTGTACTATTGGTGCTGAGACTGTTAAGGGGCGTCACTCCTGGAAATTGTTTAATTTAAGACCAACTGGGGTGTTGGTCCAGTCCCGCACTGTTCACTTAGTGTTAACCACACCTTCTGTATTTGTCAATATAAACTCTACTAAATCAAATGCTTTCTGTTGATTTATTTAACATTTTGTTTTTTGCGATTAAATTCATGTTTATATATCACATGATATTCCAAAAGAACATTTGTTGCTTAGTACATTTCTTGTAATCTCACAGGTAATTACATTTGTTATGAATGAATCACTAGCACATTTACACTTCTTAATACATCCTAATCATATGCCCAATGCATTTCGGCACCATGAGTGCCTTCCTCAGGGGCTGCCTCTACAAGAAAAAATAAAAATAGAAAACCAATTGTTTATCATGTGTGTACATGGATGCTCAAATTCTTTGTGTAAAAATTGTTTGGTTATATGTTCATACCTTCAGGTTGTATTAAGCCAACACCTGCTGTCTGTAAAAAATATTTATGGAAGTATGAATTACTTATGCCTCTAGGTTTTACCATGGAAGAATGATAATCACTTTCCCTACTCTTACCGTGATGATTGGGAAAGATCTGTTTATGTGCTGTAACAAAAAGGACAAAAATGGGCCATGTAGTAATTGTTAGCGATAGGTTTACGGTATAGTTATTCATGGAGATGTTCCATGGAGTTTGAATAAACATACCTGTAGATATGCGTTGTTTCTTTTGACCTAGTCAATGAAAAAATACTGTATATATCATGGATGTTTGGACTTCTCCATATATTAGAGCTACAAGGTTGTACTCTTGTTAGTCACATACCTGTGGTTTAATGAGCCGAATATTTCTGAAACGAGATACAAATGGTATTCGATAAGCTTTTTCCGTTCTAATAGCATTAAATGACCGCCTTAGCGCCATTTACGCGGTGCTGCAATACTCTGTGTTCGTAATAAAAACGAACGAGCATATATTGATATTTATGCGAAATGCTCTCCGCTTACCTAAAGGTTCCTGCCGTTTCTCGTTGTATTGTGGTGACCTCGGTGGTTACAAACGAGTGTCGATCGCGGTTTATGTTTGTTGAGGTGAACGCCGTTTCCTGGGTAGTAACTGAAGACGGACTCATTGCTCGATATAACTACAACGTTCCCCGTAATATATCGCCATATTGAAATGATGTTTCAATATGTTAAAAGTATTGATTCACAACGTAGCATCGTGCCTTCATGTCTTATTAATACGGCAGTATATGCAGACATATTAAAACTTATAGGGCGTCTATAAACATACCGAATTATGGAGAAGTAAAAAATGTATAAATATTGTAATATAAACAGTGGAATTTAATGTTGATGATGTTATTTGTTTATGACTCAAAAAAAAAAAAAAACGGATGTGTATCGTACGTGGTGTTAGATGTGTTCACGAAGAGGGTAGTTTTGTGCCACGTATTTAGTATGCGGTGTTTAGGTCCTCTGTTGGCATTGTCATTATAAGCAATGTATTCATATTAAATATTCCGATTGCTAAATGTCACATGACAAATACAACTCACGATTACTACCCATGATCAATTTTTTCACATAGTTGCATGAGAATATCCTTGTGTCTACATCAACGGTAACAATTTCCAATCAACAATTGTGAACAATGCTACTCATGTGTACTCCATTTTCTACATATGACATTCATGATTCACCTCTAGGTATTTTGGGTGTGTAATGTATCATAATGTAAAACAATTCTTCATACTGTAAACTTATCACTGACATTGTTGTTAGATATTTGCCAATCCCTCTGCCTATATGTATTTCATAGATAACATGTTAGGTCATATCTGTCATTGACTCCTACTGGTTTCATGGTTCTTAAAGTTTTGATCCAGTATAGCTCTCTTTGTAACAATTTCTGTCTCATGTCTATTCCTTGCCTTACTGTCATCTTTTCAATTATCATAAACCTGAGTTGTGAGATTGAGTGATTCTCTTCTTTCCAATGGGTGGCCAAGGGTGATGTTAGCGATTGTTTTCTGATTTTGCTCTTATGTTCTGTGATTCTGATTTTAATTTTACGTTCCGTTTTACCCACATACATTTTTCCGCATGGGCATTTAATCCCATAGATTACATTCTGCGAATTACAGTCACTCGTGTGCTTAAGTTTGATGGGTTGGCCAGTTGTTGGATGGGTAAGTGTGTTGCCAGTAATCACATTATTACAATGTATACAGTTCAGGCACCGAGTTGTGCCCTTGTTGTTGGTGTCTCCTCTGGCAGTCCTAGGTGTTTTCAATATCTCTTTTAAATTCCTTCCTCTCGTGTATGCATGTAACGGTTTGTCTGCAAACAATCCTTTGAAATCTGGTTCATTGGATAACAGTTCCCACCTGTTGTTGATAATCTTTTTGATAGCTGTTGATTGTATTGTATACTTAGATACAAAAACCATCTTTTTGTCTTTAGTTTTGATTTTAGGTTGTAGTAGCTCCAGTCTGTTAAGAGATAACGCTCTCTGTTTACTTTGCTCAAGTACCTCTAGAGGGTATCCCTTCTCTTTGTATTTCATCAGATGTTCCTCCATTGTAATTCGTCCGGTCTGTGTGTCTGAGCATATTCACTTTATTCTAATCATTTGTGAGTATGGTAAATTTTTTAGTAAGCTTTTTGGATGAAAGCTAGAGTATAACATAGCATTGTTTCTATCGGTAGGCTTGGTATACAATCTTGTTTGAAATCCTGTCCGTGATTTTGATATCCTTACATCCAAAAAGTCCATTGTCGACTGGTCAATTTTGTAGGTTAATTGTATTCTAGGGTCTACCTTATTCAGGTCTTTGATAAGTTGTTCTAGTTCCACTGGTGTAGCTTGCCATATCAAAAATATATCGTCGATGAATCGACAATACATCTTGATGTTCTTCCATTTCTCGGTGTTGAACAGATTTTCCGCTTCAAATTGGGCCATGAAGATGTTGGCATATGCTGGTGCCCCTGAAAAACCCATAGAAGTTCCTGATATTTGTCCATAGTATTTCTTGTCCCATTCGAAGTAACTGTTTTGTAAACAGAATTTCAACAGTTTTAGTAGAAACAATCTGTCTGCCTGTAGTTTGTCCATTTGTAATAGGGCCCATTCTGCTGCTTCTATCCCAGCCATATGAGGAATTGATGTATATAGAGCTACAACGTCGATGGTGCAAAGAGTCCAGTTTTCTTGAAAATCCCTAATTGAATCTGTCAATTTGTTGAGGAAATCTGTGGTATCACGGATATATGATTGCCACCCTTGCACAAATTGTTGCAGATAATAATCCAGGTATCGCCCGAGGGGATCAAAAATTGACCCACACCCCGATACTATTGGTCTAAATGGTGGATCCTCAGGGTTTTTATGTATTTTCGGGATCATGTAAAGTTTTGGACATCTGGGATGATTGGTGGTGAGATATGCCTTGGTGTTTTCATTTATCCATCCTTGGTGAACCGCTTCCTGTAATAGTTGTTTTAGTAAATTTTTTATTTCTGCTGTTGGTTCTTGTTCCAGCATCAAATATGTCTCTCTATTGTCAACATGCTGGTTGACCTTCCTGTTATAATAGTCCGTATCCATAACCACTATTGCTCCCCCTTTGTCTGCTGGGTGAATTGTCACTTCTGGATTATTGGATAACTTCTGCAGTATATTTCTTTCTGATTTGGTCATATTCTGTTGCTTCATTTTTTTGAAATCCAGTGTCTCTATATCCTTTTTCACCATAATTTCATAGGTGTCCAACATTTTGTGTGAAACTGGTGGTTGGAATGTGCTTTTTGGTTTAAATGGTTCTGGTGTTTCTTGTGTAGATTGTGATGTTGTTTCTACCACATTAGAGAAGAAATGTCGTAAACGTAAAGTTCTCATGAAGCGATAGAGTGCCGCCTCTGTCTCTATTTCATTTGCCTTGGTCGTTGGAACAAATGTTAATCCTTTGTTCAATACGTTAAGTTCGTGTTTTGATAAATTGGTAGATGATATATTTATTATCAAATCACTGTCCTTCCGCTCCTGAGTGACTTTCCTGCCGCTTCCTCTCCTTGTCGGGCGGTTTCGTTTGTTATTCCTGATGTTTCCGTTGGTTGTAACCCTTTGTTTTGGTCCTTGGACAAAAAAGCCACACTGCTATTTGATGTTTCCCCTCTTGTTGTTTCTGAACTTGTTGTTGGAGTCTGTGAAACCTATGGTTTTTTCAGTGAATATATATATATATATATATGTGCTGCTCACTCCAAAACTCCGCACCCCCTCTCCCAGAGGCCACACGAGAATCAGGAATCAGGAACAAGGAGTCAACCACGATGTGCAGGTGAGCAGTAATGTCTTTATTTAAAAAGAGCGCCCTGCCAGCATGACGTTTCGGCCTGCCCAGAGGCCTTGATCACATGACGCCACGTAGGAAGCAGTCTGCTTTTCAAGTGCAAGTGCTGTTATAAAATCGCAAACCATTGGTTGACCCAACCACGAAACAATCATAATAGAAAGGGGACTTTACAAGGCAGGGTAATACAGTCTAATACAGCCTATGGTACAAACAGTGCAATATATTTTAGTTCAAATTAAAAAGCGCTATGGGGAAAATATGACTGAATCAATTCATTTTGAACATGTGCAAAATACTATTGTGCAAATACCTGCTAAAGAGAAGGGGATACCAGCCACTGCTGTTCCCTTACTGCTCTGTTTAACAGGTGCTTGATTTGTAAAAGAGTTGTAAACTTAATACACCGTATTGCTTGTGCATCGCAAATTGCATATTTGAATTCAAGATGCTCAGAATAGATACGCGAGACTTGCACATAGGGATACAAATATAAATACGAGTTGAATAACTCTCCACATCTCATGTACCAGAGTTTCAAATTGCATATTCCCAACATAGCGACATAATAGCTGTAAAATACATTATTGCACATTCAAGTTTAACCAAATTACAAAAGCAAAATGAGAAATCAATTGGCCCTTGATAAATATAATGTCGTGGCCGATGACCAAAGATTATCCTGTTAAGCCTAAGGTGGTAGCTGTAGGCATAATTCATGACATGATAGTCCTATGTGTCAAATCAATTGGTGTGTAACAAAGTGCAGCCGGTGAAAAAAACTGTGAATTAAAATTGTAACTGAAAATGTACATGTGTGATCAACGCAAAGATGCCAGGAGCGGTGGCCTTAAGCAACCGTTGCCAATTTATTTCGGATAATGGTTTAGGGACCTGAAAAACCTGTACTGAAACATTACCATGTGGCCTTGGTCTGGTGTTAGTCCAATGCATGGAATAAAGACAGTTGATGGCAATTAAAGACTATGACTACGCATCACCTACAGGCAAGTATGGAAATCCTCTGTAGCGTTGAGGCCAGTAGGAGTCTTACTGTCTAATTCCAGGATATACCTGGTTTCCAAGGCTCTTAAAGTAGCCTCCCTGTCACCTCCTCTTTTTTGGGGATACACAGCATCTATTACGAAATATCGCAATAGCTCACTTTTGTTCTCATGTTTTTCCTTGAAACGCCGTGCGACCGGGTACGATGCATCGGTGGTATAGATGGCCCTAATGTTTTGGAGTATCCGTTTGTGGACCTGCAACTTGGTGCTACCCACATATTGCAGGCCACATGGACACTCCAGCACATAAACTGCGTACTCGGTCTTACAAGTAAGCTGTTTCATGATAGTGCGGGGGACATCGGAAAATGGGGTGGTAAAGCTGCTTTTATTGACTCCCTGCTTGCAAGCCTTGCAACTAGCACTTCTCCTGAATCCATTACTGCCTTGCAACCAGTTTTTCACATTAACCATCTCCGGACTGGATTTAACCAATGCATCGCTCAACGAGCGTGCTTTACGGAAGGTGATGGCTGGCTTGGATGTCAACAGGTGACCAATAATAGGATAATTTCGTACAAGGCACCAATGTTTGTTGATTATCTTACGGAGTGCCCCATGTTGTTTGTTGTACATCCAGATTAACCTGGTTGGTTGCTGAACATCTGCTGCACTGACCTTTTGACTCTTTTTGTGTACAAGGGCCTCCTGCCTAGAAAATGCGTTAGCCTTTCTTATGGCATTCGTGATGTCAGACTCCTTGTACCCTCTTGCTAGGAGCCTAGTCTTGCTGTCCTCCTGTGCCTTCTGACACAGTGCCTCTGTACTGCAAATTCACCTAAAATGCAGCATCTCCCCGTAGGGGATGCTGCTTATCAGATGCGCCGGATGGTGACTAGTGGCGTGCAGCACAGTGTTGCCAGCTGTAGGTTTCCTAAAGAGCAGAGTTTGCAGTTTGCCATCAATGATCATAATTTCAGCATCCAAAAAGAATGCTTTCTGCTGGCTAATACTGGAAGTGAAAGACAAATTGTAGTCATTGGAGTTGATGATATCAACAAATGCTGCTGCATGTTCATAGGAACCTTGCCAAATTAAGAATATATCATCGATATATCTATACCAATGCACTATATGTTCTTTACAGATCTCACTGTGCTCACCATGGAGGACCTGCCTCTCCCAGTAGCCAATATGGAGACAGGCATAACTGGGAGAAAAGCAGACCCCCATAGCAACACCCCTAATCTGTTGAAAATACTGATGATTGAACATAAAATAGTTGTTATGTAGGCAGTAGGTAATCATGGCGGATAGCATTTTATTGTGTTCTGACATGTGTAATGGTCTAAAGCCCAGATAGTATTGGTTTGCCCTGATGCCAACTTGATGTTGAATACTAGTGTACAAGGATGAAACATCCAAAGTGATCAGCCAATAATCAGTTTTCCATGATACATTGTTAATTTTCCTCAGAAAATCACCGAATCTTGAATAAAAGATGGCAAATTAGATACAAGTTCTTTTAAGAACGCGTCAATGTACACTGTGGTGTTCTCCGACAGTCCGTTACGTGCAGAGATGATGGGTCTGCCGGGCGGCCTCTCAACATTCTTGTGTATCTTCGGAATAAGATACAAAACAGGTGTAGCTGGATGATCATTATTAAGATATTTGAACTCGTCCATATTGAGGAGCCCAAGACTTCGCTACCCCATTAGCAGCGAATAAAAATCCACCTGCACTTTCCTCATGGATATTACATCACAGCGCCTGTAGCATTGAGGGTCACTTAACTGGAAATAGGCTTCCTCCAGATACTGAGACCGTGGCCACAGAACAAAGTTCCCGCCCCTGTCTGCTTGGCGGACTACAATGGTATCATTACCTTGTATTTTATTCACTAGTTTGGCATAGTTGTTGTTCTGCCTCCGATACTGGCAAGGTGTTTTCAGAGTCTTAGTGTGTAGGGTTTTAATATCCCTAATGGCCAGTTCGTGAAATATGTCAATATTGTCATCGGTCATCAGGGGAGTAAATGTAGACAGAGGCTTGAATTTTGTTAATCCTGCCGAATTCAGAGACAGTGGTTCCTGCATGCTCTGTGAAGCATACTGTTCAACCCTCAAGGCATTTAGATCCTGTGCTAGGCTTAGATCATGCGCTTGGAGGCCAACTTGCGCGCTGGTATCTGGTATCTGGTATCTGGTGGTCGAACAGGGTTGGGCTGGATTTTATTGCAGAGAAAGTGTTTTTTCAGCTTGAGCTTGCGCATGAATTTAAACAAATCAATTCTTGTCTTGGCGTAATCCAAGTTGTTGGCTGGACAGTAGGATAACCCCAAAGAAAGTGTTTGCAGATCCGAGTTAGTAAGAGCAATATTGGTAAGATTGATGATGGAAGGCTCATTACTGCTAACACTTGTAGGTGCTATAACTTGTTCCACCTTCTGGGGTAATTTTTCTTTTTGGGTTTGGCACCTTGAGCCAGCTGCCCTCCGCTCACGCCGCTTTGTGCTGCTGGTTTTGCACTTGGCTGATTGGTCTTCTTGGGCGGAGTGTTTCCCGCCTGTCTTGGCGCAGGCAAACCACCTCCTGCGCCAATGAGAATCGAGTAAACCCCAAGTGCGGGTTACCCCGTGCTCCCTCGGTGTCTGATCCGCTATCCACCATAGAACTAAGATCCGATGCAGAGGATCCCAAAAGGGTGCCGCCGTTGAACTGGGTGTAACATTGTTACCGGCAGGTGCATGGGAGGAGGATGCTTTAATAGCGTCGTATTTTCTAGTGAAGGTAAAAATTCTCCCTTCCTGATAGTACATTTTGTCCCTTTGGAACTTAAACGCTTTCCTCTTTTTGATGGTTTCCTCCTCCTTGTGCAGCCTTGCCATCATGTCATCTCTCAGCTTTGTACACTCCGTTGTCGCCGCTGCCCCAGACACGTCAATTTCCTCATTCAATGCATCAATATGGGTCTGTAAGACGGCTCAGTCACTCTCTGCATATTTGACCAAGATGGTCATGAGTCGTTTAGACGATTCAAGATTGTATTCAGCCCATTCTCTTAGCATGTTGGGGTCAGGGAGCTCATATATATATATATATATACGAAACCTTCCTCCAAAGAAAGAAAGAAGCAGGAGCCCAGGGAGGACAAGAAAGACGGGCTTTATTAGTAAATAGGCAGTCCCAGTGGCGGTAGATGCATTTCGCCGTCGTGGCTTCCTCAGTACCCAACACCGGGAGCCCTCATCTGTTTTGTTTCAATCCTGCTGCCTCTGATGAAATGCTGGCGCGATCCGCTCCTCCCCCTAGCAATAAGGCTCACCTGTTGTAGTCCGTTTCACTTAGAGGACTCCAACTCCCAGAAGGCCATGTGATCTCGGCAGTCTGGGTTGGTGAAGTGGGGAGGGTGTGATAGTAATCTTCACCGCGGTCACCAAAGCAGGACACGATGACCACTGTCATGGAGCTAACGAGCCAGTCCTTAAGTCCCCTATGACGCCACAGCCCAGCGAGCAGAAAGTCACATATGCAGGGATCAAGTTGGGGTCAGGGAGCTCATATATATATATATATATATTCCCACGTTATAGTTAGTTGGACTCACTATAACTTGCGCGCCTGTAATGCACTGCTGATGACGTCACATATTACATCACTCATGACATGGTCAGTGACATCACTCATGACATCACTGATGACACCATCCAGTGAATGTGTGTCTTTCAGATAAATAAATATGTTTTATATATGTATATGTTAAGGTCGATGGAAGAATATTTGTTTAAATTATTGTCTTAATGGATGTTTTTTTTTTTTTAAATGATTGGATAACTGCCTTATTAAGTGTATTATAGTGAATACATATATTAGCGAGTAATGTTTAAATATTTAAATATATGTATCAGTGTTTCACTTTATATATATATATAGATATATTACCTACTGGCGGTTATGGTTAGGATTTTTTTCAATGTTAAATCTCAAAATTCTATTTGGAATAACTTTTGCGCCGGTTGACGAATCAGCCTGAAAATTTCCTCAAAATGGCCTTGCGGCGCCCCGGTCCTTCCCTGAAAGTTTGGGGGGGATTCGTCAAGCGGGGGCCGAGATAAAAGGGGGGTCCCAAAACACGTTTTCCCCATGTTAATTTCCATAGGGCGGTCGATTTCACTTTTAGCCCGAACGGCTGAATGGATTTACACCAAACTTGGCAAAATTGTAGGGACTGGTAGCCCGACGTGCCTTTGCTATGTCTCAAGATATGTGCTCCAGTGGATTTTGAGTAATTTAGGTTCAAAAAATATATATATATCTATAGGCGCGCTCCGGTGTGCGCACCGGGTAGCGCACCAGACGCGACACGCGACTTGTGCGCAGAAAGCTGATTGGCTCTTGGGTGTCTGTAAACATTCTAAACAGTCTGGAGCAGCCGCCATCTTGTGTCTCGGTAAAATCGAGACACAAGAGGTGGCAAAAACAAAGGGGCAAATGACCATAAGGGGGCAGAGTAGACCCCCTCTGACCCCCTAGGTTTGATGTGGGGGCTAAAATAAGGTCCTGCGGGGCATTTAAAAAACATTTTTTTTTTCGATTTGCGCGGGGGAGCGCCCGGTACGTGCTCCAGGAAGCGCACCGGGGAGCGAAGCACGGGGAAAATCCAGTACCATATTTATGAAGGCCTTGCGCTGCCAGTTTTGCGCCGCCTGTGCGTCACTTTTTGTGACGCACCAGCGGTGTAAAAAAATGCGCCTTGTTACGCTAAATTTAAAAAGTGACTCATCTACCTAGATGTGTCACTTTTTAAATATAGCGCAACGAGGCGCATTTTTTTACACCGCTGGTGCGATGCGTCACTTTTCTGTGCGCACTCCTTATGACATTCCAGATGTGTCATATTTAATGTATGACGAATCATGTCACAAGGAGTTACAGATACGTCAGTATTTCTGACATATCTGTAAACATAAAAGTGACGCGAGGCAGGCGCAAGATTTTGACGCAACAGCATCCTAAAAGTGACGCAGTGAAATCTCATAGATTTCTCTGCGTCGTTATTACCCAGCTTTTTGCGGGGGAATGCCCCCTCTGCATACATTATACCTGACGCAGATATAATGTGGCGCAGGGTTTTAAAAAGTGACCCATGTACCTAGATGCGTCACTTTTTTAAAAATAGAGCAACGAGGTGCATTTTTTTACACCGCTGGTGCGATGCGTCACTTTTCTGTGCGCACTCCTTACGACATTCCAGATGTGACATATTTAATGTATGACGAATCATGTCGCAAGGAGTTACAGATACGTCAGTATTTCTGACATAAAAGTAAACATAAAAGTGATGCATTGCTGGAGTGCGTCACAAAAGTGACGCAACTCCAGTAATGCGTCCTTTCACAAGGGGAAAGCACCATCGCACCAGCGGTGTAAAAAAATGCGCCTCGTTGCGCTATATTTAAAAAGTGACGCATCTAGGTAGATGGGTCACTTTTTAAAACCTTGCGCCACATTATATCTGCGTCAGGTATAATGTATGCAGAGGGGGGCGTTCCCCCGCAAAAAGCTTGGTCATAGCGACGCAGTGAAATCTATGAGATTTCACTGCGTCACTTTTAGGATGCTGTTGCGTCAAAATTTGGCGCCTGCCTCACAGCAGGTGTAAGACTGACGCAAGACCTTTCACATGGTGCTTTCCCCATGTGAAAGGACGCATTACTGGAGGTGCGACATGATTCGTCATACATTAAATATGACACATCTGGAATTTCGTAAGGAGTGCGCACAGAAAAGTGACGCATCGCACCAGCGGTGTAAAAAAATGCGCCTCGTTGCGCTATATTTAAAAAGTGACGCATCTAGGTAGATGGGTCACTTTTTAAAACCCTGCGCCACATTATATCTGTGTCAGGTATAATGTATGCAGAGGGGGCGTTCGTTCCCCCGCAAAAAGCTTGGTAATAGCGACGCAGTGAAATATATGAGATTTCACTGCGTCACTTTTAGGATGCTGTTGCGTCAAAATCTTGCACCTGCCTCACAGCAGGTGTAAGACTGACACAAGACCTTTCACATGGTGCTTTCCCCATGTGAAAGGACGCATTACTGGAGTTGCGTGACTTTTGTGACGCACTCCAGCTATGCGTTACTTTTGTGTTTTAAGATACGTCAGAAATACTGACGTATCTGTAACTCCTTGCGAATTGATTAGTCATAAATTAAATATGACATATCTGGAATGTCATAAGGAGTGCGCCCAGAAAAGTGACGCATCGCTGTTTTCACGTAGCGATGCGTCACTTTTCAGAAATGAGGCCTCCAGTTTATTGACTGTGTCACCTCTACGACCCTTTCTTGCGTCAATTACACCTGACGTAGGAATAATGTGGCACAGGGGTTTACAAAGTGATGTATTTACCAAGAAACGCCACTTTGTAAATATGAATAAATAAGGTGCATTTTTAATTGGAATGTTGTGTCACAAAAAGTGATGCTTTGGTGGCGTTAAAGTGACGCATGGCTTCATAAATGAGGCCTTCTACCTTCAACTCCAGCAATGCATCTCTTCTTATCCTTCAACACTCCTGTTCTTTTTCAACATTTTCATTGAATATCAACATTCCCCATATTCACTCTTCTTCTCATAACTTTCTTTCCTAACACTCACCTTCTTTCAGTCCTCCTACTTCACTTCTTTTTTCCTCTCATACCTTTCTGTTCTTTCTTACTCATTCTCCTTTCAATTATCAATGCACTCTATTTCACTTACTCTTTTTCATTTTTTTAAGAATATAGCTCTTTGATGAGAATTGGAGGTAGTTCTGAAAAGAACTTTTGGTTTTCTTCTTTTTTCAAAACAGGAACAAAAACAGGGAATGGAAACTGCTCAACAGGAGCAAAATAAAACAAAAAAAATTAGGGGTGGGAAGGGCAGTGATGGTTCTCCAATGCTCGAACCATGAGCTGGACACTTTGCTCCCCATAGGTGAGCAGTTGATTGCAGTATCTACATCTGACGATTCCATGGTTAAATGCAGGTTGAATGTTTGGCACCTGCTCCTGTGATTGCCCCCTCCCAGAAGAAGTTGCTCCTCCGGTGGATGTAGAGGCCCCATCACTGAGAACCTCTTGTGCCAGAGCCCTGACACTTTCCCGGGCAAAATTCTGGGGGTGTTTCCTCTGGACATGGCGGATCATTGTGAAGTTCCCAAAAGAGTACTTTTTCAAAGGGTTACCTCGTGACAGCTCTTCTTTGCAGATCCTGCACTGCACTTTTGGAGCATTTACCTTTTTTTGTACAGGTGGGATTTCAAAAAATTTCCAAATGAAATGTTCCTTAACTTTTCGTTGAGAAGGCTCTTCATTAATGAATTCTGGGTCATCCTCACTGCTGGATTCTCTGGCAGCCATTGTAAAACCAAGAAATATCCTGGAGCAAAAAGGCAGGTCTTTCAGTCACAAAAGTGAAAGAAGAAGTGAAGGAAATGGGTGGGGATTTCATTCTTTGTAAAAAAAACTGTTAGCAACCAATGAAAAGTGTTATTTTAAAGTCACATGACTCGACGCGCTTACGCTGCGCGCTCCGGAGCGCTTCCGGGTGCGTTTACGCGGCGCGAACGTAGGCGCTTCCGGGGCGCATACGTGGCGCGAACGTAGGCGCTTCCGGGTGCGTTTACGCAGCGCGAACGTAGGCGCTTACGTTGCGCGCCGAAGTGACGTCATCAAACTTTTACGGAAATGCATAATCATTTTCCTTATAAAAAAAAACTGATTTTATTTGTATGGTACGAAATGTTTTGCATTATTATTAACTTTTCATTCATATTTTTTTTCACGAACGAAAGTAGCGCTCTGGGTGCGCTTTCCGGTGAGCTTACCGGTTAGCTTACCGGAAAGCTTACCGGAGAGCATACCGGAGAGCTTACCGGAGCGCGCACCCAGAGCGCAAAAGAAAAAATTATATATAAAAAAAAAAGTATACTTACACAAAACAGCAAATTGTAAAAAAAACTCGATATAGAAAGGAATTAGCATTTAAAAAACCTTTGGAATTCACTGAAAAAACCATAGGTTTCACACCAGTTATAGTTAGGAATTAGCATTTAAAAAACCTATCAAATTCAATGAAAAAACCATAGGTTTCACACCAGTTATAGTTACCTGGAAATTTTGCTGACATAAAACCATTGAATTTCCCATGTTATACTTAGTTGGACTCACTATAACTTGCCCGCCTGCAATGCACTGCTGATGACGTCACATATTACATCACTCATGACATGGTCAGTGACATCACTCATGACATCACTGATGACACCATCCAGTGAATGTGTGTCTTTCTGAAAAAATAAATATGTTTTATATATGATTGTGTATACATATGTTTTATTCTAGTATATGGAGTATTGATGTATATAAGTGAGTAAATGTGAGAGTGAGAGATTGTAAGAGTTCCTGTTTAAATAAGTATGTGATTCTATAAGTGATTGTTTAAGAGAGTAAGTATGTGTAAGTTTCCTTAGAAGTAAGGTGGTAGTGTGTGTATAGCTGTATATGCAAATAAATGGATGTTCAATAGTTTTTTTGCATGTGTGAGTATATGTGTGAGTAACTTTTGGAAGACTGTGTGTTAACGGATGTAAAGGTGTCTCACTACATATGATAAGTGAGTATATGTATGAATGACTATATAGAACTGTTGGTGAATGAGTGGATGTGTATATAAATGGTTGAATTACTGAATTGGTTGTTGTACCTGGTATAGGTATCGCCACTTTTTTGTAAATGTTAGTTTCTATTTTTGAATATGTGTTTCAGGGGTTACATTACACTGAAAGGAGGTCTGTCACTCTGTCACAAGGATGGAGTCATCAGTGATGTCATGAGTGATGTCACTGACCATGTCATGAGTGATGTAATATGTGACGTCATCAGCAGTGCATTGCAGGCGCGCAAGTTATAGTGAGTCCAACTAACTATAACATGGGAATTTCAACGGTTTTATGTCAGTAAAATTTCCAGGTAACTATAACTGGTGTGAAACCTATGTTTTTTTCAGTGAATATATATATATATATATATATATATATTTTTTTTTTTTTCGGCACTCAGGTTCCACCAGCCGCCGCTCCACTCGACCACGGGTGCCTCTCTCGCACGGTGGAGTGCGTGACGTATTGTACAACGCAAAACCCCCTAAATCACGGGTTTAGAAATGAGAGCACTCCAAGCCAATACGGCGTAGGTTCGCCAAGTCTTTTATTACTCAAAGACCTCCTCAGCAATCAGTCTACAAACGCGTTTCGGCGTTGCCGCCTTCGTCAGTGTAAACTGACACTATTTACAAATTGCATTTAAATCAGAAGCCGTGATCATCATCAGTCACGTGTTCTACAACCATAAACATAAACATAGAAAACGGTACTTGAAACAATTCATTCATTATTTTCGCGGCAGCCATCTTTTAACGGATAATCTATTATTTTACATATATACAATTATAAGTGAAATAAGAGAACCAATTCATTATTCAGCATAATCAGAACATGAAATCACATTTCATCCAATGTTTGTCCTCTATACTTATAAACATATATCTAGATGGTATTTGTGCCGCAAGTACCTATGTGTGTGATTTCCATTCTCAGCTCTTGGTGAAAATCACATCAGTTCACATAATTTTAAGTCACCACAGGAGGTGTCACAGTTGAATTATTTACAATCTAGCCCTGGATGGGCAGTTGGAATATTTACAATCTAGCCCTGAATGGGCATAAAGATCTGCTTATAGACATCTAAGAACGTATTATTAAATGATTTTCACTGTGCTTCACCAAAATTAAACCAAGATAATTAAATGATATAAATTACATTTGTGGTGACGGGTCACGCTACTCTGTGTATGGAGGAAGCTATATATATGTCTATAATCCGGATTTCTTAGAAAGAAGATAAGGAAAAACTGGAGGAATTATTCAGATGTGAGTCCACATCTCTTCTTCATTATTCATCCCTCCCGGGGTCTTAGTCTGTAACTGGATAATGAATCTTGATTCTAGTGTTCTCAGTTTCTTTATCCAGTTTCCCCCTCTTTCTGTTCTGACTAGTTGGTCCAAAATAAAATAAGTCAATAGGTTGCTATTGCTGTCATGTTTCTGCTCGAAATGACGGGCTACTGGGTAGTTTGGATCCTTTGAAGAGATAGCCCTCATATGTTCTAGGACCCTGAGTTTGGTGGGTTTCACTGTACTCCCTATATACCTCTTCCCACAGGGACATGTCAGACAATAGACTGTGTAGTCAGAATTACAGTTCACCAATTTGGTTATTCTGCCTTTCTTCTTCCTTCCCGGAATATAGTATTCCTTGACCTTTTGAGAATTTTTGCAGGCCTTGCACTTCATGCAGGGAAAGAAGCCTGAAACAGTTATTTTTCTCTTTTTACTTTTGTCATAGTGGCTATTTACGAGATGGTCTTTGAAAGACTTCCCCTTTCTGTAAGTGATCAGAGGATAATCAGACAATGACTTCCCGATTACAGAATCAGATTTAAGAATCTTCCAGTTCTTACGCATTATGTTGAAGACTTCTGGAGATTTTTCAGAGAAGTCGGTAATTAGTCTGATCTTGGTATCTGAGGGCCTGGGTGTATCAGTTAACAGGTCTTTTCTTTCTACCAAATTACTTCTCACTTCTGCTTGTTTTAGGATTCCTCTTCCATGGCCTCGTTGAAAGAATCTTGTTTTGGACTGTTCCCTGGAACTCTCAAACTCCTGTGGGGTTGAGCAATTGCGTTTAATTCGCAAAAACTCTCCCAAAGGGATATTATTGATGACGCTGCGGGGATGGTAACTACGTGAGTGCAGTATAGTATTACCCGCCGTGGGTTTTCTGTAGACAGCGGTTTGTATTTTATTATTTTCCACAAAGACCCGAAGGTCCAAGTAGAATACCTCACTTTGACTTATGTTGCTTGTGAAGCTGAGATTTAAGTTATTTCTGTTCAGCTCCGAGATGTATTCATCAGCCTCGTTCTGTGGACCCCGCCACACCAAAAACAAGTCGTCGAGAAGCACGTGGCCTGGGCGGTGGAGAACGAGCGGTGGATGGACAACATTGTCCTGTGGACCCGCTACATCGACGACTTGTTTTTGGTGTGGCGGGGTCCACAGAACGAGGCTGATGAATACATCTCGGAGTTGAACAGAAATAACTTAACTCACGTAGTTACCATCCCTGCAGCGTCATCAATAATATCCCCTTGGGAGAGTTTTTGCGAATTAAACGCAATTGCTCAACCCACAGGAGTTTGAGAGTTCCAGGGAACAGTCCAAAACAAGATTCTGATAAAGCCAGGCCCTCAGATACCAAGATCAGACTAATTACTGACTTCTCTGAAAAATCTCCAGAAGTCTTCAACATAATGCGTAAGAACTGGAAGATTCTTAAATCTGATTCTGTATCCGGGAAGTCATTGTCTGATTATCCTCTGATCACTTACAGAAAGGGGAAGTCTTTCAAAGACCATCTCGTAAATAGCCACTATGACAAAAGTAAAAAGAGAAAAATAACTGTTTCAGGCTTCTTTCCCTGCATGAAGTGCAAGGCCTGCAAAAATTCTCAAAAGGTCAAGGAATACTATATTCCGGGAAGGAAGAAGAAAGGCAGAATAACCAAATTGGTGAACTGTAATTCTGACTACACAGTCTATTGTCTGACATGTCCCTGTGGGAAGAGGTATATAGGGAGTACAGTGAAACCCACCAAACTCAGGGTCCTAGAACATATGAGGGCTATCTCTTCAAAGGATCCAAACTACCCAGTAGCCCGTCATTTCGAGCAGAAACATGACAGCAATAGCAACCTATTGACTTATTTTATTTTGGACCAACTAGTCAGAACAGAAAGAGGGGGAAACTGGATAAAGAAACTGAGAACACTAGAATCAAGATTCATTATCCAGTTACAGACTAAGACCCCGGGAGGGATGAATAATGAAGAATAGATGTGGACTCACATCTGAATAATTCCTCCAGTTTTTCCTTATCTTCTTTCTAAGAAATCCGGATTATAGACATATATATAGCTTCCTCCATACACAGAGTAGCGTGACCCGTCACCACAAATGTAATTTATATCATTTAATTATCTTGGTTTAATTTTGGTGAAGCACAGTGAAAATCATTTAATAATACGTGCTTAGATGTCTATAAGCAGATCTTTATGCCCATTCAGGGCTAGATTGTAAATATTCCAACTGCCCATCCAGGGCTAGATTGTAAATAATTCAACTGTGACACCTCCTGTGGTGACTTAAAATTATGTGAACTGATGTGATTTTCACCAAGAGCTGAGAATGGAAATCACACACATAGGTACTTGCGGCACAAATACCATCTAGATATATGTTTATAAGTATAGAGGACAAACATTGGATGAAATGTGATTTCATGTTCTGATTATGCTGAATAATGAATTGGTTCTCCTATTTCACTTATAATTGTATATATGTAAAATAATAGATTATCCGTTAAAAGATGGCTGCCGCGAAAATAATGAATGAATTGTTTCAAGTACCGTTTTCTATGTTTATGTTTATGGTTGTAGAACACGTGACTGATGATGATCACGGCTTCTGATTTAAATGCAATTTGTAAATAGTGTCAGTTTACACTGACGAAGGCGGCAACGCCGAAACGCGTTTGTAGACTGATTGCTGAGGAGGTCTTTGAGTAATAAAAGACTTGGCGAACCTACGCCGTATTGGCTTGGAGTGCTCTCATTTCTAAACCCGTGATTTAGGGGGTTTTGCGTTGTACAATATATATATATATATATATATTCACTGAAAAAACCATAGGTTTGACACCAGTTATAGTTAGCTGGAAATTTAACTGACATAAAACTATTGAAATTCCCACGTTATAGTTAGTTGGACTCACTATAACTTGCGCGCCTGCAATGCACTGCTGATGACGTCACATTTTACATCACTCATGACATGGTCAGTGACATCACTCATGACATCACTGATGACACCATCCTGTGAATGTGTGTCTTTCTGAAAAATAAATATGTTTTATATATGTATATGTAAAGGTAGATGGAAGAATAAATGTTTAAATAAGTGTCTCAATGGATGTTTTTTTTTAATTGATTGGTTAACTGGCTTATTAAGTGTATCTTAGTGAATACATATATTAGCGAGTATTGTTTAAATATTTAAATGTTTGTATCAGTGTTTCACTTTGTGTATAAGTGGCTGCATGGGTTGGTGAGTAGCTACATGTGTGTGTATATGTGTTATTAGATGTTTTTTTAGTATCAGTATGAGTGTCTGTATGGTTTGGTGGGGGTGTTACTTAGCACATAGATGCATCAATGACTGACTCACTGTTTGTATGAGTTTTGAAGACAGCATATGTGCAGGACTGTATGGGTGGATGAGTGTGTATATGTGTGTGTTAGTGAGTGAATGACTGTCTCACTAGTGTCTTTATCAGTAACTACTTATGTTTTAATCTAGTATATGTGCGTATTGATGTATATAAGTGAGTATATGTGAGAGTGAGAGATTGAAAGACTTCTTGTTTAAATACGTATGTGTTTCTATAAGTGATTGTTTAAGAGAGTAAGTATGTGTAAGTTTCCTTAGAAGTAAGGTGGTAGTTTGTGTATAGCTGTATATGCAAATAAATGGATGTTCAATAGTTTTTTTGCATGTGTGATTATGTGTGAGTAACTTTTGGATAACAGTTGGCGTGTAACAGGATGTATAGGTGTTTCACTACATATGATGAGTGAATATATGTATGAGTGACTATATAGAACCGTTGGTGAATGAGTGGATGTGTATATAGATGGTGGTATTACTGAATTGGTTGTTGTAACTGGTATGGGTATCTCTATGTTTTTGAAAATGTTAGTTTCTATTTTTGAATATGTGTTTCAAGGGTTACATTACACTGAAAGGAGGTCTGTCACTCTGTCACAAGGATGGTGTCATCAGTGATGTCATGAGTGATGTCACTGACCATGTCATGAGTGATGTAATATGTGACGTCATCAGCAGTGCATTGCAGGTGCGCAAGTTATAGTGAGTCCAACTAACTATAACGTGGGAATCTCAATGGTTTTATGTCAGTAAAATTTCCAGCTAACTATAACTGGTGTCAAACCTATGGTTTTTTCAGAGAATTTAATAGGTTTTTTAAATGCTAATTCCTAACTAACACCGATATTCCGAACGATTGAAATGACTTTTCTTGAGAAACATTTGGATTTGGATTATCATGTCCTATACTTTGGAATTTTTGAAAGACTGACTTTGAGGATGCTATAAATTACTCAAATCTGCCCGAATTGTGTGGGTAAAATTGATACCTAGTCACTTTGAATAAGAATGTACTTACGTCTCGTCTAACATTTGGAAGAAATATCTATTATATGACCACAGGATACCAACATAACTTTAAGGAAATAAGAACGCCCTGAAGAAGTTCTGTTGTACAGAACGAAACGTTTCGGCTGGCTGTGGTACATAAACGTAAGGAAAATAAAGCATTTGAATATACACCAAGATTCAGTGCTTCAATAAGGACTCTAAGTGATATGATTTGATTGGACTTATTGTGCAAGTGGTGCTGTGCCAAACTTTGGAATATTCTCCACTACTCTCTACTACTTACTCTCTCCTACTCCACTACTCTCAAATACTCACTCTCTACTACTCATTCTCTACTACTCACTATCTACTACTCTCTACTACTCTCTATACTACTCACTCTTTACTGCTCACTCTCTACTACTCTATACTACTCACTCTCTACTTCTCACTCTCTACTACTCTCTACTACTCACCTCTCTACTACTCTCTCTCTACTACTCACTCTCTACTACTCACTCTCTACTACTCACCTCTCTACTACTCTCTCTCTACTACTCACTCTCTACTCTCCATTACTCACTCTCTACTCTCTACCTCTCTACCTCTCTCTACTTCTCTCTCTACTAGTCTCTACCTCTTTACCGCTACCTCTCTACCTCTACCTCTCTACCTCTCTACCTATACCTCTCTACCTCTCTCTACAGGCACACATATACACACACACACACACACATATATATATATATATATATTTATATATATATATATATATATATATATATATATATATATATATATATATATATATATATATATGTATATACATATATATATATATATTACCTACTGGCGGTCGCCAGTAGGTATATATAGTTAGGATTTTTTCTCTATGGGATTTTTGAAAATTCTATGTCTAATAACTTTGGCGTTTGTGGACGGAATTGGCTGAAATTTTCAGGAAAATTGCACATTTTGTTTCTGAGCAGCCCCTGAAAATTTGGGGGGGTGGTTCGTCAAGGGGGGGCCGAGAAAAAAGGGGGGTCCCAAAACGCGTATTTCCCATGTTAATTTCCATAGGGCGGTTGGCCTCACTTTTAGCTCGAACGGCTGAATGTATTTGCATGAAACTTGGCAAAATTGTAGGGACTGTTAGCCCGATGTGCCTTTGCTAGGTCTCAATATATGTGCTCCAGTGGATTTTGATAAATGAACGTTAAAAAAAATATATATATCTGTGACAGCGCTCCGGGTAGCGCTCCGGTTCGCGTACTTGACGCGTAACGGAACTTCGGGAAACGAAGCTGATTGGCTCTCCGGTGTCTGTCAACATTCTAAACAGTCCGGAGCGGCCACCATCTTGTCTCTCGGTAGGATCGAGAGACAAGAGGAGGCCAAAACGAAGGGGGAAATGACCATAAGGGGGCATAGTAGATCCTCCCTGACCCCCTAGGGTTGATGTGGAGGCTTTAAAAGGGCCCCGCGGGGCAAAAAAAATAAATAAAAAAAATGTTTTTTTTTGCGTGGGGAGCGCCCGGTACACTTTTGTGCAATGGGCGGTGGTAATCTAAATGATGAGGAGGGGGGGGGGGGCATCGTTCAAAGCACATCAGCGTGCATAAACATGAAAATGTTTTTATCTATCACCTACTTGACTTATCTCTCTGAGATGCATTCCCTTGTGTTTCGGCAATGGTAGTCTGTTCATTACATAGATCGCCCGAGGGCGGTAGTACAGACCGCGCGTAGGAAAGGGTCAAAAGCCAGGGGTATAGGAGTATGTAACAAGCGAGCCATTTAATTGAAAAAACTAAACGTGACAAACGGTTGCAGGATCAGTGAAGGTTGATTTTATAATTGAAAGTATAACAGGATCAGTTACAATAAAATCGTCCATACGCACACCATGGGCGAGTATCATGGGTAACATTATTTCGAAGCTTTATTAATACAATAATCAATAATGAAAAATCGACATCAATAGGGTTGTCCGTATTCACAGTCAGTACCCTTCCCCGCCCGCCATGTGCACAAAGACCGCATACATCCCCCATAACTTCAAGGCTAAGTAACTAGAACGTCATAAGGAGTTGCAAGTCGCTCCCATACTGGCACCATTTTGGTCGAGGCCAGGCAGGTTCAGAGTATAGTTCAATGTCTCCAATAAGTAGCGGCAGGACCAGAATCTCTTTCAGCAGTTCTAGCTTCGTCATTACGAGCACTAGAAAACAAGACATTCTGGGCAATACCACCCTTGACGCAGCCCTTTATTCTACAAGATGGTGTCTTTCAAAAGCCAGGGGTATAGGAGTATGTAACAAGCGAGCCATTTAATTGAAAAAACTAAACGTGACAAACGGTTGCAGGATCAGTGAATGTTGATTTTTTTATTGAAAGTATAACAGGATCAGTTACAATAAAATCGTCCATACGCACACCATGGGCGAGTATCATGGGTAACATTACTTCGAAGCTTTATTAATACAATACTCAATAATGATAAATCAACATCAATAGGGTTGTCCGTATTCCCAGTCAGTACCCTTCCCCGCCCGCCATGTGCACAAAGACCGCATACATCCCCCATAACGTCAAGGCTAAGTAACTAGAACGTCATAGGGAGTTGCAAGTCGCTCCCATACTGGCGCCATTTTGGTCGAGGCCAGGCAGGTCCAGAGTATAGTTCAATGTCTGCAATAAGTAGCGGCAGGACCAGAATCCCTTTCGGCAGTTCTGGCTTTGTCATTACGAGCACTAGAAAACAAGACATTCTGGGCAATACCACCCTTGACGCAGCCCTTTATTCTACAAGATGGTGTCTTTCAAAAGCCAGGGGTATAGGAGTATGTAACAAGCGAGCCATTTAATTGAAAAAACTAAACGTGACAAACGGTTGCAGGATCAGTGAAGGTTGATTTTTTAATTGAAGTATAACAGGATCAGTTACAATAAAATCGTCCATACGCACACCATGGGCGAGTATCATGGGTAACATTACTTCGAAGCTTTATTAATACAATAATCAATAATGAAAAATCGACATCAATAGGGTTGTCCGTATTCCCAATCAGTACCCTTCCCCGCCCGCCATGTGCACAAAGACCGCATACATCCCCCATAACGTCAAGGCTAAGTAACTAGAACGTCATAAGGAGTTGCAAGTCGCTCCCATACTGGCGCCATTTTGGTCAAGGCCAGGCAGGTCCAGAGTATAGTTTAATGTCTCCAATAAGTAGCGGCAGGACCAGAATTACATTTATGAAGAATGTTGAAGAGTAGTATGTTGAAAATCTGAAGCTATCGTTCTACAAACTCTCAACCAGCCTTGGATGGAAAAATCCTGAAGAATGTACAAACTGAAAACCAGTTTTTGTCTGCATAGCATCAGCAGCAACACTTGAGTCAGCTTTGTGTGAAGCCGCCATCTTGATCCAATCAATACCGTCCCCTTGCACACATTCAGGGACCAGGCCGCAGGACGTGTCTTCAGGTCAAACGGATTGTGGGACAAGGTCCAGAATGGAAGAGTCGCTGTACCGCAAGAGTGGGTGCAATTCAGCCGGATGGCGGGTGAGATGCTGTAATAGCAAGAGCAGGCGCAACTCAGCTGGCCGAGAGAGACTTGGGGAGGGGGCAGGAGCCAAGCGCCCCCTCCCAGTCCGCGCCACCACACCGCCCCTCGGGGGCCTCCGTCAAGCGGCTCAGGGAGGCACCGCAAGCAGCGGTTCTTCAGATCAGTGGCTCTCACCGGCAAGGCTCCCCTCCGTCAGCAGCGATCGTTGGCGCTGTGGTTGCGGCCGGAGGCCCCGCCTAGTCAACGCCCCGGCCTCTCCATCTCGTAGGCCGCACAGTAGTCGGGGAGAAATCCCGGGAATGGCGGCATGCATTTGGATCGATGTTGCAGCAGGCTGCCATGTAAATAGTTATTTAATAAAACGTTTTACCCTGTTACTTTGCTGGTGTGTTGTATATATTTATAATATTTGCATAGGGTTTGTCGTTGTTTTGGGCGGGGTGGGCGGCGGAGCCGAGCTGTCTTGCAGCCATCATGGCGTCGAGCTCAGTTCCTCTCACTAGTTTCATATTTCTCATGAGGGGTTGTTCCTAATGTTTCTATTTTAGCGAGGTCAAAAAGAGATCCCATTAGTGGCCTACTGATTTTGCTTGATTCCTTTTGTTTTTTCTAACGATTTTTCACTATCTGCAAAGACTAAACAGAGTATTGCGACTCTGTGCTTGTTTGTAAATAGAGAATGAACCAAAGAGAACCAATTCCAAAACAGTAAATGCTTGGATAAGAATTAATCAAATGGAGAGGGAAGCAGGCACGACGGATTACAACGGGGGCAAAGGCCTGCGTTACCTACCCTTCACTATCTGCAAAGAGAGACTACTCCTAAAAGAAAAGAGGGGGGGCCAGCGTTCAAAGCACATCAGCGTGCATAGACACGAAAATGTTTTTACCTACCACGTACTTGACATTTTAAAGCTTTTGATATTTGCTATTAAAAAACCATTGAAATTCACTGAAAAAACCATAGGTTATAGACCATATATAGTTAGGAATTAGCATTTACAAAACCTTGAAAATTCACTGAAAAAACCATGGGTTATAGACCATATATAGTTAGGAATTAGCATTTACAAAACCTTATTTTACTCACACAAAACCATTGAAATTCCATATATAGTTAGTTGCACTAACTATATATCGCGCGCCCGCAATCCACTGCTGATGATGTCACATATTACATCATTTATGACATGGTCAGTCTCGAACTCGGAGGGCTGTGAGGTATCACTCAATCATGTTCCGAGTGAGACAAATGTCCCCATACCTGCCGACCCGAATATATTGCATCGGCGAGATTTTCCGATTGACGGGGCTGAGAGCATTGATAGACCCTCCAACACAAATTGCTTGACTTCTCTGATATCATGGAATTTGGCAGGCTTGGGATCGAAATTATCCTCGCCCAAATGGCCTGATTTCATTAATAAATTTGATATTTGTCTCTTCCAAGGGACTTGGGCAGTGGATTTCGTATTTAGGCTGGGTTATCTTAATTTTTATGTCCCAGCCTTGAAATAGAAAAAGTAGGAGGTTTGGTGATCTGGGTTAAGCAGAACTTAAACTGTAATATACAATTACTCCCTGTCTCAAATCATGATATCCTTGCAGTGAGACTCAGTTTTCCCTCTGGTTCAAATATAGATATTTTTAATGTCTATGCAAGGGGTCTCCCGGGAGGGAAAAAGTCGGAGGTAATATCAGCCTTAGAAGTTTTAATTGAGACTCTGCCAAGTAATACATTGCCTCTCATTGCGGGAGATTTCAACACGACTTTTGAACCGTTAGGCTACGATGACCTGAGTCTAACGGAGGAGGAAGACGCAAGATGGGGGATTCCTCAACTTGAGATAAAACCGATAAAAAATTGGACTGAGGCTGCAATACAACTCAAGGGGTTATGTATGAGGAACCAACTAAGGGCTGCTAATGGTCATCAGACAGACAGGGCAATAGAACATACAATAATGGCCATAGGTCATGGTTAGAGCGGCAGACCCTATGCAGAGGTCTGGCCCGGGACCAGGGTTCAATTCCCCACCTCGGCGGGTCTTGGGCTCAAAATTCCACGGACCTGATAATTCTTGCCTCAGTGCCTATTCCAATCATGGAGTCCCACTCTGCAACTCTGGGCAATAGCTTGCTTAATCTCCACAACGGCCCCCACAACGCTAAGGATGCCTGGCCTCCACCTTGGGGGTGCTCAGGAGTGGACGCCTCACAGGGAAAGCCAGGATGGGTTCCACAGCGGTATTCGTACAAGCGCCTTGAGACCCTTGCGGGTGAGTAGTGCGCTATACAAGTATCAATTTACAAGTATCAATTTTTCCATAGACTATCTGCTTGTCCACCTAAAATTGTGCCATTGCCTGGTGGATATGGTGGTAAAGGCGTGAATAGATAGCGACCACAACCCCCTTACCTCACTCTTTAGGTTGGGAGTAGATGAAGTGGTAGCAGCAACCCAGGATATAGCAGCTCCTGGTATTGCTCTAGCAAATGATGAGCGCTACCTTCAGTGGAGTAAAGTGATTGAGCATCCTGATACCTTGATTTCTATTAAGAACAATGTAAATAAGGTATTAGTAGAGCTGGGGTTTAGTGCCACCACCATGGCTTTCCATCCCCTTATTATTGAAGCTCATACTACCCTTTTTGCTTAAATTAAAACATACTTTTGTAAGTCAAGATCGGGCAGAAATAAGTCCAGGAAAAAACCCGAGAGCTGGTACAATGTAGCTTGTCGACAATCACGGACCGAGCTGGGTCTAGCACTAAAATCTAGAGACCCCAGCAAGGTTAGAGAGGCACGGGGTTGCTACAGGAAAGCACAGATTGAGGCGAAAAAGAAGTGGGACGAGTGCAAGTGGCAGGAGCTCAAAGAAGCCTGTGCGGCAAGAAATTCGAAATTATTCTGGGACACATTTAAATGGGACAGGGGAGGGTGTCTGGACTGCCCACAGAATAATGTCGCTCAAGATTCGTGGATTGACTATTTCAAGCCACAATACGTTCGTAGTGGTAGTGATGAGAGTGATGGTTCTCCTAGTTTTATATTTTATGAAGAAGGTGCTTTTACTTTGGAGGAGTTTGACAGGGCATTGGAGACAGTAACTGAGGGAAGAGCCCCGGGATTGATTGCATCCCTGCCAATGGGTTCTTAAATGACAAACAAACCTGGCGATTATACATTGTCCACTTGGCAAATGCTATAGCCCTAGGAGTGGCTGTCCCTCTTTCATGGAAGGGGGCATAAATCGTTCTGGTATATAAAATAGGGGATAAGTCTGTAGAAGTAACTATAGGCCTATTAGTCTAATCGACTCTATTCAGAAAATCATGGGTCGATTAGTTTTGGGCAAAATACAGACCTGGATGGAGGAAAATAATATCTTGACCCCATTGCAGGCCGGCTTCCGCCCGAAAACAAGTACGATTGATCAATTTTTTCGTTTTCTTACCCTTTATTGGCGGACAGTGGTCTTGGGAAAAGGGGCTCTGTAAGCTGTGTTTGTCGATCTTAGGGCAGCCTTTGATCTAGTATCGCGTTATAAATTATGGCGAGTCCTAAAGGGGTTGAGGACGGCCCCGGTGTTGCTGACACTGGTCATGCGCTTGCATGGGAATAACTTCACTCGGGTGCGGTGGGAGCTGCAGGGCGAGGTTACGGAAACCTTCCCCATTGAGCGGGGAGTGTGACAGGGTTGCGTCATGGAGCCTACCCTGTTTTCGCTCTTTGTCAACGGGGTGGCGTACTACCTCTCCTTGGTCCCCACAGATGCCCCTGCGATGGTTGGTATCCGTATCCTAATCCTCATGTTTGCGGATGATACCTTGATTATCTCTAAAACCCCGAGTGGCCTCCAGCGGGCCCTCCAGCGGTTCGGAGACTTTTGCCTCCTGCACGAACTGGAAATAAATACTGCCAAAACAAAATTCATGTCCTTCAATGAGCACAAATCTTTTAGAGGAAGTGTACACATGAATAATTGTCCCCTAGAGCAGGTTGACGCATTTACTTATTTGGGTGTAACCCTGCGGAGAGACATGCGTTGGAATAGCCAACTTGATCTGGCTGTCCTAAAACACCAACAGCAGACAGGTCATCTTCTAAAAAATGTAAAACCTCGCTAACTAAACCAATTAGCCCTGCCCTTGATATCTATGGGATGAAGGTACTAAGTTCGGTCCTTTATGGATCCGAACTGTGGGGGTTTGAAAACCTAAAACGCCTGACACTGGTGGAAAATGAGTTTTTACGTAAAGTTACCAGTGTCCCACAAAGTACTCCATTAATACCCCTTTTTCAGGACCTTGGTAGGAAAGCAGCAAAAGATCTGGCTATTCTGCGCCCACTATTGTATTGGCGCAGAATATGGACAACAGAAGAACTCTCGCACTATTCTCAGGGTCTTAAGGATATTATTTAAAAGGGTTCCTTCCACAAAATTAGATGGTTGAAGGAAACAAGATCCCTGTTAGGGAGACTGGGAATGACTGAATTGTGGGATGACCCACTAAATGCTGTTTTCCCTACAAAAAAAGTCTCTGAAGTAAAGATATTGGGAGATGGTTTTTGCACAAACATGCTCAAATGGCCTCTCTTCTCATCTCACTGGACGATTCCTCGAATTTTAGTCTTGTCCAGCACTAGAAAGGTATTGGGATGTTATAGGGAAGCCTTTTGACCTTAAACTGTATTTCCAATTCAGGGTGGGAACCCTTCCGACAAGGCTATTCACTGCAAAATGGGCTGGGGTGACCAGTGATAGATGCTTTAAGTGTATGGATCAACAAGAATCTGTAAGCCACATCCAGTTTTTCTGCCCTTTGTATGTCGCACCTCGTCAAAAGTGGATGAAACCAATCTGTCGACTAATGGGTACTAGGAGACATGAAGAGGCTTTGAGAATTTTATGTACAGACCCCAACCCTCCGATTGCCATAGCTGTAGCAAAGTTCCTGAAATGGGCTTGGACAATTCTAGCAAAACAGATGCTATTGACTAGCGAGTAGCGCCTTATCTGACCATTCTACTTTAGTAAAATGAATTGCTAGAAACTTTACGGGTTGGTCTTTAAGTTTGAGTGAATGGCATTGCACTACTATTGAGTCATTGCCAACCCCACATATGGAATTGGCGAACATGGTATTATCCTCCTTTTTATAGAATGACAATTTTAAAGTTAATCTTATCACGTTTGTTAACAATTATATTCAATAGTTATTGCATTGAGTTTAATTGTATCTTAACTATTTATATACATTTTTATTATGACTGTTTTAATCTGTACTTGATCAATGTTTTATGAAATGCTTTTATGACTTAACTGTCGAATAAAGTTTATGATGATGGATGTCACATATTACATCATTCATGACATGGTCAGTGACATCACTGATGACATCAATGATGACATCAACCAGTGAATGTGGTTTGGTTCGATATTTAAATAAGTATTATATATATAGCAATATGCATTGAAGACTGAGTGGATGTATAAGTGTCTGGATGGAGGATTTAGTAGCACTGTGATTGACTGTCTAAGTGACTAATTTAAAGTGTCTCACTAAATATATGGGATAGTGATTAAACTGTGTAAATATCTGTATCGCTATCTCTTGTTGTGTAAACTACTACACAAGTTGGTTACTAGCTATGTGAAAGTCTATATTAGTTATTAATTGGTTAGGTGAGTATTTGTATGGGATAGTGAATGTGTGTGCTGGGGTGGGAGGTGTGTGACTGTTCAAAGATGTGTAAATAGTTGATTTAGTAGGTATATGAGGTTAAGACTGTATGTGGAAACAGTTGTTTGGGTGAGTGAATCTCTTTATGGGTGTGGTGATAAGTAAATATATTTCTCAATGTTACATGTCCAACAAAGTAGAAATATAAAAGGCAGTGTATGTGTCAGTTGTATGTAAATAAGTATACATAAGACTCAGTGATTGTATGAGTGACTGTATCAAAAACTGTATACTTGTAATAGTGATTTTATATCACACTAAGTATGAGTTACTATCTATATGAATAAATAAAGTGGTGTGTGTATAAGTGTGTAGCTTAGTAAATGTAAGTATGATAAATTGTTTGCATAAGTGAGTAAGATGACTGCTTCAGTGAATAGGATGTGTGCTGGTGTGTGATGTCGATGTAGGTGTATAAGTATATTTAATAGTGTTCTATTGATCTTTGTTAGCATGTATGAGTCAATCTATAGGTAAGTGTGTAGATGTGTGTCTAGATGTAGGAATCACTGAGTGGGTTTTTAGAAACGTGTATTGGTGTGTCAATGGTTTCAAATATGGTACTCCATATTTTATAATGAGTGTTGAAAGCTTATACTAGTGTATGTTGAAACGTATCAGATTGTCACGTGGATGATATCATCAGTGATGTCATTTGAGATGTCATCAGTGATGTCACTGATCATGTGATGAATGATGTAATATGTGGCATCATCAGCAGTGGATTGAGGGTACGCGAGTTATAGTTAGTACAACTAACTATAACAGAGGAATTTCAATGGTTTTGTACGAGTGAAATGTCCAGCTATTTATAACACCCCTAAAACCTATGGTTTTTCAGTGCATTTCCAAGGTTTTTTAAATGATAATTCCTAACTATAACATGTCTGACACCTATGTTTTTTTCAGTGAATTTCAAAGGTTTTGTAAATGACAATTTTTAAATGTATTGTTATATTTATTTTTTTATACTGATTTGCTAAATGTTTTTACACTATTTATTTTTAGATATTTAATTTTTTTAATTACATTACATATTTTTAATATAAATTGAAAAAAAATGTTTTGAAAAATATTGAAATTCTAATATTTTTTATTTTATTTTATATATTTTTTAATATATTTATATATATTTTATATAGCAGACAATGATATCCTATGAAAGGAAATTCAAGTTACTGGGCTCAAAGATGCAGCACTGAGGTCTCTCCTGATAATGGGTGAGTAAATCGGAATTCGTAGTTCGGCTGATTTTAGAGGAATATTTGTAAGTTTCAAAAGTCAACACTTAGAAACTTTTTCAGCAAAAAGGAGGCAATGATATCCTATGGGAGGAAATTCAAGTTACTGGTAAGTACGGTTAGAATTTTTTTTCAGGATCACTACTGGGCTCAAAGATGCAGCACTGATGTCTCTCCTGATAACAGGTGAGTAAATCGGAATTCGTAGTTCGGCTGATTTTAGAGGAATATTTGTATGTTTCAAAAATCGACAGAAACTTTTTCAGCAAAAAGCAGGCAATGATACCCTATGGAAGGAAATTTAAGTTACTGGTAAGTACGGTTAGAATTACTTTTCAGGATCAGTACTGGGCTCAAAGATGCAATACTGAGGTCTCTCCTGATAACAGGTGAGTAAATCAGAATTCGTAGTTCGGCTGATTTTACTTTGGTCCAGTAAATATAGAGCCACTTTCCTACACCATACCCTCCGTTCACCACTGTGCAAACACACCCTGTGGCGCTTTTTAAGTTGGGGAAATAATTTCTCATCAATACGGAGGGTCCCTAGGGTCCAACTAGCCCACTAGGTACATTCAGTAAGCACCACAGAGCTGCGTAGCAGAGAGATGTAAAAAGGGGCACGGCCTAAACCACCTCTCCTCAATGCAGTGCAGTGGCGCTTACTGGAAGCACCTGGGGGGCTAGTTGGCCCCCAGGGTCCCTCAGGATTGAAGGGGAATTTTTTCCCCATATTAAAATGCGCCACGGGGCGTGTTTGCACACGTCACCTCAGACCCCGTCCCCTCCCTTCACCACTGTGTAAACGCTCCCTGTGGCCGTTTTAATTTGTCTGATTACGTCCCCTTGAATCCTGAGGGTCCTAGGTTCCAACTAGCCCACTAGGTACCTCCAGTAGGCGCCACATAGCTGCGCTGCAGAGACGTGTAAAAAGGGGCACGGCCTAGACCAACTCTCTGCAACGCAGCGCAGTGGCGCTTCCTGAAAGCACCCGGTGGGCTAGTTGGCCCCCTGGGTCCCTCAGGATTGAAGGGGAATTTTTCCCCGACTTAAATTTGCCACAGGGCGTGTTTGCACAGGGGGCGTATTTGCAGAGTGATGAAAGGAGGTGGCGTGGCTCTGGCGCGATGACGGTCTTTTTCAAATGTATTTTTTTAGGAAGGTGGGCTGTGTAGCCCCTCTTCTTTTTCTATTTTTTTGGCCCTGGGGACCCTATCCCCAGGGCCTGCCCCCTATTTTTTTTTTTAAAGAATTAAAAAATATGGAAGGGGCAGCGTGGCCCCCCTCCCGAGGGCGTAATCAGCCCCTGGGACCCCACCCCTCGGGTTATGGCCTTTTTCTTAAATTTTTTTTAACTGTTGGGGAGGGGGGCCGTGTGGCTCCCCTCCCGGGCCACTCATGGCCCCGGGGACCCCATCCCCGGGGCTTGCCCGCTCCGTTGGGGACCGTGGGGGGTCCCCAATCCCCCCACTGTCCCAGACGGCTCCCCGCGTTCTTCGGAAGCCAGGATTGCTTTTCCACATGGGAAGCAGCTAATATGCTGCAGGAGCCGGCCCTGGGGGGTTGCGGTCCCCAGGGCTATCAATGGCTCCAGGAAGGGGGCCGCGCTGCCCCCCTCCTCAAATTCTCAAAGCCACGGGGTGGTGGTCCCCAGGGCTGGGGGGTCCGTCACGGACCCCACAATCTAAATATTTAGATCCCCAGGGAGGTGGCAGTCCCCCGGGGCATGTGGGGGGGGGCGTGAGACCCCGCCATTATTTTCTGAAAGCCCCAGGGGGTGGCGGTCCCCGGGGCTGGGGGGCCTGAGTGCCCCCTGGAACTAACTTAAAGAAGCCCCGGGGGTGGGTGTCCCCGGGGCTGGGGGGACCTGAGAGCCCCCACCTAATTCCAAGAAGCCCCGGGGGTGGCGGTCTCCGGGGCCCATCTGGGCCCCCCTTTACATAACAAGTATTGCCCCTGGGATTTGCTCCCCCCGGGGGCTAATTTACAATGAAGCGCGAAAGCCTGTGCTTCGTTTTTTTAAATTTCGGCCAAAATTCATTCTGGATGCGTGAACTCTCGACGATTTGTTTTTAAAGAAAATACTTTTTTGGGCCCTGGGCAGGCCTAAGGGGTCGGGGTGTTTCTACCCTGCCCCCTTTTTGCGTTCTGTGCGTTTGATTTTATGCTTTCTTGTGCCTCAGTTCTAGGCTCAAGGTGGCTGCCGAACCCTTCCTGGCTTGGAGTGTTGACAGCCAATTAGCATACATCTCATGCTCGACAAGGTGCGCGGATCCTGCGCGGCCATAGATATATCTGTGATTTTAATTTTGATTTTCTCAGGAACTACTGAACAGATTTACACCATTTAACCAAAAGGCACGACTCTGAACCAAGGTCTACCTTGCTGCCATATTTGGTGTAATTCCATTCAGCCGTTCAGGCTGTAGCTGCGATTTACGGTTCCTATGGAAAATGGCATGGGGAAAACACGTTTTGGGACCCCTTCTTTCTCTGCCCCTGCTTAACGAATCACCCCGAGTCTTTCAGGATAGGAGCGGACCGGAGCGGGCCACCAGTTTTGAAAATTTTGCAAAGATTCGTCATCCGGCGCCAAAGTTGTTTCAAATAGAATGTTGTGGATTTCCTATGGATAATAGGTCCTAACTATAACTACATAAATATATTGTGATATCGTGTATATCGAGCAGGAGGGGAGGTAGTTAACGTTTGCAGTGTGAGGACTTTTAGCCGCATAATAGCCGCTGAACGGTTATAATTTTAAGTGAGAAAATCAGAGTGCCACGACATGGATGAAACTTTTGCCAACAGGGAGAAGGCAGCAGAAGAACTATTTTTAAATCTACCGTCTATAGACGAGCACCCTAGTCGAAATGTGGAGATAATTGTACAAAATGGGGACATGAGAAATCTGTTGAAACAGCTGGAAAAGCACCATAGGAGCGAACTCACAAAATGGTGGGAGGTGAAGTCACTTGAAAAGTATCATGAAGCAGGGCGGGTGCCGAGGGGCTTACGTATTATGCTGGCGCCCAGCTTCGACAATCAGAATCCGCAACTTTTGAAGGAGTGGGCAGACAATAATCTCGATGCGTCAATGCGTTTGGTGTGCCTGCTTATTAAATATGCAAAAATAGATTGTGATAGTGACCTCAAAGAAATAGCGCGCCTACAGAATGAAATTGATGCTTTAACAAAAGCCAGCAATAAGGACTCAGTGGAAAAATTGATCAAGGAAATGTTGGAAAGGAAAAATAAACATGAGGATACAATTTAAACCATAAAAATTTGGAAATTTGCAAAAGATAAGAATGATTATGAAAGAGGACAGGTCTTTACCTTCATTTGCAAGTATGACTCTGTCAAGAAACAAAAGGCGCTAATAAAATCCAATCAGCCGCCTACCGGCGCTAACAAAACAAGTCAAGCTACAGCTTTGGGCGAAACGGCCTCAAGTTCGGAATCAAGTGTAGTTTTGAGCGGAATGGACTCCGATTCAGGCAGTTGTTCGGGAAGTTCCTTTTCGTCACTTGCATCATTAGGTCCAATCTCCTATACAGATGAGTTGGATTTTATAAGGGAACAGAGACTAAAGTCCCTTCGACCGAGAAACAAACAGGGACAACAAGCAAAGAAAGGAACAGACGGAGGAAACAAAGGAGGAAATGTGCCAAACGCAACCGGCAGGGGACAACCAAAGAGAAGGAATTGGCGCAAGTAACAACAGAGTGCAATAACACCATCATCAACCTGACGGAAATAGTATTAAATGATGCCGAAAAACAACTGTTGGCTTTGGGCCTAAGTTTCTGCCCGGAAAGCAATTTCGGATTTGTACAAACTCGGGTTGATGTTTACAAATTTATTCGAAAGTTAACATTGAAAAAGTTCTTCATGATCAAGAACCATGGACAGACCAGGGCAAAAAACACAACTACGACATTAACGTCTCAAGGGGTATTTTCTGCAGGGGCAATTCCATTGTTAACAGCCCTCCATTCACTACTGGAAGCTACAACGGAAAATATCGATTTGCAAAGGGTGGCTGAAATGGAAGAAATCAACATATCTTTACTTGGCAACAGCCCATTTAGAGCAACATCAACCTTTGTGCCCATGATGCCTAGGGATGCCCTTGACATTGTCCACGAATGAGTCACAGACAAACTCAAATAACTATACAAAAAAACGTGTAAATCTAAGACTAGAGCCAGAGGCAAAGAGAGGGAATACTTTCAATTGATGAAGAAACTTAAAGAAAATGATTCAGTGGTCATTAATAATGCGGACAAAGGTGGAAACATTGTGCTGTGGGATAAGCAATTTTACAGATCAGAAGCCTTCAGACAATTAAATGATCCTGAATGCTATGAGCTTAGTAATGGAGTAATTGTCCGTAAAATTAACAGTGATTACAAGAATGAACTTATGAGATGGCAAAGGGAGGGTTTGATTACTGAAGACAAATTTAAATTTTTGTTTAATGAGCATCCAGTCTTACCCATATTTTACCTTATCCCGAAAGTTCATAAGGGCCTAAATCCATTACAAGGAAGACCTATTATTTTTGCCATGAATAGCATTTTTGAAAGTACATCTAAGTATATAGATTACTACCTGCAGGAATTTGTTACCACTTTACCCACTTTTCTACAGGATTCTTGAGACTTTTTATCAAAATTAAGTACTGTGCAATGGACAAATGATTTGATGTTTTTAACCCTTGGTATTGCCTCGCTGTATACCAGTATTAAGCATGATGATGGTCTCTGTGCAGTGGAACATGTTCTTAAACAAAGGGAGGTTGGCATGTACCAACACAACAAAATGCTTCTGGAGATGATCAAAAGATGTTTATTGAATAATGTGTTCATGTTTGATGGCAAGGTATACAAACAGAAACAAGGCGTGGCAATGTGGGCATGCTTCTCCCCCAGCTACGCATGTTTACATGTTGGCTGGTGGGAGGAGCATGTCCTCAGGAATGAGCACAGGGCACTTTATGACATACATGTGATGCATATGTGGCGTTATATAGATGATGTTTTCATCATGTGGAAGGGGAGTGAGGATGAAGCTGGTAGGTTTGTACAGCTTATTAATGTTAACAAGCTCAACCTCACATCCCTCACTTCCCATATCGAATCCAGTTCCACCAATTTCTTGGACATTCAGATCTCTGTGCAAGGGGGGAACATAGAAACTAGCCTGTACCAAAAACCTATGGCAGGCAACACCCTATTACCCGCCTCTAGTTTCCATCCGCACCACACAATAGCCAGTATTCCCTATGGGGAATTTTTGAGAATTCGTAGGGCTTGCAGTTCAGAGAAGGCATTAAAAGATTCTCAGGAAAATGCCAAACTCAGGCTTTTGGCTCGGGGATACAATGCACACAAATTAGATCTAGCGATAAGAAAAGCTAATGAAAAGGAAAGATCGGCATTGTTGAGTGTGGTCCCCAAACCTTCTGTAGTGGCGAGCATACCCTCGAGACCTGATATCTCTGAGATTTATTTCTACATATAACAGACAGTCTCATACCATAAGGAAGATTATAAACTCTCAATGGCCTATAGTTTTAATAGATGGAGTTCTTAAGGAAGTTTTACCATCTTAACCCAATTTTACTTACCGGAAAGCCCATTCCATGAGGAGTGATTTGGGTAAAAACAGCCCTGAGCTCTACAATAAAGACAATTGGCTCACTCCAAAAAAGGTTTTTTTAAGTGTAGTACATGTAGGGCATGCAGATTTGGGATCAACACCAACTCCTACAAAAATGATTTTACTGATGAGTTGATCATGATAAGGGGACACTACATGTGCAAAACAGACCATGCGGTCTATGTCCTATCATGTATTTGTGGTCTCCACTATGTGGGGAGCACTAAACTCCAGGTGCATGCTCGCATATTACAGCATTTGAAAGCAACTGTTAACTCAGATTCAACGTATCCTATTGCCCGACACGTCAAAATAGAACATAACAACAACTTGAATGTTCTACAGTACTTTGTAATAGACAGTGTCCCACTTAGTAAGAGATGTGGCAACAGGGAAAAAGCACTTAGACAACTTGAGACAAGTTCTATTTTAGAGCTCGATACTAAAAGCCCGAGAGGACTCAATATTTACGAGGATTTACACCAATATCTTTGAATCCTCTATGTCCTCCTCCAAATTTGGAATGAACTGTAGAGAAGGTGGCGGTAGGGCAATTTTTATAGGGTTTATATTTCTGGTTTAATTCTCTTTTTAAGACTATTTTTATACTGTGATTTTTAGCTATTTATTGGGTATAAATTTTATATCTCCATCTGGTGTCCGGTATATGTGTGTTTTATCCTGAATTTATTACTATAAATTTATGGTTTTATACTATTAATTGGCGCCATTTGTACAGGTATTATGACCCTACAACAATCTATGAAATAGTAATTTATAACACAGTAGACATTTTTTGCTAAAGGTTATGTCTTTTGCACTGATCCGCATTTCGAAAGGGGTTCTGATTTTATATGTGTTTAAGTTTGATTTCAACACATAATAGACATGCATTGTTCAGACTGCGGCCTTCTCCCTTGCCCAAACATAGTTCTTCTTATGAAGATTGAAGGGTTCCTGGCTGGGAACTATTTTTTGCACTTTTATTTCTAGCACTTTACACTTGAGCACTTTCAGATTGTCTGTGACATGGACATGGCGTACATGATATATGAACAAAAAATTATTGATCGTGGTAGAGGTTCTTATGATAAGATGCCAGTGAGCACATTCAGGCGTTTCATGTTGTCAGATATATGTTAAGGTAGATAAATTCAATTCTGTATTATGCAGGGATAAATAAGGTTTAACCTTTTTTCTACTTTCTTAACAGCAGGCTTTGTCTGGATTTAAGTGTCAATCTATGCAAATTACGATATCTGTAAGGCTTGATCTGCTCATTGGACTATTTATATTGTATGTGCACATTAATATGAACCTCTTCACTAATTGTTATAATTGTTATTGTCGTTTTATTATATACAGCCAAGGAGAGATATATGGTTACAAATTTTTTTTACAAATGTAAACGCCAGTCTGTTTTCCTAGAGGTGACCCTGGGTTAAAGTCTTTCATCTATGGGCACTAGGGGTCAGATGACAGTCTTGTAATCTTTTCATTGGTGGTTAGTATATTAAAATGTGCTTGGCTCTATTCACTTTCATCTGGTGAGCAAGGCGACTGAGTTCGCCGAAACACGTCGGATCGTGGCACTCTTGATTCACTTGAAAATGGAATAAAAATCACTTCTGCAAACATATACCGGAGTTAAGTGTCCATTTCTCCTGGAAGGTGCTGTGGGCATGTTTTTGGAGCGTTGATATATATATATGCCAGTAGGTAGTTATAGTTAGGATTATTTTCAATGCAAAATCTCAACATTCTATAGGAAATAACTTTGGCGCCGGTTGAAGAATCTGCCTGAAAATTTCCTCAAATTTGCCCCGCGGCGCTCCGGTCTTTCCCTGAAAGTTTGGGGGGGATTCGTCAAGCGGGGCCGAGATAAAAGGGGGGTCCCAAAACGTGTTTTCCCCATGTTAATTTCCATAGGGCGGTCGACCTCACTTTTAGCCCGAACGGCTGAATGGATTTCCACCAAACTTGGCAAAATTGTAGGGACTGGTAGCCCGATGTGCCTTTGCTATGTCTCGAGATATGTACTTCAGTGGTTTTTGAGTAATTTAGGTTACAAAAAATATATATATCTATGGTCGTGCCCCGGTACGCGCACCGGGGAGTGCACAGGGCGCGCTACGCGACTTACGCGCAGAAAGCTGATTGGCTCTCGGGTGTCTGTAAACATTCGAAACAGTCCAGAGCGGCCGCCATCTTGTGTCTCGGTAAGATCGAGACACAAGAGGTGACAAAAACAAAGGGGGAAATGACCATAAGGGGGCAGAGTGGACCCCCCCTGACCCCATAGGTTTGATGTGGGGGCTATAAAAGGGCCCCGTGAGGCAAAAACAAATTACATTTTTTTTTCGATTTTTGCCGGGGGAGCGCCCGGTACGCGGACCGGGGAGCGGACCGGGGAGCGTACCATGAGGAAAAAAGAATGACAGAGTTTTTTAAAAATGAAGCCTTTTTTTATGAATTGGAGGTAGTTCTAAAAAGAACTGTTTTTTTATTCTTTTTGTTGTTTTATATATTTTTTTGAACATTTTTTTCTTTTTTTGGCTTTTCCGAACAGTTTTATATTTTTTTTGTATTTTTTATGGGGAGAAACATAAAAAAGGGAATTGAAAATGTCTCAACTGGAGCACAAAAAAACCCAGAAAAAATTATGGTTTCCTCGGGCATTTGTGGTGATCCATAGCAACAGTGATTAGTGTAATGCTTTTTTCACCATAACTAATGGTTTTGTTACAACAAATACAAACAATTTTGTATCACCCAAACTTTGTTTGTATATTTGGAATCACCTCACTTGCTTCTGGACCCGATGGAGTGGGTTCTTTAGTTGTAGAGGTTCTGGATGATGATTGGGGTAGGTTACTGCAGATTTCCCTCACCTCTGCTGCAGAATAGTTATTAGGGTGTAAACGCTGCATGTGTCGTATCATAGTATGATTCCCAAAGGAATATTTTTTAGCAGGGTTCCCCCTGGATAGCACAGCTTTACAGATGAGACAATTCACCTTTGCAGCGTTTACTTTTTTAAAACCCCTTGGGATTTTGAAAAACTCCCATATGAAGTGCCTCTCTTGGTTTGTATGGGGGATTGTCTTCATGCAGGAACTGCCTTGTCCCTTCCTCCTCTTCCTCCTCCTCCTCCTCTTCTTCTTGACCACCAATGTGACCTTCTGGTGGTTCTTGTGGTGGTGGTGGTGGTGGGGCAGATGGTCCAGCTACTGATAGTACTGTAGCCATATCTGTAAGAAAAAAGCAGGTCTTCCTCACTCAAAGAATAAAGTGAGAATGAGGAAAAAAGGTGGGGGCTTTCATCATTTGGAAAACAAAACTGTTCTGAACCAATGAAAAGTGTTATTTTCAGGTCACATGAGCCGGGCTTTCATCATTTGGAAACCAAAACTGTTTTGAACCACTCAAAAGTGTTATTTTCAGGTCACATGACCCGACGCGCTTACGTTACGTGCCTCGGTGCACGCCCCGTGGCGCGCACGGCGGCGCTTACGTAGCACGTTCGTATGCACGTGGGTGCTTCGGGTGCGCTTACGCCGTGCGTATCACGCGGACGCGGCTACGCGAAACGTCACAATGATGTTTTCGTTCGCGGCTTTAGCGCTAACGGGACGCTCCCCGGTACGCACACCGGGGCTTGCCATAGCAATGCGCTCACCGGTGAGCGCATCGGTACGCGCCCCGGGAGCGCTCCGGGGCAAACAAATAAAAAAAAAATAGTATTACATAATTATAAGATATAAAATTCATCATAAAAAATATTACATTTCATACCTACATACCTATAGAGATTTGCTATTAAACAACCTATGAAATTCACTAAAAAAACTATAGGTTTTACACCAGTTATAGTTAGGATTTAGCATTTAAAAAACCTATGAAATTCACTGAAAAAACCATAGGTTTCACACCAGTTATAGTTAGGAATTAGCATTTTAAAAACCTATTAAATTCACTGAAAAAACCATATGTTTCACACCAGTTATAGTTAGCTGGAAATTTTACTCGCATAAAACCATTGAAATTCCAACGTTATAGTTAGTTGGACTCACTATAACTTGCGCGCCTGCAATGCACTGCTGATGATGTCACATATTACATCACTCATGACATGGTCAGTGACATCACTCATGACATCACTGATGACACCATCCTTGTGACAGAGTGACAGACCTCCTTTCAGTGTAATGTAACCCTTGAAACACATATTCAAAAATAGAAACTAACATTTTCAAAAAAATGGAGATACACATACCAGTTACAACAACCAATTCAGTAATTCCACCATCTATATACACATCCACTCATTCAGCAACAGTTCTATATAGTCACTCATACATATACTCACTCATCATATGTAGTGATACACATATACATCCTGTTACACGCCGACAGTCTTCCAAAAGTTACTCACACACATACTCACACATGCAAATAAACTATTGAACATCCATTTATTTGCATATACAGCTATACACACACTAGCACATTACTTCTAAAGAAACTTACACATACTTACTCTCTTAAACAATCACTTTTAGAAACACATACTTATTTAAACAGGAACTCTTTCAATCTCTCACTCTCACATATACTTACTTATATACATCAATACTCACATATACTAGATTAAAACATATGTAGTTACTCATAAAGACACTAGTGAGGCAGGCATTCACTCACTAACACACATATATACACACTCATCCACCCATACAGTCCTGCACATATGCTGTCTTCAAAACACATACAAACAGTGAATCAGTCACCAACCCATGCAGCCACTTATACACAAAGTGAAACACTGATACATATAATTAAATATTTAAAAATTACTCGCTAATATATGTATTCACTAAGATACACTTAATAAGCCAGTTAACCAATCAATATTTTATTTAAAAAACATCCATTTACACACTTATTTAAACATTTATTCTTCCATCGACCTTTACAAATACATATATAAAACATATTTATTTTTCAGAAAGACACACATTCACTGGATGGTGTCATCAGTTATGTCATGAGTGATGTCACTGACCATGTCATGAGTGATGTAATATGTGACATCTTCAGCATTGCATTGCAGGCGCGCAAGTTATAGTGAGTCCAACTAACTATAACATTGGAATTTCAATGGTTTTATGCGAGTAAAATTTCCAGCTAACTATAACTGGTGTGAAACCTATGGTTTTTTCAGTGAATTTAATAGGTTTTTAAAATGCTAATTCCTAACTATAACTGGTGTGAAACCTATGGTTTTTTCAGTGAATATATATGTATATATATATTCACTGAAAAAACCATAGGTTATAGACCATATATAGTTAGGAATTAGCATTTACAAAACCATATTTTACTCACACAAAACCATTGAAATTTCATATATAGTTAGTTGCCCTAACTATATATCGCGCACCCGCAATCCACTGCTGATGATGTCACATATTACATCATTCATGACATGGTCAGTGACATCACTGATGACATCACTGATGACATCTCAAATGACATCACTGATGACATCACTGATGACATCTCATTTGACATTACTGATCACATCACTGATGACATCATTCATGTGATAATACGATGAACCTCTTCAGACTCTAATATAACCTTAGATACACTCAGTGTAAACAGACACTCACAGACTGTCACTCATCCATGGAGTTATTCACACACCTAGTCAATCATGCAAAGAATCAATCACACCTCCATTTCCTCAACTATACAGTTATACACACCTTACTTATTCAAACATATACTAACACATATTTACTCTCTTATACAATCCCTGATACAAGCTCACAATGATATATACATTATGCACAGTTATTTGTATATGTCAACTCTCACATGTACTGTGTTTTACATATGTACTTACTTTGACATGTAGCACTGAGATATCCATTCACTCACCAATACACTCATGCACACAGGCAACCGCCCATACAGCTGTTTCCAGATGCACTTTTGAACCCATACATCTAGTGAATCAACTGCTCACACATCTATGCACAGAGTCATACACCTCCCAGCCACCCACACACACATCCAGTCTCCCATACAAATACTTGGGCAACCAACCAATAACCCATATAGTTACTCAAATAGCTCCTGATCAACACATGCAGCAGTTTACAGAACAACAGACATAATGATGTACAAATTAAGACAGTTTAGTCACTAACTCATGCCCTCAGTGAGACACATTTAATCACTCACTCATACAGTCAGTCATGCACCTACTAAATCCTTCATCCAGACACTTATACATCCACTCATTCTTCAATATGTAAGACATATTTTAACTTTACAGAAACACACAGTCACTGGATGTTGTCATCAGTGATGTCATCAGTGATGTCATTTGAGATGTCATCAGTGATGTCATCAGTGATGTCACTGACCATGTCATGAATGATGTAATATGTGACATCATCAGCAGTGGATTGCGGGTGCGCGATATATAGTTAGGGCAACTAACCATATATGAAATTTCAATGGTTTTGTGTGAGTAAAATATGGTTTTGTAAATGCTAATTCCTAACTATATATGGTCTATAACCTATGGTTTTTTCAGTGAATTTCAATGGTTTTTTAAAAGCTAATATCTGTAGCTGTAAAATGTCTTTTTCTTTAAATCCCAAATTATATTTTATATGTTTATGATTAATTTTTTTAAAAATATTTTTTGGGTTCGCTCCTGGTTCGCGAACCGGGAAGCTTTCCGTTAGCTCAATTTGATGCCACGACCCGGTCCGCTAACCGGTAAACGTTCCGTTTGCGCAACTTCCGCATCAGAAATCAACATCGTGACGCATCGCGGAAGCGCGACATATCACGTTGTCGCGTAATGCGTCTTATGACGCGCCGCGTTAGCGCTCCCGGAAGTGCTCCAGACCGCGAACCGGAAGCGATCCGGGGCGCGGCGCGCTGCGCGTAACGTGAGCGGAACAGGTCATGTGACTTGTTTATAAAACTTTTCATTGGTTCATTTCACTTTTGGTTTCCTAATGATGTAAGACTAGGTCATGTGACCTAAAAATAACACTTTTCATTGGTTTAGAACTATTTTTTTTTCCCAAATGATGAAAGCCCCCACCTTTTTTCTCACTCTGACTTTCAACTTTGAGAAAGGAAGACCTATTTTGCTCTGTTTAAAAAATGGCTTCAGTAGTAGCTTCAGCTGGTGCACCCCCACCACCACCACCACCATCTCCTCATAGGAAGAGAGGACCACCTCCACAGTTCCTTGGAAACCCAGAGGAGGAAGAGGATCCAGAAGAGGGAGAGGAAGAAGAGGCACCACGATTTGTCAAAGAGTTACCCCGGGTATCTCATCACAAAAATAGTTTTATCTGGCAGTTTTTTTCTATTCCACCAGGAGAGAAAAAAGTTAATGCACGGTATGCTACGTGCCTTATATGCCAAGATAAATTATCCAGGGGCACTGAAAAAAAGTACAGCTATGGAAACTACACGATGCACCGACATATGCAGAGGTGGCATCCATTAAATTATAGCCGGGCAGAGATGCGTGACCTACAAGAGAACCCCCCAACTTCGGTGGCCAGAACATCTGCTGATATTTCTCTCACAGTTGCAGAGGCAAGCGAAACAGTGCCAAATATTCCAAAAAATTTTGTCCATATGAAGCTTACTTGCTTATATTGTGGCACTTTAATTTCATGCGCAAATATGAGTGTGAAAATAATTAATTTAGTATTTGAGAAACACCGATGCTCTAAACGCCCCAAGCAATAATTTTTTTTTTGCTCCTGTTGAGCCCTTTTCAATGCCTCTTTTTGTTCTTTCCCTTTGAAAAAAAAAAAAAAAAAAAAAAGTGTTCAAAAAATACAAAAAAAACAAATAATGCTCAAAAAAGAAAAAAAAAATATAAAACAACAAAAACATTAAAAAAAGTTCTTATCAGAACTACCTCCCCTTTTTACAAAAATTTCTAGAAAGTGTAACACTCTGGCAAGCTGTTTTTTTTAGTTCGCTTTCCGGTTCGCTCGCCGGTTCGCGAACCGGGAGCTAAGCCCAATTTAAAAAAAAAAAAAATAAAGGAGTAAGTACAAGGGAAGAAAACAGTGAGTAATGTTAAAAGAAAGACAGCTATAGGGACTAAACCAGAAATGGTGTTTAATAGATTTATTTACCTAAGAAAAGGAGCAAGAGGATATAGTTGTGGAAAACAAAATACATAAGGAAGTGAAAGTATCAAGCATTGAAAATGCAATAGGTTTCACAATAGAAGAGTTTGTTCTTTTGGTTTTGCAAATGGATGAGTGGCGTTGTGTGGATGAGAGGCATTGCGTGGATAATTGGCGTTGTGAGGATTATTGGTGTTGCGTGGATGAGTGGCATTGCGTGGATTAGTGGCATTGCGTGGATGAATTGCGTGTGTGAATGGCGTAGTGTGTGTGAGTGACGTTGTGTGTGTGACTGGCGTTGTGTGTGTGAGTGGTGTTGCGTGTGTGAATGGCGTTGCGTGTGTGAATGGCGTTGCGTGTGTGAGTGACGTTACTGTGAGGGGGGGAGGAGAAATGCACACGGCAGACAGGGGAGGGGACGGAGCGGGGACAGTAGAATGAGGATGTAAAGGACGTAAAGCAGCCGGGGCGTTTATAGTGAAGCTAAACTTCACTTCAAAATTGTGGGAGGAGTACGCCTGAGGAAACAGACGGCGATTTGGTAATGTGCACACGCATTTTAGGTCAATGCACTTGTGTATTGAACCAAAACCCACGGGCACAGCTCCAAATTTGCACATTTAAATAATCTTTGTTTAAAGCTCTATAGTCTGAAGCCCTATAGTAGGTGAATGTGATTGAAATGTAACGAAAAGAGTAGAAAACATTTACCTTATAATTCTTGTTAACTTTTTCAATTCTTTTTTCATACTTTCAATCTGTGAAAGAGAGAACAAACATTTAAAAAATATTAAAACATGTATTTAAAAATTAGAAAAGACAAGGGAAAAGGTTCAAGAACAAACAGTTTTTCAACAACTTTGACATTTACAGAAGCCTCTGCTTCTCTACGTCCCCTACACACATATATTTTAAACAAACAGTATCTTGATGCTGATGAAGTGAGGCCTATTTTGGAACATGGTGCATCTTTTGCACTGCTGATGTCTCACAATAGTGATGCAATGGCAGCGCAAAAGAGATGTAAAGCCATCATAAAATTGTCTCTAACATTTTAAATGATTGTTTCAGGATGCAAATAAGATGTGTCCTTTCCAGAGGTTTGTTTGAGGTGAGGCCTATTCAGGTTTAAAAAAAAAACAGTACCCAGAAGTGCAGCACTGTATGCATTAACTTTGACACTTACAGAAGCCTCAGTTTCTCCATATCTACCTCACATTTCTAAATGTATATCATAAGTACAAAAAGTAGAGAATTAATTATACATGTTAAATGGTTTATTTTTGCTGTTCTCAGAATGTATCAAATTTCACTAGAATCAGTGACTTGAAGGTATTCATCATGTAACAGCGGGAAAAAAAAACACAATCAAAATGATTGTGTTTAAAAAACCCATACAACATAAGAAATCTGAATTCAAAACTCCTTAAAATTAACTTACTTTCCATGACGTCGAAGGATGTCCTATGAATAGCTTACACTCTGTTGTGCTATTAATATTTTCAGCCCGCCACTTTCTGAAAGAAAACCTCCATTGTTTTGAAAAATATGTTACATACGATAAAAGACTTCTCACATTCTACCACATGTTTCCACATGGCCAAATCATGTTGGAGCGATTTACAACTCTTGGAATTCTTGTAAGCAAATCCCGTCATTTTCTATTTTCGCAACTTTCAGAAAGAAAACGTTTAAGATTACTTTCACAATCCTGGACTACTAATATCTTACTCTTCTTGCTCACTCATGTTCTACTTTTCCTATCACACTGATACTGCTTACTATGAAGCAGACTTACTTGCATCAGGTTTATGTAGTTGGATACTTAAAATGACATTATAATCAAAATTTTGGACCAATAATCTAGACAGCATTGCAGACTTACATTCCCTCTACTCCATGAACCTCTTGAAATTCCTCAGAGCACATCCCGAGATTCTTTCCCTAAAATTTTGGTTTTAAAAACACCAGGTAAAAATTTTTAAGGTCATACGGCAATTTTTTTTTGAAAGTTATAACAGAATCGTTGCAGAATGACCAGCCGTTTCTAGACTTTAAATAAGCTGTGTAATGTCCTGATGTTGTTGAAGGACCGTCATTATAGATAATTGCTGCAGTTACAAAAGTCCTTCCTGATATTGACAACTGCGAAGCAACAACATTTTTTATTAAAGTTGTCAATTTTGTTCCATCAGGCCTACATCGTTGGAACATTAAAATGACATACTGGCCATATCTTCGTATAAATAATGTTGACATCATCTCAGATTTACATTGGCTACACTCCATGTTGTGATCAGCTGCTTTTACTAGCTTATTAAAGGACACTGATTTACTGTCTGGCAAAGTTAAATATATAAATCTTTCTGAGTCTACACTAGTAGTACTTGATACCCTACAGTTCTCGCAGTCATGCTGCCATTGATAAGAAAGCCCAAACAGGTGATCTACATCTACACCCTCATCTTGCAATACATCAAGCATATACATTAAAAACTCCTGACAATCCTGCTGAATATTTTCAGAGAAGTCTGTTTGACCTGAACATTCGTCTAACAGATAACGAACTTCAGACACACTTTCTACTTTTGTTCTATCAGTGCTACATTTCTCTAACACAGAATTCAACAAATAGCATAAACTTTGTTCCGAATTGATCACAATCTGTTCTTTTAAAGTATCTAGTGAAAAGACAACATTAACAACTACATTAGCATAGCAGTTGACACCAGAACTGTTTTCAAATTGAAAACCGACAACATCTTCAACAGAATCCATTTTCTTTCTGCTTACAATTTTCGGTTCATCGACTTTTGGGCTTTTTGCTACAACCTCCCTACAATTACTGATATTTCTTCGTTTCCGGCCTACCACACGTTTCTCAAACAAAGGATATTGAGGCAAATATGGCGCATACTCTCTTCTTAACCTATTGTATTCCTTAACACAATCTAGATCCGCACAAATGTTTGTGACATCACAGTCAATCAAGTACAATCCCGATAAAGTTCTAACTCGTGACAATGCCACATATGCCATACCCTCCTTGAACACAGAACTGCCAATATTCACCAATGCACTGTTCTACACTTAAACCTTGCGATTTATGGATTGTCACCGCATATGCCAAGCAAACAGGAAACTGCTTACGGCGAACATATAAGTCTTTAACAAGCAAAAACCTAGCAGAGCAACGACCAATTAGCTGTACTTCCTCAATGCCATCAAATTTAATTTTTAAAAATTCAATTCCATCTCTACTTCTGTATTTCTCAAAATCAACAACATTACCCATTGATCCATTTACCAGACCTCTTTCAACATGTAAATTCCTTCTCAAAATGATTCGGCAATTTAAACACACATTCAAAGTCTTTTCAAAACCCGCTGTTTTAGATATTGTCTTCTCTAATGAATCCAATTTTGATTTCAAATTCTCAGACAAAATAATTGTTGATCCCATATGCTCTATTCTGTCAATAGCTTCCAGTTTCACAATCTCTTGCTTTTCTAAATGCAACATTTTGTTGTTGAAGATGGCACATTCTGCAAGAGTTGGCATCAAACATATTCCGGATTTCTTCTCAGTAATTTTCTGAAAAATATTCTCAGGCACAACGTCTTGTTCTGGATATAAATTTGACAGTAATCGTGCATGTAAAGCTTCTTTCCCATGCTCGGTCACTTTTCCAATTCTAATATCTTGTAGAATATTCTTGTAATCTTCATCCTTTGCCTGACGCATATTTTCATGCAGTTCAGCATAATTGAAGTTTAACCATATATTGACGTTGCCAATGCTCCCTAGGCACTTCCTGGTATCTTCATGCGTGAGTATTTTGAACACAGGTTGTCCTTTTACTGGTGTCAGCTGCAGAAGATCTCCGAAAACAATGATGTGTTTGCCACCAAATAACACATCATACTCAGTTTTAAGAACTTCTTGCATTCTCAAATGCACAAAGGCAAGCATGACATTGGAAACCATGCTTACTTCATCAATGATAAGAAGTTTCATTTTCCTCAAGATTCTTGAAACTTCACAACAAGCATCTCCAGATAACTTGTGGTATTGTAATTTGTTGTCATGCTCCACTGGAGCGGTAACAACACAAGACAGCGATGACTCAGTCCTTTCCTGCAAATAACAAGAAATTGCTTTAATGAGGAAACTTTTTCCAGTTCCCGCTTCTCCACTCACGTACAGTCGGACAGGCTTCAACGACGTACATGAGCACTCTTTCTTCTCATGACTTAATCCATGATCAATTTGCTTGGTAACTTCGTCATATATTTTCCTCTGCTCAACGTTGAGTTGTTTTTCCAAGTCTTCTAAGTTAACCGCATCCTCCTGAGCATGTGCCATGGCTCTTTCCACTTCATTCATAGCAGTGGCAGCTTCATTTTCGATAATAGGTCCTCCTAGTGGATCCTGACTCAATGAAACAGAACTCTGACTGTCCTGAGAACTGTCTCTGGCAATCTCGGCTGCAATCGTTGCTTCCTGCTCAATTTCCAAAGTCAACATTTCTTGATATTTGGGAAAAGCAGGACATTCTATGGTCTCCTTGGCGGCAGTGAAAGAGTCTTCGTAACAGAGGAAATCTCCAAGCAGTTCCTCTTCTGCACGCCAAGGCTTGAAAAGTTGCAAAAGTGCTAAATAGAAAAACTCCTTTTTTTCTGGAGATTCGCCACTCAATTTTCGATGGTTTACCAATTGGCATTTTCTTTGCTTGACCAGACATCCCTCACTTCCAATTACAGCATACACTCCTTTCTCAATATCTTCTTTGATGTTCCTCTTGAATATGTAATTTTGTAGAACCTCATACAAACAAACATTCTCAAGGTGACTGCTTCGATTTGGATAATATGTATCCAACATGTTGGTCTTCAAAATGTCGGTACTGTTTGGCTCCTTTTCCGCCAAATACTCAATTTCCCGCACAGGTTTCAGAACTCGATTACGCGTTGCAGCAAGACCAAGACTCGCCCAAACAATACTCCTGGATTTGGCATAAAGACTTGCTGAAGACAACCGGTCAGAACATTCATAAGCTCCAATTTCTCGATGCGACAACATCTTCAGACTGAAACTGTACAACTTCTTACTGAGGCTCTTTTCATGGGAAATGCCCTCCCACATATCCTTCAATTCTGTCTTTTCTTTTTTGGTGATGTAAGATGTCACATACCGAGCCACAGCCATACAGTTGTCAGCCACAAACTGTATATCCATGTTAGCATTCCACATGGACAAAATCACTGGGTTGTAGTCGTTGATGTACTTGGACTCTTCGTTCCTTTTCAAATTGTATGTATTTTTGGGTGATTTCCTCGTCACATTATGTCGCAGAGAAGACATCAAACTGTTCACTCTTCCTTTAGAAATCACCGGTCGTGGAAAGTTGAAACGACATTTGGTGTAGAACTTGTCCTTGTTTCTGAATTTACGACAACAGTACTTTCCACAACGATGGCTTTGGAAACGTAGAACTTGTTCTCTTAGGCTTTTCTTCTCCATTGCGTTTGGAACAGCACACGTAGAATACTGTTCTATGAAACTCATCACTAAGTCATCCGGATCTGTTCCAAATTTAGGTGCATCCTTGATCCACAGCAGCATATGTATATGAGGAGCACCTCTTGCTTGGTACTCCTTTCTCCAGAAGAAATCCAACACCTCTCCAAGAGGTGGATTCTTCTTATTCATGATGAAAGACATCATAGCTTCAAATCTATGATTGAAGTACCTGCATACATTCACTGGATCCAAAGAACACAGTTCTCCGGGTGTCTTGAATTCAATGTTTTCAATGTTTCCATTTGCCTCTCGTAGAAATTCAAGTAAGTCTTCCCAGCCATACTCGGCACAGCTCAGAGTGAGGAACCATGTTGGAGTTCCTAAGTTCCTCAGCATACATTTTAAATCACCATGACGACGGTACCAGTACTCATTAGTACCACGCTGACACGCCATGAGATTAATTAGGTGAGAATCCAAAATACTGTCTTGGACATTGACTTTATGCATAAAGTCACTTGCCGAGATGTTTCGCATCTGTATACCACTTTTCAAGATGTGGTTCACTGCATATGATAGTCCAGACAGATCGCTTTCAAACAGGAGATGAAACAAATAGGGAATGCATTGACGAAACCTAGGATCTTCTGCATACAATCGTAAAGTCCGGTATTCAGAAGCAGGAATTTGATGAGGTCGCTCATCATATCTTCCTCCTTGACCTGTTGGAAATAGCTGTGGGAAACACCGAGCTTCCAAACTTTCCTCCCAAACACTAATGGGACTCCCTTTGGCTTGTTTCATTTGAAACAACTCAATAGCATTCCCCATGACTTCCTTGGAATGCAAAGGATGAACACTATAATGTTCATATATTTCTTCACTTTTAGAGACTTCTACTTTCTCAATTTGGCCAGCACACAAATCGCTATCCTCCTCATCACTTACTTCCTCTTCTGCAACATATACATTCTTATAGTACTTATTATTTTTTTCAAATACAATGTTGCCTTTTTGACTTTCCTAACATCCACTAAATCTTGCCATATTTTCTTATTCTTTGTCGGAACCCCATTAACTAAGATAACCAGAGGTTCCTCATCCACTTTTTCTACTCCAATTGTGTTAATGTTTTTGTTCAAATCTAGAGGCAAATAAACAACTCTTCCCTTTAATCCTCTCTGTAAATCTGATGGAGGCAACTTCCCTGTCTTTGGCTCCATTCTTACAATAGCCTGAAAGGGATGGATACTTTGAATCAAAATAGATTCATAAGTATTTAAATCCTTCAATTCAGAAGGAATCTCAACCAATTCCAGATTATTATGAACCGCCCTAGCAGGCATCTGGTTTTGGTTTAATTTGTTACAACAATAAGTACACACACGTTGATCCGATCCCAAATCAAAACAATTTTCTACCATCAAGTATGTTGCAAAATCCTTCCATTCACTACTATTTTCCATTTCACTTTTTGCATATAAATCCACTAACTTAATCTGATTCTTATAATAAGTGCGTCGACAACACACACAAGTGAAATTAGGCCTCTCACTTGATTTCACTTGAAACGTGGCAATTTCCTTCTGAAAATTTTCTGTACTGGAAACCTGTACATTATCTTCAACATTACCCTCTACTTCTGGGTCAATTTGAACATTCTCATCTTTACTTCCAAAGTAACAAAACTCAATTTCTTCACAAATATTCTTGACATCTATTTCAGAACCATGCAAAAGAGCACCGCATAATTGTTTAAGCATAATTGCTGGACTCTTAGCATAATACAACATTCTGACTAATTTCCTCACTTTATTATGATGCACTGCTAGCATCCTGAAATGATGAAAAACACTCTGGCATACTCTCCTGGAAAGACAAGCCAGTGAATGGCCATGCAAACCAGTCGCTTCTCTCACTCTGCAAGGATCTAATTCTTGCAACAACTTCATTTTCTGCTTCAAACTTTTCTTATTAAATGTCCGTACAAAATCACAAAGCAAATTGATGGAATCCTGTCGCACACTGCAAATAGAACTACACTTCCAAATGTACACAGGACCCTTAGGACGTCTTCCTAAAACCTCATTACCTAACACCTCTTCTGTCTCTGTTGTCACAAGTTTTTCTTTTTCAACTGGACAACCATCTTTCACTTCATAAGCTCGACCACTGGTGTCAACTGCAAGCACCAAATCATTATCCTGAAAATAACTCTCCTCATTAAAAAATGCCTCACAACTTGAACTATGCATCCATTCTCCGGAAAAAACTTCACAAAAATTACTTCGATTAACTACTCTCTTCCATCTACTATTTGATTTGAAATCAGAAATGACCTTGTTTAGTTTCCTAATTCTATTGATTACCAAAATAAATAACTTTCGCTTAATTTCAAAAGCCTGATCAATAATTTTCTCTACATTTTTCTTTTTCTTATAAAATGCCACTTTCTGTTGGCCTTTCTTAATATTTTTTAACAAATTAACTATTATCCTGTTGCGGACCATTCGTTTTCGAATGTTCCTAAACTGTTGTTTCCTTCTACTATCATGCACAGAGTTATCTCTTGCTCTAGCAGTAACATTTTTGATTGGTCTTTCCTTTCCGTTTAAATTGCTTCTCTTTTTCTGGACTGAAACATTTTCTGGAGAAATACTTTTTTTACTACAAATATTTCTTATGAATGATTTCGTGGTCTTACCCGGAGCTTTCTTGGTGATTTGACAAGTTTTTTTTGGAGAGGACTGCTGCAGTAATAGATGAACCTGCTGTCTTTGACGTTTTCTAGCCTTTCTAATTCGATTCTTAGTTGGCATTTTCAAATTTTGAAATGATCTGCAGTTGAATCTGAGGTAAAATATAATAAAAAATGTTATTAACCACTATTACCAAACAGTAAATGAATAACAGTCATCAAAAACTTAACACCCTACTTATTATTTAACATAGCAAATCTTTTGCACCACCACTGCGTCACAAAAGTGACGCACAGTGGTACAAAACAGGCATACACCTATCATATGGCTGAGATACCCGCCACCCCCTCTCAACACAATCCCCAAGAATTGGGAAACCGGAAACAGTTCTTGAACTTTTGGAAGGCGGGAAGGGAGTTACCCTTCCCGGCCGTATTTATTAAAATATGAAACAAAATTAAAACATTAAAATAACAGTTTCATATTATGTACAATTTCATTTCCACATTACGATGTTTGGCTAACCTTAACAGATCTCTAATACAAAGGTTCTCCTAGCTGAACTAACATCCTACAAAACATTTGACTTGAAATTGTACATCCTAACGTTAAGGGCCAACGGCAAGGTCGTAACCGGTGTCAGATCCCTAAACCAGACATACCCCCCTCACTTGTGAGAGGAGCGACCGCACAGAGGCGTACCTCAAGTGCATCTACCAATTTCCCTTTGTACTTGACGGGGGCCCCAATAAACTCGACGCCATTTAACGGTCGTTCGAGGACTCGTGTGAGGTGTCTAAAAGGTAGCGTAAACCCCCTCCCGCACCCCACACAACTTACCCATCTGCCGTCGCAGATGTCCTGGCCCCGGGAAATTCCCCAGGAGGGGCCGTAGCCCCTCCTATCCAGGAAGGGGCCTTGACCACCTTTCCTTTCCTTCCGGCGGCCTCTCCTTAGACAGGACCGCCTCCCCGTTGAGGGGCCAATTGGCCACCTCCCCCGCGCGCTCCCATCCGTAATGGGTGACGCCCCCTCATAGGGATCTTCAAATTACTGCTCACCGATCATGACCTTACCGCCCGACCAAAATAAATACGACAATTCTACCTAAGTACTAAGATTACAAAGCAAACATCACTTATTACCAAGCGTAAATACTGATCAATCCTCGTTCCAAATTACTTTATTTGCAAAACATACTGAAAATAACCAATCTTTATTGCATCTTAAGACCTTTCACGACTATCATCACAACCTGTAAGAAAACCGAGAACACGAAAAGAAAAATGATACTATATCAACTGTATTCACAACGAATCGCTGTCCTCAGGGGCTGGTGGGTGGGTCAAAATTGGCTCTTCGTTCCGTCTCGAGCTCACGTGCAGCGGGGAGGTGCAGCTTCAGAGCACAGGAACAAGAGGATGCTTTCTTGGCTTTCGCTCCTTTTATCCGTCTTCAGGGCGGGCGTAACCCCGCCCCCGCCTGCCTCCGAGGGCGTGGCCGGCCGCGTCGGTGTCTAGGCCAGCCCACTCTAGGGCGGGAAAAAAGGCGCGCCCCGGCTACGCCGCTTCGGGCATACCAGCCGAGACTCGCCTCCCGCCCAAGATGGCTTCCCGGGGGGATCGTGGTACTCCACCATACGTTCGGGGGGACCGAATGGTCGCCCCTTTCCATATGGCTGAGATACCCGCCACCCCCTCTCAACACAATCCCCAAGAATTGGGAAACCGGAAACAGTTCTTGAACTTTTGGAAGGCGGGAAGGGAGTTACCCTTCCCGGCCGTATTTATTAAAATATGAAACAAAATTAAAACATTAAAATAACAGTTTCATATTATGTACTATTTCATTTCCACATTACGATGTTTGGCTAACCTTAACAGATCTCTAATACAAAGGTTCTCCTAGCCGAACTAACATCCTACAAAACATTTGACTTGAAATTGTACATCCTAACGTTAAGGGCCAACGGCAAGGTCGTAACCGGTGTCAGATCCCTAAACCAGACATACCCCCCTCACTTGTGAGAGGAGCGACCGCACAGAGGCGTACCTCAAGTGCATCTACCAATTTCCCTTTGTACTTGACGGGGGCCCCAATAAACTCGACGCCATTTAACGGTCGTTCGAGGACTCGTGTGAGGTGTCTAAAAGGTAGCGTAAACCCCCTCCCGCACCCCACACAACTTACCCATCTGCCGTCGCAGATGTCCTGGCCCCGGGAAATTCCCCAGGAGGGGCCGTAGCCCCTCCTATCCAGGAAGGGGCCTTGACCACCTTTCCTTTCCTTCCGGCGGCCTCTCCTTAGACAGGACCGCCTCCCCGTTGAGGGGCCAATTGGCCACCTCCCCCGCGCGCTCCCATCCGTAATGGGTGACGCCCCCTCATAGGGATCTTCAAATTACTGCTCACCGATCATGACCTTACCGCCACAGGCCGGATAGTTGACCGGCTATCCGGACCCCCCAAAAAAAACACTCCTACCTAAAGGTCATGCTGTAAACCCCTTAACCAGGCTATGAAGTCTCCTATGAGTAACTCGTTCCCCACCCGGGACAAATGAACCCCGTCCCCCAAATACATACTGTCCCCTTTGATACAACCATGCGAAACAGAATGCAGTGTATTTGAACGAAACAATCTACTCACTTTGTTATTTATCTTCCTTACTGAATGATTCAAAGCAGTAACCAAAATAGCCCCCCGCCACACTTTCCGTGGGATCATGTGGGACCATGCAATTGTGCACCCTGGAACTCTTCTTGCCAACCAACTTACTGTGGAAAGCATTGCCTCAAGAAGAAGTCGTCTACCAGTGGCCACGAGATCGTTACCCCCAAGATGGACTATGATTATAGACGGCGGTGACCTCGTCCGCTCTAACAAACCCTCAAAAAAGAATTGAAACTGGTCAATACAGAGCCCGCCCTTTCCGTAGAAGGACACCCTGTACCCGTATTCCCCAGCCACGTGACTCATATCACCTGCTTTGAATACGTCCGCGGCACGCCTCACATATGAGTGGCCCACGACCCACACCTCCTTATTCGCAGACGGTGATTTCTGACCGCTGGCCCCCAGGAGTCGGTCGACTGTACAGTCCGCCCCGCTTCGTAAGCTTGCGTAACTGAAAATCAAAACAGAGACAAGAAGCGTGAGTATATCGTTACAGCTTCACAACATGTGCAACCGCACATACCTTTTATAACAGTTAGAGGACCAACGCCCCACACGTTTTACTTGCTCCACACTCAGACCCCTGGCTGTAGCCTCAGTAGCAGCCCCTATCCGAAAGGAATGGGTTCCGAACTCGCCGGGGTTCAAGCCCGCGGCCGAAATAGACATCGCAAGCACCCTCTGGAACTGAAACCTCGTCAGTGGGGTGGCGTCAGCGTGTCTCAACAAGGTCCCCCCCATGCTGCCACCCTCTTCGCTAAATATTCCTCTACGCACACCACAGGGCACATGGAAGACCCGGGGATCCTCTGAATGATTACGCAGTCCCCGATTGCACCCTGATCGGATTTGGACCTAACAAACGAGACCGTCATCGTCTCCTCCTTGACCTGAATGTGTTCCCAGCACAGTCCCCCCATCGTATCCCGCTTGTTCTTTGCCACTAATTCGCTTACCCGCATAGCCCCATGGAATGCTAGTGCAAATGCGGCTCGGAACAACACTGCTTCGTACTGGGATGAACACGTTGCCGGTAGTATGGACAGTAACAGGGTCAACCTATCCAGACCTATCGGGTGCCTATCGTCTACTCTGTGACCCTCAAGGCGTTGCCACCCACGTAGCGCTTTCTGCACAACGAAAGACGCTGTCGGGTCCTGGATCCCATGAGCCTTTGCCCTAAAGGAAATGGCGGCCCGATGCCTCTGGGCCGTAGCTACTGATTTGCCTGCCTGATATAAAGAGAGCAGGAATTTCACTACACACTCTTCCTGACCCCAAAGCTCCCCCCCGGTAGTACCCAAAAAGGCCCAATAGGAACGGAACGCCCCTTCATATGCCTTCCTCGTCCTGGGTGCTAAACTCTCTCCCACGAGGTTTTGTAGTTCGGGGCACCGAGAGACCAGAGAGCTTCGGGAAAGGGTGCCGCCACCGGGTCCGCTGTGGGCAGAAAACCCCAGAAGGCCTGCATACGGAAACGAGAAAGCGCATCAGCCGCTTGGTTCATCACCCCCGGCACGTGCCGGGCCCTAAACAGTACATTCAGTTGCATGCATAACAACACAATTTCCTTGAGCAGTCTCAGAATCAATTTGCATCGTGCTGCCTGACTATTGATACACTCAACAACGGTCATGTTATCAGACCAGAACACCACAGAGTGATCCCTAAACCCTTCAGGCCATGTTTTCAAAGCCACCAGAATAGGGAACAGTTCGAGAAACGCAATGTTACTCGTCAACCCGAACTCATGCCACCATGACGGCCATTTTTGAGCCGACCATTGTGTACCCAATATGGCGCCAAAACCCATACTCCCCGCAGAATCCGTCCAAAGCCCCAACTCCTCGGAGGACACCGCTGGTTTGTTCCAGACAATTCGACCATTGAAATCCGCCAGAAATGCCAACCAAATGCGCATGTCCTGGCGAACCTCAGCCGAGAGTCTCGTGCGGTGATGTCCTTCCTTGAGGCCGACCATGGATTGTGCAATCGAGCGGGAAAAGGGGCGCGCCATCGGTATCACTCTTAGGGCAAAATTCAACTGACCCACCACCTGTTGTAATTGATGCAGGTTTACTTTTGTTGCACGAATACATGACTTAAGGGATATTCTGAATTTCAACACCTTTTCCTTGGGTAATCGAAAACAACCTTCCACCGAGTCGAGCTCGATCCCCAGAAACTCGATCAAGGTCGAGGGATCCACAGTCTTACCTGGCGCCAATGGCACACCAAATCCCTTCATTAAGACACAAAATTCATGTAAAGCCTGTCCACACTCAGGATCCCCGGCTGCCCCCAAAAACAGAAAGTCATCGAGATAGTGCATAACATGTTGAAAACCTGTCTTCCTTGTGAACACCCACTGCAGAAAACAACTGAACTTTTCAAAATAGGCACATGAAATCGAGCACCCCATTGGCATACATCTATCCATGTAATAGCGACCCTGGAACATGAAACCAAGAAGACGCTGATCGTCTGGATGTACCGGGAGCAACCGGAACGCTGACTCGATGTCTGATTTTGCCATCAGCGCCCCGGGCCCCAGGCGATTCAACATGGCTACGGCCTCATCGAAAGATGCGTACCGCACCGAACACACTTCCGGGTCTATCGCGTCATTAACGGAAAGACCACGTGGGGCTGACAAGTTATGTATCAGCCAAAACTCACCCGGGTCCTTCTTGGGGACCACCCCTAGAGGGGAACAAACCAAGTTAGCAACAGGTGGCAATTCGAATGGACCGGCAACACGACCACGAGTCACCTCCTTCCCAATCTTTACCTGTACCACCGCCGCGTGCTGCAAGACCGACAGTTGATTTATACAGTTTGCTACACCCTGAAAATCCCCCACTGGGATGCGGAAACCATAAGAAAACCCGTTCCGCAACACCCCAGCGGAAGCATGATCCGGGTATTCGTTGAGCCAAGGAATCATTGCCATGGTATCAATCGGGGTAGGTAAAGGCGCCCCTCGGACTATATCAGACCTGTTTAGCGCCTCCCTTACCACCGCTATCACCCGTTTTGGCTCTGCACAAGGACTCAGGATGGGATGGCTGCCCACACCCCCCACACTCATGTCTGAATTTGCATGACCCCTGGGGCCTCGTACATTTCCCTCTGTTAAAATTCCAACAGATCCCCCTTTTCCCTGTGTTTCCACTCGGCTTTGAGTGGTACTCATTACCTGCACCCGTCCGAAAGGGCGTCCCAGAGTTTTGGCGGGAAGATTCTCCTCCGTTACTCCCTACCAATGGTATCTTCAACATTCCTGTACTCTCCATTTTTTGCCATGACACGGAGTCGTAACAATCCCAAGTCAACAATGGGTTGTGTTCCTTAGCTTTTCTAAACAGATTGTCATAGCAGAACCACTGATTGCCCCCATATGCCACAAAATACTCCATAATACGTGATTGATAAATGGGTAACTCGGTCAGCAACTCAGGCCTGCGCTCGCCCATGATGGAGGTAAATATGCCCCACGCCCTGCCCCAAGTACCAATGTTCTCGTCAACCTTAAAGGCGGCCATTTTTGCGAGCCAAACACTCGGATGCATGAGCTCCTTTTGGCTCTTCACATGCTCAATCTCGTAATGGTCGGTAAGCAATGAAAATATGTTTACATACTTATCCGCCCAAATCAATTCCTTAATTTCTAGTGGGACATGCTGGGCAATCTTCTCCCTTCGAGAAGGTACAGACCCCTCCCCCGCAATCGGCAATGGCCGCTTACCTGAAGTAGACCCCGCGCTTGTCGCCGAACTTGGGCCTGCTGTACTTCCAGCCGCCGAAACCTGTGGGGGAACAGAAGATGTTGCCTTCGCAGCCTCTCTAGATTCCCGCAGTTGCTTCATTACTGCCCGGGCGTCGTCAGCTGTGGCGCCCTCGCTATCTTTTCCCAACCATGCCGCCAATTGTGCCGCTAACTCGGGGGGCATATCTTCCCTGTTCACGGGGGTGACCACCACAGGGATTGGATTCCCCTCCTCCGGCACCGGGATTGTCTCCTCACGTGGGGTATCGGGAACCGGGGTGTCTCCCCCAAGTACTCCCCTTCTGGGCCTCTTGCTTTTTCCACCGGGGACCGCTCCCTGCAAAGGCCGTTTCGGTCCTCCCTCCCCGTCCTTAGCCTCCACCTTTTTCTTCAGATCGGCTATCTCCTTCATGAGCATGCGGAGCATCTGCTCGGTACCGACCCGCTTTGCGACTTTCTTGGGCATTCTCAGACGGGATATCTGCAAGACAAAAGAAAGATTACAACGCTCAAAATTGGCTCTTCGTTCCGTCTCGAGCTCACGTGCAGCGGGGAGGTGCAGCTTCAGAGCACAGGAACAAGAGGATGCTTTCTTGGCTTTCGCTCCTTTTATCCGTCTTCAGGGCGGGCGTAACCCCGCCCCCGCCTGCCTCCGAGGGCGTGGCCGGCCGCGTCGGTGTCTAGGCCAGCCCACTCTAGGGCGGGAAAAAAGGCGCGCCCCGGCTACGCCGCTTCGGGCATACCAGCCGAGACTCGCCTCCCGCCCAAGATGGCTTCCCGGGGGGATCGTGGTACTCCACCATACGTTCGGGGGGACCGAATGGTCGCCCCTTTCCATAAATCTCTCCTTAACATTTTAAATGATTGATTCAGGATGACGATAAGGTGTGGCCTATCCAGAGGTTTGTTTGAGGTGAGGCCTACTCACGGTTGCAGATGAGATTTTCGCTTGTTGAAGAATACAAAGGAGATAATACATGTGAAGGCCTACCAATGAAGTAAGTCATGTCCACTTCACTCTTGAACAAAGGGCAGACCTCTTTTGTGTCCGTGGACAGACCTAAACTTCATCTGCACAATGTCATTCATAAACTTAGGAAACACTAGTGATGTAATTGAAAAATGTGGAGTTTCTTTGCCTCATTTCACAATTACATCACCTGTGTTTCCTCATTGACTTAAAATCTCCTTAAGACACATGAAAGCGTTTTTTGATTGCCTTTGCACCATTTTTGGGTCATTTTTTACATGGCTATGTAACTCCCATAATCAAAATCTAAATTTGCCAAGCACAGGTGGGAGCATATTTACAAGAAACGTGCCCCATGGAGAAAGCTCTTCAATATAAATGAGAAAAATAACATCATAGACACTCAAATGCCTTATAAATATGCCCCAAACAACCTATGAAGCTCTAGCAGTACATATCCAGAAATGTAATTGATTTCAAAAAACGTTTTTAAACACAACATATAAATCAATTGTATACCTACATTCAAGAGGAAATGACTTAAAATGTCCTTAAGACACATGAAAGCGTTTTTTGATTGCCCTTGCATCATTTTTGGGTCATTTTTAACATGGCTATGTAACTCCCATAATCAGAATCTAAATTTGCCAAGCACAGGTGGGAGCATATTTACAAGAAACTTGCCCCATGGAGAAAGCTCTTCAATTAAAATGGGAAAAATAACATCATAGACACTCAAATGCCTTATAAATATGCCCCAAACAACCTATGAAGCTCTAGCAGTACATATCCAGAAATGTAATTGATTTCAACAAACGTTTTTAAACACAACATATAAATCAATTGTATACCTACATTCAAGAGGAAATGACTTAAAATGTCCTTAAGACACATGAAAGCGTTTTTTGATTGCCCTTGCACCATTTTTGGGTCATTTTTTACATGGCTATGTAACTCCAAGAATCAAAATCTAAATTTGCCAAGCACAGGTGGGAGCATATTTACAAGAAACTTGCCCCATGGAGAAAGCTCTTCAATTTAAATGGGAAAAATAACATCATAGACACTCAAATGCCTTATAAATATGGCTCAAACAACCTATGAAGCTCTAGCAGTACATATCCAGAAATGTAATTGATTTCAAAAAACGTTTTTAAACACAACATATCTGTTTCAGCTTACATGAGAGACCATGGAATGGGCTCCATGTACAACAATAACTTGCGTTACTGCATGCAAGATTTCTACACAGAATGTGCAATTACAATTTCTCAAAGAAACAAAATCTATTTGTATATCACTTGAGACAAAGCAACATTTTAAAAACACAGCTTTCTTCATCATTTTCTCCTTAAATCATACTATTCTCTATCTAAATTAAATAAATCTTTTCTCACCTTAGCAAATACTTTTTGAGTTTCAAAACAGTCTCAGAAATACACCAAATTGTCTTCAGCAGAACAAAGAGTATGCACTCCAGAGGCTGCAGCTATAGAAAGCACAGAAATGCTGATATTCATTACACATATCTCTCATGTTAGCCAATCAAAACTCTTCCCTCACTTTTTTCAAATCAAAACCCTTCCCCCCTCTGCCCTCTCTGCCTTTTTTGCATATCAACCACCTCCTGAAAGACCTCTGATGTTTGCAAGTTCACACAACAATGTTTCAATTGAACTCTGAACTCTCAGTGCACCTGCGTATCCAGTGCAATCTTTCATTAAATGTTTTTTCCTTGACCATTCAAATTACATCTTTCAAAGAACACATCCATGCACCCTAACTTTCTGTTTTCAGAAATAGAAATCCACCAATCACTGCTAATGAATCATTAGCACTGAAACACCACAGTTTTTTTTCTTTACAAACTCCTACTGTTTCAACTGCCCTTTCATTACCACACTTCACCTGACTGCAGCACAACCTTCTCTCACCATGTTTTATGTCTGGATTGTTGGACATAGTTACATCTACTGGGCTCAAAGGTATGCTGAGAACAGAAATTTACCTAACCTCAATTTACAAGATGTGGAAATTAAGTGGTTGGGCCAAAGAGGATTAAAATGTCACCAATTGATACCATTGGTGAAAACCTTTATGCATTTGCCAAAACCTGACCTGTTAATTGTGCACTGTGGAGGTAATGATTTGGGCACTTTGACTGGAGTAGGTCTGGAAATGCTTTTAAAGGACACCTTTGAGCAATTAATGGCACTTTTTCCTCAAACTGCCTTGGTATATTCAAATATATGCCAAAGACAGAAATGGAGGTGGTCGAACCAATTTTGTCCACAAATTGAGAAGTCGAGGAAACATGTAAACAAATCTGTTTCAGCTTACATGAGAGACCATGGAATGGGCTCCATGTACAACAATAACTTGCGTTACTGTCTACAGAGGAGATGGAGTTCACTTCTCAGGTGAGGGCAACAGAATTTTCATTCTGAATTTAAGACTGTGCATTGGTACCTACTTATAAGTACCTAAATGTACCATAATCCCAAAAGCTCTTCTCAGAGCTACCCTACATCTGATCACTCACAATTAATATTTTTTTCTAACTTTTTTCACTAATTTTCAACAAAATACGCTCCCCGGAGCGCTATCCGGTACGCGAACCGAAAGCTAACCTCGCGGAATTTCATAAAAAAATGTTTTTTTCGCACATATAAGCCTCCTCAGCCACCCTCAGAAAACCTAGGGGGTCAAGATAAGTCTACCGTGCCCCATTCTACCCATTCTGAACATTATTTGCCCTCCATCTTGTATCTTAATTCGACCGAAACACAAAATGGTGGACTCCCGTAACGCTGCTGGTTCGCGAACCGGGACGCTTCCCGGGAAGCGGTCCAATAAAAAAGGTGGGAAAGTAATTTACAGAAAAACGACTGGAGACACTCTCACCAAATATAGATTAGCTCATACTACATACCAATCCCCTTCATTTTCACAAATTTGATTGAAATTCCATTTAGCCATTTAGCCTGTAGACCTCTCTAAATACCGTGAGGTAAATTACTTCACAAAACACATCTGAAGTGTTGGAATTGACAACCAATGAAAATGTTACTTTCATTTTCTACTTTTATTACCTGACATATGATTGGTTATATACCTGAATATATATAAAGGAAGAGAAGGAAACACAGCCATTTTGACTACTACTTCTTGTTGTACATTTCAATTGGATTTTCACTAATCACTTCAACTTCTTTGTAAAGGTAAGTTGTTATTTTTAAAACTGAAGTATATTGTGCACTATAAGTTAATATGGTAAACTTTTTCTGATAGTTATATACTATCCCTCTGTAGTAGTTATAGATTTAGATAGACTTCTCTGTTATAGTTATGGATGGAGTTAGGCTTCTCTTGTATAATTATGAATATACTTACGTTAAATCACATACACTTTTTTATATTCCTACTTCCACTCTGATACTATACACTGCCCAAAGATAAATTCACTGATAAAAACTGCCTATCTAAAATTAATCCCAACAGTGCCCTATCTCTACTAATATATATTTTTTTTATCCAAATTTCAGGCAAAATGGAAGGCGAACACAAAGTTGAATTTCAAATTGTCCTGCAAGAGAGCAGCCAAGAAATAATTGATCCAAATTATATTGAATTTATGGATGAAACTTGGGACGAAGAACTACTGCAATGTGTGCAAGCAGTAGATGACCTCCTTCAAAATGAGGACATTTTACACCCTCAGAGATTACAAACTATGTTCAATGAAAATAATGACATTTCAGACAATAAAATGTTAGAAAGTTTATTAAATTATGAAACACAATCACAATAATAAATAATTGCTTAAAAAATAAAGAAATCAAAAAAATAATCAACAAAACCAACAATCAATTAACATACAGTATTTGAAAAGTCTATCATTCTTTTTTCCTCATAGTACGCTCCCCAGAACGCTTCCCGGTTCGCGAACCGGGAGCTTCCCACGCAAAAAAAAAAAGAATTTTTTTTTTTTTGCCCTGCGGGGCCTTTTTAAAACCTCCATATATATATATATATATATATAGTCCCAAGGTGCTCTGATTTAAGGCCGCACTCCGTTGCAGTTTGGTGAGCAGCCTTTTTAGTTTTTGTGGGTATGCAGCTTCTCCTCCGGTTATTTATTCCTCAGGCCTTACGCGTTTCGAAGGTCTTTTCCTTCTCATCAGAGGCCACACATACAGCATGAGATTTTATCGCCTTTACATCACCCCCGAATGGCTTATAACATTTTAATGAGCCTCTGGTGTGCTCGTGATGTCACTGTTTTTTTCAAATGCCTGCTGGGTGATGTATTTTTTTCGTGGCATTTTTCTTCCCTCCGATGGGTTTCTCACTGTATGTGCAATTTAGGAAAACATTTAGCAGCCCTCCAGTGGGCCCCAGGGGATGAATTTGCATACCTTGTTTTGAAACAACTGCAGCGCCATTATCGAAGGGATCTGGTTCCCCTCGCAGGATCCTCATTTCCTTCGAGGTTGGTGCGTCGCCTCCACGGCCGCAGCCGCCGTGATTAAATATAGTCCCACGGTGCTCTGATTTAAGGCCGCACTCCGTTGCAGTTTGGTGAGCAGCCTTTTTAGTTTTTGTGGGTATGCAGCTTCTCCTCCGGTTATTTATTCCTCAGGCCTTACGCGTTTCGAAGGTCTTTTCCTTCTCATCAGAGGCCACACATACAGCATGAGATTTTATCGCCTTTACATCACCCCCGAATGGCTTATAACATTTTAATGAGCCTCTGGTGTGCTCGTGATGTCACTGTTTTTTTCAAATGCCTGCTGGGTGATGTATTTTTTTCGTGGCATTTTTCTTCCCTCCGATGGGTTTCTCACTGTATGTGCAATTTAGGAAAACATTTAGCAGCCCTCCAGTGGGCCCCAGGGGATGAATTTGCATACCTTGTTTTGAAACAACTGCAGCGCCATTATCGAAGGGATCTGGTTCCCCTCGCAGGATCCTCATTTCCTTCGAGGTTGGTGCGTCGCCTCCACGGCCGCAGCCGCCGTGATTAAATATAGTCCCACGGTGCTCTGATTTAAGGCCGCACTCCGTTGCAGTTTGGTGAGCAGCCTTTTTAGTTTTTGTGGGTATGCAGCTTCTCCTCCGGTTATTTATTCCTCAGGCCTTACGCGTTTCGAAGGTCTTTTCCTTCTCATCAGAGGCCACACATACAGCATGAGATTTTATCGCCTTTACATCACCCCCGAATGGCTTATAACATTTTAATGAGCCTCTGGTGTGCTCGTGATGTCACTGTTTTTTTCAAATGCCTGCTGGGTGATGTATTTTTTTCGTGGCATTTTTCTTCCCTCCAATGGGTTTCTCACTGTATGTGCAATTTAGGAAAACATTTAGCAGCCCTCCAGTGGGCCCCAGGGGATGAATTTGCATACCTTGTTTTGAAACAACTGCAGCGCCATTATCGAAGGGATCTGGTTCCCCTCGCAGGATCCTCATTTCCTTCGAGGTTGGTGCGTCGCCTCCACGGCCGCAGCCGCCGTGATTAAATATAGTCCCACGGTGCTCTGATTTAAGGCCGCACTCCGTTGCAGTTTGGTGAGCAGCCTTTTTAGTTTTTGTGGGTATGCAGCTTCTCCTCCGGTTATTTATTCCTCAGGCCTTACGCGTTTCGAAGGTCTTTTCCTTCTCATCAGAGGCCACACATACAGCATGAGATTTTATCGCCTTTACATCACCCCCGAATGGCTTATAACATTTTAATGAGCCTCTGGTGTGCTCGTGATGTCACTGTTTTTTTCAAATGCCTGCTGGGTGATGTATTTTTTTCGTGGCATTTTTCTTCCCTCCAATGGGTTTCTCACTGTATGTGCAATTTAGGAAAACATTTAGCAGCCCTCCAGTGGGCCCCAGGGGATGAATTTGCATACCTTGTTTTGAAACAACTGCAGCGCCATTATCGAAGGGATCTGGTTCCCCTCGCAGGATCCTCATTTCCTTCGAGGTTGGTGCGTCGCCTCCACGGCCGCAGCCGCCGTGATTAAATATAGTCCCACGGTGCTCTGATTTAAGGCCGCACTCCGTTGCAGTTTGGTGAGCAGCCTTTTTAGTTTTGTGGGTATGCAGCTTCTCCTCCGGTTATTTATTCCTCAGGCCTTACGCGTTTCGAAGGTCTTTTCCTTCTCATCAGAGGCCACACATACAGCATGAGATTTTATCGCCTTTACATCACCCCCGAATGGCTTATAACATTTTAATGAGCCTCTGGTGTGCTCGTGATGTCACTGTTTTTTTCCAAATGCCTGCTGGGTGATGTATTTTTTTCGTGGCATTTTTCTTCCCTCCGATGGGTTTCTCACTGTATGTGCAATTTAGGAAAACATTTAGCAGCCCTCCAGTGGGCCCCAGGGGATGAATTTGCATACCTTGTTTTGAAACAACTGCAGCGCCATTATCGAAGGGATCTGGTTCCCCTCGCAGGATCCTCATTTCCTTCGAGGTTGGTGCGTCGCCTCCACGGCCGCAGCCGCCGTGATTAAATATAGTCCCAAGGTGCTCTGATTTAAGGCCGCACTCCGTTGCAGTTTGGTGAGCAGCCTTTTTAGTTTTGTGGGTATGCAGCTTCTCCTCCGGTTATTTATTCCTCAGGCCTTACGCGTTTCGAAGGTCTTTTCCTTCTCATCAGAGGCCACACATACAGCATGAGATTTTATCGCCTTTACATCACCCCCGAATGGCTTATAACATTTTAATGAGCCTCTGGTGTGCTCGTGATGTCACTGTTTTTTTCCAAATGCCTGCTGGGTGATGTATTTTTTTCGTGGCATTTTTCTTCCCTCCGATGGGTTTCTCACTGTATGTGCAATTTAGGAAAGAGTGAGAACCAGCTCGGTTTTATCCGGGTTCAACTTAAGGTGGAATGGGTAAAATTACAGTGAAAGGAGATCTGTCACTAAGTCACAAGAATGGTATCATCAGTGATGTCATGAGTGATGTCACTGACCATGTCATGAGTGATGTAATATGTGACATCATCAGCAGTGCATTGCACGCGCAAGTTATAGTGAGTCCAACTAACTATAACGTGGGAATTTCAATGGTTTTATGTCAGTAAAATTTCCAGCTAACTATAACTGGTGTGAAACCTATGGTTTTTTATGTGAATATATATATATATATATATATATATATATATATATATATATATATATATATATATATATATATATATATATATATATATATATATATATATATATATATATATATATATATATATATATATATATATATAATCTCCAAAGGTTTTCCCAAGTTTTGGGACCGCACTCCACGACAGGTAAGCTTCCACTTTCTTTATTCAAAAAGGCCTTCTTATCACAGGCATGCAAAGTCTCATTCTAAAGCCCAATGGAGGGCGATTAATTGGTCCCGGAATCACGTGCAGCAACCACACCCACCCGAGGGTTGAAAATGAAAAGAACTACATCTCCCAGAGTGCTCAACAAATGACTTTCCATCAGGCACACCTGAGGCCAAACGAACAATATAAAAACTCAAGCGGGAGAATAAAGTTTGAATTAAATGGATTGCTTCATGGGCCTCTGATGAGAATCACAAGGATTCGAAGCGCATAAGGCCAGGGACAACACACAGAAATGGGAAGCTGCAGGCATTTTTGAATAAAGAAAGTGGAAGCTTACCTGTCGTGGAGTGCGGTCCCAAAACTTGGGAAACCTTTTGGAGAATACAAAAGCAGCAGTTCCAGGCCGCCTGGGATGACGCACCTCCGGAGGAAAAAACCGCCGGCCCGGCAAGAGGAACATTTTTGCCTCTTGAACGGGCATTGCAGGTTTATTATCATAGGCATGCAAAGTATCATTCTAAATCCCAATGGAGGGCAATGAATTTGTCCGGAATCACGCGCAGCAACCACACCACCAGAGGGTTGAAAAATGAGAATGAAAAGAACTACATCTCCCAGAGTGCTCCACAAATGACTTTCCACCAGGCACACCTGAGGCCAAACAAACAATATAAACACTCAAGCTGGAGAATGCAGTTTGATGTAAATGGATTGCTGCATGGGCCTCTGATGAGAATCACAAGGATTCTAAACTCGTAAGGCCAGGGACGACACACAGGAATGGGAAGCTGCAGGCCTTTTTTGAAAAGAGAAAGTGGAAGCTTACCTGTCGTGGAGTGCAGTCCCAAATCTTGGGAAACCTTTTGGAGGATATATATATATGCATATGTATATATATATATACGACCAAGAACGGGAACATCGTACCTGGAGCGGAGAACGGCGCGAGGACACCGGCCGGATGCGAGGGTTTTCAGCGCTCGCAAAAAAGCAAGGAGTCCGGAGGTCGTGACCGTGGAAGGTACAGTTCAAAAGTGGTATTGCGGGGAGGAGGAGTGTGTGCAATTCGACCGTGAGTAAGCGCGTTAAAATACATGAAGTGGACTCGTGTTTACAAATTATAAAGGTCGTATTATTGAACTGTGAGAGGAAGCCAAGATGTCGAGCGACACAGTAAAAGAGAGGGAGGCGGCTGCCATAGGAATGTTTAAAGACGTCCCTGCAACCAGCAGCGGTACCAAACCAAAAGAAAGGAATACATCCAATTTACCAGATTCTGTGGCAGTCAAAATGAAACAGCTTGAAAAGAAAATGAGACTCGAAATGTCAAAGTGGTGGGAGTCAAGATCCCTCCAGAGTTACATTGAGGTGGGAAGAATCCCACGAGGGCTCCGCATTTTAACAGCACCGACCTATGAAGAACCAAACCCTAGGTTGATGCGAGAATGGGCGGAAGTGAATCTTGACTCCTCAAGGAGGCTCACGTTACTGCTAATCAAATATGCGGATATTGACAGGACACGCTTATTAACTGAAATTGACGCTATTAACGGTGAGCTAGCAAATATGGGTCAAGAAGAAGAAATAGCTCGCCTCAGAAAAGAAATAGCGACCAGACTAAAGAAGGAGGAAGAGAAAATAAAAGACAGAAAAACACACAAATTTCAACGCAATAAGGTTGACTATGAAGTAGGACAGATATTTACCTTTGCCCGAAAATTTGATAATATACGGAAAAATCAACAACAAAAAAATGGGGCGAGGCAAAGGCCCTACAGCCAGCATTCAGCCAAGACCTATAGAGGAAGAAGCTGGAACTATATCCAGTGACCAATATACCTCTAACAGCGATGACGACTCAGAATTGAGAAATGCGCCCACAACATCGACAGGAACGAGACCATCGCCGGGGGAAGAGATGGAGATTTTAGCCGCTCAAAGAATGGCAACTTTGAGACCAATGACCCGCTCTCAAACACACGGAAGCGGGCAAACCACAAACGCAAGCAAAGGCGCAATGCAGCAAAACACAGGCACATATCCAAATCAACCCCGAAGAAAAAGGAATTACTGGAAAAAGAAACAAAACGAACAATAATCAACTTGTCAAACTTGAAATTAACACAGAAAGAGGAAAACACCTTGAGTCTGGGCCTATCATATTGTCCACCAAATAACTTTGACTATCCTAACACCCGGATGGACGTGTATAAAGGAGTGAGAAAGTTGAAGTTAAAAAAGCTATATGCTATGAAGAAATCCTCACAAGAAACGGAGGAAATTCACCTATCCATGACACCATCTCAAGATTTAGACATGGAACAGGAATTGGAGGATTTATGGAATGAAGAAAGCGGTCAAGCCAATATATCAGAACATAGAGCAGGAACACCACAAAGCAAAGGAGCAGGTTTAACACATTTTAAACCAAAATCAAAGTATTGCCCAATAATGTTGCATGACGCCATAGATACGTTTCATGAAGTTGTATCTCAAAAAATAAAAAAACTAAACAAAAAAATTGGTACAAGTACTGTCATGCAAAGACATCGAAATCAAGATCATATGTATTTCCAGCTTATGAAAAAAACTCTCTACAAACAAGGAGGTTATAATCCGTAACAGCGATAAAGGGGGAAACATAGTATTGTGGCCTTATGAGGAATATATGAAAGAGGCCATGAAACAGCTAAATGATAGACAATGTTACTCCAGAACTGATATTGGCAAATTGAAAGAAATGTACCAAACTTATTATAAGAAAATATCGAGCTGGCGAAATAAAAATCTCATCAGCGAAAATGAGTATAAGTATCTAAAAAACGAGAATCCAACTGTGCCAACAATTTACTTTATACCCAAAGTACATAAGGACTGCAATAAACCACCGGGACGTCCTATCATTAGTGCCAGAAACAGTTTACTGGAAAAGACATCGGTCTATGTTGATTTTTTCCTTCAAGAACATGTTAAATCATTAATATCGTATGTTAGAGATACTAGTGACTTTTTAAACAAGATAATAAACTTTCAGTGGAATGACGAATACATCATGATGGCAATAGATGTAACATCATTATATACCAGTATAAAGCATGAAGATGGCCTTCAAGCAGTAGAATATTATTTGAGAAACAGGGCTCCCATTTTCCACCAACACAATGAAATGCTGGTAGCAATGATTAGATTTTGTTTACATAACAATATATTTATGTTTAATCATTTATTGTATTGCCAAATACAAGGTGTGGCTATGGGGGCTAGTTTCTCCCCAAGCTATTCATGCCTGCATATGGGCAAATGGGAGGAACTAGTCCTGGGAGGAGTACATGCTGACACTGTTGGAACAAAAGCCAAAATGTGGCTAAGATTTATAGATGATTTATTTGTAATCTGGCATGGAACAAAGGGAGAGGCAGAAATCTTCTTGGATGAAATAAATAACAATCATCTGAATTTAAAATTCACGGCTGAGATCAGTGAAACAAGGGTGAGTTTCTTAGATACGGAGGTGTTTGTAATAAATAACACCTTACAAACTAAACTCCATAGGAAGAAAACAGCAGGGAACTCCCTATTGCATGCCTCAAGTTCACATCCCCATCATTTAGTGAACAGCATTCCCTACGGTGAAATGCTAAGGATAAAGAGGATATGCAGTACCCAGGAAGAATTAGAGCTAGCCCAACAAGAAAGTAAGGAGAGATTCCTAGTCAGGGGTTACTCTAATAAGATTATAAATCAAGCCATAGCAAAAACTAACTTAGCTGAGAGAGAGACATTACTGGCTGGTAAAACAAAAAAGTCTGATCAACCAAATATAGATTCACAGGCGAGCCAAGGGGATCTGGAAGCTAATAATTTTCGTTTAGTTGTAGGATATAGCAAACAACATAAAACTATACAAAAAATTATCCAAGATGCATGGCCCACAGTCTTAAGTGATCCAGTATTAGGACCCCTGCTACCGCAGAGGGTGTCCATTACGTACAGTAGAGGTCCCTCAATGAGAGATGCACTGGTGGTGTCAGATCCAGAAATAATTGGCAAACCTAACTGGTATCAGAACCTGAAGGGTTTCAAACGATGTCCTACTTGCAAAGCCTGCACACATGGTGTAAATACTAAAACTTATCTCAGCCCCTTCAGAACAAAACCCTATGTGATTATTAAGATGCTGAATTGTAAAACTGAGTATACAGTATACGTTTTAACCTGCCCATGTGGGTGAATTACGTAGGATCGAGCAAACTACAGGCTCACGTACGTATACTACAACATCTACGAGCCATAACAAATATGGACAACACGTATCCGGTGGCTCGCCACTTTAAAAAGCATCATGCATCTAATAATAAAGGGTTAAAATTTTATCTCATTGATGCGATATCACCTAACAGGAGAGGTGGGGACCGAGAAAACAAGTTACGTAAACTAGCAACGCGGTACATTCTTTTGTTGGATTCAAAACATCCTAATGGATTGAATCTTACGGAGGACATGTACACATGTTTATCTTAATAAAACCATGTATACAATTAAATAGGTGTATGATCCAAAAAGGGAAAGAAAAAGGATTTGATCACCTGCCCCAACAGAATAAATAATATGTGCAGTAACGCAGATACGACACCCCTGACCAATACTAATTATAGTATGTTGTAAATAATGTATATATATCAACTATATAGGATGATGTAAATATTTTATAAATATTTTATGAAATGTGTTTTAACAAAATGCATAAAAATTAAGGGGTCACTATATAAAGTTATCGAGGTTGGAAGAGGTGTACAAATATAATATCAACACATATGATAGAGAAGCAGGGAAAGATGACAGATGATGATGAAAGTGTAGATAGAAGATACAAAAAGATTGATTGAGAAAACATCTTCGATGGAATATATAAACTGTTAAAATGGATGTAAATATATATGAAATGGTACAAGAAATGATAACAGAAAAGTGGATGAACATATTGAAAGTAAAAACAAAGAATAAGATATAAAAATCTTTTTTAATCAGGTGGAAACACCATCACTAAAGAGCACTTTAAAATTTACTGTCAATAGTCATGGAATGAGAAATTATGGTTGATAGGAAAATAGTAGTGATGCAACAGGTTAATGGATTATTGTATTTTACAAAAATTTAACACAATCCAACAAATAGTATTTAACATATCGATGAATCTTAACTTGTGACAAATTTATTAAATATAAATGTATTTTACATATATCAAGTTTTAAAGGTTCTAACCTGTAAGCACATGAAATGTATTTTACGAGGATCATACTAGAAATATATGTATTTCTTCCATGTCTATGACTCTAGAAAATCACGTGGTCATTGAATCACAACAGCACTGTCACTTTAAAAAGACTTCGCGCTCAAATGTGATTGTCGAGTGAACAAGCGGCGTTCGCGCCGCGAAAGGCGTCTCTGACATCTGGCTGCAATAAACATTTGAAGCACTAAGAGAATTGGGTCCGTGTCCTGTTTGGTTTCAGCGTGGAGTGAACGCGGGTTCTAACTCAGGATTTGGGATATATATATATATATATATATATATATATATATATATATATATATATATATATATATATATATATATAGAGAGAGAGAAATAGATATATAGATCTATATATATATATATTTTTTAGAGTTTTATGTAGCCCGAACTTGACCCGAAGCGGGTATCAGAGCTCTTTACATAGCACCAGTTGCATTACATGAGGACACATTCATTTTTGTTAGGCACTATCACTGAAAAAAACAAAGGTTAAAGTAATGTTATAGTTAGGTGAATTTGTCAGTGTGAACATTAAAGTTTTGAACTAAGAAAAAAAAGAAGTTCACTACTTACAGTTATCTGCATGCAGCAGCATTTGAGATGACATCTCAAATGACATCACTGATGACACCATCCTATGAGTTTGTTAGTTTGTTTTATAGTTTACTAGCTTACCTGTCGCGCGTTGCTGCAATCTCAGAAGAAAGGAAATTTAAGGAAACTTGTTATGATAACATTCAATTTACATTGTGTCATTTTTATTGAAACATATTCATTTTAATATGGAAAACATTTTAAAGTGTTGTTTTAATTCTGTTTATTTATTCGAGTGCTTGTGGATACACTGTATTTTCTGTTTTTCCGTCTAGTGCGTACACAAATAAATAAGGAGGTTTTCCGATGCGTGAGCTGGCCACATACAGTTGTCCATGAGAGAAGCACAGATTCTCCAAATCTAGTCCACACACTTGCAGCGATTGTCCTTGTGCTCTGTTGATGGTCATTGCAAAAGCGACCGCACCGTAAACTGTAAACGTTCAGTAATGGAAAGATTATGAGGGCCCTGGGGGGGGGGGGGCGATATTTAGCAAATTAATATTATTATTTTTTTGCCAGAAACCTTCGCAGGAGTGTACTCAACAACTTCCCAAAGTTTCATGGCGATCGGATGAATGGTGTAGTAATAAAGGACAAACAGACATACTTTCATTTATATAAATATATATATATATATATATATATATATATATATATATATATATATATATATATATATATATATATATATATATATATATATATATATATATATATATATATATATATATATATATATATATATATATATAGTGGCTGATAAGTACCATATTACTTTTCTAGCTAATTTTGTACAGCCTGTGTCCAGCTAATCAGTGTAAGTGTTTACAAAATGCTTGGGCTCCTAATACACTATAGATGTTTAGAGGTATTGAACAAGTTATACATCTTTGTATTGAAGAGTAACTCTGTGTGCAGGTGACAGTTGACTTGTGTTCATTATGTTGCACATAGGTCTTTTGGTACTGCAAAAAAGTTTCCACAGGGCAATGATTCACAAATCTGTAAAGATTTTACCATAGTATGAAGGCTGCAGGTAGTATGATCATTAGCACATTCAGACCTTGGTTATTTTAAGTGAAAACTCACTCTTTGGACTTGTTTTGTATAGAGTGTGCACTGTGCTTGGTAGATATTTTTTTTATTATTCTATAGTGTATTTGTAATGAGAGTTTTACTGTCTTCAAACAGTCTGATACAGAATTGACTCTCCCCATAGAGTGAATCGTGTTTACAGTTGTCACTTCTCTGCTTACCTGTCAGATGTTTGATACAGATAACACCTGTCTGTACTAGGGCATTGTTTTTGGAAAATACATTCAGTATTGTTAGAAACTTGGCTTGCACTGACCAGGTGTTTACAGATTGAACACTGAATTAAGATTTCCTATATATCTGTGGTTGATTGTTAAGGTGATCTATGCTTCTCATAAAGTGTATAATATAGGGTCAATGTGTACACAACCGATACTTTCTGCAGCTGTGGGAGATGTTGCTGTGATGGCATTTATCATGGCTCATATTCTTCAGAGTTATTTTGCACTTCCATTTAGAGTTCTAATTCTACATCCATTTATAGAGCAAAGCATACAAAAAAGCTTTGATGATGTCGTCAGTGATGTCATTTGAGATGTCATTATTGATGTCATAAATTATCTCATAGAACATGTCATGAGTGATATCATATGTGAGTTCATAAGCAGTGCATGGCAGGGGCCCAAGTTATATAAGTGCTGCTAACTATAACTGGTGAATTTCTGTGTTTTTCTTTTTAGTTCACAATGTTAATATTCACACTGACAAATTCATCTAACTATAAAATTACTTTAACCTTTAGTTTACTTAGTGATGTTTCTAAGGTTTTTCTTTTTTTTTAAATAGACCCTTTTATCACACCTAACTATAGCGTTGCTTAACCTTTGGTTTTTTTGAGTGAATTTAAATGTTTAAAAAAATAAAAATATATTTATTAGTATATAGAGTCTAACTGCTCTAACGCTGTTTTTCCTGACAATGTTCATCTTCTTAGGTGTTGTAACTCACATATTGAGAAATGTTCCCAGCATAGTGTTCATAGTCTTTTTATCTATTTTTACATAAACGTCATATTTATATTTCAAAAAGACACTGATCAGTTTCTTACTATACTATGAAAAAACATTTTTAAGGTGTGTGATCATTCTCGTGGGCGGCTCGCGGGAGACTCCTGAGATCATAGAGCTTTAAATTTCATTCAGATCTATTGTACAGAGTTTTTTTCACGTGGTGAGTTATTATTGAAAGCTAATCTTTAATAATTGAGTCATTACAGTATGTCTAATGTATTCATTATTTTATTTACAAACCTACTGCTCTCGCAAGATGATTGTGGGAATCAAGCACACAATCCCCTGCGTGCACTACGAGTGGGCTATACATCCTGTCTGGCGATCTGCCTATGAAATCGTACATTTGGAATTAAGTTAATTACAGTGTATTTTGGTAATTTTGACGAAAATAAGACATAAGATGCGTTGTTTATTTAGAAAAACTGTTGATGTATCATTGCATTTGAGATGTAAAGAAAGTTGTTGTTTTTTATAATCTTGTATGCCTCTCGTAAAACACCCGGGAGAGGAAAGACATCACAAGAAAGGATTGGGATTGGTTAAAATGGATGTCTTTATTTAGAAAAGAAAAGATTATTTCCTTTGTTGCTTCATTTGGCTTTTCGGGTTTTGCTGTGGTTAGAACGTTGTCGCTACCTTTCTGACATTGCTCATTTTCTGTCACCAGAATGTCAGCCTCAGTTTCAAATAAGCAACCTAGTGCTGTTCCTACAACTCAGCCACCCAAGGATTCCTTGGTGTGGCAATGGTTTGACATGATGACAGATGGGAAAAATTAATCTGTGAAAAATGTCAAATGTAAAATATGCAAAAAGGAGTTTAATAGAGGCAGCCAGAATAAGCAATGCAGCATGATTACCACTAGGATGTGACATCATTTGAGAGCTATGCGTCCTCCATGCCTTACTTGGGCTGAGTTAGCCCATGCTGCAGAGCTTGATAACTCCTTAGGGACATCCACATCTTTTAAACCTGGTGATACTGTGCCTGCCCATGTACTCAACACTCAAGCAGATAACAGCCCTGCTTATTTAAATATAGCCCTTTTTTACTGCTTATGCAAGCATATAATTGTTTTGTCTGGAACAAGCAGGGCTGCACAGGACAAATTTGTCCAAGATCATAAATGCCCACTTAGGCAGTAGTTTTTTTTTCAAATCTTTTTTTCTAGATGTTTCTCCTCTTTGTTTTGAAGATGTTTTTTTACTCCCAGTTATTTGTTTTTGTTGTAGGCTTTTAAAAAAAAACACAAAAAAATCGTTTAAAAAATGTTAAATAAAAAAGCTCTTTTCAAGGCTACTCTATATTTCATTATGTATGTTGTTTGTACTATGTTACCCTATTTTTCCTTCTTGATGACTGTCAAAACAAACTCATGAGAGCCACAAATGCTCTCATACACAGCATGGTTGACTCTTGTGAACCTCTCACAAGAGACAGGCAGGCCGTCCTTCGCGCCCACTGCGAGGGGCAATGTTTGCAGTTTTAGGATTTTATGAACATATCCTGTTGTAATATGTATAATATATATGCATCAAATTTCCTGTACCCCTCTATTTGTTCGAAAGATCGTAAAATAATTTTCGGGAAAGAATCTACATTTTCCTTCATTACAATACTTATCCCTTATAATCCCCAATACTAGACTATGGTGAGAGACTGGCCTCTCCTCTGACATCTTGCATGAAGATAACTAGTCTATAGAGTAGAGTGTAAAAAGACACTTCATCTCCAATCGTACCTTTCTCCATGCTCAGTAGAATGCATAGTAGGGTGGGAAAGGTACTCACCTTACATGAAAGACCTGACTATTCCATAGTAACTATAACAAGTACTAGCCTCCCCACTGATATTTCTCCCAGGGAAGTCATCATATATTAGTGCGTGGGAAAGAATTTCCCTGTCCACTCACAGCTCTCCCCGGTATGACAGACGTATATAGTAGTATTTAGGGAAACATTGTCTTCTGCACTAATACCTCTCTGTGGGACAACATGGATGTGCAGGTAAGGTGTAGTTTAGCAGTGGGCTCTGTGCTGACACCTCTACTTAGAACAACAGTGATGTGAAGTGCTGTCTGTGAAGAAAGTGACCTGCCCACTAACACATTTTGCCAGGGTGAGAAGAGTCTGTAATAGGGTTTGAGAAAAATGTATCTCTCTACTCATTCCTCCCTTCATGCTACAAGTATACATAGTAGACAGTTTAGAGAAACTATCCTGTTTCCTGACACAAGTCTCCTGCATGATAACTGTGCATAGTATAGTGTGGAAAGAGACTGACCTCTCCTCTCCTCTGTGACCTGCCTCTTGGAAGATGGATGTGCAGATTAGGGTGTGAAAAGTGACTTACTTCTCTGGTCACAGCTCTCGACACTATGACAGATGTGCAAGTAACGTATGGAGTTGAAAATACCTCTATGCTCAGAAGTCTGTCTTGCATAACTATAGAGGCTATGGGCCTGATTCTGATCTTGGAGTTGTAATTTGGCAGACGCGATATCCGATACGTTTGTGACGTAGTAGCCATGTCTGCTGAGATCATAATCAGGCCCTTTTATATGAAAACACACTGACTGTCAGACGAGACATCTCACCAGAGTAACATATGGGCAAAGTAGGCTGTGGATTGAACCTGTTCTCTCTTCACATACATCTCTTCATACTGATGAATGTCCATAGAGTATAACATGGAGTAATGGAGTATCCTCTCTCTCTTGAGATCTGTGTCTTGGACAACTGATGCCCTTATTTGATTGCAGATACATACACACTTCTGTTTCAGATGACTCCTTATGGCAACACCCACATGTATTAGGGCGTACGCAGCAGTTGATAGCTGTGCGTATTGGAGTATAAAGATGCACAGCCCTTTATGCCAAGACATCTCCCTTCTACTAGAGTTCCTTATACTGCAGCATGCACAACGACTAATCTCCATAGGAGCACCTTATTGTTGCATGACAAGTAACCATAGCTGCATAGCAAAATAATTGGGTTCTCCATTACCAACTCTCTATAGGATAAAAGACGTGCATAGTGCCATTGATATACATATACACGTAGTAGCACATTCACAGTCCCTCGATATGGTACGGCCAGTTTTACTGAATATTTGCTATACTTATTGAACTTGAAATATATAATAAGTATTAAGGAAAGTAATCCAAATTTTTATTGCAACCAAACAATACGAAACTACAGCAAGTATATCAACAAACTATATGAACAACTCTAATACCAAGTAAACAAACAACTTTAAAATACATAACACTTTTTCTAATGCTAGTAAGCAGCTCTTGGTAGCACTTTTTTCCAGTTTTTCAGCCACCTTAGCCTGCCAAAGACTTTCCAATTTCCTGGTACATGATGGCAGATTAGATGGCAATAAAGTTTCAGCAAAGCAGCTTATCTATAAATGACAGTTCACAAAGCTGAGCTTGTGCAGAGTTAGCTCATGCTGCTGAACTTCTCAACTGTACAGCACCTCCACATCCTTCCATCCTGAATACATTGTGACTGAAGAGGTAGTTATTGATGAACAGCACAATGATCCTGCCTGCCTTAACAAGACTCTTCTTTGATGCTTATGTAAGCAGATAATTATTTCCTCAGAGACAAGTTTCCATTTTCCTCCTAAAAAAGACAAAATACAATAACAAAAAGATGAAATTTACATACTGGACAACAATTGATAACAGTGATACATCATTACACATTCTAAACCTTTCTACATTTTTCACCCACAGTCGCTTATTTGCATCTAATGCACCAGCAACTTGTTATTTTTTCTCCTGAAACATTCCATAACCCACCCAGTGCAATGTTATGCACAAATAAATGTTAACATATCATCAAACCTCATAAGCACCAGGACGCCCCTTTGCTGGGGCAACTGTGCGCGGTATAAGTAAAAGTAACATAACATAGCATAACATAACATTTCATAAAACTCTATAAAGTAATACATTCCTCTTGAAACACCTTTGCTAACACTTACCACAGCTTTTCACTCTACAAATAGCAATATCGCCCCTCAAACATTTTATTGGGCTAAGGTAAATGGATAATCAGACTCATAAAAACAGTACAGTTTGTATTATTACATTCTTTGTTTTTTTTTAAATTTTAGAACCACTGCTTCCTTTACCTACAAGTACACTTGGGGCCCGATTATGAGTTTGGTTGTGCTATGCATGGTCCGTCCCGCCGGCACATTGCCAAACCTGTGGTCGAGCTGCCCATCAGATTACAAGTGTTTCTTGTGTCTTGTGGGCTTCTTTTTTTATGTTCCCAAAGTGGTGCCCTGAAAATGGGCCATTCAATGGGAACGCCAAAAACAGTTCCTGTCTTGCGGGATTGACTGAGCCCCACACAGCACGCTTCGCTCCCTGAAGCTTGCACACTACTCTTGTGAGATTCTCAAGGGATCACAACTCAATTGTAGGGAAATAGTAGAATATAAAAAGGACTAGCCTTTCCACTGAGAAACCTGTCTTGGATAATGGGTGTCCACACTAGGGTGAAAGAGATTGCCCTCTCATTTTAAACTTCTCTCAGATGACAGATAGGTATAGTAGGGTGTGTGAATGAACTCGCTTCTCCTTCAAGACATCTCTCTAGGATAATGGGTGTCCATACCAGGGTGTGGGGAGGGACGGGCCTCTGCTTTCACACCTCTCTCTCAGATGACAGGTATGCGTAGTTGGGTGTGGGGAGGGATCAGCATCTCCATTTAGAACTCTCTCTCGGATGATGGGTGTGCGAAGTAGGGTGTGTGGAGAGGCTGGCCTTGCTGGTTACTTCTCTCTCTGAATGACAGGTGTGGATATTAGGGTGTGGGAAGGGGCAGCCCTCTCCTTTCAGACCTCTCTGTCAGATGACAGGTGGGCTGAGGGACTGGCCTGTCTGCTGAGACTGTTCTCTGTAATGATAGGTGTGGGTAGTATAGTGTGGGTCCTTTCAGGCCCCTCTCTCAGATAATGGGTATAGGAAGGGGCTAGCCTCTCCTAACATACCTCTCTCACAGATGACAGGAATGCATAGTAGGGTGTGTGTAGGGAGTAGGGACTGGCCTCTCCGGCAAGACCTCTCTTTGTAATGATGCATGTACATAGTAGGGTGGGGGAGGGACTGGCCTCTCCTTCGGACCTCTCGTTAGTGAGTGCATTTTCCAACAGTTTATGATTGTTGAACGTAGATACTAACCTACTACAGAAGTAAAATTAGTATTCAAGGTGAACTACTACATAGTAATACCAATTCTAATATATATTAGGTGAGTGCCTGTGTGTATGCTTGTTCATATGGGTGTGTGAGTGGATATATGGGTGTATAAGTGGGTGTATGAGTAGTTATGCGGGTGAGTGAGTTGCTGTGTGAGTGGCTTTGTTAGTGAGTGAGTGGGTGTATGACTGGATGTATGGGTATATAGGTGGATATGTGAGTAGCTATGTGGGTGCATGAGTTGCTGTGTTGGTGAGTGAGTGGCTGTGTCAGTGGCTGTATGAGTGAGTGAGTGGCTCTATGGGTGGGTAAGTGGATATGTAGTGACTGTATGGGTGAGTGGATGGGTGTTTGAATGACAGTATAAGTAAGTGACTGTATGTGTAAGTGGCTGTATGGGTGAGTGAGTGGCTGTTTGAATGGGTGCTGAGTTAAGTTGGTATGTGAGTGGCTGTATTGGACTGTGAGTATCTGTGTGAATGGCTTTATAGGTGAGTGAGTGATGTGTGAGTGCTTGTATGGATGTCTAAATATGTATGTAAGTAGTTGTGTGTGAGTGGGTGTCAGTGACTGTGTAGGTAACTAAGTGAGTGTGTGAGTAGCTATATGGGTACCTGTGTGGCTATGTGACTGGCTATATGTGTGAGTGACTGGTTGAATGAGTGACTGTATGGCTGAGTGAATGTTTGTGTGAGTGGCTGTACAAGGGAGTGAGTGGGTGTGTGAGTGAGTGACTTTATGGAAGTGGGAGTGGGTGTGTGACTACTGGTATGGGGCTGTGTTAGACCTAGCCCTTTTTGCAGTTTTATTCTTAAACTTTTTACCTTTTGCCTCCTGTTTTTCTGACCCTGTTGTTGTTGGCTATGGAATTCCGGGCACTTTACTACTGCTAATAAGTGCTAAAATGCATATGCTCTCTGTGTAAATTGTGATTCTGATTGGTTATCCATGATTGCATATTTGATTTACTGGTGAGTCCCTAGTAATGTGCATGGTATGTGCCAGGGCATGTAAACCAAATGCTACTAGTGGGCTTACAGTACTAGTTCTGCCAACCACATGAGTAGCTCTGTTAATGTGTCTCAGACCTGCCACTGCAGTGTCTGCTCATGCAGTTTTGAACTTCCATGTTGACCTAGCAAGTACACCCACTTGCCAGGCCCAAACCTTCCCTTTTCTTATATGTAAGGCACCGCTCATGTAGGCCCAAGGTAGCCTCATGGTCAGGGTGCAGTGTATGTGAAAGGTAGGACATGTACTGGTGTGTGTGACATGTCCTGATGGTGAAATACTGTGTATTTCAAGTTTCACTGTTGGAAGGCTGTCTTTCCCATAGGCTATCACTAGAGCACTGTAACATTTTACATGTATAACTTTCAATTGGGACAAGATAAAGAAATGGAGCTTAAGCTCTCTGAACATCAAATTTAATAACACATCTTTTAGTAAAGGGAGTTTTTTAATTGTTGGTTTGAAAATGGCACTTTTAGAAAGTGGGCATTTTCTTACTTGACCATTCTGTGTGCCTCTGACTGTTGTGTCTTCAGCGCCTTGTTTTGGAGTGACAGGAGCTGGGGATTCCGGCTGTTCTCCAGCTGGGTGAGTGCAGTAGGACCACCTAGCATTGCCTGGCAACAGACTCCAAGGAATACTTCCCCTGGGGCCAACAACGCATCTCCAGGCCACCCGAGGCTCCCACAGCAAGAAGAGGGGGAAGTGGCCTCCGCCACAGCATCACTCAGGTCCAGTCCCCAGCCCTGCCCATTGCCAAAAGGAGCCTTGCAGGCTTGGGCAAGCTGTGGGTTGCACGGAGACAGAGGAAGGACTGAGGGAGCGGCTTGTCGCTCTCTCACCGGGCTCACATGTGCCCTTTCCACTTCAAGACCAGTTTGCCGAGCTGGGAAGAATCCTCGATGGAGGTTCCGCTCTGCCCCATTTGGTTGTTTCAAGTACATCTGCACTCTTAGCAATCACCGGGCCGGCAGCCCCAGACCACATAGCAGCTGTAGCGCACCAGGTCGGTGTGCTCAGGAACAGTTAGTACCACTGTGCTAACCCCGAGGTGGGGATCTGGGCAGTTTCTTTCCTACATTCCGGCTTGAGTATAATTGACACCATTTGGCTGCTCTTGCTGAGCCCGGTAGCACACAGCTACTGGTAGCGGGAACAATTCCTGATGTATGCAATTTAAAAACGTGGTTCCTGTCTTGCTATGATATTCCCAGTAATGGTTTATTTTGTGTGATGGATTGGATTGTTTTTGACAGGTGCAGCCTATGAGTCTTTACTGTAGTGCTCTACATGTGATATGATGACAATTGCCTAGTGGCAAAGTGATGTATGTGATTGTGGTCATATATGTGTTTTATATATAATACAAAGGATATTTTTATATAACCCTGTGTTAAGACTCTTTTGTGGTGTGACTAGTGTGTCACTGGTGTATGTGTTGTGCAAACGCTTTACACATTGCCTCTAGGACAAGCCTGACTGCTCTGCCAACCCACCAAGGGAGTGAGCAGGGGTTATCTTGGGTATGTAACTCCCTTACCCTGACTAAAGTGGTGGGTCCTGCCTGGCTTAGATGCATACCTTGGCCAATCAGAAACCCCATTTCTAACAGTCTGTGAATGGGTTTGTGTGGGTTTGTGAGTGGGCGTACTAGATGGTATATGGGGGTTTAAGTGGGTGTGTGAGTGGTTCTGTGAATTATGTCATCAGTGATGTCATTGACATTGTCATTAGTGATGTAATATGTGAGGGCATAAGCAGTGCATTGCGGGGCGTAAGTTATAGTTAGGTCAGGTAACTATACCTGCTGAATTTCTATGGTTTTCAACGAGTGAAATCTGAGCCTATTTATAACGTCCCTATAACCTTTGTTTTTTTCAGTGAATTTGCAAGGTTTTTCAGCTTCTATTTCCTAACTATACCATCCCTGTAACCGTTGTTTTTATAAGCAAATTTCAATGGTTTTTTAACTGGTAGTCGCCAATGCAGAGTAGTAGAGAAAAGGGGCGGGCCTCTGACCAGCTTTCAGGAACCCCGCTGTGTGGGAATTACTACAGGTAACAGAAGGGTTATTTACCCCAAGGACCCTCAGCCACCAAGAGGACTTCATGCTCCAACCTGTATTGCACAAGGAGCCGCATTTGCAGAGTGGTGGAGAAAGGGGTTGGGCCTTCGATCAGCTCACAGCAGCCCTGCTGTGTGAGACTTACTGGAGGTAACAGGAGGGGTTCTTAGTCCCCAAGGACCCTCAGCATCCAAGGGGACTTCATTCCCCAATCAGCAGAGTGCCAGGAGGCACGGTTGCAGAGTGGTAGAGAAAGGGGACATGCTCTCCAAAGTCCTCTCAACATTCACGCTGTGTGGGACATACTGGAGGTAACAGGGGGGCTTGTTGGCCCCCAAGGACCCTCATCATCCAAGGTGACTTCATCCCCAACCTGCAGTGCACGGGGAGGCATGTTTGCAGAGTGGTGGAGAAAGGGGTCATGGCCGCCAAAGTCCTCTCAGCAATTGTGCTGTGTGAGACTTACTGGAGTTAACAGGAGGGCCTTTTGGCCCCAAAGGACCCTCTGGAGCCAAGGGGATTTTATCCCCCTACTCACCACTGATGGGGACCACGGGGGAACCTGAAGGCCCCCGCTATCCCTGCTGGCTCCCCGCCTCCTGTGGGAACTGGCATTGCTTTTACAGAGAGGGAGCTACTGAACATGCAGCTTTCTTTCTGTGAAAGCAAATTTACTCTGCTTCCTGCAAGCAAGACAATTTCTAATGCTCTCACTTGCTGAAAAGTTATGGCAGATAAAGACACACTCTCATTTAGCGAGGAACACATTGAGAAACTCCTTGCTGACTCGACACTTTTCACAACAGTCACATTGAGCGGCACAGCTAAGCAGCAAAACGTAGCGGACAAGCTTCTAAGGTTACAAAAAAAGCACATCAGAACAGAATTACATGGCCAGTTCTTACTTGCTAATTTAAGAGCCGGTACGATCCCGTGGGGCCTGCAGATAAAGAACGTACCCGTGATTTTCACGGACGACCCAGTGTACAAGAAAGGGTTCAGCTGTATCAGTACCAAGTGTAGTAGAGATCTCATGGTACACACAGTCGAGACAGCCCACAGAATCTGCCAAAAAGAAATTGAGGAAATCGAAGAACAACTTCAAAACATCAAGGACAATCATACAGAATCAGAGGCCAAATTACTTCTTGAAAAAATTGAGAAGGAGATTACAACATTCAAGGATAACACAATCAACTTCAAAACAACAAAATTTGAAAAGGACAAGAAATTGTTAAACTTGGAAGTTGTGTACCCATACCTGAAAGAAGACTTTTATACCCGTTCTGAGTCCACCAGATACCTCAATTCATATCAAGGTAGATCTAAAAAAAGATTTGTCACATTTTCCGAAACCTCCTCCTCTGAGTCATCTGCAGAATCTGATCCGGGGGAAGGATCATCCAATAGGAACCAACAGAAGAGGCCTTTTTTAGGGCAGGGCCAACAGCAACAGCGGAGCAAATTCAAACAACCGCAATGGGAAATGTCAACGCGCAAGCGGAATTACAAATCTTGAATGACTCCTCGATCATTAACATTTCTAATAAAATATTGACTAAAGCAGAGGAAGAACTGCTACAGTTGGGTCTTTCATTTGTACCGGATACACACATTGATTTCACCAAAGTGAAACTGGAGGTGATCGAATTCTTCAGAAAAATACGACTTAGATGGTTTTTCAAAGATTCCACCAAACAACCACAAATTGAGGTGTCCGGTCTTAGAAATAAATCCCCCTTTTGTCCGCCGAGTAACAACATGGCGAGGAACATCATCACTTTTGAGCAAAAAGTGTTATCTTCACTCAATGGGTTGGAGAAGAAGAGAAGATTCATACCAGCAAATCTCTCAAAAGATCAAAGACAAGCCATTGATTCCTTAAAGAACCAACAAGAAGCGGTCATCAGACCGGCGGACAAAGGAGGGGCAGTGGTCCTGTGGTCCAAAGATCTCTATAAAGCCGAAGGAAGGAAACATGTGTACAACACCAACTGGTATTGTCCTATCACACAAGACCCCACAGCTGAGATCACCCATGAAATTTCCCGGATGGTGAAAGACGCTAAAGAAAATGGGATCATCGGCCCTAAAGAAGCAGAATTCCTCGTTAAGCGCTTTCCTCGCACTCCTCATTTGTACTTCCTCCCCAAAGTACACAAAGATCCAAATGTACCACCGGGTCGCCCGATAGTGTCGGGATGTGATTCAGTGCTCGAGCCAATCTCGAAGTTTGTGGACGTTTTCTTGAAAGAGTTCACCATCAAAGTCCCTTCCTTTCTCCGGGACACCATGGATTTCTTAACCAAGGTAGAGGGAGTAGAATTTGATCCAAGAACCCAGCTTCTAGTGACAATGGACGTGTCGTCCCTTTATACTCAAATTCCGCAGCAAGATGGAGTAGATGTCATCGAAATGTATCTCGACTCCAGACCTCGCCCCCACAGAGTGCCGACTGAGCTGATTGTCGGCGATGGGGTGTCCCTTCGCCCCGGAGATGGCTATACTTTATATGGCCCAATATGAAGAGAAATTTGTGTATAATAACAACCCGCACAGAGCCCACATAGGGCAGTGGCTTAGGTACATAGATGACGTGTGGTGTATCTGGAATGGTACACCACAGTCTCTTGAAGATTTCCATGAATGGTTGAACAACTGCAGTCCAGATATTAAATTCAGTCTGGCATATGACTGCAGAACCATGCCATTCTTAGATGTGGAGATCAAATCGACACCAGAAGGCCTGAAGTCCACACTCTTCCAGAAAAAAACTGACAAGAACAATTCCCTACATTACGCAAGTTTCCACCCCAAAAGCTTAAAGAACAATCTCCCCTATGGTCAATACCTTAGGGTGAGACGGAACTGCTCAAGAACGGAAGACTTCATCACCCACGGAGAAGCACTGACCAACAAACTGAAGGCGCGGAGCTATCCGGCCAAACTCTTGAAACAGTCCATGAAGAGGGCAAGATGGACACCTCGGGAACATCTATTGCAAAAGCGAGAAAAATCACAAGTGGAACGGATGGTCTGTGTATCCACCTTTGGACCCCACACCACCCCGGTACAGAAAATCATCCGGAGTAACTGGCACCTGGTGGAAGAAATTCTACCCGACATTGGCAAACCGTTGTTCGCACTCAAAAAAAACCGGAGCATTGGACAGCAGATCTCATCTACCCGAGGTACCACTAAAAGGGAAGTACAGGGAACTCTCTTCAACATGGGCCCAGTAAAGGGTCACCACAAGTGCGGCACATGTTCCGTGTGCAATCTGACAACGGAAGGAACCCTCTTCACAGATGGCAAAAAACATTGGCGACATGACGACTTCACAAATTGCAAGACTAAATACGCAGTTTATGCCATCACGTGCCCATGCGGAAAAGTCTACATAGGCAAAACAACTCAAGAAGTGCGTCATCGCATTATCCAGCACAGATCCAGGATCAACAACAAAGTCTTGACAGCACCTCTGGTGTCCCACTTTTTGAAAAAGGAACACTCTGCCAATGATCTTAAATGGACTATCCTATCAAGTATCAAGAACATTCCAGGGGCGGGCGGGGACCCTGACGCACGCCTAGCACAGAAAGAGGCCTACCTCATTTTAAGATTTAATACTGCCATGTCTGGACTCAATGATCTAAACGAATTTAGTAACCTGTAGATATCTTGTCCGCGGCGATTGTCTGTCTCCGCTTGCTGCTGCTCATGTGTCCGCAATGCATTCAATTACTGACATCTCCTTAACGTATATGTCCTTTTGACATTACAAGGGAACAGGTCTCCAACCGTGAACCCCCCTTTTTTGAGCCTCCCTCTGCATTTCAGCAATGGACATTGCGCAATCACGCAATCTTGAACTACATATCCCAAGATGCACCGAGGACTCGGCCCGTGGTAAATACAATCAGACACGCCCCCCCAAGCTTCGACTTGTCGTTCAGTATCGCTTGGGTGCCGGTCGCAGCGCTTCACTCCATTGTCTCAGAAGTAAGTCCCTCAAAACAAATGCTGTGTTTGACGAGCGAGCGCAATACTATACTCTTTCTAAAACGCCCACTCTCTGTCTCTGCAGTTGTTCAACTTTCGCGGCGGCTGCCGCCTGCGTACTCGCACAACAAAAACCCATATGCCTACATATGAAGGTAGGATTCTAAATGTTACTACACCTTCATATAACGCTGAAACACCCAGGGCTGTATTAAGAAGTGCTTTTGCTTCTTTTAGGCGTTCCAAAATCGTATACCATCTACTTAAGGTGCGCCGGCACCCCAACCACTTCCCAGTGTCTACCACATCGAGGTATGTGCTATATCCATTAATCCAGCAGGGTGGCTCATAGGGACCCTTAAATACCGTTTGTAACTTAGGTTTTTTACACTATCTCATTCACAGGGAGTATCCTGACACCCCAAGCATAAGGTACTTGTACGTTTTTTTAGTGTTTGAGTCTCAGTGAGGAGTAGTTGTCAGCTAGCTCACCATTGATACAATTTTTTAATTAATTCACAGTGACAACGACCCCCCAGTCCATGTCCTGAGGAGAACCCGTTAATCGTTGTTGGGTTCGAAACGCGTCGGCGTCCAGTTCCACCAAGATACCAAACTACTAGGGCGTAATAGGAATAGAATTTACACATCTCTACACTGTTGTATAGTTTGTGTGTTTTCCTATTTTCTGCACCATGTGACAAATTCACTGTGTATTCTGTGGTGGGTGAAACAAGTAGGCTAGTTCTTCATCTTGCCAGTCCACTTGTTCAGTTTGCATTCAGGATTGGTGCCTCAATGACATAATTTGTTGAGGCATTGTATAGTTGTCTATATTGATTTTCATCACAATTGTTTATGTGTGTATCATTTGATTGAATGTATTGTTTTTGGTTTATTCAATGTATTTGTGAACCTTTGTAAATGTTGTGGTATATCTTTTGATGCTGAAAAACTTGGTTCATAATCTCTTATAAAATATTAAGTGACTCAACACAAATGGTTGTCTAACCTAGCAATTGATTATACTAGGTGTTCATCTGTTTCTTAAAACGTTAACTGTCCGGCTCCTTTTTTGTTTATTCTATAAGAGTGGTCCAGGCCGGTCAGGGACAGGACCCAAGCCTTTCCCATTTTCCCTCACTTGCTGAAAGCAGAGCCTGTGCTGTGGCTTGGCGGGTGCGGTAAAGCTCCAGCCAAGCCAGAGCAAACAGCCATGTCCTGGGGTAGCAGGAGCTGGGGGGTGGCAGTTCCTAGGACCATTTTTGGCCCGGGAGGGGGGCGGCATGGCCCCATCCCATTTTTTTATAAAATGAATTTGGCGCTGGGGAGGTGCTGGTCCCCAGGGCCTGGGGGGTCACTGAGGCCCCCCCACTACAATTTGTTTATAGCTCTGGGGAGGTGGTGGTCCCCAGGTCCTGGGGGCTTTGAGAGGCCCCCTGTTTACAAAGAAATAAACCCCAGGGGATGGTGGTCCCTGGTGCAATATTAATCCCCACATACGTGGCCCACCTGAGGGCCAATAACTAGTGAAGCACAAGAGTCCGACCTGCGTTTCTTTTTTCTGGCCTAAATTAAAAAAATAAAATGCAAGGGGTCCTGTACTACCCCCCCCAAAAAAGGTCTAGGGGGTCAGGGTATTTCTACCCTGCACCCTTTTCTTTTTTTCTTTTAATGTTTTTCTGGGACTCAGCTCAAGTCCCAATCAGATCTCTGCACGAGATTGGGAGGGGTCACGGATCCTTCGCTTCCCTATATATACAAATTTAGATTTCGGTTAATATCTCTAAAATTACTGAACAGATTTACACCAAATAACAAATAGCACTTCCCTGGACCGATTCAAAAAGGGGGGACCAACATCAAACTACCTGCCAATTCAGTGTAATTCTGTAATGCAGTTCTGCCTATAGTTGTGCCTAAAGTTGCCATTGGAATTGACATGGGATCAAATGCATTTTGGGACCCCCCCATTTATTTGTACCCCCCCCCCCGCATGGCAGATCACCACAAAACTTTTAAGATAGAAGCTGAAGTGAGTGTTGTATTAGTTTTGAAAATTTCGTTAGGATTCGTCAAACACTCCCAAGGTTATTGGCAAATGAAAAAACGCTCTTCCTAAGAAACCAGGTCCTAACTATAACTACATACTGGCAACCGCCAGTAGGTAAAATATATATTTGTGTGTATATATATTTCATTTACCAAATAAATATTGATTTATCAAAATACGAGCCTGTTGGTGAGGCTGGATTTCTTTTTTCAAGGTGGAAAAGGATTATCTTTGATATATCGAGCGGTGGCGACCGCTAAACCAGCTCCGACCCATGAAGCGAGGCGAACGCACCATCCGTCGTCATTTGTTATATATCTATTTGCAAAATTGTTTTAATTGGGATTTAACCCAGTATTGTTATTAATGCAATATAATTAATTGCTAGTAAATATGGTTATTTATTTATTTGCAATTTGCACAAACATCTGTTTTCAATATGTAAGATGTTGTTTTGAAGTCTTTCTTCATTGTCTGACTCCAACGATGACCCAATCAACATGTAGCACTTGCACTTTAAATATTCACCATTAACTCTGAAACGCTGTCATGTGATCAAGGCTTCGGCTGAAACGTTATGGCGACAGCTGAATAAACAAAATGGCATCCTGATTCTTTGGTCCGTGTCTGCTTCCTGGTGCGTTGTCGTGAGAGGACGAGCGTGCGAGGAGAATGGAGGTTGTGTATATATATATACGGAGGAAGTGAAATAAAGGTTAAAACATCGGGCTGTGAAACATACGGCGTGTTTCTTGGTGCAGGACTCATCTTTGAAAAAGTTTCCATGGGGAAACGAAACGCGTCAAAATTAAGTCCATTCCTGTTGTTTTCCATCAATTAAAACGGCTAAGACGAAGTCCCGTGTGCGGCTCAGTTTCTTTCCGTGTGGGGAGATATTGTGGAGATATATATATATATATATATATATATATATATATATATATATATATATATATATATATATATATTTTACCATAACTGCTCCGCAATTGAGAACACCCACACAGCCTTTACTTGAACCTTTGTTTATTCGGGGAGCCGCCGCAGGCTCGGGAAGGAAATCACAGCGTAGTGTAAAGCCATCTGCCTACGCGTTTCGGAAGTTGTTCCCTTAATCATGGCATGGCGTTGTAGTGGGGAACCAGCAGCTTGCACAATGTTGCTTTCAGGTGAAGTAACCCGCTCAAGTCCCGCCCTCATGGCTAGTCTCTCGCACAGCACCCTGGCTCACGTAGTCCAAGGCAATCCATTAACTCTGAAACGCTGTCATGTGATCAAGGCTTCGGCTGAAACGTTATGGCGACAGCTGAATAAACAAAATGGCATCCTGATTCTTTGGTCCGTGTCTGCTTCCTGGTGCGTTGTCGTGAGAGGACGAGCGTGCGAGGAGAATGGAGGTTGTGTATATATATACGGAGGAAGTGAAATAAAGGTTAAAACATCGGGCTGTGAAACATACGGCGTGTTTCTTGGTGCAGGACTCATCTTTGAAAAAGTTTCCATGGGGAAACGAAACGCGTCAAAATTAAGTCCATTCCTGTTGTTTTCCATCAATTAAAACGGCTAAGACGAAGTCCCGTGTGCGGCTCAGTTTCTTTCCGTGTGGGGAGATATTGTGGAGATATATATATATATATATATATATATATATATATATATATATATATATATATATATATATATATATATATATATGCACACACACACCCACACACAACTTACATATATAAACATGGTAAGGAGTGTTTTGTGCCATCAAATAGCTGTTCTACAAGTCTTATCATAAAATGTAAACACGTTTTCTATGTCATTTGAAGTCTTTAGTTAGCCTCGTGATTATGCAAGGCTATATGGGGTAAAACATGTAGGTGCATGTAGGTGCTAACTCCACTGCATGTTTCTGTAAAATTGTTCTTACAGAAGAATGAAAATCATTATACATAGTTTGAGATTCTGGAAATAAATTATTCTAGATGATAATAATAATAATAATAATAATAATAATAATAATCTTTATTGCATGATTAATTAAAATCTTTGCAATTAGGCAATAAAAACAAGAAAGAGAAAAGTACACGAATAAAGCCTTTAAAAAAGCAATTTAAAAAAAAACATTTAGAAAAGTTAAAAAGGTGAAAGAAGAACCATGCGGGTAGTACAGTACTATGCATTAGAGTAAAAGGTCTTTCACAATCAATTGTGACTTTGGTTATCAAAGGAAAATAGTCTTGAAGAGCAGAAGCCATTCACAATAAGACAAATTTAATTACTAACCGCTGGGTTTAGGGCCGTGTTGACTAATTTCATAAAGCGCACTAGCCTATATGCTAGTTGGATGTCTTCTCCCTTAAAGCTCATCAACAGAGCTTGTCTACTGATTCCAAAGCTGTGTTAGTAAGCTCTTTCGGATACTATCTAGAGCTTTGCAACTACACAGCAGGTGCAGAACGTCGTCCTTAGCATTTTCACAAAGCCTACACTTGGGGTTGCAGTCCAGGCGCATTCAGGGGGCAAGATGTGGTTGAGATGGTATTACCCCCATCCTCAACCACAAAAAGTCTTCCTTCGCCTTCCTTGAAAAGCCGGTGCTGAGGTATGGCTGTGGTGAGGCGCTGATGTAGCCTTGAATCACAAACCACCCATGAGACCTCTTGGTTAGTGCTGTTTTGTCCTCTTCCAAAGAAATTGTTTTCACAGATTTATTGTCAAGACGCTTGAAGCAATTGTGTGTGCAACTCGAGTCCCAAAGATCTCTTAGCACAAGGGAATTTATGGCTGCTTGGAGGTAAATCAATGCAAGGGAGACCTTGTTTGTTTCCAATTCTTTCCAAAGATGGGCATTCAGAGAGTCTGTTTCCGCATTCTTTACTTTGCGCCAGCATTTTACATATGCACCTTTGCGTGCGATTTGCTGCTTCTGTAGGCCAAACTCGAGCCTTAGCTGTGCTGGGGAAGTGTATGGAGGAAGCGCGAATAATATTCGCAATGTTTTACTGACCACGTTGTCTGAGATGGTCTCATCCTTCCCTCTCATACATTCACTGCCATATGTAATTGACGGCAGCAATTTCGCACGAAATATGTCTAGCAAGGGGATTAAATTTGGGCCCGCTATTTTATTTTTTATTTTTTTTATGCAATGGCCAATGAGATCCCTCTGTTCCTTATTGATGTTTGTTGTTGCTTGAAGGAGCCATTTGAGTCAAAAATTATGCCCAGATACTTGTATTCTTGGACTATTTCCATTTTTTTGTCTTGGAGAGACCATTGGAAAGCATGCCTTTTTGATTTTTGATTTAGTACCATCACCTTTGTTTTTTCAGTGTTTACGCTTAGCCCATTCTTTTCGGCAAATTTGCTTGTGGTGTTAATGAGGTGTTGCAGGCCTACTGGTGTTTGACTGATTAGTAACAGATCGTCTGCATATAGTAGGTTGGACAGCGTAAAACACCCTAACTTTGGGGCATGAAGTTGAAGTGGTCGCTCCCCACGCTCCCTGACCATCCTGACTTTGTAGCGCTATACTCCGCCTTACTGCCTGGTATCGTAGCGCTTGCTGCTACTTATTAATTGAGCTCGCATTGCCTGTAACATTATCGTAGCACCTGGTATCGTAGCCTGGTATCGTAGCGCTTGCTGCTAATTATTAATTGTGCTTATTGCTCATTGGTGTTAATTGTCATTGTTGCACTGCTCGCATCACCTGCAAAATTATTTGTGCCTGATTGCGCCGCTACCACTGCCCAGATCATAGCATTATTCCGGTGGTGCCCCTGTTTCACTTTTTGTTTGTGCTGCCATTATGTTGTTCACTCCTGGCCCGTCTCTCCTCCCCGCTCCCGCCTCCCAGCAGCTCCTCCCTTGCTCCGCCCCCCTCCACTCTTCACTTATGTCAGAACAGCTGACGCGCAGCGTTCAAGCGCTGCGGGCGCCTAAGGTAAGCCCGTCTACGCCCGTCTGCGCCTGGACTGCGCCCAGCGCCAAACCCCCTGGCCCCCGCAAAATCCACTCCGCCCGCATAACGTACGACGCCGCAACCCTCTCAGCCCTTAACCCCGGCCGACCGCCAAACTGCTACCAAGCCGCCCCAGGACACACCCATGGACCCTTCACGTGCAAATTCGACTGCATCAAGACCCAACACCAAATCCACATACTCCAAACAGAGCTCCGACACTAACCACCTGAAGTGCATCCTGCTCAACACCCACTCGGTCCACAGACACGCAATTGATCTTTGGAACCTACTCGACACCACATCACCGGACGTCGCCTTTCTTACAGAAACCAGGATGAACGCCTCATCAACGCCCGACATCGCCATAGCCATCCCTGACGGCTACAAGATTTTCCGTAAGGACTGCATCAACCAAACAGGAGGAGGCATTGCCATTGTTCATAAGAACACCATCCGCATCACGACCAGTTCCGACAACATCCTCGCAGCCACCGAACACCTCCACTTCCAGATCCACACCGACCCCAAGACCACACTCAGAGGCACCCTCATCTACAGACCACCAGGCCCCCGCACACAATTCAGCGAAGACATCACTGACTTCATCGGCCCACACACCCTTCCCTCCAAGGACTACATTCTACTGGGAGACCTCAACTTCCACCTGGAAAAGAAAAACGACAGCAACACCGCCACCCTTCTGGACAACCTCGCCAATCTCGGACTCAAACAACTTGTTGACACCCCCACCCACTATGCCGGGCACACACTCGACCCAATCTTCACCTCCAGCAAGCACATCTCATTCAATCACACCACAGCTCTCCATTGGACGGACCACAGCTGCGTTCACTTCAACTACAAAAAGACTACGATCCACAACCACCCACAACCAATTCCCCGCAGAAACTGGAACAAAATTACCACCGACCAGCTCTTCACATCGCTTTACCAAAACCCTCCTGCTATATCATCGGACCCAAACCTTGCAGCCACCAACCTTACACAATGGATCACCCACAGCGCTGACAAATTAGCACCCCTGAAAAAACATCAAATCAAGCAAGGTAGCAAAAAAGCCCCCTGGTTCAAAGATGACCTTAAGAAATCCAAGAAGATCTGTCGCACCCTTGAGAAAGCCTGGCGAAAAAACCCAACCACTGACAACCTGGCTACCTTCAAAAACGCCACCCGCAAACACCACCAACTGATCCGATCCACCAAGAAATCAGCATTCAAGGATCGACTAGACAACAACGCCCACAACAGCAAGGAACTATTCAACATCGTCAAAGAATTTACCAACCCCACCGCCGGCACCAACGACATCACTCCCTCCCAAGACCTCTGCGACTCCCTAGCCTCATTCTTCCACCACAAAATCGCCGACATACATAACAGCTATGAAAACCAGTCCGGAGACCAGTCCACCCCACCCACCTCCGAACCAAAACCCCCCTCCAACAACCTTTGCGCCTGGAACCCAATCACCACTGAAGACACCATCCGCCTGATGAACTCCATCCACTCAGGATCGCCAATCGACCCATGTCCCCACCACATTTTCAACAAAGCAAACTCCATTATCACACCCCATCTCCGAGACGTCATCAACTGCTCCCTCAACTCCGCTACCTTCCCGTAAAGCTGGAAACATGCCGAACTCAGCTCCCTCCTGAAGAAACCCACAGCAGACCCCACTGAACTTAAGAACTACCGCCCCTTCTCGCCCCTCCCATTCCCTGCCAAAGTCATTGAGAAAGCCGTCAACAGTCAACTCGCCGCCTTCCTCGAATCCAACAAATCCCTCGACCCTTCACAGTCCGGCTTCCGAGCCAAACACAGCACCGAGACCGCCCTCATCGCAGCAACAGACGACATTCGAACACTACTAGACAACAGAGAAACAGCTGCCCTCATCCTACTTGACCTCTCCGCAGCCTTCGACACAGTCTGCCATAGCACCCTTATACAACGCCTCAGCAACGCCGGAATACAAGAAAAAGCATTGGACTGGATCATCTCGTTCCTCGCCGGAAGAACCCAGAGAGTCCGCCTCCCCCCTTTTAGATCAGAGGCCACCAAAGTCATTCAACGTATACATGAGTCCCCTCGCATCCACCGCGCGCCATCACAACCTCAAGATCATCTCCTACGCAGACGACACCCAGCTGATCCTCTCCCTCACCAAAGACCCAAACACCGCCAAAACCAACCTACACGAAGGGATGAAAGAAGTAGCCGAGTGGATGAAGAACAGCCGTTTAAAACTGAACTCGGACAAAACGGAAGTCCTCATCTTAGGAGCATCCCCCTCCGCCTGGGTGGACTCATGGTGGCCACCGGCCCTGGGAAACGCACCCATACCCACGGACCACGCACGTAACCTAGGCTTCATCCTGGACTACTCCCTCTTGATGACCAGACAAGTCAACGCCGTCTCATCATCATGCTTCAACATCCTACGTATGCTCAAAAAAATCTTCCGTTGGATCCCCACCGAAACAAGAAAGACGGTCACCCATGCACTGGTCACAAGCCGACTGGACTACGGAAACACCCTTTACGCCGGAACCACAGCCAAACTACAGAAAAAACTCCAACGCATCCAAAACGCCTCAGCCAGACTCATACTAGACAACCCCCGCCAAGCTCACATTTCCGGTCACCTGAAAGACCTCCACTGGCTCCCCGTCAACAAGAGAATAACATTCCGTCTCCTCACCGACGCACACAAAGCCCTCTACGACCTAGGACCCGAATGCCTCAACACGTGCCTGTCCTTTTACACCCCCCCCGCCAACTACGATCATCTAATCAAGCCCTCGCCGCAATTCCACGCATCCATAGATCCTACTCCTACTTAGCGGCCAAAACCTGGAATTCTCTCCCCACCCACCTCCGCCTTACACAGAACCACCTCTCCTTCAGAAAACAACTAAAAACGTGGATATTCGATAAGTAAAGTACCCCCCTCCCTCAAGCACCTTGAGACCCTCTGGGTGAGTAGTGCGCTATACAATGCTAAACTTGAACTTGAACTTGATCTTTGGAGAGGTCGGACATAAAAAGGTTGAACAGGGTCGGTGCGAGGACGCACCCCTGTTTCAACCCTTTTGTGGTTGGTATTTCTTTTGACAGACAGTTGCCGGCCTCCAGTTTTACTTGGATCCAGATATCTGTATGTAGTAACATCAGAAGTTTCAGCAATTTGGGGTCAACTCCCCACCTTGAAAGTTTTGCCCACAGTTTTCCTCTGTCATCGCTGTCAAATGCAGCGGAAAAATCGATGTGACACACATATAGTTGTTTTTTGTGTTTGATTATAGCATCTGTCATCAGGGAAAGGGCTAAAATATTTGTCGTGGTCCCCATGTTTTTTTGAAAACCGGTTTGATTAATGGGGATTAATTTTTTGCGTGACGCCCATGCAGTTAATTCTTCCAAGAGAAGCTCCGAAAAGTATTTAGCGTCTATATCTATAAGGGCTATGAGCCTATAGTTATTTGCCTCGTTCTTATTGCCCTTTTTGTAAATTGGGGCAATTATTGAACCTTATTCTAGATGAATCAACTCGCTGTAAATAAATGCACATGAACTCTGTCAGTTACAGCCAATGACAGGTTTTTTAATGTTTTGTTCTGACCAACAATTAAACGGATTGCAAAACAATTTGTGGACACCTTTATACAATATTTGTTCAACAATTGCTAATATCTCATGGGAATGCTAATTATTTAGCAGTCCTTATATACAAAGTATCCACTAAATGGGGACATTCCACACACCAAGGAGGGTTTGTCTTCTTCTTGCTTATGATGCATGTAAACAGCAACAAGTTGTTTTAAGCTGTATTTCCTCAATGAATTTAAATTGGACAACAGATCAATAACTGTTGTGTGGGTGGACGGCTTCACTTTCCATCCACGGATTATTGGGAAAAAAATGAAGATACTGAGGGGTATATTTACAAAGAAATGGTGCAGCGTGGTGCTGCAAGCCATTTAGCTACTTCGCGCTGCGTCATTTAGAAAACGCAGGGATGCGCCGTATTTACAAGAATACGGCACACCCCTGTGTTTATCTTGCGCTAAAAAAAGCTGCTTAGCACCAATCCAAACGCCCTTGAACCATGGTGCAAGGGTGTCTGTGTTGAAGGGAAGATTTTTTATGAGCAGGAATGGAGACCTTCCTGCACATAAGCAATCTTTAAAGACTGCAGAATGTATCACACATAGTGAGAGTAAAAATGAGGAGAAATAAAAGTATTTCTCTTTGCTGCACCAATCTAACGCCTGCTATTCAGTGACAATAGTTTTTTGCACTGCCTCAGGTTTACATGTCCTTATTAATCTGGGGCCGTATTATAAAGCAATGGGTGTTGCGGTGGAACCTACACAGTAACACTCATTGCATGCCCCTTTCACTCAGATACCTGCTTGAAAGGTTATGATATTTACAAAGCGGCGTTAAGCCACACAAAGTTGTTTAACACTGCTTTGCTAATATGAAGCAGGGCTAAAAGTGACGCTCCAGTGGAGAAATGCCCTTGTGAATATGCCCCTATGTTGTGCTAGCTCAGTACTACAGCCTTATGTACGACAGACCATAGTCTCCTTTTAATTTCAGCTGAGCTAGGAAATGCAAGTAATCTCTTGGAATAGTTATTTCTTCCGCAACGTAATTTAGTTTAGTCAGAGCCCAATCTACAATATGAGAGTGTAGTAAGACGTTTATTCTGAGAAGACCCATCAAGCTTGCAATGAACAGATTTCTTCCCACTAGGAGAGATCTTTTGGCATTTGGTAGAATTAAGTGTAGTCTGACAAGAAGAAATGTGGGATTTAGTATAGTTCCGATTCTCAAGAAGCGTAATTGCACAAATTGTTTTTTTTTTCAGCACCCTCCCCCCTTGACTGCTCCTCCCTGAAAAAAAGGGCAAGTATGTCAAAAAAGTTTGAGAACAAAAAATGGCCCTCAGTAAAAGGCGTTTGGTACAAGGCTGCCATGGTATTTAGATGTCAGGAAGAAAGAATCACAGGGATCCCTCCCACATATTGAAAGGCCCCACCTCAGCCCCAATTTGAAAAGTGCTCCGGGCCGGATGTATGACGTTACCACGCATACCATTACCACGCATACCATTACAACGCGGTATTTACAACGCATACCGTTACAACGCATAGCGCTTTGAGGTGCTGGATAGTGGTAAGTATAATTTTATATTCCAACTCCAGTCCCCGTGGATACTAGGGAAGGTGTTGGAAATAAAATTAAACTTATTCCCTATCCTAGAGCGCCCCCCAGCGCAATGCGTTGTAATGGTATGCGCGGTAATGCCTGCGTTGTAAGTGTAGTGCGTGGTAAAAAATGCGTGGTAACAGTTGTACACCCTCCGGGCCGTATTACCATCTGCAATCACCTACGGCAGCAAGGCCTTTCCAGGCCAACTCATTAAAACTATGGAAAAATCACATCTAAAACTCTACAAAAGAGTGTTCAAGTTGCCTTATTACACCAGGGGACCTCTGGTGAGACTCGAATTTTGCCTGGAGTGCATTGAATGGTCGAGCATGGGGTCCTTTCTAAAGTATTTTTACAGATGTATCAAGGTGACGCCAGGCATTATTCTGCAAAATATATTCAGATTTAAAATAACCCTGGTCCACTTATTTAAAAGCGGCAGTAGCCACTCTTCAAATAGATCTGACTGCTCTGAACACTACATCACTTACGTACACATAATAAAAAGTATTTAGAAATTAATGATAAAATTCTTCTCGAAGAGCGCAGACATGGAAAATATCAAGTCCACACCGCAACGAAGGGCCCTGGCAGCATCACATAACAATGATTGCCATGTTGGCCCTCAGGCACAATCTTATCTTAATTGCACAATCGGAAAAGCCGCCTGCCTAACCCAAATTCTGGCAGTAAGGATGTTAGCATTGCAAAATTAAAGACTTGAATCCAAACTGGCCACTACTCTCTAAGATTGTTAAGTGCAGACTATGCGGCTACAAATCTGAAACATTTACACATTTACTTTGCTGCTGCCTGATGTTGCTCCGCTTCTGGCAAACACTATTAAAGCCACTTTTTTCTAATCCAATGCATAAGAACATGTAATAATGCAATTAACTGGATTTTTAGCACCATGGTTACCCTTGAACTGGCAAGAATGGGCAATTTTTTTAAAGCAGTGCAGGAACTTCTTAAACATACACAACAAAGTGCAGAGATGACTGCAGATTGAAAACTCTTACTTCCTGTACCGTGGACATTAGGCATTGTAAAGTCTGACCTTTTTGTAATCGAGTTTTAACAATTGCTAAGCATTCAACCTAATTGTAGTGGATTTAAACTATTCTTACTGTTTTTTATATATCTTTTACTTTAGTTTTTCTATAATAGATTTTAAACAGCCAAATTACCTTAACGTTAGCTGAAGCCGATTACACACCCTGATTTTTATCTTTAAGTACTATGTGTCAGTCACACTAGAGGGCATCACAAGGACCCACTGACTGTTTTGTTCATTGTATAGCATGTCTTTTCAATGTCTTACATTGTCATGGTTTTAATTAACTACACAATAGATTTTGTATCATATTGAAAGGGGTGCCGTCTTTTATGACATCACCAATGCTCCTGAAACCAGGGTTTTAAGTGGGCTGGGTCCTGCCGGTGCTCAGCACGGGCAGTTCTAAAAAGCATGTGCCGAGACGGATTACTAGCGGGCTCTTCATTTTTTTGCCCTCATCCTCAGGGTGGATTTAAACTTTTTTTTTACTCTGCAGCAGTTCACCCTTCATTGCCTTTGATGTAAGGTCAAAGAGACTCATTATAGTTCTTTCACTGTCTCATACTTTCACAACTGAAGCATTTTCAATGTTATATATAAGGAAGCCATTGTAGTTGCTTATTTAGCATATGCAGCTAACAATAATTGACAAAGTCAATAGTTGTGGTTTATTGTAGGTGTAATGTTACTTGTTGTATTATATATATGGGTGCACTGCCAATGACAGAAGCAGCAAAATACCAGTCCACTATACCAAACACTCCGGATTCGGACGTGCAGCGGACGTGCACAGTGGGGGCTCCGCTGGCGCGCCTAATGCAAACCCGTCTGCTCCTGTCCGCGCCTGGACGCTGCCGATGGCCGGTCACTCTACCCTTTCCCCAAAACTTACAATTTCTTATTCTCGCTTAGAGCTTCTCTCACTGAACATTACAGATCCGACATGTAGCAATCATTCCTAGTCCCCGTCGGCCGGTCTATTTCAATGCCAATTTTGCTCCTTTCATAGTAAATCAGGTGAGCGAGGTAGTTCCTCCCCTGACTTTACAGATTTTAGGTTTTGTAGCCTGAATTGATTGTAGATCCTACCATGCTGAGATCTTTGATCTTTTAATTGAAGAGTCTCCTGATGCATTATTTTTGTCTGAGACCTGGCTGAGGCCGGACTCTGTCACTGAATCATGGTTGGCACTCCCTCTGGGTTACACGTTGATCCAGCTCAATAGAACTGGAAATAGAGGTGGTGGGAATTCTCTGATCCATAAAGAGCGTTACTCGTGCAGTTTAAAGAAGGAGGACATTCCTGATTGCGAAAGCGTTTTTTTTCAAATTACTTTAAATCATAATTTTACGATCTCCGGCCTGCTTATTTATCGGCCACCTGGGCCATTTAAAGTCTTCAGAGAAGAACTAGCAAATAAGGTCACTTTACTGGAGAGTGGGGCAGCTAATTTTACTATTTTAGGAGACTGTGAAATTAGCAGGAACTGATGGCAGACACAGTAGGATGAAAGGTAAACCGTAGTTTATTTACTCTGACAAGCGTAGGATATAAAACGACCCAAGCCTCAACAGGTGACAGTTTCACTGTGACTCAGCGGTGCTCACCTTGGAACCCTGGTCGCGGTGACATTCTAAGTGATGTCACCGTGAGCAGTTCCATTGTAGTCCGAGCTGTCAGGGAGGGGGGACACACGGGTAGAAGATACCACACATCCCCCTTCCCTACAGAGTGATACATCAGAAATGAAACATAGGAAAACAGGTGTACACAAAAAGCTACATCATCACATATTGCTCTAAGTGTCTAGGCGGTCTGGTCACCCTCTGGCTTGTCCTACCACCCGGGTGAGGGACCGTCCCCTGTTCCCTGGGAGGGGAACCCTTACTCTTCTCAGAATTGCTTTCAGACCCTTCTTCCCTACAGGAATCCTGCCCGGTATAGTGGCAAAGATTTTATAGTCAGCGTTCAAGATTGAAATAGGCAGATACGAGCCACAATCAGAGGGGGACTTCCCTGGCTTTAAAATAAGCGTTATTGAGGCATTATCCCATGAGGCATTATCCCATGAGGCAGTCTCCTTCCCTCAATATTTGATTAAACAAAGCCGCTAAAATTGGGGACACCTCTGAAATCAAATGTTTATATACTTCGCTCGGTAGACCGTCAGTTCCTGCCGCCTTACCCCCTTTTGCTCTACTTCAGCAATGCTTATTTCCTCTTCCAGAAACCTGCTCTGCTCGAGTGACAGAGATGGAAGGGAGATATCCTCTAACCAGTTACAAACGTCGTTAGTAGTAACTTCGAGATCTTCGTGATAAATTGATTGGAAGAATGTTTTGAAAGTCTCTCTAATTTCTGCGTCACTGGAAAAGGTGCCCTTATCTGATGTAACCGAGGCAATGGGGGCGCTAGAGGGCGCACTGCGAGATGGCTGACCTCTGAGTCGGCTCCGCCGGACGGGCGCATCTCATCGGATCCCCTGGCCCCAAAACTGCCCCGATCCAAACGCAAATCGGCGGAATAGATGGCTGAAGGGCTCACCTGCACGCTGTGACGGTCTCAGCCGGGACTACAGCCGCACGCCAGAGAGAACAGCACAAACACTCGCGGAGCGGACCGGCTCCCCAAAATGGCGGACAGCGACAGGGATGACCGCAGCTGAAACCCGGCGGTACCGCCGCCGGTCGGCCACGGGACGAACCTCCCCCTGGCACGACAGCGACAGGCGGCTGGAAACGGCGACTTCCAGGTACGGGGTGCCTGTGAAACGTACAGGAATCCTGGCGGCCGGTGTGCGTTCCACGGCGGCCAAAATGGCGGCGGCGGTGGAACGCAAACTCGAGGACCCTGCGCCAGCTTTCAGTGTCCTGCACTGACGGGACGAAAGGCGCGGAAACGAAGCGCTGCGTGACTAAGGCGGCACAGTGGCAGGGAAAGCGATAGGAGGTGAACGGAGCGGAGTGCGCAGGCTGGAAGCCACTACTCGCCACTGACTGCCGCCCTGGGAAGACATACTAGACCCGCGAGTGCAAGCACAACTGCCTCACTCGGTCAGGGAAGAGTGCGGTGAGCACCCTATATCGTCCACATCGTCGCAGGATACTACTACAGGGCGCACCGGGCTGACCTGCACCGCAACCGAGCAATAAGCATGGCCTGATGAGTGGGGCTTTGGCGCGAAGAGCGACTGGAGCACTGCTACGGCGTACACGGACACCGGCCAAACCGGCAACCCCAACGAGCTCACCAGTCTCCGGCACAGCTGACCCCCAGGGCACAATGGGTAAGCCGGACAAGCAACAGTCGAAGTTGCCTTTCGAAGCGAGGAAACAAGCGACGAAAACGGGCGCTGCCCACGATGCTGACGGAGATCAGGCACTAGAGGAAGGAACTGGCATGGAAGCAGTATTGAGGGCTATCCAGCAGAGCCTGCACGACATGAACGGCAAGATGGACAGTGTAGTGGAGAGGGTAGACTCACTAACTAACAAGCTGGAGAAGCACGAGGAGAGGCTGACGGAGGCGGAGCGCAGGATCTCCTCGATGGAGGATCACTCCAGAGACACTGATAAAACGCACAGCGCTCTTGACAGGACCCTGGAAACCCTGAAGGCAAAGGTGGAGGACCAGGAAGCGAGGTCCCGCCGCAACAACGTGCGCATTTCGGGCCTGCCGGAATCGACCAACACGGGCAAGATGGAGACGTACGTGGAGGGCCTGCTGAAGGATATCTTTGGGGCTGGCAGCTTCTCTGAAGTCTTCCTGATCGAACGTGCCCATCGCTCTCTGGCCCCCACTCCGAAACCAGGGGCTCCGCCTCGCATAATTATCGCCAGAGTACTCAACTACAGAGACAGGGACACTATACTTCGGCTGGCGAGGGAGAAGGGCGCCATCACACATCAGGGCAACTCGCTGGAGTTCTACCCAGACCACACAATGGCGGTACAACAGGCCAGGAAGGAGTTTGCCACGGTAAAGAAGAAGCTTCGAGAGCTGGATATTGGATACGCGATGCTGTACCCTGCAAAGCTTAAAATTCTGACGGATGGTAAGCCGGTGGTCCTCACGACGGTGCAAGCAGCACAGGAATATGTAAAGACCCTCACCAAACGTCGAAAACATCAAGAGCACGCGGGCAGAACGAGCGACAACGACTGAAGACAAGATGGCACGCCGAGCGTCTTTTGATTAGACGGAAACTGCACTACTGGCGACACAAGGCAGACAATGCGAGTTGGGTGAAACTTAATGTGATACGCCATGAATCTGGGACTCCCACTGATGTCGGACTATGAACGGGAGATGTACTGGGCGACAACGCAGTGAGTACTCTGTAGTGACTATAACCTAATGCCTAGACAGGAACATTGGGGCCTTAGATGGCGAATGGCACGTGGCCAGAACGACGAGCTATACACGGCCATACTGTGGTGCCCAGAGACACTGACATTGGGGGGCCTGGCATCACCCACGAGCTTTACTATGCTTTGGGGGGATGAGAAGAGTGATAATGGTCACTAAGTACCTGCGGGGGATCGGGGGCGGGATGGGGGAGACAGGGGGTACACATTATCGATTTGGATAGTATGCGTAGTGCGCCCGTCCACATCCACTGTGTGGATGGAGATGTGTGCTTCGGGCGGCACCCCCAGGAGGGTGTTCCCCACGAAAAGTTTACTCACAGTTTTGAAGTTCGGGGGGGGATGGCTTTGGCAGAGTTTGGGTGCTGAAGTGGGTGGGGGGGGGATGGGGAAGCGAATTGTATTACCTATGTTAGCTCTGTGTCTGAGAAGCATTGCGACCTCTTTTACTGCCTTTACTGCATTTGTCAGGTATGCGCTGTTCCATAGATGGCCGCACAGGCAACGCGACGTACATGTTCACTGTAATGCATGCTAATGGCGCGCCTTGATACGCTCAACTTCGTCACATGGAATGTAAGGGGGATGGGGAACCCAAAAAAGAAAAGGCAAATGTTTGCATACTTTGACAGGCTGAGGGTCGATGTGGCCTTCCTGCAGGAAACTCACTTGGCACCCACTTCTGCACGCGGGCTGGGCAACAAATGGGCAGAATCCACTACTGGCTCCTACTACTCATCATACTCACGCGGAGTCAGCATTCTGATAAAAAAAGGGACTCACTTCAAAATCACTGACACACGCACTGACCCAGGAGGGCGCTTTGTAGTAGTAGTGGGCGAGACGAGACATCATAAACTGGCACTTGTGAATGTGTATGGCCCGAACATAGATGATGCTGGTTTCTTTGAAAGGCTGTGGCATGTTGTGGCTGACGTTCAGGCGGACAATGTTATCTGGGGAGGGGATTTCAATGTCACGTTACAGGATGGGCTTGACAGGGCAGCACACACAGTGGAACAACACACCAAGGCGAGGAGAAAGCTGCTTGACGTAATGTCAGACTTGCATGTAAGCGACTTGTGGAGGATACTACACCCGGGGGAGCAGGTGGCCACACACGTAAATGCGGCGAACAAGAGCTGGTCCAGACTAGACTTCTGGCTAGCCACACAGGACGTACTCACCTGGGTGGAACAGATAACGCATCTCCCGAGAACACTGTCAGATCACAGTCCTGTGCTCCTGCGATTACGAATCCCACACTATGTCCCACCGCCCTACACCTGGCGCTTCAACGCACAGGCCCTGCGCGACCCGCTGTATGCGGATACAGTCCAAAAAGCGATCACCGACTACTTCGACCTGAACGCCCCCACCACGGAGGACCCGTGCCTTCTATGGGAAGCGTTTAAAGCGACAATACGGGGCGTGTGCATCAACACATCTGCAGGCATATTGAAAGACATCCGCCGCCAGCTTAGCAGGAGGGAGGAGATGCTTAGGGACCTGGAACAGCGCTACACAAACACTGGGGATACAGCACTACTCAGTGACATACAATCCATACTGCTAGAATATAACACGTTTGCAGATGACGAACTCAAATATATTTTCAAGAGAACAACGGCCAGACGCTATGGTGAGGGAGGTAGACCGGGCAAGGCCTTGGCGGAGAAGATTTGTTCGGGCAGGGCGACACAACATGTAGCGACCATACGCACTAAACAGGGCACACGCGCACACGACATGCCAACCATTATGGGTGAATTCAGGGAAACCTATGGGGCTCTATATGAGGCAAGAACACGGGTGCCACGGGAGGAGATGCTAGAATACATGGCGGATGTTGAGATTGCCTGGTTGGCAGACGGACACAGGGAATATCTAGCTAGGCCCCTTACGGCACAAGAGGTCATAGACACCATCAAAAGACTCCCTAATGGCAAAGCGCCAGGACCGGACGGCTTCGTCATAGAATTCTATAAAATGTATGCTAGCACGCTGGCACCTCATCTAGTAAATCTGTACGAGGCCGCCCATGAAGCTCAAACCCTACCACCGTCAATGCGAGAGGCGCTGATTATTGCCATTCTGAAACCTGGTAAGGACGAAGAGCAGTGCGACTCATACCGCCCTCTTTCATTAATAAACGTTGACACAAAGATCCTAGCCAGCATCCTGGCGGACCGCCTAAAGCCGTTAATGCCGATGTTAATAAGGCCGGACCAGGCGGGTTTCATCCCGGACCGGTCCACTGCACACAACACTCGCACCCTTTTCGCTCTAGCGCACTACCTGGCACCGGATATCAAAGCGGTAGCTGTCTTACTGGACGCGGCTAAGGCTTTCGATACGATTGCTTGGCCGTTCCTACATGCAGTCCTACTCCGGATGGGGTTCCCCCCCTTGTTTATTGGCTGGATCACGATGCTGTACTCGGGCCTGACGGCCCGCATACGGGTAAACAAACATCTATCATCACCGATTGTCATTGGGCGCGGCACCAGGCAAGGCTGCCCCCTGTCGCCTATGCTATTTGCCCTAATACTGGAACCGCTGGCGTGTAAAATTAGGCAGCATCACCACTACTCCGCTATTCAGCTACCCACGCGACCTATACACATTGCCCTGTACGCGGACGACATGGTCTTATACGTTAAAAACCCGGAGTCCAACCTTAACCCCCTAATGCGGGAATACATTAAATTCGGCCAATACTCGGGGCTCCACATTAATTGGAGCAAGTCTCTAGTACTACCTCTGACGGATGGCACCCAGCCCACGCAGCTAGATTATCCAATGGAATGGCAGAAGGACCCGACAAAGTACCTAGGAGTCTGGTTCCATAGGGACCCAGAGCTTGTAATCCGCACCAACTATGGGAGGGCTGTGTCCGCTTTGGAAGTCAAGGTCAAGAGATGGATCAGTCTACCGCTCTCTTTGGCGGATAGGCTTGCCATTGTGAAGATGGTGCTCCTGCCAAAATTCTTATATCTTTTCAATAATATACCTATTAAGCCCCCGGCGGAGGTGTTCCGTAACATTAAATCCCTCATCCTTTCCCTCATCTGGGCGGGTAAACAGGCTAGATTAGACCTTCAGACATTGACGCTCCCATACGCCAAGGGTGGATTCAAGGTGCCGGACATCTACCTGTACTATCAGTGTGCTCAGGCGCAATATGCGCACTACTGGTTTCATGAAATTCCCTTTCTGACACACGTGGCAGTAGAACATGGCGATGCTGACCCTATCCCACTAACGAGCATTCTCACACACAAACGCCCCAGGCTGCACGACCATGATATAAACCCTGTGAACACCACAATAGATGCATGGAGGACACTTAGCAGGATGGCGCATTGCACACCGCTCTATGCACCGACACTCCCATTGGCTCACCACCCGGCACTGTCTGTCACGCAAGAACAGGTGGGGATGGATCTTCTTAGGCGCGCAGGAATAGACACCCTCGGGGATCTGTACAAGGAAGGGCAGTTTGTACAGCTGAACCAACTCACATACATCCAAAACCCGACTCTGTTGTTTAGATTCAACTATTATAGGCTACAGAGGGCGGTGAAGGAACACTTTGTGTCTTTTCCAGCAGAACCGCAAGAGCTCGCACCACTGACACTTGTACTCAACACTCCCTCAGCTGCACACTTGGTATCTCGACTGTACCGCTGCGCACAATCTAGCAATGGTGGCTCTGCAACAAGAGCCAGGGAAAAATGGCAAACAGCACTGGGGGAAGACCTCTTGGAAGCGGACTGGGAGGCCTCCTGCATGCTCACGGGGATGCTGACGCCCAACGGGAATCTTAGATTGATCCACTATAAGTATCTGCACCAGATGTACCACACCCCCTCTCGTCTTCACAGGTATGGTCTGAGAGACAACTCTAATTGCACTAGATGCGGGCAAGACCATGCGGACTTCATCCACTTGGCATGGCACTGCACTGCGATAGCACGTTACTGGGATCAGGTGATACGGACACTCAACACTATGCTGGGGGCCCAATTACCATGCACTGCTAAAGTCTGTCTCTTGGGATTGGTGCCGCAATTGAGGGCAAGGCGGCGTAAACTCAGTGTTATTGCGTTGCTGGCGGCGAAGAGGCGAATATCCCTACACTGGAATAGTAAGCGAAAGCCAACAGTGAAGCAATGGCTGGAAGATCTGGCCTATTGTAGAGACACCTTAGTCACGTATGAGGAAGAGTTGCCCATGGGATCCCGCCCCAGAGACTTCTGGGAGCCCTTCCAACAATATCTGACGTCAGTGGCGTCTGTAGGTAATGAGGACTGAGCGCCTGGCTGCTACAGGACTATGGCCGCTATGAGCTACACTTGATGAGGCAGTGAGGGGGGGAGAATGCTGTGACACAGTGCTTGAAGTTGTATGGGGGTTGTTGTTATGTTGTTTGAGATACCCCCCCTAGGTTGCGGGGGACTTTTCTTTTTGTTATGACAGGAAAAGTAAAAGAAAAAACTGGAAAATGTGAGACCGATCAGGCGAACCTACCATGAGGATGCACTGTCGAAACCATCAACTGCACTGCCACTGAACTCACGCCGCCGGACCTATGGTTGTCGGCTGATGGGCTGTGTACTGATATACTGTTAATTTACTCCTGTGTACATTGTACAGCCGGCCCTCTGTGGTTGTAGGCGAGATCGACTGTACTGTTCGTGTGACATTGCGAAATAAACGTCTTACACAAAAAAAAAAAAAAAAAAAAAAAAAATGTAACCGAGGCAATATTATTACGGACCCGATCTGATTTAATTTTCCAGGCCAACAACCTTCCTGCACCCTCCCCGTACTGGAAATGAGAAAGTTTGCTTGCCTCCCATTTCTGCAAGACTCGCTTCTCTATGATCGAGGACAAGCTATTTTTAAGCCCGTCTAGCTCTGCATGTTTCAGGGATAAGTTGTGGCTATCTAAAGTTCTGTCAGTATCTATGTTGGACTGAATGACAGACATACTATTCTCAATAAAAGATATCTCTTCCCTGTACTGCCTTCTTCTATGAGCTACCCTATTCTTAACTATGCCTCTTAGTGTACACTTAAAAGCGTCCCATACTATGCCTGCTGGGGCTGTGTCCATATTGGAAATAAAAAACTCACGTGCCTCTAACTGGAGAAACTCTATATCATCTGTTGATGTAAGAAATGACCTATCAAAGGACCACAATCTAGAGGAAGACTTAAAGCCCCACTCCATTTCCAGCTTCATCGCGGAATGGTCTGATAAATGTGATGGAATATAGTCTACTAATATAATAGAATCGACCAAAGCTCTACTAGTTACGATGAAGTCTATTCTTGAACTATGTCTATATTTGAGATTTCTAAACAAGAAACCCTGTCTCTGGCCCTCTCTTAGTCTCCAAATATCGACATATCCATATTGTTTCATTAAGCCTAATAGACAGTTTCTGTATTTAGAGGGAACTTGTTGTCTGCTTCTAGGAGATTTATCCAGTAGAGGGTTAATGGTGATATTAAAGTCGCCGGTTATAATCACCGGTTCAGGAAAACTCAAAAGGTGTTGGAATAGGGATTCTAGTGCAGAAGGATCATCGCAGTTTGGCCCATAATATCCTGCCAATGTTATTGCCACCCCACCTATCTCTACTGCTGCGATGGCCCATCTCCCTCCGGAGTCTACTTTCTGTTGTAAAATTTTCAGATTCAAATTCGAAGATTTTTTAAATAAAATAGAGACCCCCGCGTGTTTAGTGATTGAGATGTTGAAATAGAGGATTCTATCCACCTATTCCTCTTAGCTAGCTCAAGCACTTCACTTTCGATTAAGTGTGTCTCCTGGAGTATAATGATCTCAGCATCCACGTCTCGAAGGTACTGCACGATTTTATTAGCACGAGGTCTGGTGCGGAGACCATTGACATTCCAGGATAAAATCCTAGGCCTACTCATAGTTCTTGGAATAAGGACTACATTTCAAGACTATCTGCTTGTAAATTCCCATGTTTATTTTTATCTGCCAACAAAAAAAAGAAAGATTGGGAGAAAATAACTACAAAATGTGATGATTGGAGCTTTATCAAGAGTGGATATTTTTTTCCCGTTTTTGCTACCCCCCTTCACCCCCCAGTGACCCCCCCTCCCATGGGAAACCCCTGAACTCACTACCCGGAAAATTCCGGAAGTAAGTGCCCCTAGCTCTTCCCCGTCCCCACCTTGTGTGCCTCACAATTTTAACATGATAGCTCGCCATATATATGTTGTGAGCATGGATTTTGAATAGTTCTGATCATTATTTTTTTTTTCCTCATACTCTCCCTTCTACTCTCTTTTTTTTTTTTTCCTTTTTTCTTTTCTTTTTTTAGTATTAAGCCTAGGCCTAAAACCTATGTAAAAGAGAAATTACATTAGAGGGAGGTTATTTCAGTTGAAGAAGAGGGTTTTTTTTTCTTTTATCCCTCAGCTAGCACCCTTCTCCTTCCTGCTACCTAAAGACATTAGTAGTTCATCTGCGGCCTGCACCGATCGAATATTGTGCATTTTATTGCCCAACATAATCTTAAGGGATGCGGGGAAGCCCATCTGCACCGTTGCACCTAGTTTACGAAAGGCATCCATTCTTCTGCCTAGCTCCCACTTGGCCAGGTTGCGCCTGATATACTTCACTCTAATCAAAAAGGTTTCATAAGAGGGAGACAGTTATATGAGCTTACTTATGAATTAATAGGATCTATTGATGTGGCCATAAAAGAAGTTCTTCCCTTATCTATTCTCACGTTGGATGCTACCAAGGCCTTCGAACGGGTAAATTGGTTATACCTGTCGGAGGCCTTGAAAAAATTTAACGTCGGAGATAAATTTCGTAGGGCAATAGATTTGTTATATCGTAGCCCTTCAGCTTCAATCCTGATTAATGGGGGCCTTACCGAGCCATTTAGAGTAACCAGAGGAACCCAACAGGGTTGTCCCCTGTCTCCCCTCCTTTTCGACTTGTATATAGAGCCCTTTGCACAAACATTAAGAGACAGCGCCCTTATTAAACCTTTTATATTTGGTGATTGGGAAAAAAAGGTGACACTTTATGCTGATGTTATAATGATTTTCACGACAGATATCAATGCAGCATATCCAGAGGTCATAGATCTAGCTCTTAAATTTGGCAAAATCTCAGGATACGAAGTGAATGCCTCTAAAACAGAGTCAATGACTTGGAACATCGATTTAACTACCTTTAATGAAACATCAAGACCTCAATTACGATACCTGGGGATAAATATAGTTAAAGACATTGACTTGATCGCTTCCTTAAATTTTGCTAAAATAGCAGCACAGTGCCGAAAAAATATGAGAGATTGGTCACACCTTCCACTTACTATCCTAGGTAAGGTTAACTTGGTAAAAATGTGTATTCTGCCAAAGATTTCTTTTTTATTTAACTCAATCCCACTTTTCTTTGATCCTAAATTAATCTCTAAACTGCAAAGCGCGATTTCTACTTTTATTTGGAATAGTAAGAGCCCAAGAATCTCTTGGAAGAAAATAAGACGCCGCAGAGAGAAGGGAGGGCTAGCGGGACCGGATCTTCAGATCTACGCATGGGCGTTTCAGCTCTCGCATTCACGCATGTTGCTAAAAATACCAGCAAGAACAGGGGTAGGCCATATGTTCTCTACTTTATTGAACTGTGAGGGAGTTGGACAGGGCAGCTTTTTGTTTAAATTTGGAGACCCAAAATGTTTAAAAAAAATAAAATTGAAGATTTTGCAGGGGATAGCTTCCACTTGGTACAGAATGAGGCACGCAATTAAATTGGGGTATTACTTAGAGAAAGCTCCAATATGGGACCTACCAGCTCCCCCAGCTTGGGCAGAAGACACATTAACTCAACCAATAAGAGAGGCCGGTATCAACACCTGGGGAGACCTGTTTATGGACGGAACTCTACTTCCTTGGGACTACTTAACAAACAAGGTCGGGCCAAGCCTGTCTAGATTCGAATTTATACAAATCTCAAGCTGGTCCCAGGCATACAACTTACAGCCATCCCGGAGTAGCAGTTTACCTATAGGCGGCACTAGTGAATTAGTGACATGCCTGTTGGATAGTCCCCCTGTAAAGAAGGAAATATCACTTTGGTATAAAAAGATCATGGAGGAAATAGATGGAAAATTTTGCCTTCCGACAACATTATGGGCCGATTCATTGCCAGGAATAGACGTGGAGGAGCTTTGGTCAGCCTCCTGTGTGGTACTGTGCGACCTGGTTAAACCTGCTTGGCTCCGTAGGAACCACCTTTTTACAATACACAGGGCTTACTACTCCCCGCAGAGGCTGTCAAAATTCTCCTCGACAGGCCCGGTCTCGTGCCCAAGGTGCGGACTTGTTGCCGCATCCGATATCCATATGTTTTATGAATGCCCAAAAGTAACTTCATTCTGGGACTCTATAGGAACCAACCTATCTTTGTCATTGGGCTCTCACATCTCCATTGATCTCGCCCTCGTTATTTTCGGCCTGAAGGGCAAAGCCCGTAATGCAGCCTCTAACCTGGTGTTTTATTCTATTCTGGCGGCGCGCAGGGAGATCTGTAGACACTGGAAGGACGCCCAGCCCCCTACTATACATGAATGGCGTACCTCGGTCCTCCAGATTTCTAAACTCGACCTAGCCAGAGGTGGAAATCCGAGCAGGAGAGCCTTTTGGACCCAGCTGGCGCGGTCGCATTGAGCCTGGGTTTTTTTTCCTATGATTAATGCGATCATTGCCTACCGCTGTTTCTATGGCGAAGAGTCATGGAGCAATCGGGGTCACGGTGTCTCGGGCACTATCTACCAATGAACAGCCCTAAGCAAGATCCCTCAAGGCTTGTGTGAATGTGCTACTGGGATCTGGCCTCCCCCCCTCACTTAAGACTTCCCTGCCAGCTAACGCTGAGACGGTACAGAAGCACAGCCGGTTTTCTTTGCTCTGTAGCGTATTCTTGGTTTGATAGATTGGAGCCATGCACGCAAATGAGGATAAAAAAAAAAAAAAAAAAAAAAGGAATCCTGCCCGGGGGGGGGGGGGGGGGGGTGATACCTCACAACTCTTCCCAGGTTCCAGATCTTTCCTTCCTGGGTCTTTACAGCATTCCTCAACAATTTTGTAATCTTAGTGGGCCTACTGTATTCAGACCAACTTGCCCTGCCAGTAGGTGTCCTGATCTTAATATTGTCTCCGACTTTGAACCCTGCCTCATGTGTTGAGTGGAGTCTGTCAAACCTTTCTTTCCTCTCAACCACTGCTTCCCTCTGTCTCTCTAGTCCCTTCGCTTCTTTGGAGTGGTCTGACCATCCCTTGTGCCACCCCATCCAGTCAGGCGACAGTTTTGTGTTGGGTATTCTTGCTCGGAGCAACTCAAAAGGGGTGACGCCCGTTGTTTGGTGGGGGGTAAACCTGTATGCTTCTACCCGTCTCCATACTTCTTCCTTCCAGTTCTTGCCGCTGGTTTTGGCCAACTGAATGCTCTCTTTGAGAGTCTTATTGAAGCGCTCGACCATGCCATTGGTCTCAGGGTGGTACAACGCACAACGTTTGTGTGTTATCCCCCTCTCCTCAAGGAAATCCTTCATTTCTTTCTAACAGAGTTGCACCCCATTGTCCGTGAGTAGACTTCTAGGTTGTCCCTCTCTACTGAATAACTCTTGTAGGAACTCAATGACGGTCTTCGTTGTGATTTTGCTTACAACTTTTACTTCCGGCCATCTGGAGTACAGATCCATGAGCACCACAATGTACGGCGTGCGCACTTCACCCATCAGCGGGCCAACAATGTCCAACGCCAACTCTTCCCAAGGTCCTGATGGGGGTGGCCTACATCCCATTGGAGGCGTGAGTTGTTTCAGCACTTTGTCGCTGATGCTGCACGGGATGCAGTCTCTTACTTTTCTTTCAATGGCGAGGTCCATGCTCGGCCACCAGTAGTCCTCTCTCAATCTTTGTTTGGTCTTGGTGATGCCTAGGTGGCCATCATGAGCCATGTCCACCAGATCTTCTCTCACGGCCGTGGGAGGTACCAACCTTGTCCCCCTGAACAGACATTTATCGACCACAGACAGCTCATCTTTGACAATCCAGAATGGCCGTAGAGCGTTGTCCCGCTTATCTTCGGTTTTCCACTTGCTTTTTACTCTTTTGCACACAACATCCAAGACCTCGTCAGACCTCAGTGCTTCTTTCCATGTTTCTTCTCCGATGGCTCTCTGGATTATAGCACACACATTTTCCTCTTGGTAGTCTTCAGTTTCCTCTTCCACTATTCCCTTCAGTTCGTTCTCATCATTATCCCTTACCAGTCGTGACAAACAGTCCGCTGCAAGATTTTGCGTTCCAGGGACATATTCAACACGGAATATGTATTCTTGGAGACTTACAACCCAGCGTCTGATCCTGCCGGAGATCGCGTCTAGGCCCTTCTTGCCGAAAACCTCCACCAATGGCTTGTGGTCCGTTCAAAGAATGAACTTTGTGCCCCATAGAAAGTCTCTGAATTTGCTCAAAGCCCAGAACACCGCCAAGGCCTCTCTTTCGATCTCGGAGTAATTGCTCTCTGACTTCTGTAGAGATCTTGAGGCGAAAGCTATTGTTTCTTCTCCGCCTGTTCCTACTTGGATGCGGACCGCCCCTAGCCCCTTGGCACTTGTGTCGGTGGAGACTACAATCACACGACTGGGTATGAAAGATTTAAGGCTGGGTGCTTCTGCAAGTGCGTTCTTCACGTCCTCAAACTTTCTTTGGCACTCGTCACACCATTTGAACACTGTGTCCTTTTTTAGTAGCTGTCGCATCGCAAATATCCTTCCTGCAAAGTTCCGTATGAACTTGCTGTAGAATTCCAGCATTCCCATGAAGGACTTGATTTCGTCCTTGCTCTTCGGGGGCACCAAGTTTGTAATGGTGTTCTGGAGCTCTGCTTTCAGATGGATTCCCTCTGCTGTTACTTTATGCCCCAAGAAGTGTTGTTCTTTGCAGCCTATCACACACTTTTCTCTTCTCACAGTTAATCCTTGTGACCTAAACCTGGACAGCACTTGTCTCAACCTCTTGTCGTGTTCCTCATGGTCTTTGGCGAACACCAGTACATCGTCCTGGTAACATAGGATGCCAGGGATCTCTCTCAAGATGTTCCCTATGATTCTCTGGAACACGGCTGCCGCCGATACCAAGCCGAAAGGCATCCTCCTGAACTTGAATGCGCCCATGGGCGTAACAAACCCTGTGAGTTCTTGCGACTCCTCGTGCAGCTTGATCTGAAAATAAGCGGAGGTAAGGTCAAGTGTGGAGAAAACCCTTGCGCCCTCCAGCATGCTCGTCATCTGGGTGATGTTGGGCAGTGGAAACCGGTCGACCACAACTTCCTTGTTCAAGGCTCTAAGGTCAATGCACAACCGAACCAACCCATCCTTTTTCTGGGCTGCTACAATAGGCGCAAGCCACTCTGTCGCTTCCACCGGTTCGATAACTCCTGCCTTGCACAGTTTCTCCAATTCAGCCTTCACCGCTTCTTGGATGGCAAAGGGTAGTTTCCTTACCTTGGCTACCACTGGCTTTGCGTTTTCCTTCAGTTTGATCTTGTGGCAGTAATTCTTTAAGCACTCAAGTTCTTCACTAAATACTTCTTCGAACTCCGTCACCAAATCTTCCTTCGACTCTTGTACTTCTTGTATCAAGATTTGGGGATTGCTATTTCGATTGAGATAGACCCCCAACTCCTTCTGTGCCTGCCAACCCAGGATGTTGTCTCCGACTATAGATACATAGACCTTGGACACTGTTGTCCTGTCCCTGTATTCGATTGTGTCCCAGAAATAACCCTTCATAGAGATGGGGCGACCAGCATACCCCCGGGTCTTACGTCCATCCTTCTCAAACTAATCTTCCCATTAGACACCCGTGAGAGTTCCTTTGCACTGATGATTGTTATTCTCGAACAGGAATCAAATAATGCCTCTACTTCCGTACCCTTTACTTTTATGGTGTCTTTGGGGGCTGCAGACTTGACCTTCACCTACTTGCACAACAATCTCGTCACATACTGTATCTTTGGAGTTACAGATCTGACCTTCACCTACTTGCACAACTATTTCGTCACATACTGCGTTTGTTCTGTCCTTACTCAGTTTGCTAAATCCCTGTCCACTCCTGCGGTATTGCCTGAAGTGACCTTTCTTGCCACACTTGTTACATGTGAATTTGAGGGCCGGGCACTCCTTGTCATTGGCCATGTGCCCCTGTTTTCTGCATCTATAACAGGTACCCTTGAACGACCATCCCATTCTGCTGTCTTTCTGCTCTTTCCCTACTATTTTCTGCCCTTTGACCACAGACACAGCCTCACATTCAGTCACGACTTCGCTTACTTTGGGTTTGTCTTCGCTTTTTTTCTCACCACTGTCCTGTTTGATTTCACTGACACACTGCAACATGTGTTCTACCTGTTTAGCAACTATTATGACTTCCCTCAGTGGTGGGTCATCTTTCAACCATAACTACTCACGTACGCACTCTGTCCTACACGCCAACACAAACTGGTCCCTGATCCTCTCTTCATTAGCGCCTCCAAACTTACATGTCGCTGCAAGTTTCCGTAGATCAGACACAAAATCTTCTACAGACTCCCCTTCTTCTGTACCCTTTTCCCGAAGTGGTACCTCTCCATTATTGTGCTAGTCTTGGGAAGGTAATGCAAATCTAATTTCTTAAGACTGATTTCTAGCTCATTCAGGCCTCTCGCTTCCTGTGCCCCCAGTTTTGGTAGATGATCCAACACCTCTTCCCTCTCCGCCCCTAGGTAATTTGCTAATAGGGCTACTTTCCTTTCTAACCCTAGATTTGGACCACACACCGTTGCATAGTTCAAAAACACTTTCTTCCACTTTTTCCATTGTATAGTAGGCTCCCCTGGGTTAGTCAGAAAAAACGGTGGTGGTGTCACACTTTGCATGATGTTATATAACCAAAGACCCACCCTTAATAAGTGGAAAGTGTTTTCCTAGAGATACAAAAGGGGTTTTGAAAGAGGGCCAGGTTACAGTTCCATAGTGAGTTTGTACAATTTCTGGTGAGAAGTACAGAGCAGTTCTACCCTTTCTGTAAAATACCAACAAATTTCACATATGCTGCAACAAACTCCTAACCCACTAGGTGGCACCGTTGCGCTAGAGTCAGTTCCCCCATACGGTGAGATGTACTTGGTGGTCGCCCTGAAGCATTTGTTTTGAAAGGACACCATACAGTCTCTCTCTTCCTGACAACGCGATTTCCTCCCTGTCCAGGAGTCAACAGTGGTTTCTCTTTGAAGTCCCTTCCAGCATCAAAATGATTTGCAACCAACTTCACGAACGGAAATAAAACAGGGTTTGTGGAAAGGATAAGTTTTTGCCCACTCTACACGGAGAAGATGGGGTTACTCCGCAGTTGCACCTGGTTAATTTTCCCACATGCTACTGTCCTTATCTCTCTTTCTCTCTTGAAATCCTTCGACCATACAGTCACATTGCGCCGCTCCCACGTCGTTCACCTCCTCGATTCCCTCGCTCCATGACCCCAACAGAGTTCATCACAAGTCTTTTAACAGTCACCGGGATGCGTGCCGGCCAGTTTTTTCTTATTCACACCACTAGGGGTCGCGCTGCGACTCACCGCTGATATTCTTCGCCTACAGGAGCCCTCTGTCGCGCAACGAAGCACCGCTAGCTCGGCTTGCCGCTCTACTTGATTTATACCTCCAACCTTCCGTGACCTGGGCTTCTATTTTCGGCTGTTAATCAAAGATGACAGCTGCTTCCTTTCAACTACGCAACCTGGCGTGGCACTGATGCACTCCAGAATAATCACCGCGTGGGGATCAACACATCAGTTTTCCTTCTCTCCGTATACGATCTATTCTTTTTTTTCTGAAGTTATCAAATAAATTCTTTTCCTTGCGTGTTGAGGTCGCTCACCCTCTCGGACCCTCGTCGCCAGTGTGAAATTAGCAAGAACTGATGGCAGACACAGTAGGATGAAAGGTAAACCGTAGTTTATTTACTCTGACAAGCGTAGGATATAAAACGACCCCAGCCACAACAGGGGACAGTTTCACTGTGACTCAGCAGTGCTCGCCTTGGAACCCTGGTCGCGGTGACATTCTAAGTGATGTCACCGCGAGCAGTTCCATTGTAGTCCGAGCTGTCAAGGAGGGGGGGGGGGGACACGGGTGGAAGATACCACAGAGACCTTAATCTACATTTGGAAGATTATTGTAAAACAGACATCGCCAATTTTTGGGCCAATCTGGAGGCCTGTCGGCTGACCCAGCATGTCGTGAATAGTACTCAGGCTGCTAGTCATTTGTTAGACCCTATATTTTCTAATTTAGATTCCTTGATAGATGTGACCCCGATTCCTATGGCATGAACAGATCATTTTCTTGTCCCTTTTTCAATTCACTGGCAAGGTAATCCGGCTCAGAAAGGTTCTATGCCAATTTTGAAAAGACCCTGGCATAAGTTAGACACCAATAAATTCTCGGATTTATTATTAGTGCATAAACCTCAAATTCCAACTGAAATAGAATCCGCTACCTCGCTTTTCAAAGATTGGCTATCTCATACCCAAGACAGCTGTACACCTGCCAAAACTCTGTCCAACTAAAAAAAGAGAGCAATCGAATCCCTGGTTTAATGAATCTTTGATTAAGGAAAAAACAAACTGTAAACACCTAGAGTGGGTCTGGAGACGCGCCTACGACATGGAAGCCAAAATTATCTATCGTAAGTCAATCAAGACTTATCATAAATTAGTCCGGAGAACGAGAGTAGAGTATGTCGCCAATAAAATCCTGGGGAGCAACAACTTCCCCAAAAACGATTTTTTTCTCTCCTTAAGGTCATGAACGGCTCTAATTCGAAAGCCGACTCCCCTATCACCTCTAACTCTCAATGTGATGAATTGGCCAGATATTTTGTGGATAAGGTGGAAAAAATCTATAAAAGCTTTGCCCCTACTGCCCACCTCGACAGGGAGGAGTGTGTTGAAGATAAAGGGCCCGACAGGGGAATCAATACTCTGTGCTCCTTTCCTCCATTAACCCTCACTGAAACTGAGTCTCTATGTCGGAAGATCAAATCTGGCTCTTCAGTTGATCCTTTGAGACCTGCTCAGTTTCGCCAATTTCATAATGTCATCTTACCTGTGGCCCGAGAATTGACCAATCTGTCTCTGTTCTCAGCGTCTTTACCATCAGCCTGGAAACATGCCAACATAAACCCTCTCCTTAAGAAACGTTCTTTAAAACCATCCAATCCGGGCAATTACCGCCCTATCTCTCAGCTCCCCTTCCTAGCTAAAGCCACAGAATTTCATATAAATACCATTCTTACTGAGTCTGTAGAATAAAATGAAATTGTGGATGCCTCTCAAAAACGCCACTTAAAGCCCTGCCTGAAACCATGTGTGTCCGCACTGCAGATGTAACACGGACCATGCTTACAGTAGACATGCGCTTTAGAAATGTATAAACAGTGATACACGATGCTTGAGAACTCCAGCAATGGAGAAATCACCCGAAAGCACCTAAGACATTTGGGGCCATATTATCAAGAAAGGGCGATACATTATCACCGCTTTTATCTGCAGGAGACTGCTGCTAAAGCAGGGGATATAGGACTTGATAATATGCCCTTGTGAATTCCCATAGAAGCCCAGGTTTTGGTGTAATCTGGGCTTCTATGGGAATTCACAAGGGCATATTATCAAGCCCATTATCGCTGCTTTAGCGGCAGTTTCCTGCCGATAAAAGCGGCGATAATGTATCGCCCTTTCTTGATAATATGGCCCTATGCACTCTGTTTATCCCCAAATCCCCAGCTCAAACAAGCCTGAGCTCCATTTCGCTAAACTTAAGTCAACACGTGATTTATTTTGTGTCATTTACAAAACAGGCCTGCTCGACAGAGTTAATCCTGTATTATATAACATGCAGAAGTCGTCAGAGGACTGAAAACCAAGTCATAGCAAACCTTAGATGCATTATTTATGGTCTGAGTGATACCAGGAATGCGTACTCCATCAGCCTGAATATTCAACAAAACGGCCAGCTCGTTATACAATCCCGTCACTGCATCTGTATTTCTTTCCACGTTAAGGAAAATGTGTTCGATCTTTTTCAGACAATGCGCTGGGGCTGATAAATCAAGTTTATTGACAAATATATATATATATATATATATTTTTTTTTTTACTTTACAGCTTCAGATTCTCCGAATCGTAAGTACAAGGGCATAATGAAGGGTCACCAGGCAAGGCAGCGCCGTGTTAAGTGGGACTGGTAATTACAATGTACACACTTGAGTACAAATTCCTAGGAGGTGACAACTGGTAAAGGGTAAGCAGTGCAAAATGTATTATTTCGCCAACATTGCACGTATGCCTGCGAATATTACACGATATTCCACTTGTCCAATGTTTCAATCTGGGGGCTTATTTACAAGCCCCTTGCGTTGCCAATGTAGAAAGGGGCTTACTGGCTGCGCAAGGGCCTTCTATCACTTTGGTAAGAACTTGGACGAAGAAATCTAAATAGTCGTTGCAATTTCATCTGTGGCCAGCTGGGGGAGCCAAACCAACATAGTTCAGCTAAAGGAATTTACAAACACTGAAACCTGCTTCTTGGAATGAAGTTGCTTATAATTGCGTCATTGTCTGGGCTGTGGTTTCTATAGTTTAGATAGCATTATGATAATTTCCATAGCTCTTTATTTATCTAGAAACCACATTCCTTATTAATAACTCTATGAGAAGTAGATGGATAGCGATCATACACCTTTCTGCTTAACTTGCAGACTGCAAACTTCAAAGATAATAGAAATGGCAGCGCAGAGGATGTGGCGCAGTGGATAGATCCCTCTCTAACTAACTGAATACACGCCGTTTTAGCGCGATATCAGCGAGACTATCAAATGTCCGTATATTTCTTTGTAAAATATTTAATCAGCATTTTTTTTGTTAAAGAGGTTTTATTGAACATCCATCAGGCAAAAAACAAGAGAAGTAATATTTGCATTAGGACATACATATCAATATTGATGGAATGTTCAAAAGACGAACAATTTAGGGCCTTATTTACAAAGAATTAAGGCAGTGCGGTGCCGCAAGCCATTTTGCTGCGTCGCACTGCATTAATTCCGCAGCACTGGCATAGTCACCTCTACAAGGTTATGACGGAACAAGGAGAAATTAATAAATTTGTCATCGTTGTGCCTCCCTTTTTCCTCCCCTCTGGAGGCGTAGCATTCACACGCATTTCCAGGTTTACGATTTCTGGTAAATCTGGAAATGTGTCAGGTTCCATGGGAGTTGCGTGGGAACACCCACAACACCTATTTCATGCAAAGTCTTGCGTGTAAATGGGCTGTCTTTACAAGGACAGGAAAAGCCACGCAACACATAAACTTTCCATCTGTGGAATCAAAAAATTGTCCCAAAACAGAGGTGGTAGGGGGATTGTTACAGTCACAATCTTCTTCCCCCCTCTTTTCCCATTTATATAGCTGGTGATGCTTGGTGTAAAGCAGGATACATCAGAACATACAATAGGTGGATCCATGGCTTCCTGCAGCCGACCTTGATGGCAGTAGGAGAACGCATAGTCTCTGAAAAAGCTCCATTGAACTTGGGATCATTCCTTTCTGAACAAAACTCTTCACAAACACTTTATCCCTTAGTTGAACAGTTTGGAGGTTGACCTTGGTGGTGGCTTGCTTCTCTTTTCCTCTAGTTGACTGTTTCAAAATGAACTTTGCAGCATTCATTAATTCAGACAGACATCATTTCACATTTTAGCTGTACTTTCTGCCAGCACCTTACATCTAGTGGCAGGTATTTACATATTCATGAGTCTTCCTGTCAATATCTGATGGGCAGTTAAGAGGTGATCGGATAAAGGTGTGTTCCTAATAATACTAATGGTAAACAATACAACCATTTTTTATGCAACGTGTGCACATAGCTTGCATATCTTATTTTTCAGCAAGTCATTGAGGCGCTTAACTATGCCATTACTCTGGGGGTGGTAAAGCAAAGATAATTTATCTTTTATACCTAGCATTGTTGGTACATGTGTAAAAGTAATTTGCCAAAGTATGTGCCGTTATCAGATCTTATCCCTTGTTGAATCCTTCAGCGGAGAATCACCTCACGAATCAGGAAATTAGCAGCTAACTTAGCATCACAGTGAACACAAGGTCTTGCTTCAACCCATCGAGAAAAAGAACAAAACACAACTATGAGGGACTGATAATTGTTACATCGATCAATCATGTATATAAAATCAATTTGAAGAGCCTTAATAGGACCTTATGGTCAAGGTTTACTAGAACTTAGGGGCATATTACCAAGAGCCATTATCGCCGCCTTAGCGGAACTTTTTCCCACTAAAGCGGCGATAATTTTATCGCCCTATTACCTAGCAGTCCCTAACACCAGTTAGCGACAGCTAGTTGGAGATAGCGATCATCTTGGTGCCCACTTTGCATGTCAGCGATATTTATCGCTAATGACATGCAAAGTTGGCGTGCCAAGATGTTAGCGACTGGAAACAGTCGCTAATATCGCTATCTCCAATTATCAACAAAGCCTTACTTTTGGAAATATTTACGCTAAGCGCGAATATGTCCAAAAGCTAACGCCTGCCCAGGGTAGTTCTTAGCAGTGCTATCCAATGGAAGGTGGATAACATGACTAAGAGCATTGTCACGATAATGCATGAATATCGCTGATTTTTCAGCGATATTCATGCATTTCGCAGGATTTTTACCGCTTTTGAGATAAACCTTGATAATATCAAGGTATCTCAGCGGTAAAAATCGTCGGAGCGCAGCGATATAATTTTAGCCACTAACCATGCATAGCGATGATTATCGCTATTGCTTGGTAATATGCCCCTTAGTACCTTCAATGCGGGGTTTGGAGAGAATTGTTGGCAAATAGTGCAATTATGAATGTACATAGTAAGCATATCATGCACGTTAGGAACTGACCAATCTTGTTGTATTTGCATAGACAAGTGATCTCTTGAGATGTGAGCTGGTAAATTCAATTGCTCAAGAGCTATTGTGAGTAAAGCCTGAGGCATAACTGATTTACCTTTAGATATTTGTCTATAGATCAAATCGTTTCCTGACTGAGAGCACCCTCTAGTCTCCCAAATTGTTTCTCATGCAATGGAGCATCTTCCTGTGGTTCTCGAAGATGTAAATGAGCTGTCTCAGCATAATGAGGTGTAACAGTGTCTGTGGTAGTGTTTAACTCAGGCTCATGCAGCGAGGCAGCCTGGCCCACTAAGACTGGGATATGTTATGAGCCTGATGGCACAAACGTGGGTGTGTGCCTAGATGCGTCTTTAGCTTGCCAATTTGCTAATGCATTACCCTGTCCAGTTGTATGTACAGCACACTTCACAACTGCCACTGCTAGTGGTAATGCAAATACCTCTAAAAAGACCTCTAAGATTTTCCTATGCATGACAAGACTTACGTATGATATGTGGAAGCTCTTATGCTCCATCTCATGATGCTTATAGTGTGGTAGTTACGTAAACCGAATCCGAATAGATTATGATAACTTTTCTGATTCCTTGCTTGAGAGCTACTATCCAGACTATCAATTCTGCTGCTTGTCCAGAATGATGTGCTGGCAGTGTTAGCTGCTCAACTATATGAAATGTGTCTGAGGCATCATGCTGCTGTGCTCTGACCACTTGCGCACCTGTGTGTCTTACACCTGTGTCCTGGTCAATAGTGGAGGAACCGTCAACAAAATATACAGTGCTGCTAGGAATAGGATAAGCTGCTGCTTGGCTAGACTAATTAGGGATATGTGTTGCACTATTATGTGTCTGAGGCAGGCCCACACAGAACCAAGGCCATAATTCATTACGGACTAATTTTCTTTAGTTCCCTTCCCCTTTACACAATATCCTTTTACGCACATTTGCGTGCGTGACAATGTTGTATTCGTTTCTCTGAAACTGCTTCACTTACTGATTCTGCTCCGCCTAACACTATCACGATTCCTCGAATACCAGGTACAAGGTCTTGGCAAACTCTGTGCAAATGTCATTATTTTTCATCCACGAGACAGCATGGCTATCTATATACCAAAACAATGCTGGCTTGCCCAGGACAAACAACAATGCCTTTCAATATAAATAAACAAACATTTCTGGGGTTTAGTTAGAAGAGCGCTCCGCTGATATTGGCAAGGACTTTACATGCTGATGCTTGGCCCAACAGCTTGCTGACTTCTTCTTGCGAGTATGTCCAACTCGTGACCAAGACTGGGACTTACATTTTTCCCAGTAAGTAACCAGGGTTGAATCATCCTGTACGGGAATTTTTAGCTGTACATACACATACCTACTCTAGATCCTTAGGTTAGGGACTGCATAGTAGGAGTATGACCGCTTACCTATATTGTATTTAATATATATATACGCATTGTTTTACCACCATGGGGAAGCTTTTCATTCTGTTCACCTATCTGGTGCTTTTAGTAACTTTCTTTTATACAAGAATCACGTTAATTCAATAAATCATTGAACACGTCCCTTTGTGTATTTCTTGCATATTTCTCTGAGAGTCCTAGAGCAGGAGTGACTGTACAAAAGTGTTCTAGATCTGTTACCACGCTTCCTGGGGGACCAGGGTTTTCATGTTTGGTGGTTGCCAGAAACCATTTGTTGCCCGACTAGCTTTAGGGGGATTATGGTGGCACTGTGAGCTAGCAAGTCCATAGGACAACATATCCTGAGTGGGTGCATGGAATCAGTCTGGCACCATCCCAACGTTTATGCTGTCCACAAATGCGCAGTTCCTAAAGTGAGGAGGAAACTACATGACATAAAATCACCAACATTGTTAGGTTTTTATTTAATGGATTGCCTGAGGAGTTCAATCGTGCCTTCTCGGAGACACCCACTTACCTGGAAACTGGAGATGTCCCTGGTGGTAGGGAACATCCACCTCAGCTGGGTAAGTAACCCCTTTGTATTGGCTGTAGGTAAATCAAGCTTGTAAAGATTTATTATTCCCAATATGTCGGGAGATGAAAATTCCCAGACATTAAACATAGCTGAGAACTGTATACATGCAGTTACTCGGAAACTATTACAACATGGCCTCTCAGCAAGGAGAGGAGATGTTACTTTCGTGGTTGAGGCACACAAAGCATTTTGGACAGATGTGTTCTATTCTTGGGTTACATTCCCGGCTGCAGACAAAGCCACACTGCTATTTCACACCTACACCGAGGATGAAATACCACAAGATTACACACCATATGAGGAAATAGATGCTCCTTTCTCTTTCACGTACCAAGAACATATACATTGGGTTAAAGGTGCCCTCCCACACATAACAGCAAACGTTGGGTTTGGTCCGTTCAGTAAGAAGGAGTGACATGACCAGTCTTAGCCGGATACACACCACATCCTATTGAGAATAATTTACCAGCAGCAGAGGTGCGAACATTATATAAAGACCTAGTAACAATATACATGAGTCTTACACAGGTTGTTATGTGGACATTGACACTTAACCCTCCGCAGGCTGCTCAAGCTGCACAACCACAATTGGCTACCCCGGGCATCAGCCCACTGAATGCAGTCATGAGAAAAGTTCCCATGATGCAAGAGGAGATTTCATTCTGGATTGCACAGAAAACAAGCCAGCTTGAAGTGGTTTATTCCCATGCAGGCCAGCAGGAAAAACACAGAATACTTGAGGTACAGTTTTTTCTGCAGTATATAAAAGAACACATGGTACCCCTTGCCTGGCTGTTGTGCCAGAGGTGCTGAAACAGCTGCAGAATGAGTACAATGCAGCACCTGCCCTGGACTTGGGGATGAAACTGATGAGCAATTTTGCTGCAGTATCCACCATTGTGAAGGAGGTGACCCGCTTGGGGCCACCCGGGTCACTGATGACCACCTCTCAGCCTTCCATTCCAAATGAAGAGTCAGTCAGACAGTGGAGAATATCAACCAAAAACTGTTTATTCATATACACTCAGAGTGGAGCCCCATCTGTACAGTCCATGATAGTGTTACAGAACGAAATAAAGAGCAGCGAACATAGATATACATTATGTACATTTCATATCAGGGCAAGACACACCCACAGTGGAATTTCCCAGGAAGGTGCAGCTGGACAGTTGAATGCAAAAAAAAGGTTTTGATTCTCATATCTTACACAACCTAATGCAATCCAAGGTCGTTTCACCATAGGCCCGCCACTAGACAAGTGGGAGAGGACCTCTATCTAATGAGAAAGGTATGCGTTAACATGAACAGTCTATTCATTACTGAAACAAAACCTAACATTTCTGAAATTAAACTTAGCTGAGACCATTTCGCAGAAATAGACGAGATCAGTTTTGAATGGCCTAAAATGGCACCTGCTAAAAAAATGGAGCAGCGAATGCTAACTAAAACATAACATTGCATGAGCATTAATGAGCCTAATCTAACAATTGTGTTACGTAGCATAAAAGGGGAACCAGCAGCATTGGCTATACACCAATGCCTATGGTATTTGACTCTTGCACAGCAGGAGCGTGAATTACCTAAAACATCAAAGAAACCTATGCTATGTAAGGTAGAGATAATTTGTAAGACAGACCTGGTAAACCAGAGCTAAAGGATAATTCGAAAAAGGATAACTCTGAGCAAACACCCTACTCTTCAACAAAGAAGGAATGGGGTGATAAAAAAATAAATAAAGACAAGATAAAATCATGGAGGGGGATCTCCTCAATAGAAAGCCACTGAAAAATGATACAATCTTTTAAATCGTGACAACATTAGGCCACCTGACAGCTATCAAGATACTGGTACACGTTTGTCTTGTTCCTTTCAGGAATCATCCGATAAATGTTCGGAGAGAGGTGGACGGACAGAGTGCAGATCGGAGGATCATGTGAAACCAAAGAAGGACTCAAACCGCTCATCTGACTGCATATTAAAACAGGAAGATAAGCAGAAACCTTCCAAGCCTCAATTAAAAAAGAAGACGTTAGCCGGACTGAAGGTCAGGCATGCCCCAGATATTGAGGACTCTGCTTCTGAGTGTGAAATGGGCTGTGACAATGCTAGACAGTGCGGCAGAAGTCAAGATAGTTTGCCAGAACCTGAAGGATTGTTTGGTGGGAGTAGCACTCAATGAGAATATCATGGTGGAAACACCTGATACAAGGGGGAGTGTTCCCCATCACTTATACAAAAAAACTACTAGGGTTGGGAGCGGACGTGCCCAGGTTTATTAATGCTCTATTTTGGTTGGACTTGACACAAGGTTACAATATTCTTTTGGATGAAAAGGATTGGCCACCGGATTTCGTAATGGATTGCCCAAACATGGAACTGGTAATTCTACCTGATTTCTCTGACCTCGTTCCAGAATCAGTAAAATATTCATATGCCATGGAGTTGGTGCTAGCGTTATCTCATGCATTATGGCTCAACCATGTGGGGTGGGATGACGGTCCACCATATCATTAAATACCATTGTGGGCAACCTCACAACCTCAAAGACAAAACCCATTAAAACATGAAGCTAAAAAACAAGTTAGGGAAATCCTAGCATTACTTGAATATTGAAAGGTCCACATTTACCATGATTGGTCAGACCTTTATGAGGGCAATATAGGAAGGGCCTTTCACAGCTTGCGTGCGGCTATGGACTTTTGGTGTACCCTATCGATGGCTGGCAGGATTGTGCTCCTTAAAATGATAGCACTCCCCCACTGTATTACTTGAATGCACTCCCGCTTTGGATTCCGACGGCGTTCTTTAGGGACCTCAAGTCCTACATCCGTACATTTGTTTGGGGCAATGGCCGCCATAGAGTGGCCCTTGCACTACTACAGAGACCTGTGCTGGAGGGCGGTCTAGCGACCCGAACTTCAAAACTTATTACATAGCTGTCCAGTTACAGTGGCTAATACGCAGTATAGCCTTAGAATGATGGCAGAGGGACACTCCTGGACAGTCTAGAGTGTCACTGAATGACTAACTGAGGGTGTTTCTCAGAGTGCACAGATCCACTGGAGAGGATCATCAAGAACTTAAAGTGCAAACCAAATGTTGGAGCCGGGGACTGCAGAGGATGGGAGTGCGGACCAAATATTCTTCAGACATCCCTCTTGACATGCTGAGGGGCCTCCCACACGGAGCGAACTGGCAGGACCTAGAGACTTGGGTGAAGATGGGGGATAATGAAGATAGGTGACCACTACAGGGTCTCTGAGATGCTGCTGTTCGAGACGTTCCGGGCGGAGTTTGATCTAGTGCAGGGAAACGTTTTATTACATATGGCACTAACAACAGCCATTCGCAGCCCCGGTGGATGGGGACCACGGAACCCCCAATACAGCAGACTTGCTACTATATGGCCCTATCAGCTGGTACTATCAAAGCAGTGTCCTGCCTATACAGAACACTGCACGCAGACGGACTATGGCCACTGGAGAAGCTATGTCTCCAGTGGGAGGGAGACTTAGACATACCCATCACAACCAAAGACTGGGACAGGTTGTGGACGCGGCCTGCCCACGATGCGGCACGCTCCAGGCCCACATCCACATACTACATATGTTTTGGGACTGTCTCCAGCTGCAGGAATTCTGGAAACAAGTAGTACAAACAGTGAGCGAGGTTATGGATAAAGAACTTACATGCACCCCGGCCTGCTGCCCCCTGGGCTGTTTCCCCCATTCAGCAAAAACTAAGGTCCCTAGCAGATTTTTTAAGACCTAGCATATATCTTGGCAAAACAGGAAATAACCAGGAACTGGAAGACGAAGGGGGTCCTAGGGGCAACCTGGTGTAAGGAACTCCTGAAATGGGTGGGATGTGAGGGAAGGATACTGATGTGGGAAGCTAAAAGAGGACTATGGCACATAAAGATAGCTAAAGCCTTGGAGATCCTAGTACACGATCTAGAATACCCAGAGCCCTTCAGAGGACGAAAGGGATGCAGGGTAAAAAGAACACTCCTGACATCAACATGTTAACAACGGATAACATATGAATAATTGTCAACCACCGTGATGCTAATGAGCATTACACTACAATGGCGTCACCCTGCCCTGCGCACACAACTTTATTGTTATAAATTTATTGTCACTTAAGCATTCTGATTGATCACTTTTATAGCAAATGAAAAGAATGTTGGGAAACTAATATCAAGTGAAACAAATTGACTTACTGTTATGTTCTAAGCTATTGGGGCAGAAAAGATCAATAAAATCTGTTTACAAAAAAAGCTTGAATATTGAACAATCCTTTGTTTCCAGTAATGAAACAAGACCATTCATATTGTCTAGTATTAGATTACAGACATTTAAACACAGCTACTAGCACATTTGCAGTACGAAATTCACACAGTGCTGCACTAATGAACTACATTGTGCGTAAGAAATACAAAATACACTAGATATCTCAAATGAGTTTTTCTGCCAGGATATTGTGCCTGGAAGCAGATATTTGACCACGTTCAGCTTACTAGGCTTTCAGAGGCAATTCTGCCAATTGTCTCAGGAAAAGCCCTGGGCTGTTTTCAGCCAGAGTGACAGAGCTGTTACAAAACTTTGATCAGTCATTTTCCTATGTCGATGACATTTATTTGATGGATGATGGCGTTATGGAACACTTGACAAGAGTGGATTGCATAATATTGGGGTTTGCTCACATAGGTTACAATTTCAATTTAAACAAATCAAAAATTGCAGATATTTGACCACCTTCAGCGTGCTAGGCTCTCAGAGGCAATTCTGTCAATTGTCTCAGGGGTATAAGAATAGCCTTGGGCTGCTTTCAGCCAGAGTAATAGAGCTGTTACAAAACTTTGATCAGTCATACTCCTATGCCGATGACATTTATCTGATGGATGATAACGTTATGGAACACTTGACAAGAGTGGATCGCATAATATTTGAGTTGGCTCGCATAGGTTACAATTTCAATTTTAAAAAATCAAAAATTGCCCACCTCAATGTCCTTTTTCTGGGATATGAGTTGTCAAGTGAGGGAAAAAGCCTTGCAACATACTTACTAGAGAAATGTGCCTTTCTTCAAACACTGACAACACTGAAAAGACTACAATCCATTTTGGGATTTCTAAATGTTGACAGAATATACATTCCAGATTACGCAGAATTGATTAAACCTGACTTTTAAAGCACACACTGGACATAGGAACATAGAAACATTTTAAGTTCTGTACAAGCTAACATGATAGCTTCCAAACATTTACACACATGTGTAAACACAACGAACTTGGTGATCCACGTCATCGTGGGAGCATCAGTATAAACATATGTCACATTCAAGGAAGGTGACACTACCAATTGCTTATAAATCATATTATATTCCAATGCTGAAATGCGTTTTGCACTGACTGAAAAAATACAGAGAGCAGTACAGACTACTGTAGTGAGACAGAGAGCCATGGCTCAGGCGAAACGCATAATAGTCGTGACTATGGTACCAACCTTAGAGGCTGTCACCAGAGCAAGTGTTCCTAACACCAAAGCTCTACATCCACGATGGATACAATGGACTAACTCACTCACTGCGACTAATGTAGAATACAGATTTGATTCTACACTACAAACACAATTTTCCCACAGTATGAACAAGAATATCCTGTGCCCAAAGAAAGAATGCCTCTAGAACGATATGACTACATCATATATACAGATGGATCTGCCCAGCCTGCCATAGGGACAAAGCACCAATACTCAGCTGCACATGCGATCAAAGAGGGGCGCATGCATTACGGAGAATCCCATCCTGAGACAACCTATATTCACTCACACTAGGTGACTGCACAGCGCAGCTGGCAGAACTATAGTCTATAATACTGATACTGGAAAATACCGATCATGGATTCCCCACACTCATAGTGTGTGATTCCAAATACTGTTTCAATTTCTATCATGAATACCTACACTATTTGAACCAGAAGGGATTCAGAGATATAAGGGGTGCACAATTAAGCACAAGCTGCTTTGGTAGAATGTGTCAAGACTGAAACAGTGCTTGCCATGGACTCATGCCATTCATACATAGAGTCATCAACATGTTTGCGTTCACGTTGCAGAGAATTACATGGCTCATGAAGCCACCAACGCAACAGTTTGCACTACTGCAGCTGCTGCAATCACTTGTTGTAGTATGAGGATAGACAGAGACATCATTATGGCTGTCAACACTGAGCGTGACGGCGCCCACCTGCTGAAAGGATTCCCACTCAAGTACTCGTACAAGTTAGATGCACAAAACATACCATATGCTCAAATTCCTGGAGTGGAGGATAGAGTAATAACAAACACAGATCACAGATTGGGATTAATACAGGCTATGCACCAGGGTCTGGCTTCTGCACGAGCGGCGGTGGTGGCTATAATTTCATTACTAATGCAGTTCTATTGGTGGCCTGGTCTCTACAAACAGACCAATAACTTTGTCCTTCAATGTGACATTTGCCAGCAGATGAAGGGCTCTACCGTAACACATCCACCACAGACACCTCTATTGATTTCATACAAGCCATTGGCTTGTGTCAGTCTGGATCACTGAGATCCCTTACAATCAGATGGGGCTTACAAGTATATCTTGGTGGCAGTAGATTCCTGCTCTAGATTCCTGTGGGTATGGTAGCAGTAGTCTGCAAACACCTGAGCTGTTATGAAGGATCTGCAAGTCTTTATTGGGACATACGCAATTGGCAAATTACACTCCGACCAAGGTTTAGCTTTCGGCTTACAAAGAGGCTGTGAGAAGTTGGGTGTGACCATGCACTATTCCTCACCCTATCATCCCAATGGAAATTCAGTAGTTGAGAGGAAAAGACGTGACTTAAGGCAGTCTTTAACAGCAAGGGTCCTAGGCTCAGGTTGCAGCTGTCTCACTCACCTATATGGGGTCTCGAAGGCCTTAAATAACATGCCAAGAAAATCTCTTGGTGGTCAGACTCCCTATAAAATCCTGTTTGGGGTTAAGATGTGGGTCCCAGACCTCGACAATACCAGCACTGTGGTGGCAGAAACACTATTTGACATCAACGAACATTTGGCGGTTTTACAGGAACTGAATGATTTCCGAGGGGAACAAAGCAGAGTACAAATAAAACACACTGCCACTGGAGAAGTAAAGGTAGTTCCGGCAAGACATGGCTGAGTCCTGAACATTGGTGATTTGGTCAGGGAGAAAACTGTGAGCAAAATAACATTGGGGCCATCTTACAGAGTGCTTGTGCCTGTCCTGGCTGTTAAAGGTACCAGAACCGTGCTTCTTCCGCCCCTTGCCGGTTGCAAAGACAAGGGACTTGTCTCCTTTGATCTGATTAAACCACACCATGTGGCTGATTTTCAACAGTAGGCCACATGAGCTCCTGGGTAGCTACCTGCCTCCTCTCTCTACTGCTCAGCAGGTTCAGTGGGAAGCCTTGATATATCAAGAACCACCTTCCCTCGCACAAGAGACATCAACAAACAACAACAGAGTTTATCTTCTACCTGTGACAACTACAATAACTGTACATTTAACTAGTACAGAAACACACATTTTGATCTGGAAACCTGACAAGAATACAATCTACATAAATGTACCACAGATCAAGTCCATTCCCAGTTCTACAAATGCTGCTGAGCTGCTGAAAATAGATCAGACAGCATCTAGCTAATTAATTGACTTTGATCATTTCTCTTTGGATTCAACTGATCCGCCGCATCTGCCACCACCACCTTTCCCTTTCAGGCAGAAACTGCATGTTTTATATGTTTGGCTGAAAAGAACATATTTTGTTTCTCCTTGGTCACATCTTTGGATCACAATTGGGTTACCTTTCTTGGTCCTCTGGATTGGTTTAGTGACTGTCTTTTTTCTAATTTTAAACAGACATTATCTTCCGGAATGCTCTGCAGTACAACTGGTGAACTTGGTACTCAAACCACATGCATCATCACTCCGTGAACGGAGAGACCTTTCCCTGGTGAACATTACAGTGGTTCAGGTTCTCGAGGGGATTGTATGGGATAGGATATCTTATGATGTATATGGCCCCACTGAACTGCTGCAAATTCCATATTTGTTGAAAATTATTTCAATCATGTAATTACCCCTGGTGCTGCTTCTGATGATTGGGACAGTAATACAGTGCATGAATTTCCTTTGCTCTTTCCATTCACCCCCCGGTCAAGCCCCCACTCCCCAAAAACATCTGGGTTCGTGCTTGGGGACGAGTGGACCCTGATAGTCTATCCTCCCTACTTACCACCTCCCTTCCTTCCCTGCAAGGCCTATCCACCCGCTCCCAGGTCGCGGCCATTGAACAATGGCTCTCTTCAGGCTGTGACTCCATTGCCCCCTTGAAACGGGTCTCAACCAAATGAGAGAAGGACGCCAATCAGTGGTTCAATCAAGATCTTAAAGCCACTAAATTGGCGGTACGTCGAGTGGAGCGGGCCTGGAGGAGAAACTACTGTCCCTCTTTGCGTTTGGAGTTTATTAACATCCTGACTCTGTACTAAAAAAATATCCTGGAGGCAAAAACCATCTATTTCTCCTCCAAAATCCTCGCAGCCGAAAACAAATCGAAGGAAATCTTCTCGATTGTACACAATCTGGCGTTTTCGGACAGAACCTCTCTTAAACCCACCTCCTCCCAGGAACTTTGTCACTCCCTCAATAGCTTTTTTATTCAAAAAATCGCTACTATTAAAGCTAACATCCCCCTTCCTTCCCCTACTTTTGTGGATCCCCAGTGTCCTCCCCCCAAGGAACATCTTACCTCCCTCCCACCTCTAACCAAGGAATCCCTGACTGCCATAATTCCACTTGTCAAATCTGGTTCCCCGCTAGACCCCTGCCCGGCCCATATTCTTCGTCACATCTTTTCCAGCTGCCCAGACCCCCCCTTCACCTTCTTAACAGCTCTCTCTCCCAGGGCGTGGTACCTAACTCACTCAAATCTGCTGTCATCGTCCCCATCTTGAAAAAACCTGGCGCCGATCCCTCAGTTCCCGCTAACTTTCGCCCCATCTCCCTCCTGCCGTTCCTGGCGAAAGTACTCGAGCGCCATGTCACCTGCGCCTTGAGCTCTTTCGTGGAGAAGAATGGGGCTCTCGCCCCCCGCCAGGCCGGGTTCCGCCCCGCACACTCTACGGAGTCCGTAGTGCTTTCGGTCCTTGATAACCTCAGGGAGGGAATGGATACCAGCCAACCTCAGGCCTTGGTCCTCCTCGATCTCTCAGCCGCTTTTGACACGGTGGATCATTCCATCTTGCTTTCCCGTGTCAGGGCGGCGGGGATCGGGGGTACTGCGTTGGTCTGGTTATCCTCCTTCCTGAGGGACCGCACCCAGGCAGTTCGCCTGGGTGATTTTACTGCGGACTTCCGCGATGTTCAGTGCGGGGTCCCCCAAGGTTCCTCCCTTTCCCCCCTCTTATTTAACCTTTATATCTCCCCTCTTATCTTTTCACTGCAACAAATGGAGGTCGCCGTATTTAATTATGCGGACGACCTCCAGCTTGTTTTCAATCTTTCCTCTTCCCCCGATTCTGCTCTTAATTTTCAAACCATCATGATCCACATCCGTGACTGGATGAACCACAACCATCTTAAACTCAACCCAGACAAGACTGAGCTGGTGTTGACGGTTGGTTCATCCAGCCCCTGGTCCCCGATCTTTTGGCCCCCTTCCCTTGGTTCCCCACCTGCTCCCTCTATCTCAGTTAAAACTCTAGGCACTAAGCTCAATTCCCAACTCACCCTTCACTCCCAGGTCAGCTCCGTGGTTTCTTCTTCTTTTCTGTCACTGCGTACTATACGCAAGGTGTCCCGTTTTTTTTCTTTTGATGCCCTAAAACTGATCACCCTTGCCATGGTCGTATCCTGCCTGGATTATGGCAACGCCCTATATGCAGGTATACCTGCTTATAGTCTTCGGCGTTTGCAGCAGATCCAAAACCAGGCGGCACGCCTGGTGTTCAAACTCCCAAAGTCCCACCATATCACTCCCCTCCTAAAGTCTCTACATTGGCTTCCTGTTTGTGCTCGTGTCCAGTTTAAGCTTGCTTCTATCACCTTTCAAGCACAACTGGGCACGGCACCGGCTTTCATCTCATCTGAGATTATCCCCTATGTTCCCTCCAGGGAACTGCGTTCATCTACCCAATCCCTTCTTACTGTTCCACGGTTCCGGAGAAAGAAATGGGGAGGCTCAAAATTCGCGACCCTCGCTCCAATCTTCTGGAACTCTTTGCCTCTGGAGCTCAGAGATTCAACCTCGTACCTGCTGTTCCGGAAACAGCTCAAGGCACATCTTTTTGCTAAATCTTTTAATTAATACTTCAGTTGCTCATTATCTTTTTCCAATTTAGCTCCTGCTCTCTTGCCCAGTTCTCGGTCAGTTTTAGCGCCATGAAACCGCTGGTGTACGTGCGCTGTATAAATAATTTTAAATAGAAATAGAAATAGAAATAGGATCTAGAGCATTCAACTGTGTTTTCCTCTGATGAATTGTTTGATGGTACATCGAATTATGATGACATTTTCTGTTTTCAACATAATGGTATCCTTTCCAGAATAAAGCCAGTGTTCCTCAGGATATTTATAATTACACTCAATGGGAACATTGCCCTACACCACCTCGGTGTAGTTCAAATACATTTGCATAGAAGTTTGCCTTTTTTTCTGTATATGACACATCTGACATGGCCTCATAATATTATAGGCTCTCACCAACACCTGCAAAGAAAAATATGCTAACTGAAACCAAGCTGATATATTCTGCATGTTTTCTTTCCCAGCTGTCTGTACAAAGTTTTTACCCCTGGAGCCACACTAGAGATGTAAAATCTATTTAGACTGGCAGGTTCAGGGAACTAACAGCCTTATTCATCAACGGGCAGTTTTGCGAGCCCCTAATAGCGATTCATAGCGAATCGCTATTAAGGACTCGCAAAACGGTATTCATGTAGGAATTGCTAAATAAATAGCGATTCCTACAAATTCCTTATTTGCGAGTAGCAAATTGCTAATCGCAAATAAGGAATAACTCCCCATTCATTCCTATGGGCCAAAAGGCCCATAGGAATGAATGGGGAGTATTCCCTATTTGCGATTAGCAATTTGCTACTCGCAAATAAGATAGCGATTTAAAGGGTGCCAGGGGTGTCCAAAGGACACCCTGAGCACCCCTTAAATGCAAATTGAAACAGGTGTTGCGCACACACATGTCCAAAGGACATGTGTGTGTGCAACATGCAACTTAGAAAAATGCTTTTAAAAGCATTTTTCTAAGTTTTTGCTACTTACCGAGAGGTCTGAACTCTCGGTAAATAGCGGCCCAAAATTGCATTTTCGCAATTTTCAAATGCTTCATGAATTGCATTTAAGGAATCTCAAATAGAGATTCCTTAAATGTAATTCCTCGCAATTTAGCGATTTAGCAATTACCGATTTTTGCATTTGGGATGATGAATCCCAAATGCAAAAATTGCGCTCGCAAAGGGCCAGATTCTCAGAATCTGGCCCTTTGCGAGCGCAATTCGGCTTGATGAATCAGGCTGTAAGGCTTTGTTTAGAACATGCATCATACAACAACAAGTAATTTTCCGGAACAACACAGCGCAATAAACATCATGTCTTGGAATAGCTAAAATGAAAGACTTGAACATACCACAGATTCCTACATTTGCACGTTTTGAATATTGGCAACAGTTTGCACACTACGGTGAAGATACATTAGATGCCATGCTGTGTAATAGCAGGTACGATTCGTATGACCCCAATTGGAAGGGATGGTTGGTTTGACTACTGGACACTAATGAGTGGTAGTCACAATTCCTAGGTAACACCAAGGATTTCAAGGCTAATAGACCTGACATGCATTAAGTACAATCTGAACACTTGGGGTAGTGACAACTTACAGTGTTTGGAAGTTGTTCCTTGAATGGCTAAAATGTCGATACTGTCTCAGGCGAAACAACTCTTGTCCTTTTTGTCTGATTACCTGGATTTCAGGGACTTTTTATTAGGTCCCTGAATGCGACATTCTTCACTGTGGTTAAAGAATTCACCAGACACAGCACAGAGACAGCAGACTTCCCCTCCCAAAAATTCTACAACAACCTCAGCATCTACTTCCATCGCAAGATCAAGGAGATTTATGACAGCTTCAACAGCATCATTACCCAAAACCCTCCTACCCCACCCACAACTACAGCACCGTACGCCACCGGACCACAACAGATCTTGCTCAACTGGACTCCCCTCAAAGCGAATGACACCCTCAAGATCATGAAGAGCATCCACTCTGGAGCAACCTCAGACCTCTGCCCATATTAAATCTTCAACATGGTGGAAGAGGTGTGGCGCAGTGGCCAGGGCGACTGACTCTGGAACCCGGGGACTGGTGGTTCGATCTCCGGTTACAGCGGCAGATGTGATGTGATGTGATGTGAGAAAGATTTATATAGTGCACGAATGCCCAAGGGTGTCAAGGCGCTCATAGCAGCAGAAGAAAGGCCTGGTTTCCCTTAGTGGGTCAATTAGATTGAGTAAGTTAGTTTAAAAAAAGCCATATCTTTAACAGCTTTCTGAAACCAAGTAATGTTGGACAACTCTTGATATTTATTGGAAGTGAGTTCCATAGTTTTGTTGTCCCAAAGACAAAGTTTCTTCCACCCCAGTTGGCTTTTCTGTATTTTGGAGTCTGAAGAAGTTTGCTCTTTGCCGAGCGAAGATGTCTTGTGGGGTGGTACCAGGTAAGATGCTGTTTCAGAAAGGCTGGACCCAAACCATGTAATGCCTTATATGCCAGGCAGAGAGCTTTAAAATCTATTCACTTTTTCATGGGGAGCCAATGGAGTTTTTTTAGGCCTTCTGAGATGGGCTGAAATTTAGCGATGTTCAGTATTACTCTGGCAGCTGCATTTTGAGCTCGCTGGAGCTTGGCCATATGTTGTTTTTGGATGCCTAGGTATAGGGCATTTCCGTAGTCCAGTTTAGCCAATGCTAGAACTGTGACTAGTATTTTTACTGCCTCTGGAGGAATGAAGGTGCGTATTTTTCGTATGGATTTTAACGTCTGGTATGTCATTGATACAACTTTGTTGACCTGATGTTGAAAGGACAATTTGTCATCAAAGATGACGCCCAGGTTCCTCACTTTTTGAATTGGAGTGGGGAGTGCACCCATGCTGTGTGGCCACCAGTTCTGAGCCCAGAAGGAAGTGTCTGATCCAAATAGTAGAACCTCCGTTTTAGAGCTGTGTAGCTTCAGACAGTTCGACCCCATCCATAGGTTTATGTGGTGCATACATTGTCTAAAGTTATCTGCTGTGTCTTTAGGGCTGCTTGAGATTGATACCACAATTTGGGTATTATTGGCATAAGATATTAATTTAAACCCGTATTTCCTGATGATGTAGGCTAGAGGAGTTACGTAAAGATTAAACAGCGTAGGGCTCAGTGCAGAGCCCTGCAGCACTCCACAAGGGAGCGTAAATTCCTCTGAGCCGGAATTAACGACCTGGACATATTAGTTTCTGTTGTTCAGATAGGACTTGACCAATTTTAAGGCAGAGTTTTTGACTCCTGATTCTTCAATCCGTTTGAGTAGTATAGCATGATTCACGGTGTCAAAAGCCGCCGACAAGTCCAACAGGATTAGGGCGGCTCTGGCTCCCGTGTCTAGAATTGCCCGGATTTCTTCAGTTGCCGTGACCAGGGCGGTTTCTGTGCCGTGCCCTTGTCAGAAGCCATACTGGGAGAAGTCCAGTATGTCTGCCGAGGAGATGAAGGCTGTTAGTTGAGAATTGAGCACTTTTTCTAGTACTTTAGCAGTAAAAGGGATTCTGGCTATAAGCCTATAGTTACTGGGTTCATTGGGATCTGTGTTGGCCTTTTTTAGTATAGGCAGGATTGACACTCTTTTCCATGCATCAGGAAAGATGCCAGAGGTTATTACTTCATACAGATCAGCCCAGCATCATGTGACTCTGGGCAATAGCTCACTTAATCTTCCCAATGGCTCCAGCACCTTGACACCTTCAGGTAATTGTTTGCACTTTACAAATACTGGACATTTACATGAGCAACACAGCCGCCATCACCATCGCCCCTGAACTCTGCCACACCATCAACTGCTCATCTACTCTGCCACATCCCCGGAAGACTGGAAACACGTGGAGATCTACGTCTTGCTGAAGAAAGCCTCTGCTAACCTGACAGATTTCAGAACATCAGACCCATCTCTCTTCTCCCCTTCCCATCCAAGGTCATTGAGAAGGCCATCAATGACCAACTTTGCGAGTTCATCAACACGAACCACATCCTGGACATCTCTGAATCCGGCTTCTGAAGCAACCAGAGTACGGAGACCGACCTCCTCAAAGACACAGACAACATCCATGCCCTCCTCCACTGGTGCAAGATATCTGCCCTTATACTCCTGGACCTCTCGCAGCCTTCAATATCACACCCTATACATAAGATTACACAATGCTGGCATCCACGACAAAGTCCTGGAATGGATCTGCTCCTTCCTCACCAGTCAAACACAGAGAATCTGAGTAGCTCCATTCCTTTCAGAACCCACAGAGATCAGCTGTGGTGTGCCTCAGGGCTCCTCCCCGAGCCCCACTCTTTTCAAGACCTACATGACCCCACTTGTAGCCATCGTCAGGAACCACAGACTCAAAATCATCACCTATGCCGACGACACCCAGGTGATTCTCTCCCTCACCAATGAACCCTCTGTCACCTAGAACAACATGTACAATGGAATAAAAGCTGTCGCCAGGTGGATGGTAAACAGCTGCCTCAGAGAAGACCGAAGTCCTCATCATGGGCTCCAACACCTCTGTCTGGGATGACCTCTGGTGGCTGCAGCTCTTGGAAACCCCCTGACAGACCACACACTGAACCTCAGCATCATACTGGACTCCTAGCCACCATGAGCCAACAGATCAATGCTTTCTCATCATTCTGTTTCTACACTCTTCGTCGGCTCCGAAAGATTTTCAAGTGGATCCCCACGGAGTCTAGAAAGACAGTCATCCATGCACTCATCAGTAGCAGAATCAACTATTGCAATGCACCCTACGCCGGCATCACCCTGAAACTCCTCAAGGAACTGCAGAACATTCAGAACGTCTCTGCTAGACTCATCCTCAACATCCCCTACTGCAGCCACATCACCGGCTGCCTGAGAGACCTCCACTGGCTCCCAGACAACAAAAGAATCATCTTCAAACTGTTCACACACATCTACAAAGCCCTACATGACGCGGGACCTGCGTACTTCCACTACTGCCTCGCATTCCACACACCCACCAGTGACCTCTGCTCTGCCCAACTGGCCCTGGCTCCCACAGCCGGAGGAAGATCCTTCTCCTACCTCATAGCAAAGACCTAAAACACACTAACTCTCCACCTAAGGCAATCACAGTCATTGTCTGACTTCGGGAAGAACCTCAAGACCTGTCTCTTTTACTGAACCACAGGGCCTGTCGGACCAGCATTAACCCCTCCCCCTCCCAGCACCTTCAGACCCTTACAGGTGAGTAGTTGTGGTTTACAGGACATCTGATTAATTGATTGAGGGATTAACATCAAAAGTGCTTCTTATATGCCCAAAAAAATCAACAGCTACTCTCTCCCAGGCATGCGTAAAAGGTCAAACATGGCAAATGGATGCTGGGTCACTTTGGGAAATAAGCAGTTACACAAATGTCACGTTTTCAATTCTTTATCCACTCGCTCACCTAAGTGAGGGGCCACAATTGATCTACTAGTGTTCTGTCTCTGGCTGCAATGCTACAATGCTCTGCATAGGCCAGCTCAATGACCTGGTGTCTCAGGCACTTGTGGATGATGATTCTCCATCCTGTACATTTTTTATTTATTTTAATTCAACATCGTCAGCAAAGGGTACAATATTTTTCTTCCATGCTTGCGTTGCAATGAGGTCCTTGATGATAATCATGTTCTTATCTGTATTGATAGAAGCAATCTTCTCACTGGATAGGGCTGCTGGCGTGCTGGACCTCACAATGAAGTTGACATACTCTTCAGCTTCTTTGGATGTTGAACTGTGGCAATGTAGCGGCACTCATGAAAAGTAATCAGCCGAGTTTCGATCTTTCCCCGGCTTTTTACAATTTCATAGTCATATTCTTGCAGTTGTAACCCCCACCTCTCAATGTGAGGGGGAATTGTAGCTTTTAGATTTCCAAAGATAGTGAGCAATGTCTGATGGTCTGTGATAATGGTGAATCGATTTCCAAATAAAAACACGTGAAAATGTTTGCAGCCCCACAGTATAGCCAGACTCTCCTTTTCTGGCTGAGAATAGGCATGCTCAGTTTCAGACAAGCTTCAACTGGCATTTGCCATAATGTGTCTCTGAGCATTTGATGATCATTGTGTTAAGCAAGGATGGCCCCCAGCACCACCTGGCTTGCATGTGAGTGTATGTAGTTCAGGATCAAAATAGCCCATATCAGTTGCATTCTCAATCACATGTTTTATTCTTTTGAAACTTTGGTTACATTCAAGAGAGCAATGGAATGGGACATTTAGATTTGTTAAGTCTTTCAATTGGGAACTCACTGTGGGAAAGTCACAAATGAACCTTGAGCAGTAACTGGCCATGCTTAAGAAGGACTGCAGCATAGTTACATCTTGTGGGGGACAAGAAGATGACAGTGCTTTCACTTTATCTTGGCCAGGAGCCATTCCCCTATAAGAGAATATGTGCTCTGTGTTAGGATTCGGGCCCCAGTCCTCTATTGATGACCATGTCTTTGCTGTCAATCAATCAATCAATCAAAGACATTTATAGAGCGCACTACTTACCGGGAGGGTCTCAAGGCGCTTGGGTGGGGGCCGGGGGGTGCTGCTACTGCTCGAACAGCCAGGTCTTGAGCTTCTTCCTGAAGGAGAGGTGGTCTTGGGTCAGGCGCAGGTCGGTCGGGAGGGAGTTCCAGGTCTTGGCGGCCAGGTAGGAGAAGGACCTTCCTCCTGTTGTCGTTCTTCGGATGCGGGGGACGGCGGCGGGGGCGTGACTGGTTGATCGGAGATGGCGTTTGGGAGCGTAGAAGTTGATGCGGTTGTTGAGGTAGCTCGGGCCTTGATCGTGTAGGGCTTTATGTGCGTGGGTGAGGAGGCGGAAGGTGATTCTTTTGTTGACGGGAGCCAATGCAGGTCTCTCAGATGTCCGGAGATGTGGCTGTGTCGTGGGATGTCGAGGATGAGTCTGGCTGAGGTGTTCTGGATCCGCTGGAGTCTCTTCTGGAGCTTGGCGGTGGTTCCGGCGTAGAGGGCGTTGCCGTAGTCCAGTCGGCTGGTGACGAGGGCCTGGGTGACCGTCTTCCTGGTCTCGGTGTGGATCCACCGGAAGATCTTCCGTAGCATACGCAGGATGTTGAAGCACGACGAGGAGACGGCGTTGACTTGTCTGGTCATGCAGAGGGAGGAGTCCAGGATGAAGCCCAGGTTGCGTGCGTGGTCCGTCGGTTTGGGTGCGGTGCCCAGGGCGGGGGGCCACCAGGAGTCGTCCCAGGCGGAGGGCGAGGAGCCCAGGATGAGGACTTCTGTCTTGTCTGAGTTCAGTTTCAGGCGGCTGGTCGTCATCCACTCGGCTACGTTTTTCATCCCTTCGTGAAGGTTGGCTCTGGCGGCGGCGGGGTCGTTGGTCAGGGAGAGGATCAGCTGGGTGTCGTCAGCGTAGGAGATGATGTTGAGGTTGTGTTGGCGTGCGATGGCCGCGAGGGGGCTCATGTAGACGTTGAAGAGGGTGGGGCTCAGCGAGGATCCTTGAGGGACGCCGCAGATGACTTCGGTGGCCTCTGACTTGTACGGTGGTAGGCGGACTCTCTGTGTTCTTCCGTCGAGGAAGGAGATGATCCATTCCAGTGCCTTCTCCTGGATTCCGACGTTGCTGAGGCGCTGCACTAGGGTGCGGTGGCAGACAGTGTCGAATGCCGCGGAGAGGTCTAGGAGGATGAGGGCCGCTGTTTCTCCGTTGTCCATCAGGGCTAGGATGTCATCGGTGGCAGCGATGAGGGCAGTCTCGGTGCTGTGGTTGGCTCGGAAGCCATACTGTGAGGGGTCGAGGGATCCATTCATCTCGAGGAAGGCGGCCAGCTGTTTGTTGACGGTCTTCTCGATGACTTTGGCTGAAACGGGAGGAGCGAGATGGGGCGGTAATTCTTGAGTTCGGTGGGGTCCGCTGTTAGTTTCTTTAGTAGAGCACTGAGTTCGGCGTGTTTCCAGCTCTCCGGGAAGGTGGCGGTGTCGAAGGAGGTGTTGATGATGTCCCGCAGGTGGGGTGCGATGACCGCGTCGGCCTTGTTGAAGACGTGGTGAGGGCAGGGGTCGGTCGGAGATCCGGAGTGGATGGAGTTCATCATGCAGACGGTGTCTTCGGTGCTGATCGGAGTCCAGGCGCGGAGGGTGGTGGTGGGGGGCAGTGGTCCGGTCGTGGCGTGCGTCGGTTGAGTGCTGAAGCTGTTGTGTATGTCCACGATCTTGTTGTGGAAGTAGGAGGCGAGGGAGTTGCAGAGGTCTTGCGATGGGGTGATGTTGTTGTTTCCGGCGTTGGGGTTGGAGAGCTCTTTCACGATGTTGAAGAGTTCCTTGCAGTTGTGTGCGTTGTTGTCCAGCCGGTCCTTGAATGCAGTTTTCTTGGTGGCACGGATCAGTTGGTGGTGCTTCCGGGTGGCGAGCTTGAGGGTGGTCATGTTGTCCGGTGTTGGTTCCCTTCTCCAGGCTTTCTCAAGGGCTCGGCAGTTCTTCTTGGAGCTCTTGAGTTCGTCGGTGAACCATGGGGCCTTCTTGCTGCCGGGTCTGCTGGGCGGGGTCCTCAGTGGGGCGAGTTCGTCCGCGCAGTTGCTGATCCACTTCGTGAGGTTGTCGGCGGCCTGGCTGGGGTTCGCTGAGCTGGCGGGAGGGTGCTGGCTCAGGGAAGCGGCGAGCTGGTCGGCTGTGATCTTGTTCCAGCTTCTTCGAGCAACCTGTTGCTGGTGGTGGTGGATCGTCGTTCTTCTGAAGGTGAAGTGGACGCAGCTGTGGTCCGTCCAGTGGAGTCCAGTGGCGTGGCTGAAGGCGATGTCTTTGCTGGATGAGAAGACGGCGTCGAGTGTGTGTCCGGCGAGGTGGGTGGGTGTGGACACCAGCTGCTTGAGTCCGAGGTTGGCCAGGTTGTCGAGCAGGGTGGTGGTGTTGCGGTCTTTGTTGTTCTCCAGGTGGAAGTTGATGTCCCCCAGGAGGATGTAGTCAGCGGAGGGGAGGGCATGCGGGCTGACGAAGTTGGCGATGTCCTCGCTGAATTGTGTGCGTGGTCCCGGGGGTCGGTAGATCAGGGTGCCTCTGAGGGTGGTCTTCGGGTCGTCGGTGTTGGTCGTGATGTGGATGGTGTCCCTGTGGATGATGGCGATGCCTCCTCCAGTCTGGATGTCGCGATCTCTCCGGGTGATCTTGTATCCCTCTGGGATGGCGATGGCGATGTCGGGCGCTGAGGAGTCGTTCATCCAGGTTTCCGTGAGGAAGGCAACGTCAGGACTCGCCAGTTACACATAAAGCTAGTCCTACCATAGTGTTGGTGCTTGTTATTGCTAACCTGTGGGTTCCTGGTATCCTGGTTCCTGTGTTTCCTGTTTCACGTTTGCAGATTCTCACGGGCTCGTGAGAATTGTTGGTCTGTCCCTTTTGACCTCCTTTGAAGCCAGTTCCTGAGTTGTTATTCCTGTCCCTAACCCCCCCATTTCCTTAGTTTTCTCCCCTTTTTAGTGAGTTAGTTAGCTGTAGTTCCTTGCCCCTTTTTTGTGTTTCGTGTACTCTTTGTTCATCCGCTTTAACATCGAGTGGTGGGTATTCAGGGGCTCCTGGTTACCTCCCCAGCGGACGACCTGATTTATTTTCCCTTCCCGGAGCACGGCGAAACTGTACCGGGGTATGCGCTGTGTCGCGCTGTCCGCTTGCCGTGCAGAGACCTACAGTAACCGCTCCTTGTCGTTTTAGGGCGCAAATGACGTTTGCGGTCGTTCCGCGAGTTTAATCCCAGCCCGGGAAGTACACTCTGTTTCCCCTGAGAAGGTGTTTATTGCCGTTTACTATTTATTGTGCCCAGAAGTGTATCTGCCCACGCAGGGGTTTTTTCTCATGTCAGCATACTATGACATGTTGTTTTTTACCCTGTAACATCACGAAAGAGCTCCGAGTATTCTCTCCCTAAGTTCAGTCCCATAGTACTTACCCAAGAGAAGTTATCTTGGTGTTGCTTATTTCCTGGACTGAAACCCCCTCGAAGCAAAGCCTGCATTCGACTTTGGTAAGTCCATGTGTTGTATAATGCTGGATATGGTTGTCAATGATAGATTGGGGACTGAGTTATTATTGTGAGGTGTTTTGTTTCCCTGTTCATGCAGGTGCAGATGCGAGGAGGAGGGATTTGTTTGCGCTCTACAGGGATGGAAGGCTTGGTGTCTCTACTAATTCCACCCCCTTTTCTGGGTCATTGGCTTACTCATTGGTTACATCAAGTGAGTGGCTAGTGAGTCGGGGAAGTGGATTGGGACATACTTCGTTCCTGCAGTGTGTGGGTTGTGTGGGAGCCCAACAGAATAACAAGCCCACGTTATAATACACTGCCCGGACGAGTATGGATGTGGATACAGGACATATGGCAGGGGGGGGCACTGATGCCCCTACCATGCAGGATGTAATGGGAGCCCTAGCAGCCTTTCAGGCCCAGGTGCATGATTTAAGGCAGGAGAACGTTGGGCTGAGACAGGAATTGGGCGCTGTGAGGGCGCGAGAACAGATACAACCAAGGGGTCAGGCTCCTATAATACAGCCTGCAACGTTTCAATATGGAGGGGCGGGACAGAGCAATCCTGGAGGTAAGGTAAGGTAATTTTATTTGCACAGTTAATTAAAACCAATGCAATGCGATACAAAATATGAAAATTAAAACACAATATAAAATCACATATGTTTAAAATTATCATTGTATGAACATTTATGTTCTGTTCTTAATGATTATAAAAGCCATTCAGTTATCACTCAGTATTTGAAGTTAAATATGATTTGTGTTACAAGACAAGTTGGAACCAAGTCAATTCAAGATTCTGTCCCTGGCATTTTTTCCCCCCACAGCCTTTAAAAATTTTACAAGGCCGCAGCTCAATTGAGGGTCCTGAGATGAAAAACAGGATAGTACTGCGCTCCTTCGTGTACGTAGCCCAAGCCGAATAAAGTGTTGTTTTAAAAGGAGTTTCCTCTCATCTTTCAATTTCTCGCAAGAGCATAGTAAGTGAATCATGTCTTCTTCTATATGACCGCATATCCGGCATGACAATCCTGCTTTCTTTTTTAACCAGTGCGGGAAATGCTGGATGCAGGGCAGCAGCCCTAGTCTGTATTTTAAGAAACACATTTTTGTCTTTTTAGCATAGCCCAAGCCCAAATAGTTCTGAGGAGCTTTTGCCGAATAAGAATTCAAAATCATCCAAGCGTGCTTTCTTTTTGCAAAAACTATTTTGTCTTGTACCCACGACTGGTGTTTGATAGATTTCTTTACCAGTTTGTTGAAGGTTTTATGGTCTAAGGAGGATGCCCAGAGCTGTTCCAGCCCAGTGTTTACAAGACTTTTTGCAAGGTATTTGGCTGCAGGCGAGGTCGAAGTCTGCTCTATTTCCCTCCATAGATGTTCGTTCAAGGTTCCCTGTGCAGATTTCCTCACTTTGTCCCATACACAGATGTAGGCCCCCTGGCGTGCCAGGAGCTGTTGTTGAATACCAAACTCCAGCCTAATCTGTGATGGGGAGGTCCACTTAGGAAGACTAAAGATGATTCTGTATGCGGCTATGATTGTACTGTCAAGTGTTGTTGCATCTCTGTCTCGTAAGACCTCACTTCCATAAGTGATTGTTGGCAGTAGTTTTGCTCGGATAACTTGTACCAATGGTGTTAGTGATGGACCAGATAGCTTGTTATTCAAGGTTTTTAAAGCAATTGCCAGAGCTATCCCTTTGCCTTTGATGCAAGACCTTTGAGCAGTGAATCGGTCGCCGTTGTCAATTTTCACGCCTAAATATTTATATATTGACGTGTCTTTAATGCGAGATTTGTTCCAGAGCCACGTGAAGGTTTTTCTTTTTCTTTTACTGATGGTCATAGTTTGAGTTTTCTCGAGGTTCACTTTTAGATCGTTTGCCTCGGAATAGCTCTGAGTGATGTTCAGGAGTCTTTGAAGCCCTACTTTAGTGTGGCTTATAAGAACAATGTCGTCCGCATATAAGAGGCATGGTATATTAAGCCCTCCTAGTTTGGGGGCATGTGAGTTGCAGTCAATCAGATTTGGCGCCAGGTCACCCAAAAACAGATTAAACAATGTTGGGGCCAGGACGCAGCCCTGTTTGAGTCCGTTGTTTGTCGGTATGCGCCTGGACAGCAGTGAGCCGTCCCCCACCTTTATCCGTATCCAGGTCTCCGTGTGCAGGTTTATTAACAGGTCCAGCAGCGGTTTTGAGATCCCCCAATTCTTTAGTTTAGACCACAGGAGATTCCGGTTGATGTTATCGAAAGCCGCTTTATAATCTATGTAGCAGAGATGTAGTGGCAGTTTTTTCGTCTCTGCCTTATCTATTAGTAGGCCCATGGTTAGGATATTAGTCATCGTGCCCACTGTTTTAACAAATATTGCAAACAACAGGGTTGAACCCAAATAGTCAAAGGGACCTGGGTGATCAATTGTTATAGACAGAGGGGTCCCCAACTAGTATGGAGTAGGTAAGAAAACATAGAAATTCAAATAATTTTTTCAGAGAATCAAGAAAAGAGAAAATCGGAAATGTTTTAGAAATGCAGTGTTTTATTCACAGTGCATTCATATCATCATAGTAGAGTTTTTTAAAAAACCAAAGTAAATAGGTATTTATCATTTGTTCATGTGCCCAAAGAAAGAAAAAGGAAAAAGGCGAGGTAGAGTTAATAAAAAGGGGTTGTGACTCACTTTACATTCAATTGTGACATAAAGCATACATTTAAATTCATGTATAAATTATTCATCAATGATCCCCATCAATCGGGGTCGCATACAGTATACGTAAGTTTAGAACATTGTTGTATATTCAAGCTCCTATTAAGCTGTATAAATCACGCTGATGATAGGAGTTGACAAATAGTCTAATATTATTCCTGTAGGTTTACAGGTTAAAGTGGAGCCAGCGATTTTTGTGGATGTCCCGAAGTTCCGGGAAGGTTTCAGCTTTGTCGCGAACAACTGTTCGCGACATTGGATGGTGCTAGGAATCGAAACCGCCAATGAACAAGTCACAGTCCTGACGAAGCAGATATCGGATTTGAAGGCAGAAATAACTGGTGATTCAACCCTAACTAACTCTAAAGAAGCTCTGACTAAACTTGTCTCCACACTCCAAGACTTCGAAACAACCACCATTAAGAAAAAACTGGAGAAGCTTGCACGAGATTTGAGATTGTACGATAAGAAAAAAACGTACCCCTACCTCCAGGAGGAATACTACCGGCAAGATCCACAAGGTAGATTTACCAACCGGGGACGCGGTGGTTTTAGGGGCAGACGTAACTTCACCACCTTCTAGGACTCGTCCTACAGTTCCGGAGAGGATTCCGAACAAGCCGGCCCCAGTGGATCCTACAGATACCAGGAAGCATACGACCCTACCTATCAACCCAACTCTTTTTTAGGACAGGGCGGATGGAGATCCCCCCGTGGCAGAGGCAACAACTGGAACAGAGGCTCTGGCAGGGGACAACAGAATTCGAGAGAGGAATGGGATTCCGGCAGGGGAAGGGGCACGAAACAGGTGAATTTCCCCCCCCCAGGAGGAACACGGGGAAAGATCGACCCGCAGAAAGAATTACAGATGGTGAGATCCATTTCCTCCCCTGTGATAAACATTTCTAAATATACTTTAAAGGAGGAAGAAATGAGAGTACTCAGCCGTGGTTTATCATTTGTACCCACTGCTATACCTAACGTCTTCACCACCTTAGCTGAACTTCACAATTTTTTTAGAAAAATTAGACTCAGATACTTTTTCAAAGACAGACCAATCCAACAACTTTCTTCTACCACTGGCCTTAGAATTCCATCAACCTTTGTCCCCCCTACCTACGCTATGACCCAACGCCTCCTGGCCTATGAAAGCCTTGTCCTACGTGATGTAAAAAGGATCCTGGATGAAAAGAAATTCATCAAATACAACATCAGTAAAGCAGAGAAACTCGCTCTATCATCCCTGAAAGAGAACAAAACTGTGGTCGTGAAACCCGCCGACAAGGGCTATGCAATTGTTGTCCAGGACGTGGACAACTATAAGAATGAGATCATGAGACAACTAGGGGATGGAATCAGCTATAGGAGGCTACCCGGTGATCCATCTAAGGAATTGGATGGAGAAATACTAAGAGCAACACAAGAGGGTTTGGATCAAGGATTCCTATCCGACCAAGAGTTCCGATTTCTTAATCAAAAAGACCCGAGGATTCCAACAATTTACACCTTGCCCAAGGTGCATAAAGACCTAAACCAACCACCGGGACGACCAATCGTTTCCGGCTGCGGCTCTATACTGGAACCCCTATGTAGATACATAGACTTTTTTCTTAAACCAATGGCCGAAGACACTGCAACCTACCGTCGTGACACAACACACACAATCAATTTAATAGATGGACGTCCTTTTGATTCAAGACAAGAACTACTTGCGACATGTGACATTGTGTCGCTTTATACTAGCATACCTCAAGAAGAAGCACTGGTTGTGGCTACACTCGCGCTGAACAAACGAGTGGCACCTGTCCAGGTTCCTACGTCATTCATTATTTTACTTCTCAAAATTGCCATGATGAGGAATTTCTTCATGTTCCAGAACTGTTTTTATCTTCAGACCAAAGGGGTGGCTATGGGGGCGGCATTTGCGCCGGATCTAGCCATAATTTTCATGTCAACATACGAAGAAACATTCGTACTGAATGATATCAATCCCTTTAGATCCAACATACGTATGTGGATGAGATATATAGATGATATCCTTTTAATCTGGACTGGAACAGAAACTGAAATCAATGATTTTTTCATCTGGCTTAACATGAGGTCACAAGATATCCAATTTACCATTCAATTTGATAAAAAAGCTATCAATTTTTTGGATATCTCCATCATCGCCGAGGAGGATGTATTACACACAACTCTATTCAGGAAGCCGGCAGAGAGAAATTCATTACTCCAATATTCCAGCCATCATCCACGAGGCCTGAGGGACAATTTGCCTTTTGGGCAATTCTTGCGAATCCATCGCAATTGCAGCAAGAAAGAGGACTATATGGAGCAATCAGAAAACCTCATGGAACGACTGATAGAACGCGGCTATCCCAAGCGCCTGATCAAAAAAGCCAGGAAGAGAGCATGGTTCAACCCCCGGGAAGTTTTGCTACAACCTAATGAGCGAAAACGAAATAATGAAAAGCGCCTTATCTGTGTAACAACTTTCTCGACCCAAAGTAACTCAATCAAGAAAGCCATTAAAAACATTGCAGCTTAATTTCAGAGGACCTCGACAGTGAAGACCTACCACTACACTCCTTTAAAAAGGCTAAGAACATTCGCGATCACGTAGTATGTTCATTCCTTGAAACCGAGAATGAACCCACTATCACTTCAATGTGGAACCTTCCACCTATTGTGGGTCATTTTAGATGTGGTTGTTGCAAGGCCTGCCCTGCGACCATACAGATAAAGGAATTTGTTCATAAACAACTACGAATAACACTTAAGTCACATACCAACTGCAACACCACCAATGTGGTATACTGCATTATTTGTCCGTGTGACTTACCTTATGTTGGACAGACACAGCAACGTGCAAAAGTGCGATTTCTACAACACTGCAGCCGTGTCAGGTGCAAGGTGCAAGGAGCCCCCCTGGTAGAACACTGCAATAAAGAAAACCACTTACCTGAAAGCCTGAGGTGGGTCATACTAGAGCAGGTGAAACTGGGCCCTAGGGGTGGCAACATAGTCCCCATTCTTAATATCAGGGAACTGAAATGGATAAAAATTTTTGACTCCGTACAAAATGGGCTCAATGAATCTGAAAACACTTTTGCTCAACTGGCTAATCTTTAAAATCTCACTCTATCATTATAAATCTGTCTTCCATTTTTGATCATAATCTTTGAGCTGGCATGCATTAAACCACCATGTCGGTAGGTTCATGCGGACAAGCGATCTAGCAAAATCATTTTATCTTAATCTTTTGCTCTTAAATTTGGAATGCGTTATGATGTGCATTTAAACTGCCATGCCGGTAGGTTAATGTTGATAAGCGATCTAGCCGTACCAGTTACCAAAATCCTTGGTTGTTTCAAATACGGAATGTGTTATGCATCTAAACCGCCATGTTTGGCAGGTTCATGCAGGAAAGTAATCCAGTGCAACGTAATACACCACCCGGAGGGGCTCTTTGGTAAATCTCACTCCATCATTGAAAAAATCTGTCTTCTACTTTGATCGTACTGTGTGAGTTGGTATGCATTCAACCACCATGTCAGTAGGTTCATGCGGACAAGCGATCGAGCGAAATCAGGTTACTTTAATTAAAAATCTTTTGTTCTTAAATATGTTATGACATGCATTTAAACCGCCATGTCGGTAGGTTAATGCTGACAAGCGATCTAGCGGAACAATTTACAAAACTTTTGGTTGTTTTAAATTTGGAATATGTTATGCATTTAAAACCCTGTGTGGCAGGTTCATGCAATAAAATAATTCAGTGCCACGCAAATACCCGGAGTAGCTCGGTCCCCCCCTTTAAAAACAACCCGATGTTTTCCCACAACGGGAAGGTCACCTAGCAACCGCCGTGTAGTAGTCTTTTTTCCCACTCCATTGCAGTATACTTAAAGGTTACCACGCCCCCTCCCGCCTTACTTCCTGGTTACGGGAGACGCCATCGACCTCGAGACCTCCCTTTGGAACCGGCAAAACTTGTGCCTACGGGTAAGCTGGTTCTGCTGACTTTTTACCAAATTCCTTTTGATCCCATACCCAATGGTGAACGGACAATTCATTGGTCCCGTTATTTCATTTCCTTCCCTAGATACGGACTGTTGAACTATCCCAGCCGTCTTTCAGAAAATAAGGTAAAGCCCGCAACTATCTCCCAACCTACTGTTGGTCACTAAACTGTATTGTCGCAATGATCTTGACCCCTTTCTTCGATCTTTCAATCCCTTCAGATTATTCCGGAGCCATTTTTGGCCACCCCTGTTACGCTTTGACCTGTACTTTACGGCAGGTAAATATGTTGCACCTTTGTTGATTACACGTTTCCTTTTTAGTCCTCAGTGTTTTTAATGCATTTTTCCGAGCGGTATCTTCCGCTACGGGTAAATAGGGACTTGTAGCCCATGATGAATAATTAGTTTTTATTTTCTCTAACCCTAGGAGGTTTGCCCATCCCCCCTTCCCCTACATGTCCTGATGAAGACCCGCGCTGTAAGGATCAACCATCCTACATAACCTTGGGTCGAAACGTAGACTGCTATCTACCTTTGTCAACTCCTATCATCAGCGTGATTTATACAGCTTAATAGGAGCTTGAATATACAACAATGTTCTAAACTTACGTATACTGTATGCGACCCCGATTGATGGGGATCATTGATGAATAATTTATACATGAATTTAAATGTATGCTTTATGTCACAATTGAATGTAAAGTGAGTCACAACCCCTTTTTATTAACTCTACCTCTCCTTTTTCCTTTTTCTTTCTTTGGGCACATGAACAAATGATAAATACCTATTTACTTTGGTTTTTTAAAAAACTCTACTATGATGATATGAATGCACTGTGAAAAAAACACTGCATTTCTAAAACATTTCCGATTTTCTCTTTTCTTGATTCTCTGAAAAAATTCTTTGAATTTCTATGTTTTCTTACCTACTCCACACTGTTTTAACAAAGCCTGTCTGATAAACCGGTATCAGCGATTTCTTTGCAGCCCATTCCTGTAGTTCCTCCAGCAGTAATCCTGCGAAGTACTTCGCCTCATTGTCTATTAGGGCCACTAGTCGAAAGTTTTGAGGAAGAGCCCTGTCCCCTGCTTTGTATATTGGGGTTATAATAGAGCCCTTCCAGGAATCTGGCAAGATGTTCGAGCACCTGATTTCCAAAAAAAGCGGTTCAAGAGCTGCTGCCCAGTAACCCACGTCTTGCTTAAAGAGGATCGGGGGGATTCCATTAGGTCCCGGGGCTCCTTCCCTTCTACCTTTTTTAATTTGATGTTCAATGCTGTGTTGGAGCTTTAAGATGTTGGTAGGTTCGTATTTGTCTTTAGTTTTGATGCACAATTGGGTTTGTTGTGCAATGTTGGCATTGTCGACTATTCTGTTATCTAGTGTAGATAGGACCTTGTTTTTAGGAGGTTCTTGATTGAAGTGCATGTCAAGATAGGATGCCCATATTTCCTCTGTAATGTTTGATGAGACCCCCAGGTTTGACGTACGTATCAGAGAGTTAATGGTTTTCCAAAACCTCGCCCCATCATTCTGTTTGGTGTCTGAGTGCAGTTTTGCCCACACGTCCTCCTCTGTTGATTTGGTTGCTTCCCATTTCAACTTTTTTAGATTGGATTTCAGTGTCCGAAGGTGATTTTGCTTTGCTATTTCTTTTGGGTCCAGTTGTATTTCCCTCATTAAGTGGTATATCATGGTTTTCGCTTCCTTAATTTTTCCTCTGTACTCTCGTGATAGGATTTCAGTTTTGCCGGTCTTTGCAACTGCTTTGGGCTGTGTTGCGTAGTTCGACATCATGATTGTAAATTGTTCCCATTTTGTAACCTCGTTTAATCCAGTGCGCTCCAAAAAGTGTTGTTGCGCACTTCCTATTAACATCTCGCCCATTGCTGCTGAGTACTTGATTTTTTTGAAGTTGACAGTATGAATGGTCTCTTTTGGGGCGTTTGATCGCTCGAGTGTAGGTTTCACTATATTCAAAGCCATTTCCTGCGGGCAATGGTCACTGTCAGTTTTTTTCCCTATCTGGAACGAGGTTATATAATGAAAAAGAGGTAGTGAAACAAAAGTATAATCTAATATGCTGTTTGACCTTGTAGAGTGATAAGTTGGGGCTGGCGGACTGTCTCCCGCAAACCTGGCATTTAGGGCTCTGATATTAAAATGTTCCAATTCTTCGAGTGTCTGTGCTCCAAATTTTGTTTGCTTAGTAATTTGAAATTTCTCTTGTAGTTGTAGGTCCCAAGATATATTTTGAGCTAGATTTGCCTCTTCTTGTGGCGTACCCATAAGGTTAAGATTGAAATCCCCTGTAAGCACAATATTAGTTGTTGACATTCCCATAAGACATTCCTCCAAGAAGTTGTATAATTCCATAACTGCTTTTTTTTTTCCTTTGGGATGGATATAGGCATTGATGAACATGCAGTCACTGTTAACTTTCTCCTTATCTTGGGGTGCTAGGGCTAGCCTAATTGCAAGATTGGCTTCTGAAGAGGAGCCTATTTCTTCTATCCTGACAAAACTAGTGACTGCTACGTAAATCGCTAGTCCACCTTTGAGGTGCCCGTACTTAGCTGACCTTTTGGCATCTGTGAAAAATCGTAAGTATCCTTGGAGATGTGGAGGTTCAGCTAGCCATGTCTCCTGCAGGGCCACTATGTCGAAAGATCTTATGTAGGCTATAAATTCTAAATCCAGCATTTTGCTTGATAGACCATTGATGTTCCAGGAGCATATGCGCAGTTGGTTTAGCGTGTGCTCCCGGGGGATTTGGTCGGGTTGTCAGTTGCTGTTTTTTATAGTTCTCACAATCCGTCTTAGATCTTTCAACTCAGTTGAAACCACCCTGTCCACTCCTAACCAGCAGGTGCTTCCAGTGTTCTTGTTACTACCTGTTCTACATGGCCCTGCCGCGCCTCTAAGGACCGAGATTCTGTGGCTGGAAGCGTTATCCCTGGGTTCCGGCTTTGCTTCTGGGAACAGGATGTCCGGGTATCTTGGTTTTGTATTTGGTTTTATCGTGATTCCCCAGTTCTTAAATACCTCGGCTTCGGATAGAATTTTCTGCGTTGTTTTTGTTTGTAAGTGTCAGTATTGTTTGTTCCACCTGAGGCTTGGTCAGTTGCACTTTGGTGGGGCACAAGAATTTCGGGATCTGTGTGTCTCCCCCTTCCGCCCAATAGATGCACGTTGCTTGTCCGATTTGCTGGTGCCGATTCTATTGTTGTGTGGTCTCCCCGTATATGTAATAAGCAATCCTGGAGGCGGGGCTCCCGTAGCTATTACTGTGACATCACCTGTTCCAGTTCCCTTTGCTCCGCCTGAACGTTTTTATGGGGACAGTGCGAAGTTCGGGATGTTCATGAATCAGTGCCAGTTACATTTCATGTGCAGACCTGGTGCCTTTCCCGATGATTCTGCGAAAGTAGCGTTCACTCTCTCATATTTGGCTGGTACTGCTGCCCAGTAGGCTATACCCTTGGTGGAAGGCAGGGATCAGGTATTGCGTGATTATGAGGCCTTCAAGGAGTTGATGCGGGGGTTGTTTGCTAAACATGCATTCATGCAAGCCAGTGATTCCGAATTGTTGAAGTTACGGCAAGGCAGGCAGGATCTTCTAACGTATATAGCGACCTTCAACCGGTTGGTATCAGAGACTCACTGGCCAGCGGAAAAGCGGACCTCATTGTTCTACCAGGGTCTTAGTGAAGAACTGAAGGATGTGGTGTCGCAGGTGGTGGATCCTCCAGAGGAGTGTGCCGCGTTCATAGACCTGGTTGTGAAACTGAATCATAGGCTTTCAGAGCGACGTGGGGATCGTGCACGTTTTCAGGTTTCCCGGGGAAACTTTATGAAATCAGACGTTAAACAACCCCTTGGGGAGCAGAAGTCATCACCGGAACCAATGGAGATAGGGGGAGTAAGGGGGCCTCTGACCCCAGAGGAAAAGAAAAGAAGAAGAGACAAGAATTTATGTCTCTATTGTGGACAGGGAGGCCATTTTGCAAGGGAGTGTCCTGTTAAACCATCAGGTGCAGGGTATGGAAAAAGGGTGGCATATGTACAGGTAGGAAGTTCCCAACTCACTGAGCACTCAAGGGGTCAGTATTAGGTGTTGGGGGCAGTGGATTTGGCGCCCAGACATTTTGTCATCACTGCCCATCTCTTGTTGGCCGCGCAAAGACGAGTACCAGTATCGGTGCTATTAGATTCTGGTGCCACTGGTAATTTCATTGATATATCATTAGCAGAGAAGTTGGGTGTTCCCTGTCAATATAAGAAGCAACCGGAGCCAGTAAGAGCAATTGACGGGACTGAATTGTCATCAGGTTGCATCACCCGACAGACAATGCCTTTGCGGTTGTTGTGTGAAAATGGACACTCGGAGCGGGTGGTGTTTGATTTGAATGATGCGCCTTAATTCGGTCTGGTGTTAGGGGTTCCTTGGCTCCAGGAACACAATCCCAGGATCGATTGGGTGCAGCGTTTGGTGACATTGGATTCACATTATTGTTTGGGACATTGTTATAGCGAGGCCAGTGAGAAGGTCCCTTCGTTGTCCTGCACAGCAATGGAAGGAGGTGGGGTCCCAGTGCAGTATGCTGCTTACAAAGATGTCTTCGACAAGGGTTGTGCCCAGAGCTTACCACCACATCGGTCTTTTGACTGTAGGATCGACCTAGTGGCAGGGGTTCCTTTGCCATGTAGTCGTATTCACGCACTATCCGAACCTGAGGAAAAACACCTGAAGGAATATCTGGATGAGATGCTAGGACTGGGGTTTATCCGTCCTTCTTCTTCGCCTGTGTCTTCAGTGATCTTTTTCATACCAAAGAAGGAAGGGACGTTAAGGGCTTGTGTGGATTACCGGACCTTAAATAAGGCAACTGTGAAGAACAGGTACCCTCTTCCGCTCATCCCCGTGTTGCTGGACCAGCTTCGCAAGGCCACGGTGTTTACTAAATTGGACTTGCGTGGAGCTTATCATTTGAATCGTGTCCGGCCGGGGGATGAGTGGAAGACGGCTTTTAAAACTAAACATGGCCTGTTTGAGTACTGTGTGATGCCGTTTGGCCTTTGCAATGCGCCAGCGGCGTTCCAGTATTTTATTAACGAAGTTCTGAGCGAGTACCTGGATAGAACGGTCATTGTGTACTTGGATGACATCCTTATCTATTCTGAGACAGGAGTAGACCATCACAAGCATGTGATACAAGTGCTGCAGAAATTGAGGGAACATCGGCTATACGCCAAGCTCGAAAAGTGCCAGTTTGATGGAGTAGAGGTGGAGTTTTTGAGGTTCTTGATTTCAGCAGAAGGGATACGTATGGACCCAAAAAAGATACAGGCGATTGTGACCTGGCCTGTACCATCCACTGTTAAGCACATACAGGTGCTTTTAGGGTTCGCCAATTTCTATCGGCGTTTCATCGCTCATTTTTCTGATATCGTGGCGCCCATGACTCGATTGTTGCGAAAGGGGGTCCCTTTTGTGTGGTCCCTTGAGACTCAGAGTGCCTTCCGGTTGTTACTGAAGACCTTTACGTCCGCTCCTGTGCTGGCCCATCCTGATCCTGCCTTGCCGTTCGACGTAGAGACCGATGCGTCAGCTGGTGCGGTGGGTGGTGTACTGTCGCAGCGAGAAGAGGGTACGGGCCATATGCATCCTATTGCCTATTTTTCTAAAACGTTGTTGCCAGCCGAACACAATTACACTGTGGCGGAACATGAGTTGTTAGCCGTGAAACTGTCTTTTGAAGAATGGCGTCACTATTTGTGGGGGGCCAGACATACAATCACGATCTATACAGACCATAAGAATCTGGAGTTCTTTAGATCAGCTCGGGCGTTGACACCAAGACAGATGCGATGGGTTCTGTTTTTTAACGAATATGATTTCATTATAACATACAGACCCGCTGCTCAGCAGATAAAACCTGACGCACTGTCTCAGATTCATATTGATCCGGATGAGGTGAGACCAGTGAAGGAGAGTAGACCTATGATTGACAGTGGGAAGATAGTTGGAGCGGCTTCGGTGGAAGAGTTTTTCTCTACTGTGAAAGACCATTTGCGCAGGATGGATCTGGCTCCGTGGTTACAACTGTAATCTGCGTATCATCCTCAGTCAGATGGGCAGACGGAGCGTACCAACCAGACAATGGAACAATACTTGAGGTGCTTGATTACGTCCCTGTCGTGTGATTGGGTGACAGCTTTACCCATAGCAGAATTCGCCTACAACAATAGTGTACACACTGCCCTGGGAATGACACCGTTCTATTGTTCTATGGGATACCATCATAGAGCATTAGCTATCCATCCCACTGGGCACATGCCAGCCATTGATGAAGTGTGTAAGCAATTGAGTGACATCTGGGAAATGGCAAGGGTTAGGCTGCAAGAAGCCAAGGCTGCTATGAAGGTACAGGCGGATCGTCATAGGGTCCCGGCCCCTGGTTACAAGGTGGGCGATCAAGTATGGTTGGTTTCACGTAATCTGAGATTGCAGGGGTCACGAAAGCTACAGCCCCGGTATGTAGGTCCTTTCCCTGTAGTACAGGTGATCAATCCTGTGGCTCTGAAGCTTTTATTGCCATCGGATTATAAGATCCACCCAGTTTTCCACACATCGTTGTTGAAGCCTTTTGTTCCCCCAGTTCAGGTTTTGCCCCCTCCCGCCCCTGTGTTGGTGGATGGACAGGAGGAGTTTGAAGTTCAGCCTATTCTTGATTCCAAGCGCAGGAGAGGAAGGTTGTTTTACCTGGTGGATTGGAAGGGATATGCCCCGGAAGACAGGACATGGGAACCAGCTGGAGGGGTGCATGCGCCTCGTTTAGTGAGGTTATTCCATAGACAGCATCCACGGAAGCCCCGGCCGGTGAGGAGGGTCATTGGGGGGGGTACTGTTAGGATTCGGGCCCCAGTCCTCTATTGATGACCATGTCTTTGCTGTCACATGACTCGCCAGTTACACATAAAAGCTAGTCCTACCATAGTGTTGGTGCTTGTTATTGCTAACCTGTGGGTTCCTGGTATCCTGGTTCCTGTGTTTCCTGTTTCACGTTTGCAGATTCTCACAGGCTCGTGAGAATTGTTGGTCTGTCCCTTTTGACCTCCTTTGAAGCCAGTTCCTGAGTTGTTATTCCTGTCCCTAACCCCCCCATTTTCTTCGTTTTCTCCCCTTTTTAGTGAGTTAGTTAGCTGTAGTTCCTTGCCCCTTTTTTTTGTTTCGTGTGTTTTTTGTACTCTTTGTTCATCCGCTTTAACATCGAGTGGTGGGTATTCAGGGGCTCCTGGTTACCTCCCCAGCAGACGACCTGATTTCTTTTCCCTTCCCGGAGCACGGCGAAACTGTACCGGGGTATGCGCTGTGTCGCGCCGTCCGCTTGCCGTACAGAGACCTACAGTAACCGCTCCTTGTCGTTTTAGGGCGGAAAAGACGTTTGCGGTCGTTCCGGGAGTTTAATCCCAGCCCGGGAAGTACACTCTGTTTTCCCCTGAGACGGTGTTTATTGCCGTTTACTATTTATTGTGCCCAGAAATGTTTCTGCCCACGCAGGGGTTTTTTGTTCATGTCAGCATACCATGACATGTTGTTTTTTACCCTGTAACATCACGAAAGAGCTCCGAGTATTCTCTCCCTAAGTTCAGTCCCATAGTACTTACCCAAGAGAAGTTATCTTGGTGTTGCTTATTTCCTGGACTGAAACCCCCTCGAAGCAAAGCCTGCATTCGACTTTGGTAAGTCCATGTGTTGTATAATGCTGGATATGGTTGTCAATGATAGATTGGGGACTGAGTTATTATTGTGAGGTGTTTTGTTTCCCTGTTCATGTAGGTGCAGATGCGAGGAAGAGGGATTTGTTTGTGCTTCGCTCTACAGGGGTGGAAGGCTTGGTGTCTCTACTAATTCCACCCCCTTTTCTGGGTCATTGGCTTACTCATTGGTTATATCAAGTGAGTGGCTAGTGAGTCGGGGAAGTGGATTGGGACATACTTCGTTCCTGCAGTGTGTGGGTTGTGTGGGAGCCCAACACTCTGTAGCAGAGGCCCCGAAGAGTATGTCGACCTAGAGAAAATGGCCAACGAATCAGTCTGCCAGTCATCAGAAGCCAGCAGTCCAGCTTCCATCCTCTGTCATGACGGGGAAAGCCAATTAAAAGAGGAGGAGTGGCTGCTTAAAGGGGAAAGTGATGGAGCAACACAAATGGTGCACAATGAGGAGGACGCTAATGTGAAAGTCAGCAAATGAACCCGTATCGAACCAGGCCCAGAGATGCAATTGAGGCAGGAACTGCTAGAAGGCGACGGCAGGGGAGACTTCGTTGTGCAGAGAAACAGTGGAGAGGGTGCTGTGATAGCTACTAATGGGCAAGAGAGAGGTGACCTGGTCCATACCGCCGCAGCTCCAGGGGAGGACCACAGACATATTAAAGTGCAAGGGCTTTTAAGATTAAACCCCTTTCTCGGGTGGAAGGATTTCCCTGACACCCTGATAGTTTAAACCCCATACAGTATATCTAAAGAAGTACTTAATCTCCGCTTTATGTGCTGTTCCACGCACTATTTCACTTACATTTTTTCTGAGAAGCATGGGTAGTGGTGATGGATAAAAGGTATGGAATGTCCAGATATTTAGTACCTGTGTTGTGTTTGCTTCTGTATTCTGAGGGCCCTTTGCAGTATCTGCTGAGAACCTTAGTGGAGGATTCTGGGAGGAAGCCCTATAACAACTTTGATGGGAGAAGATTTGCTTTGTCATAACAAGGAATCAACCTCTCGCCAGTCTACTTGACAGTATTCTACCTAATTAAAAGCATGTGTAAGAGATTGAATTACTTAGAGCATGGGTACTCACAAATTTTCTCTCGGGGGCCAGATTACAGTGTAGTTTGTGTCCGAGGGCCGCACCAGTGGGGGCGGGGTCAGTGGGGAAGGGGCGGGGCTAGAGCAAAAGAAACCCGTGACCATGAGGTTGATCACAGGTCCCTGCAGCGGACGCCTTCGTCCACTGAGCCACCAGACCCGGCATACACACATCCCCCTCTCTCTCTCTCTCTCTCTCTCTCTCTCTCTCTCTCTCTCTCTCTCTCTCTCTCTCTCTCTCTCTCTCTCTCTATCCCTCTCTTTCTCCCTCTCCCTCCCCCTCTCTCTCTCCCTCTCTCTCTCTGTCCCTCTGTCTCACTCACTCTGACTCTCTCACTCTCTCACTCCCTCTCTCCATCTCTCCCTCTGTCTCATTTACTCTGACTGTCTCACTCTCTCTCTTCCTGTCTCACTCACCCTGACTGTCTCACTCTCTCTCTCTGTTTCCTTCTCCCTCACTCTATTTCCCTCTCCCTCACTCTATTTCCCCTTCCCTCACTCTATTTCCCTCTAACTTCTATTTCCCTCTCTCTCCTTCCCTCTCCCTCCCTCCTTCTGTCGCCCTCTCTCTCCTTCCCTCTCCCTCATTCCCTCTGTCTCTCTCTCTCTCTGTTTCGTTCTCCCTCACTCTATTTCCCTTTCCCTCACTCTATTTCCCTCTCCCTCACTCTATTTCCCTCTCCCTAACTCTATTTCCCTCTCTCTCCTTCCCGCTCCCTCCTTCCCTCTGTCTCCCTCTTTCTCCTTCCCTCTCCCTCATTCCCTCTGCCTCCCTCTCTCTGCTTCCCACTCCCTCACTCTGAGGTCTCCCTCTCTCTCCTTCCCTCTCCCTCATTCTGAGTTCTCCCTCTCTCTCCTCCCCCCCCCCCCTCAGCCTGAGGTTTCCCTCTCTCCTTCCCTCTCCCTCTCTCTGAGGTCTCCCTCTCTCTCTTTCCCTCTCCCTAACTCTGAGGTCTCCCTCTCTCTCGTTCCCTCCCCTCACTCTGAGGTCTCCCTCTCTCTGAGGTCTCCCTCTCTCTGAGGTGTCCCTCTCTCTCCTTCTGTCTCTCTCGCTCTGTTTTCCTCCCTCGCTCTCCCTCCCTCTCTCTCGCTCTCCCTCTCTCTCCCTCTCCCTCCCTCCCTCGCTTGCTCTCCCTCCCTCCCTCGCTCACTCTCCCTAGCTTTCTCTCCCTCGCTTGCTCTCCCTCGCTACCTCGCACTCCCTCTCCCTCCCTTGCTCTCCCTCTCCATCCCTCCCTCGCTCTCCCTCGCTCCCTCTCCCCCTTGCTTGCTCTCCCTCACTCGCGCTCTCTCCCTCCCTTGCTCTCCCTCGCTCCCTCTCTTGCTATTCCTCCCACCCTCGCGCACCCTCTCCCTCCCTCGCTCTCCCTCTCCCTCCCTCCCTCGCTCTCCCTCCCTCTCCCACCCTTGCTCTCCCTTGCTCTCCCTCCCTCACTCTCCCTCGCTTGCTCTCCCTCCCTCGCTTGCTCTCCCTCACTCCCTCTCTTGCTCTCCCTCCCTCCCGCTCCCTCTGCCTCATTCCCTCTGCCTCCCTCTCTCCCCTTCCCTCTCCCTCACTCTGAGGTCTCCCTCACTCTGAGGTCTCCCTCTCTCTCCTTCCCTCTCCCTCACTCTGAGTTCTCCCTCTCTCGCCTTCCCTCCCCCTCACTCTGAGGTCTCCCTCTCTCCTTCCCTCTCCCTCTCTCTGAGGTCTCCCTCTCTCTCCTTCCCTCTCCCTCACTCTGAGGTCTCCCTCTCTCTCGTTCCCTCCCCTCACTCTGAGGTCTCCCTCTCTCTCCGGTCTCCCTCTCTCTGAGGTCTCCCTCTCTCTGAGGTCTCCCTCGCTCTGTCTCCCTCCCTCGCTCTCCCTCCCTCTCTCTTGCTTTCCCTCCCTCTCTCTCGCTCTCCCTCCCTCTCTCTCGCTCTCCCTCCCTCCCTCACTCGCTCTCCCTCGCTCGCTCTCCCTCGCTTGTTCTCCCTCACTTGCTCTCCCTCTCCCTCCCTCTCCCTTGCGCTCGCTCTCCCTCCCTCTCCCTCCCTCGCTCTCCCTCTCATTCCCTCACTCCCTCTCTTTCTCTCTCTTCCTCCCTCGCTCTCCCTCGCGCTCCCTCTCCCTCCGTCGCTCTCCCTCTCCATCCCTCCCTCGCTGTCCCTCGCTCCCTCTCCCCCTTGCTTGCTCTCCCTCCCTCACGCTCTCTCCCTCCCTTGCTCTCCCTCGCTCCCTCTCTTGCTCTTCCTCCCACCCTTGCGCTCCCTCTCCCTGCCTCGCTCTCCCTCCCTCGCTCTCCCTCCCTCTCCCTCCCTCCCCCTCCCTTGCTCTCCCTTGCACTCCCTCCCTCACTCTCCCTCGCTTGCTCTCCCTCCCTCGCTTGCTCTCCCTCTCTTGCTCTCCCTCGCTCCCTCTCTTGCTCTCCCTCCCTCCCTCCCGCTCCCTCTCCCTCCCTCGCTCTCCCTCTCCCTCCCCCTCTCTCCCTCCCTTGCTCTCCCTCCCTCACTCTCCCTCCCTTGCTCTCCCTCATCCACTCTCCCTCCCTTGCTTGCTCTACCTCACTCCCTCGCTTGCTCTCCCTCGCTCTCCCTCCCTCACTCTCCCTCCCTCTCCCTCCCTCACGCTCCCTGTCCCTCGCTTGCTCTCCCTCCCTCCCTCTCCCTCCCTCTCCCTCCCTCATGCTCCCTCTCCCTCCCTCCCTCGCTCTCCCTCTCCCTCGCGCTTCCTCCCTTGCTCTCCCTCCCTCCCCCGCACTCCCTTGCTCTCCCTCCCTCGCTCTCCCTCCCTCGCTTGCCCTGCCTTGTGCTCTTCTCCCTCCCTTGTGCTCCCTCTCCCTCCCTCCCTCTCCCTCCCTCGCTCTCTCTCCCTCCCTCACTCTCCCTTGCTCTCTCTCCCTCCCTCTCTCTCCCTCCCTCACTCTCCATCTCCCTCCCTCCCTCGCTCTCCCTCCCTTGCTCTCCTTCCCTCTCCCTCCCTTGCTCTCCCTCCTTTGCTCTCCCTCCCTCACTCTCCCTCCCTCACTCTCCCTCCCTCGCTTGCTCTCCCTCCCTCCCTCCCTCTCCCTCCCTCTCCCTCCCTCTCCCTCCCACCCCCTCCCTTGCTCTCCCTTGCACTCCCTCCCTCACTCTCCCTCGCTTGCTCTCCCTCCCTCGCTTGCTCTCCCTTGCTTGCTCTCCCTCTCTTGCTCTCCCTCCCTCCTGCTCCCTCTCCCTCCCTCGCTCTCCCTCTCCGCTCTCCCTCCCTTGCTCTCCCTCACTTGCTCTCCCTCTTCCTCCCTCTCCCTCGCGCTCGCTCTCCCTCGCTCTCCCTCCCTCACTCTCTCGCTCTCCCTCTCCCTCCCTCACTCCCTCTCTTTCTCTCTCTCCCTCCCTCGCTCTCCCTCGTGCTCCCTCTCCCTCCCCCGCTCTCCCTCTCCATCCCTCCCTCGCTCTCCCTTGCTCCCTCTCCCCCTTGCTTGCTCTCCCTCCCTCACGCTCTCTTCCTCCCTTGCTCTCCCTCGCTCCCTCTCTTGCTCTTCCTCCCACCCTCGCGCTCCCTCTCCCTCCCTCGCTCTCCCTCCCTCCCTCGCTCTCCCTCTCTCTCCCTCTTACCCCCTCCCTTGCTCTCCCTTGCACTCCCTCCCTCACTCTCCCTCGCTTGCTCTCCCTCCCTCGCTTGCTCTTCCTCGCTTGCTCTCCCTCGCTCCCTCTCTTGCTCTCCCTCCCTCCCGCTCCCTCTCCCTCCCTCGCTTTCCCTCTCCCTCCCTCGCTCTCCCTCCCTTGCTCTCCCTCCCTTGCTCTCCCTCCCTTGCTCTCCCTCTCTCACTCTCCGTCCCTTGCTCTCCCTCATCCACTCTCCCTCCCTTGCTCTCCCTCGCTTGCTCTCCCTCCCTCACTTGCTCTCCCTCCCTCGCTTGCTCTCCCTCGCTTGCTCTACCTCACTCCCTCGCTTGCTCTCCCTCGCTCTCCCTCCCTTACTCTCCCTCCCTCTCCCTCCCTCGCGCTCCCTGTCCCTCGCTCCCTCTCTTGCTCTCCCTCCCTCCCTCTCCCTCCCTCGCTCTCCCTCCCTCACGCTCCCTCTCCCTCCCTCCCTTGCTCTCCCTCTCCCTCGCGCTTCCTCCCTTGCTCTCCCTCCCTCCCCCTCGCTCCCTTGCTCTCCCTCCCTCGCTCTCCCTCCCTCGCTCTCCCTCCCTTGCGCTCCCTCTCCCTCCCTCGCTCTCTCTCCCTCCCTCGCTCTCCCTTGCTCTCTCTCCCTCCCTCGCTCTCCATCTCCCTCCCTCCCTTGCTCTCCCTCCCTTGCTCTCCCTCCTTTGCTCTCCCTCCCTTGCTCTCCCTCCCTCACTCTCCCTCCCTCACTTTCCCTCCCTCGCTTGCTCTCCCTCCCTCGTTTGCTCTCCCTCCCTCCCTCGCTCTCCCTCCCTCTCCCTCTTACCCCCTCCCTTGCTCTCCCTCGCTCCCTCTCTTGCTCTTCCTCCCACCCTCGCGCTCCCTCTCCCTCCCTCGCTCTCCCTCCCTCCCTCGCTCTCCCTCTCTCTCCCTCTTACCCCCTCCCTTGCTCTCCCTTGCACTCCCTCCCTCACTCTCCCTCGCTTGCTCTCCCTCCCTCGCTTGCTCTTCCTCGCTTGCTCTCCCTCGCTCCCTCTCTTGCTCTCCCTCCCTCCCGCTCCCTCTCCCTCCCTCGCTTTCCCTCTCCCTCCCTCGCTCTCCCTCCCTTGCTCTCCCTCCCTTGCTCTCCCTCCCTTGCTCTCCCTCCCTTGCTCTCCCTCTCTCACTCTCCGTCCCTTGCTCTCCCTCATCCACTCTCCCTCCCTTGCTCTCCCTCGCTTGCTCTCCCTCCCTCACTTGCTCTCCCTCCCTCGCTTGCTCTCCCTCGCTTGCTCTACCTCACTCCCTCGCTTGCTCTCCCTCGCTCTCCCTCCCTTACTCTCCCTCCCTCTCCCTCCCTCGCGCTCCCTGTCCCTCGCTCCCTCTCTTGCTCTCCCTCCCTCCCTCTCCCTCCCTCGCTCTCCCTCCCTCACGCTCCCTCCCTCCCTTGCTCTCCCTCTCCCTCGCGCTTCCTCCCTTGCTCTCCCTCCCTCCCCCTCGCTCCCTTGCTCTCCCTCCCTCGCTCTCCCTCCCTCGCTCTCCCTCCCTTGCGCTCCCTCTCCCTCCCTCGCTCTCTCTCCCTCCCTCGCTCTCCCTTGCTCTCTCTCCCTCCCTCGCTCTCCATCTCCCTCCATCCCTTGCTCTCCCTCCCTTGCTCTCCCTCCTTTGCTCTCCCTCCCTTGCTCTCCCTCCCTCACTCTCCCTCCCTCACTTTCCCTCCCTCGCTTGCTCTCCCTCCCTCGTTTGCTCTCCCTCCCTCCCTCGCTCTCCCTCCCTCTCCCTCCCTCCCCCTCCCTTGCTCTCCCTCCCTCACTCTCCCTCGCTTGCTCTCCCTCCCTCGCTTGCTCTCCCTCGCTTGCTCTCCCTCACTCCCTCTCTTGCTCTCCCTCCCTCCCGATCCCTCTCCCTCCCTCGCTCTCCCTCTCCGCTCTCCCTCCCTTGCTCTCCCTCCCTTGCTCTCCCTCCCTCCCTCACTCTCCCTTCCTTGCTCTCCCTCATCCACTCTCCCTCCCTTGCTCTCCCTCACTTGCTCTCCCTCCCTCGCTTGCTCTCCCTCGCTTGCTCTACCTCACTCCCTCGCTTGCTCTCCCTCGCTCTCCCTCCCTCACTCTCCCTCCCTCGCGCTCCCTGTCCCTCGCTCCCTCTCTTGCTCTCCCTCCCTCCCTCTCCCTCCCTCGCTCTCCCTCCCTCACGCTCCCTCTCCCTCCCTCCCTCGCTCTCCCTCTCCCTCGCGCTTCCTCCCTTGCTCTCCCCCCCTCGCTCCCTTGCTCTCCCTCCTTCGCTCTCCCTCCCTCGCTCTCCCTCCCTCGTGCTCCCTCTCCCTCCCTTGCGCTCCCTCTCCCTCCCTACCTCTCCCTCCCTCGCTCTCTCTCCCTCCCTCGCCCTCCCTTGCTCTCTCTCCCTCCCTCGCTCTCCCTCCCTCGCTCTCCATCTCCCTCCCTCCCTCGCTCTCCCTCCCTTGCTCTCCCTCCCTCTCCCTCCCTCTCCCTCCCTTGCTCTCCCTCCCTTGCTCTTCCTCCCTTGCTCTCCCTCCCTCACTCTCCCTCCCTCACTCTCCCTCCCTCGCTTGCTCTCCCTCCCTCGCTTGCTCTCCCTCTCTCGCTTGCTCTCCCTCCCTTGCTTGCTCTACCTCACTTCCTTGCTTGCTCTCCCTCGCTCTCCCTCCCTCACTCTCCCTCCCTCGCTCCCTCTCTTGCTCTCCCTCCCTCACGCTCCCTCTCCCTCCCTCTCTCTCTCTCTCTCTCTCCCTTGCTCTCCCTCTCTTGCTCTCCCTTGCTCTCCCTCCCTCGCTACCTTTCTTGCTCTCCCTACTCTCCCTCCCTTGCTCTCCCTCCCTCTTCCTCCCTCGCTCTCCCTCCCTCTCTCTCCCTCGCTCTCCCTCCTTCCCTCACTCACTCTCCCTCCCTCGCTCTCCCTCCCTCGCTTGCTCTCCCTCCCTCCCTCTCCCTCGCTTGCTCTCTCTCCCTCCCTCCCTCCCTCGCTTTCCCTCTCTCCCTTGCTCTCCCTCCCTTGCTCTCCCTCGCTTGCTCTCCCTCCCTCTCCCTCTCCCTCTCCCTCGCTCCCTCGCTTGCTCTCCTCCCTCGCTTGCTCTCCCTCCCTCGCTCTCCCTCCCTCCCTCGCTCTCCCTCCTCACCCTGCCTGTGTGTATCCGGGCTGTGACAGCTTCCAGGCGCACACACACAGCCGCACCCAAGCACTTCACAGGTCTTTAAAAGACCATTGACATGTTAATGAGGCTTTGTTCACCTCTCAGCGCCCCTGCAGCCCCACTCTGACTATGGCGGGAATCACCCGGGCCCCACAGAGCAGCAGAGTCTGAGTCGCGCTCTGGTTGCAGACATCTTAAAAAAAAAAAAAGGAAAAACTCGGGTACAATGTCTGCAAGGGCCGTACTATGAGTACCCCTGACTTAGAGTATAACATCGTGAAATATTTCTGCAGCCGAACACACTCCAAACTCAGGGGCTTATATATTCGGATATTGCTCTGCTGTTGAGGCACTATTTTTGATGCTTCGGAGGCATTTTCTTTGCTCCATATTTAAAAGATGATGCATTAGACCCAATGCATCAATTTTTGTAGGCCTGCGCCAGAAAATACCTGTGCTATAACAGGCGGTGCTATGCAGGGTAGGCGTTCCATTGTGAAATCTCACTTACAACTGACGCAGTGATAGTTACAAGTTTGCTAATGTGTGACGCATCTTTTAGATGTGTTGCGCTAAACATGGAATGCGTCAAGATTCCTAAATCTGACCAGTGGAAGTCACTGAGCACACTGTAATAAGTAATTAAATAACATCCCCTCGACTATTAGGAGGTCTACAAAGAAACAATCGTGTTGTAGGACCCCTTGGCCAACCTGGGACCATGGCACCTATGATATCATAATCTACTGCAGCAAAGCAATGTGATGTTGTGTACTTCATATAAGGGACAGGGCAGGTTTGCCACAACTACATAGGGGAATGGGTCCCCAAGTCCAACCAAGTGTTCTCCAAACTACAAACGGTAAGTACACATATAAAATTGGTAACACATGAATTGCCACTTTACATGACAACATATAATTGTATCCACTCACATTCAAGTATCACTCAATATGTCACACATACTTAGGTATCTTTGTACACATAGGTAGACTATGCCCACTGTAATGAGACACATAGCCATAGCTCTCAATTGTTTGATTTACATCCAGGACCAATGCAATCGAGTCCAAGGGGACTTTTTTACCAATCAATTCAATTCAAAACTTTATTTGGCAGCATTATGACAGCCTCAAAAGTTATTCATGAACAGAAAATGGTAAAACTATAAAAACATTATACATCATAGCATTTTAAGTTAAGATTTAACAAATATATTAAATGGCTCAGCTCAAAGGATAGAATATCTCATACAGTACCAAATTACAACGACATATCTCATCAGATATTTCACAGTCTATTACATTAGTCCCCACACATTAGGGCAGTTGTGTCAGTCAGAACTGATGATCGCCTCTGTTTTGTGACGCATTGCTGAAGTTGAGCTTGTCGTAAGCCCGGATTCAGCAGTGGATCACTTTGAGGGCAAATGAAATGTGCCATCCTTCCCACAGATGCATCAGTATTTCTGACACACCTTGGGAGCTTGCGACATGGTGCATCATCCCATAAATATGGCGTATCTATGTCGCTATTTTCTGTTGTAGCGCGGCGCACATTTTTCTGACACATCTCTGCCTTGACGCAGCAATGCTTCAGTTCTTATAATTTAGGCGCTCAGTTTTTGCATCCGAATAAGCCAACATGGGTCAAAAAAGTAGTAATGTACCTGCAACATATCCCATCAGATATTTCACAGTCTATTACATCAGTCCCTACACATTAGGACAGTTGTGTCAGTCAGAACTGATGATCGCCTCTGTTTTGTGACGCATTGCTGAAGTTGAGCTTGTCGTAAGCCCGGATTCAGCAGTGGATCACTTTGAGGGCAAATGCGCTGTGCCATCCTTCCCACAGATGCATCAGTATTTCTGACACACCTTGGGAGCTTGTGACATGGTGCATCATCCCATAAATATGGCGTATGTATGTCGCTATTTTCTGTTGTAGCGCAGCGCACATTTTTCTGACACATCTCTGCTTTGACGCAGCAATGCTTCAGTTCTTATAATTTAGGCCCTCAGTTTTTGCATCTGAATAAGCCAACATGGGTCAAAAAGTAGTAATGTACCTGCAATTCTCTTCCAGCTCGAGTTGAGGACATCCCTTTTTCAAGTCATGGCGGTAGAAGACTTTGGCTCTGTTTAATTGCATGATCATGTCCACTATGTGGGGACCAGGATGCCTTTCTCTCTCGATTGCTTTGTTAGCCTGGCACATTATCAACACTAATGCACACTGCACCTCCACTGTTCTATTTTAGCACCACCACTATGGGTGAGACCCATGGCATAGGACTGATGGAGCGTTCAATGAAGTCATGCTTCAACAGCATTTCTAATTCTTTCTCATTGGCTTCTAGCAAGTGAAAAGTGACTCTGCAGTGCCATTGTGCAACAGGGTGAATGTCCTCATTAACATAAGGCTGTGCTTTCATTTTTCTTGAGCTTTCATAAACCATGGAATAACAACAGGAACTGGATTACACTTTCAGATTGAGTATGAAGATTGTAACTGAGAGATATTAGTCCCTTGTCAGCAGCAGTGGTAAAGCTGAGCAGGCAAGCACTGAATGAGGTTCCTTGAAGTGCATCGGTCGGCGCTTGCGCTGATGTAGTTTTTTTGCCGCATGGTTGGTATGAATCCCCCTTGGCTTTGCAGTGGTTCAGAAGCAGCCCAAGTGTATACTTTTGTGCCTGATGGAGTGAAACAAGGCACAGGGGACCGGCTGTTAATGCATGAGGTTGATCGAGGCACCACAGTATATGATGAAAGATACTGGTACATCATTCACTTTCAGTGTGATTTTGGAACATCGTCCTGTTAGAAATTATTTTTCTGGTTGGCTAAGATATACACCCTGGCCAGGCAGACTCCACCACTATAGTCAGGGTAAGTTAGATACACAAATCAGATAACATGTGCTCACCCTCTGGTAGCTGGGCACAGAGCAGGCAAGCTTATTAAAAGGAGCAATGTGTAAAGTATTGCGCAACACACACACACACAGTAACGCAATGAATACGCCACAAAAAGACTCCATTCATGTGTATAAAAAATAACTTTTTGTATTTTGAAATGAGAGCAAAACTATAAAAATACAATCTATTTTTTCAGGATATGTGTATTCAAAATATGCAAGTAAAATCCCAGTGCAGTAAGTATATCCACTTCTTATAGGTGCTTTACAGTAATACGAAAGAAAGGCAAAGGAACTTCCTCATGAGCATCAACATAGTGGTTCTCAATGTTCTCCAGCCACCTGTGATTACGCATAGACTAGGTGCAGAGACCTCATGGGTCTTGAGAATCACAGTATATTTTCTTGGGAAAACAAAGACTGTCTTTTGGCGAGTCGTTACTGCAGCTCGCTTCATGGAAGTAGGCAGGGCCTGAAATGGCCCATCAATGGTTGGAGTTCGGGGTGGTGAAGCAGGCGAATTCTGGATCATCAAGGTGACTCGTGCCGATGGGCGGAGAGTTGCGTTTGTAGTTTCTGGCTGGGGCTCTGCAGTGTCTCGTGTAGAGGCAGGCACTCCGGCTGGCACAATGTGGAACGCTTGATCTAGGGGTAACTCTGGAAGTGTGTCCCTGGGTTCTGTGGTGTCAGTGGTAAAAGCAGGGTGCTCACTTGGTTCACAGGGCAGGTTGAAGATCCGACCTGCTCTGTTCATTGTCACAAGTACAGTGGTTGGACGCACGAGTGGTAGCATCCCACGGCAGTGGTACAGAGATTAAATCTTTGATGGCCCTGAGATTTCAAAAACAGGGGCCAAGCCAGCAAGCACTTGAAGAGCACTTAGAGCTTCAGCACAACAAAAAGGTAGCAAGCAGCAGGTCAGCACACCAAAGCAGGTCGCAGAGTGGCAGTACCATTTGCCGCACAACAATCAGCAAGCAGCAGGCCAACAAAGCAAAGCAATTAGGAAAGTGTCAGTCTCTCCTGGCAGCACAGCAGTACTTCTGGCAATGTGCAAATATAGCCATAGATGTCTGACCCCAGGCCCCAAAAGGGCCTGATTTCAGGGGGTCAGAAACCCAGTACTTATACCCAAGAGTGTAGGGGGTAACCTCAAAGGAACTCTCTAAAGTGCACAAGGATCCCTTTTAACCCAGTCCTGTCTGCAAGGCTAACCCCGGGGGTCAAATCAGTGCTTTGTGTGAGGACAGGACATAGCCTATTCAGATGTAAATGTGAATCACCTCTCCCCCTTCCTACCCAGGAAGTCGATCAGAATGCAGATGAGGGCAGATGATCTTCTGTCACACTCAGCTCTTCCTGTGTTTGTGGCTGTCTAGAGAGAATACACAAAATAAAGCTGTCACCCAGCCAAGACGTGTACTGGAGACAGGCAGTCAGGCACAAAATACAGAAAAATATTCACTTTTTAAAAGTAGCATTTCTAAAACAGGAATGTTAAATTCAACTTCACCAGTAAGAAGGATTTATCATAACCATTTTAAACACTTCAAACAAAAAATCTACTCCTCTCTGATCAGGAATTACAGCTTAAATGTTTTATTAAGGAATTCCCAATGTGGGCAGATGAGAGTGGTAGGCCTCACAGTAGTGAAAAATGAACTAGGCTATTTGTCACTACCAGGACATGCAAAACATAAAAGTACATGTTCTGATTTTTACTTACATAGAGCCCTGCCCTTAGCACTACCTAGGGCCTAAGTTAGGAGTGACTTGTATGTAATAAAAGGGGAGCTTAAGGCTTGGCAAGTAGTTTTAAATGCCAAGTCGAAGTGGCAGTACACTGCACACACAGGCACCCCAGTGGCTGGTCTGAGACAGGTGTGAAAGGCTTCTTCTGTGGGTGGTTCAATCGGTGCAGCAGGCCCACTGGTACCATTAAATTTATAGGCCCTGGGTATATGGCATGCCACTTTACAAGGGACTTGCAAGTAAATCAATCAAATATGCCAAACAGGTGTAAGCCAATTATACCATGTTTAGAGGAGAGAGCACATGCACTTTAGCACTAGTCAGCAGTGATAAAGTCAACAGAGACCTAAAGCCAGAACAATAGGAGGAGGAATGTATAAAGTTTGGGGTGACCCTTCAGAGAGATCCATTATCCAACATGTCCAAATGAAGTTTGTTGTTTTAATGGATTCATTTCTTTTGAACTGTGGAGAGAGGAGAGAGCATATGTGCATTAGCACTTGTCACCTGTAGTAAAGTGCTCAGAGTACTAAAGCCAACAAAAACAATGTCTGACAAATAGGGAAAGGAATGCAAAAAGTTTGGGGTGACCCTTCAGAGAGCGACATTTTTTAACACGACCCCCAGCCTAAAGCCAGGGTAGCCTACTCAATAACTTGATGGACTTTCTGGCTTAGTGTGATAGAATATGGAAAATGGCCCACTAATGCAGGTGAACTTGCCAGTTCTATGCCTTTCTGAACCCATTTCAATCCTTTTGTCTATGCTCTCAGGGACTACTGAACAGATCCATGGCACACCCTTCTTCTCACCTGTGGACTGAGGTAATATAAATTTTATGGTCATGTTGTGTTCCCTAGCGAGTACCCCACCGACTCCATGTACGAGTTAAAGGTGCATGTAACTTCCCTCCTGTATCAGCTATGAAGACGCAAATACATTTGCGTCCAACGTTAACTTGTCCTCTTTCAGACCCACCATGAATGGGTTTGATGGTCCGTTCCTAAGTATGCTATGCCAACGTCTTTTTGAAGTGTACTCCTACGTTTTTCAGCTTGGCTGAAAGTAGGCCCTGAATCTCTGCCATCGAGCCTCTTTTTCTGGCTTCTGACTGCGAGGGCCTCTGCCCAAGCAGCCCCCGTACCCGTGAACTCTGACTTACTTCTAGCGCGGCCCTCCGTGCTCAGCTCAGCCTGCTGCCTGCCAAGATTGACTATAACCTTCGAGTTATCTGTTTTCCTCCCCGAAGATACATTCCAGCCTGCTAGCTTCAGTAAACATCCCTCCCCAGCTACAGGGCTAAAGGGCCGACCTGTCTTTATGCAAGTAATTCATAGCCTCTGTTGCCATGCTTCCATGGAAGGCCCCATGCCCCCACGCTTCTCATACAGACATTCAGGCGCTTATACACGCACTCACAGCAAGTATAGAATAGCTTCTGCTCTAGAGACCTTTCTGCCCAGATAGCTTAGTTCCTAAACATCAGATATCAGATATGATAGAAGCACAAGTTGATCTGACATGCCAGACTTCTGTCTCTTTCCGTCAGTGTAAATGTCAAGTCCCCTGCACCCCGTCTATCACACGTCATGCAGCTGCGCGCGCATCCAAGCTTCCGATTTCTGCTGACATTGCAACATTCTGTTAGCACCACCCCTTGGTGCCACCCACTTGCGTCACCTATCAGTGACGTTTCTAGCACACACGCCTAGTTCACGCCTAGTTTACGCCTCTTGATGATGTATTAGCACCACGTGTATACTGTTATCTTGTCTTCTCTCAGCTGTTACGCCTCTTACATTGAACATTATGATGTAAATCAAGTATATAAGCTATGTATTGTCAATAAACGTTGAGCGCGCTCACCTATCCCTTCTGACACCCTGTGTGGTGGTCAGAACATGATATCCTGATTCCTTTATGAGGAATAAAACCCTTAGAAACTCTTACACCACGGACTCTGTTTTCCTTCATTCCGATTGAGTTATTATTGATTAAGTACTTACCTGCATAGAAATTAAGAGAGTAAATTAATTATTTACATCATTTTGGCGCCCGAATAGGGACCCCTCCCCCACCTCACGCGCCGGAAGGTGCGTTGCAGTCCGTGTCCCCTGCCATCAGTTAGACGGACAACACGTGTACTGGCAGGATTTCCTGCATCCCCCTCTGACACACGGAGGTGACGAAGACTGCGATCAGTGCCCAGACGAGGCGGTGAGGAGTGCGGAGGATCCCGACCAGAGCCCAGCCGAAGGAAGCAAGGTCCGAGGTGTGAAGAGGCCCACCAGTTTTCCGAAGTTTTCCGAAGTTTTCCGAAGTTTTCCGAAGTTTTCCGAAGTTCCGAGTCGAGTCCAGTCGAGTTTTCCGAGGCCTTCTGTTTTCCGTGCTTCCCGGTGAGTACCATTGCTGGGTCGTATCTAGACGGGTTTGGGTACGCAAGTCCGGTCTGCACTGTTTTTAGGCAGTGTATCTGTACTGTTTAGCAGTATATAAAGTATTCCGAATTTCTGCACTGTTACAGCAGTGTATCTGTATCGTTGAGCGGTACACTCAGAGTAAGGGGAAATTAGCTATGTCTTTAAATGTTTCATGTAATTAATGTCGTGGTATGAATGTGACTGTTTTTGTGCATTATTGTGTTTTTGTATAAATAGTTACAGTTGACATTAAGTATTAAGGATCAAGCATTCCAGTATCAAGTAGGCACAATGCCGTTTTTCAACAAATTAAAGCAGATAGGAACTAGGAAAGGGATGTTAGAGGAAGAGATTCCGATCCCCCCTAGGGACACTCCAGGTAATTTCATGTATAATAAGCATGGCATAGACGCCATCCTGTATCTAGAGTTATGGACCGATTATACCAAGCACTTAGAGGAAAGATACCGATGGCCAGTTAACGGAACATGGGATGCCGAGTGCATCATAAAAGTAGAAGAAATATTACGGAAAAAGAAAGCTAGACAATCTCAGAAAGACGCCATAGAATTTTGGCGTAAGGAATCACGTAAGCGTGCTGATAGAGCACTCCGTAGAGAAGACAGGCTTAAAGAATCAGAAAAGGCCCAAGAAAATGAATTAGTTATTGAGGGAATTCGAGTAAAAGCAGAACAAATAGATCGTATCCTAAATGGCAAAGTGAACAACATGTATCTTTTGGCCGATGGTACCCCTGACGCCATTTCAGAAATACCGAAAAATTTGCCGTCACCGTTAGTTCCAACTAAAGTAATACATAAGACTACTAAAGACATATTCCTAAATTCATATCTCGAAGATGTAGCGCCAGCTTACACCAATCTGCCTGTTCGTGCCCTGCCTACTGACAGGGCCGGGGGTGGTACTGCCCCCCAAGATCACTCTCAGCCGACACCGAAAAAGACTAGTCCCGTTCCGCCAGCTCCGCCACTTCCCTCACCTAAAACTGATCTGCCGAAACCACTTCAATCAGATCCTACTAAAAGACAAATTCAGATACTGACTACACACAGAGATAATGCCCAAGCTTCCGCTTCAGGAGGTGCGACCGCGGGTCTACAGACCCCGCCACCGACTCACAGATTAAATCTCAGAGGTCTGCAGAGTCCTCTTACGCACAGATCCCCCCGTTCTTCTAATTCATCCCGTCTTGATGCACTAAAAGAAAACATGTCAGTTTGTAGATATGATCCAGAACCCGGACAGGACGACTTAATGGTATTAGCGTCTTTACGGTTAAGATCTGCTACTGATAGTTTGTTATGTTACGCAGGAATGAAGGAGCACCTAGATAGAATATATGAGTTCGTTCAAACGGGAAAGGACCCCGACAGTATTAAGGATGCCCTGGAGAAACAGAAAGTTACCATGCAAGCACTGATACTACGATTTTTCATAAATTGTCTAATAAGAGAACGAGACAGGCCCGGAACAGAGCAGAGTGAATTAGATGCATTGAACAAGTGGGGTCAAAATATAGCCGATGGAAAACATGACAGACAAAATTGCATAGAGGCCATGTATAAAAAGATTAAGAAAGCAGTGATAGCAGTACACGAGAAAGAGAAAGAAAAGGCTCCCTCCGAGGAGGAAGAAGAATCTGAAGAACCAGAACCAACTACAAGCACTATAGCATATGTAGGTAGGGGAAACTACCTTAGGAAAGGTGTCCGTCCGGAAAGCAAGAGAGTTTACTTCTCTGCCTTAACGAATCCGAATTCTGCTGAACATCAGTTCCAGGAAACTGATAAACGGCTTCGAGATCGAGTTGGGTACCATGTACTCAATTCTATGGATGAACAAGAATTAGCCCGATCAGCGGTATCATGGGCCGAACATGCAGACATATATAATGATGACACCGTAGCACAGACATTTCTGAACCTCTCCCCCGACGAACAGAAATTAGCAGGGGTATATATGATTCAGCACCTTCTCATTAAGTACAGAAAACATTATTCCGATCCAGGTCCCTTACATGAGACACTAGAAGCACTACTGATGGATAGATGGAGAGGCTTAAGCACTAAATTAGTTCAAATAATTCTAGAACAACGACGCAGATATGACACCTTTGTAAGTCCTGAATATGTTCCCGCCCCACCTCCAGAAAGGAAAATGTACCATATGCAGTGTGGGGGTGGTATTGAAAGTCAGAACCCCTTGCGAGAAGTGCACCCTGTTATGGGTGAGGATAAAATTTTGAAACGCGTGTATGTACACACGCCTCTAACTAAATTAGAACTGTTAGAAATGAAGAAATTAGTACCGTGCCATGATAAAGACCCTGCAGGTTTTCATAGAGAGCTCAAAGACATGTTACTGATGGGGGACTACACATATGATGATATCATGAAAATGTTGAAAGTATTATTGCCTACGGGTATATTCGAGAAATTAAAGGAAAAGGACTGGGAGGTGGGAGACGCAAAGATTGCCTGGGCAGAAATAGAGGATGAAGAAAAGAAACGGGTTCCAGGGTTAGGCCTTGGGGACAAAACTAAAGCATTACCAGGTTTAATTGTACAGGTCCTGCCCAGATTGTTGACAACTAGAAAGGAGGATTGGGATGCAATCTCGTCCTGTAAACAGAAACATGATGAAGATACTAGCGACTTTTATTCAAGATTCGAGAAATGTTTTATTATCAATAGTGGCCTCCAGCCAAGTAGCGAGTCGTACCCACATCTTTTTGTATCAAAGTTAGTCGAGAATTCCCTACCGTTAGTTAAAAATAGAGTGTATAAAGTCGAGAGTACATGGCAAGCAAATACGCCATCCCAGATGTTACAAATGTTACAATATCACCAGAATAGAATTAGGGAAGAACAAGATCAGGAACAGAAGCGCATGAAAGACACGAAAATGAAAATGTTAGTAGCCCAGACGGTCCCATCCGACAGTCACAGGAAAGGTACGACCCAGACAAGTCACGCTGCAGCTCCTGTTAAAGGGACATGCAATTATTGCAAGCAGCCAGGTCACTACGTTCACGAATGTGCAGTTCTGAAACATAACATAGCGACAGGTAAAACTAAAGAGAGACCGCATCCGCCTAGACAAGACCATAACCAGCATCAGTCTACCCCGAATACACAGCCCATGCATGCATCCGCACAGACAGCACAGACCGTAGCAGTACCACAGCCACAGCCCATTGCTGCAACTCAGCAAGTCTCACAACAGATGTACCAGTATGCCCAGTCTGCTTACCCCGAATATTCCCGATATACATGAAACAGCCTAGAGAGGGAAGGTGGCTTGCCTCTTATCGAGATTCCTGTAGATCAAGAAGGTCCTTATGTACACAGTCAGGTATTGGGGAAAGATAGAAAGTTTTTAATTGACACAGGGGCAAGTCGCACTACAATAAGTCATGACGAAGTTCCAGGGGCACCCCTCTCAGGCTCACAAAATGTTTCCCTTGGTTTTTCAGGACAACCTATTGTAAATGAAGTATCAGAACCAGTTCCCCTGGCTGTGGGTCCATTATCACGCGTTACAGACCTGTTACTAACAAAATCATGTCCGGAAAATCTGTTAGGAATTAAAACACTGAAGGCTCTAGGAGCTATAATATGCTGTTCCCCGGAGGGAGTTAGACTCTTTCTGCGGGATTTCAAGGGTCATTACGTCCTTCGTGAGTTTGACGTCAGATTGAAAAATGTACCTGATTACTTGTGGGCAAAAGGCCCAACTGATGTAGGATGTATGCACATTACACCATACCGCGTTACCCTCAAGACAGGTGTTGTATTACCCAGAATCAGACAATACAAGTTACCACCCGATGCTGTAGCGGCTTTACTGAAAATCATTGACGAGCTCATTGCCCAAGGAGTGGTCGTCGAGACCGACTCCAATATCTGTAATTCACCCATCATTCCGATTCTTAAACGTACTGATCCCAATGCACCGCCAGTATATCGGCTGGTGATTGATCTTCGAGAATTGAATAAATGCATTATCCCACAGTATCCTGTGGTCCCCGATATATCATCTCTATTGACTGCTATTGATTCAGAAGCGACGTTCTTTACTGTAATTGATCTCAAGAACGCCTTCTTCAGCGTGCCTATTGATCCCGAGAGCCAATATCTCTTCGGATTCTGTTTAAATGGACGCAGTTTCAAATTTTCGCGCGCACCTCAAGGATTCACAGAAAGCCCCAGCATCTATAGTCAAGCACTGAAAAGACAACTAGATTGTATTCAAATGCCAGTTAACACCGCTTTACTACAATACGTCGATGATCTGCTGATCACCGCACGAAGTGAGCCCGAATGTGAAAAAGCATCACTGACAGTTTTACATTTCCTGGCTGACAAGGGACACAAGGTGTCTCCTTCGAAGCTACAATTCTGTGTTCAGCAAGTTGTGTACTTGGGTCACTTACTGTCCAAAGTGGGGAGACAGCTCACTCCCGATCGCATTCAGTTAATTGTGAACATGCCGCAACCCAAGACACAAAAGGAAGTGCGGGCCTTCATAGGCCTCACCTCGTACTGCAGACAATGGATTCCCCAGTATGCATTCTTAGCTAAACCACTCATCCAGTTAACGACACAGGAGGCAGCGACTTCGACTGTCCTCCCTTGGACTCAGGAACATACACAAGCTTTTGAAGAATTAAAGAAAGTTTTATGCCAAGCACCAGTTTTAGCGACACCATGTTACAGCAAACCGTTTACACTTTTTGTTACAGAACGTGATGGCACAGCGTTGTCTGTCCTCACTCAAGACCAAGCAGGTTCACATAAGCCGTGTGCTTATTTTTCTAGTACATTGGATTCAGTAGCTCAAGCACTCCCTGCGTGCTTAAAGTCAGTAGCAGCAACAGCGTTAGCAATAAGACAAAGTGATTCAATTGTTTTAGGTCATCAGTTAACAGTTCAAGTACCACATTCTGTAGAGGTTTTGTTAAACAGAACCCAGACTCAACACTTAACTATAGCACGACTGACAGGTTATGAATTAACACTATTCCAGCCACACATAGAAATCAGACGTTGCAGCATCCTGAACCCCGCAACACTGTTACCTACAGTTATGACAGATCCAGCTCCGCATGATTGTATAGAAATAATTAATGCAGTAACTAAGCCTAGACGAGACTTAACAGATGTCCCATTGACAAATCCAGACCTGACACTTTATGTGGACGGTTCATGCATGAGAACAAGTACAGGAGAATTAGTGGCCGCGTACGCCGTGACCACTGAAACTGAAATTAAAGAAACACATCGTATTGACACCCTGTCTGCTCAAGCAGCAGAGCTCATCGCTCTGACCCGAGCTTGTATTCTAGCCAAGAACAGAAATGTTAACATATACACAGATTCCCGCTATGCCTTCGGAGTTGTACACGACTTCGGAGTCCTCTGGCAAGAACGAGGTTTTCTGACTTCTCATGGGGCCAAGATCCAACATGGCCCCCTCATTCAAGCACTGTTAGAAGCAATACATTTGCCCTCGGGCATATCAGTCATGAAGTGTAAGGCACATACTAAAGTCACAGATTCTGTTTCCCAGGGTAACGACCTGGCAGACCAGACAGCAAAACATACAGCATTGACTTACACCCAGACTACTGATGTGACAAAGACAATAGTACAAACACAGTGTATGACAGTTAGAAATCCCGCCCTAGACGTAATTGATATCCAGACACATGCTACTCCAGAGGAAATAAAGAAATGGACTGAACTAGGAGGGATTCAGACAGATCAAGGTTGGATGACGAAGGGAAAATCTATATGGTTTCTCCCCGACTCAATGGTTCAAGTCATGATAAATACAGCACATAGTCCTGCCCATCTTGGAGAGAAAGCCATGTTAGACAGTTTACAGAATCTCTGGTACAACAAACACTTACGAGCAGCAGCAAAACAGAAAGTGCGTACTTGCATGATCTGTTGTCAGTTCAATCCAGGTAAAAGCGTCCCTGTTGAGCAAGGTGGATTCCATCCTCCCGATCACCCTTTTGAAGTTCTCCAGATGGATTATATCCAGATGAATAGCTGTAGAGGATTTAAGTATGTCCTTGTAATTGTTTGTGCTCTGTCCCGCTGGACCGAAGCATACCCAGTCCCAGACTACACTGCTCCGACCACTGCCAGACAGTTGGTTCGTGAATTCTTCCCACGGTACGGTTTGCCCCGTGTCGTGTACTCAGATAACGGACAGCCGTTCTCGTCCGAGCTGATGAGACAAGTTTCCCTCTTGCTAGGATATCAGTGGAGGTTCCACTGTGTCCGACATCCCGAAGCAGCTGGCCTTGTAGAAAGGCATAATCAGACACTAAAGATCCGTCTTGCCAAGATCTGTCAGGAAAAAGGGGTCGACTGGATAGTCGCCCTGCCCGTGGCACTATTCTACATGAGAATGGTCGCCCACTCGAGATCAGGGCTATCCCCGTACGAAGTGGTCTTTGGCAGACCACCGAATATGTGGGGGACGCCCGTTCCGAAAAAGATCACTGATATTGATTGTAACATGTTGACAGATTACCTTGCCTCCTTGATGTCTGCACTCCAATCATGTCGTTCACAGGTTGCCGCAGCCTTCCCTGACAACACCGATGTAAAGGCGCATGAGGTCCGCCCAGGTGACCTGGTAGTCGTCCGGAATTTCGACCGGAAAAGTCCGCTGGAGCCCCGCTGGAAGTCTCCAAAGACCGTTCTGCTTACCACCAGGACCGCCGTGAAAATCGAGGGGAGAAAGGGGTGGGTCCACACGAGTCACATCAAGCTATGCAATGAACTAAAAAACGGACTGAAACAGGACTCTGACTCGTCCACCCCCACCAAAGACTGTGTTGAAGCACAAGACGTTACTGTGCCTAAAAGAGAAAAGACTCCTCAAGAACTTTACCGAATGAAGCTTCGATCTAGCAAGTCAGACAGTTTAATTGTTTAAGTCCTCCCCTAGGTGAATCGGTTAAATAGTTTCTGACATGTATCCCCTAGATCGAGTTAGAGAGAGAGAGGAAAAGAGAAGAACATATTGCAAATCACTTCGTAGTCACTGCATAGTGACACTAATAATCATGTTTATTCTGAGCATTCTAATTATTATTGCCAGCATTCTGCTTCCTATGTACTGGCCTATTTTCAGGCGTGAACAATCTGCTTACAATGTCTCTGCTGAACACTCTTTTAGTGAACTTCCTGCACATGAACTCTCTTACAGACTTGCGCTGCGCAACAATACATTCATTAGTATGTTACACCATTCCCATCAGACAAGTAATGCTACAGACTGTTGGATATGTGGTCGACTCCCTCCCTACCAGAATTACAAGGGAGCTCTGCCTCTCTTTCCGTACCCATTCACTCACAATGGCTCCTGTGGAGCATGGTTTAAAATAATTAATTCTTTAGATCCTGATATTGCTGTTTTCGATGGGGGCTGGGTTTGGGGAAACTTGAACTTAGTCCTGCTCAACGTCTGTTATCCTGATAAAGAAGGACTTCCCACTCGAATAGGAACTGATCTAGAAAATGAAGTATATGGATTAGGTAATTACACAATTAGCCTTATGATCCTCACTGTTGAATCTGAAACTGCTCCAGTTTTGCCCCATATGTTAGTGTTACCAGTCACAGGTGAATTATGTGTTAGCAAGAAAGGTTCAGTACACGTAGGTCATAGTAAATGCACTACTGTGGTCGAGTTCAGTGACCATGGTAAATCGTCTTTTAAAGCTACCAGTCATTCCTACTTTGTTTGTGGTCATACCGCATACATACGTTTGCCCCCAGATTGGGACGGTACCTGTTACATTGCATTCCTTCTGCCACCTGTTTTTCTAGCTCCTCCTGACTACCATAGAAATACGAATCTAGCACCGAATAGACACAAAAGAGATATTCCCCTTGTCGACTACACAGAAACGGCATGGGAACAGTACACTGATTTCAATAAAGGATTCTTTTTCTTCCTAGGACCTGTCCAAAACAGTAAATTAATACGCAGATTAACGAGAACACTTGAAGCAGTAGTGAACGAAACTGCCTCCGCTCTAGGTAACTTAACCGAGGAGCAGTCTGCTATACGGACTGTTGTCCTTCAAAACCGTCTTGTGATTGACGTCATCTTGGCAGATAGAGGTGGAGCCTGTAAGGTCATCGGGTCAAGTTGCTGTGTTTTCATTCCACAAAACGCACCATCTGTCTATCAAGCCATCACCCGTTTACATAAAATTGCAAATCAGATACATCAGAATCCAGGCACCTGGACTTGGTCCGGTTGGTTCTGGACTACGTTAACAGCTTGGGGATGGAAGATCTTATCATTCCTAGGCATCGGCCTTGTTATAGTATTCAGTTGTTGCCTATGCCTGCAGTGTGGGCCAGCGATATGTGGACTGTGTGCCACATCCTGCATTGAGCATTCCAGTTGTCTCTCAAACAGTCAAAGAAAGAAAGACGAACATATAATGTTACAAGAACAAACCGATCGATTTATGAGGATCGATATATCATGAAGGGTCCGTAGGGAACAAGGAGGGAATGAGGTAATATAAATTTTATGGTCATGTTGTGTTCCCTAGCGAGTACCCCACCGACTCCATGTACGAGTTAAAGGTGCATGTAACTTCCCTCCTGTATCAGCTATGAAGACGCAAATACATTTGCGTCCAACGTTAACTTGTCCTCTTTCAGACCCACCATGAATGGGTTTGATGGTCCGTTCCTAAGTATGCTATGCCAACGTCTTTTTGAAGTGTACTCCTACGTTTTTCAGCTTGGCTGAAAGTAGGCCCTGAATCTCTGCCATCGAGCCTCTTTTTCTGGCTTCTGACTGCGAGGGCCTCTGCCCAAGCAGCCCCCGTACCCGTGAACTCTGACTTACTTCTAGCGCGGCCCTCCGTGCTCAGCTCAGCCTGCTGCCTGCCAAGATTGACTATAACCTTCGAGTTATCTGTTTTCCTCCCCGAAGATACATTCCAGCCTGCTAGCTTCAGTAAACATCCCTCCCCAGCTACAGGGCTAAAGGGCCGACCTGTCTTTATGCAAGTAATTCATAGCCTCTGTTGCCATGCTTCCATGGAAGGCCCCATGCCCCCACGCTTCTCATACAGACATTCAGGCGCTTATACACGCACTCACAGCAAGTATAGAATAGCTTCTGCTCTAGAGACCTTTCTGCCCAGATAGCTTAGTTCCTAAACATCAGATATCAGATATGATAGAAGCACAAGTTGATCTGACATGCCAGACTTCTGTCTCTTTCCGTCAGTGTAAATGTCAAGTCCCCTGCACCCCGTCTATCACACGTCATGCAGCTGCGCGCGCATCCAAGCTTCCGATTTCTGCTGACATTGCAACATTCTGTTAGCACCACCCCTTGGTGCCACCCACTTGCGTCACCTATCAGTGACGTTTCTAGCACACACGCCTAGTTCACGCCTAGTTTACGCCTCTTGATGATGTATTAGCACCACGTGTATACTGTTATCTTGTCTTCTCTCAGCTGTTACGCCTCTTACATTGAACATTATGATGTAAATCAAGTATATAAGCTATGTATTGTCAATAAACGTTGAGCGCGCTCACCTATCCCTTCTGACACCCTGTGTGGTGGTCAGAACATGATATCCTGATTCCTTTATGAGGAATAAAACCCTTAGAAACTCTTACACCACGGACTCTGTTTTCCTTCATTCCGATTGAGTTATTATTGATTAAGTACTTACCTGCATAGAAATTAAGAGAGTAAATTAATTATTTACATCAGGACCCCATCTGTGCACTGCCTAACTTTAACTTGCTCACAGATGCATCCCAGTAGGCAGACAAGGCCATCAAAGTGGGGGGGGGGGGGCATTCCACCACTTTGTCTGACTTCTGTCCCCAACCTAGGGAAAACTCTGTCCACAAGGACACCAACCAACAAAGGCCCCTGACAGCTGTCAGTGTCAAGAGCCAGGCCCAAGGCCATCCAGGAGTTTCTGTCCTCTTTGGTTTCTCAAAGTGAGGGGCCTGTAGCCCCAGGGGCCTTGCATACTTTCCCCACTCTACCTCCCACCAGATCAGGGTGATATTCTGAACCTGAGCCTTTAACTCAGGGTTTGTACCCTTAGGATGAACATATGCCTGGTAAGCCAGGACTTCCAAGGCCGTGCAACCACCCCCCAAGGGAAATACACATTGCATATGTTGTGCAAAAGCCTGCCTGGTGCAGGTTTCCAAACCCCTGTCTTGTGACAGAGCATGGAGCCACCCAAGAACAGAAGTAGCCTCACCAGGATCAGCCTTGTGGTGGTCTAATCTCAGAGCTGGCAACCTCTGACCTCCTGGTCCTCCCACTGGGTACTGTCTCCCCTCCTGCCCCTCCATCGGGGGTTCTGCACCCTCCTCTACGAAGGGGTACTGCCAGAAACCAGAACTGGTTAGACGTATTTGTTAGCCACTCCCCCAAGTTCTCCTAACACTGTGGGGCTACCTCAGTGATGGTCTCTTGTTACAGACCAAATGTGCTCCTACTGGGACCATCCCAAGCCCTGGGGCTGTAAACAGTGCATCCAGGGCCTCCGCCCACCCCACCTGTTCTCCTTCTTCTAGAATGAATGTGGGACCCCCCCCATTATACTGGAACCGGTCTAGGCTACTGTGAACCTCCCCCACCCTTGGTTGGGGGGAGCCTGAACCAATCCCCATACGATCACTCCCAAATGCCTTTTCAGACACTTTGGTACTCACACAGAGGTCTGCCACATTTGCAAGCTCCCTGGGGTCCGAGAAAGTACCCTCAACCAGGTGTTGGTGTAGCCAACGAAAACAATAACTAAACACGTGCTCTCTGGCAATCAAATTTTACAACCCTTCAAAAGTGTTTACCATGATGCCCTTCACCCAACCATCCAGTTCTCTGCAAAAGTACCCACAAAATCCTCTTAGGACTGGTGAGACAGTTTCTGACTGCCCCTGAATCTCAACCCACAATCTTCTGGGGCAAATTCATACTTCTGAGCCAGTGCCTTATTCATGGGGGTATTCTTTGACATGTCCCACTCTTCTAGGGCCAGTAGGGTGTCCCTTCCAGGAATATAACTCAATTTGCCAGCTTCCCACTCCACCTCAGGGATCCTGTGCACCTCTGTAGCTACCTCATATGCCTGAATTCACTGGAGTATTTTATCCCCCTACTTGGGAGAGGATGTAGCCTTACGGTTAGAGCTGTCGACCTTGAAGTTGGGGAACTGGGTTCGAGTCTTAGCAGGGACGCTCAGCATCCTGTGATTCTGGGAAAATCACTAAGGCATAGATGCATCAAGGTAAAATCCGCTCACAAAGGGGCAGATTCTCAGAATCTGCCCCTTTGCGACTGGTATTTTTGCATTTGGGATGCATCATCCATTCGCATTGCATTGGTAATAGCTAAAAATATAGGGATGGTCGCCTGCTAGCGACACCCTTAACAAGCACCTTCCTAATACCAAATCTCTAACCCATTTTGCGATTTGGTAACAGGTTACCAAATCGCAAAATGGGTCTTTGTAAATAAAAAATGCTTTTTCCCCGGCTCAAACGGCCCAATTTAGCGAATCACGTCATTTGCAACATGAAAAAAGCGACGTACAAGCCGGCCTATGCTTCTGGTATGTGGGCTGTATCATTACTACTGGACACAACAGTTTTGCTGCCAACATTATTGTTTGTTGCTGGACCCTATCTGCAGGGCTCTGATTTCCAGCTCATTGAGACTCAATTCATATCCCACAAGACCTTTTTCTCCTCCAAGGCTCTCTCATTCTCAGCTTTTATCCCCTGCAGCCAGCTGGGCCAGGTGCAGCCTCAGGTCCCTCTCAGGGGTATGTCCTTGAGCTCCTCAGGGGACAGGGTCTGGAGGGAGACAGTGCTCCCAGTATAGGATCCACTAGTGAACACCCTGTCTGTAGGCTCCGCTCTCTCTTCTGAAACCTGTGCCAAGTCATTGTTTTATGACATGATAATTAGGCTATGTACTCAGTTTACTTCACCCATAAACAAAAGACCCTGTGAAACCACAAGTTCTCCCTTGTGCAAATGAAGAGCGACACCATACCGTTTCAATGGATACACAATGCAGCCCAAGAATCCGCTGCGAGCAAGTGTGCCCGCCACAACAACGAGAAGGAATACATGGCCAGGCAATTTTGTGTCATCAGCACTAATAACGGGCGGGTCTTATTGCTTGGATTGTAGTTGCTGCAATGAGGTGTGGGCAGCAGCGGCAGATTGCAGGAACGTTGCATTGTCTGGAAGACAGCCGATGGAGAATCTGGACTGGAGTTCAAGAAGATTGCTGAATAGTGAGCATGTGTGCATGGGCTGGCCTCTTCTTGTAGGCTCATGCACACATCCAAGATGGTCGCCGCCCATGGCTTCTGGGACTTGCAGTCTCCTTATGAAAAACAGAGCAAAATGCTACAAGAGAAAACAAAGGGAAATTAAGCATGCATACATGTTTAGTTGTTTACTCAGTAAAAACATAACTGTAAAGCATTGGTCACATGCAACAGTATACGAATAAACATAAAGTGGCATTGTCACTGTCTTGCTAGCACTGGTACTTTGCATGATATAAGCACCAGCGTGCCAGTTTAGATTGGGAATGGATTTTGCCACATGGGAAACGCTGTGCTTTTCACCTATAGCAGCACATTACGTTTGTAAACAAAGACACAGGGTCAATGGAGAGCAAGGAGTGGTAGTTGGGGTGGGCCCTAGACCGTGCTCCGCCACCGTAGCACACACACTGTAACAAAATGCAAACACCACAAAAGACTCTCCAGGAGGTTTATAAAACAACTTTCTATATTGGTAACAAAAAGAGACCACAACAATAAAAATACAATCATTACTTTTCACAATATGTGCATTCAAAATATGCAGGTAAAGTTACAGTGCAATAAGTACATCTGCTTCTATTAGGTGCTTTACGGTACTAAAAAAGAAAGGCAAAGGAACTTCCTCACGGTAGGAGCACCAGCATAGTACTTCCCTAAGATTTGACCTGCGCTGATCAGTGTAACACATACATCAGCCAGACTCACAAGTGGTAGAGACCCATGGCAGTGGAACACAGATTATATCGTTGATTGCCCTGAAATTTCAAAAACAGGGGGCTGGCCAGCAAACCCTTGGAGAGCATCTTAGAGCTTCAGCACAGCAAAAAAGGTAGCAAGCAGCAGGCCAGCACACTCAAGCAGTTAACAAAGTGTCAGTCCCTCCTGGCAGCACTGCAGTCCTTCTAGCAATGTACAGATGTAAAGCCAAAGATGTCTGGTTACTTATACCCAAAGGTGCCTTTGGTACAGGCGGGTAACTTCAAAGGAACTCTCTGAAGTGCACAATGATCCCTTTTAACCCAGTCCTGTCTATCAGACTAATCCTGAGGGCTAAATCAGTGCTCTGTGTGAGGACAGGAGAGAGCCTATTAGATGTAAGCATAAACCACCTCTCCCTCTTTCTGGCCAGGAAGGCTATCAGAATTAAGCATGGGCGGAAAATCCGTTCCACTCGCGAATTTTGCGGATTTTCGGTAAATTCGCAATCCGCGAACGCTCGCGAATTTACCGAAAATCCGCAAATTCGCACGCAGCGGATTTTTTTTTCTTGGTGATACAATTTTGCGGCGTGCGGTGTAAGTTCAAAATTGCGAACATGTAGGTGCGGCGGGCAGCAACAATCTCGCACTGGCGAAATTACAAAAATTGCAATTCTGCACAAGAAATCCACTAGCAAGCAGCATAGACCTTCTGAAAATGATGATTTTTATCAGAATAACTCCTCAGGTTGACATTTGCCTGCACTTTTTTGGATTTGAGGCCTTTTGACTTTCTTTGGATCACTTTTGGATTAGAAATCAACTTTCACAAGTAAGCTTGTTTGGGGCATTACAGTTGCTGTAATGCTGTTCTGCAGAAAAACAAGTTTTGCAAAAGTGAAAGCATTCAGCAGGTGCAAAAGTTCAAACTTATCATTAGTAACCATTCCCTGTAGTGCTTCCTGACTGGGGCCCCTCCAGAGTTCAGTTGCTAGTTGCAACAATTGTATGACCCTGCTCTGACCCTCACAGCAGGCTCATAGAATAGCTACAAGTAGGCCACAAAGGTCCTGGGAAAAAAAATTGCACTGCAGCAGAAAGCAAATTACAGATAAGGAAGCAGGTGCCAGATTGGAATTTTAAAACAGTGACACATTAATAAATCAACCCCAAATTAATTCATGTCAGTTGAAGCAGGGCAGGTGTGCTTGCTTTTTCCCCCCATAATCTACAGTGATGATGAACCAGAGGGTGGCATTGATGTACCAGAGGGTGGCATGGGTGAAACAGAGGGTGGCAGGGGTGAAACAGAGGGTGCTGGGAACCTGTGATGATGAACCAGACGTAGAAACAACATAATCGCGACCGTTGCGAGCCGACATGTAAGTTCGCAATTGCGAACTGGTACAAAACCCTCGCGAACTGGCAGAAATCCTTGCGAACACAAAAAAAATCCGCAAATTCGCGAGAATTCGCGGATTTTGCGGATTGCGAGTTCGCAAATTCGCAAAATTCGCAAACGCCAGATTCACAAAATTTGCCCATGCTTAATCAGAATATAGGTTGATGCAAATGAGTCTTCTCTCACACCCAGCCATTCCTGTGTTTGTAGCTGTTACCCATGCCAGATGGGTATTGGAGGCAGGCTGTCAGGCACAAAGTGCAATAAGCACAGAAAAATGACCACTCTACAAAAGTAGCATTACTGAAAAAGTAATGTTAAATCCAACTTTACCAGTAAGGAGGATTTATCATTGCCATTTCAAACATTTGAAATATGAAAATGCTACTCCTCTCTGATCAGGAATTAATAAGGAATTAATAAGGAATTCCCAATGTGGGCCTATGAGAGGGGTAGGCCTTACAGTAGTGAAACACGAAATAGTCTGATTGTCACTACCAGGACATGCAAAACATAAAAGTACATGTCCTGCCTTTTACTTACATAGCACCTTGCCCTTAGGGCTATCTATGGCCTACCTTAGGTGTGACTTGTTTGTAATAAAAGTGGAGCTGAAGGCTTGCCAAGTCATTTTAAATGACAAGTAGAAGTGGCAGTAAACTGCACACACAGGCACTGCAGTGGCAGGCCTGAGACAGGATTGAAAGACTTGTTCTGTAGGTTGTACAATCAGTGTTGCAGGCCCACTGGTAGCATTTAATTACAGGCCCTGGGCATATGGTATTCCATTTTACAAGGGACTTGCAAGTAAATCAAATATGCCAAACAGGTGTAAGCCAATTATACCATGTTTAGATTAGAAAGCACTTGCCCTTTAGCACTAGTCCGCAGTGATTAAGTGCTTAGAGATCTAAAGCCAGAAAAATAGGAGGAGGAATGTATAATGTTTGGGGTGACCCTTCAGAGAGATCCATTATCCAACATGTCCAAATGAAGTTTTTTATTTCGATGGATTAATTTCTTTTGAACTGTGGTCTTTACAAGCAGTGACTCCTCCATGTGCATGGAGCTGTGTGGTAGCTATCATTAAGGCACACTCATCTTCATCGGTACTCGACAGCAATGCAGAGGAGCCTTTGTATGATGAGCTTAGCGAATATTGATCTAGCCTTATTTCCATTTGTCGTAGTTGATGTTGCTTTTTAATTTTGTGGGTGTGGCGAGAATGTTTCTGGAATCTTCTGGTACTAATTTTCTCTTCTTATATCGACATATTCTCATTTCTCTTTTGCTTTGCAGAACATAATGAAGTGTTTTTCTTTTCCGCAACGTTTGCACATCTGTCCTATGGCTGGACATTCATCTTCATGTGGAAATTAAAATTCATATCAGAAACATAACTTTTATTTCTTTAAAGATGTCGACTTACTTGCATCTTGTTTTTGCTTGTGCTTGCTTTTCATGGTTTTCACCCGTGCTTGCTTTTCACTGTCAGGGCTGACTCGTGATGGGCTGTTCCCGCTTCCAAATCAGCAGCTTGTCGATCTGCTCATTCTTCTGCTCTCACGGCCATTAGCATTTTCTCCCGACTATGGGTTTATATCAACATTGGCCTTCTAAAAGAATCAGAAAGACAGCCATTGATGAATCTGAGACGCATAGCTTCTTCAATGGGGAAATCACAAAACTTGCAATGCTCAATGAGTTTATCAATTTTTCAACAAACTCATCCATTGTTTAACCAACCTGTTTTTATGCTTGGCTAAAGATTTTTCTTTCATAGTCGGCGTTTGGCATTGGATTGAACTTGGCTTCCAGCGCTTCTTTTATCTTTTGGTATGACTTTGCTTCAGTTGGCAAGACTTTCTTTATCACTTCTTTCACTTCATAACCAGAAAGGTTCTTTAAGTATTTAATGATCTTCTTATCATCTTTTTCTCCTAACACATCAATGAAGTCATCAAATGTTTCAATCCATGCAGCCCACCTGTCACCAATGTTCTGTTTCATCGCCATGTGGAATGGCGGTAATCGTTTCAGGAACGCTGCTGCTGTATATTTTGAGCTCCTCTCTGCCGACATTGTGTTGGTATGTGCTGACTGGGAGACTGCAACAGAGGATAGCCCTTAGCACCTGCAACTTCTGCAAACACAACTCACATGTTTGTGCTTGGGTCTTCATGTCCAATTGGAGGTCGTAAAGCACTTCACTCTCTTATATATGTAAGTAAGTTTCTGCTTTTATACCTTGTTATCACTGCCTTTAGCATTTGCTTTGGGTGGATGATGTCTCTGTGTTATGGCTCAGCACAATATCTCTTCTTTCAGCCTCACCAGCAGATTCTAGAGGGCTTTTCGAATGTGCCCCCCGTTCGGTCTACAACTTCTTTTAGAGCCGAGTATAGACCGGAGTGGGCCTTTGACTCCACATACACTAACCTCAGACTGCTTCGCATCAAGTTGGAGCACACATGGCACACACAAGCACTTTGCTGTACCATTGTAAACTCTTATGGAGAGCATCTTGTTTCATCGGGGAACGTTTTTTCTACTCAAGTCAAGTCAAGTCAAGTCAAAGAATTTATATAGCGCACTACATACCCAGGGGGTCTCAAGGCGCTTAGGGAGGGGAGGAGGATTACTTGTCAAATATCCACGTTTTAAGTTGTTTTCTGAATGCTAGGTGGTTCTGGGTAAGGCGAAGGTAAGTGGGGAGTGAGTTCCATGTTTTAGCAGCCAGGTATGAGAAGGATCTTCCTCCCATGGTGGTCTTGTTGATGCGAGGTACAGTGGCGAGGGCTTGGCTGGAAGAACGTAGTTGGCGGGGGGGGGTGTAGAAGGACAGGCGTGAGTTGAGGCATTCTGGTCCGATGTCGTAGAGTGATTTGTGTGCGTGGGTTAGCAGTCGGAAAGTGATCCTCTTATTGACGGGTAGCCAGTGGAGGTCTTTCAGGTGACCAGAGATGTGTTCGTTGCGTGGGATGTCTAATATGATCCTGGCTGATGCGTTTTGGATTCGTTGGAGTTTCTTCTGGAGTTTAGCGGTAGTACCTGCGTAGAGGGTGTTTCCGTAGTCCAGTCGGCTCGTGACCAGAGCATGGGTGACTGTTTTTCTGGTTTCGGTGGGGATCCAGCGAAATGTTTTTTTGAGCATGCGAAGAATGTTGAAGCAGGATGAGGATACGGCGCTGACTTGTCTGGTCATTGAGAGTGAAGAATCCAGGATAACGCCTAGGTTCCGTGCGTGGTCTGTCGGGATGGGTGCTTTTCCAAGGTCTTCCGGCCACCAAGAGTCGTCCCATGCAGAGGGGGATGTACCTAAGATGAGGACTTCTGTTTTATCTGAGTTCAGTTTCAGACGGCTGTGTTTCATCCATTCGGCAACTTCTTTCATTCCTTTGTGTAGGTTAGTTTTGGCGGTGCTGGGGTCATTGGTGAGAGAAAGGATCAGTTGAGTGTCATCCGCGTAAGAGATGATGTTGAGGTTGTGTTGGCGGGCGATGGCCGCGAGGGGGCTCATGTATACGTTGAAGAGGGTGGGACTGAGTGAGGACCCTTGGGGTACGCCGCAGATGACTTCAGTGGCCTCGGACTTGAATGGTGGAAGGCGGACTCTCTGAGTTCTTCCGGTGAGGAACGAGGTGATCCATTCAAGTGCTTTTCCTTGGATTCCGATGTTTCTGAGGCGTTGTAAAAGGGTGCTGTGGCAGACTGTGTCTATGGCTGCAGAGAGGTCGAGGAGGATGAGGGCGACTGTGTCTCCATTGTCCAGTAGAGTTCGAATGTCATCTGTTGCTGTGATGAGGGCGGTCTCAGTGCTGTGTTTTGCTCGGAAGCCAGATTGTGAGGAGTCGAGGGATTTGTTGGCTTCGAGGAAGGCGGCGAGCTGGTTGTTGACTGCTTTCTCGATTACTTTGGCCGGGAATGGAAGGAGCGAAATGGGGCGGTAATTTTTGAGTTCGGTGGGGTCGGCTGTGGGTTTTTTCAGAAGGGCGGTGAGTTCAGCGTGCTTCCAGCTTTCCGGGAAGGTGGCGGAGTTGAAGGAGCAGTTGATGACGTCTCGGAGGTGTGGTGCTATGACGGAGTCTGCTTTGTTGAAGATGTGGTGAGGACATGGGTCTGTGGGGGATCCTGAGTGGATGGAGTTCATCAGGCGGATGGTGTCCTCAGTGGAGATTGGGTTCCAGTCGTTAAGGGTGTTCAAGGGGGGCGAAAGTTTAGCATATGGTTGGGAGGGTTGGTCTCCGGGTTGGTTGTCGAAGCTGTTGTGGATGTCTGCAATTTTGTTGTGGAAGAATGAGGCTAGGGAGTCGCAGAGGGCTTGAGAGGGGGTGATGTCGTTGGAGTTGGCCGAGGGATTGGTAAATTCCTTGACGATGTTGAAAAGTTCCTTGCTGTTGTGGGCGTTGTTGTCAAGTCGATCCTTGAATGCTGTTTTCTTGGCCTTTCGGATTAGTTGGTGGTGTGTGCGGGCGGCGTTTTTGAACAGCATGCAAATGAAACACGCCATACATGGAGCTCTGTAACAGACGTCTTTATTCTTCAGCATACGATCACACACTGCACGCATTGCTAGATGACTTTAATAACCACACCATAACATCTCCCAGCATCTGTAATTGCTGTTTAAATTCCGCCCAGAACCACACATGTCTTTGCGCTAGCGCTCATGATGTGTGTTGGCATGCCAATGAGTGAGAGTGGTTGACTGTGCATTAGTATAACTATGACTAAGAATGAATGACTCTGACTGAATGAGAATCTTAGAGTGGTTGAGAATGAAAGTGAAAGTTAGTCAGTGGAAATGCGTTTGAGTGAGTGAAAAGGTATAAGTGAGTTAGAGTAAGAATGATAAATAGTGAGAGTAAACGTGTGAATAAGTGATAAAGAGTAAGACTGAGTGCAAAAGAATGAGTAAGAAAGAATGAGTGCAAATGGTACTGAATGAGTGAGAGTCAGTGTGAGGGAATGTAAGCGAGCATGAATGAGAATGTGGTGTAATGCTAGTCTGAAATGGCCCTGGCATACTGAATGCAATTAATGTCTTAAAAAGCCACCAACTGCAAACTCCTGAAACTAGCATAATGGTAGAAAAGATTGGCATAGGAAGCACCTGTGGAAAATGTTGGCATACTAGATTAAATTCTTGCTTAATGGGCATACAAGGCAAAATACTGGTACTAACACATTTGTGGTAATACTTGACAATGAGGAGAACAACCATGACATATGGAGGGGGCAACCGTGACAAAGTGATGGCCCTGACATACTGAGTTAATTATTATTATATTGATGGTATTAATCGCAAAAGTCTGGTAGTGGCATATTGTATGCTTATCTTGCCATAAGTTGGCACACTTGACTTATGCTGGCACTCATGACAAACCTCCCTAGAAGGGGTTTGGCGTACTTGCTTTGTTCACTAGGGACAATGCAGGTCACCTAACACTTTTGAGATAGATCATGTCAGCACCCTAGTATAGGTAATATCTAAAATATTCAGTAGTATTGTGTTGTTTTATTAATCATGCAGTCATTACAAAGCTCAATAATTATGATGGTATCAGGGTTAGGGTCATCTGACATGTCTTTCTTAGAAGATTCAGAGACAAAGGTTATATAATATCTGTAGGATATTGGGTTATTAGCTGTGTGGCCTGCACATGTAATAGTTCCACAATTTCCCCTTACTGGGAACCACCAAGCACCTTATTGTAGCTCTTGAGTCTCTCAGGGTAGTGAAGCAGAGCAGTCCAAGGCCTACTCAGGTGGGGTGGTGTCGGATAGTAATCACTATTCACTGGCAAGAAACATTAACACTCAATAAATGATAGTCCAATCAGTAGTTTTTCTTTAGAAAAAGGAAAAGTGCACTTATTACACACTATTAAATGTTAAGCAGTAATTTACAAACACGTACATAGGAAGACTGAAAATACCATATATGACATCATATAATCACCTTTGAGCCCCTAAAGGGGTCACACAAACATATGAGGTAAGTCTATTGGCTTGATCAAAGGTTCAAGATCAACAAGACTTATGTTACAGGTATCATTTTGTACGTGATTGCAATCATCAATAATAATCTTCAATTGTAAATGCAGCTATTAATCTCAATAAAGCATATTCACTGTGATCAATAATCATCAGCAACATTACTATCTCAATAAAGAATTTACAATGAGCAAAACATTTATGTGTATTTTTATTCATTTTCCAATCATGAAAATGCAAGCATAAAGACATCTCAGAGAGAGCATCACATTTTGAAAAGATTACATGCAAACAAAGACCTAGCCCATAGACAACTCTGTCTCCTTTGTAGCCTTTGAAGCCACAATAATTGTAACCATAAAGTAAGCCACAAGATGGAGCAGCACTCCCAGCTTTAAAACAGAAGCTCCAGCCTAGGGAGTGCTTTAAAACACTAAGGACAATTTCAGAGGGGTCCTGGTTTCAAGGACTCCGCAAACATAGGGTCTTTAGGGGGAGCTGATGCACTCCTGCAGACTCCCTGTGCTTCCTTAGTCCTGTTGGTGGTGCCCCTGCCATTCTGGGTCCACCACAAGTAGAGTTAATCAGGCGGGTTGAAAAGCCCTGCAGGGCATTTTGGGGTGCTCATGCCAGAGCAGGGAATATTTTTAACTGGGACAGCTTTCCTTTTGTGTTTTTTCCTTTGTTTGAGGGGTGCCCAGTTCCACCCGGACACTCCCATGCCTCATTAACATTGGATGCAGCTGAGGGAAGTCACCCTTCGCTGCCCTGTCAGCTCCTGCTTGGCCCGCCACTCCATGTGCAGGCTCGGGAGCTGGTAGCTTCTCTCTCCCTTTCTGTCCATGGCCACCCACTCCCCCCCAGACACAGGCACAGGGAGCGGGGCAGACACCCCCCCACTGAGGGGGCATGACAATGCATCGCTGAGCCAGCTTGCCTCCTGGTCCTTGTCTCTGGGTGCAATGTCTAGGGCTTTTCCCCAACTGGTCCTCAGGGGTCGAAGGGGCCAGTCTCACTGGCTCTTGGGGAGATCCACAGGTCCTGGGATCAACTGGACTGAGTCATTAGTCCTTTGTGGGCATTATCTGGTTCTTCTTTTCAGTTGTCCATGGCAGCCCCAGGGTCCAGCAGTAAAGCACAGTTGAATCACCAAGCAAGAGTCTTCCCCTTGTGTAAGAGTTTTTAAAGGGTAGTGGAAGATTACAGAAACCAGGCACCCCTGGCCACCCTTGGCCATTGCTATGGTGTCACATCAAGCCTCCACCTCTGTCCCAACTCTCTTGCACAGTATGCTGAGACAGTTCAAAATGAAGTCATCCCGGAGTCACTGGTCACATCCCCTCTCGGGACCTCATCTCCACCCCTTGATGAAATCACTGCTAGGGCCTTTCTCATTACATTTTCAAAGGGGATCCCCTTCTGTGTTGGCTCCAGAGGTCTGGGCTCCATCCTTTGCTCAAAGGGCTTGGTCTGACCCATCCCTGGTACAGGGTGACAGCTGATTGATTGATGTAGCTCATTCAGGCCCACCCCTCCCCAGGAGCTGGATGAAGCACCGTTTTTGTTCCCTTTGTGCGGGGGGATTTGTTCCTGCTGCTGGAGAGAAATGTGGTTAACCTGGTACAGTAGGGTGACAAAGGGCCTGGGTTCTGCTCTTTAGCTGATCCAGAGAAATATGACAATTCTGGATGACCCATAAATTGTACAGATAGCTTTTTGAAACTTTCAGATTTGACTCTTCTGCACAGGTCATACCCCAATTCGATATGTCACTGGTCTCTGTCGACCAAAGGAAAGGTAAACTATAAGCAGGTTCTCCCTATGCACATAATAAAGAGTTACTACAGATAAAAAACAATACATCACACTGACTTTCTCTATTAGTGTACACTAACATTATAAATCCTACCCCAGGTCAATATCTACTTCTGCATAGTCCTCTCTACTCCAGCCTACCTGCATGCAGTTACCAGGCTGCGCACAACAGTAGTCTCACATGTGCAACCTGTACATGTGTGCACATGAGCATGCACACATGTTCATGTTTAACCAGCCAAGTGCCCCTTACCCTTGCTGCATCACAGCAGCCTTAACTTAAAAGGCAGACACTGGCAGTTAACACGCACATTCCATTTGCCAAGCGATTAGCCTGGGTGAGACACATGTAGTGATATTTACCCACAAAAAAGTCCAAAGCTGCATGATCCATAAAGCAAAAAAATCCATGCGTACTGATGGTCGGAACCTAATTGAAAAAATATGACTTCCTGTGATGTCATTAGTTTCAAAGGGTGTGTGATGTCATTTTTGCATGCTCTGACATTTTGGTGAATTGACATCCATGCATAATTGTGTCAACGGTTTACGAAGAGACAGCAAATAATTACTTATCTTTATGCAACAATGTAGATGATCAATTTGTCTTCTACTTTAGCATAGTAGATATTGCATGCCATTTCCTTTTTCATACCTCTAATCAATGGTATTGGAACCATTTTCAGAGAGGTGGTGCTGAAATCAAAGTTACGTCATTAGGGTCATAAGAATTGTCAAACATCTAAGTATTTTACAAAGAACAAGTGTAGCAAATGTGTTCTGCTGGAGCATGGGAAGGGAATAGTATGTAGCTGGTAGTGCTTTTAGGGGAACACTGTTGCAAATATATTATTTATTTATTTATTTCTTTATTTCGGACAATTTTGACCATAAAAGACACATATACACGTTAAAATACAGAGACTCATAGCAACATTTCATACAACAACATTTTCAATTGATAGGTTTAAAATATGATACAGCAAGTGATATTTAGCACCTCAGTTTAAAAACACATTATATTTTAGCTGTAAAAAAATATTTTTGTAGACATATACGGAGGTCCTATTCAGAGTATCTGGCCGTGTTTCCTGCGAGTAATGTAAACTGAGTGGAGGAACCTGCTTATACTAAATACGATAAACTGGGCTGTATTGCTTTTGATGATCCTATATGCTGTAGAACAGGATCTGGTTCCTAAAAGGGTACACATGGGTTTTAGCCATTTCTTTCGAGCCCTCATGTAGGCACTGCATATAAACAGCATATGTACCTCATTCTCCATGCAGGGGTTTAGGCACATGGGGCAACACCCGCTTTTGACATTCAGTTCTCCCAGTCTTTTCTCTGACCATCGTTCAGTATTATAATTCAGCATGAGGATCCCGTATCTAAACTTCAAATAAAGGGATTTTGCTATAGGTGGCTCTATTTCATCCAAGAATGATTCAAAGCGAAATTCATCCTTGAAGGATAGAAAATCTTGAATTACAGAGCCGACCCTACTTCCATGTACGAGCTTGCCGCTCATGTGGGACCAAAAGGCTCGTTTTACTATTAATTTGGAAGAGGCCGATAGATTGTCAGGATTTTCCCACATTGAGTACAAGCCCAGGAGAGTAAACCATTTTTTAATGTGTACAAACCACTGGATGGAATTGAAAGAGTCAAGGTTCAGCAGTTCTTGTAAACCCTTTCTGTACTCTAACAGTTCTGGGGTAGTCCATAACCTAACCCAAAACATTAACGGTCTTAAAATGGCAAAGCAGTCTGTTCTTTTGAAGTTCAGATCAAGCTGAAGAGGTATTAGGGGTGTGCTATTTGGGACTCTTACGATGGCTCTCATGAATTTATTGTCCAAGCTCTGAAAGCTATCTCTTGCCCAAGGTCCCCATATCTCCGCGCCATACAACACAGCAGATTGGATTTTGAATTTAAAAAGTTCTAAAACAGGGGTTACACTCTTGCTTGTGCTAGCATTCAGTCTACATAAAATTGGCTTGACATTGTGGGCATATGAAATCTTACTTTTCTCAATTTGGGCCTTCCAGCTTAGTTTTGAGTCAAGTGCAACACCCAAATAAGAAAAGTTTTTCACAGTTCCTAATTTCTGGCCATTTAGGGTCAAAAATCCTCTGTCGGGTTTACTGGGATTTAATGCCATGCATTTCGTTTTGTCTGCATTGATTTCCAGACCCTTTGTCGCACAATATCGGCTAAAAGTGTTTAGGAGTGCCTGGAGTCCCTTCTTGGTCTGAGATATAAGGATGGTATCATCTGCGAAGAGCAGCGCAGGCACTCTCTCTCCATTAAGCTGCTGGGAATCATTGATACAGCTATTCAAATAGTTTGGAACGTCATTAACAAACAAGGAAAACAAGGTAGGGGCCAAGACGCACCCTTGGCGAACCCCACGTTCAATAGGAATATTGCGCGTCAGTTCACCATTTGGACCCCACCTGATGTTTGCAAAGTTTCCAGCATGCAACTCTACTATTTGTGCCAAAAGACACCCTGGTAAGCCTAACTCACTTAAGGTTTTCCAAAGCAAGCTGCGGGGGACAAGATCAAATGCAGCTCTTAGATCAACGAAAGCTACGTACAAATGACCTTTTCTAATATGCACATACTTCCAGATCAAACAACAGAATCTAAATATTTGATCTATGGTGCTGGTCTTACTCCTAAACCCAGCTTGGAATTTGGAGATTATTTTCGAATCCTCCAGCCAGTCATTGATCCGAAACAATAAGTGTTTGGCATATAGTTTTTGCAGGGTGTCCATGAGACTTATTGGTCTGTAATTGAAGGGTATCAGTCTATTCCCTTTTTTGAAGATCAACACAACTTCCGCTGCACGCCAGCTATCTGGAAATCGACAATTTGTGGACAAAACGTTAAACAAACGGTTCACATATGGAGCCCATACCTCAATGTCATGCTTATATAGGTCCCCAGGTATTTTGTCAGGGCCTGGTGCTTTAGTGTTTTTTAATTCATTTATTGCCCTTATTGTTTCCTCCAATGTGAAATCAAGGGGTTCCATAGGAGGTGGAGTCCATGAAATCTTGTTTTTATCACCATCATATTGTTTGTAAAGGGATGTGAAATGGGTCACCCATGTCATTTCGTCCAAAAACGTGTCTTTCACAGCTCTGCCTGCGTGTCCTTCGTTTGCCACTAGCCTCCAAAAGCCAATGTTGTCATTAATTTTTGCAGCAGCTAACATTTCAGCCCATATCGACTCCTCCCATAGTTTTTTTGATGTTTTTTGGGCACATTTATAGGCCTCTCTTGCAAGTTTAACTCCTTCTTTTGATTTACTTTTAATAGCAAGCAAGAGATTACTCTTAGCCATCCTGCATGAGTGGTCGTACCATAATTTTCCATGACTTGCCATTCTTATATTTTGTTGTTTTTTCCTTGGCATTTTTGACAAATATGTTTTTAGTTCTCTAAAAAAAGCATTATGGAGTTCGATGAAGTGATCAAAGTGTTCAGGTAAAAAGTTTTGTTGGGCTACAGGTTCAAACGTTTCTTCAAAAAGTGAGTACACCGATGCTAGAGCCTTGCCATTCGCTAAAATGTGAGGCCATTTTACTGCACGTCTATTGTTGTTTATGAGTACGTCCTCACACATATTGCCATTGGTGTTCTCAGTTGGCGAGGTGGCAGAATTGACATCAATATCACTAAACATTTGGACATCAATGTAAAGTTCCAAGGGATAATGATCGCTTTCCTCCCTACTTGCAACTTTTAGGTCAATCAAATAGTGCCAAATACTAAGTGAGACAAGTAGGAAGTCAAGATTGCTGTTGGCTTTGGCGAAGGTTGGATGTTTTATCAGGTCTGAAGGGAGACGTCCGTTACATGCTCTAAGGCCGTGATCTGCTGTTAGCCTTAACAATTGGCCCGCTAGAGTAGAATACTTAACAAATTTTGAAGTTTCCAGCTGAGGAATTTTGTACACTTGGTCCTCGTCCTCAAAAACATCGTTGATGCCAGAAACAGGTTCAAAATTGCAGTTTAAGTCACCTCCCAAAATTACCGGAGTATTTCCAACAACATTTTTTAGAAGGAGATCCAGCGATTCCAGTGTAGGTGAAACCTTGGAGTGGCCAGTTGGTCTATTATAGACATTCACGATGTAGCATTCGTTTCCATTTGGAGGTACCACTTTTAGAGCCAGAATGTCAGGAGTACCTGTATCAACAGTTTCAACCCTCATAACCAAGGTGATTTTGAGCCATATGATCAAACCCCCTGATGGTCTCCCTCTGTCAGATTGGACTGCCTTAGTCCCATAGGTTTTATATCCAACCCTATGTGGAACATCAATCGCCCAAGTTTCTTGCAGCAAACAAAGGTCACTGGTATCAACATAATCAGCCCATTCAGGATCCCTTAGATTTTTACCAACACCAGCGATATTCCATGACAAAATAAGCAAACGTGGTGTAGAGCTACTAATGGAGCGGGTTTGATTGTCAAAGGCCGGCAAAAAAGCCGGCTGATGGTGTACACTGCCTAGCTGTAGATCAGCAGTTTGATTTTCTTCTTCAGTGGCCACATCTCTAACTGCGATATTAGAACCCCCACCTAAACAACCCATAACCAAGATGTGACGACCATTATCAGTTGGTAAACACAGTTCCTTGCTCTGATTGTTCCGCTTTCTACTGTCCTTCCCTTCTACAGCACAGTTACTATCTGCAGTGATCTTTTTCTCAGGTCTACAATAAAAAGTTTTTTTAACAAGAGAACAGAAGGTGTCGTATAACTTGGGGATACAATCTGGCATAATCCCAAGTCAGTCGACAGCATCTAGACAACTATACCTATTATAGATGGGAATACCAGACCACATATTTCTGTCAACCTGTCTTGCCAAGTGAGGTGCATAGCCATGATACTGATTAACAGTGTTCCAGTTTGGCCCAAATTGTATAGGTCTGGGTGGAGGGTAAAAGAACGACAGGGGCCTAGCTTCGATGGGTGGTGTATCTCCATATGATTTCCATTTGCAAATCCGTTCAGCACTATGGGGTTCCTCAAAAGAAATGACTATACAGTCACCTGTGATTGATTTGGCCATGGGTCCTACCCACGGCACCCTACGAACCATAAGGATTTTACTTTTCATATGGTTCGGAATGGGTTTATTCGAGTTTAACCAATATATCACTTTGTTCTTGAGTGATTGAAAATTCTCTTCATATTGGTTTTCTAATTCGGGCACCCCTGTGAGAACAGCTACAAATGGGCTAGCGTCAGGTGGCAAATCTATGTACCTCTCCTTTAAAGTTGTTATAGGCGTGACTGGATTGATAATTTGGCTTACTAGTGGTATTGGCAAGAGAGCTATCGGACAGGGGTTTACTACTAGGGGGGATGGAATGAGAGTAGGCAGGAAGATTGGATGAGTGTTTCTGTGGAACCAGTTTGTTCGGGGTAGGGAAATGAGCATTAGGAACGTTAGGCGGTTGGCACATTTTACTTTGAGCCTGACATTTTGGCAAGGGTTTATTAGTGATATTTGCAGATGACGAGGTTGAGGGTTGTGAATTTGATTTATCTGCAGTGTTAGTAATTGGATTTGTGTTTTTGTTCTTAACTGATCCCCCTTTTTGCTGCTGTACACTAGTTGGATTTTTGTTTGGGGGTGTCACAGGAGCAGTAGCTGCAGTTTGCTTGGGGACTATAGGTGCATCAGTGCAACTAAGGCTTAGGCTAGATAATGTGATGACACTTTTCTCTACCTCAAGCAACTGGTTCTCAATGCCAGTTAACCTGACTTCTAGCGGCCTGAGTAGTCTCTTAAGCGTCTCCCACACCAGCTTTAGAAACTCTTCCCTTCCCCCTTCCTGTTCTATCTGATTCAGAGAATTTCTCTGGTCCTCATGAACGAAATGGTCAGCCAATGTAATCGAATTTTGCTCCTCTATGCTATCATTATCACGTTCTACAATTAAAGGCGTTTGAGCAGACACGTTGCTATCAATAGTTACACTAGGTGTGTGTGGGGCGCCCCCTGCGATGTTTTGGCTAAGGGCAACCTTCGCCTTCTTCCTAGAATATGCAGATAAATGTTTGCGTTTTCTCTTATGTTTTAATGATGCCTTAGCAGGCACCTGGCCTTTGTTCATCTCTATTTCCCCTAGTGCCTTTTCATTCTCGCTATTTTTAGTGCCCTCGGTATTTTCTGTCAGAGGATCCTGAGGTGGGAGACTTTCGGATTCAACAATGACAGAAGGCCCAATGGGTGCGAGGTCATCGTTAGTAGGGGGTGTTATTTCCTCAGCAATAGAGTGAACGTCAACCAGAGTGATGATTGGTGTGGGACCTGAAGTACGCTCAGGAGTTTTTGAGGCGGCAATACTACCTAAGGAGGATTTTTTCTTAAGTGCTAATTCAGTAGAAAGCCTCCTTGCAGACTCCAGCTCCAGGGAAACTCTGTGCTGGAGTTTGGTTATCTCGTTGTCAATTGAGAGACTAGTCCTGGTAATAAAGTCATCTAGGGTGCCTGTAGCCTTTTTCGTTGTCTTAGTAGACTTGCTCCTAGTTTCACGGGCAGACATTGTCTAAGCAATAGGTAGTTAAAACAAGCAAAGATCACAAGTAACTAACTCACATTTGAAAACCAAGAGGGATGGCCCGGTCCGGTCTTAATCGGTCTATAACGGCCTAAAACGGCCCTGTCTTTGCCCAGTCTTCGCCCGGGCTGCGTCCCGCGCTGCGGGAGTCGGCTGTTGTTATGTAGAGGGCGTAAAGGGCGAGGGGCGGGCCAGCAGGGAGAGCGGACCGGAAGCTCTCTGTCGGTCTCGCAGGGACTTCTGGGAAATGAAGTCCCCGCACGCTCGCAGCCCCGCTGGTTCCTCGCGCCCCTTACCGCCTTGCCGCCTGAGTCCTGGAGTCCTCTCCCACGATGTTGCTGTCACTAGCGCCCACCAACGAAGTGGCACCCGCGAAGCGGGTGCAGCGAGGAGTGGGTTGGTAGACTCGTGCGCTGCTGAGATAGTGCGCTGGTGCACTACAATGCCTCGGTAAAAGAGCCTGGAACCTCCGTTCTGTAAAGTAAGTGTCCCACAGTGAAAAGAGGCAGGAACGCTTTTAAGAACCTTTGATGGGTGGGGGGCGGGCCAGCAGGGAGAGCGGACCGGAAGCTCTCCGTCGGTCTCGCAGGGACTTCTGGGAAATGAAGTCCCCGCACGCTCGCAGCCCCGCTGGTTCCTCGCGCCCCTTACCGCCTTGCCGCCTGAGTCCTGGACTGCTCTCCCACGATGTTGCTGCCACTAGCGCCTACCAACGAAGCGGCACCCGCGAAGCGGGTGCGGCGAGGAGTGGGTTGGTAGACTCGTGCGCTGCTGAGATAGTGCGCTGGTGCACTACAATGCCTCGGTAAAAGAGCCTGGAACCTCCGTTCTGTAAAGTAAGTGTCCCACAGTGAAAAGAGGCAGGAACGCTTTTAAGAACCTTTGATGGGCGGGGGGCGGGCCAGCAGGGAGAGCGGACCGGAAGCTCTCCGTCGGTCTCGCAGGGACTTCTGGGAAATGAAGTCCCCGCACGCTCGCAGCCCCGCTGGTTCCTCGCGCCCCTTGCCGCCTTGCCGCCTGAGTCCTGGAGTGCTCTCCCACGATGTTGCTGCCACTAGCGCCTACCAACGAAGCGGCACCCGCGAAGCGGGTGCGGTGAGGAGTGGGTTGGTAGACTCGTGTGCTGCTGAGATAGTGCGCTGGTGCACTACAATGCCTCGGTAAAAGAGCCTGGAACCTCCGTTCTGTAAAGTAAGTGTCCCACAGTGAAAAGAGGCAGGAACGCTTTTAAGAACCTTTGATGGGCGGGGGGCGGGCCAGCAGGGAGAGCGGACCGGAAGCTCTCCGTCGGTCTCGCAGGGACTTCTGGGAAATGAAGTCCCCGCACGCTCGCAGCCCCGCTGGTTCCTCGCGCCCCTTACCGCCTTGCCGCCTGAGTCCTGGAGTGCTCTCCCACGATGTTGCTGCCACTAGCGCCTACCAACGAAGCGGCACCCGCGAAGCGGGTGCAGTGAGGAGTCGGTTGGTAGACTTGTGCGCTGCTGAGATAGTGCGCTGGTGCACTACAATGCCTCGGTAAAAGAGCCTGGAACCTCCGTTCTGTAAAGTAAGTGTCCCACAAATATATTATGAAAGCATAGTATGGTAGGGCAGTATCATATACTGACAGCACATTCTCCATGGAGATGGCCACGACATGTGCTCAAACATACTGCTTTACTGATAAAAAGTGTGCAAATGATAATGTGTGGTAATTGGGTTTCAGGAACTATGGGCCATATGCATCAATACATTCTCCCATAGACACAGAATGGGCAAACCCTTTGATGCATCTGGCCCTATGTCTTAATTTGTTTTGATCCTATGAAAATCTTTGTTTCCATCACACTTCAGCACTGCAAAACAATGGTGCTTCTTGCGTGTTTTATAAACTGCTTCTATATTCTGAAACATTTGTACAGTTAATTTGCAGCATTTATATATCATTTTGTGTTAGAAAAATGTGACAACCTGCAACTTCCTTTAACACTATTTGCCTGGTGCAAGATTGTCACATTATTCGCTTCACAAAATTTTACAAAATTATGTTACTTTGCAGTCTGATAAAGTAAACACCAATCTCCACATTAAACTATTAAACAGCCATTTGCCAGAAGATATTGCTTGACATTTGAGCTCTGTCTTTGAAACACAGCAAATGTTACCAGATAGAACAACATGAAAAGATACCTTTACTGTGTATTCACCTTCTGAAATCTGGTGTGTTTAATGAGGGGGATTGCAGCACTCCTACTTGAGCTTGTGCATTTGTCCACTCCAACCCTAGTGGATTTCATTTAAAAAGATAACATTTCAAGTTAGTGTGGCCTTCGTTATTAATAAGGGCAGAGGAATCACAGCAGCTATGCTGCATTGTAAGTTTGAAATGTACGCTAAAGTTACTTGAAAGCTCTGCTAATGTTACATTTTCCTTTTCTGTTCGTGTGCTGTTGCAGGGCATGTTAAAATATTTTTACTCTATTGCTAAACTTGCAGGTTCAGGACTTAAGGAATCCGCCACTATCTGTCCTATTATATGAGAACGGTGTGCATTATTCACATGAACAATCATTCTGGAATGATTTTTTTTTTAAAGCAATTTGTATAAAAAAGAGATTTCAGAATTTTCTAGGCCTCTGTGAACAACCCCCGGGAGACCCTCTATTTAAAATGCAAAGTTCTCCCACCAGGAGGGAGCACGAAGCTGTTCTCACCCGGTGAGAGAACAAAACATTTCCCTGTTCGCACTCTTGGGCAGGGAAATGCTTTGAATTTCTCCCAACTCGCAGGAGCAAAAGAAAACTGCTCTCGTGGGGTTGTACAAATGCCGGCTCCACTGCCCTCACGATGGGTGCAAGCAGGGAGGCTGCAGGGATGCGGGGCGCTGGGCCTGGCCCAGCATCCCCCAATAAGAAACTAGGCCTAGGGTGCCCTGGGGCACTCGACTTAAAAAGATAAAAAATAAAAAACAATGGGACGTTTGTGGCCACTTTTTTTTTTTAAAGGAAAATGCTAGTGCGGCCAAGGGGGCCGGGGGGTTTCCCCAGCAGCGCCCCAAAATAAATAATGGTTTGGGGTGTCCCAGGTGGGTTCCAGGATACCCCTTTGCTTTTTTTTTTTTTAATGGGACTCGTTTTTTAGGTCGAGAGACCGTTAAGCTGCGAAGCAGCTTCCGGTCAGGAGATCTTATGTTGTGTAGTAGGTAGTTTAGACCCGCCTCTCAGCTCCGTTCGCTTCCATTGGCTGGCTTCCTAAACAGAGGCCAGCCATTGGAAGAGAAGTGAGTCACTCCAAACAAGCCCCCTCTTTTTCGGATTCGGGGGCGTAAGTTTTGCTGTTCTTTAGCTCGTGCCGTCGTCCGTCACTCAGGACAGCAAAACATGCCCCCGAATTCGAAACATTCCGGAAGCTTGAGGCCGTCATTTTTTTTTGTCCGTCGCCGAGTCTTCAAGTGCAGAGGAGAGCCTCCTCCTCGCAGCACCGCAGTGAAGGTGAGCAAACAGCGCTTTCAGGAGCTGCTCGCCTCCCCCCTTCCTTCTGCCCTCCTCCGTGTCCGTACCCGAGTCTTCAAGTGCAAGGTTGTCTCTGAGAGGCCTGTTCGACAGGAGCATATAGCAGGACATCTCAAAGTGTGTTCATCAAACAAGGCGTGTTTTCTGAATAGAGTTCATTATATAAATGTACAGTCCGGCGTCGGTGGGTATAAAGTTTGCCTTTTTTTTGTGCATCTTCTAATGCAGACTTGAGCTGTCAATCACGGTCACTCATTGAGTATGCAAATGTAATGGATGTTTGCGCACGTGCGTGCTTCCCCCGTGAAGCCATGGTAGCGCCACCACTTTGTTTATTTATTTTGACCTGAGGTAGGACAGACGCACTTGTCCCTTACAGAGCACGTGCGAGGCGATACCACCCTGCTTCTTAGGTGAGGGGTGTTCAGGGCAACCCTGAATTGAGCTGCACTCGCGGGTGTGTTATGAAGACCCCAGTCAAGCTTAGCGTGACGTAACGTAATATAACATAATGTCATATAACGTATAACATGTATATATCACATATGGCAAGTAATAATGAAACAGAACTTAGAGTACCGTACATATACATACATATAGCAAAGCCCAGCCAAGCTGAGCGTAACGTAACATAACATAACATGACACGGTATGCAGAGTGTACTCCTCTGGTATCTGAGATGGTTATGATCATATGAGATGTGTGACCTCATTTCTTTTTTTTTTATTTCTTTTTTTTTTTTTTAAAACCTTTATTTGTAAAATGCACAATACACAGCGTCTGCCTACAACCCCTTGGGGCCGGCTGCTATGACATATGGGAAAAGGATAAAAATGAACCAATAGGACAGAACGCCGTTAAAGCTGTCTCTGAGCGAAAAGTATCGTGTAGAACATAGAACCATAGCATGAGGATAGAAAAAGGTTTAATTTTATGATTTTGTCGAGTACAATTATAAAACTACGAAGAGAGTCGAAGCTGATCACTGACCAGGATAGCTATCATCATTCGAGGAGCACCCGGAAGGAGGCGTGATAGAGGAAGGCATTTGTCAGAAAGTAATTGACCACCATCAAAGAACTAGGACCAACCGCTATGTCACATAATGATACGATACAATAAACTCCCTAATAACACTGAACCCCGACCCCAAAGGAAACGAAGAGGAGTAAAAGAAAAAGAAACAGAAGAAGTGAAGAAAAAGAAAGAGGGCCATAGAAACAAAGAGAAAACATAAAACACATCCCATCCCCCCACCCTGCATACCAGCGGAAGGCCACGGCCCACCCCCCCCCCCAATAGGCATGCCTGTCGCCCCAAGAGAACCCCCAAGTGGGAAAGAGAGTATAGAGAGTGAGAAAAGACCATCCCAATCTCCAACTCTCAGAAAAGGCGGGAGGAGGAAAGTTCAACATACTCCCGGTCACCACCGGCCCCGTAAGCATCCCCCACCCCAATTACCATCAGCACGACAGAAGTAGCAAGCAGAACTGCAGGTGGGGAGAGTCATTTCCAAATGTGCGAATAAATCAGACAAAAAGCAGTCCCATCCTAGTCCCCGCCCGTCAATGCGTCCATCACACTAAAGAAATCACCTAGCCCTGGCCCGATCTTGGGCGACCCCACGTATCCACCCCCCGTGGGAAGCCACAACCGTCGGAGAAAAGGAGGAAGCCCGCCCCAGTGAGAACAAAGAGGCAAAATGGCCGCACTCGATGAAGAAGAAATGTCCAGGGACAAAATGGACGTCGCCAGTCCCAACCAGAGCCGACACATAGAAGGAGCTGCATTTTCAATATAATAACTCTTTGCATTGTAGAAGGTGTCGGTGTCTCCCTTGAATAGGCACAATATGAAAGGATAGTCGGATGGTGTAGCAGCAGCCCCGTGGACTCCGTGGGCGAGGTTGAGTGTCGCGCCGGGGAGAGAGACACTGTAGCAGCGCCAGGGCGGTTAGATCGCAGCTCACACTCTGTATCATCGCGAAGTTGCTGTTCAGTCACACACTCCCGCGGCAACAATGTATCACTGACAGGGATCAGCGGTGGCTGATAGACATAGCGAGGGGAGAAAACAGGCAAAGTATAGCACGATCCAGTCACAAACTCATCCAGTTTCTCCCTCAACAGTCTCGAGTTTGCAGTCCACTCATCCCGCAGTCGAGTGAGAGCACGAAGCACAGATGCGTGGGTAAATGTCTGTTGATCATACATTACCCCCGTGGTACAAGGCGCAGTAGACAGGTCCGCTTCCCAATTGGGTACGAGCTGGGTACAACGGGCAGGAGCTGAGGCGCCGTCCGCCATAGTTGTTGGGGAGCCAGCCGTCTTGACCCTGCCTCCAGGGACAACAAAGGATTACCGGTGAGGTCAGCGCTATGGTGCGGTAATCAATCCCTTCGGAACAGGACAAGTCCGCAATCGTGGACGGCTCAGATCAAGGCGTCCCTCTTCGCTCGGCACAGGCAGAGGCGAGGCAAGGAAGGAGCCCCGGTGGCCGGGGGCACATCCGACTCCGGAGAGAGCAAAGCGCGGCTCACCTTCAGAGTCCCACAGATGAGGCGGTAAAGTAGACTCCCAGCTGGCCAGCAGTGCCCTCCACACAAGCGCCCGGTGTAAATGACCACAGAGCCATCCGACCAACACAGGATGTCAGCGCCGTTCCAGATCGATCAGCCCCCGCAGCCGCAGCAGACACAGGCGGTGTGCTATATCTCGGGTCCCGGGTCCAGGGCAAGGAGAGGAGTCGGCGTGTATCTCGACGAAAGCTCAGGTTAGCAAACAGGCAGGGACATCGGAGGAACACCAGTAAAGTCAGGAAACGTTTCCAAACATCCCGCTGGTACGCAATAGCAGGATAGTGGACAGGATGGCTATGCGGGAGACAAAGGCTCCGGGAGCCGGGAGACTACACGTCCGTCTCCGCGGCCATCTTGGCTCCTCCCCCCGTGACCTAATTTCTTACAAAGCCCTCGAAAGGTAGTGGTATGGCCACACAACGTTATACACGAGCGGAAAGGCGCAGGCTCCTTCCGAGCGTCCCCATCACGTCGTGATTTATATATGATGCGGTGCCGCCGCCCCTCTGGGTTGGCAATCCACAGGGGAGCCTGGGACTGAATATTTGATTAAGGCAGGCGCGCATTAATTATTTCATACGCCTGAATATTTAAGCAAAGCAGGCTCCCAAAGGTAGATGAGATGACGGTGCAAATAAACCACCCACGTCACACTGGCCAGAGTCAAGGTGTGCGTGTGTCGGGAGGGGGTAGGATACAGGGGGATACTGAGGGTTACATGAGAAGCAAGGAGTGGTAGAGTGGGGCACTGGCAAGAACGCTCCACGGAGGCGTGGGGGGTGCCCACTGGTGCGCAAGGGCAGGGGCGAGCACGCAGGGCACGCCGCTGGGGTCTTGTGCGAGCGCTGCCTGCTATGCCCCTACTGATGAATCTGACTGAATGGGGCTGAGCGGGGAGGGGCAGGGGGCTGCCGGCAGCTTCTTTTGTTCCTGGAAGCCGAGCAGGGTCACAGCCACTTTGTAATACCGCTCGCAACGCGGTGTGCAGGGGAGAAACACCCACGACATGGCGGCTGCGCCATTGTGACCTCTGTGCAGCATCATTTATTTGGTGATGGTTGCAGAAAAAAATACATTCTGTACAAAATTACACATGCCAGTGTGCGGAAGGTATTTATTTCCCGTAGCAATAAGCCCCAGGCACAGCTTCGCAGCATTTTGTTCACAGCCCACACTTTGTCTTTCCAGTGTGGTGTGGGATGCACTCTGACACAGCTCGCGTGGGTGTCTGTACAGGGCTTTGAATGGTCCTGTGAGGTGTCACACCTAGTGCTTTCCGCACAGATCTTTCTTCCTTCAAGCGTAGCAGGCCTGCACCTTTGTGCCGAGGGATTTAGGGCGTAGGATGCCGCCAGCAGCCTGGCCTGCAGCGAAGCACAAAGGGATGCGTGACCATGCACTGGGAGACAAAACCCCGCACTGCCTGGCTCTGCCGCTCTATGGCACAGAGCCGATGAGTCATTAGAAGCAGCGGAATCAACCCCCTGCCACCCCTGCTTGTGCGCCTGTGCGTGCTGGTGTCTGCGCGTGCGTTAGCGGGTGTACGTGCGCCTGTGTGGGGGCATTGTGCAGCGTGCGTTTCTTTATGTCCATGCATGTGAGCGCGCGTCTGTGTGTGTTAATATGAGTGCATGACCTTACTGGTGTGCGCGTGTGTGTGTACTTGTGTTTGTGTCTGTCCGCAACTGTGTATGCCTGTGCGAATACGTGTGTGTCAGAGTGCTCGAGTGCTTCTGAGGAGGTGAAATAAATACATTTTGTGTTTAGGTTTCACTGGTATGAGTCAGCAATGATAGATTTCCTTTCTCTCTGTGTTCATTTCTCGCTGGGTTGTTTCCCCAACTTCTCCAGTCCTTGGTAGTTTGAGGCACTCTATCTCTTTCTATCTCACTACCTCACTCTCTCACTTTCACTACCTCACTCTCTCTCTCACTACCTCAATCACCCTAACTAACTCACTCTCACTCCCTCACTCTCTCTACCTCACTACTCCACTCTATCTATCTCACTACCTCACTATCTCACGACTCGCTCTCTCAAAACATCACTACCTCACTCTCTATCTCACTACCTCACTCTCTATCTCACTACCTCACAACTTCACTCTCTCTCTCTAACTCACTACCTTACTCTCCCTCTATCTCACTACCTCACTCTCTCTCTTTCTATCTCACTAACTCACTTTCACTCTCTCTTTCACTACCTCACTCTCTCTCTATCTCACTACCTCACAACCTCACTCTCTGTTTCTATCTCACTACTTCAGAACATCCCTCTCCCTCACTACCCCATTCTTTCACTACCTCACTCTCTCGGTCTCTCACTACCTCACTCTCTATCTACCTCCCTCTCTCTCACTACCTCACTCTCTATCTACCTCACTCTCTCTCACTACCTCACTCTCTCTCTATTTCACTACAACACTCTCTCTCTCTATCTCACTACCTCACTCTCTCTCTATCTCACTACCTCACTCTCTCTCTGCTAATGCAATAGGTCTCGCATATGCAAGCAATTAAGCTATTGCCAATATAAATGACAATGCCATTTATTTAGGGATACAATAAAAAAAAATAATGAGCAATGCCGATAGCTCTACCTATAATATTGCCGAGACCATTGCATTGTAAATGCTTGTTTAAAGGGTGGTCCCTGGGACACCCTACTTTAAAGAAAAAAACATGCTAGCTCCAGCAGGTAGCTGGCGAGCCAGAGGGGCCCCAGAGATTCCCCCGTGGCCCCTTTTAAGAAAACCAGTGGTGTACCAGGTGTAATCGGGGCACCCACAAACAAAAAGTGAATAATAAATGAACGGCAATAGCTCCTCATTTATGATTCACTACTCCTTCAAGGAGCGCCCAGTAATGCCCTCAGAGCGCTATTTGGATATATTTTGTTTTTGGTGAAGTCTCTAGAAGGGACATAACCAACATTTTGTAAAATGTTTTTTTAAAGTCGTCTGGGTCATTGAAACCATGACCCCAGGAGATCTTACCATGTTTTTCAAAAGCAGTGTATCCCATAATATACAAGGTCTTTATGTGGTTGTTTAAAAAAATAAAAAGAAAAAAAACAGCGGATGATTGTTTACAATTGCAACTTTGCACAGATTCAGCTCCTTGTTTTTGCTTTTCCCGGTTACTTATTAATGCAATTATTTATTATATTCTTGCTCATGTATTGTTGATTGTACAATTGAAAATGTTGTGTTTATTACTGTAATGGTTTTAATTAACTGTACAATGAAACCCCTTTAGTGAGTCAGGTGAAGGCTGACATTCATGCAAGTCAAGAGATGATGAAGGAGTAGTATGACCAGAAAGTGAAACTGACTGGGTACCAGGATGGTGCGAAGGTATTGGTGTTGAAGCCGATTCATTCAAGTGCTCTGCAGAATAAGTGGTGTGATTCATACAAGATAGTGCAGAAGGTTTCTAAATTGAATTTCTTGGTGGACAGAGTTGCCACTCAGAAATAGGAAGTTTCATGTGAAACAGCTTAAACCATACCTCAGGAGAAATTATTCCGTGAACATTTTGGCAATGACAGAGGTGGTTGAGGAAGACAGTGAACCACTACCTGACCTATTGCCAGTGGGGAAAAGAATTGCTCTGTCGATGGGGTTCAAATGCAGACAACTGTCCCTGAATCAACGCCTGTGCAGAAAAGGAAGTGTAGAGAGGTTTTGAGATGATTTACCCATCCATTTTAACTACATTCAGGGTCGACACATGTATGTTCGCATGCCCTATATGTAGGGGATAGCTAGCCAGTGAAGAATGAGGGTTACAAGATGTCAGACTTAGTGAAGAAATATGTAATGATTTGCAGGACTTAAACTGCAGAGTTTGAAGACAATCCACTCCAGGATGTAGTACTGCCCGTATGTGAGTAAATACAGATAACAGTTACAGAACCAAACTCTGGAGGAAAGGGAAAATGGGAATGATAGAGAAAAGAGAGAGCCAGAGCACCATGGTCTTGTCTGGTGTATGTTTCTCAAAGTTCAAGGGACACACTGCAGTGTTTTTACAGGTTACCATAAAGCATTTACAACAAATGAAAAAAACAAACATTTACTATCATTCACAATCAGAAACAATCCACTAACAAAGGCGTTTTTCTTTATTATGGTTACCTTCTTCAGAATGGGGGCTGCAATGAACCTAAGCCACTTTAGAGGAAGTGACTATCAGAAATTGTAAACTCCAAAATTAAAGGAATCCCGGAAAAAAGGAAAGAAGAAGCAAGGGGAAAAACACAGAAAAACTGTCCAAATCACAAACTATGCATAGGGCAAAATTTATGCAAAAGTTAAGACACCAAGGGAACAGAAAGGGAGAAAAACAACAAACATGAATGATGGGTAATATAGAGAGAGGACTATAGCGACTGTGAAGGAGCCAATACCGCACAATAAGTTGCCATGCACCTTCCTAAAGAAAGTTAACTGTTTATAAAGACCTGCTGCCACTCATGACTTGGAAGCACCCCTTGACCTTCTAGACTAGCAATCTTGGCTCCTCACCTGTCATAGACGGCTTCTTCACAGTCCAATAGAAATTCTAGTGCAGCGTCTGTTGCATCTTCTTCCCATAGCAAATCTCTGTCTCCGCCCACCCTGCTTATTTCTGAGAGCATGAATAAAGGCACATGCTTCTAGGGTGTTGGACCTAGGAGAACTGGGCGTTTCAGTAGTCCTTGGGCTGGTCCTCTGGTATTTGTGCCCAAGCCATGATCCACAGACTTGCATTTTTTTGTGTGGACTAACGGGCCCTCGTGGAGCATATTAACTAGTGTGCCTGCCTGTTGGCTGCTCTTTGCTTATTGAGTACCTGTGATCTGACCAGTGGCTATAGCAGATCACATTAGCGACTAGTGCTAAGGATACAACTGCATCCTTCATATAAGAAGGATTTTTCTATCTGTAGAACAGGCAGTGTGATCTGTTTTTAATATCTGCCATTGCTGCTAATGTAATATTATTATGTCTTCTCAATGGGATTGTTTGATTTTAGTCTATTTACATTTAAAAAAAACATATGTATTGTAAAAATATGTATTGTCCTAGTATGAATGATAGTTGCTAATTCTTTAGATTAACTTGTTATTATTTTAAATGCTTTAACTGTTTTTACGTTATGTGCTTTTATGGCTATCAGCCGAAATACAGTTAAATAAAATAAAGGATTGTACCAGTTTAGGGTCATGCTTTTTAGACTCAAGAATGCCCCTACCACTTTTCAGCATGCAGTGAACTTTATTCTCTCAGGACAGGATGAGTTCTACGTGGCCTAACTTGATGACCCTGCCATATTTACCAATTCATTGAAAAACCACCTGAGGCACCTAGAATGGGTGTTGGTCAGCATACAGGGTGTGAAACTGACTGTCAAGGTAACCAAACACCAAGCGGGGCAGTCGTCTTTAGTCTACTTTAGAAATAAGGTACGAAATAGGAAGAAACATGTGTTGGATGCAATGATCCAGTCGGTGTTGAAGTGGGAGGTTCCCACCACCCAAACTCATGTTATAGTTTAGGACTCAGTGGATATTACAGGAACTTTGTGGCCAACCATGGGACCATAGTTAAGCCCTTAACAGCCCTGGCATCAAAGCAGCAGCTAAGAAGATGAATTAGACTGCAGAGTATCGGAGAGCCTTTGAGAACTTGAAGGTAACACTATGTAATGCATCCATGTTGAAGGCTCTGACTATGGTTAGCTCTTCATTGTATAGACAAATGCCTTAGTTAAAAGATTTAGAGCGGCACTGGCTCAGCTTGATGGAAAGGGTAAAGAGTATCCAGTTGCTTTTCTCAGTTGCAAACTGCTTCTTAGGGAACAGGACTGGGTAGCAATTAGCAAAAAAAATGTATATGATAGTGTGGACCCTGAGACAATGCCTGTTTTACTTTTTTGACACCAAGTTTGTGGTTCATACAGATCACAAATCACTGAAGTGGTTAGTGGCAATGTAGGATAAAAATCCCAAGTTGCTCAGAGGGTCTATCTTGTTAGAAGGCTTATATGTCATGGTAGAGCACAAAGATGGAATGAATCACGAGAATGCTGATGGACTGTCCTGCTGCTCTTGCTGATCTGACAACAGGCTTTCTTCAATGGTGAATTAAGACTCCTCATAGTCTGATTTGGGAGGGCCATCTGTTGGGTTGGGATAGGAATATCCTTTGCATATACACCCCTACCCTGTGAATCCAACTGCAGGTGAAACTGTTATCTTGACTTTTTGTTTGACCTTGGCAGCAGGCTCCTCTAGCATGTTTGCATATGCCTAGTCCTGTCCCTGGTAATGTTGAGTCCAACACTCTTTCTGAAAGCACACTAAGTGTACCCTCACAGTGGACATTGGACTACTATCCATTTCTTGGGTGCATCACATAAATTGATTGTGACAGAGTGCGACCCTTGACCCTGCTCCATGCAGGTCACTCCCCACGCCGCACAGCTCCACCTAACTGTGCCCGTGTCCCAGCTCCCTGATCTCGCTGCTGCTGCAAGTTCGAGGCCCTCCTCCTCCCGCAGGCTCCCACCTGCGCCTCATCCCTGGTGGCCCAGTGGTGAGCCGTAAGTATCTGTCTGCTCTCTCTGTTCTTTTTCTGCCTGTTTTTACTGTCTGCTGTTTTATTCAATTGTTTTTGGTATTCCGTTCTTTTCTGCCTGTTTTTTTTCCTCTCTGTAGCCCTCCAGCGTTCCAGCCTTGCCTTCCCCTTCCCGCTGCTGCGACCCTGCGTCCCCCCCTCCTTGCCCATTCGCCCCCGCTCCCGCCTCCTAGTTGCTCTTCCCTCCCACCTCCCCTTCTTATGGCGGCTGCTCCGCGGCTGTGCCGCTGGCACACCAAATGCAAGCCAGTCTGCGCCCTTCCGTGCCTGGACCGCGCCTAAGGTCAGACCGCCTGACCCCCCCGACCGCCATGACACCCACCACCGCTATGATTCCAGCTCTTTCCACAAACTCTATGCCGGCCGATCATCCACCTGCTGCCTGGCCACCCCGAAGCGCACCCACGGACCCTTCTCCTGCCGGAGCTGCAGCTTCACCAGCCTCCAAGCCACAGCCCCACCCACTGGGTAGGCCGCAACTGCCTCAGATGCATACTACTCAACACATGCTCCGCCCACAAACATGCCATCGAACTCTGGGACCTACTCGACTCATTCTCCCCAGACGTCGCATTCCTGATGGAGACCTGGATGAACCCCTCCTTGGCGCCCGACATCGCGATAGCCATTCCGGACGGCTACAACATCACCCGCAAGGACAGCACCAATGGAGCAGGAGGAGGAATCGCCATTGTCCATAGGAATACCCTCAGAATCTCTACCAGCACCCAAGACACCCGCAGCGCCGTCGAACACCTGCAATTCCAGATCCACATCGATCCCAACACCACCCTTAGAGGAACCCTCATCTACAGACCCCCAGTACCCCGGCCACAGTTTAGTGACTCCATTGCCGACTTTGTCAGCACGCACGCCCTTGCATCCACGGACTACATCCTCCTCGGAGACCTGAACTTCCACCTCGAGAATGCCAACAACAGCAACTCCACCACCCTGCTCGACAACCTTGTCAACCTCAGACTCAAACAGCTCGTCACGACTCCCACCCACTCCGCCTGACACACACTCAACCCCATCTTTTCCGCCAGCAACCACATCAACTTCAGCCACACCACTGTACTCCACTGGACCGACCACTGCTGCATCCACTTCTCCTTCGACAAACCCGGCACCACCCACAACGGAACAAAGTCACGAAGACCAGCTAACCACCACCCTCGCCCGAAACCCACCAACAGACACCGCCAACATCGACACCGCCGCACGCAACCTCAGGTAATAGATCAACGACTGCGCTAACACTCTGGCCCTGATCTAGAAACCCTCAAATAGACGCGCCGACAGAAATGCCATCTGGTTCACCGCCGACCTCCAGGCTTCCAAGCAGACCTGCTGAAGACTCAAGAAGAAGTGGCGCCACAAACAGACACAGGACAACTATGCAGCCCACAAAAACGCCATCCACAGGTACCACCAACTCATTCGTACTGCCAAAAGGATCTCCTTCAAGGGACTCATTGACAACAATGCACACAACAGCAAAGAGCTCCTCAACATCATGAAGGAACTCTCCAACCCCAGCTCCAACGCTAACGACATCCTGCAGTTGCAAGACCTCTGCGACTCCCTGGCCATCTTCTTTCCCTGCAAGATCACAGACATCCACAACAGCTTCAACAACCAGGCCCCCGACAACTGCTGACAACTCAGACCCACCGATCCCCAGGCACACTGACCTCCTGCTTTCCTGCTCTCCTGGACCCATGTCAATGATGACGAAACCATCAAAATCATGAACACCATCCAATCCGGCTCACCTCCGACCCCCTGCTCGCACCATATCCTCAACAAAGCAAGCTCCATCATCGCACCCCATCTCCGGAAGATCGTCAAGATCTCATTCGAGAATGCTACCTTCCCGGAGAGCTGGAAGCACGCCGAGATCAACGCCTTACTCAAGAAACCGAAGGCGGACCCTAAGGACCTCAACAACTTCCGGCCCATCTCCTTTCTCCCGGTGAAAGTAATCGAGAAGATTGTCAACAGGCAACTGACCTACTTCCTCGAGGAGAACAATGCTCTGGACTCGTCCCAATCTGGATTCCACAGGATTCTTTGCACAGAAACTGTCCTTATCGCCCCACTGATGACATCAGGAACCTGCTGGACAACAGCAAAACCGCGACCTCATCCTACTGGACCTTTCGGCTGCCACCAGACCCTTGGCACACGCCTCCACAATGCAGGGATCCATGACAAAGCCCTGGACTGGACCACCTCCTTCCTCACTGGCCGAACCCAGAATGTACACCTGCCTCCTTACCGACCTGAAGCCACCAAGATCATCTGCGGCATACCCCAAGGATTATCCCTCATCCAGACCCTTTTCAACGCCTACATGGCACCGCTCGCCCACATCATCTGATCTCATGCCCTCAGCATCGTCTCATACGCCAACGAACCCCAGGTGTTCCTCTCCCTCACCAAGGACCCCACCACTGCCAAAACCAACTTCCACGAAGGAATGAAGCTTTTCACCGAATGGACGAAGAGCAGCCGCCTGAAACGGAACTCAGACAAGACGAAAGTCCTCATCTTTGCCTCAACCCCCTCCGCCTGGGATGACTCCTGATGGCCGGCCACACTGGGAGCTGCACCGACACCCACTGACCAAACACACAACCTGGGGTTCATCCTAGACTTATCGCTATCAATGACCCAGCAAGTCAACACTGTGTCCTCCTCCTGCTTCACCACCCTCCGCATGGTCCGCAAGATATACAGATGGATCCCCAAGGGAACCAGAAGGACGGTCACCCAGGCCCTCGTCAGCAGCAGACTGGACTATGGCAACGCCCTCTACAAGGGAACAATGGCCAAACTCCAGAAACAACAACAACACATACAGAACGCCTCTGCACGCCTCATCCTCGACATCCCCCGCCACTGCCACATCACAGCACACCTGAAAGACCTGCTCTGGCTCCCCGTCAACAAGAGGATCACCTTCAAGCTCCTCATCAACGTTCACAAGGCACTCCACAACACCAGCATACCTCAATAAACGATTCACCTTCTATACCCCGAACTGCCAGCTCTGCTCCATGGACCACACCATCGCCACCGTTCCACGCATCCACAGAACGACCGCCGTCGGCAGATCATTCTCCCACCTCGCTGCCAAGACATGGAACACCCTCCCTGTCCACCTGTGGCATACCCAGGACCTGCTGACCTTCAGAAGACATCTCAAGACCTGGCTATTCGAGCAGTAGCAGCACCCCCCAGCTCCTTGAGATCCTCATGAGTGAGTAGTCCGCTCTACAAATGATTGATTGATACTGCGTTTTTTTAATCTGTAGTATGACCAAATGTTTTTTGCCTTCTATTTCTTGTCGTGTAAAGTACTACTGTTATGTGAAACCCAGAATCTTGTCCTGACATTTTTTGTGCATGTGTGTGCAGTCAGTGTGTAGAACATGTATGGTAGTAGAACTCTGCGTGTTATGAGAGTCTGAGTACTAGCACAAGTAAGATCCTTTTAGATGCCTCTTGTTTAGCATGGCATAAGATGGAGGATGAACATAACTTGCCAATTACAGTGATAGTGTATTTCCTGCATTACTGTTGCTGGAGGGTGGACATCCAGGCACTCAAATGAGAAGTATGGAGACAAGGCTACCTTTAGAAATTCACTGAGGACCTTGTTAGCACAGGGCTGCTGATTAGTTCTTCCTGCATAATACACACCAAGCGTTGCATTTACTGGTTATACGGGCTTTTTTTCCTCTGTATATCCCTCCACTTTGCAACTCTTATGTGCACGCTTCCTTGCTAGTGAAATTGCCTTTAAATAATACCTGTTGAGACATTGTTGTTTATTATACAGATTAGTTCTTCCTGAGCATAGGCCTTTGGATGATGTGAGGTGTGGAACTGCAGCTTCTGGTGTTCAAGGTGAGGATGTTTTTAGGTGGAGACAACCCTTTTGTCTGTCCCTGGTTACTTCTTCAAAAAGACTGATGACAGCTAGGAAAGAGAACCTACAATGCATTGTGTCCTTGTTTTGTATACTGCTGCTGGGAGCTTTCCCCATTGCTACCTGCTGTGAGAGTGATAACCTTGCACAAGGCTGTGTCTGAGGAACACCCAGAAAATGACACTTGAAGGAGAACCACCCCAAATTGGTTCTGAAGCCGAGTCAGTGGTTCCACACCCCTGGCTGCTAAGTATGTATAAAAGTGGCAGCAAACCTCCCCACTGTACTCCATTTCCACGTTCTTCATGACCAAGCAAGGGAGTGCTCTGCAGAGACCTGATGGACTACTGTGTGACCAGGGCCAGTGTCTGCATGAGAGCCAGTCTCCCAGAGAGTGGATACGTTACCTGCCACCTGCATTTTCTGCAGGAGGAGCTAAGTGTCTGCCAGATGAGCCTCGAAGCCTCTCTGCTTGCTCTAAGAGCGGAAATGACAGTGTATGGCCCTGCGGGAGGAGAAACTATCCAAGAATAGAAGCCCAGTGTGTTCCTACCATAGGAAACACCTAGAGAAAGCTCATTGCCCTAGACAGCAAATTCAAGAGTGAAAGGGTCCCCTAGTCTCCCATGTGAACTGCACCAAGACATTGCAAGTATGAGCACCACTGTGCCATCTGGCATCCCGCTGTGGGTCCAATACCTGGCGCTGCTCCTCCACATGACGGAGAAGCAGGAACTCAGTTGGCCTAAAGGGTTGTAACTGCTGAAAACACATCACTGCTGATGAATCATCCTAGACACCGCAACTGCTGAGCATGGGTACCCATTTGCACTTGGCCTTGACTGCTGCAACTATCAAAAATGTCATGCCTTTGTGCATGACCGTCTACTATGACTTCATCCAGCGCTTCCTGTTCTACAGTAAGTAACTGTTGCTGCAAAGAGCGGAAATGCAGGTTGCAACTGCCACACTACTAGATCTACAGCCACCATCAAGCAGGTAAAGTGGTGGACTAAACGTGTGCAGAAGAATCCGGCACCAGGACTTAAGATGTATGGCCCAGTGAGTGTCTGACCACTTTTGTACTAAGGTGTGCTTCTAACTAGTGGGTTATATCGATGAGATCTGCACCTGTGCCTCATTAATGCCTTCGCCTGCATCATTCTGGTGGACAGTAGACATAAGAGCTCTCCTACAATAGGAAACAGGTATCGATAGGGAATGCAGCACCTTACTGAAGATAAAGGAGATTATATCATGTAAATGTGATTCCTGTTGAATTATGTGGCATGCCGTTTTGTTGGGAGAGTAAAGTACTTTCTTTCATAAAAAGATCAGCTCTGGGTTGGACACTACATACTTGTGTCTTGGTTGACTGTTGAGGTCTGCGCTTTTGTCTCCCACACATTGCTGCAAAGCCTTTGTCTGCTAGCCCTCGCTCCCCTGATAATCAAGTGCGAAAAGTGCGGTACTTGCCCCAGTTTGCGAGCCATAGTAGGACAGGCCTCAGGATATCAGTGGCAAATGACATCATCCACCATGAATGAATGAATGAATGAATAAAGTATTTAAAGAGTGCACGGTGGCCAAACGGCTTCCTGGCGCTGAGCTCTACTGAACAGAACAAGCAGGGCCGAGGAAGTTAAGCAGGGTAGGCCTGGGCAAACAAGAATGTTTTGAGCGCTTTACGGAAGTGTGAAAAGATGGGGATGGAACGCATGGAGAGAGGGAGGGAATTCCAGAAGCGGGGGGCAAGGACAGAGAATCTGGTTCCACCAGTGAGGGATTTGCGGAAACGGGGAACAGTGAGGAGGGCCAAAGAAGATGAGCGGAGGGTACGGACAGGGGTGTGAGAGGAAATCAGGGAAGTGATGAACGCCGGAGCAGAGCGATCAACAGCCCGGAAGACTAGGCAGCCTAGTTTAAACAAGGAACGTTGCAAAACAGGAAGCCAGTGGAGGGATTTGAGAACAGGGGTGATATGGTGAGTTTTGGGAAGGTGAAAAATAAGTCGGGCAGCCTGATTTTGGATTGCTTGAAGGCGACGGGTTTCGTAGGCAGGGATACCCACGAACAAGCTGTTTCCATAATCAAGGCGGGAAGTGATGAGGGCCGAAATAATAATTTTAAGAGAATCAAGGGAAAAGAAACGGGAGATTTTTCGAATAAGACGGAGGGAAAGAAAACAAGAAGACACTACAGAACTGACCTGGCCGTGCATAGACAGGTCATGGCTGACCTTAATGCCCAGCGTTTTGACAGAGGGGACAGGGGTGGGAGGGGGACCAAAGATAGGGGGCCAAAAAGCAGAGGACCAAGGGCTGGACGAGCCGCCGGTCAAGACAAGCTCAGTCTTGTCTGGATTGAGCTTGAGGTGATTGGCGCCCATCCACCCCGAGATGAAAACCAGAGTAGAGCGAAAAAAAGATAGAGAATGGGAAGAGGAGGAAAGATCGAAGACGAGCTGGAGGTCATCTGCGTAGTTGTACACAGAGACCCCCAGATCGAGAAGAGAGACAATAAGAGGACGAATGTAAAGATTAAAAAGAAGAGGGGAAAGGGAGGAGCCTTGGGGAACCCCACAGGACACCGGAAGGGGGGGGGGGCAGAAAAACCAGGGAGGTGAACAGCTTGTGAGCGTCCTGTAAGAAAGGACGTGATCCAGGAGAGAGCGGGCCCCCGAATGCCCGCTGCGTTGACACGGTCAAGAAGGATGGTATGATCGACCGTGTCAAACGCAGCGGACAGATCGAGGAGGACCAAAGCCTGAGGAGAGTTAGTGTCAGCCTTGGCCCTCAACTCATCGAGAACCGCAAGCACCACTGACTCAGTCGAGTGGCCCGAGCGGAAGCCTGCCTGATGGGAAGCAAGGAGGTGGTTCTGCTCAATGTAGGAGGAAAGGCAGGAGGTGACATAACTTTCAAGAATTTTAGCAAAATAGGGAAGAAGAGAAATAGGTCGGAAATTGGAAGGGAGGGAAGAGTCAAGACCAGGTTTTTTAAGGATGGGAAAGACGATCGCAGATTTAAATGCAGAAGGGACCAAGCTAGTAGAAAGAGAAGCATTAAGAAGGGAGAGAGGAGTTGTAGGGCAAGAGGTAAAGAGGGTTCTCAGAACGCGAGCAGGGGCACAATCAGAGGGGGAGCCAGACTTGACTTTAATAAGCAAAGACAAGAAGGAATCCAAAGAGATAGGTGGGAAAGAAGAGAAGGAGGAATTGGACACAAAAGGGGCAGGGTGAGGAGGAGAGAAGGGGGTGATTGGAATGTTGGATTTGATTTTAACGATCTTCTCAATAAAGAAGTCGTTTAGGGAAGAACAGAGGGCCTGGGAGGGAATAAGCTTGGGGCAGGCACGATCAGAGGTAGCCAGGTTAGAGACCAAGGAAAAGATCTCTTTGGATTTATTGGCAGATAATGCTACCTGCTCCGAAAAATACTTCGTCTTGGACACAAGAATGGCTTTTTTATAGTCATTGAGGAGACGTTTGTATTTGGCCTTAAGATCGGGACAGTAATTGCGGCGCCAAAGACGCACAGAGCGTCTAAGTTCCAATTTAAAAGCCCAGTGGGCCCTGTCTGCCAATGGCCTCCAAAGAGGACACCAGTTGCTCTTCTCCTTCTTAGTTACGTAGCCATCAGGGTAAGTAAAGTATCACAGCAATATAATGTTTCATAAACACTAGCCTCCATAGTCTTGTGGCTGTGCAGCATTTAAGTATCGGGGGTACTATCATCTCGTTTAAAAGTACTCAGTTTATCAACTTAACAAGGATAAAAGGCTGAGCGTCCCGCTCGCCTTAAACATATTATAGCTGTGCTGTTCTCAAATCTCTGCAGAAGCTGCATTAATTTTTTAAGCGTAGTAATAAAATGATTATTACATGCTCCAATAATTTACTCTACAAAGATCAGACGTCTTAGATGGGAGGCTCAAAGACAACCTTATGGAGGTCAGACTCGGTTACACCAAAATTCAAATTTTAAATATTTTTCTCCCCAAAAATAAAAATATGAACAGCTGAATTTCGGCAGTACTGCAATTTGTAAAGAAATGAATCCCCTTCTCTGTTAAGCGGGACACATACATTGACAGAGTAGGGGTGTTTCCGATTTACTAGTCAGGTGCTAGCGATCATTCTGACTCATGTTTTATTCTGTGGGTGAAGGTCTTAAAATAGCGGCGCTGGCATTACCCTGTGCAGTCCGTGCAAGCATACCTTATCCTGTTCTTGAATGTGATTTGTGCTTCTGATGTTGAAAATTGTTTGTGTACAGAAGATATATATGAACATATTTTGAACATAACTCAAGAACCTTTTCTCGTGCTACTGTTGCCTATAATTCCCAGGTGTTTATGTGAAATATTTTTAGCTGTAGCATAGAAACAGAGGATTGCTCTTTTAAGTGCATGTTCTGTGGCATCTTCATAATTAATCTTCTCGGTGTGGCGCTTAGTTAACCTATACATATAAGACAGTCTGGGCCAGATCACAAAATATTTTTGACTGGCGCTATTTCATGTCCTTGGTTGTAAGTTAAGGCAGTGCTTGCTGCAAACACCTTTAACCACAGCTTTACGAGAGCAGATTTCTAGGGGGCATATTTAAGAAACAAATTTTTAGTCGCAAACGCTGCGAATCGCAAAAAAGCAGCGTTTGCGACAAAAAAAATGCAAAAACGCGATGTATAAGTATAATCGCATCGCAATATTAAGGAATCGCAAATTTTGCAATTTCTTAATTTTGCGTAAGCATTTAAGGAATCGCAAATTGCAATTTCTTTAATGCTATGCAACAAGCACCCAAGTTGTGCGATTTCTCCTTAAGAAATCGCAAATTATCACCAACTTCAAGTTGGTGGTAATTTGCGATTCCTTTAAAAAATGCACTTCTTGGCATTTTTCAAGGTGCCATGTGGCGCACATACATGCGCCATATGCGCACACATGTTCATTTCAGGGGTGCAACAGGGTGTCCTTATGACACCCTTGCACCCTTGAAATTATTCTCAATTTGCGATTCTCAAATTGCGAATCGCAAATTGAGAATGACTTCCCATTCATTCCTATGGGCCTCCTGGCCCATAGGAATGAATGGGTAGGTATTCCTTAATTGCGATTTCACAATTTGCTAATCGCAATTAAGGAATACTTAGAAATCGCAAAAAAATGCAAATTTTTAAATACATCCCGTTTTGCAATTCTCAAATAGCGATTCTCCAAAAATCGTTATTTTAGAATCGCAAAAACGGATTTTCATACATATGCCCCTAGAGGTGTGGTAATATGTTTCGTACACATAGGAGTGAAAGGTATAAATAAACACTATTATAATACTGCATTGTCAGTCTATGTTAGACTCCCTTTTGGAAAGTTAAAACACCACTCATCCACAATGTTGTAGCTTGCTTCATCATTGGTCCTATCTTCGTTAATTACATGTTCATGTTGGGATAGGCCAAGAAATTAGGATTTCTATATATGTTGGTATCTGGATCAATTCACTCAATGGGGGAGTAAAAACAATTGTCTAGTGTGACGAGGTAATATTTATTTGTGGTTAATCTGTCAAGATTAATAAGCCTCTGGAAGAGCGGATGGTTGCAGGATACAATTATCCTACCATCCTGTATTCCCAGTCAACACATTTTAGACCATAGCGATAGCTCACATGGTCAGTAGACCGTCTCCTGGACTGAAAGATCCCTATTTATGGTCATAACTCTCTAATATATATTGTTCCTACATTTATGAGTAGGTAAATGAACAAACACAAAACATGCGATTGAAACATGCTTGGTTCATTTACAGGCACTGAAATTTTCCTGTTCTAATTAACTATGTGCCACATGTTACACTTTCCTCGAGGGACTGACTGATTTCTTCTATTTTCGTGTGCTTTTCTGCTCGACAATAATAATAATAATAACAGTAATAATAGTGAGGTAGGACATTAAGTAGAAATCTTTCAGTTCTGACGAAGGCCTACTGGCCCATAGGGGATAACTCTATAAGTTGAAACATGTTGACTACGAAAACAGGCGGGGTATTTGAAATGTGCCCTGCAACCATCCACTCTTCTAGAGTTGTTTTACTCTTGCCAGAGTAATGTACCCACAAATAAACTATTACCTAGGTTACTCTAGACAACTGACTTTTATTGTACTACTGAATAAATTGTTTTTGATCAACATACATAATATCAAGAGCTACCAATTTCCTGGTAGAGGCCATCCCAACGCAAACATGTTTTGGATGAAGATAGGTTCGATGATGAAGCATGCCACAAAATTGTGGATGAAGGCAGTTACAAAAGGGACTCTTATATATAAATGCAACATGGTATTACAATAGTGTTTATTGATCTTGCTTTACTATGTGTGTAATGGAGGTAATGTATAGCTAGAATATTTGTGCATATTTGTTTATGCAGTATTGTGTTCTGGAGATGATGCTTTCTATTTTTTTGCTGTGATTTTCTGCTGCACTATTGTAATGTGATGCTGCCTGTAGCCGTATTAGACTATGGAGACCCCATCCCCCAGTGCCGAATCTATGGGGAGGAGGGCATGCAGCCCTCCTCCGAGAGCCTTAAAGGGCCCCAATAACCCCATCCTCTTGGGCGATACTCCATAAAAAAGTGGAAAGGGACACATGCCACCCCTCCCACAGTATTCTTTGACCCCGGGGACCCAAAACCCTGGGTCCAAACCCAATAAAACGGGAGGGGGCTGCTCTGCCCTCCTGCCCGAGCTTTATTAGGCACTGGGTACCCCTTTCCCTGGGGCCAAATGCAATTAAACAGGGGAGGGAGCATGCAGTCCCCTCCAAAACCTTTGTGAACCCCGTGGGTCCCATATCCCCAGGGCCACGTTCCACGGGGAGGGGGCCACCCAGCACCCCCCTCTCTGAGCCTTATTAGGCCCAGGGAACTCCATCCCCCTGGGCGGAATTCTCTGGGGAGGGGACAAGTTGTCCCCCACCCTTGCCTTATTTGTCACAGAGACCGCATATCCTGGAGTCAAATGCAATTTAAATTATGAGGGGGCCACTCTGCCCCCTTCAGACCCTATCCCCCAGGGCCAAATACCATAATTAAGGGAAGGGGAGTGTGTAGCCCCACTTCCCAAGCTTCTACGGCCCAAGAACTCAAACCCTGCAGCTAAATTCCAATTTAACAGGGGAGGAAGGCTGTGTGCCCCCTTCCACCTTAATAGGTCACTGGGACCCCGGCATCATAAATTAATTCCATAAAAAAAGGGAAAGAGGCCAAGTGGCACACCAACCAAAGCATTTTAGGTCCTTGGGACCCCAGCCCCCAGGGACAAAACCAATAAAAAAGGAGGCCCTTATTCCCTGGGGCCAAATGTAATTACGCAGGGGAGGGGTTCTGAACTTTGGGAGCGCTTATGTGTCACATTATGCTGAGCTAGTTAAGCCCTTAGATGAATTAATTACACCCACATTCTCTCTGAAAAAATGGATGAAAACACACACAGGCATCTAAAATGGACTGCAAGCAGACATGTTTGAAACAATGGCATATGTATAAGCCCCATTCCCACAGGAACGTCACTTTTTGTGACGTTTTCGTGGCGATAGGGGCTTCACCTTATTTACAAGGCAGCGTTAAGTCACTTAAAGTGGCTTAATGCTGCCTTGTAAATAAGGCCTCCTTGCACGTTATGCTTAGAGTGAAAGGGGTGGGCAGTGGGTGTTGCGATAAGCATTTCACCACAACACCCACTGATTTTGACACTGACCCCTATTAACAAGGGCAGCATAAAGAGGAGGCAGCGCCAAAATTAAGACCAGGGAAAATCTGATCTTAAATTGGCGAAACGAGGAGAAATACTTTATTTCTGCCCGTTTTTGCTTTTTCCATGCGTGCTGCCTTGTGTACACTCATGGAAAAAGCTAAATGCCTTGGACTGTTTATGTGTATGAAGGTGATCCTTCCTGCACATAAACAATCCTTAAAAAAAGACATTTTGTAACTTCCGTGTGTGCTACATTAAGCAGCATACATAGAAGTGACAAAATGGCCTTTTAGGATGATTGTTTATGTGCAGGAAGGGACACCTTACTACACATAAACAATCCTTCCCTGTACGCAGACACCCTTGCACTATAGAGCAAGAGTGCCTGTGTTGGCACTACACTGCTAAGTGTAACACCAGAGCAGGGGGGAAAGCAAGGCTGTACCATATCCTTGAAAATATGGTGCAGCCTTGCCTTTCTGAAGTGGGGGAGTGCTTCAAGCTACACGTGTGTACTATATAATGAGGGACAGATGACCCCCATACCTTATAAATTACACTCATACTTTTTTAAAAAAAAAGATTTTTATTTGCATTTTGTCCTAACTCAACATTTCAGCCATGTTATCAGCAGTACATATACCTCTACTCCCACGCCCACCCACCCCACAGTTATAAATCCGTCACAATTCGTAGCACACTGGTTTAATGTCCACAAATTCAAATTACAATTATCTCGTAGTATTATTATTATTATTATTATTATTATTATGTTTCTTATATAGCGCCTGAATCGACCCCCGAAGGGGTATCTCCGCGCTTGCCTTGGGAATCCGTCCTGGCTTTTTTCCTGTGAGATAGCCCCTACAGGGCATCCCCAAGGTGAAAGCCAGGCATCCCGCCGCGGGGGGGGGGGGGCGTTGTGGAGATTAAGCAAGCTTAATGCCCAGAGTTGCAGAGTGTGAACCCATGATTAGGTCAGGCACCGAAGCGAGAATTATCGAGTCCATGGACATTTGAGCTCAAGACCCTGTTGCGTCGGGAATTGAACCCTGGTCCCGGGTCTGACCTCTGCTTCAGGGTCTGCCTGCTCTAACCAGTGAGCCACACTTCCCCACCCGAAGTCCTCCTGGAGGTGCTCTCGTGGTCGTGTAGCCAGATGTTTAAGTCCCCTCCCTCATAAGCCCCCATCTAAACCATGGTAGTGCCGCCACCTGGCCCAGACCCTTTGGAATTTCTTCGGGCACCCCCTTGCTTTGTAGGTAACTCTCTCGGCTGCCATGTAAAGGTCTAACCCTCTTGACTTGACTTGACTTCTCCATTTCTCTAATCCCGGCGACTCCGGTGACCCCCAGTACTTCGCTATATCTCTTTTCGCTACCACCAGTGTCAGTACCAGGAAGGTCAAGAGTGGACGCTGTAGGTCCACGTCATTGGTCATACCCAGCAATGCCAGCTTGGGTTCCTGTTGGAACGGGACCCCCAAAACCTCCCTCAGTTCTGTGAAGATATGCGTCCAGTAGTTTTGTATCATGTTGCATGTCCATATAATGTGGTAAAAGTCTCCATCGTCCACGCGGCATCTAAGGCATTTTGTGTCCTCTATTTTCCCCATTCTATGGAGTCGCATCCTATCGTAATAGGTTCTGTGGAGCACATTAAATTGAATAGGCGTAGCCTAGACTTAATTGCCACCTCCCGGGTATGCATTAGTACTATGTCCCAATCTAAGTCATCCATGTCTCCTACCTCCGTTTCCCATGTCTGTCTAAGCTTCGCCAGATCACCTAGCATGTTGTAGTTAAAGTTTTATATGTGAGAGAGACCACCTTCCCCTGGATCAGTTCCTGCAGGAGCCGTCCCTCCAGAGGTGCTTACTCCGGGATGTCGCTTAGTTGGATATTCTGGGCGCGCATAGCATGTCGCAGCTGCGTATATTTAAAGAGCTGTGAGTGATGAAGTCCAAATTCTGTCCTTAGGACAGAAAAGGATTTCAGTTCCCCCTTGGCAATTACGCCCCCTATGGCGGAGATGCCAATGCCATCCCATCTTTGGAAGCCATGTAGTTTATTGAGCTCAGTTAACCACTGACAGTGCCATATCGGTGTCTGTCGGGTGGGTTTCTTCTCCCATCCCATGCGTTTTGTGGCCTTAGTCCAAGCAAGTAACGTAATAACTGTCGCTGGGAGGAGCGGTTCCCGTCTAGTACCCCCATGGAGATAATATAGTAAGTTCTATGACAACATTTTAATCCTTTCTAGGAAATAAGTGGGATGATCTGCCCGGGCATGAAGCCAATCGTTAATCGGAACCATGTGTTCCACCCAGTAGTAGGCTTCCAGGTTAGGGAGTGAAATCCCCCCACTGTATTGGTGTCTCTGGAGAGTAGTCAAGGCTACTCTAGGTTGCTTACCCAGCCAGAGAAAAGCCCTCAGATCCGAGTGAACTCTGGATAACAGCGTTGCTGGAAGCGGATAATATTCATTTTGTAGGGCATATAAGTACTTGGGTAGGATAATCATCTTATACATGGCCGCTCGACCTAGAAGTGTAAGTGGGAGCTGTCTCCAGCTGTCCATATCTGCCGTGGAGTTCAATATTATCCTCTCCAAGTTTTTTTGGAATGATAATATCTTATCAAGGGTGATGTATATCCCGAGGTACTGGAAACCCTCCACCGTTGTCAGTAGTCGTCCTGGCAGTGTCCCCCAGCAGCCTCGTCCCCCAGGGTCATACAAAATCGATTTGTGCCAGTTTATTGTGTATCCCGCTTGCCCACCATATTGCTCTAGTTCCCGGAATAGCTCCGGAACAGTGGTCTTCGGGTTTGTAATATACAAGAGTATATCATCCGCGTAGAGGAAAATCTTTTCTTGTGCGGGGTCCGTATCAGTTCTCCTAAAGCCGGAGATGCCTGTATTTTGTCGGATCCTAGCTGCAAGTATCTCAATAGTGAGTGCAAAGAGGAGTGGGGACAAAGGGCATCCCTGACGGGTCCCTCTCTGGATCTGGAATTCACGCAACAGCCTCCCATTCACCCTCACCCTGGCTCTTGGTGCAGTGTAGAGGAGCTGGACCCACCTCTGGAACTTAGGGCCAAATCCAAACTTTTGCAAAACAGCCTCCAGAAACGGCCAATGAACCGCGTCAAAGGCTTTCTCAGCATCAAGGGAGAGAAACCAGTGTGGATCTTCTCTTCCCCGCACTTCCTGCAGCCAATTGTGGGTAAGTCGAAGGTTCAGTCTAGTTGCTCTGTCTGGCAGAAAACCCGTTTGGTCCAGATGTACAAGGTCTGGGATCACCGACCTCAGTCGGAGCGCCAAGATAGTCGCTAGGAGTTTCACCTCCGTGTTCAGGAGGGAAATGGAGCGATAGGACGCACAATCCTCTCGCTGTTTACCCTCTTTGTGTATTGGGACGATTGTCACCAGGGAGAGGTCTGGGGGGAGCCCTCCTCCTGGTAGGCCCCCGCGAAGAGACCCTTCAAGTGGCAAACCAGAAGGTCCACCGTACGCTTAAAAAACTCCGCCGGGAAACCGTTCGGACCCGGTGTTTTACCCGGTCTCAATCTGGCTAAGGCTCCCGATATGTCATCCACTGTAATGTCAGCCTCCAGCGCCTGAAGGGCCTCAGGGGACAACAGGGGCAGGTCCGTCTGCTCCATATATTGTAGAGCCTCCTCACATGTCCCCAGATCCCTGTCTGCGTAGAAGAGTTCATAGTGTGTAGCAAATGTCTCAGAAATTAGTCCATAAGAACTAACAAGCACCCCATCTGCATTTCTAATGTTATCCACCCATCTAGTCGCACGCTCCTTTTTACTTAGCCACGCTAGTAGTTTGCCTGACTTGTCCCCCACGTCACAGAGGCGATGCAGGGTGGTTAGGGATTGAGTTTTAGCCTCATTAGTCACCAATTCTCTATATTGTTTCTGATAATCAATCAATCGTCTAAGTGTCTCAGTATTTTTCAAACTCTGGTATTCTCTCTCTAGGCCCAGGATAGTCTGTTCCAGTACAGTTACCTCTGATTGGAGTTTTCTTCTTTCCTCTTCCCAATCTACTTTGTAATCTATCCTGCATTACCGGCTTCAGGGCTTCCCAGAAGGTGACCCCCGATTCGACTGTTCCCTCATTTTCAGCAACATAGACCTTTATATCTGCTCTCAGGCCTCTTAGAATAGTTGCGTTTTGAAGATCCCAGGCTGCAAGGCGCCAGGAGGCCCCCACACTACCCCGAGTTCGTCCCACCCTTACTAACAGTGGGGAATGGTCGGAGATGCCCCTCGCATTATAGTCTGCAGTGTCGTCCACTGTCAAGTACTGTCTGGACATGAATATATAGTCTAATCTCGAGAATACCTTATGTGCCCCTGAGTAGTATGAGTAGGCCGTCTGATTTGGGTGCAACCATCTCCAGACATCCGTGAGTCCTATGTTGGCAATCTGTTGGGATAGAGTGGTCCGATTCCCTCCCCTAGCTGCTATCCCTGACCGGTCCTTCCCTATGTCCATTACGTCGTTGAAATCTCCTCCTAAGATTTGAATGGTATCAGCCGTATCCAGTAGTATGTTGGCAAGAGTCTTGAGCGTGTTAGCCTGTAACTTAGGTGGTGCATATACTGAAATGATTGTGCAGGTGCGTCAATTCCATGTCCCCTGGACCCCAGCATAAGTCCCCAAAGGGTCTATCCAGGTGCGTGTAGTACAGAATGGGGTGGTTTTCTTTATAATGATAGCTACCCCTCTCGAATCAGTCGTGTAGCCTACATGAGCCAGGACTTTGTGGCGACCCCTGGCTATAAAGGCACAGTTAGTTCCTTTCAGATGGGTTTCCTGTAGGAGGGTTATATCCGGGTCTAGTCTTTTAAGGTAGGAGTTCACTAGGCCTCTTTTAATTTTAGTGCCCAGCCCATTCACATTCCATGACAAGACACTATCTCCCCTATCTTCAGCAGGTAAAGCAGCTTCATCACTCGTCATTCGAGATGTGAGTGCTTCAGTGTGGTTGGCCTCTGGCGTAGAGGCATAGTGTGAAGCACTGAGGCACATGACTGCATTATTCTGGCTGTTCCCCTCCCCCCAGCTCACCCTCCCCAACTGAACTTTGCAACAACCCTCAACCCCCCTCCCCCTCCCCACCTTTCCCCCCTTCCATTCCATCGGTAGAACAGGCAACCAACTGGACTTTCAGGAGGTGAAGGTCTGTCGCCCTGCCAATAAAAGACCCCAACTAAGCTATCCTTAAGGCTCTATCTGAACAGCCCAGGGAGCACTCCGTACCCTGACTTCCAAGCAAGTGAAAGCTAACAGATACAGAACAAACAGATAGTGGAACGCAATAAGCCAACAAAAGCAGGACGTGTCTAAGCAAAGGCAGTAAGTGCTTGTAACTTGCGTGCCCCCTTAATGATGCGCTGCTGGTCCGGATACCAGTTCCATTCTTCATCAGGAATGTGAGTCTTGTGTCTCTATGTCCGGTTCCTCTGGCGTACCGGACGCTCCCTGCTCCAGCTCTCGGATTGCTGTGACTAGAGGATGTAAGGATTGTTCTGCCAGTTCTTCTCCGTCCGACATACGGCTACCCATGTCGTCGTCTGCCTCCGATCCAGTGTGGTTCACCAGGCAACTGAACCTGGATCTCGGTGCCGCTGCTTTCTCTGCAGGCGTTGTTAGATTCCGTCCCTCACGTCCCGACCCGGAGGGATCAGGGTACGGGGACGTCTGTGGGTGCCGTCTTTTCCTTCGCACCTGGGACCTTTGGGACTTAGGAGGACTTCTCTGGAAATTGGCGGCCGCCATTTCAGACCGTATCCTACGTCCCTCTTCCTCGGCCTCCCGCAAGAGCGGGCGTTCCTCCAGCCATTGCCAAGCCTCCTCCGGTCGATTAAAGAAGTGCGTCTTGCCTTTGAACATAACTTTTGCGGGGCGGGATTTTGATCGCTATCTTATCACTCTTGATCTAAACCCCGTTCTGGTCGACTGAACCTTTATTGCCTGTCATTGAGGGAAGAAAGTGCATCTCTTACCAGGTTAGTGCAATCAATAATGGACTCGGCTCGGAAAAACCACAGACTACTTCTAAGTTTAAAGATTTATTACAAGGTTAAGGTTAACTGCAAGTACAGGCATCTCAAGATGAGATTCAAAAGATATACGGGCACCCCTACATACATGTGCTCCCTGAAAGCCCTCAGACGGGCAAAGAATACAACCAGGACTAGTTCTAAAATCAAAAGGGCTGCAAGCATAGACACGTATTGTGATCTCTCCGTCATTTACAGCAGGAGGGAAAGGTTCAGGTTAGGCTGTCTCTACCCTGCTCTGGATGGTATCCCTACTTAACAGAATCCCAACCTATCAAAAGGTGTCAGCTGTGAATGACTTCCTAGGAAGATCACCCACTCTTAGTCTCTTGGTGAAAACCTATGATCTCCAGTCATGACCCCTCTCTGCCTACCCATCCGCTCTCTAAAGGGTCCTCAGGCATCTGCTCTAACTCCACCCAGGGGTGCTGACCCTAATACAAAACACAATAACATTTGAGACGCCCCTCGTGAGACGCCCCTCACGTGGTGTTGCTTCTGGCTTTTTCCATGATGATCTTCCTTTGGGCCTCGTGCGTTAGAGTTGACCTTGCTTCTCAGACTCTTCTCCGGCCCGCCGATACCCCTCAAACATTCCTGAACCCTCCTCCATGTCTGTACCAGTCTCCTGAACAGAACTCTATTCATTCGATGCTTAATTGGATCCCCCCTTGCACCCGCAGACAGACATCTGCAGCTAGGATCCCAATTCTCATAAACTTCTAACAGAAGTTTGCAACTTATTTCTCGGCACAGCTTGGCTCATACCAATACGTGTAAATCAAAAGACTTTGAACATTTCAGGCCTACAACATTTCTCGCAGGGCTTAAACTAAAATACTATGTTAGCATCTTATTCTTTTTTAATGAGAAAACACATCTATGCAATATAACTCTAACTAATAAACAAATCATTATAACATTAGTGCAATCCATATTAATGCAAATGAACCCCTTTCCCAAAACTCTTTCAGCTCTGACCATGAGGCCTATTCCGTTCTGTGCCTTGCAGCATGACATTCTTCCATTAGCAGCTACATAACATGGATCAGGATTAATCACGTCTAATAAGGTTATACATTTTCCCACAATTCTGCATTAGTTCCACTTCTATATAAAATCTCTAGATTAACTACACATTTCGAAGTATAGGTGAATATATTTTCAGCACTCATAGCATTTCTCTTATGATTTGTGCGTACTACTTGTAATTTTGGTGTACTCATACATTTTGTTCAGTTTGCGCTCTCTCACTTTCAATTTCGCCGGGAAGAGCAGCATGTATGATGTGTAGATCACGCAATTTCGCTTTCACTGAGTCATATGATCGTCTTTGTTTCTGTACCTCTTGGCTGTAGTCTGGGAAGATCATGATGTTCATGTTATCCATTCGAATTTCACCCTTCTTTCTAGCTTCTCTCAATATGAGGTCTCTGTCTGCAAAATTAAGAAAGCGTGCAATGATCGGTCGCGATCACGCTCCCTCCGGCGGCTTCACCAGCAGAGCCCTGTGTGCCCTTTTAATGACGAAACAGTTCGAGAATATGGCCTGCGGGAAGGTTGTCGTGAGCCAGGAGTGTAAGTAGGTGGCCACATTCGTCCCCTCGATTCCTTCTCTAAAACCCACGAAGCGTAGGTTGTTGCGTCTCGCTCTGTTTTCCGCATCGTCCACCCTCCATAGCTGTTGCCTGTGTGATGCTTGGAGTTCCGACATGTCGTTTTGGAGCATGGAGAGGGAATCCTCTGCTTCACCAATACGGGTCTCCACCGTCGTCACCCTCTGCTTTAGATTTCGAAAGTCTTGGCGCAGCAGTAGGACCTCGGAGCCCACCTCGCCTATTTTGACCTCCAATGCTGCCCTAGAGTCCTGTATGTCCGTCCTAGAGGCTTGGATCGCCTCCAGCAGCATGGCAGTGTTGGTGCGCGCGGCAGGCGCCGGTGGGATCGCCTCCCTCTGTGTACGGGTCGTGGCGTAGCTTTTAATGGTTTCCTGTCGCGCTAATCTTACTACCGGGTCTCTTTTCCCCATGTCGCCTCTCAATACTGAGCAGTAGTACTGTGAAGGATTCTCGCTTGACTATTCTAGCCCGGAGGGTTTCCATGGAGGAGCAAGTGTGGGTTGAGAGGCTGAGGAACCGCAGCGGTAATCGTACGTCTCGTTTGTTTAGGCCACGGTATGCGGTCGGGTCACACCGGGCGTCGGGTCCCTCGGCCGAGAGCAGGGGTGCAGCCTAAGTTTATAGTAATGAGGAAGTCCACCAAGAACCTCTGTCCTTACGGTGCCAGTGGTGCACACCCTGCGGGGTTAATGTTCATTCCCACTCTCTTGGTAGGCATTGGTGGGGGCTCTTAGTCAGCTCTCATGGCTGTCGCCACTCAATTCATCCCCATTGGTGCTTCCCGTACCTGTGGATCCTCTCTGGGTCTTCGGGTCTTGCCTGGGGAGAGGGGGGATCAGTGAAGGCAGATAGGGCCGGGGCTCCAAGGGCGCGATCACCTCCGTAGCGCGGACCCCGACATGGAGTACAGCGAGGCCTTCGCGCCGGGAGATGTCTTCTCAGGCGTGCCCACCGCCAGGTCGCCCTGTGTGATCAGTGCAGCCCCAGGCCATTGTTTCCAGTGGCAGCGTGTGGGGATTGCAGCCAGGTATACAGTCCGCAACTGGGCGCCGGCCGCCGGACACTCACCGTCATGTGCCGGCGTTCGGCGGGTCTTCTAGGTTCGCCGCTCTCAATCTCCAGAGGCCCGGTCCTCGGCAGAGCCCCTCCCGGTCCGCGTTGCCTCCCACGGCGGCAGCTCCAAGCACATCTGGCTGCGCACCCCTCCGGCCGCGATGAGCTTCACCGGCAGACTCCACCAGGCGTCCCCACCTCTCCGCCGCCACCAGTCCTCAGGGCCCGACCAACTCCTCTGCAGCGGCCCCCTGTGGTCTCCGCCCGACCCGATGCGGGACTCAGGCCGGGTGCCAGATTAAAGCTAGGCGTCCTCTCGGCACCCGAAGCCACGGATCACTCCCGGCCAGACTCCACCGAGGGGGGGGGGGGGCGCCACTGCCGGCAGTCCTTACCCCACTGGCCTCAGGTAGGCGGGCTCGCCGCTGGCAACAGGCTCCTAGCCCGGGGAAAAGTCACTCTCGATCCGCAAGGACTCATCCGGCCGCCATCTTGGTGGAGGGGTTTCGCGCCACCAGCTCTTCCGCGGCCGCTATCAGCCCACCGCCTACAGAAGTTTAGTGTTCTCCCAGCTCCGCAGGTACAGCGTCTGCTCCGGTCTTCGATTTGCCGTTTTTTGTGAAGTTTGGAATTCAATTTACGTTGGATTTAATGCAGGACATCGGGAGCTTCTCAGAGACACGTCCTTCCCGGCCATGCTGTTGGCCACGCCCCCTCAATTACACTCATACTTGACTACAGTGGTTCAATCTATTCCTGCTGAGAAAATTCTCATGCAGTTCAGACAGTCAATTTGAAGGCGCATTCTAGGGCACTGGAGAAAAACAATAGTTCTTGTTTACCCTATACCTACTCTTATGGGGGATACTGAAACTAATATCCAAAAGCACATGTCCTACACCTTTATTGGTTGTAGTGGGCTGTGACGCAAAATGCCACTCATGTAAAATTTGAGAATGATCAAACAATTTGAACTCAAGAATTTCTACAGTATGCACAACACATTCCACTAACTCCACATATTTTTCACACAAGTTCAAGAGTGTCTTCTACAAGGTCAGCTCTGCACATCCTGCTGTTAGTACTAAACAAGAATATTCCATTGCTTGTACTGTAACACAGGGAATTTTTTAAGACAGCGACTTCAAGGCACTGTATACAGACAAACGCATCAAAGTTTTAGATGATTTTATGCAATAGACTGTTGAAATACAAACCTTAATAATTGCTTTCCAGAAGGCTGATCAGTTAGTTCCCACACTTATTGTGTGGAACTCGGCATTCTGTTAACAAGTGTACAATTTGGATACCAAAACGTATGCAGAGATTCAAAAGGCAAATTGATAAAAGCAAAATTACTTTGGGGAAAAATAGCTGTTCTACAGGGTGAGACTCCTTTATTCCATGTACAACACATCACAGTCCATAAAAGGTACGGAATCCATGCTAAAGGGAAATCTGCATCTGACTTAGCTGCCAAGACAGTAGTATAATCACATGAGGTAGCTGCTGCTGTGGCTTGATCTCAAACTAAGATCGATGCAGACTTTATGGTAACAATACAGGCTTAACTGAGAGGCAAAAAAGACTCCTGACAGTCTATCCTCCAAATAGTCTTACAGACTCACTAAAGACAACAAGCCTGATTTAGAGGTTGATGAATAGCGTAAAGGCAGTCAGGCATGTGGAGGACTTTATAGAACACCGCCGTGCCTTTATTCTGCCCATAACATTTAGAGTTCACTGCTAGCCCTGTAGTGAAAACTATGGGTTTGTATAACCACCACCACAGTGGTTATTTCAAATCCATTGAAAAGTATGGTGTGGATCAGTCACTTCTTACAGACATTTGCATCAAATGTTTAAATGTTTTCACTTTTCCAAAGTGGGAGTTTGTTTTTGGTAATGTAAAGACTAGTGGTCCCAACAACATGGGCATTTTTTCCCATGGTTTGATGGCCATTTTTAATGTTTACTCCGTGTCACTGCTAGAATTTCCTGGTGGTGACAGACAGTAAATGAAGCTATCTGACCGGCCACTTCAAATTGGGCTGACGGTTGGATGGCTGACCCCCGACGGCCCATACTCCCTTGGGCCATTGGAGGAGGGTTTACGCCAAAGGTGTACTATAAAGATTGAATACACCACATGTAGAGTAGTGCAGGAAGATGTATTCCAGCATAAGTTGACAGGTCTAACAGGCCCAGAGGATCAGCACCAACTGAAGCTGATGTTCTGATCCACTGTTGTCTAATATTCTATTACAGCATACCACTAGATATAAGGACATGACAATCCAAACATTCCATGTCATAAATAAAGTAAGAGAAGATACGTGAAATACTGTGTGCGATATATAACAATACATTAGAACACCACATATCTCCCCCTTTACCGGAAAATAGGAACGAGAAAAAAAAATATGAAGACAGTGAAAAGAAACTTGGGGCCCGATGTAGGTGGCCCAATACCGATCGGTAACGGCCGAAAATACTGATTTTCGGCCGTTACTGAGCGGTATCGAGCCTTCGGAATGTAGGAGCCCGAAATCCGGCCGATTCGGTAATTTCCCCGAATCGGTAAAGATACCGAATCGGAAAAAACACCGCATCGGTAAATTACCGAATCGCTAACATACCGAATCGGTAAATATACAGATTCGGACCATTTACCGAATCGGTAGAGTTACCGATTCGGTAAATATACCGAATCGGACCATTTACCGATTCGGTAGAGTTACCGAATCGGTAAAATACCGATTCGGACAATAAGATGAGGCAAATACTCTGATAGAGATGTAGGGAAGCACAGAAATATCGATTTAGGCTCAAATTCGGTATTTACAAATCGGTATTTACCATGGATTGGAATCAGGTGTTAACCAACTGCAACCTATAAAATTAGACCCAAAATGCAATGCAACTTGCAGGATGGCGGCATTTTATGTCATTGCAAGACGGCTACGACTACAGCAGGAAGGAGAGAGGGAATGGCAGAGAGAGGAGCAGGTCTACAGACAGAGGATCACCCTGTTCATGCTCACAGAGGCAGAGATCCTACAGAGGTACAGGCTGGACTCAGACACCATTTTGGAGCTCATCAGGGACCTACAACCACTGTTGGAGCACACCACCCCAAGGGCACACGCCATCCCACCGCACGTGCAGGTGCTATGCAGCCTACACCTGCTTGCGTCTGGCAGCTATCAAAGTGTAGTTGCTGCGGTAGGAGGGGTGACCCAGAGCAGCCTGTCAAGGTTTTCCACAAATTCCTTGACGCCATGATACAGAGCATGGAACAATACATTTCTTTCCCTGCAACACATGCGGAACTGGTACAAACAAAAGCAGACTTTTACCAGATGGCACGATTCCCCCACATCATTGGCTGCATTGATGGCACGCACATTCCGATTTGCCCCCCTGCTGACACAGAATACATATACCGCAATAGGAAGTCTACGCACACCATCAATGTGCAGGTGATTTGCAATGCAAAGTGCGCCATCACTGACCTGGTGGCAAAATTCCCTGGGAGTACCCACAACTCCTACATATTTCAAAACAGCGGCATCTATGCACGGCTGACGGCAGGGGAATTTGGCGAAGGATACCTCCTAGGTGAGACACATTGTCAGATCCCCATAACATAAATAGCACGGATCACTGAAATAATATCTACTACCAAAATATCGAGTTCCCAAAATATCGATGACAAAATATCGAGGGACATAATATCGACTTTCTATCTTCACTAAGGTAAGTACAAAAATATCGACTTTAAAATATCGAGTGTTAAAAATATAGACTGTCAAAATATCGATTTTTTTATGTTTTTAAAATAAGTTAAAACTATTATAATATTACATATATTTAATATAAACATTGTTAAAATTATTATATAAATGTAACATTATTACATAATTAATTTAAATTTAAAAATTATTAATAATAATACATATATATATTAATACATGTTATTAATAAAACATATAGAATATATTTACCGTGGCATAGCAAAAGGTTTAAATTTAATGTAACCACTCCAGTGGGTGCTACATTACAGAGATCGTTGGATAGCGTAGGGGTAAAAATTACTATTCCCACTCCAGTGGGTGCTACAGTAGAGAAAGCGTACGCCTGTACCCCAAAAACTCAAAACTGACCCTGAACCCTAAAAATATCCCTGTACCCCAAAAACCCAAAACTGACCCTGAACCCTAAAAATACCCCTTTACCAAAAAACCCAAAACTGACCCTGAACCCTAAAAATACCCCTTTACCCAAAAACTGAAAACTGACCCTGAACCCTAAAAATTCCCCTTTACCCAAAAACTGAAAACTGACCCTGAACCCTAAAAATACCCCTTTACCCAAAAACTGAAAACTGACCCTAAACCCTAAAAATACCCCTTTACCCAAAAACTGAAAACTGACCCTGAACCCTAAAAATACCCCTTTACCCAAAAAACTGAAAACTGACCCTGAACCCTAAAAATACCCCTTTACCCAAAAACTGAAAACTGACCCTGAACCCTAAAAATACCCCTTTACCCAAGAAGTGAAAACTGACCCTGAACCCTAAAAATACCCCTTTACCCAAAAACTGAAAACTGAAAACTGACCCTGAACACTATAAACACACAACCCGCTACAGAAAATAAATTAAAAAAAATTAATTATTTATCAATTATTTATTTTAAATTAATTACCCATTATATTTTAATTATTTACCAATTATTATTTAATTGACAATTAGATTAAATTTACATAATTAATTAATTATAATTAAATTACTTCCCACCCTATTCCCCTATAAACACACAACCCGCTACAGAAAATAAATTACTAAAAATTAATTATTTATCAATTAATCATTTTTAATTAATTAACTATTATATTTTAATTATTTACCAATTATTATTTAATTAACAAATAGATTAAATTTACATAATTAATTAATTATAATTAAATTACTTCCCACCCTATTCCCCTATAAACACACAGCCCGCTACAGAAAATAAATTACTAAAAATTAATTATCAATTAATATTTTTTAATTAATTAACTATTATATTTTAATTATTTACCAATTATTATTTAATTAACAATTAGATTAAATTTACATAATTAATTAATTATAATTAAATTACTTCCCACCCTATTCCCCTATAAACCCACAACCCGCTACAGATTTATATTACTCACATATTATTAAATATTAATAACTTACCTTATTTTCGATATTTTTGTGGTCTATATTTTTTCTAGTCTATATTATGTCTAGTCTATATTTTTGATTCGATATTTTGGCTATTCTAGTCGATATTAGTCGATATTTTTGTTGTCTATATTTTGTCTAGTCTATATTTTGTCCAGTCTATATTTTTTACTCGATATTTTGTCCAATCGATATTTTGGACTCGATATTATGTCTGTTTACCAAATAGCACTGACAAGTACATGTATGCATGTGAGTAATTCACCCATTTTCCTTCTAGGCGACAGTGCATATGCCCTCCGCTCATTCATACTCACCCCCTACCTCAACCCCTCTACACCCAGCCAAAGGAGGTATAACCGGGCCCACAAAAGCACAAGGAATGTAGTAGAACGGACCTTTGGCATCTGGAAAAGCAGGTTCAGATGCTTGCACAAGAGTGGAGGTGCAAGGCAGTATACCCCCATCACCTGCTGTAAGATAATTGCTGTCTGTGCAATGTTGCACAACCTTGCGGTGATGAAGGGCACTGAGGTGGAGTTGTCAGACTACGAGGACCATGAGGACGACATTGCTGTGCCACAAACACAACCTGCTGGAGAGTCTACACCAAGTGATGGCAGATACAGATGTGAGGAGATAACTGAAAACTATTTCTGAGTGAGTACAGATGAACAGACAGGTTATGGATGTGAAAAAAAATATTTTAATGTTGGCACAACGTTCAAGCACTGATGTGCAACAAATGAAAATATGAAATTAAAGGTGGGGACTGGAAAAGCCTCGGGTTGCCTCACCCACACTGGCAGAGTCATTTTCTGCTGCGCTTCATAGTGCCACTGGGATGCTGCTCACCCCCTTCAGCATGGCCTGCTGCCTCTGCGGAGCGCCTGGTGCTCCTGCGCGGCTCTAATACAGCGCTAGCTGGGCTCCTGCGGCTGCTGCTGTCCTCAGCCTCAGCCACGTCCAGGGCAGGATTGACTACTGTATTTGATATGATCAGGGCCTCCATGGCACTGGTGATCCTCGCCATGCCCCTGGTCACCTCCGCAGTGTTTTGTGTCAGGCTCTCTTGCATGTTTACCCCTCGGCGGCATAGCTGGGACATCGCGGTGGCAAGCCGGTTCATTGCCCTGTTTTGGACACGGGCATTCCTGCGCCTTGTCTGCTCAGTTGTTTCCATCTTGGCACAAAGCTGTGTGATGGCGGTGGTCATGCTTGCCATTCCAGTAGCAATGTCTCTGTTTGTTTGAGCTACCTCCTTGTTGCTTGCCACCAACTCACCAATGCCCTTGCCCATTTCTCCCATTTGCAGGTTGTGTGCCCGCAATTGGCGGTGGCATGCCAGAATGGATTTTGCCTGCATGCGCTGGATGCGCACCATGCTGCCCTCAAGGCCATGGAACACTGTGCCCTCTCCTGATGGACCTGCACTGCTGGGAGTGCGTGGGCGGCGGCGATTGGTGCTGGCCTGCTGGGTGGACTGCTGTGCTACAGGAGTCACTGGTGTGGGTGCTGGTGCCTGACCCTCAGCTCCCGCCATGATTGTCATTGGGGCCACAATACTCCTCCTGACTGGTGATGTCGCAGGTGCTGGCTGGGACCGTGAGGGGGAGTTCTCAGGTGAGAACTGCAATGGGGGGGATTGTGATAGTTGGGGGGAGTGGGGAAATGAGAGGGCATGTACAGGGTCGTCCTCATGGACCATGGCACTGCTGTCTTCCTCCTCCTTACGAGGCATCCATGGTGCTTGGCCCTGCCACCAAACTCTCCGCCGTCGCTGGAGCTGTCCCTTGTGCAGCTGATGCTCCACTGCCTGATGTTGCCCCTAGGTATAAAGAAGCGTTTGTGAACTGAGTGCAAATGTCTTACAGTCACTACAATAACAGCATTGCACATATCACTTTCATTACTTCATTACATATCACTGACAAATGGTCCTACATTAGCTGACTATATTTCCCATAATGCATTGCTCATGTATGGTGCTAGCAGTACTCGTCTGGGGTTTGGCTGTACACTAAGGCTAAAGGGGAGCTGTCTGGTTGGGTGTGTCATGCTGCGCATGCTTCTTACCTTTTGCTGTAGCTTTGGCTGAGCTGTCCATGTCCCCTACTCCCACGACACTGTCCGTCTCGATGGTTGTGGCCACCAGTTCCTCCAGGTCAGTCAGGGGGGCGCGGGGTTCCTGCCTCCACTGGTCACACCTGCCTGCTTGTGGAGCTCTGACAATTTTCTCTTGGTGAGGCTCCGGATGTCATAGAACCTCTTCTTTAAGTCCTCTAGGCTCCTGGGGGGTCACACCAACAGCATTGACCCTCTCACTTATGGCACTCCACAGTTTCCTCTTGGCAGACTCTGGGACTGTGGGGAACTGCCTCCCAAAGAGCTGTCTGTGGACCCTCACCACCTCCTCCACCAGTACTTGCAGCTCCATGCTGCTAAACTTCAGTTTGTGTTTCCTTTATGCCTTCTGGCTCTCTGTGTTGCTTGCCATTTCCACAGTCTGCAAAATCAGCTATCACTCTCCCTGCTGCTCTCTCTCACTGCTCAGCTCTGGCTGCCTCTCCAGAAAGTTCTAATGAGTTGCACCTGCCTGGGTAGCCACTCCCTGGTAGGGTGTGGGAGGGTGGTTCCACCTCATTGGCTGTTTTCATTAGTTTCACTTTTACTTGCTTGGCGATTCTGTATTTACAGAATCGGTATTTACCGATTCGGTAAATACCGATTCGGTAAGTATCGAAACCCGATACCGATTTTTACCGATTCGGTATTTTACCGATTTTTTTTCCCTACATCTCATTTACCGATTTCAGAATACCGATTCGGTAAAAATCGGTATTTAAAAATCGGTAAATGACTTTTACCTACATCGGGCCCTTAATTATTAAATTTGTTTAGAATCCTTCGTACTCTACAACTGTGTTTTAGATTGATATCAGAAGAATGTGACACCTGGAAATCAGAAACATTGTTAGGTTGTGAGACTTTAGCTAAACGAGAAAAACTCCACCACTGACCATTGTCAAGTCGAACAGCACACCCCTTAATTTCGGTAATAAAATGAGGTTGTCTAAATTTAGACATTCCTTTCTGTAATAACAAAGGATCTTTGACCCTCACTGGGTCACCAACAGTAAATCTAATCACTTTTCTTTTACCAGATTGACAAAGTTGATCAAATCTAAAATGATTGGCATTGTCAAAGACCATTTTAGCTTTAGAAGCTTCATCAGAGACAGAAAAATGATCCTTAAAAACATTGAGCTTCCAGAAGGGACACAAAGCAGAGGATACTTTTCTACCCCTCATCAACTCAAACGGAATGGAACCTGTAACTGAACGAGGAGTGGTCCTATGCGCTCAAATCATGTTTCGTACAGCTGTTTCACAATCTCCATGACTATTGAGAGTACTCTGCACACATTTAACAAGGACCCTGTTAAACATCTCAACTTTGCCATTTGATTGGGGATGATAGAGAGGAGTACGTAAATGTTTTACTCCCAATTTAGTCAGAAACCTTTGCATGGAAACAGAAGTAAACTGAACACCATTGTCAGTTAAAATCTTTGCTGGGACACCTTCTCTTGAAAAGATATCTTGTAGAAATCGAATGACAGCCTTGGAATTAGAGTCAGATACACCTCTTACTTCCACAAACCTAGAAAGATTGTCAATAAGAACAATGAAGAACCACATGCAGTTAGGTAAAACATTAAATAGACCAAGAAGATCAACAGAAACTCTCTTTGCCACACCTTATCTGGACACGAAACAGGTTTGGGTATGGGAGTACTGGTGGTGAGATGTTTGTCACTATAACAACAGTGTGCACAATTCTTGACCAAATCATCAATGTCCCGGGCATATTGGGCCACCAAAGTCATTTCTAGTCCTGCGCTTGTTAGCATTCATCCCCAAATTACCAGAATGAGCAGTTTCCATTATCCTCACTTTAAATACAGCAGGCGGAATACGTTTTTTTTTATCTCTGACCAGCAGATCATTCTCAATAGAGAGTTCATTAGAAATTTTGCAAAATGGTTGTAACTCAACAGAAAGAGCTTTCTCTTTGGGCCATCCCTTAACAACAAAATCCATAACCTGACTCAAAATGGGATCATTGGATAGAGAATTTTGCCAAAGTGACATATCAGGACAAATGACAGTATCACCCACGTTCGTTGGCAATGATGCACTCCTCAGTGCCATCTGGAATGCCAGTGGTGACAGGAGAATTGTCCACTGGGAGTCTGGATAAAAAAATCCACCCTAACATGTTTGCCCCCAGCAATAAGAAGCACAGTAAAATTAAATTCTAAAAGTTTTGTGGATAACCTAGCAAGCCTGGCTGTGTTTTTTTAAATATAGAACCAGAAAGAATGTCTACTAAAGGTTTATGATTTGTCCTTAGCCAACATGTCCTTACCCATACATATGATTTAAACTTTTCAACTCCCCATACACAGGCCAGCTTCTCTTTTTCTATTACAGAATACCTTTATTCAAATTCTCTCATTCTCCTGGAAGCAGATCCTACAGTGATTTCCCTTCCACCATCCATTTGGGATAAAACCGCTCCCATTCCATAAGCCCTGGAATCAACAGTAATGAAAGTGTCACAACCTTCCACGTAAGCTTGAAGAGCTGGGGGCGTTAAAATACACTCTTTAATTAAGATAGTGTTCTTGACACATCTGTCCAAATGAACTCCGAACCCTTCTTTAGTAAATTTCTGAAACACTCAGTAAACTTGAAAAATTCCTAAAAAACTTAGAATAAAATTTGCATAGGCCAAGAAAAGATCGAAATTGATCTTTGTCAAGAGGATGTGGAGCATTGACAATGCCTTCAACTATACTAGGTTGGGTTTGACACCATCCTTGCTAAGCATGTGACCAAGATATTCAATCTCATTTATTGAAAATATACACTTATCCTCGCTTAAAGTAACACCATTGTTCTGAAGAGTTTGAAACACAAGATCCAACCCTTGGCTATGTTCAAGTTCTGTGTCTGTATGTACAAGAATATCATCTTGAAAAAATTACCACATTGGGAATGTGTTGAAAACATCATGGTCATGACTTTTTGAAAGACAGAAGCGGCCGAGGCTGGTCCAAATGGCATTTGTAAAACTGAAATGTACCATCAGGTGTCGTAAAAGCCGTTAGATGACGGGAATGTTCGTCAAGAACTACCTGATGGTACGCAGATCCCAAGTCCAATTTGGAGAACCATTTGGACTGACCTACAGCAGTGATAAGATCGTCAATACAAGGTAAAGGAAAATTCTCTACCCAGATAGCCTCATTGACCGATTTTAAGTCAATGCAAAGACGAAGTTCTCCAGACTTTTTTTTGCTAAAACAATCGCAAATAACCAGAGAGTGGCATCAACACCTTCAATTATGCCATCATCAATCATTTTGTTAAGCGTAGCAGTAAGATCACTCCTAATGCTATGAGGAACATACCTTAGTTTGTGTTTGACAAGGCAGTCAACATCTTTAACTTTAATAGAATGCACAAAATCCTTAATTTCTCCAATTGTATTGGAAAACACTGGAGAGTAGTTATCTTTCCATTGAGAAGAATCAGAAACTGAATTAATTAAAGAAACAGGATTCTTCTGACCAGGTCTTATGATCATACCGAATCCAGCCTGGTGCCACCATCCTAAAACATTTATGTCTTTGAGGGCGACATAAACTTTGCCATGGATTGTTTTATTTTGAAAAGTAATGTCAGCCCAAAAATAGCCTGCAAGATCAATCCTGCTGCCCTCAAACACAGTGGTAATTACATCAGGAGGAAGTAAAACCATTTTGGACCAAGATTGTTTAAATGTATCAATTGAAATGATGGTAATTCTGGCTCCTGAATCTATGAGCAATGAAATTTCATGAGACTGACTGGATACTTGAACAAAGGGATCCCCAAACCGTTTATCTGAATGTACATTATTAATATTTAAATACTCAACTGACACAACAGATAAAGATAGTTCTTCCATTCCCTTATCTAATTTATCAGAAATTTAGTTGGAATGTAAATGTTAATAAAAATATCTTTGTACATGTATAGCGCACAGCTACCCGCAGTGGGTCTCCCGGCGCTTGTACGAATACCGCAAGGGAACCCTTCCTGGTTTTCCGTGTGAAGTGTCCACTCCTGGGCACACCCATGGTGAAACCAGGCATCCCCGGCGCTGTGGGGGCTGTTGTGGAGACTAAGCAAGCTATTGCCCAGAGTTGCAGCGTGGGACCCATTATTAGAATAGGTACTGAGGCAAGAATATCCAGTCAGAGGAATTTATGAGCCCAAGACTCGCCGAGGCGGGAATCGAACCCTGGTCCCTGGCCGGAGCTCTGCATCAAAGTCTGCCTGCTCTAACCATTGAGCCACACTTCTCCACAAATGTTGAGCACTTCTGACCGGGAAACGTTTGCCCCTCTAAACATTTTGCTAAAGTGACCAGATTTTTTACACTTGTGATATTCTTTTTTAAATGGCAAAACATTTTTTGAAATTGGAAAGAAGAGATAGTGAACCACATCTGTAACAATAGAAACCAGAAGAAATGCGTGCAGAAGGCTTATTCCTATCGGGAATATTTTTTTCTGTTTTAGGCTTGACTTCACTGATATGTTGTTTAGAGGAGGAATGGAAGTAGCAGTGGCTACTGTAGAACTTGTATTGGACTCAAACTGTTTGGAATCTAATTCTGACCGTTCCATACTTTTAGCGATGTCAATAGTTTCATCCAAACAGGGGTTCTTGCAAGAAAGTAATTTCTGTTGGATTCTTTTAGAATAGCACCTACACACAATTTGGTCTCTTATTAATTGAGAAGTAAAATCCTCAAAATCACAGTAGCTAGCTAGCACTCTTAAAGCAGTAACAAAGGTGTCAATGGATTCACTCGGAGATTGAACCCGTGTAAACAATGTGTGCCTGTGAACAACCAAATTAACGCTACAGTCAAAATAGGTACTAAGTTGTTTTAGAGCTAATTGGTATTCATCCATGTCACCACTATCATGACCATTATAAACAGGTAAGTGATCATAAACATTTTGCTCCTCAACACCTAAATAGTAGTAAAGAAGACTGTGTTTTCTGCCCGGTTTAAACTTCGTTTCATCAGTAGCTCCTAGATACGCATTAAATGATCCGAACGACAATCGCCATTTTAATGGTGGTTCTCCAGGATCTTGCAATAAATACTTAGCAGGAGTGACAGTTTGCATAGTAAAAGCAATGAAGTATAAAGTAAGAAAGAAATGAAAGGATAAAACAAAAATGGAATAAGGGAAGTAAAAACATAGACACCTAGAATTAAATACTAAATGCATTGGTGAAAATCCAAATGGTGTATCAATTGTAGCAATGTTCACATTTACCAGGAAGTGTGTGAATCACTTGATCCACAAATTGTGGAGGTTAGCATACTAGGCTTTTTAATAAGTACACTTCCTTGTTGGCAGGAAATAATGCCCAGAGTCAGCACTCAAAGCATAAAAGCGAGAGAGCAGCGTGATATCCTGCTTCAAATAACCAGGAAATGACTGCTTTATTGAAACAGAAAGCCGTAGCAGTATCCCACGGCTGTGCACGCTGATGGAGACAGAAGCGAACAAGCAGCATGATCTACTGTTTCCAATAACCAGAAAATGCTGGTTTTAAATAAAGCAGAAAGCTGAAGTGGTATCCCACGGCTGTACTGCTGATGGAAGGCACCTAAACGGAGTCTGGAGTGCGCAGACACTGACGCGATGACCCAGAGCTGTGCGCGTCAATGAAAACATGCTGAAAAGGGCTGAAGTGCGCAAGCACGGGAGTGTTATCCCACGGACAAGCACGCAAGGAGAAGCCCTTTAGACACGTCTGGTTTCCTGGGCAACAGGAGATTGTAACATCAGATGGAGTATCCAGGGAAACCCAAGTAAGTGATGAAGTCAGGAAACAAAAGCACGCTCGAGAAGACGCTCAAGAGCGTGTTAGCAGGGAATTTAAAAATAAACGCAGGAGTGTGATCGCGCTAAACTTGATTTTTAAAGCTGGATGGAAATCAGGTGCTGAGGAAACATGCGCTAGTCTGGAAATTAAAATAAACAAGATAGACAGCGCAGGGTTTTGGAGAAGTACCCTCTGGGCCAGTTGGGAAAACAAAATAATGCAGTACCTTGATAAAGCTGGAAAGCTTGGAAACACAGCGTTTTCCTGGAAATAAAGCTTGGCAAACACAGCGTTTTCCTGGAAAAACAGGTCCAATCCCTAGTCAGTCGCCAAATGTAAAGTTTGAATCCACATGTAGAGTAGAGCAGGAAGATTTATTCCAGCATAAGTATACAGGTCTAACAGGCCCAGAGAATCAGCACCAACTGAAGCTGATGTTCTGATCCACTGTCGTCTAACATTCTATTACAGCATAACTCTAGATATAAGACAATCCCAACATTCCATGTCATAAATAAAGAAAGAGAAGATACATGAAATACTGTGTGTGATATATAACAATACATTACAACACCACAAGTACATTTTACTTCATCAGTGTAAACCTGGTGGTCTGCCCGACTCCAAACTGTGTGGGCGGAACGAGAGTTGTCAGACAGGTAGCTTGATTGTGACTGAGTGCCCCATCTGCCAAACTCTAAACCGGGTCCATGGTTCTTTTGGTTTTCATACCTGGTGGTGGAAACTAGGTTTACTGGTTGAGGGGAGTAAAACCGTACTCAAGCAGCATCCACCCACAAACAACCCTTGTCAGTGTGCAGTGAGAAGTAAACCTCAAATTAACCTGTGCTCAACCGTCTGGTATATTGACACAGAGCATTCATGCTTAACTTAGAGGCAAACAGTAATAAATTGAAAACACAAAACAAGAAAATCCCACACCAACGTAGAACCATAGATTAAATGCTAATAAATAAAAAAGGCTAAAACAACAAAAATCAAATCAGTAGAATCAGAGATATGCAAGTTTAAAGATTTCAGTGAAAAAAGCACCAAGCGCCAACTGTGGTTATCCAGTTGCTCTAGTCCGGGACAAAGTAAATATTTAAGACCGGCCAAGTTAGAGTGCAGGCTGGGTACAGGGACCAACTTAGATCTACTGAACACAATACCTTAATCCTGGGTGCAAAGAGATATGGAGTCCTGCGTTAAAGATGCTTCAATGTTCTTGCATGGAGAAGCCTTGCACAACTGCGGTTGTGATGCCCTTTTTTCTTTACCTTTTTCTACTCCTTATCCAAGCACTTTTTCCGAGTATCCATTTTTGAGCACCTTCTCTGAGCACTCATCTTTATCACTTTATCCATTTGTGGAGCTAAGAGTTTTCGATACAATGTGTAAATTAGAATGTTGTTTGAGACTGACTTATTAGTGACGTAACTAAACTTTCAGAAATCTAATTATGTGTGTGTCTTAATCCTTATGTTTTTTAAATCTTGTCTGCTACCCTAATCTCATAACTGTGGATTGAATCTATGAGATTGTTCTTCTTTTCCATATAGTGGTAGGAGATCTTTTGATATATTCAGTTCTCCTATGCCTCTTGTTGCTTTTTCCAATTGGACTATTGTTTGTCTGTATCATAAGTTACCCAGGTCCTTTGGGTGCATTTTGGGTTACCCCATTGTCCTGTGACAACTTTCTGAAAGTGCCATTTTCAGAATTGTGACTTCAAATTTGCCTTTACCATTAAAGAGAGCTTTTATTACAATTCTTTAGATACCAAACTCGACCTGTCCACATGTTCCCAATTGGAAGTTGCTACTTATTAAATGTAATAAGGTAACTCACTATTATCCTATGTGAGAGGTAGTCTTTGCATTAGTAAACATTGAATTTAGGAGCTTTTCATTATGTGGACTTGTAAAACTTAAGTACATATCCAGCTTTTATAAGACACTGCAACCTGCCCACTGGGCTGTTTAGGTGTACCCTAGGGGTGACTTATATGGATTAAAAAGAAGGTTTTGGGCCTGGCTAAAGATTTATTTTGCCAGGTTGAAATGGCAGTTTAAAACTGCACATCCAAGCTTCAATGGCAGTCCTGCGACATGTTTAAAGGGCTACTTAAGTGGGTGGCACAATCAATGCTACAGGCCTGCTAGTAGCATTTAATTTACATGCCCTGGTCATGTGTAATACCGCTTTATTAGGGACTTACAAGTAAACTAAATAGGCCTTTTGGGTGTAGCCCAATTCTACCATGTTTCAATGAGAGAGCACATGCACTTTAACACTGGCAATAGCTTCGTCTCCTATTGCATCAGTACTAGAGTGTCAATACTACAACAACAATATCAGTGGCCTTAGCTACCTTAGAATGCAAAGATGTATGTGCAACCATGTGCTATTTGTCAGAAAATAAAACATTAAACTGTAGTAAGTTTAGAACCTATTCTTCTCGAGTGAGGCTTGTGTTGCAATACTTGAGCTGTTTTTAAACTGTCATTTTGAGAATTCCATTGACATATCAAGCTGTAATTCCTGTTGATTGCTAGGAATTAACTTGACTGATTAGAGAGCACCAAATGTTCTGTAATGCAATGCAGTTATATATTGTCAAAGCTGCTATGGTTGAGGCTTCACCTTTCCTTACACATGTGCTGACGTACATGGGACCAATAATTTTATAACTCTCAGACACACTCAGTGTCACTTCATGGTCTGCTTCAACAATTTCAGCTGCTCCTCCTCTGATGCCATATTCATCAGTGATTTCAAAATCTTCAATCATTAATCTATGTTAATCATGCTCAACAGTTGGTGAGTACTGAATTAACTGAATTTAGTTCTAATCCCTATGATTCTTTTGCTACAAGTTGTTCTTGAAAACCACTATTGTATCTATCCATGAATTCTCTCTTGAATGCTTCAGGTTTGAAAGATTCCATCTTTTTTTATCATGATACAAAATCATTATAACAAGAAAAATACAATCAGGAGCTGCTGTTGTTTGTCTGTCGAGCTGTCTTAAACCAGTGTATTGCTTTTTAATCCCTTTTTGGATTACTTTTATTTTATACACACAGGGGGATATTCTCAAGAACGTGCGATAATCATTGCCAAAATCTGTTAATGCAACCTTTCATATCGCCGTCTATTGCGGGAAAATAACTCTGTGTCAACGTCGTATTCTCAACACGGTGGTAACATGCGACAACGCGTCAAATGTCCGTGATAAAAATGTAAACCCCAACGTGAAAAATCTTACGATGGGCACAACTGCCATAAAAAATCCAGCGAGAAGCAGCACCAGCCTGCAAGTCCCACAAGTCAGGCGGCCAAAATCACTATAAAAGCGGCCACGAAAAACACAAACAAGACCCAAACAACTGCCAAGCACCATGGAGGTAGCTGGAGCAAGTACAGAGGACAACCAGAACCCCACAAGCCCCACGGAGGACCAGCCAGGGACCATCAAAGGGGAGAAGGTGGCAGGAGTTGGGGGACCGGACACTGCACAACATGACCTGAGCCAACTAGAACAGGGTGAGTAACGACCAGGAACTTGGGGGACAGGAGGAGATGGGCACAATGGCAAACATCCACAAGTAAGTTTAGCACATCTGCGGACAAACTATACGCCCAAGTGTCACAACTCCGGCCAAGAGTCCAATTTACGCAAGTCTGCAACATCTCAGCAATGTATAAGCACAGAAGTTAAAGGCACACTGCCTGAAAGGGATATGGGCCAGCCTAATCTGAGCCAAAGGGTCAACTCACCCACAATGCAGCACACACACTCACTGGTTAGAGGCGGCAGACCCGCGAGCAGAGGACGGCCCGGGACCAGGGTTCGATTCCCGGCACGGCAGGTTTCTGGACTAGGGTCAGCGGACTCGATAATTCTCTCGCCTCGGTGCCCACTCTGATCAGCGATCACACTCGGCAACTCTGGGCATTAGCTTGCCTCATCCTCACTAACGGCCCCACCAGAGCGCCGGGGATGCCTGGTCTCACCCTGGAGATACCCATTAAGGGACCATCTCTCAGGGAAGCCAGGAAGGCTTTCGCAGCGGTCGAAGCGCCTTGGGACCCTCCGGGTAAGTAGTGCGCTATATAAATGCCTATACATACAACATTGACAACAATGTGGAACAAACTGCAACACTTGCAATACAGAACAGAGGACACAACTGCGGACGCTTGTGTGTAGAAAATGGCCATTCACATTTGGCATAGCAGGAAACTGTGAGATGACAATGTTCAAGTACAACCTCACATCACTGATGGTGTAGAAATGCCAAGTGTCCCACTTTAAATAAGCGTCTCCTCATAAAAAGTCACAATGTGCATTGCCATGCAGTCTGACAGTAAACGTGTACAATGCGTGAACATACATGTGAACACAATGTCAATCTGCATTTCCCCTTCACATTGCAGAGGGAGAATCAACACCTCCCGCAGAGCAGACCCAACAACACAGCACTGATGATGAAGAGAACCTCCCCAACATCTGCAATGATGCACTCCGACAGCTCGGGGTCAGCTCTGGCACCCCACCTCCAGGATCAGGGCAGCCCAGCTGCACCTATGAGACACCACCCCCTGCACAGACCACACAGCAGGAAGCACCCACCACCACGGCTGTCTACCAGGACCTCCACAACTAACAAATGGCCTTCCAACACTGTGTGTTAGGGTGCCAGGAGGAGATGTCTGACAAGATGTCTGAGCAGCTGCGGGTGGGGTTCGACCTCATGGCAGCCAAACTAGATGCTATACGTGGGTGTCTAAGTCCCATCAGGGACAACTCACAGTCCCTAACGGACACCCACTGTCCGCTCCTTGCTCTACAACAAGCCATGGCTAACATTGCTGGAGTCATGACTCTGAGCCAAGAACAACTGTCTAGTCAGAGTGGCTTCAGCGATGCCACCCGGGAGTTGGGACACATGTGGAGGATCATGGAGAACATGGAGCGGATGCAGGTGGAAAGAATGTTTGCCACGGCAGCACACCAGTGAGATGTAGCTGTGATTTTCCATGCCCTGCAGATCCTAGTCATAGCATTGCCACCACAAGGGAACAGAGATCCCGTACCAATTGCAACTTGCAGGGGGTCATCTACTTAATCACGTGCCTGTGCCACAAACAGTATGTAGGAATGACCAGTAGGAAGGCGAAGACTCGTATCACAGAACATCGTAGCACTATTAGATGTGGCAGATCTAATACTAGGCTGACTTCACACTTCCTAGAAGACCTGAGGTGGACTGTCATCGAAAAATTGCAGTTGGGTAGGCATGCTGTGGATGACAATCAAACATTACTGCTGCAGGAACAAAAATGGGTCTACCGGCTTAAGAGCCATATTGTGGGACTAAATGATTATATACCGTGGCAAACTTTGAGCAGGTGAATTGTGATCCCTCTTCAGACATGAATCTGGAACATTGTTTTAAGGTGCTTAAATGTAAGCTATTGCCAGCAGGGACTGGTATGGTTGGCCAGGCGATGCATTGATAACATTCCCTTCTCTGACATCTTAATGCCAAACGGCTACTTTAATCTGAGAGATGGTTGCATTTCCTTTGAATTTGAGTACACTCTATCTCTGTTGCCTCATTTGATTTGTTTGCCTCAGTTAGCTTGGGTGATACAGGTACCTACCAAACCCAACCCCTTCCCCTGTTTTTGATATGTGATTTGGGGACAGTGTGTATTTATATACACCTACTAGTGGGAATTTAAATGACCATGAGCATGATTATGGTAGACCCTCCTTGTGCACCAGAACCTAATTTACCAAACAGGCTGGTGTTCTAGGGAATACGATGTACACATTCTAGGCTCATAGTATGCAATGTTGCAATGGGCGGTTTGAAACGGTAATATTCATCAGGCACCACACCCCTTTTTGAATATTTGGAATGAGGGTAGCGTGCATGCAGTTCCATACACCAACTATAGACAATTGCAGTTACCAGTACTGCGCATGTGGTGGGAACTGTTTGTGTTTAATGGAGGGCACCGGAACAAGATTTATCGGGCGGCCAGGATCCAGAGGCACGCGAAGCCCGGGCTCTGCGTTTACATTGTGTAGTTTCATAATGGGCGGGTTGCCACAACAACATTTTGCAGGTACCTCACGTCCCAGCGGCCTCAGTCTCTGACACAATTAGACGCATGCACTCTCCAGCGGTTGCAAGGGCGTATGCGGAAGACAGTGGCATAAATTAATGGGGTCGCCTCGCGTCTGTCTATCTGTGCGGCGTTCCAGAAGCAGGCACGAACTAGCGTAGAATTCCATTGGAACAGTAAGAAGTATCGCACATAGGGGGAGGCATATCCTATTCTGTGTGCTTTATTTTTAATTTTTGGGAAACCAGTGCTAGTATGTACATACGCTGTTTGGAAGGAACACCGTGTTGCTTACAGAAATGCTCTATTGCTGTCCACTGACTATGAAATTAATGGTTTCCCGCCAATCCTTCTCTCCCGTGACCACAGGTTGTGTTCTTTGGAATCCTCCCTGCCGAGCACCCTTTCGAGTTTTATACATTGATAAACTCGGTGAGTCCACTACAATAGTTGGGCACATTTGGTTTATACTGTCTTGTATGAATGCTGGTCTTGTAATATTCACTGCAGCAGGTTGCGCTGTAGGAGAGTGTGATATATCTTATGCAGCAGTATATTTTAATAAATGTTTTAACAAATTAACCCTTTTCGCCTCAATCGTGTTATGGCATGTAGGGTGATGAGTAAATCTATGAGCACACAAAGGTTCCGCTTATTATAACAGTTCCAGATATTCTGTAATTTTTTGGGGGATAGCATTAAGATATTAGACATATACTATTTAGAATGGTGGATTATAACAACAGGCACAATACATGAAAGCATACTATTTGTCGTGCTTTTTTTCAGTATCTGTTTCCCGTGATGGCGGGACTTTCCTCCACAAGTGTTTGATCGATTTTCGATCCTTTTTACTCCATCTATCTGCCGGACTGAGGTGAGGTGGATAATATGACTGAGATAGATAGACGTCCTGAAGAAGACCGGGATGACCAGCTTAATTTTGGCACAGTAAGTCGGTCAAAACATGTTGGCACAAGCAGTTTAAGGAGGGGTGTTTTGAGAACTTAATATTCAGTCGGGCTCTGACTACGGCCCGCGAACGGCGCTGCGGGTGGTAGCACACGCACTTTGGAGAGCCGCATGGTAAGTTTCCTCCGTCCGGCCCAGATGTCACTTCGCAGGGCGGGAGGAACTTCTCGTAGCGACGGCGGTGTCGACATTGTGGTGTGGGCTGGATCGCTACTGAAAATGAGCAGACTCCGCTCCCGGGATGCCAATGTCCGCCATTGCTGACTCCCACTGCGAAACAGAGTTCGATGAGCTGGAGGGCTTTTTGGTCATCGCCGAAACCACCAGAGGACTCAATGGTGTATCTAGGTGGCGGGGGGCTCCTGATTATTTTCTATAATAACCCTCTGGGCATAACCTGCAATTCTAATCCCTCAAATGTCCTTTATGAAACTCGCCTGACTTCAAAATAGCGCCTGCCGCAGATCGGCACCAGGAGTCTAAATTACTCACCTTGGGATGCCCTGTTGTCTGCTTCCTCAGCCTAAAGACTGCAAAATTGATTGAAACAACTATCATTGGTTTCTGACCTACTGAGATTAACCGGACCAGCCTGTTGACTAAATAAGAATGAACTATGCCTGACCACAAGATGGCCACCACAGTCGACCTCATCACGATATACTGCAAATCCTGGACAATCAAAAAACTGGTCATCGATCTGACTACTTCTACTACTTCCACACTACTTCTCTCTCTCCTTTCTCTCCTCTCCTAATGTATTGCTGATTGCCGGATGTAATGTTAAACTATCGATCTTTTTTTGTTATACTGTTGAAACTCATTGTTCCACTTCCTTTCGTCTCTCCTATCCCCTCCTCCCACATCCTCCCTCTATTTTATGACTCTCCTTCTCTCCTATCCCATGTTATTGAGACTGAACTATTTTGTCTGAGGCCCGATGGAGCTACCTGGTTTAGCTATAGGGGAGATGGGCCGTGGATTCTCTCCTTGGTCGTCACCTACCCAGTCGGTCTTTAGACAGACTTCTTTTCGTCTCTCCCTACTGTCTCTTCCTTTATCCTCACTTCCTCACCCCTCCTACCCCCCACTACATTTCTCTCTCCTTTCTCTCCTCTCCTAATGTATTGCTGATTGCTTTATGTAATGTTTAATTGTTTGTTCTTTTTTTCTATTATATTGCGGAACTACATTGTTCCACTCCCTCTCGTGTCTTCTCCTCCCCATCCTTCCTCTATTTTATATCTCTCCTTCTCTCCTCTCTCAATTATTCTAAGACCGAACTATTTTGTCTGATCCCCAATGGAGCTACCTGGTTTAGCTATAGGGGAGATAGACCGTAGATTCCCTCCTTGGTCGCCACCTACCCAGGCGGTCTTTAGACAGACTTCCTCTTGTCTCTCCTTGTTGTCTTTTCTCTCTTTTCCTCCCTTTCCCACCTCCCCCGCCCCCCCAATGTTTTTCTCTCCTCCTTTCTCTCCTCTCCTAATATATTGCCTATGATTTCTGATGTATTGTGTAATTGTTGATTTTATCTGATACATTGTTGATCCTCATGTACAGTGCTCTAAGACCTTTGGGTCTAGCCAACCTCACTTTCCCTCATCCCCTCCCCCCCTCTACTTTCTCGCTCCTCCCTCTCCTCCCCTAATGTACTGCTGACTGTTTGATTTAATGTTTTCTTGTTCAATCTTTTTCCTATATATTGTTGAACCACATTGTTGCACTTCCTTTCGACTCCTACCGCATCCGCCCTCCATTTATGTCTCCCCTTCCCTCCTCTCTTAATGTATTGAGACTTAACTATTCTGTCTGACGCCCGATGGAGCTACTTAGTTTAGGGGAGATGGGCCGTGGATTCCCTCCTTGGTCATCACCTACCCAGTCGGTCTTTAGACAGACTTCTTTTCGTCTCTCCTCATTGTCTCGTCCCTAGCTCCTATCCCCTCTCCCCTGAATTTCTCTCCCCTTGCCTGCTACTCTGCCTACACCCTGTCCTTTGTGCCCTTCGACTAAGCACTTCTTCTCCCCTTGTTGGGGATAGATCCAACATTTATACTCTGGAGTCTCAGAGTCCACTGCGCCAAGGGAGCCACTCACACTTGAGGTATGGTTTGGCATCCCTTGCCAAAGCACTCCCTCTCCCCTTTCTGGGGAAGGATCCAGTATATAGACCTTGGAATCTCAGAGACCTCTCTGAGAGAGTCCACTGTCAAAGGGAGTCTCTCGCAACAGAGATAGGGAAGTGATACCACTTCTCCTGGGATCACAGCTTACTTGACTCGTCTACCGGTTTGTGTACCAGTCACCCTTCCCCTCCTCTTTCCATGCTGTGTCTCTCACCCTAACCTCCTCTTTCCCGCCTTCTTTATCTATCTACTTCCCCTGCTCCATCCCCCTCCCCTTAAATCTCTCACCTTGCCTGCTTCTCCCCTTACGTATTTTTGCTTATTGTTTATCTCAACCTTATCGGTAACTATGTGGCCATGCTCTAACAACTATGTACCCTTTGTTATGATGTAACCTGTTATTATGATCTGATGCACATGTAAAGCGCTCTGATACCTCCGGGTCTAGCCAGCGCTATATAAAACTCTTGAAAAAAAAAAAATAATAAAATAAAACACAGCCCATCCTTCACCATTTTAATCCTGGTCGTGGAACTTATAAATAAAAGTTTTTGAGGGTATCCATGAGCCAGTTTTAAAGCACTTCCCATGCTGCACTCAGTTCTATCACGATACCCAGTCACAGGGTGATATTCACTGTGTTTTCACTTTTCTGTCACATTTGTGTTGTCTTGTGTATGTGTCTTTTTGGTTTGTTTTGTTTTTTCCCCCTTCCCTATGCTCCATCCTGAGCGTGGCTACGCCAGGACGTTTTGTAAGCAGACCCGATGATGAAGCATGTCACACACATCTATGTGTGAGTGAGGGCAGTTTTCAAAACATATTAGTTTTGCCACTCTCGCGTCTGTGTTGTGTTTCTTTTCTCCCTATCCCTCTATGTGTTGACATATTACTTTAGGGGGTTCGGGGTAGTGGAAATTCTTTTTTGACCCTCTCCCCTCATATGTGAGTTAGGATTGCCACCACAAGGCCTGGCGCACATGGATGCTGGTGCTACTACTACATCCACAACTCCTCCCCCTGAAGTGTCAGTGCCACACAGTTCATCAGATTTTCCACCTCTGTCCCCTGATGTGTCACTGCCACACAGTGATGCAGACAAAACACCACCAACCGCATGTGAGGCACCTGACACATCAGAGGACAAAGATGATGGTGAATCTGGCTTTGTGGCTAGAATAAAGTGGTAGCATTCATCTCCGCCATATAGCCGGGTTCAGCTTAGTTCTGCCCTCTGCATCATACCCTGGAATAACACCTCCCACTGTCCCCCTATACACTGAGCGACACTCGCCATGGACCTCGACATGGACTGCCATATTTGGTTTGGTTACCAATGACACAGCAATCAAACTGCAGACTATAGTCTTCCACTCCCTAAGAACTTGTCCATCTCGAAAGGACTCTGACTGGCCCTCCACAGGCCCGTACTTGTCCAGCTTTAACACTCCACTAAATCTGAATAAAACATTACAATTCACACAGATGTGTCATGGCCATGATCAATCAAGAATAAAAGTATGGATGAATGTAGGGACAGTGATTCCACAAAAAGGAAAAGACCACTCCCTGGGTAATGCTATCAATGGGCATGTATGGCCGTGACCCAGATAGGCATTGAGACACACATTGTCATTCAAATCAACACTCGTCACAGTTGAATACAAGTAAAGGTCCGTGTACTTTATTAGCATATGGATGTCAGTACAGGCAAGATAAGTGCCACAACATGCAGACCAATGCAGCAGTATGTCAGAATGAGGAATGTTGCCAAGCACCACTGTCCACTACGGGGGGAGCCTCACCTTTCACAGGTATGTGTTAAGCAGCTTTGTTGTCTGCTCATGTATTCGGAGTCCAGGTGAATGTAGCCATGTCCACTGTTGTTGTGAGATGTGCTACCAGATCTCCAAGATGCAACAAGGTGTCGGGACATGTGCAATGTGTTCCAATCTGTTGTGGCTGCAGGTACGTAGTTACTCATCCATGAAAGCGATTGCAGCTTTGTAGGGTAACATTTCAAACATGGGGTCATTGTTGATGTCATCAAACAGGATGGCAAGGCGATCCATTAGCAGGTCCAGACAGATGTGCTGCGTCCACCCCCTTACACCAATTTGCACCACAGCCCAATAGGGGAGTGGTTCAATGTGGACACTGCACACAAGGATTTGTGCAAAATCCCAGGTCCAGCTGCTGCATGTTTCCAAGTATCAAGGCATCCCATAAACAGGTATCACAGTGACACTCATGGTCGTGGGTCAACAGGGGGCGCACACACATGTCAAAATCCAGTTCAGCTCCTGTCCTGTTGGATAGGAAGACATCTATGGACCATTAGAATATGCACGATCGACAATGCAACACAGGCTGAACGCAGGTGAAGTTGGCAAGGCGGAAGCTTAGCCGGTAACTGATCCGCAGCACTGCGAATGGCAGTGCCCCCAGTAAATGCAGCATTTGTGCACGGTACAGTTTCTCGTGACAGGGGTTGTGCATGTGTCCGGGATGTTCGGCCATTGTGTTAGTGGCTCTTGTTGAAGCAGCATTATTCTGACCTGCGCCAGTTCTGTGGATGAAATGCTACATCTTGGATCAATGAGTTCTTTTAGTGTGCACTGGTTGTACGCCTGGGATGTTGTGGGAGTAAGTGTGAAGGCCATTCCATGCAAGATAACTTCGAACAAGGACTCCTGTATGTGGGGCGCGTATACGTTGGTCTCTCGTCAGGCTGTGCATAGTGTGGGAGCCGGCATCAGCTGCTATAGTATCTGTCAGGGGTTGCTGGGCACATGCAATTCCGAAGTAGGAGGTGCAGATTTTCTTCCACCTGATAGCTCAGATAAAGGAGCTTTCATTCCTAGTGTAAGTTTGTAATCTGCTTGCATTCTTTAAATGTGAAGTGGCTTGTTGGGGGTTGGGTGGGATGAGTGCGACTTTGGGATACATTTTTGACATGTCTTGCATGTGGCATATGAGCGCCATCACTGTGTGTTACGTTGCCTCACAGCTGCTCCTCCCTCCCCCAAACCCATTTACTTATGTGTGCTGCGCGATTGCATCACTTGCACTCCTACTGCACAGTATTGTCATGCCTGTCTGTGCATTTCCACAAGCCTGACAATGACACTGTGATGTTGGCCATTGAAGATGGTGGGCCATGTCAGTGTAGGCCTGTGGTAAGGATAGAGTACATGCTTGGCTGAACTGGCGCTGCTAATGTGGCTAGGCGTTTGGCTCATGTTGCGGCAATACAGATACACACAACACTTGGCATATATGATCCTGGACCCGAGCGGTCTTGCGCTCCTTCATTACTCCGTTTGTGCGAGCCCGCCCTCAGGGTGCATGCTACATTGCAACATTGTTGCTTACAGGGGGGGACAACTTAGCTACATGTCCAAGCTCTTACCCACTGCCTGAAGTGACATGGTTACGTACGCTGTCCACAGCACAATGTAATATGGTAGGACCCGGGACCATCCTTAATACATAATGACCACACAGACACACTTGGATAGGTAGTGGAACTGGCTATGGGCACGTGCACCCAACCCCTGTTTATTACCAGGATCACATATCCAGTGACGCCTGTGCTGGATGTGTGTGGGGTGAGTGTAAGCCAGCCCTCAGGGAGTGGTTGGTGCTGGTAACAACTTGAACAGTGATCACTAAACAAGTGGAAACAGAAAACACCAACATAACACAAACAACTGCGAAGCATCATAGAGGTAGCCGGAGCAAGTACAGAGGTCACCTAATATTCAATCAGAAGGGGCCATGACTTGTGGTGCACTGAAGTAGGGGCACCAGAGCTGAGCGTGCTCATGTGAAGAAATGGTCAATGATTGTGTCCCTTAGAGATATTCCTGCTGCAGCTGCAGTGGGGTGTGTTACACCTGCCTCATCTTCATCATCATCATCCCAGGTCTTCCACACTGCCTGAGGTGACATTGTTGCATCCGCAGTCCACAGGACGTAGCTCAATCATAAAGGGTCCATGAGTTGTGGTGCACAGAGTTAGTGGCACCTGTGTCACTCAACAGGTGCGCAGCCTGTGATGATGTGTCGTCCGTGATGGTCAGGAATGGATTTGATGTGTGTGAGCCCTGCTGACCGCAGTATAGGTCGGAGGCAGAGGTCAGCAGGGGCCCATAGCCATGTGGCGTTGACTTGCGCTGCACAGAGTTAGTGGTACCTGATGTGCTCAGGGGGTGTGCAGCCTGCGATGATGAGTGGTCCGGGCGGGCTGTACTGGTAGCAATGTCTGTTGCCTACTGGACTGCGTCATCTGCAATCGCGACTCGGTCTGAATTGTGAGCCCTGCTGACCGCAGTGTAGTTCGAAGGCAGTAGTCAGCACAGACATAACTCTGTGGTGCTGTGCTGCTGGGTTCGCTGGGGGCCTGTGTCGCGGAAGCCAGCGATCAGCTGAGGAGGCCGGCATTCACGGTAGCGGCCTCGTGGCAGGGTGAGGAAAGCAGCCCTGGCAGATGCGTTGGACATCGCAGAAGTGAACCACGCCCAGAGCCCCGGCCTATTTATTCACACTCCTACGCTGGACTGGCATTTGCCAGACCAGCCCACTCCACTTACGCTTACAGGGGAGGACGACACACCTACATGACGAGGTGTTCCCCACTGCCTGAGGTAACATGGTTGCGTCCACTGTTCACAACACTACAAACACCAGCAGTACATATCCACATGGACATGTCTGTGCTCTGCATACTTCTGTCCAGCACATCACCGCCACACTTGGCATTGTGTACATTCTTACTCATAGGTGACTTGTCTCCTTCACACATAATTGGTTCCCACCTCTCCCCACATTCTGCTATAGTGTGGCTGAGGGGCCATGCAGTTTTCAGAACATCCGCTGTCCTGTTCTGTGCTGCCTTGGTGGTAGTCCGGGGGGTGTGGTCTGAGGGGGGCATGGGGGTGGTGGCGGTGGGTGTTGTGGACCTCTTGGGTCTCTGAGCTGCATGATCAGTGTCTCCATGACATGTGTTGGTTTTCAGATGTGGCTCTGGGCTGGGCTCCCTTTCGTATTACAGGTAGTCGTCCTGCTTTACACCCCATTTCTCTCCCAGTGGTCACTAAGCCAATTGATCGTTTGGCTAATGAATGGTTGATTAAGTTAGCATAAGACTGATCCTCGGAATTGGCAGACTCTCCAGTATTCTTGCCGTCCCTCCACTTGTATATCACGCTGCTGCCCTTGAAGAACTTTTGAAAAAATTATGCATGTCTAAAGGTTTCATATTTCAAAAGACAGTGGTCCCTAGTAGTTCAGGGATTAGGCAGAATTGATGGACATACACTCAATAGTCAGTATGACCTTTGTCCAGCAGGACAGGTTTTTATTTTAAGAGATATGGAAAACATAAAAGGATTTTTTACAAGGTGGGTACAACCAGTAACCCACAGGGGACAAGACACAACAGGGGGGTAAACTTGATGCAACAAAGGCGGTCTGTGCTAGTATCTCAGTGAACAGACAATGGTAAAGTACAAAGCATCATTGTGAACAATTTTCTATTTGTAGGGTACATATGATGCTACTATGTCGACGGCGTTTCGATCGAAACGCCGTCGACATAGTAGCATCATATGTACCCTACAAATAGAAAATTGTTCACAATGATGCTTTGTACTTTACCATTGTCTGTTCACTGAGATACTAGCACAGACCGCCTTTGTTGCATCAAGTTTACCCCCCTGTTGTGTCTTGTCCCCTGTGGGTTACTGGTTGTACCCACCTTGTAAAAAATCCTTTTATGTTTTCCATATCTCTTAAAATAAAAACCTGTCCTGCTGGACAAAGGTCATACTGACTATTGAGTGTATGTCCATCAATTCTGCCTAATCCCTGAACTACTAGGGACCACTGTCTTTTGAAATACGTAACTGCCCAAGGTCCCTAGTGATATTTCTTTGGGTCTCCCTTGTTCTTTGAAAATATGTCTAAAGGTTTCAGTCCGGCTTGTTGTGAATTGGTAAAAATCCTAGGGGCATATTAGCAAGGGCAATATCGCCGCTTTAGCGGGACTTTTTCCCGCTAAAGCAGCAATATTTTTATCACCCTATCAGCAAGCTGTCGCTAACAGCAGTTAGCAACAGCTTTTAGGCAAAAGTGACCAGTTTGGGGACCGCTTTGCATGTCAGCGATATTATCGCTAATGACATTGAAAGTGGGGAAGGGAGGAGCCAAGCAGGCATTCGAAATGGCCGCATAGTCGCTCAGCTCCGCGAGCCCTTTCGCCCCACACGTCTATCCTGCCGAATATCCTGACCCACGGAGGCATACTTTGATAAAGGGAAGAAAACGAGCACCTACCGTTTGCTTCCGGAGCTCCTGCGTGCCGCCGATCCTGGGAATTCTCCCCGACTGCTCTGCGGCCCATGCGATGGTGAGACCGGGGCGTTGATTAGGCAGGTCCTTCGGCCGCAGCTGCAGCACCAACGGCCGTTGATGGCGGTGGGGAGCCTGCCGGTGGGGGCCGATGATATGAAGGACCGCTGCCAGCGGTGAAGACCCGACCCGCTTGTCTGGGACTCTTGAGGGGCAGTGTGGTGGCGCAGGATCGAGGGGGGGCGCTTGACTCCTGCCCCCACTCCAAATTTTGTCGCCCGGGCATAGCCAAAGATTGCCCCCGACATAGGCGGCGACTCCCGGGGCCCTGCGGGTCTTTAGCCTTTTGGTGGCTCTCCTTTCTGGACCCTGCCCCACAGTTCGTTTGCCCTGGGGACGCATCCCGTGGTGCCCTCACAGTAAGGCCTGATCCCTGAATATGGTGAAGAGGGACGGGGCCGACTGGATTAAGATGGCGGCTGGGGCCCCTCTCTGCGGTTCACGTCCAAGTTGGGCGGCTGTTGCAAGGATGGGGCCGGGATGCCCGCAACGCACGACGGAGTTCACACCCTGGGACGTGTTGGCTGCCCTAACAGTTTTGCACGAGACTATTGATTGCCATGCCCGAGACCTGGGTGCAAGGATGGACGCCATTGCTGTTTCGCCATTTATGGCGGCCACGGTCCTATTCCAGGGATTGGCCGATGGACTTGCTGCTGTGTCCATGGAGGAGGTTTCGGATCCTCGGGGGCGCCTTGGGTCACTTGAAGACCGGGCTCCCGTGCCCGCGCGGACTGTCTTGGTTGCTCGTATGGAGGTATCGTTGGGACACATGTCCGGCTGGCGGCTGGGGGTGGAGCGCTGTTTTCCTTCTTGGACTGGCCTGGTTGTGTCGCGGTGGTGGCCAGACTATTTGACTCTCCTCTCCTGGATGATGTTATTATTTGCCAGCTTTGGGAGGTTCATCGGACCGGCGTTGTTGTTGCCTGATCTTTGCTATCTATATTTGGACAGATTTGGATTACTATGCTCTTTTTTGGCTTCGCCCCGTCCGGGCTCATCCATACTGTTTGGACCCTCAGGACTGTGCTTTACATTGATTAACGAGAGGACTTCGGGCGGTACTACTGCCAGACAGGGTCAGGGATGAGGTGGTTTACAATCTATCTGCTTTATTGCTGACAGACGGTGCAGTGGGTATCTTCGATCGATATTTCATTGTCTTTGTGTTCGGGATTTGCTATTCTTCCTTATGGTATTGTTTCCTTTTTGGGATTTCCGAAGTGTAGGGGTGAAGGGCGGGGCCGGGCGGCGAGATGAGGGCCCTCCTCCGCTTATTTTCTCTTCTTTTTTTTTTTTTCCTTTTCCCTATCTTTCTATATTTTGGGTTCTATTAGGGCGACAGGCACGCAGCTGGGGGTAGGCCATGACCTACTGCGGGTGTGCAGGGTGGGGGGTTGCGGGATGGGTGTTAGATTAGTATTTGTTTCTATGGCCCTATAATCTTTCTTCCTTTTTAGTGGCGCCGTCGCCCAGGTTCCTTGCGGTATGTTTGGAGTCGAGGGGCGGGGTTTAGACTGGTTATACGATGGGGTTGTGCTTCCATTTCTCCTGTTATGTATGTCTTATCCCCTGTTGCCCCCGTATTGCTACTGTTCCTGATATCCTGATTCGCACACTATCGCGGGACTGGCTGCGACTGTGCGGCACTTCTCCTTAGTTCTTTATTTAAAAATGAACCTTTTAAATCCTGATTCAAGCTGTTGTGTCCGCTCACAAACTGTGTACTGTTATTTTATTATCCTGGGCTCCGAACTGTCACAACTATGCGTATTGCTTGCAATGTTTCGGTTTTGTCTAGCGGCCGGCCGGGATGGTTGTAGGCCTATACCTGTAATCACATGTGCTACCAATAAAGGTTCACAAAAAAAAAAAAGAAAGTGGGCGTACCCAGACTGTTAGCGACTAAAAGCAGTATTAGCAAAGCAGGCTTAGCGATAAAATAAAGTCACGATAAGCGCGATTATCGCTAGAATCTAACGCCTGCCAATAGGATGACTTACCTGTGTATTCAATGGGAGGTGGATTATCAGGTTAGGCCCCCATTGGCGGTAATGCGTGAATATCACTGGATTTCCAGCGATTTTCACGCATTTCGCCGCTATCGCTGGATATTTTAGCACAATGGAGTAAAACATTGCTAATAGCATGTTTTCTCCGCTCACATATCCAGCGATAAAAAAAAAGCACGCTAAGCGTGTTTTGCGATAAATATCGCAATTCCTTGCTCATATGCCCCTTATTTTTTACGAGATGGTTTTCTCCTAGGGTTGACGGTTACCATCATAGAGGTTCAATGGGCTGCAATTCAAGCTTATTAAGGGGAAGAAGTTTCTGGTATTGCCCCTTTGGCTTCCTGATTATTACACAGTTTCTTTCTGCAATGGGCAGCTATTTACTCCCCCATTCCACTCTGGGATTTGCCTTTGGTTTTTCAGCTCTTAACTAACCCTCTTTATAAACTGCTTGATAGAGTGGAGTTGAAAGTTGTGACGCTGAAAGTGGTATTCTTGGTGGCAATTTGTTCAGGAAAAGGAGGGCATGAATTTGGAGCTCTGATTGTGGTTTCTCCCTTTATTCACTTTCTTCCTGATAAGGAGGTGCTTCGCTGCAGTTCCGCCTTTTTACCCAAAGTTCCATCACTCTTCCATTGCTCGCAAGACATTGTTCTCCCAGTGTTTCATCTAACTCCATCCTCGACTGAGGAGGAACAGCTTCATATTGTTAGTTGTCCATAAGGCTCTTTCACTGTATTTTTGGGCACATCATCTTCTTACAAAAGTTGGACTCTTTGGGGAATATTTGCAAGAAAAGTAACGTAGCGCTGCGTTAGCCTTCGTGGCTTAATGGTACGGTCCTCCACTTTTGAAATGCAGGGCCGCACCAAATTTACAACAATACGGCGCAGCCCTGCGTTTCCCCCTGTGGTGGTGCTAATTTCAGAGGCTTAGCGCGAACACAGGCACCCTTGCACCATAATGCAATGGTGCCTGTGTTGGGGGGAATTGTTGTTTATGTGCAGGAAGTTGTCCCTTTCTGCATATAAACAATCTTAAATGGTGATTTGTAACTTCTATGTGTGCTGCATTGAACAACACACATAGAAGTTGCAACTCCTCATTTTAAAAATTATTGTTTATGTGCAGGTAGGGACTCCTTTCTACCTTCTTGCACATTAACAGTCATGCATGGTGGGGCGTGGCTTGACGCCCGATGGGAATGGCGGTGCCCGGGTGAAGCTCCTCAGGAACTCGGGCGACTACTGGCTTCTCGTGCTGCTCCAGCGCTGTAACCGAGATGTGAGGAAGTCGGAACATCTACTCCTCCTCTTCAGTCTCTTGCGGTCTTTTTTGGCTGCGAAATAACAAGTTTGTAGACAATGTGAGTTGTCTTGTCATTGTCGCTGCTTTGCGACCGCCATTTTGTCTCTCCACCAGCGCTGACACGCTGACATTCGATGTTTTCCTGAAAGACTGTGGTACTTTTGCTTCTGCCGCTGTTGTTCTTCCTGGTTGACTCTCTCTCTTTGGATATCGTTGAGTTTTTCCTACATGTCTCCAAGGATTTCTCTGTGCCTTTTCTGACTGACTTACTAGCGGCGGCCATTTTGTGGCTTCTTCCTCCTCACAGATCCCTTCATTTTTCTGGCCCCGTTTTTATCGTTCTTCTTTATGGGCAGAACTAAAGGCGCTCTTCCTTTGAAGCCACCTAATAAGGTCAAGAATTCGAAGCTTTTTACCAAATTCTCCCACCTACAAGACTTCTCAACGTCTCCTCCAGTGGACGATATGGCGGCTCCTGACCCTGCTTCGGCGTCCTCAGGGAAGTTCCAGACTAAACGCCTTAAGCAGAATCCACCGTCTCCGCCAAAATCCTTGTCACCTTTCTCATTGGAGATTTTATTGGAAGAGATTAGGGCATTACGCCCTTCTATGGAAGAAACGAATACAAAACTTCAAGTCCTCACGGACACTTGGTCTCAACTCGATAACAGAGTCACTGCAGTTGAGCAATCTATCTCTTCCATTACTGCTACTTGCGACAAGCTTTCTCCTCTACAATCTCAAGTTTCTACTCTCCAGCGCGTTGTCGAGGAGCTTGAAAATCGCAATAGACGCAATAATCTCCGTATTTACGGACTTGCAGAGGGGCAATATTCCCAAAGTCCTCCATATGCCGGATGGCACCATGCTTAACATCCAGAGAGCGCATAGATTGGGCCGCCCTTCCTCATCTGCTTCTCCCTCACAGAAGCCAAGAGGGGTGATCAACCACGAAAGTTCTTTCCGCTGCCAAGTCTTCCCAACGTGTCACCTGGTCTGGATCTACCTTATTTTTCGCCCAGGATTACGCCAAAGCTACAGCGAATAGAAGGAAGGCTTTCCTCAACATGAGACCCGCTCTTCGCACAATTGGCGCTGGATATGGACTCTTTCACCCTTGCCTCTTTAGAGTCACCTATAACAACAGGACAACGACTTATGAGGATCCGCTCCGCCTTCAAAGTTTCATAAACTCTCACCACACCGACGCCATGGATTCTTCCTCCTCAAATACTGGCTAATTATACGTTTTTTCTTTCATGATGTTGTTTTACCCTCCTTGTCGCATTATTGATTGTCTTTTTTATTCCATTGTGTTTTGTCTACACATTCATGTCTCATATATCGTTATTATTTTTATTCCCATAGTTCTTTCCTCCTCCTGACGTGATGCCTCCCGGTTCCCCGTTCTGCTTGGTCCTGGTTGTACCGTCCGCCCCGTCTGGTTCCTTCCCTCCCCTTGTCTCCTTGAATTCTCCTCCTGTAGGTATGTTCTCAGTTCATATACTCCTTTTGTTGTTCATATATACACTTCTCTTACTATTTCCTTTGACACCTTCTGAACTTACCCTTTTCTCTTTCCTTTTTTCCCTCTCTTTAGTCTTTCCCATCTCTTCCTCCTCTCCTCTCTTTTTTCATTTCTCTCTCTCCCTCTATTTCACTCTCTTCTCCCTTTCCTTGTTCTTCCCTTATTATATCAAGCATTCTTTTAATTTTTCCTCTATTTTTGGTTCTATTCTCTTTTATTCATCATATACTTGAGTTTTAAATTTGCTTATTGCATTGTATGCTTTTTGTATCAAAATGATTACTTCTTCTTGGTCACATTCAGAGTCACCTCATGGAATGTTAAAGGATTAAATACCCCTATTAAAAGACAACAAGTGCTTTCCCATTTGGCTAGACTCAAAACTGACATTGCCATGTTACAAGAGACCCACCTCTCAGACTTAGAAGCTTCAAAGCTAAAAAGACTTTGGGTTGGTAATGTTTCTCCTCCCCAGCTTTAAGGAAAAAGAATGGTGTTGTTATTCTTGTTCACAAAAAGTTTACTGTTTCTACTACTCATCAGGAAATTGATTCTGATGGTCGCTGGGTGATTACCAATTTATTAGTTGACAATGTAGCTCTAGTGATTTTTAATGTCTATGCCCCAGTTTCTGTTGACAATAATTTATGGACTCTCATTTCTGACAAATTAATCTCTCTTGATGATAAATATGTTATTTTTGGTGGTGATTACAATCAAGTCCATGACCCCATCCTAGATAGACATTCCCGGTTAAATTTGTCCAGTCCAAAATGCACACTTAATTCACCTCTGCCATTCGGCGTAAATTCCTGATTGATATCTGGAGGCTTTGTCACCCGACCTCCATGAATATAGTTATTTCTCCCCTCCTCATAAAACACAGTACCGCATTGATTACCTTTTCCTCAGTAAGTCCCTTCTCCAATGTACCCTTGCCTCAGAAATAGGTTCCATCCTGATATCTGATCATGCCCCAGTCACTGTTGATTTCGATCTGATCCCTTTTTCTCCTCCCTCTGGCAGATGGCGTTTTAATAACTCCCTTCTTACAGATCCTAAATTCTCTGGTCAATTCAGTGCTTTTGTTGAAGACTTTTTCACTACAAATACCTCTTCTGACTCCTCTCCGACTATGATATGGGACTCCGTTAAAGCTACTGCTCGAGGCTTTATAATTAACTCTGTCTCTTAGAATAAAAAGGGTTTTGAACAACAATCTTCCCTTCTCCTTGCTAAAATTAAACAGTTAGAATATTCCTATTATCAATCTCCCACAGACTCTTCTCTGACAGATCTTATCACTGCCAAGGTTGCTTTCAACAAACTATCTACTGATGCTGCGGCTTCCTATCTTTTAAAATGCAACGCTCGTTACTATTGGGGTCAAAACAAGATGGGAAAGCTCCTGGCTAACTACCAGAAAACTCTTCAAGACAGAACCCGAATTGCCTCCATAACAGACTCTACCGGCAATTCCCATTTTAAGGATGAGGATATCTTGCAGCAATTCGTTACTTTCTATAAACACCTCTATACTCCTGAAACTCAACCCCTGCCTTCTGATTTATCCTCTTACTTTCAATCACTCGCTTCTCCTCCTTCATCCCATGTTGACTTTGCCTCGCTCGAATCAGATATAACCCTATTTGAAATTTCTCATGCCGTTTCAGTTCTCAGACGTGGTAAGGCTCCTGACCCAGATGGCTATACTATTGAATTTTATGCCCATTTTTCAAAACTTCTCCTCCCACATTTACTCCTTTAATTTAATTCTTTTATTGCTAACGGCTCTTCCAAAGGTACTTTTCAAGATGCTATGATTTGTTTGATCCCCAAAGATAATAAAGACCCCTCTTTTTGTAAGAATTACCGTCCTATCTCCCTTGTGAATACGGACTATAAGATCTTTGCCAAGCTCCTTGCCTTACGCATTGACCCCATTTTACCCAAACTCATTGGCCCTGAACAGTCTGGTTTCATCAAAGGGCGTTTGTCCTCTGACAATTCTAGAATCTTCTTCAATGTCCTTATTAAAGCTTCTTCTTTACATTACCCACTTGCGGCCATTACATTAGATGCCGAAAAAGCGTTCGATCAGATTAGTTGGGATTTCATGTTTCATGCCCTTTCATGGATTGGTTTCCCTCCCAAATTGATTTCCCTTATTTCCCTTTTATACTCCGGTCCCAGAGCTTCTATTTTTGCTAATGGGAAAGTTTCTGACTACTTTTTCCCTTTCCAGAGGAGTCCTGGCCAGGGCTGCCCCAAACCCCTTTATTGTTTATTGTAGCATTAGAGCCATTTCTGACTAAAATACGACAGGACACACAAATCACTGGCTTTAATCCAGGTTCTAATCAAGTTAAATTGTCCGTCTATGCAGACGACATCCTTTTGTATTGTTCCAACCCCGAATCCTCTTTACCTTCTTTTCTTAGCCAGGTTGACGTTTTTTCGTCAGTCTCCGGCTATCGTCTTAACCGTGATAAGTGTGAAGTCCTACCCCTTTTTGTCCTATGTCTACGTCACTATTTTGACCACACTGGTTTCTCCTGGCAACCGACCAAAGTTAAATATTTAGGATTGTGGTTCTCTCCCTCTATTTCAGACACCTTAAAAGCTAATTTTGATTCTATCACTAAAAAATTGACTGATTCTATTACCAGATGGCATCCTTTGTTTCTCTAGTGGAGGGGTAGATTAGATTCAATTAAAATGATGTTGGCCCGATCATTCTTCATTCACTTTCCATGATACCTGTTCGTATACCTGGTTATTATTTTAAAAGATTGGATTCAATATTATTAAAATTTCTCTGGAAAAATAAACCCTCACGTATCGCTTTATCTTCTCTTAAAAAAAAGACAACTGGGGGTCTTAAATTTCCGGATTTTAAATCCTATCATTATTCTTTTATCCTCAAACAAGCTTCTCGTTGGCTATCTAATGACCTCCCAACTCACCCTCCAGTATGGTTATCCGTGGAAAAATCTCTTATCTCACCGTTCGATTTTTCTGAAACTCTTGCTTTTTCTGCTAATGCTTCTTTCCTACAGTTGTCAGGATTGACAGGTTCCGTGCCTTCTTTATGCCTAATGTATGCCTTCCTTTTGCCTTTACTTATGTCTTGTGGTCCTCTGTACCAATTATGCCTTGTTATCTTATACATTCAGTGAATTTCGTTTCAGGTACCAGTGCTTGTTATTTTCAGTACACTACTTATAGTTATTTCTAGACCAATGCTTGTTTGAATCTAGATACTGCTGAGGACTTTTTGTTCTTTCCCAGCCCCCGTAGTTGTGATGCTGGGACTATAAATAGGACCACGCCCAAGGAACCGTGCGGATTATTCAAGTCTGTTTTGCTGATGAGAGAAGATGCTCCGCTCCGTTTCCTGAGGCTCCGGTCATCTCTTGAAGACTTCCTTGCAGTTTCCTGTTCATTGGTGGTTTCCTACCACAGAGTTTCGAATGAAGACGCCGCAGGTAGGATCCATCGACTGTTTATTATTCTGCATCGTGGAAGGAACCTTTAACTCTGCGTGTCTTGGTGCAATCTAAATTGAAGACCTTCATTTTGCGTGTTTTGGTGCAGCAATTATTTCATTACAAGCGTCTTGCTTGTACAGGGAGTCTTTCGGCTGAAAGCTTCAACATTTAACTATTTGAGTTCTGAAAGGTCACCACTCTTAAGAACTAATTCTTTTTGAAGGTTTTAACGGAGACAATACAACATCATTTTGATGCTCAGTTTAAAAAACGATCTTTTGCTAACAATACTTGCTTCTTTGAAACAGTTCTTTTGCTGAATAATATTTTTGCTAACAATATTTACTTCTTGAAAAAGTCCTTTTACTGAATAATATTTATTCTCTTGAGGTGTTCTGTGCAGATAGGTTTTAGTAAAGTCCTTTACTTAACAAAGACAGTTGAATAGCATATACATGATAAAGAACCGAAGGAAGGGGACAGATTTATCTCTTTTAACTCATTCGGTTATTTTGGAACTTCAAGACGGATGTTTGTGTTACCTATTACATAAACCTATATTGTTGATTTATTGAACTGTATTACAGAATACTCTTATCCACAACATTAGAATACTGAATATAAGTATTAGTCACACAAGGAGTAAGGTCTTGCTATTGTGTCTTAATTAACAGTTTTTCTTTTAGGTATCAGGAATTCAGTGTTGTGGGTCCAAAGGTGTTTACTTCTGTGGATCATCACTCACGTGTTCCTGTTGTTCATTTCTTCTCGTTCCAGATCTCCCTCCCCGCAGTACCCTCCCTTACCTCCCCTCGTCTAGCCACTTCGATCCTCTGCGGAACTTTTTAAGTGCAGAGCCGAAGCTGCTGGAAGGTGGGCTTTCGGGTACTGCTCCTGAGGAACGTAAACTGAGACATAAAAATTACGTCTCTGACAGAATAATCCGCCCAAGAATTTAGTTCCTCCCGAGCAGTACACAAAAGATGGCCACCATGAATTATCTTTGTGCTATGATAGGGAACCTGCAGAAGGAGTTAGTCGCTAGTAGACAAGAAACTGCAGCTTTAGCTAGTAAAGTCACCCAATTACAGACACGTTTGGACTCAGGGCCACCATCTAGTCAGACTCAAACAAATGCTACTGGTTCTAGTCCATCAGTTTCAGTCACAGTACCCACGTCAGTTCCTTTAGCTCAACCTGAAAGGTTTGCTGGGGAGCCGAACAAATTTCAGACATTTTTAACTCAGGTACAATTGAATTTTATGGTTAAACCAGCTTCCTTTCCAGACGCTCAATCTCGTATCGTCTTTTTGATCTCTTTTCTGAGTGGAGATGCAGCGATGTGGGCGGTTCCTTTAGTACAATCTGATGATCCTTTATTATATAATTGGGTACAGTTCAAACGTGAATTTGAAAGGATCTTTGATAGACGGACTATCACTGGATCAGCAGATAGAGAACTATTGGAATTAAAACAGGGAAATAAGGAGTTGATCCACTACCTCACACAGTTCAATAGCTTAGTGGCTGAGACCGAGTGGCCCGAAGCAAAAAGAGCAGCCTTATATTACCAAGGACTAAAAGATGAGCTGAAAGACCTAATTGCACCGATTGATCCTCAACCACGGTCATGTGCTGATTTGATAGCACTTAGTCTTCGTTTGAATCATCGGGTTGCAGATCGTAAAGGTAATAATAGAAGCACGGACGCCCGAATATTTACTAGAGCCAAAGACAAATCACACACAAATTCTCAAGAGACCGGAGAACCCATGGAAATCGGAAGTTTGAGGAAACCTTTAACCTCCGAAGAAAAAGACTCTCGGCGAAAAAATGGTCTTTGCCTGTACTGTGGAAAGAAAGGCCATTTTGTTAGAGACTGTCCTCTTAAACCAAAAAATTCTTGGTCACGTGACAAGAAAGAGAACAAGTCAGAAAACTAGCTAACTTGAGATTGGATCAGGAGACTTTTTCGAGTTGGCAATATCCTCCTGAACAATCAGTAGCAAACACTCTGCAGTTAACTGTACCACATCTAACTTTAAACGTCCAGTTCATTTTGCCGGATCAGAAACAATTAATGGTAGCAGTTATGGTAGACTCAGGGGCTACCGGAAATTTCATCGACACTACGTTTGTTTCAAAGACAAACATATCAATAACCACAAAAGCAAAACCTGAAATAGTTTATGCAGTAGATGGGACTCAGTTAACTTCAGGAATGATCACCCATTATACCAATTCTCTTTTAATGATCTGCGATACCAATAACAGAAAACATCAAGAAACCATTTCATTTGATGTAATCGATGCACCTCAATTCGGAGTAATTCTTGGTATACCCTGGTTAACCTTACACAATCCTACCATTGATTGGGTTAAGCGTTCTATTGAATTCACATCTCTTTGGTGCAAACAAGAATGTTTTTGTACAAAGCAAGAATTGAAAGAGTCTCCAAGTTCTTTTCTTCACAATGCTTCTGCTCTTTATGTGTCTACTGCCGCCGAACAAGATATAGACTTACCACCTATTTATGAACCTTTCAGTGATGTTTTTTGTGAACAAAAAGCTGAAATATTACCACCACATAGGGATTATGATTGTGCTATTGATCTAGTACCAGGAGCCAAAATACCCTGTAGTAGAATTTATGCGCTAACTGATCATGAAAATCAACATCTTCAAGAATATCTTGACAAATTTTTGAAAAATGGTTTCATCAGACCCTCCAAATCTCCTGCAGCCTCGCCACTTTTCTTCGTACCCAAAAGTAATGGAGAATTACGCACTTGTATCGATTATCGGGCACTTAATAATATCACCATTAAGAATCGGTACCCTCTACCATTGATCCCAGTACTTCTTGACCAAGTGAGATCTGCTACAATTTTTACGAAGCTAGATTTGCGAGGCGCCTACCACTTAGTGCGCATAAGACCCGTGATGAGTGGAAAACGGCATTTCGAACTCGCTTCGGCTTGTTCGAATATTGTGTAATGCCCTTTGGATTATGCAACGCCCCGGCCGCTTTTCAATTTTTTATTAATGATGTTCTTCGGGATTATCTTGACAGATTCGTCATAGCTTACATTGATGATCTTCTAATTTTTTCTTCTTCAACTGAGGAACATGTTCAACATGTCAAGACCATTTTAACTACCTTGCGAACCCATGGTTTGTTCTGTAAATTGTCTAAATGTGAATTCCATACAACAAATGTTGAATTTTTAGGCTTCATACTTTCTCCATCAGGTATCACTATGGCTCCCAGGAAAATTCAGGCAGTTCTAGACTGGCCTACACCAACTTCCGTAAAGGATATTCAACGTTTCCTAGGGTTCGCAAATTTTTATCGTCGATTTATAAAGAATTTTTCAACCTTGGCTACTCCTTTAACCCAGTTACTGAGAAAGAACGTGAAATTTGTCTGGTCTTCTGTGCAGATAGGTTTTAGTAAAGTCCTTTACTTAACAAAGACAGTTGAATAGCATATACATGATAAAGAACCGAAGGAAAGGGACAGATTTATCTCTTTTAACTTATTCGGTTATTTTGGAACTTCAAGACGGATGTTTGTGTTACCGATTGCATAAACCTATATTGTTGATTTATTGAACTGTATTACAGAATACTCTTATCCACAACATTAGAATACTGAATATAAGTATTAGTCACACAAGGAGTAAGGTCTTCCTATTGTGTCTTAATTAACAGTTTTTCTTTTAGGTATCAGGAATTCAGTGTCGTGGGTCCAAAGGTGTTTATTTCTGTGGATCATCACTGACGTGTTCCTGTTGTTCATTTCTTCTCGTTCCAGATCTCCCTCCCCGCAGTACCCTTCCTTACCTCCCCTCGTCTAGCCACTTCGATCCTCTGCAGAACTTTTTAAGTGCAGAGCCGAAGCTGCTGGAAGGTGGGCTTTTGGGTACTGCTCCTGAGGAATGTAAACTGAGACATAAAAATTACGTCTCTGACAACAGTCTCCTGTCATTGCCCATACACGCCATCTATTAACTCCGCTATTACCCTCCTCTTATCCTTCTCTTTCATCTTTATCTCTGCAACCAATATGGCATAATAAACTACTCCGTATAAAAACCGCTCTTTTTTCTGGAAATCTTGGAGATCCAAAGGAATACTATGGATTTCCCAACTACTGCTTGATAACGTTCCCCTAACTTTTGCTGATCTCCAATCACAATTTCATCTTCCTACTTCTTTTCGGAAGAATATGATCTTCTTCTTCGGGCTCTTCTCCAATATCTTCAATCTCTTTCTCTCTCTGCTGATTTACCTTCCTCCTGCTCCACTATTTTCCCACTTCTAGACGCCTCTCCCTCGTCCTCTCGCATTTACACTTGTATTTTAACACCTCCCGAACTGCTTAAATCGAAATCTGAATTGGCCTGGGAACAGGATCTATCAGTAACTTGGCTCATCTCTTTATGGGATAAACTAAGGTTGAAGATTCATAAGACATCACGAGCTGCCAACACTACTCAAACCCTTTACTTTATTTACCAACGTTTATTATTTTCCCTGAAAAAGCTGGTTTCGTTTTCCCCTGATCTCTCCTCTCAATGTTGGTCCTTCCCTTGCCAGTCTGCGGACCTCCTTCATATGTTATTCCAATGCCCGCATATTGTCTCCTTTTGGCTCTCAATCTGGCCCCGTATTAACCTTATTTTTGATATAAATCTCCCCTTCTCCCCATCTAATGTCCTGTTGGGTTCCCTATCTTTGGACTTGCCTCTATCCCCTTCCCACTTCAAATTATTTGATTTATTTTTAGCTGCTGCCTTCCACCTGATTTCCTCTAACTGGAAAGATTCAACTAAAGTCACTTACTCTGCTTCGTGGAATGCTATTTGCTTTCACCATAAACTTAACACCAACTTCGTTTCCCCTGTTTACCTCGCTGTTAAGAGGGATCTATTGTGGATTCAACTTACTACCTATCTTTTCTCGCCCTCTCCCTCAAGTTCCACCACAGTTCTCCCCCGCAATAACTTGTCAGCTGAAGTTCGTAAACCTCCATGATCATATTTTGGTTGTCTTTTTTCTAAGATTTTCCTTCCCTTTCGATTATTTTGTTACTCATTTTATATTTTACATTTATAATTACTGCTTTACTTATTCGCATACGATGTTATATTTTATTATATTGCCTTAATTAACTATTTTACACTGTTTTATTTTCACGTTCCCTTCTTTCTTCTTGATTTAGATATAAGCGTTTATTGATTCTGTTACTTTATGCATATGCATTATATCTCTACTGTTTTCATAAGACTTTATATTGTTTTAATGCATTGTTTCTGTCTCTATTTTTATTATGCTTGGTTTCAATAAACTTGAACTTTAAAAAAAAACAGTCATGCATGGCGTTTTGCTGTTTTTATGTGTGATGCACAATACAGTACACATAGAAACATCAAAAATTAGGAGAATTAAAGCATTTCTCCTTGTTGTGCCATGTTAAGTCCAGAATGTTTTGGGTCTTAATTTTGGCTCTGCCCCATATTTACGCCACTCTTGTAAATATGAGACAGTGTCAAAATCAGTGGGTGTTGTGATAGGGGCATGTGAATATGCCCCTTTGCTTATGAATTTTGAAGTTCCTAATAGGGATTCACAACATTCCACAATCACTCTATCTATAAGGATTAAGTCTACCGTTATGAAATTACCCACACATCAATTCCTTTATCGATGAGAGGAATGTTGACCTCCTGGACTTCTTTTAAAGGGGTTTAATTTAGGGAAATTTGTTGTACAGCTACATGGAAGTCTCTATATGCACACACTTTCACATTATAGAGTTTATGTGCGTGAAGGGTTTTCTGCTCCTATTGGCGATTATGTATTATCTTCTGTTTCAGAATTTTAATGTGTACCTTGCAAGAAGAATTCTGTTTGTTTCTAAAGAACAAATTATCCTTTATTAACTATCAGGTTGCATACATAATATGGTGATTGTCTTATGATATTGCAATTTTGAAATATAATCAATAATTTATGGTTGGGTATTATCTCGCATGTGAGAACTGGATCAGGAAAGATGGACGTGGAGGTAACGCACCTGTAACTTACTAATCTTCATTACTCCGTGTCCAAGTCTTCCCCTAAATAACTTTCCTTCCCACTACAAACTGGGATGCCACAAGATGATACACTTTTGCCATTCCTAGTCAACATCTACCTCAGGTATCTCACCTGAATTCATTGTACTCATGCTGATAACACCGATCTTATTTTTTTCTAACTGGCCCTGACTGCTCTGGAAAGGCACTTCCAGGACTTCCCAAACAACATCAATCACTGGATGGACAAATACTGGCTCAAAATATCTGTGCCTGCGTCCTAACTGAGGTGGCATGGTGTGCAAAATATAGATGGACTGTGATGCAGCCCCAAGCAATTACCAGTTGCTGAAATTATTCAAGCATTTCATCCATCACTTTTTGTACACTTCACAATAAATATGGAGAAAACTGAGATCTTACGAGCAGGCAAAGATCCTGCTTTACAGTTCTCTGTCTTCTGGCCTCTTGCTCTAGGCCTGTCTGGATCTTCAACCTTTTGTAAGGAGTCTCTGCATCAAATTGGATTCTAAATTAAGAATGGACATTTAGCTTTCCCAAGCAAGTAAACAGAGTTGTTCGCTCCATCTTTTATCCTCTTGTATGCAATGTTGCTAGAAAATCAGTAGTTGTAGCACCTGTTGTTTCTCGGATTGCCTTATGTAATTATCTTATCTTGGCGTATCCAAATAATTGCTCAGACTTCGAATGAATCAAAACTAGGCTGCAAGAGCAAATGCCGTAACCTCAACCCCTGAGTCAGCAAAACCTATTTTCTCCACAGTTCATTGACTAGAAATTAAAAAAAGGATTCTTTTCAAAACTCTCTGTTTTATACATAAATGCTTACTCAGTTTCCGGGGCATATATGTTGGCAACTAGACCCAATTGAGTCTGCATTAAATGGTTGGGTCAAGCCACTGTAACCTGAAATATACAGCCATCAGCTTATATGTTGCAGAGGAGCATTGGAGTCTTGAGGATTGATGAAATCGTTGGCAACCACCAGTCTCTCTTTAAAGCTGAAATCTTCTGTCAGGTACCTCTCCAGAAGACAACAAGAATAGGGACAATCCTCCCAAAACCAGGGAAAATCTTCTTTTTTGTTCCTTTGAGAAACAGAAACTGGATGTGAACACTAAGAATCAACATATCTGTCTCTGCTGGAGAGAGAAGAAGCAATGGTCAATCCTTAAGGGTTGGAGGATGAAAATGTCAGTTCTTCTCAGAGAGGCAGGGGCTAACCACAGACAAGTGGATTTTTCACATATTAATAAAATGATAGCTGATAAGTTTCAGACATTGCATTCATCTTCAGGGATCATTTTTAGACCAATTCCCTCAAATTTCCACAAGAAGAAAGTATTTATGGATGGGATTGTAGTCCTGATAAAAAAAGAGTTATTTCTTCAGTTCTAAAGGACAAGTGAAGTCTAGGAGTTTTCTTAATTGTCTTTGTAGTTTCAAAGCAATGCGGGTTTCATTTTGTGATCAAATTAAAGGAGCTGAAAATGATTGGTCAAAACATAGAATTAAAAATAGGAGACTCTTTAGAAAAGAATCCATCGGATCAAATTAAAATATTTTATGTTTGCTCTAGACTTTATGAATGCCTACCTACACATTCCAAATGTGAAGAGTCAGTGGAAAAATCTGAGGTTTTGTCTGTGGAGCCATTGTTGGCAATTTATGGTCCATCCCTTTGCTTTAAAGTCTGCACTGATGGTTTTCACAAAGTCATAGCCCCAGTGATTGACCATCTCCAGCTACAGGCATTTCCAGTTTTTCCCTACTTGGACGATTGGTTACTAAATGAAGCTTCCTGGGAAAAGACCCTTCAAGTCTTGGATCAGACAAAGGCTGTGATAAATTGATTAGGATTACTGCTGAATATCCCCAAATTCCAACTTTCACCCTCAAGCGACTTGAAGTTTATTGGATCAGGGTTCTGATTAGACTGGGGGAAAATCTTTGTTCCGGAGAAACAAATTGTCCATCTTCGTGGTTGATTCTGGAATTTAATGAGCAAAAAAGAAGGGCCAGCCAGATCATGGATAATCAAGGTCACATTGCAGCCTGATTATTCATAGTACAATGGGACAGATTACAACTTGGCCATTGCTATGGAACATCCACAGAGGCGGGTCTCCAAAACACAGTCTTTCTTTTAATATCATACAGGAGCTGAAATAGTGGTTGAACGTAAGGAATCTATCCCCAGAGGTAATGATCCATACACAGGAACCTTTAATTCTGATGACAGGTGCCAGACAACTGTGTTGGGGAGCTGCAATCAATCAGAGATCTTGCCAATACAACTGGTTTATAATGGCAACTAGGAGATCATCTAACTAGAGGGAGTTGATAGTGATTTTCAGGGCTCTCCAAAACTTCAGAAGCATTGTATCCCAGAAAAATATTCTGGTCAGAACAGGCAGTACAGTACCGGTTGCTCACATCAATTATCAGAGGAACATTTGATTCAGATCCCTCAATCAAGTGACAACTCTCTTGGATTTATTGGCAGAAAAGAACATGTTAAGTTTGCCAGTGATCCATATCAGGGTACAATGAAGTGGATGTGTTGAGCAGAAAATTTCCATCATCAATGCACCATTCATTATCAAAGATCATTTTCAAAATGTTCCACAAGAGGTTCTGAACTCTTTAGCTGGATTTTTTTGCTTCATGTGACAAAGCCTTACTGCACAGGTTGTGTACAGGTTCAGGGAGCCAGGAGCGTGTGAAGTGTTGGAGTGCCTTAGGAGGTTACTCTATGCATTTCCTCAATTTCTGCTTATTTCAATAGTTCTGTTTAAGATACAGCAGCAGAGGGCAGAAAGTATCCTTTTGTTTCCTTGTTGACCACAGCTGCCTTTGTTACAGAAGGCTTTAGCATCTCAACTTCCAGTGGTAGTTCCTTTCCACCCTTTTCCTCTATCAACTCTACCTCTTTCCCTCAAACTCAATTTATTAGTTTGGAGATTGAAACTGTAAGTTTGCTAAGCAAAGGTCTTGTGATGCGATTGGCGGGAACTATTCAGAATTCTAGGAGAGCGTCTACATTGAAAGGCTTATTCTAAACACTGGATGACTTTTGGTAGATGATGCTCCTCTTATGATCTTTGGGTTTCATCATTTAAAAAAAAATATATTTTTATTAACATTTTTGCAACAAAATCATATCACATCTCATTACACTTAATTGATCGACAGTAGTAGTGCTGTCCAGTCGTAGGACATACAGCCTGTACTCAGAGGGGGTATCTGTCGTCACAGTCTACAGATCTTCCCTGTACGGTGACGCCGGGGGGATCTGGGGAGAATAAAACTGGGGATGCATTGAGGAGGGGAGCCAGGGTGTGTGCTTGGGGTAGGGCTTCCGGGTCAGTTCAACTGTAGTGAGTAGATGTCAAGACACTGTTTTTTAGGCAAACATTTGGACAACGGTGCCAGTTGCAGTATGCAATGTAGTGCACTGTGGGGTTTGTGTGCCTCGCGCTTTGGTCGAGGAGGTGGGGGCGGTGTCATGTGTACTCTTGTTAGGGGTACATGCTTCCAAGTCTGTAGTGGTATGTTGAGATGTGCTTGAGTCAGTACGCGTTTCTAAGTGCTGGAAGTGGTGTGATAATTGGGCCCATTCCAGAGATATGGGATGTTTTTGCAGTCCTTTAACCTCCTCCTCCCGAAGTGTTTCTTCTTCTGCTGCCGCCCACATTTTTACCGCTCCCACCCATTCCTTTATTGTGGGGCCCAGTGGGGCCGCCAGTTCATGGCGATGCTTCTTTTAGCTAGTTGCGTTGCTAGTGATGCGAAGCGGACGGGCACTTTGTGTGTTTTTGGTCTTCGGAATATTCCTAGAGTGACCGCCTCCCAGGTGTGTAGATCCGTAAGACCTGTGAGTTCTTTAAGTCTCTCAAGGACTACAGACCAGTACTGTGGTAGGGTCGGGCAGCTCCAGAACATGTGGTGAAAGTGAGCGTCTGGTGCGTGGCAACTGGGGCTGAGAAATCGAGTGTCCGGGTAGAACCTCTGTAGGCGTGCTGGTGTTTGATACGCTCTATGTAGGACATAAAACTGTATGTTTTTAAAACGTGTGTTCCTTGATACTTTTTTGGGAAACTCTAGGGCCCTCTCCCACTCCCTGTCATGCAGTTAACGTTCAAGTTTGTCTTCCCATATGGCTCGGGAAGCAAGCAGTGGTTTATTTGGAAGCTCTCTTATGTATTTATATAGCCATGTAACTAGGTGCCGGCCTGTACCCATATGTAGGATGGTGTGAATGACCGGGTGTGTCTTTGGCTCGCCTGAAGAAAGGTCAGAGTGTGGCCAAAAATGATCTAGGAGCTGTCCGTGGGTTAAAAACTGTCCCTGGGGTAGATCGTAGTCCTCCATGAGGTGGTCGTAAGGCCTGAGCTGCCCTTCTGCGAACAGCGCTTCCGCCTCTGTTATATCGCGATTCGTCCAAATACAGAGCATGGCTGTCGTAAAGTATTTCTCCCGCTTGGGCCAGCCGATCAGCGGTAGCCGAGGGGAGTAATGTGGGGTCTCTGCCGACATGCGGTAGATTCTTTGCATACATCAATGGGCCATCGACACCTGTAACGGATATGTCCGTCAAGGTTTGGTACCTGGAAGCAGAAGGCGATGGAGTTCCGGGGTAGGGATTGGGCCTGAGTCCTATGAGTTTCTCCTGTATTCCTACCTGTTGTCCAGTACGATAGCCATTGTAACTGTACCACCAGAAAGTACGATTCGAAGGAGGGGGCGCCTAGGCCCCTCTGTGTGGTGGGCAATTGCCGTTTAATGAGGGCTATCCGGTGTCTGTGTGCCCCCAGATGAGTGAGAGGAGGAGCGAGTCTAGGTCTGGAAAAAATGCCCTTGTTGGGATTACCGGTAGGTCCGTGAAGTGGTACAGCAGACGGGGGACAACGATCATCTTAGCTATGGCCACACAGCCTGTCGGGGCCAGCCGGGGATTCTTGTGTGCTCCAAGGTAGGTTCTGCATACCAATTTGTGCCTCCTGCGGCACGAGGTTTGGGTGCAACGGGTATAGTGCAGATTTGTCCCAGTTTACTTTTAGACTCGTTAGGGTTGTTCAAATGGGTGTGAGGTCTGCGGTAATATCTCGGATATATGTGTCCGCTATGGGGAGGCCCCATTCAGTTCCCTCCTGGCATAATCGGATTGCCAGCAGTTCTACTACCAGGGTGAAGATCAGGGGTGATAGTGGGCACCCTTTTCTTGTCCCGCTCTCCACCTTGAATTATGATGATGTGTATCGGCCCAGTCGAATACGAGATGTGCGTTTGGTGTAGAGAAGCTGTGTGTATGTGAGGAGAATTGGGCCTATCCCTGCTGGTTGCAATACAGCGAAAAGGTATGGTCAAGTGAGAGTGTCAAAGGCCTTTTCGAGGTTTAAGATTAAGCAGGCCGTTTTAGGGTGTGTGTTTTCAACTTGATCTTGAATGTAGAACAAGCGACATATGTTATGGGACGTATTTCTGATCTGGATGGACTAGGGGTCGCAGAATTTGTTTCTACCTATCCGCCAGAATTTTCCCCAGTATTTTGCAGTCGGCCGAGAGGAGCGTGATAGGATGATAAGAAGCCAACTGTTGTGGGTCTCGGTGTGGTTTAAGGAACGTTACTATGACCGACTCGCGGATAGAGCTGGGCAGTTCTCCCCTCTCCAGTGCGACCACAAACATCTCTATGAGGCGAGGGACTAGCAGGGAGGAGAAGATGCTGTAATACTCAAGAGGTAGTCCATCCAGGCCCGGTGCCTTATTTCGCACCAGCCCACGGATCGCTTAGGTGACGTCAGTCGGTGTTATTTTGGCGTCTAGTGTGGTTTTCTCTGATTCTGTGAAGTGTGGGATAGATAGAGGTCTAGAAAGTGACGGATCGCCTCCTGTCTGAGCTATGACGGGGTGTGGTAAATTGTAGTGTATTAATGCTGGAATGCAGTTAGGATGTCCATGTGGGATCCCACTAGGTTACAGGAAGGGTCTATTATCTCGGTGATGGGTTTTGTGTCTGTGTCCTGTTTTGCTAGCAAAGCTAGGAGTGTGCCTGTTTTATCTTTTTCTTTTTTTTTTTTCTTTTTTTTTCTTTTTAATTTTTTTTCTTTTTCTTCACTACAACAAAGCATTATGAGCTTTACATATATCACAATTTTATCCATTACAATATTTTTTGCATTATTTAAACTCCAACCTTAAGTACTAACATACACATTATACAATTCAGCTACACAAAGAAAGCATACACATTATGCAATTCAGCTACAAAAAGAAAGCAAATCCGAAATCTACAGAAAACCGAAAACAGTAGAGACAACATCTTCCCACCCCCTCACCTAGTTATTCCTTCTTTGCCTCTCTTTCCATTTACATAGTGGCTCCCAAATTCTTCTCCCCAATCGTCTTCCACTCTTCCCCTTTCGAGCATACATTTTTTCCTCTATATTATATGCATACAGGGTATTTGCCAGCCAGCATTGCAGTTTCGGAGGGCTTTTATCTAGCCAAGCCCTAGCTATTGTTAGCCTATAGACAGCCATTATTACAAACAGAAATTCAGCATATTGAACCTGCTCTTCATCGTTCACACCTAGCATAATCCAAGCTGGTGTAAGGGATATCTCAATACCCAGTGATCTTGCCAAGAACCCCTCATTCTCACTAATCAATGTTCGTAATTGGGGGCATGTTGCGAAAATATGTACGCTATCTGCTTCCAGCTCATTACATCTGGGACAGTTAATTCCTATATTCCCCCCCCATTTTGCAATCTTTGCAGGTGTAAAGTACAAAAAATAAAGTGTTTTATAATGCTGAGATTGCAGCGGGGCAGCACATAGTATCGTACATCCTAAATTCAAAGAATCAAAAAACAAGTTACTTTCAACTCCCAATTTATCCGCCCATTTCTTACTAAATTTATCTAAATCATCCTGCTTATCTTTCACCAATGCTGCATAAAAGGATTTGATAGAACAATCCCCCATCAGTTTTATTTTCTCCATTATTTCTATTTTATTAAAACCTGCTGGACCTCCGACTTTGTTATTAAGGAAACTTCTAACCTGTAAATATTTGAAAAATCCCATATTATTTATGCCATATGTGTCTCTTAGCTCTGAAAATTGCTTAAAACCATCCTGTGAGAATAAATCTCCTATTTGCGTAATCCCCCTTAGAGCCCACTCTGCCATAGTGTGATCTGCAAAGATTTCCTTAGAGAGTGACCTATTGTTAATTAATGAGACATACCTATTATACCTCCCCATCTTTACTTTCTTTAAAAATGCATTCCAGATCGTGACTGCCGCTTTGACAGTTTTAAACTTAGTCCTCTTAAAATAACTATAATCTATACATTTTAGGAAACAGTTCTCAGCATTTACCCCAAGTGCGACAGCATAAACCTCTGTAGACATCTTCTGCAGTCTTACATCATCAGAGTTTCCTCCAATAAGACCTTGAATATATTGCAGCACAGTAGCCATGTAATATAAACGAAAGTCTGGTGCCCCCATCCCCCTTTTTCTCTGGGGAGTGTCATATACCTATAAGCTCTCCGGGTTTTACCTTGAGCCCATATAAACCTGTTACATATTGCCTCTATACCATTAAACCAACTGGCTTCAAACAACAAAGGTACAGCCCTGAACACATACAAAAATTTGGGTAAAATCATCATTTTGATGATGTTTGTACATCCAACTAGCGACAGGTGTAAATTGTTCATTCTTTCCAAATCTTTTTTCATTTGAGCTATCAAGGGATCCATATTCTTTTCCACAATCTTACCTACTTCTGCTGTTATTTGTACCCCTAGATAGGTTGCCATATTCGTCACTCTATCATCATTACAAATTACCCATTGATTTTTAACTATCTGTGTTTTAGTGATGTTCAAACTATATCCAGAAAACTGACCAAACCTCTCAGCTTCTGCTTCAATTGCCCTAATGGCAACTGAGGGTTCTGGAGTCAGGATGGCGACGTCATCCGCATAGGCTAATGATTTAAGTCTACAACCATTTAGAACTAAAGGTGATATCTGTTGATTATTTTCCAATTTTCGTATATAGGGGTCAAGGTATAAAGCAAAAAGCAGGGGAGAAGAGGGGCAGCCCTGCCTTGTGCTTCTCTGGATATTAACTGCAGCCGAATAACCTCTATTGATTCTTATCTTAGCCGTCGGATTTATATATAATGTCTGCAGAGCCTTTATAAATCCTGGTCCTATACCGTGCCACCTCAAAACATCCCATAAATATCTCCATGAGACCCTATCGAATGCTTTTTCAGCGTCGAGAAACACCGCTGCCATTGGGTCTTCCAGAGTGTCTGCTACATCAAATGCTGTAATTACTTGCCTAGTATGCTGGGTTGTTCCCTTACCTGGAATAAATCCATGCTGAGAGGGAATAACCAAGGATTCAATTATCCTAGATAATCTTTTTGCCAACATTTTGGAGAACACCTTGACATCGGCGTTCATTAAAGTGATGGGTCGGTAGGAGCCCGGGACGTCTACCGGTTTGCCTTTTTTTGGAATAACAATAATGTCTGCGCCTCCCCAGGAATGTGGAGCAGACTCACCCAATTGCGCTAACAACATCAGATTAAACATATCTGCTAACAAGGAGGATTGGAAGATTTTATAAAATTCTACTGGGATCTGGTCCGGGCCAGCAGCCTTCCCAGATGGCAGCTCCCTCAAGGCCTCAGTCAGTTCATCCACCTTGAATTTCTCTTCCAGCTCTTTTCTGTCTACCTCTTCCAACACCGAGGGCTCTATCTCCCTCAGATAAGCCCTTATGTCCTCCTCTCTTTCATACCCATCTGATACATAAAGCTCCATATAAAACTGCCTAAAAACCTCTCTAATCTGTTCTGCACCCTTAACTTTGGCTCCTTGACCATTTTTGATCTCTTTAATGTCAGCCATCCCATCTCTTTGTCTAGCTCGTACAGCTAATATATGACCAACTCTCTCGCTAAGTTCATACGCCTTTTCTTTATTGGCTACATACTGTCTTTTTTTGCCATCCCATCCATAACCTCTGCTTTGAGAGCGACTAACTTCAATAATATCTGCTCAATTGGTGAGTGCGCATGTATAGCCATCATAAGTTCTTCCTCTGCCTCTCTAATTAGTTCGTTATCTCTCTCTGCTTTTTCTCTCTCCCTTCTTTGCGCACTAATAACGTAGCTCAGGGTTTCTCCTCTTATTCCGGCTTTAAAAGCATCCCACACAATCCCTGGTGTTGAAGTACCTCTATTGATCTCCCAAAATTCCTTAATCCATTCAGACATTCTCTCCCTATAAATTTGATCCTGGAGAAGCATTCTGTCAAACGTCCATTGTGTCGACTCCTTATTTCTCCTTTGCCCAAGTTTTGCAGTTAACACTAACGGGATATGATCTGATATGATCCTTGGTTCTCTTATTATCCTTGCACCATCTATCAGACCTCTTGTGATTAAAAAATAATCCAGCCTGACCAGAATCTGATGGGGAGCTGAAAAGAAGGTACTCCCGTCAAGATTCGGATGGCAGTTTAACCATGGATCCTCTAGAGAGTTATTCCTTGCCATATCCGCTAAGGCCCTGTAAGTTCTTTTTTTTCTCCCCGCATACTTCCTATTAGAATCTAAAAAGCTACTATCTGCATCATGAATATTCAGATCGCCACATAAGATTATAGGCTCCGGCCACTGCGCGAGTTCCGCATCTAGAAATTGAAAAATGTCTGGATCATCTCCAGTAGACCCATAAACTGAAACAAGCGTGAAAGTTTCTCCCCTAAACATTAGTTCTGCTATAACCCATCTGCCCCATTGATCCTCCAACTTCCTCTTAACAAGTGTATCCTGTCTCTTGCCCAGAATCACCACCCCTCTCGTCTTGGTATTCTGATTGGTTTTTGCTAAAACATTAAAGCCAAGTTGATCGAGTAAGTAAGCCTTGGTACCCTCAATGTGTGTTTCCTGAAGGCACACTAGATCAGGTTTTAGCGATTTTAACAAAGAAGCAGTTTTTAACCTCTTATTTAACTCATTGAGTCCGCAAATGTTTATTGAAACTATTCTACAGGTCATTATAATTCATAGTTTTTCCTATTTTGTAAATCCATCTAGACCAGCAGTATTTAGTAATTATCTTTGATTTCTCCCCCACATTTTTTCCTTGAATTCTATTGTGTATCTTACTCCATGCATCTTTTTTTGCATCTTTTTTACCTCTTTTTCCTTCACCATGTTTGTGCCCAAAACCAACGTGTTTGTCTCCCCCCCCCCCGCCACCCTCCCCTCTCCCCCCTTACCCCCCTCCCCTTAGGAGCCCCCCCACCCTTGCTACGGGCAAATAGGCCAATCCTGGCCTATGTGTAGCCCCCTGTAGTCTGCAGAGTCGCTACTCTCTCCTATCCTATCCTGTTTTCATCTCTGTCCGGTATTGCTAAATACCTTTATTTAGTATTACCATCTTACGGGGTCTTTGGTGGAGTTCTTACAGGAGACCTTGGTGGGGTTCTGGTTCTGGTTCTACTCTCCTTTCCTTTACCAACTTCCGAAATTTCTGCTAAGTATTCTGCTGCTTTTATCTCAGATGTAAACATTCTGGTATAACCTTTCCTGATTACTTTCAACCTTGACGGGAACAACAGATACGCTTCTGCCCCTTGTTTTTGGAAAGGCCCTATCATCTGTCTTAGCTTCCACCTTCTTTCCACAGTAACGTGGCAAAAGTCTGGCCTAGAGAAAAAAGTGTTCCCATCAGCTGTCTTTCTTGAGTCAGGCCTAGCTTTGTCAATTATTTCCTGTCTCGCTAAGAAATTACCTAGAAAAACCAGCATTGCTCTTGGGAGCTCCTTCTCATGCCCCCCCCGATTTTTCTTTTTGAACAGTGGGTACCTATGTGCTCTCTGCACTTCAACATCCCAGTGCCATTTTGACTCTGGAAAGGCCTCTTCCAAAATCTTAACCACATATCCTCTGGGGTCCTGCCCCTCCTTTCCTTCCTCCAGTCCCAAAAGTCTCACATTGTTTCTCCTTTGGCGATTTTCAAAACTTTCTAACTTCCATTGGAGATCTTCGACCACCTTCTCCTGATCTGCTTTGAAAGTCTGCCATTCTGTCACTTCATCTTCCACCCTGCTTGTCCTTTCCTCAACTTGCTAGACTCTCCCCTCAACCTCTTCCTGTTTTCTGCTTACTTTTCTTAACGATGCTTGAAGTTTTTTTGTGTCTCTTTTTGCTCTTCGACTCTCCATTCTTGCCTCCTTCTGCATCTGTTTCAAAGTCCCAAACAACATTTCGAGAGTTACATTTTGGGTATTCTGCCTCCCCTCCTTTTCCCCTCCTTCCTGCTCATTTTCCTGATCGGTCTCTGAGGTAGCAGAGTAGTCCCATGATAATTTCTTACTCATGCTACTCCTTGATCCTCTTCCATTTCTTTTTTTACCACCAGCTCCTTTTTTCTTTTTCGTCACAAATTCACTGGAGCCCTTACTAGTATCAGAATCAGAGGTGCGTTCAGTACAGCTCTCCTCCTCCTCTGACTCCTTTTCACTAACATCTGTCGAGTCTGAACCCTCATACACTGAAAAGAACTCGGGAGAGCCTCCCCTCATGCTTCTATCTGTGTTTTTATTATTTCTGCCAATGTCTTGATCCAAATGTAACCCTTGCTGCTCCGTTAGACTCTGGGTGCTGCCCCAACTTGACTCGGCGCCCTGTATAGGTTTACTATGTGGCCCTACCTCCACAGACAATAGGGCATCTAGCATCTGCATGTTATTATGCTTTTCTAGCCGATCTGAAGCAATGTCATCATAGCCGGTGTTCTTACCAGCTTCCTTGCTCACTTTCCCCGCTTCCGCGGCTTCTGCGGCTTCTGCATTCAGCTCTGCTTGCAACAAGCCATCTCCTGTAGTGCTCGGTGGCTGCCCGGCAACCAAGCCTTCGACGCTTGCGTCCTCGCGGTCCGCTGACTCCGCTTCCGCATTCGACTCCCTTCTGTCTCCCTGGGCGCCTGCAGCCGTCAGCGGTAACGCTACCTTCCCGGCCAGCATTTCCTTCTGGTGTGGATCGATTAACTGAATCTCTATCCGCGGGACTGCTGGAGCTGCTCTTGAGGTGAAAGACTCTGGTAAGGTCGCTTGCCGCTACTGATCTTTTGCAGTCACCAACACCGTTTGTGCGCGCAGAGCTTTTCCGTCCATTGATATTTCCTTTGCCGATTTAGTCATTGCCGATCGGGTCTCCGGACCCGCTTCATTCTTCTTCTCTTGTTTTTCGGGTTTCTTTGTTGTTGCATTCTTCGAGGACCGATTAGGAAGTTCCGTTTGTTTTTTTAGAGACATAGCTTTTGGAACTGCCCCCTCTCTTACTGCAGCGGCTGAACCTTTAATCGGTCCTGTGGTTGCTAGTTTGTCTCTGTCCGCCTTGGCTCTTTGGGACATCTTGAAGGGCGCTTTCACACTGCTTATAACACTTTTCCAACAGTTCAGCCAGTTTATCACCTTCTTTGTCACCTTCTTTGTCGTGAGACCCCTCAGCCAGCCTGGGTTAAATGTTTCTGCCGTACCACGATGTACCAGGTTGACCAGACCCCACATCCCTGGATTCAACAGTACTTCACCATCCTAGGATAGGAGAGAGTAAAAATGCGACTTCTCTCTACAGAGCTACGGCGGCCATCTTGCCATCAGTCTCCTGTTTTATCTTTTTCTTTATGCATTCGAGAGGTGAAGGCTCTAAAAGTGTATTAGCGAAAGCCATGGCAGCAGAGTACTGTCATAAGGCTGCCTCCACTAGCGCTGCTGTTGCAGCATTTGCATCTTCACGTCTTGTGAGGGAAGCCAATTTTAGTTCAGTGGTGGTGCGTGTGCGTTCTGGTGTGCGCTTCACCCCTACTATTTGTTTAATGCATGCTCCCCGAGCCTCTATATTGAATGCATCCCATTCAACCAGTTTGGAGGTGGTTGTCCCCGAGTTGTTGGTAAAATAGTCCTGTATGCCTTGTTCATGGTCGCGTTTGAACACTTGGTCCGTCAGACAGTCGCGTGGGAGGCGCCAAGTGGGCACTGGAGGATGAGGGGGCCTCCAATGAATGCGCAAGATGTGTGCATCGTGATCCGAAATCGCGCGGCCTAAGTAATCCGTGTGCTCTACCTTGGGGATCAGTGATGGGGAACATAAAAATCTATCTAATCGGATCTGTAGGTTATGCGGAATGGAATGGAACGAGTAGAGATGTGACAGAGGGTGATGTGCTCTCCAAGCGTCTATTAGCATCCAGTGTGTGACCCAGCTTTGAAAGCGCTCAGTCTGATTCAGTGTGGGAGAATGTGGTGGTGGTGGGTGGGATCTGTCTAGTGCAATGTTGATCGTACAGTTCTAGTCGCCCCCTAGGATCCATGGGATAGATGCGAATTGAGCTAGAACCCCAGTAAGGGATTCCCAGAACTTGCCCTTGTCGATATTCGGGGCATATATGCTACCCAATAGAATGGATTGTCCGTCTAAGAGCCATCCAGCAGTGCAAATCTACCCTCTTTGTCTACCACTCTCTGGAGCTCTTGAAAAGGGGTGCCCGGGCGGACCGAGACCAGCGTGCCTCGTGCGTATGCAGAGTATGAAGTGGCACATATGGTGCCACGCCATCTGGCCCCTAGTTAATTTCTGGTGCTGTGAGGTGAGTCTCTTGGAGAAACGTGATTTGACATTGGCGTTTAAGGTAAGAGTATATTGTGTACCGTTTGCGTGGTGTATGGAGGACCCTTGTGTTTAAGGTTATGCTACTAACGTCTGCGCTCTGCATTTGGGTATGTGGTGAGCGTTACCTGTGCCCTTAGGTGCGACGAAGGGTGGTTGTGCTATGGATTCTGGCGGTGTCCTGGCCCTGCGTTCTTCAAACATGGAGGTTAGTGACATCCACCCAAGTGTGACGGCTACCCTGTCGCTGGCATTCCCTGGAGGGTAAAGGGATGGAGTTAACTGGGACAGTAGAAACGATACGTCCCAACTGACTCTCATGGAACTAGAGAGTGAACAATTGATACATGGGGGTGGCAGTATGTGCCTGCGAGGCGGGGTCCCGGCAGGGCATTTGTAGGATCAATGTTCATCATCCGGTCAGTAAATCATCGTAGGTGTTGCGATGCATGTTGTGGGTGTGTTCCATTGGGGCGTGGTAGCTTATGTCCGATGGCCCCTAGCACTTGGTCCAGATTGTCCAGATTGTCCGAGATGGTCGGTTCCGACTGGGTTGTGGATAGCCTGGCCAGTGCATGAGTGCGTGGCAGGTTCTCCGTGTGGTTTCTGGGACCGTCGTCTGTTGTGTAGCTCTGGGCTTCCCCATATTGGAGTTTGGGGTGAGGTTCTTCATGCTCAGTGCTGTCGGCGGTGGTGGCGTAGTCGGTCTGGTATCGCTGTGTGGCCAAGTTATCTTTCTTGTTGACCTTTTGGTGTAAGGGGCATAGTGCATCTGCAGATCACCCCCGCCCCGATGTGGCACTCCCCGCCGAGCCGCCAGTCATGCTTGTGATGGGCACCCTCAGCTACAGTTGCGCTCTGTCCGGCTTGTTATGTGTGTCCTAGCACGTGTCATGTGTGGTATTTGGGCTCACCTTTTATCTCAGCTTCAGTCTCTCCCAATTGGCGTCCCTATCCCGGCAGCCCTCGCTGGGTATGGTGTTCAGAGGGGCGCTGTGCACTCAAAGCAGCACTGCTAATCTCTGGCAGTTATGCACGCTGCTGGCGATGTAGTAATTAGGGTTTGCGCCGAGGGTGTTTCAGGCTCTTGTCCGCTGTTGTGGAGAGCAAAGCTTCAGCGTGCCCACCGGTCACAATGCACCCTTAAGGTCTCCATGTTAGGGTCAGGCAGGAGTAGTCCCTGTGTATGGCCAGCTCTTGGGCACTGCAGTGGTGGGGAGGTGCCAGTGGGGTTGGATCCGTTCCCCGCCTCTCACCTCCTTTGGCGTCGCCCGAAGATCTGCCGGAGGTATTTTCCTGGCGTTCCGAAGTGCCTCACCTCGCGGGTGCCATTTTGGAGTCAGGCTGACTCGGCGCGAGAAGGCCCCAAGTGATGCACTGTGGCGAAGGGGACCAGCGATCCGTCTCCGTTCAGCCGCACGCCGCCAGAGGCAAAGACCGTCTCGGCTGCTACTCTCGGCGCGCATCCAGGGATCCTGCCGCTCAGGTGAGGTTGCCCCCGGCACTCTCCGCAGCCTGGTGTAGATGTGGTGGCTGGCGGGGGCGATCCGAGGCGAGGGTGCACCGCCTTGTCCGGTCGTTGTCTGGGACCGCAGCTATGTGCCTCCCAGGACATGCTTTTTGGTGGTCCGGGCACAGCCTCGCAACTGTCAAGGTCAAGTGCGGGCAGACGCCATATTGCAGTCGGCCCCCAGGGTGAAAAAACTTCGGAAGTCACGGCGGGTTCCGCAGTATTCAGGAGTTTGTTGACACCATTACGCGCAGCTTCGGTTCCGACACCAGTGGAGATGGCTAGGTGTTGGATTTGATGATGTGGTGCTGTCTGCTTGAGTGCCCGGTCGCGGAGCCTCAGCAGAGCGTGTCCGCCATCGTAGCCTGCTTGGCCACGCCCCCATAATCGTTGGGTTTCATCATGTCCTCTTTCTTCAGTCTTACAATTCTTACTAGACGGGTTTTATTTAAATCTTTTGCTATCTAGTTTGAAATCGTAGTTGCTTACAATTACAGCATTCAGGCAGCTTCTGGAACTTGGATTGAATGTAAAGCTTTTTTGGCAAAAAAATAAAAAGTAATTAAAATTCTAGACCTTTATTATGGTCTCCTTCTCTTCCATGGGATCATCCTTTTTTGTTGATGTCATTACAACTAACTCCTTTTAAACCTTTAGATACAGTAGATGAAAAATTATTTTCCTACAAGGTTTCCTTTTTACTTGCTATTACATCTGCTTGTACAATTGGGGAGGTTTATGCCTTAGTGAGTTGCCCTGCTTTTTTATTTTTGGGAGATGGTATAGTACTAATGCCTGTCCAGTGTTTCATTCTAAAAGTAAACTCTAGCTATCATTTATCACAAGAGTGTTTCTCCATATCCACCACTGTCTATGGATGAAAAACAATGGGTGAATGCTTTGTATGGTACAAACAACTATGGATTTATCTTGGCAGGTCACATGAGTTCATGAAATCTGATTAATTCTTTGTGACTTATGACTAAGCAAGGGGAAGTAAAAAAACAGCAACGATGATTTTGAACAAATATATAAAGGCTGCTATCATACAGAAGCTCCTCTGATGTTTGCTACTGTGAAGTGGTTGAGTGGCTTGGTTGTCTCAGTGACCTGGAGAGCTATGTCAATGAGAGCTTAGTCTCCTGGCAGGGTTATCAATGCTGGACAAGTCAAAGGGTAGAGACCAGACAAAGTGCAATCCACTGGTCCTCCAGGTTGGGCACAAGGCTATCAACCTTGCCCAATAAAAGCATTTGCTATGGAAACAGCAGCAAGAACTACTAAATCATCTATGCACAAGAGACTTTCAGGGTCTCTGCATGAGGCACGCATGGCTGAAAGTAGTCAAAGCTACAAGGAAACTACTGACAGTATGACAGAGATTCTGAGTGTCAAATACAAGACCAGAATCTGGTTATGGAATGTATGGACTATGCAGGACACTGGAAAGCTATCGCAAGTAATATCTGAGATGAGCTGCTGTTGTGATATTGAAGCTCAGAAAAACAAAAAGAAAAACATCAGGATGACAGCACCTCCATGTGGAAAAATTACAGGACCCCAAGACTAAGAAGGCATCCATCTTACAAATCAAAACCAGATGCCATCTCCTGGAAGACACTGACGATTTTTTGGAACCAGCCACAGAGGCAGTCAACAAGAAATGGGAGCAAGTCTCTTCTATAAATGGTAAGAGCAGTGAAACATGCCTGGTGACCAAGTAAGGAAGGTTAAAGAATGAATAGGACATGACACATGGTAAGCTTTTGAAACAGGAGATCAGTAAGTAAGACACTCTTGGAGGCCAAATCTGAGAGGCTGCAAGAGAAGTACAAGCAACTACACCTCAGAAGCAAACAGAGTAGCCTAAAGAATGACAAGAGCAGGAAAGCAGACCTCAATGGATAACCTTGTCAGCCAAGTAGAGGAGGCAGCCTGTAGAGGAGAACTCTGAAAGGTCTACAAAATCACAAGAATAGTCAGTGGTAAATCTCATGCAACATACAGCACCCCTATAATTGACAAGCAAGGCAGGCTACTCACAACAGAGAAAGATTAGGAAGCATGCTGGGTGGAGCACTGCAAATAAGTCTTGAATAGACCAGTACGAACAAGCAAAGTGAAAATCCAAGGATCGGAGACACATTTGAATAAGAACACTGCCCACCACAGAAAGAAGAAATTGCCACTGCCATCCGATCTTTCAAGAATGGAAGTGCTCCTGGCCAAGACAACCTCAATACAGAAACGTTCAATGCAGACCCTGAAACATCAGCCAGGCTCCTCCAACCAATGTTTACATTGATTTGGAAGGGAAAGACATTACCAGATGACTGGAACCAAGGCATCATCATCAAGGGAACATTAACCAACTGTAAGAACTGGCGTGGAATCACCCTTCTGTCATTCCAAGAAAAATCACTATACAGCATATTTCTGATGCTGTGGACTCACAGTTAAGAAAATAACAGGCTAGGTTCAGCAAGGGCAGATGGTGTGTTGATTAGGTTGTTACTCTATGCAACATCATAGAGCAGTGCATGGAGTGGCAGAGACAACTATACATCAACTTCATTGATTTTTAGAGAGCCTTTGACAGTATCCACCATGACAGCCTCTGCTTATACTGAGAGCCTATGGCATGCCACAGCAGATAGTTATACTTATCAAGAGCTTCAAGGATAATTTTGTCCTCAAGGTGGGAGATAATGAGTATAGTTATGAAGTAAAGACAGGTTTGAGACAGGCATGCATGATGTCAGCATTGCTCTTGCTAGGTCTGACATCTTTGGTGTGGCATTCACTCAGTCTTTTTGCCTCCACTCTCAAGTCCTTGTGCGATCACACATTGACATGGTGAAATTGTTATGCACCTGATTGGTACATTTTAGTAAGTATGGGGGAATTTTGGGGATCTGCGGTCCGCGAATTCATGCGAAATCGCAAAAAAGTCAGCCAATTCGCGGAATTTTCCCGCAAGGCGGTGCACATCCCGAAACCTTGAGCTAGTTAAAGCACACTTGCCCAGCCTCGACCGTGCTCACTAATGTTTTGGGCTGATTAAAACGTTTCTGAATTTGAGCTTCAACTCGGGCACCTGCTTTTGAAATACCTAAACATTCCTTTTTATTGCTCAAAAGTCCCGCCTAGGGCACTGTATTTGAAAGTTAGGACATGTGTTCCTAAATTTTACGTGTCCTGACAGGAAAAAGTACTAAAATAATTTTTCACTGTAGCAAGGCTTTCTTTTCCATAGACTAACACTTTTTTACCTTATTATACTTAATAAGTGATAGCTTCAATTTTGGAACCGGTAGAGAAATACATCTTACACTGATTAGAATTGTAATTGAAAAACCTCTTTAATGATAAAGTTGGATTTAAGGTTACTATTCTGAAAATCCCATTTTAAGAAAGTTGACACTTTTCTGCCTAAACAAAAGGTTCCTTTACCCCAGTGCCCAGGGTCCCAAGCCTCATAATGGCTCTCTTGTGGTGTGATATGTATTCCATCCAGACAGAAAACAAATGGTTCCTAGGTCTGGGGAAGGGTGTTCCTCACCTGAGCAGGTTTGCCTGGGGGTGGGTTATATTCAGCCTTTACTGAGCTGCAAAGGGTTGCCTGAGGGTTATGCCCACCCCCTTCCTGTCTTCTGAGGCTGCTTGCCCTATCACTGGCAGTTAAAACTGACACTTGGACCAACCTGACTTTTTTCTTCCAGAGAGTTTGGACCCAAACCCAAGGGAAGGGGCAGAACTGACCAGAACAAGTTTTTAGTAGGCCAGGGATTGCCACCACACAATGGCTGGCACTGGGTATAAATGTGGCACCCTCATAACCTCTCGTCGGAACACTCCTTTGCCTGTGGAAGAATCAGAAGAAAGGCTGTCCTGCTGTGTGAAGAAGGAATACTGGACCTGCTTGTCTTGAACGCAGTACCTCCAAAAGCAACTCCAAAGGTCAGTTGGCAGACCTCCTGTTTGAGCTACAGGGACACAATAAGCTTGCCACCGCTGACCTGAGGTCTGATCCTCAAGAGTTGTCCCACTAGGTCCAGGACACTTGGCTGGCATCCATTAGAGTGTACTACTCCTGCTACAAAATTGCGAAGTCTGAAGTACAGGTACAATTCTTAAAGTTTTGGGCTATATTTGCACCAGCAGCGACCGCTATGTTCTTCTGTCAATGTAAAACTCCAGCAGCAACTTGCTTTTCACTCCAACATCGATCTTCTTGTGGCGCTCACCCTTGTCATCTTTTCACCGGGAGGAACCTGGTCATTGTATCTGACCTGTGCTCCATTGCAGCCATTCTAAACTTTGACTTTGTCCTAGTACAGCTCAACAATATAACCGCAAATGGCATTTTGTGCTTTTGGGTGCTATTCTCACCTTAAACTTTAAAACTTCAAAACTACAGTTCTACTTATTGGATATTTGGTCATGTTGGTTTTGTTTTATTGAGTAAAGAGTGACTCTATTTTTCTAAATTAGTTTGACATTTTATTTAGGACGTGTTATCACTTTATTACTGTTTCAGGGCTAAATAAATACTTTACACATTGCCTCTAAGATGAACCTGACTTCTATGTGTAAGCCTACCAGTGGGTCAAACACAGGTTTATTTCGCGACATTTGTGATTCACCCTGACAATGATTGTATTAATTATCAGTGTGGGGCTCTCGCCCCTCTCAACTAATACCCCAATTTCTTACAGTTCTTCAACCTAGTTATCCACGGACGATGCAACGTACAACAGAAGATCAAGCCAGACGCATCAAATATTACAATCACCTCCGTAACCTGGCTTCGCCTATCAGGTTTCAAGTTTATTTTATTGTTTGATTAATAAAAATCGTTACAATCTTCGAATAGGTTAAAAAGTACAAATTTTAGAACAATATAAAAGAATAAATATTCTATCTCAGGTAAAAAGACACCACTGATCATAATCCATCCAATGGTGTGCAGTCTAAATCTCGAGTTTTTATTATGTGAAATGTAGAATGTTTATAATGTTGTAGTAGTTATTTTTTTCTCTAAAATAATATTTATGTATGTTATTTTATGTTATAAAATATATAAATATTTAAAAAATATATATATTGAGTTAAAAATTTATAATAAATTTTAGGAGCGGGTTGTGGGTTTTTAGGGGAATAGGGTGGGAAGTGTTTTAAAATTTTTGAAATGTAAATTTAGAAAATAAATTTTAATTTTAAGTTTTATAAAATATGTTTCTTTTAGGAGCGGGTTGCGGGTTTTTAGGGGAATAGGTTGGGAAGTGTTTTAAAATAAAAAAAAATTATTTTGAAATTAATTTAAATATTTTATTTATTAATTTAAAATTTTGAATTTGTTAAAAATTATATGTTTTAGGAGGGGGTTGTGGGTTTTTAGGGGGATAGGGTGGAAGGTGTATAAAAAAATTAAATTAAATTTAGAAATTATTTTTACATTTTAAATTTACATTTTGAATGTAATTTTAAATTTTAAATTGTATAAAATATTTTTGTTTTAGGAGTGGGTTGTGTATTTTTGGGGGAATAGGGTAGGAAGTGTTTTAAAATAATTTGAAATTAAATTTAGAATTTAATTTTAAATTTATTTTTTTTTCTAAATTTTATGTTTTAGGGATGTTTTGTGTGTTTTCTTGGGGAATAGTGTGGGGATTGTTATAAAATATATGATTATTACAATATAAAAAATTCGTTATTTATAATAAAATTTATAAAAATGTTTTATGGGTGTGTTGTAAGTTTTAAGGGGTATAGGATGGGGAGTGTATTAAGAAAAGTGAATTTTATTTAAGAAAATGAAAATTTAAATTTGATAAAGTGTTTAATTGGTTGTTGTATTAGAAGTGTTCTTTTTTATAGGGGTGTATGTTGTGTATTATTATTATAAAATCATTAATAAAACAAAATTTGACAATACATTTACAGAAGAAATTTTACATTAGTCAAAATAAATGTAAAAATGCAAAAAAGCTATAATATAAATTAAAACATTTTTATCCAAATATTCTAAAATAATTTCAAAATAACTTTTGAAAATCAAAATTTGGTAAATTAAAATAAAATTTAATTTCTAAATGAAATTTTGAATTTCGAATTCAGTTATTGTTAAGTTTTCAAAAATAATATTTAAAAAAATTATCAAAAAAAAACTATAAAAATGCTTTTAATGTTCAGCACCTTCCATGAATAAATATTTAGTGGAGTTGGAATAGTAAATTATATGGGTTGAATGTCCAGCACCCTCTCTGAATTTATATTTGGTGGAGTTGGAATAGTAAGTTATATGGGTTTAGTGTCCAGCATATTCTTAGAGTTTATACTTGGTGGAGTGGGAATAGTAATTTATATGGGTTGAATGTCCAGCACATTTTCTGAGTTTACACTTGGTGGAGTGGGAATAGTAATTTATATGGGTTGAATGCCCAGCTCCTTGCCTGACTTTATACTTGGTGGAGTTGGAATAGTAAGTTATATGGGTTTAGTGTCCAGCATATTTTTTGAGTTTATACTTGGTGCAGTGAGAATAGTAATTTATATGGGTTGAATGTCCAGCACCTTCCCTGAGTTTATACTTGGTGGCGTGGGAATAGTAATTTATATGGGTATGCAGTCCAGCACCTTCCCTGAGTTTATACTTGGTGAAGTTGGAATAGTAATTTATATGGGTTTACTGTCCAGCACCTTCCCTGAGTTTATACTTGGTGGAGTGGGAATAGTAATTTATATGGGTTTACTGTCCAGCAGCTTCCTTGAGTTTATACTTGGTGGAGTGGGAATAGTAATTTATATGGGTTTACTGTCCAGCACCTTCCATGAGTTTATACTTGGTGGAGTGAGTGGGAATAGTAATTTATATGGGTTTACTGTCCAGCACCTTCCATGAGTTTATACTTGGTGGAGTGGGAATAGTAATTTATATGGGTTGAATGTCCCGCACCTTCCCTGAGTTTATACTTAGTGGAGTGGTAATAGTAATTTATATGGGTATACTGTCCAGCACCTTCTCAGAGTTTATACTTGGTGGAGTGGGAATAGCAAAAACTTTGTAGAGAAATACATTTTTGTTGGCAGAATACTACAATTATTATTTGTATCAAAATATAATAACTATAGTAGTAATTATAATTATTGTTAGACTAGTAATAAATTGATAAAGAAATCACAAAATGTATGATATTTTAAAAATAATCAATAAATAATTAAAATAATATTTAAATTATATTTTATTTCAAAAATAAAAAAAAGTAGACACACACATGGTTAAGTGGAAACATTTACAAACAGTTTATTAAGATGGAAAAACAAATGGGAAGTAGAGGATTTTTTTTTATTTGCTGTATAATTTTGTAAGTCAATAGTCTCTCTTAAAAAAAGAATAGCAAGTAAATATTTGTATATTAAAAACATTGATAAATTGCAGTGAAATAATTTTTATGTTTATTCAAATATATTGAAAATGTAATTTTTCATAACAAATGTAATTACATAGTGTACAATTTATTTAATAACAATTACTTTAAATCACATACAAAATAGAAATATTTTACTAATAAACATGTTGAAAATAATTGTTATATTTGTTGTACATACAATTTTTCATATTTTAAAGTGGAGATCATTGATAGATACATTTTTTAAAGATTTCAAAATAGTAAAATTTTAGTTGGTTACAAAATGGTAATAGTTTAATCTAGAAATTAATAAAATTAATATTGAAAATATTAATAATATTAATGTTTACAGAGGTAAATAATGAGAAGTAATTTTAAAACCATAGGTAAATTTTAAAATAACAGTAACATATTTATAAGCATAATGTTTAACACAAAGTCAATTATAAAAGTAATGTCAACATTTAAATTAATTACAAAGCGTACCTATAAATAATATTTTCTTTTCAACAGTTAGTTAAATACCATTGTAAATAATTTTTTTAAACAAATATATTTTTATAATTATTTAAAAAAATTATCATGAAAAATAATATATAATGTAACACTATGGCGCTCATTAGGATGGCGGGTGGGCTTTGCCCGCCCGCCACCCTATCGGGAAACGGGACCGCCCGCCTTAAGGACGGGAGTCCCGAAATGCGCATTAGGATGCGCCCGCCACAGTGGCGGGCGCAATCCTCATTTTAACATTGTGGCGGGCGGTGCTCACTGCACCGCCCGCCATAATCTTAAAATGAAATGCACGCATTTGCATACACGAAGCGGCAGGCACCCCGCGGTGCATGCTGCTTGGTGTATGCAAATGCGGGGGGTACTAGAGGTACCCCCCTTTGCAACAAACACCTCGGCCGTCACCAGGGGGGCCCGCAGGGGGCCCCCAAAGCAAAGACTGCCTGAAGGCTTGCCAAAGTGCCCATATTAATATGGCTGGCGATGTCTAACAGACACCGCCACCACATTAAACATTTTCCACCCCGGCCGCAAGGCGACCGGGGCGGAAAACAGGCGGGCGGTATTTTTTCACCGCCGTGGTCACCCCCCCCATCCTAATATGGCGGGGGGGAATTGGGCAATGGATGTCCGTCGGATTACCTCCGCCAGGCCGGCGGTGGCTACCGCCAGCCTGGCGGAGGCAATCCGCCCGACATCCTAATGACCCCCGATATTTTAAATTTTTAAGTGTTGGAAAATAGAAAATAAATAGCCTTTTCACATATACAGGGACTATTTTTTAACCTCGTAATGTTATTTTGTCTGATTTGGTACTGGAACAGCTCGCGGTTGGATGCTGCGTCGCGTTGGAGAGTTTGTTTTTATTTTCTTTTATAAGTTAATAAAGTGAATTTAAGTGTATGTGTGGTGCCTTTAGGTTTAGTTGGATTCTACTATCGATCTTAGATTGTGTTTTAGGTGTTAGCTCGAGTGTACGATATTTAGGACTCCATTAGGATGACGGGCGGACTTTGCCCGCCCGTCATCCCATCGTAAATCGGGACCGCCCGCCATAAGGGCGGGGGTCCCGGGGGTGCCATTAGGATGTGCCCACCACAGTGGCGGGCACATCCTGTATTTTCAGCATTGTGGCGGGCGGTGCTCTCTGCACCGGCCGCCACAATGCTGAAAATGCACTTTAACATTGTCATGTGCAAAGCGGCAGGCACCGCGCGGTGCCTGCCACTTTGCAAATGACAATGAAGGGGGGTACCACAGTTACCCCCCCACGTGCACCCCCCACCTGTACTTCACTCTGGGGGACCGCAGGGGGCCCCCAGAGCGATGACCGCCTGCCTTTCCGTGGCGGCATCGCTGCCGCGGAAAGGCACTTCACACCAACTATCATAATATGTCTGGCGGTGTCTATTAGACACCGCCACCATATTATTCCTTTTCCGCCCCGGCCGCAAGGCGACCGGGGCGGAAAAGTGGCGGGCGGTGTTTACCTCCGTTGCGTTCCCCCGCCATTGTAATGTGGCGGGGGGAAAAGGGTGGCGGGCGGGCATTTCTTTCGGGCAGATCGCCACCGCCACCATTGTGGTGGCGATCTGCCCGACATCCTAATGGAGCCTTAAGTGTTTACCGCGTTCTAGTGCTAGGTGTGTGAGGTATGCTTATATGTTTAAATGTTAGTAAATGGATATGTTTATAGTACAAATATGTATTTTTATATGTTTATGGGTTTATTTGTGTGGGTGGGTATGTTTTTTACTATTTTTCAGGTTGTCGCCGCCCTTTAAGTTTTTGGAGGAGGTCCGTTTTTTTTTTTAAAGTAGTGTGACGAGTATTATATACTCTTATTTTTACACACATACTTTGTTTTTTGGGTTTTCCAGGAGCGTTTCTTTCTTTAAATAACTATTTTCAGGTTTTGAAGGGTATATCCTGTGGATTACATTGGAGAGGAGTCGCCATGGATTTGCTTGTATTTTTTCATTTTTTTTGGGCTTCCTTGGATTGTATGGACATTTTGAATGCTTTGGTATGGATTTTCCATCATTGGATTACTTTTAAAGCAGCGACGGAAACTGTAAGTATATAAAGAAATGTTTTTGGGTGGGAAAGCTGTTTAAATTTGTTGTATTGCTACGTTATATGTAACAGTTTGAAAGTAAATTATCATAATAAATTTCATATATGTGTTTAAAATGTATTTGATCATTTAATTTCAATTTGTTAGATACAACAAAGGTTGGAACAGTTACATTTAGAAGTGGCTAATGTTGGATGTATAGTTGTGATATATTTTATAGAATCGTTTTAGCTATCATTGAGAGATGTTCTAGTCCTCTGGTAGTTGGATAGAGGGTAACTTGGCTTTGGAGTGTATTATACATTTTTTTGGTTTGTTTAGTTAATTTTGGTCCTATCAGGGTTACTGATTGCTCCATTTTGAGCTCTTAGTAACTCTGCTCTTTTTGTAGGGATTGTATTAATTTGTGAAGGGTAGGTGTTCCTCTGCCTGTGGTTGATTGGAAGGCATTATGCCATCCTTCAACTGCGTTGTTTGTTTTTGCTTCCTTATTTAGGGTGCTAAGGTAGACATTCCACCAGGCAATTTGATATTTAGGTTGTCTTCTATGACCAGATCGGTGTAGCCTTCCTACCCATGTATCTTCGAAGTAGTCAAGCATAGGGCTTACTCTTTCTTCGTTTCTTTTATAGTAGGGGCTGTCTATTAATACGTTATAGTGTTCAGCAACGTCTGTTACAGGAACATAGGCTAGGGAAATACGTTTTTTCATTTGATAAGCAAAGGTGCTGTCTGTGGCGTATTGGACTCTTAGGGGTCGATTCCGATTCGGGGAAAAATACCGTCCGTACGATTTGTATCCGGAGCCCTCTCCGTACGAATCGTACCCGTCCGTCCGAGTCGCGTAGTACGATCCGTATTCCGTGAATGCGTCCGAATCGTCGTGATCCGTACGTATTGCAAGGCTGAAACCGTGAACCGTATGACTCGTACACATGCTGTACGACTCGTACACATGCCATATGACCCGACGAGTACGATCCGGACCAGGGTATGAGGATGCGATTCGTACGGTCCACGTCAGGTAAGGGGGAGTCGTACGGAAAAGCACACAAACACATACACACCGTACGGTCCGTACACCCCATGATGGCAGAGGTACACACCGTACCCCTGCGATCATGGGGTGTACGAGCCGTACCCCATGCACGATGGATGTACGAGCCGTACCCCTTGTACGATGGGTGTACCGGGGTCCTGTTGCAGTTCTACGCCTGTGTTTAGATCATTAATGATGCCCCAAAAGTCTCAGATATTGATTTTTTACTTGTAAATAGCAGTTTTTCCCATATCGATTCTTTATATAGTACCTTCGCCGTCCATAGCTTTTTCCGATATTTTTTTCTCATGCTTCTAATGATGTTATTATTTCATTTGTTTCCCTGTGCGACCGTTCTTTGTTGGATCTTTAACGCCCTGGCTATTTTCCTCTTTTCGAGTCTTAATTCAGAATTAAACCATGGTGCTGACTTTACTTTTCCGTCTCTTTTTCCCCCTGGCAGAACCGAGTGCTTTTCCTCCAGATCCTCTAATAAGTTTTCCCAGTTGTTTACGGGGTCTCCGTGTTCTAAGCTCCCGAGTTTAGTTACAAAGTTACTAGCTGTAAACTAGATGTTCTTTCTTTCTCCTCCCCTCCACTTTATTTTCCGGAGGTTACATTTTTCTGGTTGTTGCAGTAGCGAACAAAATTTTTCGGTCCTGGGAACTGCGATGATCATCCGTATGATTTGTGGGAAGTGGTCACTTTCTATGCGCTGAACTATTGAGTATTCCTCTATAGATTTCATTGTACTGGCACTTACAATTGTAAAATCTATAGTAGATTTAACCTTTCCACTCGTATAGGTAGGTACCGGCAAAGAGTGACCATTTTTTTGACTGTTTAGGAATGCTAGGCCCATTGATTTTAAGTTACGCAGTGGAGCATATTTGGACCTGTTTGCTGTTTTTGTCTCCCTGTTGGGTCTACCCTTATTGGCCCTCAACAGGTTACAATTGAAGTCTCCCGATATTATCAACAAGCTAAGTTTGTTGTTTTTTTGCAGGGTTTGGATGAGTTTGGTTAGCATTCCCATTTTTTCATGTTTTGCTTTTCGATCTGGGTGTATGTAGATGTTTAATATTAGAAGCTGGTGCTGGGGCTTTATTGTGATTTTTGTGACTTGAACCCAATTCAGCCTGACATCCAGTTCCTCTAATTCCCACTTAAATTTTTGCAACACAAAAGTTAATAGGCCGCCTCGTGGATGCCCATATTTAGACTGCCTCTCTGCTAATATGTGATGGTCAATAAAGGCTGGAATTCCAAGATGGATCGAGTTCCAGGTCTCTTGTAGGAGAATTATGTCTTGTTCACAAAAAAATGATTGGGTTTCGCGGTCCTGCTCCATGCTACTGAACCCATGCACATTCTATGAGCATATTTTGATCATTGCCGGGTTTATTTCTTCCATGTGTGGGTCTTGTATTTGTTCTCTAACTGAGGCATTTACAACATTTCTAGGAACTCTTTTCGCTTAGCGCCGATGGAATCCATGACCAGTCCTGGTTGCTACATTGAGGCCCACTTTTGAATGTCTTGTTTTTGAAGTTGTTATTAAGTCTTGGTATTTTTTCCTCGGACGATGCCCTTGCTTCGCGTAGGCACGTTTTTAAACTTAGCGCTTCGTGTTACCTCCTCTTTTAGATGGACTGAACTGTTAGAAAGGGGGTAGGGATATCTGGGGTGCTTATGTTGCTTCAGGGTTATTCCCCAGCTCTCGAATGTTGCTTTATGGGCAAAGATTTTAACTGCAAGCTCCATTGATGTCCATGTAATGACCGAGTTTTCCATATCTGGCTTGCCTTTGTTTTGTTGGAATTCCACTGCTTCAATGTCTTGTGAGGCTATTCCGTTTAATTCCGGGATTTCCTTGACTAGTTTTATAACATTTCCTCTATTTAGAATCAAACAATTTTTATTCAGCAGACATATAGCAGTGAACACAGCTAGGCTGCCTACATCCACTGGCCGGCAGAGCGTGGAAGAATAGCACAAAAACACAGCCATAAGGTCTACAACCCGGAGGGCGACCCGGCGATGATGGGCTAACAGCCAGGTGGTGCAACCATGTAGGGAGTCGATGCTGCTTTTTATCAAACCAGAGAAGAGAAAAACAGTCCAAAGGAAACCAAAGCCCTCCCGCCCCACCCAACACCCAACCGTCCTGGACCCCCCCACCCTCTCCGCATCAGCATAGTTCAGGCAGCCAACTAAGTCCGAATGTCCAGGGACCCCTCCACCCTCCGCGGGCAAGTCAAGAACACTCAGGCTGTCGCCCCTGGCGGTTCCAATGGAATGAGTTGCAATATCTGTAGGAATTTGGGGCATGTGACCTCTCGTAAGTCCCGAGATAGCAAGTGTATAAAGGGTGCCCAAAGCTTTGCATATGTGTCCCCTTTACCATCCACACACAGGGAGAGCCGCTCCATGCCCAGCAGCAGCCAAAGTCGCCTAATCCAGTCTCTCGGGTCAGGGGCGTCTGGCGAGCGCCACCGTGTGAGAATCACCAGGCGTGCCGCCAGAAGTGCCAGAGCAATCTGTCTACCCCATGGGGAGCACAAGGGAAACGCCTTAGGGTGAGGCAGGCCCAGCAACACATGCTCCGGGGCCCTGGGGAAGGTGATACCAAAAGCGTTGTCTATGTCGTCTAGGACTTCCCGCCACTAACGCACCAATTTGGGACAATGCCAGAGCAGATGGGTTAGAGTGCCTGTCGCGCCGCAGCCCCTCCAGCAAAGACTCGAGCACTTGGGGTCCCACCCATGGAGCCTCGCCGGCGTGTGGTACCAGTAAGTAACAATTTTATAGGCCGCTTCAGCTCCCGCCACATTGGCTGCAGTGTGGTGCGCGCGATAGTGTATCTTGCCCCATTCCTTACTCGTCAGGGGGCGACCCAACTCTGTCTCCCATCTAACCTGCGCTCTGGAGCGCTGCGGGTGTTGGCGCTTCATAATGAAGGCATAGAGTTCGGAGATAAGTCTGCGATCATCCTTCTTGAAGGCCACCCAGCGCTCCAAGGGCATCATCGGATGGGACATGTCAGCTATATTGTCAGGAAGTGTCACCCAGTGAGCGACCTGCGAGTAGTGGAAGGCGTCGGCAGCGGTCAGCTCAAAGTACTCCCGGCGGAGAGTGGAAAACGGTATCAACCCCTCCGGTTGGAAGAGGTGACCCACCCTCTTACAGCCTAGTTCCCTCCAGCGCTGGAAGACCGGCGAGGCGCATCCCGGGGGGAAGTCCGGATTGTCAACAATAGGCGTCCATGGAGATGGGAAAGTGGTCCAGCCGCGCCTGTACGCCAGACGGTCCCACACCGCTAGCGTCGGCGAGGTCACCGGGGAAGAATAAAGGCCCCAGGACCTGTGTTTACGCGGGAGCCAGAGCTCACGCCAGATGTTACGCCCCGCTACCGACTGATCCATGAAGAGCCAGTGCTTGCTGGACATGGGCCTGTTCCATTCCAGGATGAAGCGCAGGCACGCGGCCTGGTAGTACGCCTCCACGCACGGGAAGTTTAGCCCGCCCTCATCACGCGGTGCCATGAGTCGGTCGATAGCGACTCGGGGGCGCTTGTGGTTCCACAAGAACGTGGTCAGCAACCGCTGGAGCTTTCGCAAGGTCCCCGGGGGGGACGCAAGGGTAGCATCTGGAAAAGATAAAGGATGCGAGGGAGGATCGTCATCTTTATCGCAGCTAGGCGGCCAAACCAGGCCAGCTGCAGCCGGGACCAGTCCGAGACAGACTTAGCTGTTTGGTCAAGGAGGAGCCTGTAGTTGAGAGCAACCGTTTGGGTGAGCGTGGGCGCCAACTGGATCCCCAGGTACGGGATGGCTGTTTGGACCCATTGGAACGCGAAATCAGCCCTGAGGTCTCGGACCTCCTCCTCCGGCACCGAGTGATACAGGATTTGGGACTTCGAGTAGTTGACCTTGAAGCCGGCCACCATTCCGAATTCCTCCAACTCCCGGGAAAGATGTCTCAGAGAGGAGCGCGGATGTGTGAGGGACAGAATGACATCGTCCGCGTAAAGGCTCACCTTGTGCTCCTCCGCCCCAAAGCGTACCCCCTGCACGTCCGCGTTGTCCCGGAGGCGCTGCGCGAAAGGCTCCATATAGAGCGCAAATAACAGGGGCGAGAGAGGGCAACCCTGCCGAGTCCCCCGCGTGATCGGAAAGTATGCAGACCTGCAACCGTTCACTCGGACAGTGGCCCGAGGGGAAGCGTAGAGGCAGCGGACCCAGTTGACAAACGCGTCTCCCAGACCGAACTTACGTAAGACCGCGAACATATACGACCAATCGACCCGGTCGAATGCCTTCTCGGCATCGATGGAGAGAAAGCACGCCTGCGTACGCGACCGATGTACTGAGTCCATCAGGTGCATGAGCCTCTTGGTGTTCTCGCCACCCTGTCGCGTCGGCACGAAGCCCACCTGGTCAGGTTCGATGATGCCGTCCATAAACGGGCTGAGGCGGGCAGCCAGGATGCCAGAAAACAACTTCATATCAATATTAAGAAGTGAAATGGGGCGGTATGAGCCGCACTCTTTGGCGTCCTTGCCTGCCTTGTGAATAGCAGTGACCACAGCCTCGGCCATGGACGGAGTCACGTTCCCCGAGTCCCGAAAAGAGTTAAAGAGACGCGTCAGGAAGGGGGCCAGGGCACCACAGAACTTCTTGTAGAAGGCGGCTGTGAAGCCATCAGGGCCCGGTGATTTAGCCACCTTCAGGCGCGCAGATGACCTCTTCGACGCGCATCTCTGCATCGAGAGACGCTGCCGAACTCTGGGAAAAGGGAGTAATGTCACAAGACGCCAGGTATGCCTGGACCCGGTCCGGCTCCGGGGGGGGTCAGAGGAATAAAGTGCACGATAGAAACGCTGGAAGCTGTCCGCGATGTGCGCGTCGGCCGCATGGTCCACCCCGTGTTTGTCCCTGATGGCCGAGACCATCGTCTGTTGTGTCTGGGCTCTCAGACGATGCGCTAGCATCTTGCCCCCTTTATCGCCACTAAGATAAAATTTGTGGCGCAGGCGTAAGAGCGCGTATTCAGCCCTATCAAGGTTTAAGTGTTTTAGCATGCGCCTCTTTGTCTCCAGCTCCCTCCAGACCCTCTGCGCCCCAGTCCGTTTGTGAATCGCCTCTAGCCCGCGAACGTCGCGCTCGAGTTCCTTGCGTTTCTCCTTGCGCATCTTTGCCAAAGAAGCAGAGATCGCGATACATTCGCCCCATACGACCAGCTTAAGCGCCTCCCATACTGAGCTAAGGGGCATACCTTCGGTATCGTTGGTGGTAAAGTACTGCTTAATTGTGTCTTGCAAGCGGTTTACAACAGAGGCAGAGTTGAGCAATGAATCGCGCAAGCGCCAGCCCCCGCGTGTCTCCCCTCCGGTCCCTCCCGACATCACAACCGAAATGAGCGCGTGATCAGAGAGGGAGCGCGGCGCAATCTCCGCAGAGGAAAGCTGGGGAAGCAGGGAGGTGGAGGCGAGAAAGTGATCTAGGCGCGCGTAGGACTTGTGCGCTGCAGAGTAGTAGGTGAAATCGCGCTCTACCGGGTGCAAGTGGCGCCACACATCATGAAGTCCCCCCTCCTGTAGCCAAAGCAGGCCCCCCTTGGAGATAGCGCCAGTCGAGTGGGAGCGCGCTTCGGACCTGTCAAGCGCCGGGTCCATCACCATGTTCAGATCACCCCCCACCAAGACCCAGGGATCAGGAGAGGCCAACACATCCGCAAGCGCTGAGGTCAAAAAGGGTTCTTGCTGCACATTGGGGGCATAAAGGGAGCCTACCGTGAAGTGGGAGTCGCCCCATTGAACCCTAACCGCCAGAAAACGACCCTTGACGTCAACCACCTGGGACAGCACCTTACAATGCGCCTTCGCGCTAATCAGTATCGCCACCCCTTGCCTCTTCGTGCCACAGGAAGACCATAGCTGGGTGGGGAAGCGCCTGTCCTTCATCCGTCTCGTGTCTTTGGCGAGGAGATGTGTCTCCTGTAGGAGACATATGTCGCTATCCGATCCCTCCAGTAGGGACAGGACCGCCGCTCGCTTGACAGGGCTGTTGAGGCCTCGAACATTCAAGCTAACAATTTTCAAATCCTTCCCCATCAAGAGGGCAAGACAAGTACCCCGCTAAGGGAAACCAGCGGCTGATGCGGAGCGCCCTCCCCCCCTTTCCCGAACTGTCCCCTGAGCCCCTCCCCCCCGCCCAACCCCCCACAAACCAACTCCACAACAACAACAATATCCTGACAAGGCTCCCCCATGAAAGGAACATCAGGGGGAAACAAGAGTCCGTCAGTGGAGTCCCAAGGGCTGGGGGCATGGGCTTACTCCCACCAGCCACCCAGATCCTGATACAGGACAATATACACGGGGAACGTGTCAGTACATTACCCATCAGCGTCCTGTGGACAGGTCCCTCCACCGCCAGCCAGTAACTTGCAGAGGGAAAATGTTTGGTCACCCCGCTCAGGACCCTCCGGGGTCCTCGGTAACCTTCGCCACTGAGGCCACCGCTGCATCCCGTTCCTGTAGGCTGACGGACAGGTCTGGGCCCGAGGGTTTCGTTGGTTTGCTCACGGTGTGCCATTCCTCGGAGCGACGTCGAGACCTCGAAGAAGGCGATGAGGGCTCAGCGGCAGGGTCCGCACTCTCCATTCCCAACAGCTCACGGGTGACCTCCACAGAACGCACCTGGACCAGCTTCCCCTTCCATCGAAAGACCAGCCGGAAGGGGTGCCCCCAGGAGTAGGGGACACCCTGCTCCCTCAGGAAAGCAGTGACTGGTCGGAAGCCCCGCCGCTTGGCCAAGGTGGAGGCTGCCAAGTCCTGGTAGAGCACTGGGCGATGCTCACGGAACATGAGGGGACTGTGCTCACAGGCTTTTTTCAAGATCCTTTCTTTGAGCTGAAAGTCGTGTACGCACACCAGGATATCGGGGGGGGCGCGTTGGCTCCACGTGGCAGGCCGACCCTGTGGACCCTGTCCAATTGAATCTCGCTGAGATCTTCGTCCCGCAGGACGTGGCGAAACAGGCCGTCAACATACTCGCGCAGATCCGACCCCTCGCCTTTCCAAGGGACCGCGCGAATACGAATGTTATTGCGCCTGGATCTGTTCTCTAAATCCTCAGCGTGAGTCTGCAGGTCGAGATTTTGCTCAGTAAGGCAGAGTGTGGAAAATTAGGAAAATTGATGTACATAAGCGGCGTTCATTTGCCTTTTCCAACTCCCCTCCCTGTAAGCACCATGAATACCGTGAAATATTGACCGCATCACTCCGCCAGTAAAAGCCCGTGCCCATATGTACATGACAGCCATTTTAGGCACCATGGCCTTTTTGCCCGTTCATTGGAATCACCGGCTTCCCTTCTACGCTATTTGAACCCCCCCCCCCCTCTCGCATGTATAGACCATGAAACCCTCTCCCTCTGCGCGACCCTGCTCTGAAAAGCAACCCTCCTGCTTGACCCACGCAAAACCCCCCCTTTTTCCTCTTGAAGAAGCATCCTTCGTCTCAGCTGACATAACCCTCCCCAGCTGTATCTGACTGCCCCCGTTCTCTCATGTACGGGTCATAAGACCTCTCTCTGTGCGACTCTGTCCCTGTGCACACCCTTGCTCCCCCCTCCCCTTCTCCCTCACACGGGCAAGTCATAAGCCTTCTTCTTCTGCAAGACCCTGTCCTTGGGAGTCACGGCCGCGCCTGACCAACACCTCCTTTCCTTTCATGAATAACCCCTCTGTTAGTAAACCCTCCCTCCGCGATTGACTGTCCACACATGTCTGAGGTCATCACCTAAGCCAGGAGATACTGTTTACTGCCCCTTATTGTATGGAGTCACTCCTCTTCAAAGGACCCACTATTGATCCTGGCCTCCCCACCCCCTGGGCTACGATCAGGCGCACATATCCTAAAAATCGGCAGAACACTCAGCTGTGTGATTACCCTCTCCTCTTATCGGCAGGTCAAGGGTCTCTATTGTGAATATATGTGGGGTAGGATTGACACGAGGATTATGGGGATGTCTTTTCCTTGTTTCACAATGTCGTGATTGTAATACGGAGTGTTTTGTAAGGTATAAAAGACGATGTCTCAGCTCACTTGTTAGAGCACCTCCCGAAAGACACTGTATTTCGTGTCCGAAATGACAGGCTCTCCTCATGAGTAATAAATCCTGTTCTTGTGATTCCTGCTCCCAGCGCCCGTCTCTTTATTTGGTAACTATTCAGAATGGGAACTAAGAGGCGATTTGCGCCAGCAGCCCGGGCATCGATACTAATATGGGCTCACTTTCTACAATTGGCGGCCAACGTGGGGCCCATCAGTGACATTAGGTCCAGTAAGAGAGATCCAGACGAAGAGGTGAACATCTAAATGATCGGAGTATACCTGCCTTGAGAGGGCCCTCTTCCGGCTGCCGATTGAATGAACTTCACCGATTCTGAACGGACCTCTCCCGAGTGACCTACTGTCCTGACTGGAATCCCACAGGAATGCTGCATAGAGTAAGAGAACGATCGGGCGCTGGAGGGGGAAGACGAAGAACTGTCCGTATGGTCCGGTCCGGGTAAGATTAAGTAGGGTGTTTTTACGCCTGATTGGTAGGGTGGTTTTATCCATCTGATTGATTGATTGATTGTATTGGAATCGGTATTTGAATACTGATATTGTTGTTATTGGTTCATTTAGCTTTGGATGCTACTTGAAATATTGGTTCTCTTCTCGAGAACGAGACATTCTCTGTTTGCAAACAGCGGTGAATAGGAACGTTCGTCCCTCTTTGCAGATAGAGAAGGGTAGGTTATGCCCCTTTATGATTCGTCAGGCCTACCTTTCTCCCCACTGATTGTTTGAGATCGATTAATAATCGATTGTTGCTCTTTGAGATCTTCCCTGTCTACAAACAGAGACGAATAGAAATATTCTGTCTTCCTTTGCAGATAGCGAAGGGCAGGTAATGCAGACGTTTGTCCCCGTTGTAATCCGTCATGCCTGTTTTTCTCCCCACTGATTGATTGATTGACTGGACATTGTTGTCCAAGGAATTGTTTGTTTGAGGTATTTTCTGTTTGCAAACAACGTGGAATAGAAATATTCTGTCTAGTCTTTGCAAGTAGTAAAGGGTAGGTTATACCCCTTTATGATTCGTCAGTCCTACCCACTCCCCACTGATTGACTATTTATTGGGGGTAGCTCACCTGGTCCGCCCAGGAGGCTACCCTAATGGAGGGACATATGCTCCCCACTCATTGGCCATTTATTGGAGGTAGCCCATCTGGTCCGTCCAGGAAGCTACCCTAGTAATTGGAGGTACATCATTTGGTCCGTCCAGGATGATACCCTAATGAAGGGACATGTGTTCCCCTCTGATTGATAATCTAGTTCCACCCCGGACCATTTATTGGAGGTAACTCATCTGGTCCGTCCAGGAGTACCCCTAATGAAAAGGACATATAAAAATATGAAGTGATCACCGTACCCTGTTAACAGAAACTTTAGCTCGAAACACGCTAAGGAAAAGAAGGAAAAATAAAAAGAAATCGGGCTAAGTCAGTAACCCCCTGATGAGCTTTTGACTTCACTAAAAATAAGAAACATTAGAAACAGTTCGTAATAAGAAATATAAAATGGCGAAAAGCTTGACAGCAAAACAGCCATGAGGTAGCTAGGTTCCGCTGCCTACTCCTGCCCCAAACATGTCTACCTCATTGCCCACCGCGCCCAAATAACGGTCACATGAAATAGATACAAATCAATAGGTACCTACCCCCATTCCGGAAGCTCCCGAAGTGCAACAGGTCCGCGGTTACGCCCATCCGGAAGGCGAGGCCTCGATGCGTGCAGGGCTCGGCTGGCAGCAGTCGGAAGGGGAGGCTGTGGGGCGGACGGCCCGAAAATCATAATGATCTCTCCTTTTCCCCTCTTCTGCTGCCCTGCAGGCCACGGGGGGGGATGTCTTGCCTCAGCCACCGACCACCCCCCCCCCCTCTCTCGCCTGATCCGGCTCCCATCGAAGACCGAAGCCAAGGCGAGGACGGCGGCGCTTCTTTGCGCAATAATGGCTGCCACAACACTCTTGAAATGGCCCTGGATAGTTGCAGGTAGTCCCGCCACATGGCAACCCCTGAGAGTGACAGGTAGTCCCACCACATGGCAACGCTTGAGTTGCAGGTGGTCCCGCCACATGACAAGGGGGGGGATGTCTTGCCTCAGCCACCGACCCCCCCCCATCTTCATTGCCTGGCACGGCCGTACCAAAGCGCTGGAGCCGGAGAACGGCGCGGGGTCGCTGGAAGAGGGAGGCGGCGCGAACGAGCCTCCCCACCTCCCTCCAGGTGGAGGCTTCCAGCAACACCCCAACGCTCCCGCTTGAAGAAAGGGTCCATATCAAAAAGCGGGTTTCCTTGCCCGGGACGGGCACACGCCCTGTACTCCTCAACCTTGAAGATTCTAAAAGAGCCGGGGAGGCCGACCTCTCCACGAGGCGCCCCCCGCCCTGTCCTCCGATGGAGCCACGAGACGTCGGTGCACTCCTGCCGGCGCCAGCCTCAGTTTGGAAATGACTAAAATCCTGCAAAGATACAGATTTGTTCAGTTCCGGTGGAACACCAGAATGACCCGGTAGGAAAAGATTGTTGCCCCCCTCCCCACTTTTGACTGATGGTTCATATTACTAGTCTGTCACCCCATTACGAGAAAACTTTTTGAACTGCCAAAAGAGGTTCTTGTCCAACCACGAGTCATTGGAGACATTCTGACTATACTGGGACCTGCCTGACCTCGCCCAAAATGGCGCCGATACAAAAATGAAACTTTTCAAACTCCTTGTTCACCCGGATTGCTCAAACCTTGATGCTCCGAGATATGTATGCATTTTCTGGACAATGAAAGTCGATAAGATGGATAGTGATTATGTGCTTAGAAAAGTAAGTGATGTAAGATAGATATTGATTATGTGTTGGGACAATGAACTGATTTAGGGTGGGTACTAATTATGTTTGGAAGCGATGAATTGGTGTAAAGTAGGCACCGAGTGAGCATTTGGATAATGAATTAATATTATTGAAAACTTGAATTCTTGACATGCATCATACTCGCCCTGTAGGAAGGTTCGATACGAGTTTATGCACTGCTGCACTTTGTGAAATAAATTATCACCGACTTCGTTCCTCTTATGCACTGTTCCAGTCCGCTCCGTGGCCGGCCCACTGGGTTGTAGGCCCGTATTTGTGCGTCAACATTATTAATTAAAGGTATTTTGAAAAGGAAAGTATAATTGTAGTGGTTGCATTAATGAGTTTTTTTAATGTGTTACTACTGTCTGTAATATAAGCGAAAAATGAGCAGCCTTATTAAGGTTGAAGGGTAAAAAGGCCCGATATTTAGCAGCTACACTATGTGTCACAGGCAGCCGGAAAAGTGTTTTTAGACGCCCTTGAACGATACCACAGAAATACCACCTGACTGCCACACTTGCACACGACCTAAAAGGCCACGATCGTGTGATTCATGTAGATATGCAGACCCTCGATGATTATCTATCTGACACTACTGATCCCTCTGGGCTTAAACGCCGAGATGGTAGAGAATGCGCCCCGTGGAGATAGGTCGAGTATGTGGTAGGTAAAAACATTTTCCGATTTATGCGCGTTGATGTGTTTTGAATGCTGCCCCCACCCCCCCCCCCCCCTTCTTTCTCCTCCCTTCTGCAGGTTGCGCCGGAACATCGGCTGAAGTATGGAGGAGTGATGATCAAACAACCGACGGAAAGGGAAGGAGGGGATTTGAGCATAGTACTTATGCTAGACTTAGAGATGACTGTTCCTCCTTAGAACTTAGCGACTGGGAGGATGGACTGACATAGAAACTTGACGGGTACTGTATGACGGAAATTGACTCGAATTAGCACGTTAGATAACGTAACTATGACGTTTAACTAGATAGGGAAAGGACAAAGAAGAGTCCTGGGGTAAGGGTTACCCAGGCACCACCCGTCTGGGAAGTTAGAAATGTTATTGATGTTCGAAATGTACCACCTCCTTCTCACACTCTTATAGATATAACCAAGCTGTCCGACTGTTCTCCTGATCAATACCCTCTGTCGCCTCAGCCTGGAGAACTTCCCACCAAAGGAAGAAACTCAAAAGTGGTTTAAGATCCAACCGTGGGCAAATAGCCCGACCAGGTTAATTTCTGACCGGCTGACCGAGGTGTAAGTATTGGCAATCGAGAACGCTCGCAAAAATAGCAAGCAAGAGGAAAAAGGAGGAAAAGGTAAAAAGAGCTCAGCCCATAGATAAATAGAATATTAAAGATACGCAGCATGCGCAAGGAGATCTTTTTGGCCAATAACTGTCCTGTGTTTTGTCGTAAATATCTTTGTATGTAATACATGTACTGTCTTCCTTCGTCTGAGTTTGTGTGTATGTACTGTAGGGGTTTATGTCTTCCCTCTGTTTGCGTCTCTCCGTTACCTGACCCCTGCTGTTCTGTGTTGTGAGCGCACTAAATGACCTATTTTCGTACACGTCTCTCTCTCTCTCTCTCTCTCCCTCTATCTATCTCTGTCTCTATCTCTCTCTCTCTGTCTCTACATGTCATACGTGTACCGAATGGCTCGTTTAGGTCGCGGACGACTCTCACTCTCTACGAGAGTCCCCCTGTTCCATCTTCCTTTTTATGGTAAAATTGTGCCTCGCTGGCACCAGTCTGATTGGATACTTATTGAACGCGAAGGTGTTCAGCGAAATTGACAGAAACTAAAATGATTGTATCTCGCCATATTACTACCTCTCCTTTCTGCAAAATGAATGAACTCGAATTGGCTAAGAAAGAAAGGACAGGTAAGACGACTAAGGTCCCCCAATCTGACCTTTTATAGGGGAACTATATGTCAATGGCACCTTATTTTTTTTAGTTCATCAGAGACAAACGCCAACGTCTAGATTGACCCCCAATGCCCAGATTGCCCCACCCCCTTTGCACCCATGCGCGAATGCCCGAAGCGTCCCCACCCCACTTGATTGACCCCAGCTGCTGTCCCCGATATATACATGATGACCATGAGTAACTGTCGTCCCTCGAGAAAAACTTGTTTTACCCTGACTCTCGATGACAGCGCCCCCGCCCTGTTTGAAAGGGTTAGCCAGCTTTTTAAGGGAAATGTTAGACTGTTAAGGCTCAGGTTTGAAAGACGAGTCTCCGCTGGAGGTTCCGAAATGTTGAATTTGATGAAATGCGCAGTTGATAGGAGTCTGATTTCTCTCTATTTTGTGTCATGAATAGACGATGAATAAGCTTGGCATGAACTCAGTAGGAATGCCGACATATGCACTGCTTGGTAATAAACTTCTGACTGTGACCGATGAACGTATCTCCCAAGTGCGTAGGATTGAGGGAGGAATTCACATACATAAATGTCTTCTCTTGCCAGTTCTCTAAAACTTGTTTTGTACCTATTCAAAGATATACGATCACCGGAGGAGAAGGGTCGGACGTGCCGTACAGCCTGGCTGCAGATCTTGAGACACATGTGACCTCGACCAAAGGTGGAGCTGCAGAGCAACAAGATATGGGACGAGACAGCAATTTCAGACGTGGAAAATGAAACTTGACGGGCTGCCCTGAAGCCCTCTGTCTGCTAACTCACGTGTGCCTGAAGTCTTCGCCCCTTTTTGGGCCCGATCGATGGGCCTGCCTGCTTGTTATCCTTTGCTCCCTTGGTCCCTTGGAAGTGTCCGAAAAGATCTGACCCCACTCCGCCCTCTCTTCCCTCGACTATCCAACACCCCCTCTTTCCCACATGACTCTTTGACTCAGAAAGAAGAAACAGCATTTACGTGGAAATGAGGTTTGCAAACGGAAGTAAACAGAAATATAGGTGCCGAGCATAAGACACCACCAAAAGGATTGGTTAGGGACCAGGACTGTGGTCTAACAGCAGAGGACTGACCGCACCCTGCAACGCGTAAGGATAGATCCGAGCTGGACCTTTAGCTCCACCGCCGGTGCTCAACAGCGCCAACGAAAAGATACGGACGAGAGCCTACCAGTGATGGCTCACTGCTAAAAAGACACTGTGACGAAGAGATCTTATAGGACTAAATTCCTCCCTCAACTACTTGGTCAAAATGTTCATTCGTCACATTTTTTGAGAAAGTCAGAAGCATTTATGCTATGTAGTGCGTTTGAATGTTAGGAACTCAACAAAATGCAATTTCCTATGTGCTGCATTCTGCCAAACACATCAACTGTCCATGACTATATGCCATATGTTAGTATTGACAAATGCTAATTCTTCAACCGCACCTGTTTATATGTACCTCAATCAATTAGGAAAATGAACTTTGTTATGTAAAAAGCGGCGACTGTGGAAAATTAGGAAAATTGATGTACATAAGCGGCGTTCATTTGCCTTTTCCAACTCCCCTCCCTGTAAGCACCATGAATACAGTGAAATATTGACCGCATCACTCCGCCAGTAAAAGCCCGTGCCCATATGTACATGACAGCCATTTTAGGCACCATGGCCTTTTTGCCCGTTCATTGGAATCACCGGCTTCCCTTCTACGCTATTTGAACCCCCCCCCCCTCTCTCGCATGTATAGACCATGAAACCCTCTCCCTCTGCGCGACCCTGCTCTGAAAAGAAACCCTCCTGCTTGACCCACGCAAAACCCCCCCTTTTTCCTCTTGAAGAAGCATCCTTCGTCTCAGCTGACATAACCCTCCCCAGCTGTATCTGACTGCCCCCGTTCTCTCATGTACTGGTCATAAGACCTCTCTCTGTGCGACTCTGTCCCTGTGCACACCCTGGCTCCCCCCTCCCCTTCTCCCTCACACGGGCAAGTCATAAGCCTTCTTCTTCTGCAAGACCCTGTCCTTGGGAGTCACGGCCGCGCCTGACCAACACCTCCTTTCCTTTCATGAATAACCCCTCTGTTAGTAAACCCTCCCTCCGCGATTGACTGTCCACACATGTCTGAGGTCATCACCTAAGCCAGGAGATACTGTTTACTGCCCCTTATTGTATGGAGTCACTCCTCTTCAAAGGACCCACTATTGATCCTGGCCTCCCCACCCCCTGGGCTACGATCAGGCGCACATATCCTAAAAATCGGCGGAACACTCAGCTGTGTGATTACCCTCTCCTCTTATCGGCAGGTCAAGGGTCTCTATTGTGAATATATGTGGGGTAGGATTGACACGAGGATTATGGGGATGTCTTTTCCTTGTTTCACAATGTCGTGATTGTAATACGGAGTGTTTTGTAAGGTATAAAAGACGATGTCTCAGCTCACTTGTTAGAGCACCTCCCGAAAGACACTGTGTTTCGTGTCCGAAATGACAGGCTCTCCTCATGAGTAATAAATCCTGTTCTTGTGATTCCTGCTCCCAGCGCCCGTCTCTTTATTTGGTAACTATTCAGTATGGGAACTAAGAGGCGACTTGCTCCAGCAGCCCGGGCATCGATACTAATATGGGCTCACTTTCTACAGGAGCACATCCTGTTGGAGCCTGTGGATGTCCCCAGCCGTCTCCAAGTCGTGGTCCTCGACGGGTGCCACCCTATCCCCAATGGCGTCGATGTCTCTGCGGACCTCCTTGAGATCCGAGGCTAGTTGCGACCGGAGCTCTTGAATGTCCTCCTTAATGGCTGCAAAAAGTTCACGCATAAAGGCCTTGGTGGCCGGCGCCTCACACTCCTCTGGCGCCGCCGCCTTGTCCGTCGCCGCAGGCGTCCTCAGCGGCGAGCCTCTCTGCGCACCCTCCTTCAGGGCCTTCTCCTTCTCCTTGTCTTTATTAGTCCTGTTGGCTGTCATGGCGGCGTTGTCTCCCCCTCGCACCAAAGCGCGCCCTTTCTCTTCAACTGCGTGGCCAAGAGGGCCGCGGTCGCAGGATACCCGGTGCTCCTCGCCACGGGGCGGTTGCCAGGGGTAAGGATCGCTAGCTTCGCTGCCCAGGGCAAGGGCTCACCACCAGAAGGCCCCGGCCAGGGTCATCCCGGCAGCCACTCCGCAGGCTGAAGGTGCAGGGGGGAGGGGGTGTCGTCTCTGGTCTCCCGCCCCCGCACGCTGCTTTCGCGCTCCTACCACCGCCGGCCCAGGCGGGTGGGGGGAGGGGGTGCAGGATGGCGCTGCGCGGTCCTCTTCACGGAGCAACACCGGCCAGGACGCGGGACCTCAAGGGCACTTCCAGCCAGACCTCTGCCTCACCAGTCCTCAGTGCTGGGATGTCTCCGTCCACCAGCGCATGCACCCAGGCCTGAGCGCGAAGCCGATGGTCTCCGGCGGCACCTGGGAGGCTCAGGGGCCGAAACTGCAACTGACAGCCACACGCCGCTGGGCACCTCCGTCGGGCACTAGGGCCGCCTTCCCCGCCCGCCGACTGCGGGCGGTCCTCTGCCGCGAAGCGGCGCAACAGCAATGGCGCCCGGCGCGAAACACCGCCAGGGTAGGCCTCCGAGCCGGGACCTACAGTGGACGCCCGTCGTCGACGCGCACCACGCACTCCGGGTGCTGCGCCGGTCCAACTGCCGCGATGCGCCGCGCCCGTTTCCACTGGACCTGGGAGCTGGAAACTGCACCGGCGGTCGCTTGACTGCCTCCGGGTGACCTGTGACGATTTCTGGGCGAAAGCAGGGCCCTCTGCAAGGCTAAGACAACGCGGTAGAGAAACGGCGGCGGAGGGACCGAGAAAGACGTCTCACTCCGCCGCCATCTTCGCCACGCCCCCCATTTCCTCTATTTAGGATGTCCTGTCTACCCTTTGTTGCGTATTCCGGAATAAAGGTCAGTACTGGTTCGATCTCGTCCAGATCTTATTTTTGGTTTCCTTCCTGATCCGTTTGAAGATATTTTGTTCTAATGGTCCGAGTGTTTGTGGTTGTGACTTTTGCCTGACCTTTGGTTGCCATGTTACTCTTTTCCGTTATCTTCACGTTTCCCAGTTCTGTATATTGAGTAATTTGCTCGTGTTCACGAGTAACACTCTTAAGGATGACGCTCCTACCCCTTCCGTTTGTGGTGATCTTGAGTGACGTCTGGTCTGTTCCTAGCTATACGGGTTTAGGTTCTCTATTTTGCTTGCTTATATTGTCGCCCAAGGGCCTGTTATCCATTTTTCGTGCTCTCTCTTTTTTTTCATATATGATGGGGCCGGGCTGACCTCTGTGTTAGCAGTTGTGTCTTGGAGGGCTTTACGAGTTCCTTGTTTTGAGAATTTTCTGCCAGGAGTCTTGGAAACGATGTTTCTTTTACTGTCCTCTTGAGACTGTGGGAGCCTGCAGGTTGTTGTTTGCTCAGCTTCGATCCCTCGGAAATTTTGAATTTTAATTTGTGAGAAGATTCTACCGTTATCGAATTCTCAAACGAGTAGCTCACCCTTTTCGAGTATAACAGGTCCTGTCTACTGGTGGAGACATTCGGCACGACAATATTCATTTCGAGCCCTTGACTTACATTCCTTGTGAAGATAGGGAAGAGGTGTTCAGAGGCTACGTTTTTTTTTGGGTTTTTTTTGGGCCATGCCTTCCTAGCTCTCTTCCTTTGTCTTTTTGTTAGTTGTCTTGATGCTCCAATTGAGGGGTGGGCGGTTGTTCGTTTATTTGTACTTCGTGGCTTTCTATTACGCCTTCTTCTGACTCTTTATTTATGGGGGGGGGGTTTGACTTTTCTGATCCCTTCATTGCGGACTCTCTGTTTTGTTCGGTAAGATGGGGCTTTTGGTGTTTCTTTGTTAGATTTTTTATCTGGGCTTTCCCGATTTCCCTTTAGCTCACATGAAGACTTTACTACTCCTAGGATGTCTTTTAAAATGTCTGGGAGGGACGCAAGTTTTTCAATTATACTCCCACATTCACAGTTGTTTTTCTTGGCTTTGTTTGAGATTTGGTTTGTATTTCCTGTAGTGTGTTTGTTTGTATTTGTGATTTTGTCTGTATCCCTTAATAACCAGTAAGGTCATTTTTGTGTCTGCCTTAGAGCTTATGTTTGCTATGTGCTCTGCGATGACATTTATTAGGTCTATTTGAACCTCCATTTTGTCGGATTGGGAGTTAAGTGCTCTTATGGCCTGGTCCAGTGAGCTAATTAGGGCGTTCCCCCAATGTGTGTTGGGTTGTGGGCTGCATCCATTCCCTAGTGGATCCTCCAGGTGTTCAATCCTACTTACTGATGAGATTGAAATTGGTACCTACTGATGGTCTTTGTTTGTGTTACTTCCGTCACTGCTGGCCTGTGCTCTTTTGAAGTTGGGAGTTGGGTTGTGGTTTGCCCTAATTGAAGAGCCCTCTTTGTTTTTGTTTTAGTTGTTTCAGTCAATTTTAGGACGCTTGATTCTAGAAGGGAATTTGCCTTAGTTTCCTCCCCTTCTTTCTGTGGGTTGTCGGGCCGCCTAGTGCTCCCACTTTATTCACATTACGTAACTTGTCTTGATCTTTGTTGCTTTTGTTGTTTATGGATCCTGATTCGACAAAGATGTTTTCAAGTGACTCCTGTCCCAATTATGTCAATAAGCTTGGTGGGGTTTTATATGTGCCCTTTGTGTCTTGTGTACTTAATGGGATTGGGATTTTGTTGACCGTGCCCATTGTGAGTACCGAGTTGTTAAGTTGCCCAATTGATTTGTGGACTTGGACCTGTACAGTCTCCATGTTTTTTCCTTGATGGTTGGTTTTCTCTATGTAGGCGCTTGAAACGGTAGGTGTGGTTGTACTTTTGTGGTGAAATGGGTCCATTAGCTGGTTGTCCTGAGTAAATGTCTCGGACATGGCTGTTGGTTTTATCTTATCGAGCTGAATTGGGCTCGGTAGGTTTAAGGCCTCCTTTGTTGGTGCAAAAATTGCAGAAACAGGGTCTTTTTTTAAAAAAATGTGTTAATTTTTTGCTGCTGTTTTCCAGGGGTTGGGCCGGATTTGCCAGTTGCTGGGACCAAACCTCTCAGGTCTATCCTCTCTCTTGTTTCCTGTGCCACAGTCTCACCTTTTGGAAATAGAAAGAAGACCTCTTTGGGGGACCGTACAGAGTTTGTGTTGATTTTTGCCAGTTTTTTTACTTGGGGCAGTTTGTCGATTCTTTCCAGATCTCATTCTGTTGTTGTTGTGTCTTTTTTTCTTTTCTTTTTTTTTTTAGTACCGGAACCTGTGGGCTCCTGTAGGCTCCTGTAAATGCCTATTTCTCGATGGATGGTCTCTATAGATGGTCCTTTGTCTAAGATGTTTGAGTTTCTAAGCCCTTGATGGTTTCCTGCTCAAATTTGCACTGGCCACAGATTATTTTATTTTATTTTCCTCTCTGTGCCAATTGCTGACCGTATTTAAGGTTCACCCTTTTGATGGAGACAAACAAACGGGGTAGGCAACTTGAATGTATCTCTTCCCTTCCTCTGCCTGGGCCCTAGGTTCTGGGATGCCCGGCCGACTTGACCACCCGCTACCTGTGTGGTCCTGGCTGAAACACTCCTACCACGGAGCCCTCGGCCTTGAAACCCAAAACACCCGAGCCAAGCGTGGCCGACTAAGACTGCCAAAACGGGCCGCGAACTCAGGTGGTGCTGGTGATCCCCGAACAGCCCCAGCCGCGGCCGCGGCAAACGACCCAACAGTCAGCCCGCAACTGGGCCAGACCGCAGATCGCGAGTGTGCGGCGGTGATGGTAACAGCGGCGGCTGGAGAACCAAAACCAAAACAGTCAATTCTCTGGCGCTGAATGTACCTCGACTGTGGGGGGGAGCCGGGAGGGAACAAGAGGGAGCCGGGAAGTGAGCAGGAGCAAGAGCAGATGTAAAAGCAGGGGGCGCGGGCTGCCGCACCGGCTCCGCTCACCTCAACTCACCTCAGCTCACCTCTCTCGGTCGGGCCGGCCGCTGATCCCCGCTCCTGTGCTCCTGAGCTCCCACGCGTCCGCGACTTCAGCGTGTCGTGACTCCCGTGCGGCTCCCGTGCCTCTCCTCCTCCTCCGCTGAAATTTGACCGCCTGCCGTACGCTGCACACTTCGCCTCGCCCTCCTCTTCCACGGACTGTGGATCGCGGCTCTCTCACTCGCTCCTCCTCCTCACACGTGCAATCAATCCCATCGTTACGGCATTCTCCCGGGTCCCTCTCTCCTTATGATACCCTCCCTGCACTCACGAACAAACCCCCCGGTTGTTGAGACTGGTTCTCTAGCTTAATGTATCGATTTGTTCCTACCCCAAAATGTGTCCGCATATAATGATTGTTTGTTCTACTATATGCTGTATCCACCAGTCCCTATCCCTATGACTTTTTTTCCCCCCTATGTCCTTGTATCCCACCTGTTACTTCTGTAAAGCGCTCTGATACCCTCAAGGGTCTGGTTTGCACTCTATAAAACACTAAATAAATACAAAATGGACCTTATTCTCTACACTTAAGGACCATGATTATGCGAATGACAAAGCCTTGCTCTCTCATACACACACCAGCATATGCAGGAAATTATTCCTCGCTTCAACCTATATGTACAGCAAGTGGGCCGGAAGATAAAAATTAAGATATCAGATGTCATGTCAATCAAGGTGGAAGGAGAGGACCTAGCCATGTCTGATGATTCTACCCAATAAGGCAGTACTATCAGATATGATGGACGACAGGCAGTGGCATCAAGAGCAGACTAACCAAGGCAAGAAATGCCTTCAAGAAGCTGAATAATGACTGATGGTCATCTCAATACAGCACTAACACCAAGCTGAGGCTTTACCAGAGCTGTGTTCTGTCTACACCCTTGTATGGATCAGAATGCTGGTGGATGATTAAACGCAACATCACCAGACTGTTAGCCTTCCACACCAGTAACCTGAGAAGAAGCTTACACATGTTCTGGCCATGAACCATCTCCAACCAGGAACTGCTCACCAGAAGCAACCAAGAAAGCATGGACTTATGAGAAACAGATGGCGATAGTTTGGACGTACCATCAGAAGAGAACAAGACTCCATCACAGAAACAGCCTTCCACTGGACCCCTGAAGGCAAACAGAAGAGGCGCAGGATAAAGAACACCCGGATGTGGAAACAGAAATGAAAACCGTGAACCGTGAACCACAGCTCTGGAGCTGTACAGAAACTTGCCCAAGACAGACAGAAATGGAAATCCTACTTTGCTGCTCTACATGCCAGTCGGCATAACAGGCAGTAAGTAAGTATCATCTAGGCAAATCAGGCTGACTCAGTTTACAGTTTTGTCTAGGACAGATCCACAAGAAGAATGGCGTCGTCATAGGCAGAATTCCAAAGCGTTTGTGTTCATGAGGTCTGCAGAGCTGAAACTTGGCCTTCAGCCCATTCTCTTGTAAAACATTACCATTTGAACATTCATTGACTCTTAAACTAATTTTGGTGTTCGGGTTCAGAAATCAGTGAATTCTTACATTTTGCGTCACAGTCTTTTTTGTTTCGATTGATATTTTTCAAGTCACTAATATGCATTAATTGATTCATGGGTCCATATATCTATGAGTTTAAGAGGTATTTTGTTAAAGGCCTTTTCATTTGGCGTCCCTCACAATTGATGACGGGAATGTAATGATGTCTTGTAAAGCGCATGAATCACCCCACATGGGGTATCTCCGCGCTGTAGACCGCTGGGGAACCCGTCCTGGCATTCCCTGTGAGATGATCCCTACTGGGTATCTCCAAGGTGAAACCAGGCATCCCCGGCATATGTGGGGGGCCGTTCTGGAGATGAGGCAAGCTAATGCCCAGAGTTGCCGAGTGTGATCCCTGGTTAGAGTAGGCACCGAAGTGAGAATTATCGAGTCCGCTGACCCTGGTCCGTCAGGAATTGAACCCTGGTCCCGGGCCATCCTCTGCTTCCGGGTCTGCCGCCTCTAACCAGTGAGCCACACCACTCCACTGCGGATAAGGGATGTGGAGGTAATTGATCTTTGTTAGTTTCAGTCTGACACGCCCTGCTCACACTCATTACAACGTGAATAACTAAAATGCTCAGTTCGTCTTAAATTTGGAATAGAACAGACCAGCTTGCTAAAGGAGCGGTCAGTATTGCTATCACACGAATTTATTGGCAACTCTGGGAAACAAATGGGATTCTTAGCAGTAGTAACTGCACGGTAGTATCTGAATCTGCTAATAAGGAGAAATAGCAGCAAAATGGACGGAGCTTCACTTGTAAGAAGGTCATCATAGGTCATATAGCTCATCAGAAAGTTATTCTGCTGAAGTTATCGTTCTGGTCAAATAGTAATTTTGTTTACCTTTGTTGCTTTCGTCATTCAATTATAGTAACAGTTGCTATTACCATTTAAACCTGCTATATACAACTCTGGGGCATATAAGCAAGCTGAAGTATGGCCGCATTTTCGGCAAATTGTGCCGAGAAAGCGGCGATACTTCCAGCACCCTATTAACAAGGGCATGCTACTGCCTGCCTCAAGCCCACTTTGCATGTCAGCGAGAAACATCGCTAATGACATGCAAAGTGGGCGTTTCCACATCCAACCACATGTAAAATGTGGTTGGAGGTGGGACCACCCTATTACCAAGGCAGGCGTTGGGAGAAGAAAACCTGTGATAAACTTGTTTTTCGCAGGTCTCCCAACGCCTGCTCTGACCAGGTGTTAAGACATTGATAACATGGGGGTGTGGATCATAACGCTGAATCCACTCCCCATATTATCAAGGCACACATTAGCGCGTGAAAACAACGTTTGTTTTCATATCGCCGACTATCGCCGGATTTCATCTTGCCTAAGTGTTGCGCATTGATAATTACGCGCTAACACGGCAAAAAAATCCGGCGATATGGAAATGTGCGATGTGCGTTATATAACGCACATCTAGATAATATGCCCCTCTGTTTATTAACGTCCCTTGCCACTATGCGGCAATCGAAAATGTATATGATTGGTGGCAGGCTCACCCTGTCAGCAACATGTTTTTAACTCTCTGAGCTATTTTTACGACTTCGAAAGCAAACATCTAAGTTTCTCATAGATATTTTGGCCAGGGGAAAAAATACTTTTATGGCTTCCAGAGGACTATTTAAGTTTCTGTGCTCTTTTTCTCTAAAGTCATTATCTCGACAAAATGCTAAAGCTGGTGATAGTACGTCATACTGTGCCCGTCTAGAGATAATTCCTATTAGTCTCTCTCGGCCAGTGGGGGCCCCGGATCAGAGAACCGTTCAAGCAGCCTATAAGAGGACGACAAGGGTTTATTTTCAAAATTGGTTGCATAAAAAACACAGGGGCATATTATAAAGCCTGTGCGCTAAAATTATCGCCGCTTTATCGGCCGAAAACGGCCGATAAAGCGGCGATAATGGGCTTGATAATATGCTCTGTGGAATTCCAATCGAAGCCCATGTTAGATGTCTTCACATCTAACATGGGCTTCGATTGGAATTCCATAGAGCATATTATCAAGCCCATTATCGCCGCTTTATCGGCCGTTTTCGGCCGATAAAGCGGCGATAATTTTAGCGCACAGGCTTGATAATATGCCCCACAGTCCTTTAAAAGCGAAACAACATCTCGTCGAATGGTAACAAGCTAACATGTTATCCCCAGTTGCCAAGGGCAAAAATGCGGCTTTTAGCTCATTCTCTCTGACAGGTCAGATTTTCGGTTATTTATATTGGTGCACGGATAGCTTTTATGAACCTAAGTGGAGCACTTGTTGCATAAAACCTCAAAAAATGCATGTAGAAGCCAGGGCATCACGTGGAAAGCCAGAAGTGCTATTAAATGCAACCTTTCAGTATTGTCATATTGGAAAAAAGGACAAAGGCGCCATCAATAATATTTCAAATGGTTCTGCAGTCTGCGGGAAATTCGTCCACAAGTCTCTTCTCTTTTCCTGAATTTGTGCGTAAACATATTGCGTTACTAGGACATTCTTTTGTCCTAAAATTCAAAGGCTGAATCAGTGAACTTTATGTTCAGATATAAATAGATACGGTGAGCGTGACAATTATAGATCACTTTGGAGACTGCCATTAGCGTAAGCCAATGTGTTTTGCGCCCTAATGCAAGGAAGGAATTGTGGGCCATGGATGTTGTTTGGATTATAAAATACAGCGAAAATCAGGGTTCAGCAGACCCCTGAGGCATCTGTGCCCAGGTGCTGCTGCACCTGCCGCATCATTGGAAGCTATGTCCCTGTCTCTCCCCCTCTCTTCTCAACATCCCTCTTTGTCTTTAGCCTTATCTGCTGTGTCCTTGCTTAATCTTACCCGTTCCTACACCCTCTGGTCTGTCCATCGCACTATCTATTTCCTTACTCTCTCCTGCATGTACTCCTACCCCTGCTCTTTGCCCTCAGAGGCCTTGCATTCACTCCATAGTGTTCCTACTCACCACTCTATGTCCCTGCCACCTCTATTCTGCTCCTGTTTGTAGGTAACTGGACTTCTCTTTGCAGATGTCCCCCCACTTCTTGTCCCACTTGAACAGGAAAATGCTGGCTTTCGACTCTGACCGTGTACTGAAGCCTGCTAAACAGGCTCCAGTTCCAGGGTCCCTAAAAACCGCAACATGTTTAATTGTACCCCAAGTGGCAAGGTCTTTAGCACCCTTGTAATTCCCTGGTTAATAGTACATATGGTACCCAGGACGTGGGTACTGAAGAGGGTGCATATGGGCTGCAGCATGTATTATGCCTACCATAGGGACCCACACAAAAATTGCATGCTTGTTGCCGTTTGTAGGATGCATGAAATGGCACAAGCCATTCTGAAAACACCACATTGTCCACTCCCTGTGGGCAATCCCCAAGTACAATGCATGTCTTCTATGTAAGTCACCCCTACAGCAAGCCTTGGAGATCTTAGGAAGGGAGCATTATATTACATGTGAGGGCCCATCTGCATGAGCAGATATGCCACTGTGATGTCAAGTTCCATTAATCAAAACATTACAAGTGATTAGGAAGCATGTTACAGGTATGTACTGGGCACTAGTGATTACTAGTTACCCAGCTACATAATGGCGTCACTGAAAATAATGGTGTTTAGTATCGAACACCTCATCTCAATAAATGCCTCCTGATGCCGGTATCAGATTTATTGTGACATGCACCCAGAGGGCACCCTAGAAGTACCCCCTGTTAACCTACTAGCCCTCTAGTGTATTGGCTGACCTGTAACATCCAGCCTGCCACCACAGATAAATGTCTGGTGAGAGCCCACACTCTTATAGGCCAGAAGCAATGCCTGCTCCCACGGAAGGCCTTCACGCCTCCTTCAGAAGGATGGCTAGTGATTTAGCATCTCAAGGCCAAAGGCTTCAAAGCATCTACCACCTTTGAAATGCAACCCCACCTTCCCCCAGACCTAGGGAACACAACCCCCTGCCCTTGGGCCTACTTGGCACCAGTGCAGGTGAGAAATTAGCTAGTCAGAAAGTGTGTCACACTTACAGGCTGGACACACTTCTAAAGTGGGCCACCTGAAGTGGACAGTCAAAGAAGGGTTTCACCATCTTGGTTTTGGTAGGACTAGGAACTCTGGGTCGGGATTATTCCCACTCCTCACAGGAAGTGGTTATATAGAGAGTGTAGACACCTCAGGGCTAGGTAGTCCATTGGCTACTACCCTACACGCTTCTACAAGCCCCTACATTTTTTATTTAGGGGTCCCCTGGACACCAGATAGACGGACAGATTTGTCTACCTGGGAACAGAACAATGACTGAGAAAAGCCAACATTGCAATAACTGAAGACCAGCAGTGAAATTGGTGCCAGGCCCTGCCTGGCCGCTGCTGACACAACAATTGCAAAGACCTGACTCATTCAAATGCTGTGCATCCTCCCAAAAACTTATTTAGGGGTCCCCTGGGCACAAGATAGACAGACAGATTTGTCTACCTGGGAACAGAACAATGACTGAGAAAAGCCAACATTGCAATAACTGAAGACCAGCAGTGAAATGTGTGCCAGACCCTGCCTGGCTGCTGCTGACACAACAATTGCAAAGACCTGACTCATCCAAAAGCTGTGCATCCTCCCAAAAACTTTACAGGTCTTCAACAACCTTGCAGCATCTCCCTTGGAGTAGAAGAGCCACTACCCTGCATATGCGGGCACCGACCTCATCTGCCCAGTGCACTGTGTTGCTGGCCATTGGGCCCACCGAGGAAGCAGCACATCAAGAGGAGGTCTTTGTGCTCTAGGATATCAGCACCCCCTCCAGGAGCCTCCTGCACCTTTATTCTGGGTACCGGAGTACCTGCATCAGACAAGGATTGTTTATTTTCAAACTGGGAAAACTGACCTGCACGTCAAGAGACTTCAAGGACAGTGAGACCTATGATGAGAGAAGCCCAGCTGTCATGTTCCTCTGCAAAACCGAAGACAACCGTGAGAGCCTAAAACACAAGTAGCCAGCCGACAAAACACCTCTGCACCTGAGCCCCAAACCAGGATCCAACGAAACCAACTGTGTCCCTTTGCTCCAGAGACCCCCAGAAGCAGAGACCCCCTTTGGATTCTGCGTGATTTGTCCCCAAGTCCTCACTTGCAGTCTTTTTGTTACAGGTACCTTTCTATTGACTTTAACGTGTGTCATTCGAGGCTACCAACGCGACCAGCATCTCTGCATCCGAACGCACCACGGCAGGCAATCTAGAACTGCTAGTTGTTCTTTGGTCCTTGGCCCCTAAGCACCTTAAATCCGAAAAGACACCCTCAACAACTATTCTCAAGTATATGTATGCAGTGGTAACTACACAAAATATCGACTTACATTAATATCGAAGTAAAAATATAGAATGGACAAAATATCGAATGGACAGAATATAGTCAACAAAAATATTGAATTTAAGGTAAGTAATTTAATATTGATTTTTTAAATATAGAAAGTCAAAATATCGTAGTACATAATATAGGTATTAAAATATATCGAATTTTTAATATCAAATTTTTTAAAGTGTTTTGTATGTTAGTATATGTGTGAAAAGTGCATAATTTTTTGTAATTTATTTTAAGTAATGAATTTTATGTTATTGAATTTTTTGCATAATTTAATTCTGTAGCGGGTTGTAGGTTTATAGGGGAAGAAGCGTGGGAAGTAATCTAATTATTTTAAATAAAATATTAATTTTTAGAAAATATTAATTATTTTTAATTTAATTTTGCGTTTTAGTTCTGTAGCGGGTTGTGGGTTTAAAGGGGAATAGGGAGGAAATAATTTAATTGTAATTAATTAAATATTTAAATTTATTTATTGGTATTTATTTTGAGTTAATTGTGAATTAATTTTTAATTGGTAGTTAATTAATTTTTAATTGGTAATTAATTTTTAATAATTGATTCATTAATAAGTATGTTAATTTTATAAATTTATTTTCCGTAGCGGGTTGTGGGTTTATAGGGGAAGAGGGTGAGAAGTAATTAAATTGTAATTAATTAAATATTTTAATTTATTTATAGGTATTTATTTTGAATTAATTGCTAATTCGTTTTTAATTGTTAATTAATTAATTGTTAATTGTTAATTAATTTTTACTAATAGGTAATCAAACTTAATAATTAATATTTATTTGTATTTTTAATTGATTAATTATTATATTATATTGGTAATTACTGTTAATTAATTTTTTATTGGTGTTGATATGTAATTAATTTTTATTAATATATCAAATATTTACTTTCCCTACTGTTAAGCTCACTAGAGTGGGAATAGTAATTTTTACCTCTAGGCGATCCAATGCTTTCCCTGCTGTTGCACTCTCCAGAGTGGGAATAGTAATTTTTACCCCTATGCTAATCAACGCTTTCCCTACTGTTGCACTCTCTGGAGTGGGAATAGTAATTTTTACCCTTCCGCTATCCAACGCTTTCGCTACTGTTGCACTCTCTGGAGTGGGAATAGTAATTTTTACCCCTACGCTATCCAACGCTTTCCTACTGTTGCTCTCACTGGAGTGGGAATAGTCATTTTTACCTCTACGCTATCCAACGCTTTCCCTACTGTTGCACTCACTGGAGTGGTAATAGTAAATTTTACCCTCCCGCTATTGTATATTTTTTACTAATATTATGTTAATATATATATATGTTTAAAAAAATAAAATTGTATGTTTTTTTATAACTCAAATTAATTATTTAATAATTTTAAGGTTAATTAAGTATTTGTAAGTATATTTTAGTTAATTATTTTTAATATTTCAATAATTTTAAATTACCTTTAAGACATTTAAAAAAATTCTAAATTTTGACTAACTATATTTTTTTAAACAATATTTTTGATTCGATATTTTTGTACTTACCTGTTTGTAGATAGGAATTCGATATTTTTGTATTCGATATTTTAACCTCGATATTTTTGTGATTCTATATTAGTGTAATCGATATTATGTCAGTGATCCGTATGCAGTGTATGTTTCTCCATATGATAAAATTCACTGAGAAGACCTGGAACTCCCTGACTCTGCACCTCAGGCAGTCACCATCACCTTTGCAATTTAGGAAGTACCTCAAGACCTGGCTCTTCGACTTAACCACAGATTCACCCACCCACCCCCGCCGCCTGCACCTTGAAACCCTCATGGGTGAGTCATCACGCTTTATAAGGTTACTAATTGATTGACTGATTGAACATTACCACGTTCGAGGCTCAAACCTCAAAAACAGTTATTTGAGCATTTTACAGTTTTACTGTAAAATCTACATCTCTGAAAGTGCCTAACTGATTCCGATGATCTTGGTGTCTGAAAATTGCTCTTGAATTTCTTCTCGAGTGTTTGTCTCATTTATTGACTCTGTGTGTGCAACAAATGCTTAACACTCCACTATGATAAGCCGAAACTGGTCAACCACATTACCACACATAGAGCACTTGGGATTATTAACAGAAGCTTCTGTAAACCAATAATGGTCATCTGGACTGCATTGTTTACCCCTACATTAGTACACCACATAAAAAGACAGCTTCTTACACTGCTGGTGTGTCCTTTCTCTCTTTTCTATGCTTTGATCTATCTGCTGAGCTCTTGCCCTCTCTTCTTTCCTCCGGTGTACTTTCTCGCAATTCTATGCTCTGGTGTCTCTGCTGTGCCCCTGCTCTCTCAGCTACTCCCAGTTTCTTCATTTCCTGCAGATTCTTCCACTCTTACATTTGTATAATCCTTCTCTCATCTGATACAGTCTCTCCCCTGTCCCCTACTCTCTCACCTTCACTGCCCCCAGACTCTCTGCTGTGTCTCTGTTCAAGGGCCCAAGCCCTAAAAAAAAAGAAGTGGTGGGACTAACCTAAATTTGGTGATATGCTGGTGACATCATGGCATGTGACATCATAGTGCATGACATCATGGTGCGCGACATCACATGTGGAATTCCAGGAAGTAGCATCACAACCCATGACCCCATAGGAAGTGACATCACAAGAAGTGTCATCAGATCCTAAAACATCATACATATTTTTTGCAGGTCTATCATGAGTACATTTGAATGCATGTTTGCAAAAATAAGGTTTAGTGAACAAAGGAACTAACTTAAACTGTGGACATAATTAGACACAAAGAAATGAAATAGGGTCTGTGTTAGCCTTAAATATACACTAAGATGCACAAACAGGTTTTATTGAAAAAATCCTTGTTATTAATATTTATTTAAATTATTGAATATTCTTCATATTTGATGTGGTAAACCTTGTTTTAACATTGTATATAAACGGGTTGCGACACCTTGCTTTTTTCCTTTTGATTCCTCCACGTTTATCAAGGTCCTTTTATTTAACACAGCGTGCACAATGGTGTCGTGCCCAGCCCAATAGACACGCATCTTAAACTGAACTCCAACAATAGGGGTAACCTTCTACTCCTGACCACTGGCACAGCAAATTGCTTCTAGCAACGTATTTTCATTATTTTCTTCATTACTGAATCACTTTTTTAACCATCTATAATTCACTCCATGTTTTTCTTGTTATTCAGAAACATTCCACTCCGCATGCAAGGAATTGCGGCAATTTCCCAAGTTTCTAATGTTCCTGCTTGGCCATCCGAACCTTTCGTCAAGAACACAACATAAGCCAAATCCATGTGTAGCAGTTTATTTCAAATCCAATGCATTTCGGGCCTAAACAGGCCCTTCGTCAGGGGAAACTGTAAATAATAATTAATCCATAATTAGGAACCCATTTCATCAATATGCAAACAAACATTTCATTTTAACAACATTTCTTACTTTGCATCATAGACTCAGTTTTTCGTGATTGCTAAATGTATTATTAACGTTTCTCAACTCCATAACCCCCACTGCTCTATCAAAAGCTCGATGTTTACACTTGCCTCTTAACATTATTAAACATCCTTGCACTCGGTAAATAATTAATGTGTTTTCTACAACTGCTTGTTACAACATTTCATCCCTTCCCCTTTAGCGCTCCCATAACCAAACCTTCCATTACCATACCCTCCGTCATGACAGCCCATTTCCCTTTTATTCACTTTACTCTGCTGCCTTTCATCACTTGCTCACGTACCTGCTAATCGACACACTTCCTCCGTTCACTATCTCAACTGAAATCTCCGTTTCCCTTGTCACCCATCTATCCTTAAACAATTTTCACTCCTCCCATTTAGCAGCCTCCCTTCTAATCACCATATAATTATCACCTGCCTCACTTGCAACATCCCGAGCTTACCCAGATCACTACAACTCCCATGTTGCATTATACTTAAAAGAATTATCGAGTTTGGATGTGTTTCAATTTATAACATTACAAATCTGTTTTCGTAAAAAATGTCAATGGTTTGCATCTTGGTTTCTAATCAAGGTTCATTTTACAGAACATGGGGGAGAGACACGTGGGGACCCTAAACCTAAGGGAATAAATGAAATTTACCAATCTGTTATTGCAGCCGCAATATACAGTCGAAGTGTGGGGACCCTTGATGGAATTCTACTGTTACCCACCAGGTGTTTGGTTAGCCTGTAGTGAAAAATGGGGAGAGCTGTAACGAGTCTTTTGTTGGCTCCATATTCGCCTGATAGTGATTTCCACTGTCTTGAGCTGCAATGTGATACCCTACAGGGCAGGGAAAAGTAGTAGGGGGGGATGCTGAAAAGGGGGAAAAAAGGGATCGAAATCCCACTATATCGATGTTTCTTACCTAGAGCAGCATATAGCTGCGTGGTCTAAATGCCTCACGCATCCGAGCTTCAGCGTCTAACGGGTCCCGTTATATGTGCTGTTGGTGGCTGCACAAGAAATAACCTGCTGATGGCTGCATGTGAAAGAAACGAAATGGATACAGTGACGTGAGCATGGGACCGTGGAGAGGAAGAAGGCAAGGGGAAGTGGGAGTTTAGGAGGGGGGGAAAGAAAAGTTGGAGATGGCGCAACAGTAGTCTGGCGATGAACCTTACCTGGTATGGTCTACGGATAGATAGTCCGGGTAAATTACTTCTCCGTGGCTGTATGTCTCACGGGTTCCGCAATGTCGGCTGCAGGTATCGTTATGCTGTATTTATATTTTTATTTGACCAATAGTTTGTTTGTCTGGATGGCGGGCCTGTCCTATCCCAATGTGAAACACTCCATAGTGCAGCGACTACTTCCGGGTGGTCGACAGGTCAAAAGACCAAGAGTACCCTAACCCGGAAGTGTATGTTCTGTATAGCCGCAACCTGCCGACATGACGACAAAACGGCAGCCATACTAAATTGGGAATTGGTTTGGGCGCTTACTGCTTAAAGCGCACTTAAGTTCTTATATATGGGGGGCATATTGATGCTTAGCAATGTATTATATGAGGACAATACTTTTGAACAAGAATTTCATGGTCTGATTCTAGAGCAGATGCGCCAAATGATTGATGTAATAATTATGGGCAACATTTTTGGTATCTAAGTGATTCATATAGGGGCGCCCGACTTAATTATGTCATGATTGGATGGAGGAGCCGGATAGTTGGGATCTAGAAAATGAAAATCCCAGATGTGAATGGAGCAACATGTTACAAGTTCGGCCATGTTGGAATGGTATTTATCTGTATGAAACGTCATGGTTACAGAGAAGAGTTTGTTACCTAGTACAGGTTATTGGCCAATATCAGCCATTGTTGTATTTAGGCACTTGATCCCATGGGATCTCATTATTCATGCCTGATAGATATGTGTCTAGAATAAATATCCAAAAGACTTCTCTACATTTTCTTATCTGAGTGCTAATGGTACCTGAGCTGGTTCTGATTTTTTCTAAAATGAGCCAGCGTATGTCATTGGGACCATGTTCTGACTCTACGTAATGTTTTACCAAAGGGGATAGCAGTTTCTTATTACGGATGGCCGATCTATGTTCAGATAATCTGGTGGACATCATTTGTGCAGTTTCTCCAACATATCCTTTATTACAAGGACATAGTAATAGATAGACTATGTTTGTTGTTTTGCAATTGGTTAACGTTTTCATAGGTATGGTAACTTTATTGAAAGTATAGGTGCTGGTCTCAATGGCAAAGTTGCACCCCACACAGCATAGCGATCTGAAGTTGCCTTTGACTGGGGTTTGTCCTGTGATGGAAGTTTGAGTCAACTCTGTTGATTTGTTTTGCATTCTTGAACGTACCACTAAATCTTTTATATTTTTGTTTTTTCTGTAGGCAAAAACTGGTTTGGGTAGTTTTGATTCTTTAGGTCTTTTAGCGCTCAGGATATGCCGATTAGAGTTCACAATTTGTTGAACTTTGGCATTCATAGTTGAATGTCTAGTCACGAACACTAATTTAGTGTCTTTGTCTTTAGGTGGTGTGTGTAAAAGATGCTGCCTGTCAAAAAACCTTGCGCGTTTGTAGGAGTCTCGTATGAGGCGTTTGGGGTATCCCCTTGTGAGGAATTTGAATTTCATTTCCTCTGATCTTATGTCAAAGTCTTGAACCGAGGTACAATTACGTCGCAAACGTAAAAACTGACTGAATGGGATGCTCATTTTCTGCGAATTGGGGTGAAAACTTGTATAGTGCAACAGCGTATTGCGTGCCGTTGGTTTGACATAGAGGTCTACATTTAGATTGTCATCTTTACTGAAAATTTTAATGTCCAAAAATTCTACCTTGGTGTGACTGGAGGTAGCTGTGAAGAAGATGTTGGAGTCACAGAGATTGAGCCGTGAAACAAATGTACTAAGTTCTGTAGTGTCAGAAGTCCATATAAAAAAGACATCGTCTATATATCGGGACCACGACGAGATGGATTCGCTGAAAGGGGCTATATCGTTGTATATATACTTGGACTCATAAAATGCCATGTATATATTAGCCACTGTGGGCGCACAGGATGCTCCCATGCTTACTCCTTTTCTTTGCTGAAACAAAGAACCATTAAAGTCAAAGGTATTTTCTGTAAGGACTATATGCAGGCATTCTAGGATAAATAGTCGCAAGCAGTCTATGTCATAGGTTTCCATGAACCAGGATACAGCTTCCATGGCTCCTGGTTGGGGGATATTCGAATATAAGGCCTCTATGTCCATAGTGACCATAAGTTGAGTTTCAGAGTTGAATTGCAGGTTTTCAACTACATTAATTATTTCCGTTGTGTCCTTTATATGAGATGGAATTTATGGAACATATGGTCTCAGAATGGTGTCAATGTATTTCGACAGGGGCTCTGTTACAGAACCAATGGTGGTAACTATTGGTCTGTAGGGGGGATCACTGCAATTTTTATGGATCTTGGGGATACCATAAATTGCCATTTTAGGAAGAGGCACATTGAGAAATTGCCACACTTTGTCACAAATATCGTTCCAATTCAACGCTCTTGTAGTAAGTGCTAAGATGTTCGCTTGCACTCTTTTAGTAGGGTCTTTTTTAACAGAGATGTAGTGAGTCTCATTATGGAAAAATTGTTCCATCTTAAGGATGTATTGGTCTTTATCTAGGACTACGATCCCTCCCCCTTTGTGGCAACATTTGATCACGACTTCGTTGTTTGTTTTAAGGGTTTGTAGGGCCATATTTTTCTCCCTGGTGATATTGTAGCTAGGTGGTGGAATAAACCTTGTGGCTGCAGTCAATTTATTGAATACCACATGTTCAAATATAGCTATCTCTGGGGAAACTTGTTCTAAGGTGGGAAGAAAGGTAGACACTGGTTTGATACCAGATCTATTATCTGAGGGTTCATTGTTGTCTGTAGATCCTTCAAAGAAATTTAATAACCGAATTTTTCAAAAAAAAAATCATTAAATCTTGGAATAGTTCAAATTTATTAACAGTACAATGAGGAACAAACGACAGACCTTTTGTTAAAGGAGTTTCAGTTGCTTAAGTTTGTTTAAATAAATTATTTCCCTGGTTCCCTTATTATCCAAAAGGGGCCACGTAGGATCCCCATGTTATACTATCTGAATGTGAGGTTAAGATAACATATAACTGTAAATAATATAACCAACATCTAGCTTCAGAGGGACTTTATGTTGTGACAAGTGGTCCATTACACGCCATATGTGTAACACATGTATATACTAGGTTTTTAGCATTATTATAAGAAAAGTTTGTATATATTGTAAATATTGTCTATGTAAGAATAATTTATAAGTAGGACTGCAATAATTGACACTGATATGTATTTTCTTGGTTACCTGTGTTTCTTGTATAGGTGGCACTAAGCGCACAACATCATGGCTCCCTGAGGAAGGCTTGTAGCCGAAACGCTTTTAGCATTAAGAGACTTTTGGTTTTTGTCAACCTTAACCACGGTCTTCTAGCCATGTTAAATACAAGAATATGTCTGTATATGATTTAACTGTTATTTGAAATTATTTACTAATTGTATTAATTGAAAAAGAAAACAAAGTACAAAAGTAATATATGTGTTAAAACAAGGTTTACCACATCAAATATGAAGAATATTTAATAATTTAAATAAATATTAATAAAAATGATTTTTTCAATAAAATCTGTTTGTGCATCTTAGTGTATATTTAAGGCTAACACAGGCCCTATTTAATTTCTTTGTGTCTAATTATGTCCACAGTTTAAGTTAGTTCCTTTGTTCACTAAACCTTATTTTTGCAAACATTTGATTTATCCCGATTTAGGAATTTAGTCGGGGATACCTCCTATTTTCACATACATTTGAATGCATTACAATATTTAACAAGTGAGATTTTGTGTTGGGGGTGTGCCAGAAAAGTGACAACCTTGGCTCAAAATCTGGACCTCAATTTATGCATTTAGTTTATACAACCCTGGTACAAAGAATTGGCAACAAGGAGAAATGTGGCAGTAAATCTGCCCTGCTTCATTGGTCGCAAAGTATGCATTTAAAAATATCTTATGGGGTTAAGGCACCTGCAGCAGAGATCTTTGTGTGTCAACTAAATCTCAGGGACTGATAATAATTGAGAAATAACTCTGGAGGTTAATGTATTTGTTGAGAGATTTGTGTTTTGTCTAATCCCAATTTTGAATCAGAGTAGCATAGAGGGTTAATATACCTCCTGTAAAGCACATCATGTAACATGCTGATGATGATTTTTATTTTATGTAGCTAGGTAAGTGGGTTACTGTTTTCAAATGGGGATCCTTTCGTTACTCGCTGTTCATCAATTTTAATCCTTCTAATATAGCACAGTGAGCTATTAAGGGACATGTGGGTCCTACACCTTGTACCCCTCACTGTCATATGTAACACATTCTGTACATTGATTTACACACATATGACTTATTATCCATGTATAAAGTGTACCTGTGATATAAAACGATCTGACACCCTGCATTGGAATGAGTAGTGCTATAGCACTATTAAGGAAATAAAACAAAACAGTGGTATTTAAATTGTTATTTGTGTAAATATTAGGACAGACCAGCACATTTGTCATTCTTCCAGTGCATGCATATCCCTTACTACAGGTACTGTGAAGTCATAAGCTGTGTTCCTTGTGTCTCTTCTATTGCATTTAGGTGTGAGGATTCCAATAGCGTCTCAGCCAAGCTACTCCAACAAATGCGACCTGATGGCCCCTTAACTCCGACATTTGTTGTGGGTCAAGCTGGAAAGGGATAAGGACATCCCTGCCTGCAGTTTGCTGCTCTGAATGAAAGCAGACAACATGCAGGTTTGCTGAATGTGTCCCGGTGTCTGAAAATCACACCGAGATAAGTTTAGCATATTTCTGAGGGATCCAAGGGCTTATTTATGGGCCGTTGCGGCACCTTTGCGCCACTGGTGCGTCATTTTTTGTGACGCACCAGTGGTGTAAAAAATGCGCCATGTTGCGCCATATTTACAAACTGGTGCATCTAGGTGGATGCTTCACTTTATAAATCCCTGCGCCACATTATACCTGTGCCAGGTATAATGTATGCAGGGTGGGCGTTCGGACGCAAGAACGGGTCATAGAAGTGACGCAGTGAAATCTATAAGATTTCACTGCGCCACTTCTAGGACTCAAATCTGTCAATATCTTATGCCTGACTCACGGCAGGCCTAAGACTGATGCAGGCACATTTAACATGGGACTTTACCATGTGTAATGACCCATTGCTGGAGATGCGTCACTTTTGTGACACACTCCAGCAATGCGTCATTTTTGTGCCTACAGATACGTCAGAAACACTGACGTGTCTGTAACTCCTTGCGACATGATGCGTCATACTGTAAATATGACGCATCATTGGTGTTGCAAGGAGGGCACAATGAAAGTGACGCATCGCTGTTTTCTCTCAGCGATGCGTCACTTTTAATAAATGAGGGCCCCAATCTCTTGCCAGGGGAGACGGCGTCCACTCTATGAAAAGAGTGGGTTGACGCCGACTACCGCATGTACCCTAGACTTGTTGTTCTATTCTCTCACATTGGTGTCCTGTGCTCTGTGTTACTTTCTCTGCCTTGTCACCTGGTCCCTCTGTACCCCCACCCCACCTCTCCGCTGTTCTGTTCTCATTTTCCCTACTATTTTTTTAGACTCTATCTCGGTTGTGCCTATGTTCTTCTTTTCATTGTGTCTCTGTTTTGTTCCTTGCTCTCTCACCTCTGACCCTTATGACTCAGTTCACTCGCCTGTTGTCTCTTTTCTATCTGTCGTTGCCTCTGTCCACTCACACTGGCCTCTGCCCCTGCTGTCTCGGATCTCTTCCTTTTCGTCTCTTCCCTAACCTGTGCTGCCTCTGTTGTGTTTCCCTGTTCTCTCTGTTCTCCCTCCTTCTGTGGCTCTTCTGTCCCCTGATGCCTCTTCTCTGTTCTCGCGACTGCCGCCTCCCCTCAATGCCGTGCTGTATCTCATTTGTCCCCTGCTGTTTCTTTTCTTTGCCTGTCGCCTCTTCTTATCTCATGCTGCGCCTGTTCTCTCCCCTCTTCCTGTCTTTTCTGTATTCCGTTTTCACTCTTTCCTCTTCTCTCTCCCCTGCTGTTTATTCTCTGTCTGTGTCCTCTGTTCAATTCCTTGCTGATTGTCACATTTTTTCTAGCTGTCTCAGCACTCTTCCCTGGTGTCCACGATGCTCATCACCATGATGGGGCTTATATGCCTTGTTCTCTTTTCCCTCCACCCTGCCACTACTCAGGAACGAGACTTATCTCAGGTACCACATCACCACCACCCACCTACCTGGACATCACACATACACAGCCCCCCTCCGCACACAGTAAGAAAGAACTGGCTGTACAGTCCCAACACACCGGCTGCGTTACTACCAGTGCTTAATTTGTAAAAAAAAATGAAGTGCCAGGGCTTCATGAGACGACCACTGGAGCTTGCACCACCTATTACCCCTGGCCGAACTGCCAATGACCGTACCAACACAACTACTAACCATCACACTCCTACAAGTGTGACCATTCACACTATTCCTGGTGCCCATCTCTGTAAGGATGGTTTGGGCAGCAGGTATAAGTCATTTTTAATGTATATTGATTTAAAAAACAACTGCTGTATTGTTCATTTTTAAATTAGACAGACTGCGCCACCATGTGGCAGGCTGTCTTAGGTGTCAGTGTTGACAATAAAGTGCTGGTGCAGAGCACCGGAAACCACTGGCTCAAATTAAGCACTGGTTCCTACACATGCACTGACACTTATATAGGCTGCACATTGGCTATACATTATCCACAGCGGCTGTAGAGACACATCTTAAATGACTGTGCGCGTACACCGAGGACTTGCGTACATTCATCACAGTAGGTGTGTATCCACGCCACACTTGTAGGCAGGAACATAAACCTGTTGCGAGTATACACACATAATAGTAACTGAGTACAGACAAAACCCAGCAGTTGTAAACATTGAAAATATACACCTCACCGAAGTCACACTTCACAATGAACAAACACAAGCCCCTGCACCTGCACACACACACCAAATGCAGTTTACACAGATATCAGGGGAGGTCTATGAATATAGCAGAGGAGTGTACTGCTCCCCTATGTCCCGGCCACCCATCTCTGAAGGCTGCTTCACCTACTTGACCTACCGTACCATAGCTCCCAATTCTGGAGCAGCTGCTCAAAGAATCAAAGGCGTGTGCATTGGGGTCCCGGAGATCTCTGAATATAGTACGGATCCCCTGCAGCTCCCAAACCACAGAGTCACCACCACAGCCCCTGGAATGCAGCTGCTGCCAACGGCACCACCCCAACCACACAGGTGTCATTTCTGATGTAGGACCTGCCAGGGTGCAATACTGACCGACCGTGCCGCTGCCAGTGCCAAAGTCCATGGTGTACTCTCCAAGCTAGGTTCTGTGGGCATGAAAGGGTGAGCACAGATCAGACTGGAGGCCAGTGGGGTTGGTTTACTGTCTGCACAACAGCCCTCAGCTCTGAGGTACTGCTCATGTTTATAGTTGTCGGTTTGGGCAGGGCCCGTGATGCAGGTGGGCTTTCGTGATTGGAGCTGCACTTAACACTGTAAGCACGTGTGACATTATGCACTTGGCTGCTTTGTAACTGGATGCCTTAGCCAATCACAAAGCAGATGCAGAGTTCATATCCTGAAAGCAGCAGCCACATCCCGTGTCTATGCCTGCCTTGCAGATGGGTGGCTTTCCCCAACTCATCCCCATCAACCACTTCCAACAGCTCCCTAGCCCCCATTGTTGGAAAAGCACACATTTAAGCTAGCATTTAAATTAGAATTTAATTAGGATACATTTAAATAGATCACAAAAAACTAGGGTCAGGGCAGACTGGCCCCCTTCCTCCCTCGACCCAAGTGCATTGCACCAGCTGCACCACTGATAGCTACGCCCCTGGAGAGGAGTCTAAAGGCTAATCTTTGTTCAGGGAGAAAACTGCATGTAAAAGAGGCTCAGCCTATAGGTGATGTATCTAGTGGGGGACTAGGTTCTTGATACAGATATTTGTTTAGGAGGACAACTGTATGTAGAAGATGCTTGGCCTACCAGTACTTGATATGTCTGCTGGAAAACTGAAATCCTATGAAAGACCTTTGTTCAGGGAGGAAGTTGCATGTAGAAAAGGCTTGGCCTACCAAAAGGATACATGTGTGTGATGGGGGACTGGCCTGTTAATGGGCAGCTTTGTTTAGGGAGACAGCTCCATGTAGAAGAGGCTTCCTCTGCCAGTAGATTATATGTGCTTGTCATTGGTCTGGAGTCTTTAGGCATAGCTTTGTGCAGGGAGATATTTGTATGTGGACAGTGCTTGGCTTAGTACTAGTTGATGTGTGTATGGGGGGGCTGCCCTGTTGATGCAGATATTTCTTTAGGGGGAAAACTGTATGTAGAAGTTCCACTGCCTTTCAGTACATGCTTTATATGGCAGAGTTTTCAGGTTGACCTTTGTTCAGGGAGAAAGGTGCATTTAAAATAGGATTAGTCTAGCAATAGAAGTTTTGTCTAGTGGGGGAGTAGCCTCTTCATGGAAAGCTTTGTTTAGGGGGACAGCTGTATGTAGAAGAGGCTTAGTCTACCAGTACATGATATGTCTACTGGATGACTGAACTCCTATCACACACCTTTGTTTAGGGAAGTCATTATGGTGTTCTGTGTGTGATTGCAGGGCTGTTGGGAGTATGTGTGTGAAAGTGTGGGTGTGTATAGGACTGTGTAAATGTGTGGTTGTCTTGGTGTGTTTGTGAGTAGGGCTGGGTTTAATTGTGTGTGGGGGATTGTGAAGGTGTGTCATGTGTGGGGTTGTGTCAGTCTGTCTGATTGTGTGTGTGGGGAGGTTGTGTAGATGTGTAAGGGGCTAGAGTTGGTGTGGTTGCCTGAGTGTTTGGTTGTATGCTTGTGCCAGTGAGTGTGTATTTCTGGGGTTGTTTGAGGTTGTGTGTGTGGGAGGTTTGTGGGTGTGTGTTGGGGGTTCTGTAAGTCTATGTATGAAAGTGTAGGGTTGTGTACTTGTGTCTGTGTGTGTGCATGTAGGGTTGAGTCAGTGTGAGTGAGTAAGTGTGTGTGGGGTTCTGTGGGTATGTGTGTGTGTTTATATCTGTGAATGGGTGCCAGTGAGTGTCTGTGCATTTTTTTTAAAATTAGGTTTTGGATTCGCATATCTATTCCGAAGCCTCATGGGGTCACACTGAGAACTGCAGTGGATACGTAGATCCTTCAAATGGCCAAAAGAAACTTTCATTTACCATTTCAACCACACAGGGGGGCCTCTTTGCGAATCCCCACCCCATCTGGGGGGTCAGGACACTTCCACCCTGCCCCCTTGCACCATTTTAATTTTATTCTTTGAGGACACGGACACCGAGTCCCTGAGCCCTAAAATGGTGCCTGCAACTTGCAGTTCAAGTTGCGGCCAGCCAATCAGGCTTCACCGTTTAGATTGAAGAGTTGAGAATCCACCTCAAAGAATTTGCGTTGGATCAGCAACATGAAATATACAAAGTTTTGAACTTAAATTGTTCAAAAACTACTGAACGGATTTAAACCAAATCACAAAAAGCACAATTTCTGGACCAAGATCTAGCTTTTAGTTGTTTTTGAGATATTACGGATCAAAAATATTTGTATATCTGGACAGTTAGGTACAAGAGACTCGAGATGGAGACCCTCAAACACAGTTTTAAAAAAGAGAGCTTTCTGACTGACCCAGGTTTTTTTTTCTCTTGGACCAATTTGCTCCCTTGGGAAGAAGACTCCGACAGGAGAAAGCATGCACTGATTGGCTTCCTGCAACATGAGAAACAATGTTGCAGGCAGCCATTGCAGGACTCAGGTACATGGTCCCCTGCTCTGAGTTTAACCAATACAACACACCTGAGGGGGTAGGGTAGGGATACCCTGCCCCACTAGTCTATGTGGGGGTGCATCTGGGACCCCCTTTGCCCAAACTATTAAAAACAATTATTTTTACCGCTATTGTGTGGTACTCCTTCATGATTTATGTAAAACGAAAAAAGGCAATCACCATTTTTCCGGGAGTCAAACCAGCATTATTTTCGTAAAATAAAAGGGGAAGAGGGGGCATGGAAGGTGTTCCCCTTCCCTTCCCAATATTATTCCCGGGGGGCCACATCCCTGGAGCCCTGTGTACATTTTAAAGGGGAGGGATGCAAGGGGCTTGACGCAGGGTCTGTCTGTAGACCAGGCCCTGCTGCCAACCCTAGGCTGCGCACAGCCAAAGGCCAGGTGTGGTGAGGTTTTGTCTCCCTGCGGTGGGCTGGAAGCAGGGCCAGGCTGAAGGACGTGTGTGGTGTGGGTTGGCTGCATGCATGGTAATAAAATATATCTTTACTCTAAAAAAAACTCTTAAAATCACACAAAAAAACAAAGGTAAAATTATAGTTAGGAATAGTATTTATGTTTAACTTCCCATTAAAAAACTAAAAATTCACTGAAAAAATCAAAGGTTTAAGTGAAGTTATAGTTAGGTGAAAATTTCAGATACAACGTAACATTTTAAACTAAAAAAACTCTGAAATCCACCAATTATAGTTATCTCTAGTAATTATAACTCCTGCCCTAGCCATTTAACAGCTAATTGCCTCACATTTCCTTGGAGTTCCCTCGCAATTTTCTTCAATTTTGGCACCGGAGTGGGCTACCTGGGGCCTCTCGAGGCTTGGGGAGAGGAAATATGTGGCCCTCCCGATTTTCTTAAAATTCAGCCCTGGGGTTGGGTTCCATGAGACCTCTTGAGGCTCGGGTAGGGGGCACACCCTCCCCATAAAAAGTACTGTCAACTCTGGGGTTGGGCTCTCCGGGGCCACTGGCCGCTTGCGGAGGGGGTCAGCGCATCCCCCTTCTGCATATAAACAACTTTTGCCCCGGGGTAGGTTTACCAGGGCCTCTGGAGGCTTAGGGAGGGAGGCAATGCATCTCCCCGCTTGGTAGAGACAAGCATTGAGAAAGGCGAATTCTCGCCAAAACGCATCTGCTTGGCAAAATAAAAGATCTTTGAAATCCGCTGTGTACTCCTGAATGTTCCTATTGGAGCGTTGCTGTTGGAAATGTTAAATGCATGCAGCCATTTGCACACCAAAGGAGGCACCTGATCTGAAAAGTGTTCAGCGGTCATAACAGTGGCATTTAGTGAAATGTTGAAATGGAAACTGCCAGAACAATCACTTCACTAAAAGGACAATCATACCTATGCACACTGAGTTTCCATTGCTAAATTGTAAGCGTGAGTTACTAAATGAGCGTTCAAGGGTGTGATGCCTTGGTTGTGATAATTGCGGCTCATCGAGGGGGTCAGAGAATATTACATAATTTAAAGACAAAACCACTCATGAACTAATAATTGTAAAAACTCGAGATGCATTGTGGAACTTGCAGTCATCATGATAGATATTACTTACTGAAGGTGCTTTTTTCAATCCACAGGCACTGCAATTGGACGGTTTTAAGATCCGGCAACCAATGGGAGTGTGTTTTTTTTATATATATATGAAATAACTGATAAGATCAGACCCTCTGTGGAGACAGGCATTGAGAAAGGTGAATTCTCGCCGAAGCGCGTTTGCTTGGCAAAATCAAAGGTCTTTAGAATCCCTCTGTGCTCCTGAATGTTCCTATTGGAGTGTTGTTATATGTATGCGCCCGTTTGACAAATCTCCAAGAAACTTTGCAGACATATCCTTTTCTTTACATTGCCAGGTGCAAAGAAAAAAGAGCGCCCCAAAATGTGATTTTCCACCAATGCATTTTTTATAAACTTTTTACACAGTCATAGTGGCAAAACGGTTGCATTGATTTTCATGAATTTTTGGCAGGAGTGATATCTGTGGCTGCGGTTTACAGCATACTGGTGTAAATGTAAAATGTAAATCCAGTATTTGTAAAGCACAATCAATTACCCAAAGTCGTCAAGACACTGGGGGCCGTCAGGAAGATTAAGGGCCAGATTTATCAACATTGTATTTTGTGAGTCCTTAATAGAAAATTTTACAGAGTCGCTATTATGGACTCGCAAAATGCAATGTATGTAGGTTTTGCAAATAAAATTGCGATACCTACGCATTCCTTATTTGCGACTCGCAAACAGCGAGTCGCAAAGAAGGAATGGCATCCCAATCATTCCTATGAACCTTGAGGCCCATAGGAATGAATAGCAATTGCATGTGCAATTGGCGGGTACCCGATAGGTATTCGCAATTTGCGCATGCAATTCCAAGGGTGCCAAATGGACACCCTATGGCATCCCTGAAATATGCATGTGTCCACATGTGGCGCACATACATGCCCTAAGGGCATGTGTGTATGCCACATGGCACCTAGAAAAATGCAAAAAAGGGAATTTTTCTTGGAATTTGCAAGTTACCACCAACTAGTTGATGGTTGTTTGCGATTCCTTAAAGCCAGGTCACAATTTTTTTTGTTTCCTGCATTGCATTTAAGGATATGCAAATTGCGATTCCTTAAATGTATTCGCAAAATAGGTAATCACAAAAATTGCGATTCCCTATTTTGCAAATGTCTTTTGAGATGATACATCCCAAAAGGCTTTTTACCGTTCGCAAATGGGGCAATTCTGCGAATTAGGCCATTTGCAAATGATGAAACGCTTAATACATCTTGCCCTAAAAGGGCTATTGCCCAGATTCACGTGGTGCAGGGCTGACCTGCCGCCGGGGATTGAACCGTGAACGCAGCACCTAGTACTTGCAGATGACAAGGCATTATATAATTTACTAATGACTGCCTTAACAAAAGTCAAAGGTAGCTATCCTGCTTATACCACATTTTGGCTGTATTCTGGGTTAGGGCCTTAGACATAGGTAACTAGTAGGTTTTATTGTTGTTCCCTACCTTTTGCCACTTTAGTAAAGTGGTAATGAGTAGGGAAAATTATTTATATTTTGCAAAAAGAACGACAACATATTATTAAAGGGAAAATATAATGTTTTTAAAATGTTCTTTACGTATTTTGTTTTTTAAATTTTACACTTCATCTGTGTTCTGGGTTTTAAGGGGGACTATAGTATAGTACAGTGCTCTTAAAAATATTAAACAAAAATTGGACATGAACATTTTTTTTAAAAACACTGTACTATGCTGTATTTCCCCTTAAATGCCAGAACACAGACTGCATAAGGTCTAAATTATATTTCGCACTTTCAATTTTGGAAGGGCGAAACAATGTTTACCACAATTGCCCTTTGCTATGGGTTTTAAGGAGAAATATAGTGTTGTTCGGAATTTTAAAATATTTAATTATTGACTCTATGCCACTCTACTTTACACTACTGTACTGTACGGCACACCACTCTACTCCACTCCACTCTTAGCTATTCTACAATACGCAACTCAACTCTATAGCCCTCCACTCTCTGCTATTATTCTCTATGCCACTACACTCGGTGCCATTCAACTCTAAGCTATTCCACTGTATGCCGATCCACTCTATGCTACTCCACTCTATGCTATTTCACTCTGTGCCACTCCACTCTGCGCCACTGTACTGTAGGCTATTTCCCTGTATCACACTCTACTCCACTCTATGCTATTCCACTCTATGCCTCTCCACTCCATGCCACAACACTGTACGCCACATCACTCTTTATCAAGCCACTCTGAATTTCAGTAGTTTTGTACGAGTAAAATCTGAGCCTAACTGTAACGTCCCTGTAGCCTTTGTTTTTTCCAGTGAATTTCTAATTACTTTTTAAGTCTATTTCCTAACTATAAAGTCCCTATAACTTTTGTTTTCAGTTCATTTCCAATTTTTTTAAATGTTATTTTCCAACTATAACATCCTTGTAACCCAGTGGTCTTCAAACTTTTTGATGCCGAGCCCCACCTCCCACCCAGTGAAAAAATAAAAATCATTGCCCCCCTCTTATTCTATGAAATTGGCAATGTTTAAATATGCCTAGACTTATTTAAACATTGCAGTTAGGTTCTGTTACAGTTTTAAAAATGCAATCAAATACATGATTGCCAAACATACTGTTGCTTCCAGGCGGGCTTTAATAATGTGTAAAAGTATTCAATGTATGATTATTAGGAATGGGGGTTTTGAAGAATATTTGTAGTTCCTTCCCTTTTGACACATACTCCCCGCTAAGATATACATGAAAAAAAATGTTAGAGATGGCCCATTACAGAGTGCCTTACAGCTGCTCATTTTTCCTCTGCTTCAAACCAAGCACTGCTATTGGCATAATGCTTCTTTCAACCAGAGCCTGGTGTCCCCCTGGGATCACTTGAGGGCCCCCAGTTTCAAGAGCCCTGCTGTAACCTATTAGGTTTTTCATTTTTATTTCCAAACTGTAACCTGTAACCTTTGAGAGTTGGTGTGTGAGTGGATGTATAGGTCGGTGAGTGGATGTGTGTGTAGCTGTATGGGTCTGTGAGTGGGTGTGTGAGTGGTTTTGTAGGTGTGTGAGTGGGTATGTGAGTGATTGTATGAGTCAGTGAGTGAGTGTGTGAGTGGCTGTATGGGTCTGGGAGTGGGTGTGTGAGTGGCTATATGGGTCTGTGAGTGGGTGGGTGACTAGCTGTATGAGTCAGTGACTAGTTGTGTGTGTGGCTGCATGGGCCTGTGAGTGGGTACGTGAGTAGATATGTGGGTGTGTCACCAGTTTCACGAGTGCTGTATTGGTGTGTGAGTGTGTGATAGGCTGGATGAGTCTGTTGGTTTGTGAGTGGCTGTATAGATCTGTAAGGGGGTGTTGAGTGGCTCTATGGATCTGTGAGTAGGTTTGGGAGTGGTTATGTGGGTGTGTGAGTTGGTCTGTAAGTGGCTGTATAGCTCTGTGACTGGGTGTGTTAGTAGTTTTGTGGGTGTATGAGTGGGCATGTGAGTGCCAGTATGGGTATGTGAGTAGATGTGTGAGTAAGTGACTATGTGGGTATGTGAGTGTATGTGAGAGTAGTAAAATAGGTGGGTGAGTGGGTGTCTGTGTAGGTGTGTTAGTAGATGTGTGGGTGACTGTGCCAGAACAGAACCTCACCTGCCCCTTTATCCAACAAGAGTCCACAGTTTTGCAGAAAATGTCTACCCAACTGTAGTACTTTCTACTGGTTAATTAGTAAGTGCTACCTAGGTGGGTAATAACTAGCGCATATTCTACACCACAGCTTTGTAATGGACCATGAGGAAATGTCCCCACAGACCTCGTGTGCATGTTATTTCAGCAATGTGATTGTTCCTTGAGCGTCTTGATCCACAAATCTGTGATAACATGAATCCTTATCTAGAGAAGAGGACGAGACTACAAAGAGGGGAATCAGCACCAAACAATTTTATTTTTGAGATTCATAAAGCGCTTAAATACCCGAGGGTTTCTCGGCGCTGCGGACAGCAAGCAGATACCATGATGAGTGTGCTATTGGTTGAACAGCCAATTTTTTATCATCTTTCTAAAGATTAGCAAGGACTGACAGGATCTCTGATCTCTAAGGGAAGAGCATTCCAAGGCTTTGCAGTGGTGACAACAAAGTGCCTATCGCCCCAGGAAACAGTTTTGGAACGCATTACTTTTAGCTGAAATGCGGTGGATGAGTGAAGTGCCCTGTTCGGATTATGGGTAGCTAGGAGATTTATTAAAAATTGGGGTCCAGTTTTATGTGAGGCCTTATAAGCAATACATAACGTCTTGAACTTTGTACGATTTTTCACAGAAAGTCAATGGTACTTCTTGATGACATGAGAGATGGACTTGAACTTGGGGGTTCCAGATAGCATTGTGGCTGCCACGTTCTGAACTGTTTGAAGTTTCTGAATGACTTTAATTTGTGCATTCGCATGAAGCCCATTACAATAATCTATGAAGGACATGACCAATGTGCTGACCAGGGTTTTTCCAGCATTCGATGGGAGAAATGGCAAAATCTTTTTAATCATTCTCAGTTTATGAAATGAGGCAGAAGCCACCGAGTTGGCATGAGATGCAAAGGTCAGTCTGTCGTCAAATATGATGCCCATATTCCTAACCTTGGTAACTGGAATCGGGGGGGGGCCTAGTACGGAGGGTCACCAGGAGTGGGACCAGATGGGGGATAACTTGCCGAAGGTCATAACCTCCGTTTTGTCAGAGTTCAATTTGAGGCAATTGCTGGCCATTCAACTACTAATGGCCAGCATGCTGGATGCTACCCTTTCTCCATTGTTGTTTATTGCGAGCACCAATTGGGTGTCGTTGGCATATGATGTAAGACCCATCCCATGTGCCTTGATGACTCTGGCTAAGTCCGACACATAAATGTTAAAAAGAGTCGGACTTAGGGATGAACCTTGCGGGACACCACACGGGAGGGTCAGTTGGGCAGAATGGAAGGTGCCCAAATATACTGACTAAGTGCGGTTGGTGAGAAAGGATAAATGCAGGTCTCTTGCCCGATGTTGGATACACATTCTGGTGACACGGTCGATCAAGATGGTGTGATCAACTGTGTCAAAAGCAGCTGAGAGGTCCAGCAGTATAAGAACTGCTGTTCTTCCCTGATCCAGAATCCACATCAAGAAAAGACAAATCTCCACCATGTCACTTTTTCAATCCCCCAGGCCCAGTGACTTGATTCTGGGTACCCTGGAACCCACCCAGGGTACCCAGTGTGCATTGTTAAGTACTGCAGGGGTGGCCCCAATGCCCTGTGATCTCTGCCGGCTCCCCACCTCCAGCAAGAGCCAGCATTGCTCCTACACACAGCTGCATGCAGGATCAATTCTTTTCATCTGTTTTCCTGTCTACTTGACAGCCGGCAGGAAAATAGATGAGCGGACTGGTTGCTCTCGCTTGTCAGAAGCTGTCAAAGTTTTCACCAAGTGAGAGCAAACAGCTACATCTCAGGGGTGTGCACCCGGGGACATAAGTAGCCAGCCCTTGGGGGGGGTGGCTGTCCCCAAGTCCCTTCATGGCTCCAGGAGGGGGGCACGCAGCCCCACTCCTTTGCTTATTTAGGGCCAGCTCCAGCGAGGCGGCGGTCTCTGGGGCAAGAACGGTTCAGTGTAAAAATGTAACCAAGTCCCAGGGATGTGGTGGTCCCTGGGGAGTAAATGGCCCGGGAGGCCCCTCTACCCCTTTAAATTTAATTTGGGTCCCAGGGAGGTGGTAGTTCCCGGGGTCCTTAAGGGCAATAGAGGGGGGGTCCACATGGCTTCCCCTCCAATTTTTTGATAAGGCCCCGGTGAGGTGGTGGTCCCCAGAGCTCTTAAGAGACTTCAGAGGGGGGCCATGCAGCCTCCCTCTAATAATTGACAATCGGACAGTGTGCCATTTTTAATATATAAATGAGCCCCTGAGCCCTGGCCTACCTTAGGGCTCTAATACAAACAAGCGCTGGAGATCTCAGTAGTTTTAGTTTTTTTTAATTGCGGGTATCCGCACATTTTCACAATCTTTCCCACAAAAATTAAAAAACAAAATGCTAGTTGCCCCTGGCGAGGTTCCTGGGGGACAGAGCATTCCTCCCCTGCCGGTCTCTTATTTTACGTTTTTGTTTGGGACTTGGCTGCCAATGCCTCCTGGTCGAAAGTTGGGAGCCAAACATATCTCCTCGTGAAATCGTTAAGATTAGTGGAGAGTCCACACCTCTAGAGATACAAATTTGGTCTTCCATTAGTATCTCAAAAACTACTAAATGGATTTACACCAAATTACAAATAGCACCCTTTCCGGATCAAAATCTAGCTTTCAGACGATTTTGGTGTAATTCCGTTCAGCGGTTCTGGCTGTAGTCATGTCTAAAATCTTTATGTGAGTTACCATGGGGAAAATGTGTTTTAGTACCACCCTTTTTCTCGACACCGCTTGACAAATCACCCTAAAACTTTTCACGCAGCAGCTTATCTCAGATGCATAGTAGTTTTGAACTGTTCTAGAAGATTCATCAAATGGCGACAAAGGTATTGGCAAAAAAAATAAAAAATCCTATGAAAACAAGGTCCTAACTATAATTATCTACTGGTGACCACCAGTAGGTAATATGCATATATCTATACTAATATAATAAAGGGAGAGCCCAAACCTTTGAGGCGGGTAATCTCAGGAACCACAGCACCAATCACAACACCCAATACAGCGTTGGAAAGGGCAGTTGCAGCAGAAGGACATATGCTATGCAGACGCCCACCATATACATTTAAAAGGTAAAATAACCATGCCAGCAAAGTAGTCCCTTGTGGACGTGTCTGCATTGTGCTGTGGGCATGTGCTGGGGCGTGACAATCGCTGGGGGCGTATGGTACGTTCCGCCCTTCATGCCATGTCTCATATCGTGTGCTAATCCCACCCTGCTCCCTTTAAATACCCCTGCACCCCATAATCATAACCCACCCTTACTCCTTAAAATACCCCAACACCATTAAACCCTAACCCATATTAACCCTATTAATATACCCTGTACCCCAAAACCCAAACCTATCCCTAAACCCTAAAAATACCCCTGTACCCCAAAACCCAAACCTAGCCCTGAACCCTATAAATACCCCTGTACCTCGAAACCCAAACCTACCCCTCAACCCTAAAAATACCCCTGTACCCCAAAACCCAAACCTAGCCCTGGACCCTAAAAATACCACTGTACCCCAAAACCCAAACCTACCCCAAAACCCTAAAACACCCCTGTTCCCCAAAACCCAAACCTAGCCCTGAACCCTTAAAATTCCCCTGTACCCCAAAACCCAAACCTACTCCTGAACCCTAAAAATACCCCTGTACCCCAAAACCCAAACCTACCCCTGAACCCTAAAATACCCCTGTACCCCTAAACCTAAACCTTGCCTTGAACCCTAAAAATATCCCTGTACCCCAAAACCCAAACCTAGCCCTGAACCCTTAAAATACCCCTGTACCCCAAAACCCAAACCTACCCCTGAACCCTAAAAACACCCCTATACCCCAAAACTCAAACCTAGCCCTGAACCCTAAAAATACCCCTGTACCCCAAAACCCATACCTATCCCTAAACCCTAAAACTACCCCTGTACCCCATAACCCAAAACTATATCTGAACCCTTAAAATACCCAAACACCCCAAAACATATACCTCATTACATCAAAACATATACCCCTATACCCATACTTACCTTATCCAAACATTTAAAAAAACATGCTTTTACCATTCATGCATTTACAACGAATTTCGTTGTAGATGTATGCGTGGTAAAAGAATATATAATGTAATGCCATGCGTTATAATGGCATTGCGGAGTCATGGTGCTTTCGTAATGAAAGTATGCGGAGTGATGGTATGCGGAAAAAAAGTTGCGGAATAATGGGTGTTTACCCTCCCCCGGTAAGTACATTGGTGGCACGGCGGCCCACATCTCCAGCAACATATTCATATTTTTTCACCATCCATTTGAAAAATGCACAGGTCTCTCTCATTGATGGCCAGCACCGACATTCACTATGTGACACACCTCCCGCCACAAGTTCTAGAATTGCGAACTTTAGGGCTGGGAAGCTTCGTTCGAATCTCGGCATCAGCTCAACATCCTGTGATTCCAGGCAAATCGCTTTGTCTCCCCGTGCCTACCACTAATGAATGTGTTCTTCTGTAATGTAAATTGGGATCATGCCATGTTGTCGAGTTCGCGCTATATAATATTGCAAGGAACAATAAAGTAGGGAAACTCGAGTTCACACACTACTGAACGCGCACTCTTAAGTGCATTAGCAGTGCACTGTGAATCGGAGCGTTTCACAGGCCTGTCACAGATAAGAAATGCTATCAAAACGAAATCCTACAAAACAATATACTACTGGCCGGCAGCAATTCATACCCGGACAACGTCGGGACGGGCTGCTAGTATATATATAAACTGCTGAATTTCACTCGTTTCGTACAAGTGAAATCGGAGCCTAACTATAACGCCCCAGTAACCTTTGGGTATTTCAGTGAATTTCTAAGGTTTTTTTAAATTCTATTTCCTAACAATAAAGTCCCTGTAATCTTTGTTTTTTTAGTGAATTTCAAATGTTTTTTAACCTCTTAAGCGCTGCTGACGGCCAACGGTTGTCACGAGCGCTACCTCCCCAGTGCTGCGCATGACCATTGGACGTCCATTCAGCACTAGTTCCAATGGACAGCGCAGCACTGGGGAGGGATATTTGCGAAGCAGCTAAGGTGCTAATGTTGTTTCCTAACTATAACAACCCTGTAACCTTTGGTTTTTTAAGTGAATTTTGTAGGTTTTTTAATTTTATCTCCTAAATGTAACCACTACCTATGACAGTGAGAGTGCGAGTGAGTGCATTAGTGTCTCAGTAAGTCTGTGAGTGGGTATGTGAGTCTCTCAGTGGGTGTTTGGGTTGGTGCGAGAGTGTCTGAGTGGATCTGTGAGTGGGTGTGGGAGTGCCAGAGTGCTCTCCATTCTGTCCTCTTCTACTCTGTTTTGCCTTTTTCTGCTTGTTTTCTGTCCTCTATTTTGCCTTTTCTACACTTTTTTCTGCCTATTTTACATTTCCTGCTCATTTTTATGACCTCTGTTTTGCCTCCTTCTGCTCCTTTCTGACCTTTTATTTTGCCTCTTTGAGCTCTTTTTCACCTTTATTCTGTCTCTTGTTTATGGTTTATGCCCTCTACTTTGCCTCTTTCTGCTCTTTTCTGACCTTTATTCTGCCTCATTCTGCTCCCTTCTGACCTTTACTCTAGCTCTTTCTGCTCATTGCCCACCATTATTTTGCTTCTTTCTGCTCGTTTCTCAATTTTATTTTGCCTCTTGCTGCTGGTTTCTGACCTCTATTTTGTCTCTTTCTGCTCGTTTCTCACCTTTATTTTGATTGTTTCTTCTAAATTCTCACATTTATTTTGCCTCTTGCTGTTTGCTTCTGACCTTTATTTTGCCTCTTTCTGCTCGTTTCTCACCTACCTTTATTTTGCCTCTTGCTGCTGATTTCTGATATCTATTTTACCTCTTTCAGCTTGTTTCTCACCTTTATTTAGCCTCTTTCTGATTGTTTCCCACCTTTATTTTGCCTCTTTCTGCTCGTTGCTGACCTTTATTCTGCCCTTTTCTGCTAGTTTCTCACCTTTATTTTCCTCTTACTGCTCGTTCAGCACCAAAGATGTAGGTAAGTCAAAAAACAGTTTTCCTAAGCAAGCATGGTCCTAATTATAACTACCTACAGGCGAGTGCCAGTAAGTGGTTATAGTTAGGACCTAGTTTCCATAGGAAATCCGCAACATTCTATTGGGAATAACTTTGGCGCCGGTTGGTGAATCTTCGCAAATTTCTCAAAGAAGATGGCCCGGTACGCTCCTTCCCTGAAAGTTTTGAGGGGATTTGTCAAGTGGGGGCTGAGAAAAAAGTGTTATTTTCGATAGGACGATTAGACACTCCTACAGCCCGAACGGCTGAACGGAATTACAAGAAATTTAGCAAAATGGTAGAGTCTGATTTGCAGATCACGCTTTTGCTTAAATGGTGTAAATCCCTCGAGTAGTTCCTGAGAAAATCAAAAGAAAAAAATATATATATCTATAAGCGCGCACCGTATGCGTACGGGTCCGCGTACCGTGCACGTACAGTACGCGGACCCGTGCGTGTACGTGTGCGCACCTTCGCGTGCGCTAGCTGCATGCTGATTGGCTGCCACTGTCTGTCAACACTCCAAAACAGAAATTGTTGGCAGCCATCTTGTGCCTCGGTAGACTGAGGCACTAGAAAGCAGAAAAACAAATGTGTAGAACTCAAAAAGGGGGCAGGGTAGAAGCACCCTGACCCCCTAGGCCTGCTCAGGGGGTCGCACAAGGACCCCCAAGGCCCCCAAATTATTATTTTTTTTTCAAAAAATCGTGGGGTGCACGTACCGTACGCGCACGGGTAAGCTGCATGCTCATTGGCTGTCAACACTTCAAACCAGGAAGAGTTGGCAGCCATTTTGTGCTCGGTAGACCGAGGTAAAAGAAAGCAGAAAAACAAACATGTAGAACACAAAAAGGGGGCAGGGTAGAAACACCCTGACCCCCTAGGCCTGACCAGGTGGTCCCACAAAGGCCCAAAAATGTTTTTTTTTAAACCCGGTCTGTTTTCTTTTAAATTACCCCCCGGGGGGACCAAATCGCAGCGGCATAGTGATAAAGAAGCCCCGGGGGTCCCCAAAAGCAACACAGCCCCCTGGCACATACTGTAGGCTCCTGGTAGGCTATTTGGCCCCCAGGGACCACCAGTATGCAAGGGGAATTAGCTCCCCCTCTGCAAACACTCCAGGGGGCTGCGTTGCAGAGAGGTGTAAAAAGGGGCATAGCCTCATTACACCTCTCTGCAATGCAGCCCCCTGGTGCATACTGGACATTCCAGGTGGGCTACTTGGCCCCCAGGGACCTCTAGTATGCAAGGGGGATTAGTTCCCCCTCTGCAAACGCGCCCGGGGGCTGCGTTGCAGAGAGGTGTAAAAATGGGTGTGGCCTCATTACACCTCTTTGCAATGCAGCCCCCTGGCACATACTGGAGGTTCCAGGTGGGCTAGTTGGCCTCCAGGGACCCCTAGTATGAAGGGGAATTAGTTCCCCCTCTGCAAACACGCCCGAGGGCTGCGTTGCAGAGAGGTGTATAAAAGGGTGTGGCCTCATTACACCTCTCTGCAATGCAGCCCCCTGGCACATACGGGAGGTTCCAGGTGGGCTAGTTGGCCCCCAGGGACCCCGTAGTATGCAAGGGGAATTAGTTCCCCCTCTGCAAACGTGCCCGAGGGCTGCGTTGCAGAGAGGTGTAAAAAAGGGTGTGGCCTCATTACACCTCTCTGAAATGCAGCCCCCTGGCGCATACTGGAGGTTCCTGGTGGGCTAGTTGGCCCCAGGGACCCCTAGTATGCAAGGGGAATTAGTTCCCCCTCTGCAAACGCGCACGGGGGCTGGGTTGCACAGAGGTGTAAAAAAGGGTGTGGCCTCATTACACCTCTCTGCAATGCAGCCCCTTGGCGCATACTGGAGGTTCCAGGTGGGCTAGTTGGCCCCCATGGACCCCTAGTATGCAAGGGGAATTAGTTCCCCCTCTGCAAACGCGCCGGGGGCTGCGTTGCAGAGAGGTGTAAAAAAGGGTGTGGCCTCATTACACCTCTCTGCAATGCAGCCCCCTGGCGCATACTGGAGGTTCCTGGTGGGCTAGTTGGCCCCCAGGGACCCCCAGTATGCAAAGGTAATTAGTTACCCGTCTGCAAACACGCCATGGGGCTGCATTGCAGAGAGGTGTAAAAACATTTTTGTTTCAATTTATATTAAAAATATGTAATGTAATTTAAAAAATAATATATCTAAAAATAAATAATTTATAATAATGTAGTAAATCAGTATGAAAAATATAACAATTATTACATTTAAAAATTATCATTTACAAAACCATTGAAACTCACTGAAAAAACCATAGGTTTCAGTCACGTTATAGTTAGGAATTACTATTTAAAAAACCTTTGAAATTCACTTAAAAAACCATAGGTTTCAGCAACGTTATAGTTAGGAATTAGCATTTAAAAAACCTTGCAAATTCACTGGAAAAACCATAGGTTTCACACACGTTATAGTTAGGAATTAGCATTTTAAAAACCTTTGAAATTCACTGAAGAAACCATAGGTTTCACACCAGTTATAGTTAGCTGGTCATTTTACTCGTACAAAACCTTTGAAATTCCCCCGTTATAGTTAGTTTAGCTAACTATAACACCCGCGCCCGCAATGCACTGCTGATGACGTCACATATTACATCACTCATGACATGGTCAGTGACATCACTCATGACATCACTGATGACATCTCAAATGACATCACTGATGACATCATCCTTGTGAAAGAGTGGCAGACCTCCTCTCACTCTAATACAACCTTTAATACACACTCAAAAATAGAAACAAACATTTTCAAGAAAATGGAGATACCAATACCAGTTACAACAACGTATTCCAACATCTTCTTCCACATCCACTCATTCACCAACAGTTCTATATAGTCACTCATACATGTACTCAATCATCATATGTACTCATACACCTATACATCCTGTTACACACCGATACTCATCCATAGAGTTACTTACACATATACTCACACATGCAAATTAACTATCAAACATCCATTTACTTACACATACAGCTATACACACAAACATACACATACTGACTCTCTTAAACGATCACTTATAGAAACACATACTTAGTTATACAGGAACTCTTCAAATCTCTAACTCACATATATACTCACTTATATACACCAATACTCACATATAGTAGTTTAACACATATGTACTTAGTCATAAAGACAGTATTGAGACAGTCATTCACTCACTAACACACCTATACACACACTCATCCACCCATACAGTCCTGCACACATGCTGTCTTCAAAACACATATAAACAGTGAGTCACTCATTAATGCATCTATGTGCTAAGTAATATACCCCACCAAACCATATAAACACTCAGACACTCATACTGATACTCAAAAACCAACTAATAACCTATATAGACACTCATGTAGCTACTCATTAACCCATGCAGCCACTTATTCAAAAAATTTGTGAGACTGATACAGATATTTACATGTTTAAACATTACTCACTAACCCATGTATTCACTAAGATACAATTAATCAGTCAGTTATACAATCAATTTGACAAAAGAGTCATCCATTTAGACACTTACTTACCCATGTATTCTTCCATCGACCTTTAGATATACATATATAAATATTTATTTTTCAGAAAGACACACATCCACTGGATGATGTCATCAGTGATGTCATCAGTGATGTCATTTGAGATGTCATCAGTGATGTCATGAGTGATGTCACTGACCATGTCATGAGTGATGTAATATGTGACGTCATCAGCAGTGCATTGCGGGCGCGGGTGTTATAGTTAGCTAAACTAACTATAACGGGGGAATTTCAAAGGTTTTGTATGAGTAAAATGACCAGCTAACTATAACTGGTGTGAAAACTATGGTTTTTTCTGTGAATTTCAAAGGTTTTTAAAATGCCAATTCCTAACTATAACCTGTGTGAAACCTATGGTTTTCTCAGTGAATATATATATATAATATATTCACTGAAAAAACCATAGGTTTCAGCCAAGTTATAGTTAAAAATTAGCATTTACAAAACCTTAGAAATTCACTGAAAAAACCATAGGTTTCACCCGCATTATAGTTAAAAATTAGCATTTTAAAAACCTTAGAAATTCACTGAGAAAACCATAGGTTTCACACACGATATAGTTAAAAATTAGCATTTTAAAAACCTTAGAAATTCACTGAAAAACAATAGGTTTCACACATCTGGCCTCTTCTCGATCCTTTTTTTTTTTTTTTTACTTTTAAGAAGGGGCCCCCCCTTCTTTTTTTTTTTTTGGCCCTGGGGACCCCATCCCCCAGGGCCTGCCCCCAATTTTTATTTTTATTTTTTAAATCGGGAAGGGGGCGGCGTGGCCCCCCTCCCATGGCCAATTCCGGCCCGGGGACCTCATCCCCCGGGGCTTGGCCAACTTTGCCCCCCTTAAGGCCCCGGGGACCCCATCCCCGGGGCCAGCCTTTTTTTTGGGGGGAGGGTGGCAGTGTGGCCCCCCTCCCGGCCACTTCTGGCCCCGGGGACCACATCCCCCGGGGCCTGGCCTTCCTCGTTGGGGCCGTGGGGGTCCCCTGCATCCTGCGGGAGCCTGCATTGCTTTTCTGTATGGGGAGCAGCTAACATGCTGCTCCCCATACAGAAAAGCAATCAGCTTTGATTTTTGAAAGAGAGAGCAGGTTTCCTGCTCTCTCTTTCAAAAATCAAAAATCAAAGCAGTTTGCTGTGGTAGGGTGGGAGCTGCGAGCCTCCCGCCCTACCACAGCAAACAGCAGTGTCCCGGGGGTGGGCACTCCGGGACACTGCAGGAGCCAGCCCTGGGGGGTGGCGGTCCCCAGGGCCATCGAGGGCTCCAGGAGGGGGGCTGCGCGGCCCCCCTCCCAACATCAAAAAAGCCCTGAGGGGGTGGTGGTCCCCGGGCCCCACTATTTTACATATAGGTGGCGGTCCCTGGGGCATGTGGGGGGTTGAGCCACCCCACAGGTTTTTTTTTTAATTAAAAAAACAAAGCCCCGGGGGGTGGCAGTCCCCGCATACCTAGAAAGAAAGCCCTGGGGGGTGGCGGTAGGCGGGGCTCGGGGGGCCTTAGAGGCTCCCCATCACTAATATTAAAGCCCCGGGGGTGGCGGTCCCTGGGGCTGTGAGCCCCCCCGCATATTTAGAAAAAAGCCCCAGGGGGTGGTGGTCCCCGGGACTCGGAGGGCCTTAGAGGCCCCCCATCACTAATAACAAAGCCCCGGGGGGGGCGGTCCCTGCCCCGCATTCACAATTACTTTGCCCCGGTGGGTGGCGGTCACTGGGGCAGTGTGGGGGGGATTGGGACCCCCCCACACTTTTTTATCATTTTGCCCCCGGGATTTGGTCCCCGCGGGGTCTAATTTTTGTAAAAGCAGACCCGGATTCTTTTTTTTCTTTCCACGGACCCCGCAATTAACAAAAAGCATGATCTGCGAACCGAACTCTACCTTTTTGCCAAATTTGGTGTAATTCCGTTCAGCCGTTCGGGCTGTAGCCCTGGCTAAAGGTCCTATGGAAAATTGCATGGGGAAAACACGTTTTGGGACCCCCCTTTTTTCTCGGCCCCCGCTTCACGAATCACCCCCAAACTTTCAGGCAAGGAGCGGAGCAGGCCATTTTCTTGGAGAAATTCGCGAAGATTCGTCCACCGGCGTCAAAGTTATTCCAAATAGAATGTTGCGGATTTCCTATGGAAACTAGGTTTTAACTATAACTACCTACTGGCGACCGCCATTAGGTAATATATATATATATATATTGTACATTCGGATGGCCTTAATGCGCTTGACTTTTATCTAAAGAAATCTCTGAGTAACATGTCAAAATACAAGCAAATGCTGTTGGAGATGGTAGAGTTTTGTCTAAGCAATAATGTCTTTATGTTTGATAATTTGATGTACAGACAGTTGCAGGGTGTTGCCTTGGGGGCCAGCTTCTCTCCCAGCTACGCATGTCTTCACATGGGCTGGTGGGAGGAGCTGGTCCTCATGACTGAGCACTTGGAATCTATGAAATCTAATGTAAAGACTGGCTACGTTTCATAGACGATTCATTTGTAATATGGGACGGGAACTTAGAATCAGCAGAAAGGTTTGTGCAAGATATTAATGTCAACAATCTTAATCTGCACTACACTGCTACCATCAGCAACACATCAGTTACCTTTCTGGACACAGAGGTCTTCATTAAACAAAATAGAATTGAGACTAGACTCCATCGTAAATTAACTGCTGGGAATTCTACCCTACACGCTAACAGCTCACATGTGAAACACCTCATCAATAGCATTCCATATGGAGAAATGTTGAGGTTAAAACGTATCCATAGCAGAGAGAATGCTTTAAAGCAAGCGCAGACGGAAAGCAAAGTAAGATTCATAGAGAGGGGCTATTCTGAGAAAATAATCGATGCTGCTATCTTTAAATCGATGCAGAAAAACAGGTTGGAACTACTGACAGGAGGGGCAAATGTCACAACAGTAGGGATAGATACCTCAGAAATTGAAAAAGAGTTCAGGATCATTGTCCAGTACAGCACCCAATATAAACAAATTGAAACCATTATTAACAAAAATTGTCCCTTGATTTTAAGTGACCCAATAATTGGTAAAGACCTTCCGAAAAGACCCTCAATACCTTACAGTAGAGGACAATCCATGAAGGATGAGCTCATAAAAACCAGTCCAGAGATTATGCAATCAACTAATTGGCTACAGACGCACGCAGGCTTTTTTAACTGTAAAGTATGCAAAGCCTGTTTACAAGCTGTGAATAAAACCACTTACCTTTCCATTTGATTTGAAGGAGCATAAGATCAACAAGTTACTCACGTGTAAAACTGAGTATGCAGTCTATATTTTGTCCTGCCTATGCAACTTGCTCTATGTGGGGACCACCAAGCTCCCCGTCCATAAAAGAATTCTACAACACCTCAGAGCAATATGCAACCAAGACAACACTTATCCAGTGGCAAAACACTTCAAAGCCAAACACGATTCCAAAAGCAGTGAGCTCAAATACTTTGTAATAGATTGTGTCCCTGCAAGTAGACGGGGCAGCAATAGAGAGGAGAAATGACGCCGCCTCGACACCCGGTATATAATAGAATTAAATACAAAACAACCTTTGCGTCTAAACATACATGTCTTTAAGGTCACAATCCAATGGGTCATACAGTAATGAATATGAATTTTAGGGAGACAAAGATATATACAATTTAATAATTTTGTATGGGTTTTAAATATTTAATATTAAATATTTATTTACAGTTCATACTTTATAATAGAATCTCTTATATATTTTTACATATAAATCAGATATAACGAGAATGAATTCATTTTAGCCAACATTTAACCAATCTAAGGTTTTTATTTTTCTGGCGTATTTATGAATCATTGACAGTGTATTTATGATGAACAAGAGTAGAAACATATATAGGAGGAGATTTATTAGGCCCATTTACAAGAAATAATGTAGATCGCATACATATCCCTATCCCAATATTCATGCATATGGATTCAGTTGGTATTCATACCAACATAAGATCATCAGATACTACACCCACAAGTTGCTGCCAAAGCACGATGCACTTTATTAATAACAAAGTGGCAAAAATAACATCGGGGTTCCGATGTCACTTCTCAGGTTTTTTTTGCTCTTGCCGGCAAACAAATGACAAAAAAAAATAAAGAATTCCTAAAAACAGAAAAACACAAAAACAGAAACAATATAACTTGAAAGCTGCTTTTCAGAAAAAGAAGAAAAAATCGATTTTAACAAACACTTTGTTTTGCACTATTTTATACTTGTTCTTGTAGGATGACTGGATTTGCACATAAAGTATTTCAAATTCTATATGTTTTAGCCTGTATGCTCATAATGTATTATTAATTCATTTTACAACATAAGAAACTTTTTGTAGTTTTTAAACAGAGTAACTCTTCTATATCTATACGAGTTGTAGGCTAAATCATGTGACTGCCAAAGGTGCCTATTTAAACCAATGTCCTAAGAATTGTCTGTGTCATGTGATCAAGCGCTCTGGGCAGCGCGAAACGCGTCATGGCGATTTGAAGCACGAACAATAAAAACTTCACAAGCTCATATTTTGGGTCCGTATCCGTTTCTGCAGCATTTGCGAGTCTGGTAAAGAATGTGCCCAACGTCGGAGGGCCCCCGCAAAAGACACTGCATCTAGCAGTAGGCAGCAGGATCCAGACGCAGGGTCCAACACATGGACAGCGCCGGGTGTCCACAATGGCAAGGCCTCGCAAGGTGTGTGCCCGGGGTCCCACCACAAGTGACAAGAGCCAGGCGATGTTGCGCCGAAGAACCCGATGCAGGGTCCAGCACAGGGCCAGCGCCAGGAAATCCAAAAGGGCAAGGCCCAGCAGGGTATGCAACCCGGGGCCCCTTTGTAAATCACAGGAGCAAGGAGGTGGGGCTCCAAGGGGCCCGGTGCAGGTCCCAACACAAGGCAGGTGCTGGGAAACCACGATAGATGTGCGCCCTGGGCCTCTCCACCAGACACAGGAGCCAAGCGGTGGGGCGTCGGAGCAGTGCCAGGCGTTGGGACGTCAGAGCAGTGCCAGGCGGTGAGGTATCGGAGCAGTACCAGCTAGGGCTCAAACAGCAGGCGAGCCTAAGGCAGAGTCCGGGCGGGCCGGCAGGGAGGAGTCGTGGAACGGCAGTAGCGACACCAGGGGTCCCAACCCGGCAGGGCCTCAGTGGAGGTTCAGCAGGAGGAGGGCGTACAGCACTCAGGGGGCAAATCAGGCGAGTAAGCGCGGGAGGAACGCCTCCCCCATCACCTGGGCCAGATGGAGGCGGCCGCCATTACGGATGGCCAGAGGGAGACGGGGCTAACTGGCAGCAACAAGGCTGTGATGTCCCGGACCTGGTGGTTCGGTCTGCAGACCCCAACCACGCCAGCAATAGCCACTCAAGATGGCGCCACTTACCGGGGACTCATCAATCGTCAAGGGGCACGCGATCCCAGAGGAAGTCGTTTCAGCCCACACGGGAGCCGGATCGCAGGCCAGGCGCCACCACACAGCAGCGTAGCACAGCCGTCCAGTCAAGCAGGACAGCAGAAGCAGCTGCAATCGATTCCCCTTGCCGTGGGGAAGCAAGGAATGATATTGAAGTCCAGGTAAGAGGAGATAGCCTGCAGGATTCTGTTGGATTGTAGAGCTTGGCTGACAGAGCCCACTAAAGTGTGGCTATTTTGCAGCTCGCCAAGCCACGCCCCCTACCTCGATGCCAGCAGGTTGAGCAGACCCTGCACCCTGTTTAGGATATTGGCCTAGCGGTGCATCAACTGCTGCTGGGTGCGGTGGACCCCGATCTCAGGCGCACACACCGGAGCACCCTCTACCACAGCAGCCAATGCTACCATAGGCCATACCTGCTTCCATGCCTGCCGCCTGCTGCAAGCATGGCCGGATGTGGCGTTGCACATAAAAAACTAGTGCAGCCACCTCCAACTCTGAGAAAATTGTGCAACTTTCACCCTTTGGTGCTGCCAATGCCCGCAACGTGTGCGGCTAACAGCAACACTGCGCCGCACCCTCTCTCGTCCTGCTCTGCCATGGCGCTGGGTGGTAAAAAAAACAAAAAGAAGAAATAGGAGAAGGAAGAAAGAACAAGCTAAAGACTTAAAGGGAAAACCAAAAAAAAGTACTGAAAGTCACATAAAACACAAATAATGACAACAATTTAAAATACACAAAAAAAACACACTGAAAATTGAGGGGTGGATGAGTCAGATAGGGTGAGAATTGAAAGAATTAAGGATAGGTTGAATAACCCCAGAACCATTAACAGAACAAAAACAAAATGCCCATGCCCATGGGAACCGTGTGGTGCCGTTTGCGTGCAGTTTCCGGTGCAAAAACGCTTGTCTTGCTACCGAACATAAAAATTTAGCACAAATGGGTGCGTTGAGCAGCTCCACCCATCCGCAAGTTCTGCCTGTGCCTAGTGACTGATGACTGTCTATGCTCACATGTGGATGACAGTTGGGCTTTGTGTATTCCCTATAAACAGCCACACACACTGGGAGCTTAGGTGTGGCTTTATGGCCATCCTGGCAGGAGCTAGACCTCCCTGAATAGGCTGTGTCTTGTCCCCACACAAAGTGCTCCATGTGTAGTAAGTATGGAGCCAGGGCAGTAAGTGCAGGACATCTTTACACTTAAAAGGCATCTCTTTGAAGTCTCCCCACTTCAAAGGCACCACTGGTGTATAAGAACTGGATGTGAGACACCACCACTTCAGTGCACTTCTATATATGTGGCTACTCTGCCTGGAAGAAGGACTGCGGTGCTGCTGAAAGGACTGCTACTCTGCTGGACTGTTACTCTGCCTGCTTTGATGTGCTGACCTGCTGCCTACTGCCCTCTTGCCTGGGTGAGAAGGACTGGACCTGCATCACTTGAACCCAGAGTGACTCCGAGCGCTAGTTGGCTGGCCTCCTGACCTAAAGTCTCAGGGACATGAAAGACTTCCAACTACCGTCTGTCTGCACCTGTACTCTGCCATCTGAGAGTCTGCCTTGCCGAGTGGTGCCATTCCAGTCCTGGAGCTTCGGAGGAGGGCCTAAAGTGCTTGCCTCTGTAGAACTAATGCATCCTCTGTTGAACTGACTCATTGCCACTGTTGCGTAGTTCAGAACCAGTGCCATGCCCTTTTGTGTGGATCGGAACAGGTGCATGGCCTCTACTGTGTGGAACAAAACGGATGCATCACAGTGCTTACGTGGATCAGACCAAACGCATCCACTTCTCAACCACCAGTGCGCGGCACACTTTCCGGCTCAGGGCCCTCGTATCTCATTTGACGGCAGCCTCGATGACGACACTGACCCTTCTCATCGCAGCACCCCGCTCATTGGAGCCGACACATTGTTGCTGGTGCTGCATGGATCGGCCCAGCACTTTGCCACGCCTGCACCACGCCTCCTTGATGTCAATGCAGCCAGGATTAAGGTACTTTTATTCAGCGCGCCTTACTGGGTCCCTGTATCTAGCCTGGGATCTATCATGGTCAGCCTGAACTTTTGATTTAGCCCAAGTCCAGGCAACCAGATATCCCAAGTAAACGATTATTGCTTCCAAACACTATTTTACAGTTTATTCATTAAAATTCATAAATCAAGTTCTACTTATCGGATTGTTATTGTTTTGGTCGGCAGTAGGTAGTTATAGTTAGGATTATTTTCAATGCAAAATCTCAACATTCTATTGTGAATAACTTTAGCGCCGGTTGAGGAATCTGCCTGAAAATTTCCTCAAATTTGCCTAGCGGCGCCCCGGTCCTTCCCTGAAAGTTTGGGGGGGATTTGTCAAGCGGGGGCCGAGATATAAGGGGGGTCGCAAAACATGTTTTCCCCATGTTAATTTCCATAGGGCGGTCGACCTCACTTTTAGCCCGAACGACTGAATGGATTTCCACCAAACTTGGCAAAATTGTAGGGACTGGTAGTCGGATGTGCCTTTGCTATGTCTCAAGATATGTGCTCTAGTGAATTTTGAGTAATTTAGGTTAAAAAAAATATATATATCTATGGCCGCTCCCCAGTACGCGCACCAGGGCGCTAACCAGCGCGCTACGCGAGTTCGCGCGCGGAAACCTGATTGGCTCTCGGGTGTCTGTCAACATTCCAAACAGTCCGGAGCGGCCGCCATCTTGTGTCTCGGTAGGATCGAGACACAAGAGGTGGCAAAAACAAAGGGGGAAATGACCATAAGGGGGCAGAGTAGACCCCTCTTGACCCCCTAGGTTTGATGTGGGAGCTATTAAAGGGCCCCGCGGGGCAAAAACATTTTTTTTTTGATTTGCACGGGGGGAGCGCCCGGTACGCGCACCGCGGAGCATACCGGGAAGCGTTCAATGGGGGAAAAATAATGATAGAGTTTTTAAAAAATGTAGCTTTTTTTATAATTTGGAGGTAGTTCTAAAAAGAACTGTTTTTTTTCTTCTTTTTGTTGTTTTATATTTTTTTAATGTTTTTTGAACATTTTGTACTTTTTTTGGCTTTTTTGAACTATTTTATATTTTTTTGTTATTTTTATGGGGAGAAACAAAAAACAGGGAATTGAAAATGGCTCAACTGCAGCAAAAAAAAATCAGGAAAAAATTAGGGTTTTTTGGGGCAATTGTGGTTGTCACCAGCAAGGAGGATGAGCTTTATGCTCTGTTCACCATAGGAGATGGTCTTACCACAAAAAATACATGTAATTTGGAATTCCCCAAACCGTGGTTGTATGCAAGGGATCGTCTCCCTTGTCTCTGGTCCCGATGGAGTGGGTTGCTTTCTTTTGGAGGTGGTGGTTGTAGATTGGGGAGGGTTACTGGCCAGTTCTCTCACCTCTGCGGCAGAATAGTTGTTCGGATGCCTGCGCTGCATGTGCCTAATCATGGTATTATTACCGAAAGAATATTTTTTGTTAGGGTTCCACCTTGAAAGTTCCATGCTACAGATTAGGCAAGTCACCTTGGGCACATTGACTTTTTTCTTGCCCTCTGGGATTGAAAAAAAACTCCCATACAATGTGCTGCCTTGGCTTGTATGGGGTATTGTCTTCTGGCAGCCACCTTCTCCTTTCCTCCTCCTCCTCTTCTTGACCACCAATGTAATGATGTGGTGGTCCTCTTGGTGATGGTGGTGGTGGTGCAGATGCTCCGGCTGCTGCTGCTAATGTAGCCATTTTAAAGTGCAACATTTTTCTCAAAGATGTTCAAACAGGTCTTCCTCAGTCAAAGGACAAAGTCAGAATAAGGAAAAAGGTGGGGTCTTTCATCATTTGGAAAAAAAAACTATCCTGAACCAATGAAAAGTGTTATTTTCAGGTCACATGACCCGGGCTTTCATTATTTAGAAACCAAAACTGTTCTGCACCAATGAAAAGTGTTATTTTTAGGTCACATGACCGACGTGCTTACGGGACGCGCCCCCGGGCGCGCAACGGGGCGCGTCAGATGATTACTTTGCGCGATCGTATTCGCTCGAGTATTTCCGGGTGCGCTTACGCCCTGCGTATCACGCGGACGCGGCTACGCAATACGTCATGATGTTTTCGTTCGCGGCAATAGCGCTAACGGGCCGCTCACCGCTGCGCGACCCGGGGCGCTCTGAAAAAATGCGCTTTCCAGTGCGCACACCAGGACGCGCACCGGGAGCGCACGAGGGCAAATAAATAAATAAATAAATAAAATTATATAAATATACAATATAGGATTCATTATAAAAAATATTACATTTCATAGGTTTGAGGCCCTATATATAGTTAGGAATTAGCATTTTTTTTTTGTCCGTGCGGGTTTTGCCAAAATAAAAATTTGTTGGCTTTGAACAACCCCCCTGGGAGTGCTGTTTCTGGTTCGCGCCTATGTGTGATAGGAATGTGGCAGCAGTGATATATATATATATATATATATATATATATATATATATATATATATATATATATATATATATATATATATATATATATATATATATTACCTACTGGCGGTCGCCAGTAGGTAGTTATAGTTAGGATTATTTTGTATAGGGAATTCACAACATTCTATTGGGAATAACTTTGGCGCCGGTTGAGGAATCTGCCTGAAAGTTTCCTCAAATTTGCCTCGCAGCGCTCCACTCCTTCCCTGAAAGTTTGGGGGGGATTCATCAAGCGGGGGCTGAGATAAAAGGGGGGTCCCAAAACGTGTTTTCCCCATGTTAATTTCCATAGGGCGGTCAAACTCACTTTTAGCCCGAACGGCTGAATGGGTTTCCACCAAACTTGGCAAAATTGTAGGGACTGGTAGCCCGATGTGCCTTTGCTATGTCTCAAGATATGTGCTCCAGTGGATTTTGAGTAATTTAGGTTAAAAAAATATATATATATCTATAAGCGCACCCCGGTACACGCACCGGGGCGCGCACCAGTGCGCTACGCGAGTTCGCGCGCAGAAAGCTGATTGGCTCTCGGGTGTCTGTCAACATTCCAAACAGTCCGGAGCGTCCGCCATCTTGTGTCTTGGTAGGATCGAGACACAAGAGGTGGCAAAAACAAAGGGGGAAATGACCAAAAGGGGCAGGGTAGACCCCCCTGACCCCCTAGGTTTGATGTGGGGGCCATAAAAGGGCCAGCGGGGCAAAAAATATATATATTTTTTTTCGATTTGCGCGGGGAGCGCCCGGTACGCGCACCAAGGAGCGTACCATAAGGAATAAAGAATGATAGATTTTTTTAAAAATGAAGCATTTTTTCATAAATTGGAGGTAGTTCTAAAAAGAACAGTTTTTTTTATTCTTTTTGTTGTTTTTTGGAACTTTTTTACTTTTTTTGGCTTTTATGAACAGTTTTATATTTTTTTTGTAATTTTTATGGGGAGAAACAAAAAACAGGGAATTGTAAACGATTCAACTGGAGCAAAAAAAATCAGGAAAAAAATTAAGGTTTTTTCCTGCGGATATGGTTATCTCCTGCACGGTTGATTAGGTTTATACTTTTTCCGCCATATGTAATTGTAGTCCCACAATAGATACAAACAATTTTAAAACATGGATGTTTGGGACCATCTCCCTTGCCTCTGGACCCGATGGAGTGGGTTCTTCGCTTGTTGAGGTTCTGGAAGAAGATTGGGGAAGGTTTCTGGACAGTTCTCTCACCTCTGCCGCAGAATAGTTGTTAGGATGCTTGCGTTGCATGTGGCGAATCATGGTGTGATTACCAAAAGAATATTTTTTTGTAGGATTCCCCCTCGAAAGTTCACAGCCACAGATCAGACAAGTCACTTTTGCCGCATTGACTTTCTTCTGGCCTCTTGGGAATTTAAAAAACTCCCACACAATGTGCTCTCTCGGTTTGTAAGGGGGATTGTCTTCAGGAAGGAACGTCCTCTCCTCCTCCTCCTCCTCCTCCTCCTCCTCTTCTTCACCACCAATGTGGTGTTGTGGTGGTCCTTGTGGTGGTGGTGGTGCAGATGCCCCTGCTGCTTCTGCTACCGTAGCCATTTCTCAATGAATGAAAACAGGTCTTCCTCACTCGTCATCAGCAGTGCATTGCAGGCGCGCAAGTTATAGTGAGTCCAACTAACTATAACATGGGAATTTCAATGGTTTTATGTCAGTGAAATTTCCAGCTAACTATAACTGGTGTGAAACCTATGGTTTTTTCAGTCAATATATATATATATATATATATATACATATATATATATATATATATATATTTTTTTTTTCTAAACTGGTGTGGGATCTTTTTCTGTCCATCTTGTCTACGGTAGATGTTACAACATATTGTTCTCATCAACCCGCACCAATATGGAGTTATATGGAGTTAGAAAATGGCCTGCTTGGGTCATAATATCCTGCACATAGACACTATGGGGCTCTTCGCAAGTCATCATGTTTGGTCCAAAATTTCTTCTCCTGGAGTTACCGACACTGGAAGTATCTGTAACTCAGGAGTGTGAGGAAATAATCCATATTACATGTTTAGGAGAATAACATCAGGGGCGGCTCTAGGCTCATGGTGGCCCTGGGCAGGGAGTGTAGGTAGGGGGCCCCGGAAAAGGGGGTCTGGGCGGGGCGGGGAGGCCAGTGAAGAGGGGGGGGGTCAGGGTGTTTGGAAGTGGAACTGAGCCGGAGGCCGCCAAATCCCTGCCAGGGGCCGCCACGCAAATATGTATCCATCCTCAGAGGATTATTATATTAAGGATATATATTGGCGTGGTGGCCCCTGGGGTTTGGTGGCCCTGTGCAGGTGCACAGCTTGCACATGCCTAAGGCCGCCCCTGATAACATACAGAAACTGGTGTTTTTTAACCAATTGCAGTATGTTTTCCTAGAGTTTAACCTGCGGTTTTCATTTGCTTTTATGATCTGAAATCGCCAGGTAAAGCCCTGAAACTTGTAATCCCTGTGGTACTGGCAACTCCCATTACCTGCCCAATCATGATTACCAGACCACTCAGAATGAGAGTTTATGACTATGACTGTGTTTGCACAGGTCTTATTGCAGACATAACCAATAGATAATCCTCTGTATTTTTTGTAATAGCAGACCTAAGATTTTCAAGACAGTACTACTTTGGGTACCATCCCTAAATTGTGTATTTGTCCGAGTGAGAAAAATAAAATAATATTAAATACATTTGTTGGAAAAATGACAACATCTAATTTACCTTTTTATTTTGAGTACGAATTCATTCTGCACAGTGGTTGTACGGATCAAGTACCCCTAATGAATAAAAATATTCGTGTTATTTAGCACGCTACAAGGTTAAGAAGGTCCATGACTTAAAACAACCTCTTAGCGAAATTTTGACAACACACCAATCCTGGAAAGTTCACACACCATGGCAAAAAAGGGTTAAACTAAATTTCCATACGTATTTGAAAGACAATGCTCAATTGTTTGCATAGAGACACTCCTATTTTGTTTGTTTTTGCTACAAATTATTGTGCATTCTTTCGTTTCAAAAAATATTTTTTAAGGTGTAATACATACGATATATTTAATATTTTGTTACATTGGAAAAAAATCATGTTCAATACATAAATATAGGCAACATGTAAAGTAGTAATAAGCTCATAATAAAACACGTAGTTACATACCTATATTGTCTAATCAACATAAGAAGAATGAAATAACTTCCATACTGTGGAACATCAACATATGACTTACATTTAGGTTAAATATTTTTTTCTATGTGAGTTCGTCTGAAAGCATAATCCGCAACACACCGTGAGAATGGTTATTCTAGCTGCGAATCAGCTGAAAATCCATTTCTCCTTGGCACCGGCAGTGACATTAGGCTGCGCGCCTTCTCCTCCCCGATACTGTTCAGATTGCGAAGGGATCATTGTACAGAGATTGATTAGAGTATAATTGCTTATTGATGATCGTTAATGCCAGCAAACCTTTATCTCTTTTTAATTTACTTAAACATTCAGTTCACATTTATAATCTCTGATCATTGTCTCACCCTTCATTATTGCAGCCACGTTTTTGGGACAATTTCAGATGGCGGAGATTTCAATTTTCCGCTCCATCTCTTTAGAATAATATTCTACCTGCCTTTTCGGGGCCAAGTAATTCCAGTGTGTCTTTTGATGTGATTTTAAATCAAAACGCAAAAAAAGGAGAAAAATACCAGAACGCAGCTGGGATTGTGCACGCAAGGCGAGGGTGCCACTGAGGAGCTTTGTGTGCGCAGTACCATTGCTGACATCTCTCCCTGAACAATTTTCTAGGAGCTAATATCTGTGCCAAAATGGCTAATGAGAAGTCCAGTAACAGTAACAGGAAAGCAGTCACAAACGCACTGTGTGCTGCAGTACTACATTTGTTTCTTTGTGGTGTCAGGCTGGCCCCAGCATACATTGCTCTTGTGTGGCAGTAACATATTTTGTGAGGAAAATTAATAATCATGTCAATATAAAAGGCACTGCATGAATTATGAAAAAAAATGCTAAGGTTTGCTATGAATGTGGTTGGAAATGTAACTATAATGCCAACCTTACGTAAAAAAAATAGAGCCGCAAACTGCACATTTACATTCGAGATTGTGAAGTTAGGTGTGAGGCCAGATAGTTGCGCGGTAAAGTAATATTTCTCCGCTTAACAAGATCTGCAAAATAAAGTTAAAATAAATAAATAAGCATACAATTTGTTACATCTTCAAATATGATCCTTTCAGGAATGTGAAATTTTGGAGCAAAGTTATTTTGCTCCACCCTTACCGGTCACAAATATACATTATATATGTCCACTAAGCAATACATACTTGTGTGTTCTAACATGAATAGGGAAGTGCTGCACTTAAATTTAGTACTGAAGAGCATTGGCGATAGAAATAGGAGTCATATACACTGTGGGGCTGATTCACAGAACTAACTTAAGACCAAATCCTAAACTTACTACTATTGGTATTCACAGAAGTTAGGATTTTGTCTTAAGACAGATTTAAGACAGAATAGTAACTTAAGTCTGTCTTAAGTCTGTCTTAAGACAAAATACTAACTTCTGTGAATACCAAAAGTAGTAAGTTTAGGATTTTGTCTTAAGTTAGTTCTGTGAATCGGGCCCTGTGTGCCTTAACCTTCTTAAAAGGAAATATAGTCCTTAGAGATTTGAGAAACCATCTTACTCTATTAAAATGTATTTAAATTAGAAACAAGAGAGATTTATGTAAACATGTGCACTAAGGTTTTTGCATTGGTATTCATAATGTAGGTCTCAGTTGCATGCTTACTGTTCCTTATCATAAAATGTTGGGATCTTACCTCAGATTTGAACAGGAATGGGTAATACCACTGCATTCAGTGCTCAGGATCTAAGGAATAACAGAGATTTCCCAACCCCCGAGAGCATGGAGAAAGTTAGGATACCCCTGCCCAGTTTCAGAACTGGCCAGGGGATCATAACAACTGAGGATCTCCTACCTAGACTGCTGCGGTTTGGCGGATCTACCACCCTTGGCACCCATGTGCTCCCTCTACATTTTGCTACATGGCCCTGCAGGATTGCCTGGCAAAACAAGAGTAATTCAGCAGCTTTTTGATTGCTGTGCCAATGGACATCACTGTCTGCTCTGAAGGTGTTTCTATATAAGCATAATAACATAATGGTGCTGATTGATAAAGATCCATGGTACCCCGAGTAACACACTCCACATGTCAGTTAGCTACTCTCATGTGTATGTTGCATGTACACATAGAAGTTCTATACTTGCGTGTATGAACCTCAGGGTTCTCAGTGACATCAGAGATAACACAAGATTCACTCTAGTTGGCTATTTGATTTCACTCACCTCAACCCTGGCAAAAAGCATTCCAATTATTCTCTATTATCCATTAATAATTTTAAATCTAATGTATGGCCTTGCAATGTGGTGGTTAGGTTGATGTAGTGAATGTAATAATATTGTCATGCAGTATACAATGCAATATTTTATCGGCATACCATTGTTCACTGCTCTTATGTAAAAGTGTAAAAAATGAAAAGTGTTTCACGGATTTAAAGTCACATACGTGAACCAGTCTCTTCACTTCAATTCCACTACATTGCCTGGGTTTCCTGAGACCAGAGGGATGCAGTGGAATGGCTAGGGGGCTCTGCTTCCTCCAGTGTCTAGAGATACCTGAGAGAGGTGGCAAAGTGGTGGATGATAAACTGCCATCTCAACCACCTTCCCCCATCTTCTTTGTGATTTGCAGACGTGAGGAGGTTGGAGGAACAGTAGTTGATGCTTTGGCATCTCCACCTACCATCTTCTATGTCTCTCATTGATTGGAATGAACATGGAGCGACAACGCTTCTCTATCATGCTTGATGGTGGCTCTGAGAGAACTAGTGAAATCACGGTATCTGCTCTTTCCTTTCTCACAAACAGTGGATAGAACAATCCACGGTAGGTAGGATGCAGGAAGGAAATGCAAAGGTAAGTCAGGCGGGATTGAAAAGTGGCAGGTATATTTGTTATGCTTGGGAAGTGACCAAGTGAGCCTTAAGTTTGGGAGGGAGGCCTGACAGCAGGCATACTTTTTCTAAAATAATTAAGAAGAGAAGGAAGGAGTGCAGACCAGAGGGTGGTGGAGAGTGTGGTAGGCACTGGGGATGCAAATTGTTAGTATACAAGACGGGGAGATGAGGAAAGTGGGAGAGAGTGCGGCAGTCCTTGTGGTGTTTGGCTGCCCCATTTTCCTTGGAATTGGGGAGACAAACTCATGTAGCACTAACTAATCTGGAAAGCTACAATGTGCTGCACAGAGGCTGGGAGTCCAGGGGTATGATTCAGATGGCTATAACAATGAGTCAGATAACAACTAGTTTAGAGTTTAGCAGATGGGTACAGTGTCACAAACATGACAGATATCTGTCTTCTTTATTCAAGCTCTGTAGCATAACATGCACTAGTAATAAGGTGGATGGGATACCCACCACATCTGTGATGAAGTAACCAGTTCACCAAGCTCTAAACCAGGCCGTTAGAACCTACTGTGTAGGGGATAAGGAGATGTGTCTTGAGTTTCTTTCTTAAGTCTAGTCCATTTTGGAGCAGGTCTGATGTCAATAGGGATGTTGTTCCAAATCCTGGCTGTGTAGATAGAAAACATCTGCACTTCTTTGTTTTCAGCCTGGTGATAACCTGGCTTCTGCTGTTGTATTGTCTCTTCTGATGTGATACTGTCTGCCTGAGGAGGGTAGTGTTATATAGCCAAGTAAATACTGTTATTATTACTGACTGTCAGGTAGTTTATCCAACTGGATTTGAAGATAAAACAGGCCTTTGGAGGAGTCAGCATAGATCATTCAGCACTGGTATTGTGATCAACCTCTTCAAGTCCTTGATGTGTCCTGCATGCAGGGGTGTCAAGATAGTGTCTAGGAAGCCATTTAACAAAGGGTTATAACTTGCGCCTGGTGGGCCTTTCCGAAAGCCTTAACAATCCTGTGCAGGACACCACCCTGGAGACCTCGTTCCACTCTTGGGTCCCGGCTGACAAATTATCCAGTATCTTCATCATTGAGTGGACGCTTCATTCCCTTGCTCCCAGCTCCCCAACTGGGCCACCCCCTCACCGAGAGATACTAAGGATTCTGAACTTCTGTGACCTAGAAGCTATCTTGTGCGAGGCCGGCAGTCAACCAGATCTCTGATATCAGAACTCTAGAATAATTATTTTCCCGGATTACACCAGGGAGGTGCAGCTGAGAGGCCAGCCTTTGAGGAAGTAAAACAGAATCTCCATGCCCCCAATCTATGCTGTATGCTCCTTTTCCCAGCCCACCTTAAAGTTATCTTCCAATCCTCCACCTATTTCTTTGATACACTAGAGCAGGCCTGGGAGTGGGCTACAGAGGACCATAATCTATGGGCCTTGAACCAGGAGAGGCGACTCACGGAGGGCTACCGGCGATCCCGTTGGCCACCCCCCTTGAGAGCAATTAAAGTCTTGGAATCCAGGAGAACCCAACGGGCGATGACTGAGCAGATGGACTCCCCTCTTGGCGATGGAGGCACAGACGGCTGAGACACTAAACTTTCCAGCCACTCCACGGCTCCTAGTCTGCTTGACATGTCTCCAGACTCATCTGAATGATCCTCACCAATTCTGACAGACTTTCTGCTGCAGGAGGCCCGTGTGCTGCTACCGGGTAGGCAGTGACAGCGGTGGAGGAGCTAGGGGCCACGCTCCACCTTCTGGATGGGGAGGCCTGAACCGGCTGTGTACGGAGCCTACCACTTACAGGAACCATTTCTGTTATATATTATATTACTGAGCACACCACAGTGGTTGACTGTAATTAATGACTCTATTGTAGATGTACTGTCTAGAAAAGCATCCGTCTTCAGAGGTGTGACTACTGCATTCGCACTAACCCCTAAGTTACTTTTTGCTGTGTCTCTTCTCTTCCTTGTTTTTTTCCCCTTTTTCTTCTTACCATTCCAAGTTCACCACGTTTTGAGTCATTGCGAAAGATGCTTCATAGGGAGAAGTATGGGATGGGGGGATTTGGGCAATGTTGTTGATGTTTAGGGAAATGCATTTCTTTGTTACTAATGTTTATTTTCCTCAGGTTCTGGGTCAGAAAGCTTTCCCACATTGTCATACAGCTGTACATACTTGTGGGTGAGGACTTTGCCTGGGGGTAATTCTGTCTCCTGGATGGTCCGACCCCTTAACACACCTTTCCATAACTTTCCCACATGATCACAATTCTATCATGGAATGCTAACGGCCTTTTAGACCATATCAAGCAGCCAGCAGTCCTGCAATATATCAAAAGGTACAAGCCTACTGTAGTCATCCTGCAAGAAGCCCATCTGAAGAGAACTCATTGTCCCCTCCTTTACCGATTTGTATATTGTGAGAAGTTGGCTGGTACATGCTGTCCACTAATTAAAGTGGGCACCCTGTACCAGTCCAAACGACCCTTATTGATGATTAAGTCAAAGATAACCTTCATGAAAGCTATCCTAGTGGTAGATATGGAGAGCTGCCTTCTGGCTAAGCCTTGAAGGAATTTAAAGCTGCTTGTTTTACCAGTCTATAACCTCCTGAATAACCAAATGAAAGGAGAACCACACAAGAGATATATGAAACTAAACGCTCTCTACTAACCTCTATGAGAGATTAGAGCACAAGGCACACAATTATTAATCAATAGAACAACAGTAAATAGCACAACACACAGCGGGCTCCAGGGGGAGACCGAGCCATATACTAAAGAAATGGTATAACATAACACGTGACTTAACTAGACACAGTGCCTAGAGCACATAGAATCGCTGGGACCCCAAGGAACCACCTTAAGTAGTGAGACAGGGGACCCACGGAGGATGGGTGCAGTGTATAAAAGTTCCGTACAACTCTATGGAAAAGTCGCAGTTGGAATTTTAGAGTTTCAGGACACTTCGGAGAAGACTTCAAGCAAACCCTTTGGAACATAGAAGGTTCTAAGGCCAGCACCCTAGTGAGTACCAAGATACCCGTGTTGCCTATCCCATAGGAGCCGGGTGCATAGGGGTCAAGTGGTGTCGGAAACCTTCATAGTTTTTAATGGCGTGACTCTTAGAAGTGCAGCTGCCGGGAGGATGAAAAGGGTCCGATGGAAACCAAGCCTGGATTCAAGGTGAGAAGAACCTCAAAGGAGAGGGGACAGAGTCCGGGTCACTTCAGGGTGACCAGGGGCTCGGTAGACAAATGCCCACCGATGTTGGGTGGTTCAGGTGAGATGACAGGGTGCTTGACTCTGCAGCCATGTGGACTAGGACACTTTGATGATGACCAAAGTCCAGAAGTGACCTTTCCCACAAAGGATGTTGAGTACTGAGGGGTCAGTGTACGGATTGAACACCAACAAGCCTTGGCAAATATACCCAACTGGGGCAAAGGAAAGCATGTCCGGTGTGGACCAGCAGGGTCCTGAATACTCTCCAAGCTATGGGAAGTCAGGGCACATCTGGATCAACCAGGAAACCCAAACAGAAGTCAAAGTTACCTTCACAGGGACCCACAGGCCAACAGACCAGGGATCGCAAAGGGACCTCCAGCTGAATCACAAAATATCAGCCCACCGAAAACTTGTAGAGTGTAGGCCAGAAATCTTCAGTGCAATTACTGCTCGAGGTCAGGACTACACGTAGCTCAAAGCACAGCCTCAGGGATTGCCAAAAAGCATATGCTACTGCAAAAGAACATGGTGCACATGGGTTCAGGTTGCACGGTCTCCACAAGGGATACTGGTCTCAGAATTGCTGAGAGGCCAGATCAACCTCAGAGACACACGGGAACCCACCTCCTGTGTTGCAGAAATCTTCAGAGTCCTCAGGTGCTCGGGAGATGCAAACCGGTCAGATGCGATAAAGTCGCCTGCCTTGCAGGGGAGTAACTCCTTTCCATCACTGGAGATTCTTCAGTCATCCAGTGTAGTGTAGATCATTGAAGAACTTAATTTCTGCTTGCAGAGTTTATTCCAGATAAAATCTAAAGTCCTGTAGTCAGATTCCCTACTTTATACCCAGGGAAGGGGTTGGACAACTCTGGGGACCCTCCTAAGGGAGGGACAGGACAGAGGGGGTTATGCCCATCTCCTTTGTCCAGTTTCATGCCAGAACAGGAGCAAATTGCTTCTGCAACCGGTTTGAGCTGGACTATGCACAAGGACACCAAATGTGCCCCCAGTGCAGACTTTCAGGAACTCTCAGAGTGCACCCACCTATCCCCAATACAATGAAGCCTGTTTGGGAGGTGGTCACACCTCCCTGTGACAGGAAACCTATTGTCCAACCTTCCCCTGCTCGAGCGCAGCTCAGCAGCAGGAGGGCAGACTTGTGTCTTTGGCTGGACAGATCCATTTTGTCCTGCCCAGGTCGAGAAAGCTGGTACAAGGTAGACTGGTGCACCATAGTAGTGCACCATAGTAGTGGTTCTACAAGGGAGGACTCATACCTCCCACATCAGTTACTAGTGTGGAGGTATGATTCCAAGGTGTTTGACACTAAACATGACATGTTTCTAAGCAGTCATTTTAAAGTTACCATTTACCACGGGGTTATAATGCACTTAAGTATATATGGTGTGGCTGCATCACAGACAACCATAGAGAATAGATTCTGAAGGCTGCAGAGGGGCTCTGCTCATGCAGGAGCACCCTCTCACACAAAACCCAGCACCCTGCCTTCAGGCTGATAAGGCCTGCCATAGGAGTGACTGATAGGTTTATATGTGCATTGATTAGAATAGATATAGGGAACCTATATCCAAGTAAGGGGTGCATAAACTACCTTACACAGGTTGCAGTAGCAAACCAGTGGTGTCAGTTTGAATGGTCTCTCAGGGGTGGCATAATACATGCTGCGGCCTCTGGGGTACCTATGCCCTCGGTACATGGTGTACCATATACTAGGGACTGATAAGGGTACCCCAGTATACAATTTGGAGTGTACCTAAAGTACATGCAATCAACTTAGAGGAGAAAGCAACTAGGCTGGGGTCCTGGATAGCAGGATCCCAGCCACTCTAAGTCAAAAACAGTGAGTCATCAGCAAAAAGTGGGGGTAAACATAAGAAGAAGATCCTACTCTCTTACAGATATGATAGAGTATTTTATTTGGGCTTCGCTCAGGGCACCAGAGGGGTAGGCCTCCTCCTTCATAGATACCTTCCTCTGACGGTAACTAAGATACACAATGATACATTGGGATTGAGGGTTGCGTGGCTGCTAGGCATATATAGTTTAATCTCCAGTTAAGCCCTGCCACAATTGCTACAGCTCACACTTCAGGCACTGCATTCCTTACTGATGATACTGCCCCTGGGGCTTACACTGGTGGGAGGAGACTTTAATGCTGCCCCAGATCCTGAACATAATACATCCATTGAACCTCGCCCTGGCAGGAGGTCCCGAGCTGCGTGTCTTACAGCTTGGGCTTACTCCCTGGGCCTATGTGATGCCCGGCAGCCCTGGCACCCCTCAACATGAGCATACACTCACTGCTCAACTGCCCATATTACTGAAGCCTAGATTGACCTGCTGTGGCTTCCAGATCTCCTTGCATTGTGCTCCATCCAACTCCTCTCAAGCGGTCTCTCAGATCATACATCCCTCCTGGCAAAATGGGGCATCTAACCTGAGATGGTAATACCGTATGGCACTTTAGTGATTGCTAACTGAAGGCACCTGAGCGTGCCTCTTTCGTTGACGATGGACTCAAAAATTATTTTCAAACTAGTGAGGGTTCAGTATCATCAAAAAGCATGCTCTGATCAGCATGGACGCCCTCCATGAGAGGTGTGCTTAAAAGCTACGTTCGGAGACAAGAAGCTACGGAGCAGCAGCGGGTGACTGACCTAGAAGCGCAAATATGACACTTGGAATGTCAGACCCACCGAGGAAGCACAGCATCTACTAGACCTTGTACATGTTGAGGTACAGCAGTTCTTGTTTAAAGAAGCAAAACAGTACTGGCGGGCCTCCACTCAAAGAGTCTATGAGTTGGAGGACAAATCAGGCAAGCCGCTATCTTGGCTGGCAACTCACAGAGTCTCCTCTGGAGAGGTATGGGCTATTCATGATCAAATTGGGGGCCAAAGCGAGGAGTTGCTCGTGATTGCCCAAGCATTTGCAACATACTGTCAGGACCTATAGGCTCTTAGTTCTGCGCCCCATAAGGTGGTGGGCAACCCCATCTTTAGGCTATCCCACTTCCCTCTATCGCTCATTGTTTGGCCCTGGACCTAGATAAACCCCTGATGGAGGAGGAGGTAGACTCCACCATTTTTGGGCTTTAGCAAGGTAAAACCTCTGGACCTGATGGATACCATTGAATACTATAAGAGATTTTGCTTCAATTTTGCACCCCACTGTTAAACTTTTACACTGAAGTGATACGCCAGAGGTCCTTTCCTGCAGACATAGACTGTGCAACCAGTGTGGTCATCCCCAAGGAGGGTATGCCTCCTGACCATTGAGCATCATCCAGGTTGATTTTTCTCATCAATGCTGACGGGAAGATTTACCAAAATCCTGGTGGCCTCATTTGATGCACACCCTCAACCATCTCGTTCACCCGGACCAGTGTGGATTTATACTGGGTAGAAGCACACATCATTGCATCTGATGAGTACAAGTGGTCATCTCCCAAATGCAGACGCTGGAAGGTAAATTGTCCGTCCTTCTGGTAGACTTCACTAACGCAGTTGATACACTCTCCTGGGAATTCTTGGAGGCCATCCTGGTACTAGTGAGCCTTCGGTCAGGTTCCCAGATGATGGTCCGTCTCCTCTACCACAACCACAGTGCCCAGATCCGAGTTAATGGCATGCTTTCATTCCCTTCCCAAGCCAGTGGGGGACGTGTCAAGGGTGCCCACTCTCTCCTCTGTTGTTTGCTTTAGCCATTGAGCTGTTGACACGTCTCATCCATTGCAATGCGCGGTCCGTGGATTGAGATGGGGGCTGGATTTGAGGAGTGGATGGCACTCTAAGCCAACGATATCTTGCTGTTCCTCTGAGAACCTCCGAGCTCCGGCTCCCACTGTTTCAAAATTATGCACCTCTATGGAGAAGCATCTGGGCTCCATATTAACCCAGCCAAATCTGTACTGGTGGAGGTGAGGGGGCATGTAGAGGGCTGTTGCTGGTGTCCGGCTATTCCACTGTGGCATAACACATTCAAATACCTGGGGGTCCACATTTCCCTCCTCCCTGATCTAGCGTGGAACTTTAATTTCCAGGGCCTGGCTGCTTCTTTTTACCAGGACTTCCATCATTGGCAGCAACTGCCACTCAACGAGATGGAGCCCAGCATGCACTTTAAGATGATGTGCCTCCCCCAATACCTATCTATATTAACGTATTTCCCATATCCCATACCTGGGCATGGGTTCCACTCCCCATCCTCCATACCGACCTCGTTTATCTTGGCCGGGAAGCTCCACAGGGTGTCCTTCTCAGCTGCATGCAAATCATCCTTTGATGAGGGACTGGGATTCTCCGATAGTTAAGCATACTACTTGGCTGTGCATCTAGCGCCCATCAATGAATGGTTTACAGGAGGGTGGGACGACCCGGCACATTGCCTGGAGCTCCATGTGATGGGACTTGAGGGCCTGCTTTGCACTCTTTAAGGTGATACGGTGTCCAGGGAGATGCACTGCTGCGCCGGAGTGGCGATACACTGCTGGAGGGCGGCTCTGTGCTTAATTCACTGGGACTGCAAACTAACCAAACTTACCCCTGTGGTGTGGCTTGTGGCTCCATCAGCTCTCTGCTTGAAGGGTTCCATCAATGGTACCACATAGGTATCACATATTTAAGTGATGTTTACAAGTAGACTATGCTGATATCCTTCCAAGAGTTGCAAAAACAATACCCCTGTGCCCACCACAGTTTTTTTGCTTTCTCCAGCTGTGACACGTCCTGGCAGTGAATCCCCCCTCTGGCACACAAATCCCAGAATATAGCCCACTGGAAGCAAAGATACTCATGGAGTGATTTGGGAAAGGAGTGATCACCCAAATCTATTGCACATTAATTATCCACGCTCCAGATAACTTTGACTCCCTTTGCCAGAAGTGGGTTGGATGGGTAGGAGCCTTAGACGACAATGATTGGCGGCAGCCTTGTATAGCCCCTAAGGAGCTGGCCATCTCTGCATAACTGCGCATGATCCAGATAAATTACCTCCATGCGTCTTATCTGTCCACTTCACTCATGTAACAGATGTTCCCTGATCCTTGTTCCGTATGTGCACGCTGTAAATTACCTGCTGCTGACATTCTGCATGTAGCATAGGACTGTCTTGGGGTGAAGCCATTCTGTATCGGGGTGAAGAGGGAAATTACTGAGGTCCTGGGTCCCCTAATCAAAATAATCCCTAGAGTGGCCTTACTGGGACTGGTGGAGGAACGGGGGTGTCCCTGTGCTGAGCAACTGTTTGTGGGCCTAGTTTGCCTGGTGACCAAACATGATATAGTGCGCTTATGGATGCGGTCTGCGGCACCTTTGCTATCAGTCTAGTGTACAGAGATAGACTGGTAAGCGCAGCAAGAAAAACCCACATAAGAGGCTCGTGGATGTCATAAAAAACATGAGGAAGTGTGGGAGAAATGGTGGGCTTATCATGGTTTATCTGTGTAGGGGGACTGGCTCCTGCGTGGGCTGTTGTTGATGTTACTGTTGATCTGTTGCTACCACATCCCTCTCTTCCTTGTCTTTTATGAGTTGTGATGTGTGGGAAATGCTTGCTGTATCCATAAATGCAATAAAATTGGTTATCAAAAAATACTGTGCACATTGCCTTTAAGTTAAGCATGAGTGCTCTGTGCCAAGCTACCAGAGGGTTGAGTACGGGTTAATTTGGGGTTAGCTTGTGCCTCAGCCTGACAGGGATTGTGGTTGTGGCCTGAATAGGGGTTCACCCCACCAACTAGTAATCCAATTCTTTACACCCGTCATCAAATTTCACGGGCATGTGTGGACCATTCTGTTCCAAATCTCTGGATTTTTGCTTTCAGGCTCAAAAACGTATTTGTGGAGAAAACATTTTTTACGAAAATAGAGAATTTTCAAATTACACTTAGGGCCTGATTACAACTTTGGCGATGCTGCGCTGGGTCCGCCCCAGCACTGCACCGCCAAAGCCGCGGTCAGTCTGCCTGCCAGATTAAGAGTTTCCTCCTCTCTGAAGGTCTTTTTTTTACGTTTCCACCGTGGTGCCCTGAAAATAGGCACTGCAATGCGAACACCAAAAACAGATCCTGCACGGAATGGACTGAAAAGTCCATGGCTAACAGGAACTGGTGTGCATGCACACAGGGGGCAGACGTTGTGCTCCCCTGTGCACATCCACATGCGGAAGAGGCACAGGGGGCCTGATTCATAATAAAGAGGTTTGGAGATTGCCACCTCTGCACCCCCTTGAGTCTGGCGGTCCGCGGACCACTACACTCGTAATCAGGTAATGCCTAGGCCATATTGTCATTTATAGTATTCATTTATATTAGACATAGACTTGTAGCTAATAATATGGGTTTGCGACTCTAGAAATAGAGGCCCACAAGTTTAAAAGAGGCCCCACCTTCTAATGTCATCCAAGTAGGTGGGTGGCCTGCTTTTAACTTGATATAGTACAGTATCAAAGCAGCACACTAATGTATTTCAAGGTAATCCTCTTTTTCAATGCTGTAAATATAAAAACATAATTAAATATCCACATTAAAATAATTATTGTGTTCGATCCAAAGAGAAACAGAAAAACACGCTACACTCATTATTTATCATAACAAATACACGGTATTAATTATTTATAATGACATTTCTGCTTATTTTGGACCAGCTTGATTTCTCTGTATCTCACAATCTCGATAACGAGTTCATCATTAATCAAAATATATTTCAGATGTGAAGGAATGCAGCCCTGACCCCAGCAACACCATCACATTTGTCAACATATTTAAGACAATAGCACATCATTTAATTTCTTGATAACATTAATATTTGGTCTGTGCAACAAAGTTGATTTAAAAACATTTGCATGAGAGATAACCGATGTTGTCAAATTATGAGTCTCCAAGTTATGTTAATATAAAAGCACCAAATTGCCTTTTCAATTTCCGTCTTCTAAGTGCTTACCCATTTTAAGTCTGGATACTAGCAATAAGCGAGTTCTCAACTCAAAGTAACTTGAGTAGTTGTAAGAACGAATTCTGTCCAGAATGTTGTACTTAACATCGCTAATAACTCATTCAGAAAATTTCAGACTCAACAAGGAAGACTCAAAGAGTTGTTTTTTAAACTTGAAAATTTGGGCGACTAACTGGAGGAGGAGGGTGCCTATAGGTGGGAAACAAACTTAGGGGCCTATTATGATCTCGGGCGGATCACCACCGTCGGGTCGACGGTGGTGACCTGCCTGCCAAATGTCCCTGTGTTACCCCGCCGTATTACTATGGCGAGGGGCACCGTGGCAGATGGAAAGACTGTCCGCCGCTTTTCAGTCGGTCGGGTTGCCGGCCAGACGGAAAAGTCAGACAAAATGGTGGCGGTGCCTTGCATCCATATTGTCATATGCATTCTGAAAGGCCTTTCCATGCCGGCAATACCGCCATGGAAAGGCCGGCGGAAAATGCTTTGGGGGCCCAGGGGCTAGGGGCCTGCACTTGGGGGGTATATTGGCATACACAAGGTGGCAGGCACCGCTCGGGGCCTGTCACGTTGTACATGCCAATGCACAACATGCAAGATTACAGAACCACCTGCCGCAATGTTAACCGTGAAGGATACGACTGCCAGGGTGGCAGTCGCATCCTAATGGTCCTGGCGGGTCCACCGCACCTTTGGCGGTCGATCCCATTTATCGTTACGGTGGCGGGTGGACAAAGTCCGCTCGCCAATATAATGGGGCCCTAAGTGAGGCATCAAGGGGTTTAAAGAGTATGCTCATTGATCAGGCTGACAGTCAAATAAAGAAAATCAATAGTGAGACAGATGAAATGAAGAATTAGAAAATAGCTCTCAGATGCTCTAAAATAGCAAAATGAATTACAATATATTAGATGAGGTGAGGTTAAAATTTCAAGAAGAAACTAGGAATAGACCAGAGTCTAAATTCCTTTGAGACAAAAGAGACTATAAGATAGGAAAAATATACACATATGCCCATGGATGTAATAGCACACTTTGTAAGAAACCTGTGAAAGGCACAGGTGAAAATAGAAGAATTAAAGACGCCCTCTCTTACAAGTACTATATGGAGTCTTGATACCCACAATAGTGACTCAGAGTCAGGTGTTTTCAAACAAAAATTACATGATAGTTAGTCACAGATCAGCTTCTTTTTTTAAAGAGGCTGAAAAGAAAGAAGATGGTAGAACAATGACTTTCATAAGGGTCACGGATGGACAGGGAACAAGGAACAAACACCAAGAGGAAAACGAGGTGGTAAAAGCCAGAGGGTCAGAAGAGAGAGTAGAAAAAGATCTTTCAGATAGACCCCTCAGCCAGATAAAAATGTATATGTTAAACAGAGGACTGAACTTTGCCTCTTCAACACAACTTGAGAAACTACAGATTCAAACTGACCTACTCAGGTCTACAAAAAAGCTGAATTTGAAAAAGTTCTTTGATGAAATTCTTAAACAATACTATCTAGATACCATATATATAAAAAGAGCTGACACAGTGTTTGGTGTGTGATCAAGAGCAGTCTGATGCTTGAAACGCTTCGCCCGTGAAAGGTATAAAAATAAATGATTGCCTTGCCAGAAGCCGTGGGGTCCGTCTCTTCTTTTCGCCGCATCAGGGGAGGTTTTGAAGATTTGTGCTATATATATATATATATATATATATATATATATATATATATATATCCTCCAAACCATCCCCACACGAGGGAAAAACGAGTCGCACACTTGACTTTTCTCTTTGCAGATTTTTAATTGCTTTGTCGGTCAGCATGTGGCCTTTTCCTTATGCATTTCGTTCATTCACTTGAACTTCCTCAGAGGAGCCAACACCCGACACGCCGCCAGCAACCACTGCCAAACTGCCTTTCAATCAACTTTTTTTCCGTCCCCAGATGGACTTTATGTACTGTTGCATTCTGGAACATGTGGTGCTTGCGTAGCGTGTCACTTTGAAAAACCCTCCAATGGACGGTGTCTTAAAACATGCTGCTGCTGATTTAATTTATCAAGTTCTTTTTTGTTCACGCAATAAGTCAATTCAAATCCGCCCCATTTTCAAGACCGGATTCAAAGCCCTTACCAAAGTCAGTCCTTGGTGACACCTCGTTGCTATGTGTTTCCACGTCTGCAAAAGCCGGTTCGTTCGTGCAAAGTTGTGGCGTTCTTTGGGTGGTGCGTTAACTCCACGGCAGAACCAAGCCGTCATATATCCTCCAAACCATCCCCACACGAGGGAAAAACGAGTCGCACACTTGACTTTTCTCTTTGCAGATTTTTAATTGCTTTGTCGGTCAGCATGTGGCCTTTTCCTTATGCATTTCGTTCATTCACTTGAACTTCCTCAGAGGAGCCAACACCCGACACGCCGCCAGCAACCACTGCCAAACTGCCTTTCAATCAACTTTTTTTCCGTCCCCAGATGGACTTTATGTACTGTTGCATTCTGGGGCATGTGGTGCTTGCGTAGCGTGTCACTTTGAAAAACCCTCCAATGAGCGGTGTCTTAAAACATGCTGCTGCTGATATATAGGGCATGATTCACAAAGGCAATCTGATACAAAAGTCTGACTTTATGAGTTTTGGTATTCACCAAGGTCACTTACGATTCGTATCTTTGCGTCCGCAGTCGGACTGGAATCTCCACAGTTGGGCCATACTCTCCGCAACCAGGCCGTACACAAGCACAGGAAGGGTGGGTGTGACAGAGAACTTGTCTGCATTCATCTACATTCTGATAACTCTTCCTGGGCAGGAGAAGGGAAGGGGAGCTGATATAACTGAATAGGCAATGTCCTGTGTCCCACACAAAGAACTGGCTACCCCTCAAAGACAGCCTGGAAGACAGAGCTGAGATGAAAAGGGACCAATGCACTTCAAGGGATTGCTTTGAAGTTACCCCCACTTCAAAGGCACAATTGGGTATAAGTACGTGGACTCTGACCCAGTACACTACTGGACCTGTGAAGAACTCTAACAGGAGTAAAGACTGCTTATCAGAAAATTTGAACAATGTCTTCTACCTGAGTGCCTAAAGTTGATCAACTTGTCTCTATCTTCGGCGTACATTCTCAAATCGTGGAAACATGCCAAATTTGTTTCTCTGTTGAAAAAAACGATGCTGGAAGCGTCCAAGCCTGAAAACGTTCGATCAATCTCCCTGCTCTCGTTCCTTTAGAAAATCACAGAATCACACGTCAACACCATTTTAACCCAATACTTGGACCTTAACTCGATCCTAGATCCCTCTCAAAACAGGTTACGGCCTCTGCACAGTACTGAGACCCCGCTGCTTGAGGTTACAGAGCAGCTACTGACTTCTCTGAATGAATGAATACAAATTTATTTGTGGTTACTCAAAACCATTAAAATAAGGCAACAAACTACAAAAGAGCATTATTATAAAATAAAAGAAACTTAAAATGAATAAGACGTAAACTTAGTTAAAATCTAGAGTTCATTGGACCATTTATGCTCGTCCGTCAATCTTGCCTGATCTCACTCAGAAGGGCTGGGAAGTCTCAGTGGTGTGCGAGTTCACGATCGGGGTCAATGGCCTAGCTGTGGATGTCCATCAATTTCCGACGTGACTGTTGGATGAATTTGCTGAACATAGCCATATCTTTCACTGTTTCCATTGTGAATAGGTGACAGACGGCCTCCTTTATTGATCTGATCCCGCATGTGAGTAAGATTGGCTTTAGGTAGAGGTTACGCTCAGAGGACAGCGCCGGGCAACAAAATAAGATATGTGCAAAGCTCTCATGTTTGTATTTACATAGCCGACACTCCGAATGCCTTGTCCAGGGTGACCTCAAGGGGTAAAGTTCTTTAAGGGGGAGAGGATGTAGTCTCAGCGCTAAGATCCTATTTAACGCTTGTTTCCCCACCGCCTGGGTAAGGTGGAGTTTGGAATTCTGTACAGTATGTCGGAGTTTTAAGGACTCGTGAAAGCCTCTTGTTTCCAAGGATTCCAGTTCCAAGATGCGCGAACAGAGGCGAACCTGTTTTTTTATCGCGCTTTTAATGGCGGCGTACTTAATTGACTCAGGGTCCCAGTTTTCCACTGCGAGCTTTAGGGCTTCTTTGGCGGCAGAGAGGCTGTTTGACCACGGGTTGTCCGGTTACAGAAAAATACTTTTTATGGTAGATTTCAGGGTGTTCTCCAGAGCCACAGTGGCAAGGAAGAAGTATTTGCTCATTGAGGCCAGCTCTTCATATTTTTGTTGGTTCAGATCGAATTCAAGCCGCACTAAGTTGTTTCTGGTGCAGACAGGTAGGTGGAATAACTTTTTATATTGCGAGAAGTGGATTTTTTCTAGCACCTAGGTAATTTGCCAGGAAAGGCCTACTGTGCGTAGTTCAAAGATGGTATTAACATCGCCCTTAGTACTCTTTGAATTGCTGTTGTTGTAGGGCTATGTAAGGTAGAATGCAACTTGCCGAGGGAGTATGTAATGCTTTCCCCTTTTGCCCGTATTTTGTCTAGATGTACTCCTGGGCGCCCTGTTTTGCTAAGCCAAACTCCCAGATAATTATAGTGTTGAGTGCAGTCCAAGGACAACTTTCCTATCCACCATTTTGTCAGTTTTATTTTCAAATAAGGCCCAAAATTTATTATTTTTGATTTGGATGGGTTTACAATCAGTTTGTTCTTGGCGTTGTAATTACCCAGGGACGTTAGTGCTTTTTGTAGGCTGATTTTATTGTGATCTAAGAGCACCAGGTCGTCGGCATATTGCAGTAATTGAATCTTAGTGTGTCCGAGGCGAGGTGTTGCCAATGATGCTCAGTCAGGGCTTTGCCCAAGTCTGCAGTGTATAAATTAAACAGCATCGGCGCCAAGACGCAACCTTGTTTTAATCTGCGGTTAGTGTCAATTTTCTCCGAGGTTGCTGTATCTGAAAGTTTGATTCTAACCCAGGTTCTTGTGTATAATGATTGAATGGCTTTTAGTAAAGAGGGGTCGATGTTCCAGCTTTCTAATATATGCCAGAGGATGGAGCGGTCAAGGTCATCAAAGGCCGCTGTATAGTCAATGAAGCAAGCAAAAATCTGGATGGTTTTTCGAGCCCCGGCCTTCTGTGATAGGTATGAGAGAGCTATAATATTGTCCACTGTTGAGGCTCCTGGTCTGAATCCTCTTTGGTAAAAGGGCAAGAGGTCCTCCTTACTAACCCACTTTGTGAGTTCCATTAGTGGGGTGCTTGCGTAGGCCTTACCCTCGATGTCGAGCAGGGCGATCATACGATAATTTTGAGGGTTGGATTTCGGCCCTTTCTTGTAAATGGGGTGAAGTGGCGACCCTCTCCAAGAGTCAGGAACGCTCCCCAACAGTCGACATTCAGCATATAGCGTGAACAGATTGTCAGTCCAGAAGTCTGTGTCTTGCCGGAAGAGAAAGCCTGGCAGACCATTAAGTCCGGGCGCTCCATTTGGTCTGATTTTTTTAAAGATTGTGTTAACTGTCTTTTTTTCCGGGAGGATCGGCTGATTCACAGTTTTTGTTGGGTTGATAAAGTTGGTTAGTGGAGTCGCATTATCCAGGTCTATATTTAGTGGAGATGTGCTGTCTTCCTCTTTGTATAAGGTTTTCACATGGGCTACCCAGGTATCAGAGTCAATTGAGTTCTCCCTCCGGATGCCTCCTTGATTTAAAGTATTAAGGTATTGCCAGAACTCTTGCGATTTGCTGGTACTCAGTAGACCGAAGATCTTTAGCCATTTCTCCTCGATATATCCCCGTTTTGCGGCCCAAACTTTCTTTGAGTGCGATTTGGTGGTTTCATGAAGTTGTCTTTTGTCTTGAGCTGAGCCAGTTTTCAGGTAGGCCGTACGTTTGGTTCTTACTTGTCTCGCACTTTCTTTAATTGCAGGGATGTGGCCGAAATTATACCTGGGGTGTGCGTAGGTTTTGTGTTGTATTCCTCCTTGTAGATGTAATACTAGGTTGTAGGCCAACTGATCCCATTCTTCTTTTATGCCCCTTTTCGTTTCGTTTAATGGCCCGTCAGCCCATACTATTTTTCAATCCTCGAACTTGTTAACAGGCACCGTGCCCCATTTAATCCTCTCGTCCTCACCAGCGTAAACAGTTCAGCACCGTTTGGTGTTCCTACGTGTTTTAACGTCTAGTGATTATCTGCTGTAGAGTTTAAATTGATTGTTAATGCAGCATGGTCACTTTCCTTACATTGTTCAACTTTGTAGCCTATCATTAGCTTCTGTAGCTGACTGCTTACAAGAATGTAATCAATAGTGGTGTGATTGGTATACGTGGGCGGGCATAGGTTGCCTGGGGTGTCCCTTAAGAGTAAGGAGTGGGCCGATGACAGCTGATAAGAAAGCATAAGGGCATTGAAGGCCTCTGTGGCTGGAGAGTTGTTGCTTTCGGCTGACCTAACCCCAAAGTTGTGAGTATTGAAGTCCCCGAGGATTATTGATTCCATATGAGCAAATTGTAGGAGAAGATTTTCTATGTGGCCTATTAGCTGGGAGAGCTTGTCCTTGGCTCCCGAACCATGCGGGTTGTAGTAAACGTTGATTAGCAGTATTGTAAGTGGGCCCTTGCTTGTTGAAAAGCCTTTCAGAATGCCTGCCATGTACACGTTTGATGGTGTTTTTATTTCACTAAATTGTATTTTACGAGAGAGCCTGATGTATATTGAGATGCCTCCTGAGGGTCTGCCAAACATGTTCTCCTTAACGGCTGGCTTATGGTAGTCCTCGAATCCCCTTATTGGAACTGGTTTAGTAGCCCACGTTTCTTGAATGTAAATAATGTCCACCCCTTCAAGAAACGGGGGTATGGCTGGGTGTTGTAGTAGCTTTACGATCCCTGCTACGTTCCAGGACAAAATAGTCATACTCTGACTACCGATTTTCTCAATTTTGTTTCTGGCTGATGGCTCCACTTGCCAATACAGTAAGTAATTCCTAATTACAAGTTCAAGTTCAGATATTTATTTAGCGCACGTCTCACCCAGAGGGTCTCAAGGCGCTTGGGGAGGCGGGTGCATTTACTTATCGAAAATCCAAGTTTATAGTTGCTTTCTGAAGGAGAGGTGGTTCTGAGTAAGACGGATGCGGGTGGGGAGAGAATTCCAGGTCTTGGCCGCTAAGTAGGAGAAGGATTTTCCCCTCTATGGTGGATCTGTGGATGCGCGGAATTGCGGCGAGGGCTTGATTGGATGATCATAGTTGGCGGGTGGGGGTGTAGAAGGACAGTCTCGTGTTGAGGCATTTGGGTCCTAGGTCATAGAGGGCTTTGTGTGCGTGGGTGAGGAGGCGGAACGTTATTCTCTTGTTGACGGGGAGCCAGTGGAGATCTTTCAAGTGACCGGAAATGCGAGCTTGACGAGGGATGTCCAATATGAGTCTGGCTGATGCGTTTTGGATGCGTTGAAGTTTTTTCTGTAGTTTGGCTGTGGTTCCAGCGTAAAGGGTGTTTCCGTAATCCAGTCGGATGGTGACCAGTGCGTGGGTGACCGTCTTTCTTGTTTCGGTGGGGATCCAACAGAAGACTTTTTTGAGCATGCGTAGGATGTTGAAGCAGGATGATTAGACGGCATTGGCTTGTCTGGTCATTGAGAGGGAGGAGTCCAGGATGAAGCCCAGGTTACGTGCGTGATCCGTTGGTGTGGGTGCGGTTCCCAGGGCTGGTGGCCACCAAGAGTCATCCCAGGCCGAGGGGGATGAGCCTAAGATGAGGACTTCCGTTTTGTCCGAGTTCAGTTTTAAACGGCTGTTCTTCATCCACTCGGCTACTTCTTTCATTCCTTCGTGTAGGATGGTTTTGGCGGTGTTCGGATCTTTGGTGAGGGAGAGGATCAGCTGGGTCTCGTCTGCGTAGGAGATGATGTTGAGGTTTTGTGGGCGCGCGATGGAAGCGAGGCGACTCATGTATACGTTGAAGAGGGTGGGACTGAGTGATGATCCTTGTGGCACGTCGCAGATGAATTCGGTGGCTTCTGATTTGAAGGGGGGGAGGCGGACTCTCTGGGTTCTTCCGGCAAGGAACGATATGATCCATTCCAATGCTTTTCCTTGTATTCCAACGTTCTTGAGGCGTTGTATAAGGGTGCTATGACAGACTGTGTCGAAGGCTGCGGAGAGGTCAAGTAAGATGAGGGCAACTGTTTCTCCGTTGTCCAGTAGTGTTCGGATGTCGTCTGTTGCTGCGATGAGGGCGGTTTCGGTGCTGTGTTTGGCTCGGAAGCCGGATTGTGAAGGGTCGAGGGATTTGTTGGATTCGAGGAAGGCGGCGAGCTGACTATTGACGGCTTTCTCAATGACTTTGGCGGGGAATGGGAGGAGCGAGATGGGGCGGTAGTTCTTAAGTTCGGTGGGGTCTGCTGTGGGTTTCTTCAGAAGGGAGCTGAGTTCGGCATGTTTCCAGATTTCCGGGAAGGCGGCGGCGTTGAAGGAACAGTTGATGGCATCGCCGAGATGGGGTGCGATGATGGAGGCTGCTTTGTTGAAAATGTGGTGGGGACATGGGTCGGTTGGCGATCCTGAGTGGATGGAGTTCATCAGGCGGATGGTGTCTTCGGTGGTGATTGGGTTCAGGAGCAAAGGTAGTTAGAGGGCGGTGTTGGATCGGAAATGGGTGGAGTGGACATGTCTTCGTGCTGGTTTTCAAAGCTGTTATGTATTTCGGCAATTTTGTCGTGGAAGAATGAGGATAGAGAGTCGCAGATGTCTTGGGAGGGAGAAATGTCATTGGTGCCGGCGGTGGGGTTAGTAAATTCTTTGACGATGTTGAATAGTTCCTTGCTGTTTTGGGCATTGTTGTCAAGTCGGTACTTGAAAGCTGATTTCTTGGTGGATCGGATTAGTTGGTGGTGTTTACGTGTGGCGTTCTTGAAGGTGGCTAGGTTATCAGTGGTTGGGTTTTTTCTCCAGGTTTTCTCGAGAGTACGACATAACTTCTTGGATTTCTTAAGGTCGTCGTTGAACCAGGGGGCTTTTTTGCTACCTTGCTTGATGAGTTGGTTTTTCAAGGGTGCAAGTTCGTCGGCGCAATGGGTGATCCATTGGGTGAGGTTAATGGCTGCTTGGTTTGGGTCCGATGGTTTGGTGGGGGGGTTTTGGTGAAGCGATGTGAAGAGTTGTTCGGTGGTGATTTTGTTCCAATTTCTACGAGGAATAGGTTGTGGGGGGGTTGTGGGTCGTGGATTTTTTGTAGTTGAAGTGAACGCAGCTGTGGTCTGTCCAGTGGAGAGCTGTGGTGTGATCGAAGGAGATGTGCTTGCTGGAGGTGAAAATAGGGTCAAGCGTGTGTCCAGTGTAGTGGGTGGGGGTGTCTACAAGTTGTTTGATATTTAACAACAAGGGGTGGTGATGGACAGAGTTTCTGAATTAAGCAGAATACTCTCACCCAGTCAAGAAATCAGGGCTAGATCCAACACCGTTTTTTAGCTCACTGCACCATCCCAGCTCAGAACCTGGCTATATGCAAATTAGTCTGTTCCTGTCCCAGTGCATGATGGGAACAGGGCAAACCAAACTACCAAGCCAATTCTTACACTGGGAAGGAAACAAGCTTTCGGGGACCGGTTTCTGGCATTTCAGCCGTCGTCGGCCCGGCTTGCTTGAATCCTGATGGTGCAATGAGCAAGGGACTCACATCTGAGTATACCCTTCCACGCTTATGGTGGAGAAAATATTTAACAACAAGGGGTGGTGATGGACAGAGTTTCTGAATTAAGCAGAATACTCTCACCCAGTCAAGAGATTAGGGCTAGATCCAACACCGTTTTTTAGCTCACTGCAAAATCCCAGCTCAGAACCTGGCTATATGCAAATTAGTCTGTTCCTGTCCCAGTGCATGATGGGAACAGGGAAAACCAAACTACCAAGCCAATTCTTACACTGGGAAGGAAACAAGCTTCCGGGGACCGGTTTCTGGCATTTCAGCCGTCGTCGGCCCGGCTTGCTTGAATCCTGATGGTGCAATGAGCAAGGGACTCACATCTGAGCATACCCTTCGACGCTTATGGTGGACAAAATATTTAACAACAAGGGGTGGTGATGGACAGAGTTTCGGGATTAAGCAGAATACTCTCACCCAGTCAAGTGATCAGGGCTAGATCCAACACCGTTTTTTAGCTCACTGCACCATCCCAGCTCAGAACCTGGCTATATGCAAATTAGTCTGTTCCTGTCCCAGTGCATGATGGGAACAGGGCAAACCAAACTACCAAGCCAATTCTTACACTGGGAAGGAAACAAGTTTCCGGGGACCGGTTTCTGGCACTTCAGCCGTCGTCGGCCCGGCTTGCTTGAATCCTGATGGTGCAATGAGCAAGGGACTCACATCTGAGTATACCCTTCCACGCTTATGGTGGACAAAATATTTAACAACATCACCACCCCCTTTTCTGAATCGTTTTTGGCCACTGTAGGTGTGGCAGGGTATACTCAGACATGAGTCCCTTGCTCACTGCACCATCAGGATTCAAGCAAGCCGGGCCGACGACGGCTGAAATGCCAGAAACCGGTCCCCGGAAGCTTGTCCCCTTTCTGGTGAAGAATTGGCTTGGTAGTTTGGTCTGCCCTGTTCCCATGATGCACTGGGCCAGGGACAGACTAATTTGCATATAGCCAGGTTCTGAGCTGGGATGGTGCAATGAGCTTAATAACGGTGATGGATCAAGCCCTGATCTTTGGACTGGGTAAGAGTGGTCTGCTTAATTCAGACACTCTGTTCATCACCACCCCCTTTTCTGAATCATTTTTGGCCACTATAGGTGTGGCAGGGTATACTCAGACATGAGTCCCTTGCTCACTGCACCATCAAGATTCAAGCAAGCTGGGCCGACGACGGCTGAAATGCCAGAAACCGGTCCCCGGAAGCTTGTCTCCTTTCTGGTGAAGAATTGGCTTGGTAGTTTGGTCTGCCCTGTTCCCATGATGCACTGGGCCAGGGACAGACTAATTTGCATATAGCCAGGTTCTGAGCTGGGATGGTGCAGTGAGCTTAATAACGGTGATTGATCAAGCCCTGATCTTTGGACTGGGTAAGAGTGGTCTGCTTAATTCAGACACTCTGTTCATCACCACCCCCTTTTCTGAATCGTTTTTGGCCACTATAGGTGTGGCAGGGTATACTCAGACATGAGTCCCTTGCTCACTGCACCATCAGGATTCAAGCAAGCCGGGCCGACGACGGCTGAAATGCCAGAAACCGGTCCCCGGAAGCTTGTCCCCTTTCTGGTGAAGAATTGGCTTGGTAGTTTGGTCTGCCCTGTTCCCATAATGCACTGGGCCAGGGACAGACTAATTTGCATATAGCCAGGTTCTGAGCTGGGATGGTGCAGTGAGCTTAATAACGGTGATGGATCAAGCCCTGATCTTTGGACTGGGTAAGAGTGGTCTGCTTAATTCAGACACTCTGTTCATCACCACCCCCTTTTCTGAATCGTTTTTGGCCACTATAGGTGTGGCAGGGTATACTCAGACATGAGTCCCTTGCTCACTGCACCATCAAGATTAAAGCAAGCCGGGCCGACGACAGCTGAAATGCCAGAAACCGGTCCCCGGAAGCTTGTCTCCTTTCTGGTGAAGAATTGGCTTGGTAGTTTGGTCTGCCCTGTTCCCATGATGCACTGGGCCAGGGACAGACTAATTTGCATATAGCCAGGTTCTGAGCTGGGATGGTGCAGTGAGCTTAATAACGGTGATGGATCAAGCCCTGATCTTTGGACTGGGTAAGAGTGGTCTGCTTAATTCAGACACTCTGTTCATCACCACCCCCTTTTCTGAATCGTTTTTGGCCACTATAGGTGTGACAGGGTATACTCAGACATGAGTCCCTTGCTCACTGCACCATCAGGATTCAAGCAAACCGGGCCGACGACGGCTGAAATGCCAGAAACCGGTCCCCGGAAGCTTGTCTCCTTTCTGGTGAAGAATTGGCTTGGTAGTTTTTTCTGCCCTGTTCCCATGATGCACTGGGCCAGGGACAGACTAATTTGCATATAGCCAGGTTCAGAGTTGGGATGGTGCAGTGAGCTTAATAACGGTGATGGATCAAGCCCTGATCTTTGGACTGGGTAAGAGTGGTCTGTTTAATTCAGACACTCTATTCATCACCACCCCCTTTTCTGAATCGTACAAGTTGTTTGAGTCCTAGATTGGCCAAGTTATCCAGAAAGGTGGTGGTGTTGTTGTCGTTTTTCTTTTCCAGGTGGAAGTTGAGGTCTCCCAGTAGAATGTAATTCTCGGAGGGGATGGCATGTGGGCTGATGAAGTCAGCGATGTCTTCGCTGAATTGTGTGCGGGGTCCTGGTGGTCTGTAGATGAGGGTGCCTCTGAGTGTGGTTTTGTGGTCGGTGTGAATCTGGAAGTGAAGGTGTTCGGCGGAAGCGAGGTTATCATCGGAACTGGTCGTGATGTCGTAAGTTGTGATTTAAGGCCCTTGGCACCCAAGACCAGTCTTCGCTAGAAGTGTTATGTATTGAGCAGCGCCGGGTGCCTTTGCCTGGGTTTGTGGTGACTTTGATTAAACCATCACTTGTTAGTTTCGTGTTCGTGCCACTGTTGCTCCCGTGAAGAATGGACAATGTTTTTGGAAGTGGCTGAGGTGGCTCCAACAATGAAATCTTCCTTTGTGTGTCCGGGATACGAAAGGCGTTTAGTTGGTTCGAATGACAATGTTTCAGGGGCATAGGGTATTTTACCACCGAGCTGCTCGTGATCTTTATGCCCCAATCTTCCAGTTGTTTCCTACTTCATTTTAATGCACCAGCCATATCTGGGTTGGAGAAAAGCAATTCTGTGGTTTCATTGCTGTCGCCTGGGCCTTGGGTGAGGAAGGAAATGCTTTTGATGTCTGTTGATTTTATGGTTTCCAGGCCTTGGATATTGGCGCAGAATTTTAGTATGTTACCACGATTAAGAATGTCCCTCTTGCCCTGAGAGACGTATTCAGGTTGGAGACATAATTTCAGATCGTCCTGTGTGAAAGGGGTCAGATTCTTATGTGTTATGGCTTCCTGCGAGTCTTGGCGAGTTGAGTCATTTGAAGGTTTCTGTGTCAAGGCATCGGCGTTGCCCTTTGCATGGTTTGTGGTGGCGGGCGTCAGCTGGTCTGTCTTGTCCGGTTTTACTGGCAAGGGCAGTGCATCCCTCGTTCTGCAATGGGCTTCGTTCACTGCTTTCGTCCACGAGGGGCTCCCTAAGTTGGATGCCTGGATCCTAGCGAGACGTGCCTGCCATCCCAAGGTGTTTGTTCGTGTTGATGGTTAGAGCGCCCGCCGACTTTTACCTTGCTTGTATCCACAGATTTGGGCCGTTGGCCTGTGCACGCGTCCATGTTGTCCCCAAGAGTTAATTCAAGGTTAGTTTTACCTGAATTGAATGACCTGGTGGCTTTTTCATCTAGAATATGCGATGATTTTTTGAGGGATGTTGGCCTCGAAGTCGTTATTGCTGGGGGTCGCAAGCTCTTTAGTTTCCGGCAGTAACCACTGCCTAATTGAGCCATTTTGGTTAGAGTTGTTTTTTCTTTGTTTATTCAGCTTCTTTAGTTTTTTCTTATTTTTCCGGGAGAGATAGCCGGTGTCAATAGTTGTCACTTGCGGGGTGTTTTGAATTTCTTGTTCTTTAGCTTTAGTACTGCACGCGTCTGTTATTGTTTCCGATGCCCTGGCACGGTGCCCTTCCGCCATCCTTGTGGTGACTTCCTGCAGTTCTTTGCTGTTTGGTTGGGGGATCTGCGGAGTTCCAAGCAAAGTGTGGTCCTTGATATTCAGGTGAGGAAGTGCGGTGTTCCGGTGCCTACTGGTTTCTGTCTTTAGGTCTTCAATTAGTGTATTCATTACCCCTGGGAGTTTTTCCAAGTTGCGCAGCACAGGGCTGCATCCGCAGTCCTGCGGCTTAAACGTGACTTTTGTATTTTCCTGAGCTCGTATGATCAACGAGTTCAAGTCGTCTAATTTAGAGTCTATGCCTGAGATCAGTCCAGCGACTGTGTGAAGAAGGCTTATCTGAACGTCCAGTTTGTCGGTGTGCAATATTGCAGCATTTACCATTGATGACAAAACATCATTAATTAGCACTAGATGATGGTCCAGTGTGTCCGGCTGCAGGGTTGTTACATTTTCCACCCCCTGTCCTTGTGGGCTGAGTTTTGCACTTGTGTTAACAGGTGCGGGCTGCCTAGGTTTGGGGAGTCGGTTGATGTTGCTACAAAAGGATCTGTGTATGCACTAAGCCCTCCTAGTGTTAATCTGCCCCGTTGCCCAAGGATCTTTATTCTCTCTGTCGGCCAGAGCGTCCGTTTGCATGTCACATAGCTTATGGGTTGCTAAGTTGGGAGGGCTGTTTTTACAGGTGTTATTGCTCTGCAAATTTGGTGTCGTTGTTGCTTGAGCTATTGAGCCACCCGGCACCGTGATTATTTTTGGTGAAAGTGGAAATGGAATGGCCGGGCTCCTAGGGGAGTTAGTTCCTGATGGTATAATCGAGACAACTGTGATCGGGCTAGTAGTGGCGTTCACTTGACCTGTGCCCTGGCACACAGAGTTCGGCATTGTGTTGAGCAAGAAATCTCTAATGTCTCTGTTGCTGGCAATGTTTGATGATGTTTTCCTTTTACTGCTGGAAATTGGGCACTTGTTAAGCGTTGGCACCTGTGGAAAAGTGTCCTGTCCTTGTTGGAGGTTAGGCGCCCAGAGCGGAATTGAAGGCAGATCTCCTGTTTCGACCACTTCCACCTCCGCCTCCGCCTCCACCTCCACCTCCACAGGCCCGTCCTTATGAAATGCCCCCATGTTTGAGGCCCCTCTATCAGGAGGGTAGAGCATTTTTTCGTTTTGGCGTCTTGCTGACTTGTGGGGCCGAGGATTCTCTTGCTGTTGTAAAAGGTTCGAGTTTCTTGTTCTCATCTTTATAACTCGTCCTGGGCCTGGTTCCGGGGATGGTAGGGGCCCACAAATGCTTACAGCAACCCCCTCCTGCTCCCTAGCTCGCTGCTCTCTGTGCTTAGGTCCAGGCCGTTTTTTTTTCCTGGGCTCTGCCTGATCCTTCCCCACCCAGGCCTTCTCGGATCTTGCTGGCCTGCCGACTGGCTCTCTTCTCACTGCCTCTGCCTCCCCCCACCTGGGCGGATCAGCAACCGTGCGCCGAGCATGTCAGAGGCGGGAGCAGGATAAGGCAGGTAAACTGGCTGATGTGGAGGAGCCACGTGAGCTACTCGCTCTCCTGGGAATTCCTCGACTCCAGGCGACCCAAACGCCCCGAGCGCTCCAGGGAAAAAGGCGAACTCACCGCCTGCAGGCTTCTGGACTCTCTCCGGTCTCTCTCCAGCTCCAGCTGTCAGCACCGTGGCACTGCAACACCGTGCCGCACCGCACCGCAATTCACGGCTCCTGCCGCGCTGTGGGTGCTTGATCCGTTAGGTAGCTGCTCACAGCACCCGCCACAGCGTGTGAGCTGCTGCCCACCACTGCCGCGCTGTGAAATTGATTTGTGCTGGGAAGCTGCTTGGTTGCTTGGTTGCTTGCTCTCCCACTCTTCCACTCGCCCAATGTGCTCCAACTGTGCTGCGCCTGCGGCTCCTTTGGGGCGTCCTATCGCGTTGGAAACCTGATGCTTGCTTGCTCAACGGGGCTCGTGGTGGGTCCCCGGGACAGGAGGCACTCTGCGTCGGCTACCTCGGTGCGCTGGTAAGCCACACGGGCTTGGCTTGGTTTGGCGTGCTTGGCGGTCTTGGCGGGGTGGGTGGGCGGGCTTACCGGGCATGCAGAAACTAGGCTCCAGCTCTGCTCCAGCTCCGGGCACTGGCGGCGGCCCCCGCTCCAACACCTGCACCGCACCGTGGGCCGTGCTCTGTGCTCTTTAGCTGCGCTGCCACAGATTCTCTGGGCACAGCCACCTCTCCTGCCGCCTCGGCTCCTTTCTCGTTGCTCTCTGCTCACTCGGCTGACTGCCGCTCGTTGCTCCTCCTCCGCACAGGAGCACACAGAGCCCTGCCCGTGAGCAGCCCGTGAGCCCCCCGCACCGCTGTCACCAGAGTCTGCACAAAGGACGGTGCTGGTGCACGCAGGCGGCCGCCCGGTAGTCGGCACCTTTCAGGGGGGGGGGCCCTTCGCTCACGGCTCGCAGCTCGCTCCGCTCCGCAGCTCTGCTTGCTCGCTCCTCACTCTGCCTGCTCCTCTCCGTCTCGTCTCACGTGATCTCACAGTGCTCTAATGCTCTTGGACCTGGCAAACAAACTAGCCACATCTGGGGAACAACACGAAACCAGGAGCCTGGATTTTGCCAGACTGAAGACAAAACACTGCAGCGCGCTCGTTTGAAACCAGTGCAAACCACAGCTGCAGGTGACTTTCTTTTTCAAGCAACTGTGTCCCGGAAATGCATAGTGGACTTCTCTGGATGAGGGCAGACCTCAGCACTGATTCTGCTTGATCTGAGCACACCCTTTGACACGGTCTCCCATAAGTTCCTGCTATTCCGGTTGAGGGAGATCGGTGTCGATGGCAAGGCCCTCTCTTGGTTCTCGTCTTTTGTTGGTGATCGGACCTTTCAAGTCATCGCCGCCTCTTTTTCCTCCCTTATCCATTTGCTGCACTGTGGTGTCCCCCAGAGCTCAGCACTGAGCTCCACTCTATTTGATATCTACATCCGACCTCTGGCTCTGATGGCTAAGACCCAGAACATCTCTCTGGTGTCATATGCGGATGACACTCAGTTGATGCTTACCTTCTCTAGCAACACTAGCCAGGACTCAGCAAACTTCCAGGAAGATGTGACTGCCATCTCTGATTAGATGGCTAACAACTACCTCCAATTGAACTCAGCCAAATCTGAAGTCCTTCTGGTTGGCAGGGACTCCCATCTCCGGGGCAGCCAGTGGTGGCCCCCTGCACTTGGTGTACCCCCTTACCAAAATCTGTGGTGAAGAACTTGGGAGTCTGGGTTGATTGCACCCTTTCTTTCGAGGCACAAGCTAAATTAGTGAAAGGCACCTGCTTTGGAATGCTACATGGCCAATAGCCGATCCTGTGACCTTTGGACTCTCTCACCCAGCAGTTGATAATCCAAATCACCGTCCTGGCTAGAATGGACTACTGCAACGCATTGCTCCTGGGCTCCAATAAATCAGTGATCAACAGGCTCCAGAACGCTGTAGCCCGTGCTTTGTTTGCACTTCCCAAGCACTGTCACGTCTCCGACCTTCTCTGCCGGCTACATTGGCTGCCATTAGAACAGAGAATTCACTTCAGATCTTTCTGGGCCTTGCCCCTAGGATCTGGAGTGATATGGGCTCTCTTTTTCCACCCACTCACACTCTGCGCTCAGTGGATTTGCATCTGGCCATGGTGCCTCTGGTATGCAGGTCCAGAGCGGGTGGCCGCTCGTTCAAGGCAGTAGAGCCTGCCCTTTGGAACTCTCTACCTCTCTCTACCCGCAGTATTTCCAATCACTGGAATTTTAGAAGGACTGTGAAGACCTGGCTATTTTCCAATCACTAGCTGTCCACTCTACCACAGTCTGTGCTGGGGCAGCCATCCTCCTTTTAAATATTTTAACATAACATAACATAACATAACATAACATAACATAACATAACTGCTGTGCTACAAGGAATTCCACATTGCCTGACTGCTGCTCTACAGGAACTGCTTTTTGCTTTTCTGAGCTGTCCTGCTGCCTGCAGATCTCTGCTCTGCTGAGGACAAGGACTGGACCCATCTCACTTGAACCTAGAGTGAATCCAAAGGCTTGCAGGCTTGTCCCCTATTTCTGAAGTCTCAGCGCCATCAAAAACTTCCTAGAACCCTGCTGCTGGACTCTGCCATCTGTAAGTCCTACCCTGCCTGAGGTGCCTATACTGGCCTGGGCCCTAGAAGTGCGTTCTGCAGTTCTTTTTGCTTCGAAATCGAAGCAGTGACCAAATTGCGCCAATCGGAACTGACGCAGTGCCCTTCGATACAGACGCAGTGCCAATCTGAGGTCATCCCTACGTGGCTCAATGACAAAGTGGGACGAAACTGTGTGGTTCAACGACGATGCAGCACATGCATTGTAAGGGGTTTGATGATGGCACAGGACCCTATTGTGACGCTCGACGATGACGCATCTACCCGACTGCTTGAATCGGAACTGATGAATTGAGTATTTGACGCAGACGCTTGCTCCCTTCGAGGCACTTTTTCAGCGGACCATGTGTGAGTCTTGTAGCTGGCCTCCCTTCCATGGTGGTCAGCCTGAACTTTAGATCTACCTCAGTCCTGCGTGACCTCGAGTAACCTCTGAACGCTATTTGACTCTAAGCACTACTTTTTGATTTATTCTTTAAAAAATGCATTACTCATGTTCTACTTATTGGAGGTTTGTCATTTTGGTCTTGTTTTAATCATAAAAATTATTATTTATTATTCTAAACCTGTGTGGAGTATTTTTGTTGTGTTTTAATTGTGTTACTGTGTATGTGTGGCACAAATACTTTACACATTGCCTCTTTAGAGTAGCCTGACTGCTCTGTGCCAAGCTACCAGAAGGTGGGCACAGGTTTGTTTTTAGCGTGTATCAAGCTTACCTTGGCTAGAATTGTGGTCCCTACTTTGACAGGATGCATACCTCTGCCAACTAAAGACTCAATTTCTTACAGTGATATATTGTGGAAGATGTGCAGATGATTTTATAATGATCTGGAAGGGGACTGAAATTGAACTAATGACTTATCATGAGCACTTAAATAGAAATTATTTTAATGTGACTATGTTTGTTATTTCATTGCAATAACATAGTATTCTTAAATGTAGGACTTTATGTATATGTCAATACCTTGCTATCTAGGATGTGTAAAAAACCAACAGCTGTAAATGATCTGCTTCTGTCACGACTCTCATCAGGTCAATTAAGTTCTCTTTACCCCCTTCTGTCTAGGTGACATCCAGGTCTAGGAAGCATAGGGCAGGTGGATAGGACACCATATAAAGTGCAATAAATGTGCATAGCAACTATACATCAGTGAGCTTAGTGCAGTTCCAAAGGAAATAGTATGGGTCCCCGACTGCACAAAAATAGTCACCATGAAAATGCAGACACCCTTCCACCATTATGCAAGGGAACCTGTGTTGGTGCATGGCAGCCATTGGTGCACCAGGGCAAGAGGAAAGGACAGGAATGTGCCGTATCTGATACATATGGTGCATTCTTGCCCTTTTCTTTTGACATAGGGCTGTACAGCAGGAAGGCTTGCGATGCTACCTTACGTCAAAAGATTGTAAATGAGGCCCTAGGAACCTTAGGAATAGTAAGATCCATTTAACAAAACTCGAGTACTTCAAATAGCCTGGAACAGTCTGCTCAGATATCCTCTGGGGATTTTGGAGCCATTTTGTTTGACAAAGCATGGAAGGCCACACCCCAAGCCACACCTTGCTCAGCAACAGAAAAGCCACGGATAAAGATACACGCTCATCTCAGAAAAAACACTTACCTGAAGACTTCAGGCGGACCTTAGTCTGATCTTCCTTCTACCTCCTCTGCCGCAGTTCCGCTACTGCTCCGACAAACCTGAATGAGAAAAGAACGACAAGTAAAGACTTTAATGTTTATGCAAACTCGAGCTGCAAGTCAGTGGTGTAACGCAGGCCCCCACAGCCCTCATGGTGCGGGGGGACCCAAGTCCCAAGGGGCTCCCTCAGTTCAGTACTCTGGCCGGAGAGCCCCTGATTGAGTCCGGAGAGGGCCCTCCACATACCTTGCAGGGGGGCCCCCTCAAGTTTCGTTACACCAGTGCTTCTAGTTAGAGAAAGTACAATATGCATCAAGAGAGATAGTGAGGACTTAAGTTAAATCTCTAAACTCTGCTAAAGGACATAACAACAAGCATGTTCCTATTACTCAAAAGCACGAGGTGTGCCAAGAAAGGTTTTTAGAGAAAGCGCACTGCAATCAGAAAGAGGAGTGAAAACCTAAAGCAATACAAAACACAGAAAGCAAAGTGATCTTTGCAAATCTACCTAACCAAAGGTCAGGTGCATGTAAACAATAGTGAGGTACTTTATCTCTGATTGGGAGCACTACCCATTGTTTATCAGTCGTAAGACTTTTACTAACAATTCATTTACTTAGGAAAAGTGTCCTTGGTGCCAAAACCAGGGCTGAGCTCACAAAATGTGCAACTGAGTTATTAAGAGTGCACAAGGAAAACAAATCTAAAGGATACATTGGGTGAATGATATATTCTCAAGCATATGAGCTAAGAACACTGCACAGGACACTAGATAAATACTTGATCAACTCTAGGCATTCATTTGAGTGAAGAGATAGTTAATAATATTCTCATACATACATGCTATCACTGTATCTAAGCTTGTCCATTGCACAGTTGCAAGGCATTGAAAACCCTGAAGGAAGAGACACATCTTCAGAGACTGGTTAAATGCATAAGCAGAGGTGGGCAGTGGCCATGGTGCACCAGCGCACTGAAATCTCTCTCTCTATCCCAACACCCCCTTCTCCTCTGTGCTCTTGGCATGGAGCATACTTTTGTTCACACTGCAGAGTGCAATTGGGCACTGAAATGAATTGAATGAAATGAAAATAGGATTTGTATGGTGCGCTCATACCTGGAGGTGTCTAGGTTCTAATCTCAGAGAAGGTAAACTGCTGACGAGAAAAAAAGGATAGTTATTTGGTGAAAATCCATTTTTCGAGGGCTTTTCTGAAGCCAACATATCTGTTTTCTTTTCAGTTCCAAGGGGAGATAGTTCCAGAGTCTGGTTGTACCCACAACAAAGCTTCTTCCGCTCAAGCAGGACTTTTGTAATTTGGAATCATGAGATTGTGAGCTAAAGCAGAACAAAGTGGTCTAGATGGAATGTACCATTGGAAGCTTTGTCTGCAAAAGTCAGGGCCAGTGCTGTGGAGTGCCCTAAAGGCAATGCATAGGGCTTTAAAATAAATCCGCTTCTTGACTGGAAGCCATTTAAGAAGATTCAGCGCAGAGGAGACAGACTAATATTTGGGAGTCGACCGTTCTGCACAGCGCCATTAGGCAGTTTCCCTATTTGGCTTGTGTTTTTAACTCCTGACACATAGATTTCTAGTTGCACATCCAAGCCGAGTCTAAGTAGTCAATTTTATGTATCACCATCACTGTGACACTACACTTTAGTAACACCACTTCACGATGAACATCATGGCTAGAGCACTAACATTCATTCCCGCACCGACACCACCAGGTCGGATGGGGTGTTGAATAACCAGAAACCCCCCACGTGACGATAAATTCCACCAAAATGGTGGGCTGATGGGACTGGTTCTAGCCTTTGTTCCTCCACAGCACTTTCTCACATATGCATCCAACTGTTTCAGAGTTATTTGCATAGTTACATACCACTCTTAGACCTGGTCTGTTCCTTTATGTATTTAATATTTGGGAGTGCCTAAAAGAAAGTGAGCAGCTTCATTCTGTAGGATCTGGATTTTGTTGAGGCACTTTTTCTGGCTGTTCGATTTGTGTGCAAATCAATGATACCCCTAAAAGCCAGCTGGCTTGTTATGCTTCCCCCTATCTCCTACTCCCTGGCATACTATTTCAATGCATTTTATGGTTGAAATGCCTTTTACTGATGGTAATAGCATGATCTTAGTAGTTGTTGATCATCTATCTAAAATGGGACACTTTATAGTCCTACCAAAATCTCCCCAGTGCCAAGGAATTGGCTCCAGTGTTTTCCCAACACATCGTTAAATTACATGGTATTCCTTGAATCGTTATCACTGATTAGGTAAAGCAATTCACCTCTTGTTTTTGGCAACCTCTTTGCAAAACCTTCAGATTGACATTAGGATTTCCAATACTTATCACCGAGAGACAGATGGGATGACCGAGCTATTAAATCAGTCCGTAGGAAAATATTTACAATGCCTCGCACTACAATATGGTAATGTTTGGTCAAACAAATCTTTGGATGCTCGCATTTGTATAGAACAATCCTGAACATTCCACACAAAGATATTCCCAAACTGTTATTGTCTGAATGAATTCTATCCCAACAGTCTACCTTTTGAATTGCTAGACAAGTCCTCCGCACCGTCAGTGGAGGAACACCATAAGCATTTAACTAATAGCTTGCATCTAGCAAAACAACACATACCAGAAGCCCAAAAAGATTATAAGGAAGAAATTTAAAAAAAGATCTAAAGAACCCCCATTCCAAGTAGGGGATTGAGTGTGGTTGGCAAACAAACATCTACAGATTCACAGGAGTCATAAGATAAATCCAGTTTCTTAGGACCCATCCTTGTATGCAATGTCCTAAATCCAGCCACAGTTAAACTAAAACTCACTTCCACTATGTGCATACATCCGGTATTCTATGTATCCTTACTCAAACTCTGATATCCAAAGAGAAGAATACATTCACCTCTAACTTTAATGATAGTCAAGGATGAATAGGAATATGAAGTTAAACAGATTCTAGATTCCAAAAGAAAACTAGGCTGACTGTACTACCTAGTGGATATGAAAGGATACGGTCCAGAGGACCAGTCTTGTGAACCAGCTCAGCATCTCCTCCATGCCTCTTAATTAATCAGGCATTTCCATAGAGTACACCCAATAACCCAAAACAACCACATAGATTGTGGCTCTTGAAAGGGGATACTGTCATGACTATCAGCAAGTCAGCCAAGTTATCTTCAGGTCAGGTGGGTGGACATCGTATAGGGAAGAGTGCTGTAAATACATGTAAAACAAACACAAGGAGATGATATACAGAGTGCTGAAACCTTTCAGACACTCACCCCCAGTCACAGATCTGGGTTGAATCCATCATCATTCTTTAGCTCACTTCACCACCTCAGTTCAGACCCAGCTATATGCAAATCAGTCATGACCCTGTGCCTCATGAGAACAGTCCAATCCGAGCTGCCAAGACAGGTCTTCCCTGTACCGGAAAAAAGCACCTGGGACCGGTTTCTGGGTAACACCCTTCATCATCCAGGTTAGCTTGAATCCAGTGGCAAAGTGAGCAAGGGCCCCACGTCTTGGCATACCCTGCCAACTAGGGCGGACAAAGCAAACACAAGGAGATGACGGACGGTGTGCTGAAACCTTTCGGACACTCATCCCCGGTCACAGATCTGGATTGAATCCATCATCATTCTTTAGCTCACTTCGCCACCTCAGTTCAGACCCAGCAATATGCAAATCAGTGTTGACCCTCTGCCTCATGGGAACAGTCCAGCCAAACCGCCAAGCCAGGTCTTCCCTGACCCGGAAACAAGCATCCCGGGACTAATTTCTGGGTACCACCCTTCATCAGCCAGGCTAGCTTGAATCCAGTGGTAAAGTGAGCAAGGGACCCACGTCTGGGCATACCTTGCCAACTTAGGGCATACAAAGCAAACACAAGGAGATGATGGAAGGAATGCTGAAACCTTGTAAATACATGTAACAAATCTACTTCAGGGAGCTTAGTAAAGTTTCAAGGGAGGTGGTATCGATCAAGTTCTGTTGCACCAATACAATGAAAATTATCACGTACACTTTATGAGCTTTGGGAATAGTAAAATGCATTTAGCATAACTTGGGTGTTTCAAACAGCCTGGAACCATCTGTTCAGACTGCATGAGATCTGGAGATCTTGGGGGCCATTTAGATTGGCAAAGCCTAAGAGGCCACGCCCCAAGCCACACCTTGCTCGGCAACTGAACAGCCACAAATGGAAATGCATGCTCATCTCAGAGATAACACTTCAATTGCAGGATAACCGAGGAGGTCCCGGATCTGATCTTCCTTCTTCCTCTGCCTCAGTTCCGCTACTGCTCCGATGAGCCAAAAAGAGAAAAGAACGATAAATAAAGCATTTAATATTTACGTAAACTCACACTGAAAAGTAAAATGTGTGTTAAGAGCGAAGGAGAAGACTTAAGTTACAACTCTAATCTCTGCTAAAGGACATAAAAACGAGCATTATCCTATCAAAAACGTACGGTGTGATCAGAAAGGTTTTTAGAAAAAGCATGCTGCAATCAGAGAATGAAGGGTAAAGTTAAAGAGATATGAAGCACAGAAAGCAAAGTGATCTTCGCAAATCCACCTAACCAATGGTTGGGCGCATATAAAGAAGAGCTAGGTACTAAGACTCTGAGGGGCCTATTTACAAGGGAAGTGGCTGAGTGAGGCATTAGCCTTCCTGGCTTAACGCCTCACTCCGCCACTTCAGAAACGCAGGGCTGCATCATATTTACAAGAATTTTGGTGCAGCCCTGCGTTTACCCCTGTGCTGGCACTACACTTAGCAGCCTAGCGCCAACGCACCTTAGTGCAAGGGTGTCTGTGTACATGGGAAGATTGTTTATGTAGAGGAAGGTCCCCCTTCCTGCACATAAACAGTCTTTAAATGCCATTTTGCATAATGCAGCACACATAGAAGTTGCAAAACTGCATTTTCAATTCAATTCAATTCACAAATTCTTTATATCGGCCATTTGAGGCCATAAAAGAGCAGTAATAAATACATAATACAGAGAAAGTAATTATAACATTCATTGCATAGACACCATAGAATTAATTACATGCATAAAAAACGTATTTACATTATAAAAAGGATCAAGGTGTTTTATGCTTAACATTCAATATCTACTAGTTGACGCCTCTTGGTCCACATGGCTAATAAATACTTGGAAAGTGCAAATACGATAGGACTTGAAGTGTCTGTCTTTAGAATTCTAAAAGCATGTGACCGAATTCTAACACCTAAGTTTCTGCAAAGTGGTACAAGCCAATACTTCCTGGACTTAGTGTAATTGGGACAGAAGAAGAGGACATGGAGTTCGTCCTCTACATCACTACTGCAACCCGGACAAGACTTGTTGGTAGCATTGGACCATTTGCTTGTAAAAGCTTTGATTTGGAAGGTGCCATATTGCCATTGAATAAAAAGTGTCCTCGCTAAAATTGGGAAAACGACATCCATAAAATCCTCGAACATATAAGAAGTTTTGAAAGCTAAAAAAGAATCGGTCAGAGAGCCAGAATTAGGGGGTGCAGAGATAAAAATTCAGTTTCTTTTCCTTGTAGATCCTGGTAAGGGACTTAAGTGATACCTCAAGACAGCCCCTTTCCGGATTATCCCACATTTCAGGCAGGCCTAAGCTTAAAAATTCCCGCTTTATAAACGCCAACCAGGGAATTTGGGCTGCACCATTGAGAGTTAGGATCTGCTTCAGCTCTTGCCTGTAATGGAGCAGATCTGTTGTTACCCATATACGGAGCCAAAACCTTAGCGGTTTCAGAGCTAACTCATCTTCAATAGAAGCCAGACCCAGGTCTAGCCTAAGGGGAAGGAGCGGGGTACTTTGGGGGAGAGCCAGCAAATATCTAATACATTTTGATTCAATCTTGGCAATCTCTGCCCTGTGGGAATGTCCCCACAACTCTCCGCCATAGAGAGCTGCAGCCCTGGCTTGGGTCTTGTAGATCTCTAGGGCAGGGCTCACTGGCTTAAGAGTTGATGTGTTTGAAATTTTGGAGATGCCACCCACCAACTGTGATAGTTTAAGTTGGGATTTTACTGGTTGAGGTCCCCAGGAAAGATTTTCATGGAGTATGACCCCAAGATATTGCAATGTAGTGACCCCTTGCAGCCTCACACTGCCAGAGTCGGATTAGAACGTGTAGATGCTGAAGGATTAAATATCATGAATTTTGTTTTATCAGCATTTATCTCAAGACCGCAGCTTTGACAGAAGTCCCCAAAACCATTCAAAATTTGTTGAATCCCCATTAAGGATTTAGAAAGCAGGAGGGTCTCATTGGCGAACATAATCGCTGGAACCCTCCTGCCAGCCAACCTTGGTGCGTCGTTGTTGGGGACATTATCCAGATGGGAGATTACACCATTTACATAGAGGAAAAACAGGGTCGGGGCCAAAACACAATCCTGCCTCACCCCTCTGTCGACCGGAAACCTTGATGACAATGCCCCATTCCTCCCACATCTAACCTGGGCAAAGTTACCCTCATGTCCACAAACACCATGTAGAGGCTACCACCCTCAATCTTAGCCGTTTTCCAATACAGGAGAATCAGGCGAAAGATCTTGTCCATGGTGGATGTGTTCCTCCGGAACCCTGCCTGAAGCGGACTTAGTACTTTATGGTCCTCCATCCATGCCAGTAGATGGTCGAGGACAAGCCGCCCAAAAATCTTTTGGGGGACGTCGATAAGACTGATAGGTCTGTAGTTGGCTGGGAGCAGAGGTGAACCCTTCTTGTAAATTGGCACTATCTCTGCTCCCAATCAAGTGGAAGGAACCTCCATACCCCTCAAGATTGCATTAAAAACGATAAGCAGGTAGGGGGACCAGATCCCTGGTTGGTGCCTAAATAGTTCCCATGGGAGTTTATCAAGTCCCGGGGCCTTACCCACTGCAAGTTTTCCTATTGCGTGGGACACCTCCCCCAATGTGAACTCTAAAACCTCATGCTCAATATTTAAAAGTAGAGGAGCCGCTGTATTATCCTCCACAGGTTCAACTGAGTATAAGGCTTTAAAATGAGATTCCCAGACTGAGGCATCAATGTTGGGCTCTATTGCTGATTTTGGTTCCCCCGAGCCTATATTTACTAGTGACCAGAATCTGCGGGCGTCCCTGGTTTCCAGAGCAGTGGTTAGGTTAGACCACCTATCGAAATTCCACTCGCTCTTTGCATGAGCCATCACTTATTTATAATGCAGTCTGAGTTCACGAATTCTAGTTTTATTTGTCCCAGACTTGACTGCCTCAATCAACTCGGATTTGAGCTTTCTGCAGGCTGGGTTGTACCAGGATGAAACAAGGGTTCTCATTTTCCTGGTTGGACCCTGGGCATTAAAAACCTCTAGTAAGCAGGAAACTAAATCCAAGTGGACGTACCGCAGATCCATATTAAAATCTGGGGATATTGGCTGGGTAATTAAGTTATCTACCTGCAGGAGTCGAGGGAGAACAAAATTGTACAGTTTAGGCAGTTCATCCTGGGAATCTGCTATTTTACCCCACTTTACCCTGCGTCTGTTATTTGAAAGTATCAGCCCTTCGCCTGGGTCAGCCATTTCTGAGGTCGAAATTTCCTTCAGTCCTGGGAAAACCATCTCCAGGCAGAGGGCATTGTGGTCGCTATCGACCCTGGGGATTACTCTAAAGTCAATAACCTTAGACCACATCCTTGTTTCCACCATGATGTAGTCAAGGCGAGAGTCATGGCCCCTCTTATTATAGGTGCACATCGATGGAGTGTCAGAGGGTGTGCGCCCATTACAGGCCCTCAGGGAATTATTTAAAATAAGGGCCATGATCTGAATCGCCAGGGGGGACCAGGACTTTGGGCTAGGGGATTGGCATGGTGGAATGGCCCAATAGTCATCCTCGCCCATAAGAGCACCCTCACTCGTTCCTAATAACGGCTCGAAGTGACAAAATTCGGCAGTATGCCCAAAAAAAGGGATCGGTCACCAATAGTGACCGATTCGGATGCCGGACTTACGGGGTGTGAATAAACATTCACTATGGCTAGGTTAAAAGAGTTTGGCCACTTCAGGAGTATACACTGGATGTCTTCAGAGTGAGTGTCCATGGTCTCTGCTATGAAACCCAAATGAGTAGCTACCCAGGCAGCAAGGCCGCCTGACGGTCGACCTTTCCCTCCCCACCTAGCAGGTACATGGAATGTGGCGAATCCCGCTCTAGAGTGTTCATCCCTGGCTCAGGTCTCTTGAAAAAGGCAAACATCGTATTGGTACACCAAGGATCCCCAGTCTACGCAGTTTAAATTGTGCGAAAGACCCGCCATGTTCCAGGATAAAGGTTTCAGCATCTTCAGTTGTATCAGAGGATTTGGGAAAACCACACTGGCCAATGGCAGTTCAACGCCAGTGGCTGCTTGAGGAGGGAGATCCATGCAAGGAAGAGCTGTGCTCACCAAACCATCAATAGCCACATCCATGTTAGACCCATGGATGCGGGTATGTGGATCCGGAGTATTATTGGATGGACTAGGTGGACCGCCACTATACAGCTCAGTCACTCTGCTAGATTCGGTATAATACCTTTGTTGACTGTTGCGGGCAATACCCAGCTGTAGTCAGTCCACCATTTCCAGAGTGCTAAACCTGTTGTGAGTAATTGGATAGCTCTGGGCGATTAGTTGCCCCTGCCTACCCCTATCTGGCCTTCCCCCCCTTCGGTGCGATACTATGGTCCATTCACTTGCACGCTCTGCAGAATCTGTCAAAGGATAAAAAAACGACAAGGGGTGGGATTTGATAGTTGTTCCAGTGCTGTTGAAGTTCCAGTTACAAATGTGCTCCACAGTGCGGGGATCCCTGAAGTTTACCAGGACACAGTCGCCAGCGATAGTTTTGGGGCTGCATCCCACCCAAGAGAGCCTACGTACCATCAAAATGTCACTGGTGATAATAAGAGGGTAGTGGTCTGTTGTTGTTAAGCCAGTGCGTCACTTTGTTTTTTAAAGATGCGAACGATTCCTGGCCGGGGTTGCTTATTTCAGGGATGCCTGTTAGTACTACCAGATAGGGGCTGGTTTCAGGGGGTAGATCGATTGTAGAAGCCCCCTGAGCTACTGCTGCACCTAACGTCTGGCCACTATCTTTTGATTTTGCTGCAGTGAAGAAAGCGATCCTGCTCGAATTAAGAGAAAGTCCGGCCGAGCATCGGCAGGAAGCAGTATAGAGGGTTTAGTGGCATTTGGAATAGATGGAACCACACAAGGGAGATAATTATCTGTTAAAAAGCCATCACACACAAGGTTCACTTGAGCATTACCCAGTCCCAAGCTACAAGGCTTTGTCTTATCCATAATGCCCCTTGTAACAAGTTTCAGCTGGGCAAGCTGGTATTCGATGCGCCCAAGTCTGTCTTCTATCGGCCCTAGCAAAGATCTTAGGAGATTACCCAATTTTGTAAGAAAGGGATCTTCAGTGGTCCTCAAGCCGGCAGAGAATTGAGCCGCATCCTCAGGGATTAGCCCTGGGCCCAGTCCAATTGATGACAATGACCCCTGGCTAGTCAATTCAATCAGAGGCTGGCACCCCTTCTCTTTTGAAGTTATATCACTATCCCCTGGCCGTTTTGCAACTTTGGGATTTCTTCCACCAGCAGTAGTCGCGGCAGCACGCTTTCTCTTTGATTTGACACCCTCTTGTCTGCCCCGGAGGTTTCGAGTAGAGGTTTTCTCAGGGGAATTGGCCAGGGTTGAGGTGACAATAATTTGCGACGCCTCTGGAGTTAGTGGACAAGTAATTGGTGAGGTACGCTCATGCTCCTGGGAAGCAAGTGGAGTGTCTAGAGTTGCAGGAACAAGAGTTATGTTAGCACGCCTATCGTGCTCAGGTGTCCGAGCATTATCAAAATGACCCATTGAGGAGCGTTTGGCCAGAGCAAGATCCTGCGACACACGACGCTCCATGAGAGTTATCCCCTGGTCAATGACTAAATTTGCTCTTGTAATAAAATTGTCCAGAGTTCTTGTCAAGTGACCCCTGGCAGCCGAGGATTTGCTCCTTGACTCACGAGTAGCCATAGTGTAGCTATATGCTGACTGCAAACTGCCTGGGGGGCGGGAAGAGGCACCAGCGTCAATGTTGGAGGGCTGCTGGTCCTCACAGTCCCTCAAAGAGTCACTCAGCCAAGGAGAAAACAGTAACACCTCCCAGAGCGACACAAATAATGTCTCTTCACACAAGTAAGCATTGGATAGTCCTGAGAAAATGCTTATTATAACGAGTTCCTGTAAGCGTTTTAAAATAAGACAATTTTGTGGGATCGTGGAGCTTGCAGGTCGCAGCATAAACAAATGCCCTGCCGTTGCAGAGCTTAAAGTAATGTAAAATTGGTGGCTCCTGTGTAACTAGCTTGAGGGTACTCACGGTGCTTGAGAAAAGGCTTGTGGAGGGCTTGTGGAGGGCTGACCACGCAGCTCCGTCCGCCTAGAGCCTGGAACCACTGGTGTGCTGTGAACCGCAGGTCACTACTGACGACCGGAGTTTGCAAGCCACTTCCCCCGCTCCTTATCAGGTCGCAGTCAGGTGCAGGTACAGCAACCGCAACCCCCTGAATACCAGCCGTCAGCCTGTGATCGGATCCGACTATCTAGCGGCCTCCGTGCCTGATCGCGCTCCACCTTCCTCTGCTTGCTCGCTGGCATGGGCGTAGTAACTGTGGGGGACGCGGGGGACATATCCCCCCCAGATTTTGGAGTGGGGGGGACGCAGGGGACAAGGGTGGGTCTCCCTTTTGAGAAAGAGATTAGTAGGCCTGTAGCTCACGAAAAAAGTGCGAGCGGAGCTGCGTGATCTGATGGCCCTGCACTTGACCTGGCGCCTCTCCAGTTACCGGTCTGTGAGCCGCCAATGATCTGATAGTCACAGCATAAGGTGACGTCAGAGGCCACTCGCCCCCCTGCCATTGCCCTGTTCAACTCTTTGTGTGGCGCAGCACCCTTGAGGCTCCGGGATTTATTTATTTCTCACCTCAGCTGCCTGTAGCCAGTGGGGAAGCACCCAGAGCATCGGTGTCAAAACACCGCGACTTTGACATCGCATCGTCGTTCAAATCGCAAGCTTTTAGTACGCATGCTAAGACTGCGCGATGTCATTAACATCGCATGCAATTACAATGCATTACAGCGCAAAGCGGTGGTTATCTTTGGCAAATACAGCGGATTAAGCGGTGGTTTATGCAGCGGATTAAGTGGTGGTTTTATATTTGGCAAATGCAGTGGTTTATAAAAGGGGTTTTATTATAAAAGACCGGGATTATAAAAAGGGTTTTGCCGTTTTGCCATATAAAAATGCTGCGGATTTTACAAGGGGTTTTGGCAAAACGGGATTTGTATGCGATGTTGATGGCAAAACGGGATATTAAAAACATCACAGTCACATGCCATTTAAAAATGCATACTGGATGGATGGGTGTATGGGTGAATGGATGCATGGGCGCATGGATGGATGCATGAATGATTAATGGATGGATGCATGATGGGTGGATGGGTGGATGGTGGCTGGATGGCTGGGATGAATAAGTGTATGGGTGAATGGATGCATGGGTGCATGTATGGGTGCTGGGTGGGTGGAGTGGGTGGGTGGATTAATGGATGGATGCATAATGGATGGATGGGTGTATGGTGCCCGGATTACTGGGATGGATGGGATGGATGGGTGTATGGGTGAATGACGAGGGCAACAGAGGGCAGAAGGCCACAAAAAACGAGGGCAACATAAGGCAGAAGGGCATGCAAAAACGAGGCAAACAGAGGGCAGAAGGCCACAAAAAAAACAAGGGAAACATAGGGCAGAAGGGCGCGAAAAAAGAAGGCAACAGAGGGCAGGAGGCCACAAAAAACCAGGGCAACATAAGGCAGAACGGCAAGCAAAAACGAGGCAAACAGAGGGCAGAAGGCCACAAAAAACGAGGGAAACATAGGGCAGAAGGGTACGAAAAACGAGGCAAACAGAGGGCAGAAGATGCAAAATGGATGGATGGGTGTATGGGTGAATGACAAGGGCAACAGAGGGCAGAAGGCCACAAAAAACGAGGGCAACATACGGCAGAAGGGCACGAAAAATGAGGGCAACAGAGGGCATAAGGCCACAAAAAACGAGGGCAACATAAGGCAGAAGGGCACGCAAAAACGTTGTCAAGACGTGCTAAGTATAGTCGCCGATGTGACACGTCATCCTATTACATGGCCACATTTGCGTCGCAACTACGTGCGATGTGAAAATGGCTGGTGTAACTGCCTTTACGATGTAATTGCCACAATGCGAACGCCCGTGATGACGTTGAGGCCAATGGATCGTCATACAACCTAGCCAGTGGCAGTGCACTGATTGATTTGCTGACCTCAGACTCCTCGCCCCCGTGTCTGTTGCCGGCTTGAAGACGGAAGGGCTGCAGCAGCACGCTCCCACTAAGTGTGAGGTCCCTCCTGCGTGAGTACCTATCCCATTGAAGTGACTGACTTTTGGTTCGGTTAACTTGTAAGTAAAGCCAAGGGCTGTTACACTGCATTCATCTGTCGGTCTGTTGTACTCGTTTTTCCCCCTCCCTCCTTCTTGCTTTCTCGTTGCGCCTCTCCCTCTCTTCTGTTCTTTGACTCCAATTTTAGTTTGCTATTTGCTGAACTTTGATTTTACCTGACATTGACATGTGATCAGCCAGGTGTGACATGACAGTGAAATGTTATGCTCCCCAGTTTTAGGATTCCAGTGGCTCTGCCTAAAACCCATACCCTCCTCTTGTGTAACGCAGACTCAGCTCCAGGGCGCTGGCCAGCAAGGACATTCCACAACAAGGGAAATGGAAGACCCATGGCTTGACCACTGTGTATCTAATGATATTATAGAGTATGCTGATAACATTAATAGTAAGCTACATTTATTCAGGCAGAACCACTCTGAACCCGGAGAAAAATATAAGGGCCCGTTTTGCAGGCGCGGCAAGTGTAAACTGAGTTGCCCCATTATCAGTGCTTTAAATGGGAAAAAATAAGTGCAGGTACTCATTAAAATTAGTTAGAGGTGTGAACTGAACTCAGACAAAACAGAAGTCCTCATCTTAGGTACATCCCCCTCTGCTTGGGACGACTCCTGGTGGCCGGAAGCCCTCGGAAAAGCACCCATCCCGACAGACCACGCACGGAACCTTGGCGTCATCCTGGACTCTTCACTCTCAATGAACAGACAAGTCAGCGCCGTATCCTCTTCCTGCTTCAACATTCTTCGCATGCTCAGAAAAACATTTCGCTGGATCCCCTCCGAAACAAGGAAAACAGTCACCCACGCTCTGGTCACGAGCCGACTGGACTATGGTAACACCCTCTACGCAGGTACCACCGCCAAACTCCAGAAGAAACTCCAACGAATCCAAAACGCCTCAGCCAGGCTCATATTAGACATCCCACGCAACGAACACATTTCTGGTCACCTTAAAGACCTCCACTGGCTACCCGTCAATAAAAGGATCACTTTCCGACTGCTTACCCACGCACACAAATCACTCTACGACATCGGACCAGATTGCCTCAACTCTCGACTATCCTTCTACACCCCCTCCCGCCAACTACGCTCTTCCAGCCAAGCCCTCGCCACTGTACCCCGCATCAGCAAGACCACCATGGGAGGCAGATCCTTTTCTTACCTGGCTGCTAAAACATGGAACTCACTCCCCGCTTACCTTCGCCTCACCCAGAACCACCTAGTGTTCAGAAAGCAGCTTAAAACATGGATATTTGACAAATAATCTTCCTCCCCTTCCGAAGCGCCTTGAAACCCTCTGGGTATGTAGTGCGCTATACAAATTTCATGACTTGACTTGACTTGACTTGGGAAAGGGGCGGGGCTAGCGGCGGGCTAAGGGTAAGATATGATGATACATAATGACCTCTATATCAGTTACAGCACATATCAAAACGCATAAGGAATGCGTTTATGTTGAAAAAAACACATCTTTATTTCATTGGTAGACTAGTGTTGATTATGGCATCTGTTGGGACGTTCATTTATCTTATATAAATAACGTTATAGAATGTTCTGATGATTGGATTGTTTGAGAGCTGTTCTTCACACGTTACTATTTCCACCTGCGTTTGGGCCCTTATGATGTTACTACCTGAATAACCATAATTTATCCACTTTACATCTTCGTTTCCTGCTTCAACAAAGGGGCACACAAAGGAACGCAGCCTTTGTGCTGAACTAAAAGGTGAAAAAAACATCTTTGGGAAGGTAGAGGATTGTTTGGCGCTGCTGCTCGTGCACTTCCCTAAATCGGACAGGATTAATGACTGGCAGCCGCAGCCCATTTCACATGCCTGATGGAGGAACACTTTAAGCTGATAGCCGTTGCGCACCTGATCAACAGTGCAGGGTCGGTTTAGACCCTGTACTGTTGATCAGTGCATGACACAGGGCATGCCCTCTCAGACCTCTGCAGTGGGGCCATTCAATTGAGCACTGCTGGAATCTCCAGCAGCGACTCTGCAAACGGCCTTTCATGCGCTCTGTGACTTGCAAGCTCCTCGTAAGCAAAGCGGCGTCTGCCCTGAGCTGGAGGAGTCACTGAACCTGAGCCTGCTGTGCTCTCAATGAGGGTACCGGTACTCTTCCCTCAACTAAGAAAAGTGCCGGTACTGGCGGACAGAAAATTCGGAAGTGCCGGTACTCAGTACCGGTGAGTACCGGCCCATTTAAAGCACTGCCCATTATCAAATTTTTTACCATTAATGGCCTGACAGTGTTCCCAAATTAAAAATTGATTTTCCCACTTAAGCCGCTTGTGTTTGTGATTCACAAAAAGTGCAAGAGATTTACTCACACTCTTGAACCAGCATTTGAAATGTGTGTAGCCCTTATGACCTTACTGCACCAGTCGGTGCCTGTCCACCTTTAGAAGTGTCAGCCCTGCTAGGGCATCTTCTTGATAAAACATGTGCCAAGTGTCACATGCCCTCTGAGCTTTCTGTTTGTGCTTGTATGTGACAGCTGTGGGTCATCTTGAATTAGGGACACTCAAGTGGGATTTCAGGAAAAATTATGCTTTTCAACACTGTACAAATTAGATTTTCAGCTAAGTGACTTTAAATTTTTACTCACTCCCTTACATATTTTGGGTGCAAGGGCAGGCTATGGCAGAGTACCGGTGGACTATAGGCTAGAGGTTACCTGCACCATGTTTGAGCCTTCGTGCAGCTCACACACACTCACACTCTCTCCTAGTTCTGTGTTTCACAATTCTCTATTGCTCTCAAAACTATGTGAAGTTTTACACCTGATGGCATCTCGGCTCAGGATACTGCTAGTGAAGTTTTTGTCTCAAGTCCCTCAGTTTCATTTCTTTGTTCTTGTCACCATTTAGCAACTGAGCAGGATGATCTTAGTACCACATTTGAGTAGCCAGTACATCTTCCAAGTCCACTACTTTCCTGCCTTTCTTAATATTTCTCTTCATAACTATGCGATTGTATACATTTAACGCGCGTACGGTCTCGCACAATGGGCGATTTGTATAGGGTCACGGGAAAGTCCACAAGATTGTCCCTGTCCCCCCCAGAAATTTAGTGTCTCCTACGCCCATGCTCGCTGGTCTATGCCTACCGCTCACGTGCACAGTGGAGAGAGCCTGGTGAGTCCGACGAAGGAGTATTGATGCAGCGCTATGGAGAAGGAAAGAGGGCACCAGAGCAACGACAACAGGACAGGCCCGCCACAGCTGCTTGCCCTTGCTATATCGTTGTATGGAGAGGCTCTCAATCAGCTGCTCTCGAATCAGCCGCCACCGCCGCTGCCCCGACTTTCACTCCCGCCTGCTCCCAACACAGCGCAGCGCGGCTCAGCTCTCAGGCTCGCAGGTATCTCCACGCCATTCCCTTAGTTTTCCTCAGTTTTCACAATGTCGGGTCGCGGAGGCTCTCGGCTCGGCTCTCGATACTCAGCGCCGCCGCTGCCTTCCTCTCCTGCCGGGACCACAGGCACAACTGCTGCTCTGCTCTACGAAAATCCGCAAAACTTGGACTGCATTTTAAAAAACATGATTGTTTATGTGCTGGAAGGGAGACCTTTCTGTACATAGACAATCATTGGCCTTTTGTTGTTTTCATGTGTGTTGCACAACACAGCACACATGAAAACTACAAAAATGAGGAAAAATGAAATTTCTCCTCGTTGCGCCAGGGTAAGACCAGGTTTTCACTGGTCTTAATTTTGGCGCTGCCTCCTATTTACGCCTCCCATGTAAATAGGGGGCAGCATCAGAATCAATGGGTGTTGCGGTGGAACGCCCACAGCAACACCCATTGCCCTCCCCTTTCACGCTAATCATAGCGGGAAAGGGGGTCTTATTTACAAGGCAGCGTTAAGCGATGTTATGTTGCCTAATGCTGCCTTGCAAATAAGACAAAGCCCCTAACGCCACAGGAACGTCGTAAAAAGTGACGTTCCCATGGTTAGAGGGGCTTGTAAATATGCCCCTAATTTGGAAGCACTACCCATTGCGTACCAGTGATAAGACTTTAACAAACACTTTCATTTACTTAAGAAAGGCGCCTGTAGTGACAAAACCAGAAGCTGAGTTCACAAAGAGTGCAGCTGAGTTCACAAGAGTGCACAAGGAAACCAAATCTAAAAGATACATTAGATGACTGAATAAGGTCTCAGGCACATGATCTAAAAATATGGCACAAGAAACTGTGAATAATAGAGAATGGAAACCGAATCACTTCATTTGAGTGAAGATATAGTTATTAATGTTCTCAGACATACATGTAATCGCTGTATCTATTATTGTTCAATACACAGTCGTAGATCATAAACTCTGCAGGAAGAGACACCTCTTGCACTGACTAGTTGATCCCATAAGCAGAGGTGGGAAGTGGTCAAGCAGCGTCAGCAGACTGAAATCTCTCTCTCTGTCTGTCTTCCCCCCTTCCCCTTGTCATCCTCAACATTGAGCACTAATCTTCGCTCTCGCTGGGTTCGAACTCTACAGATGAGTGCAACTATAGCCCTGTGTTCTGATAGCTTCATGTATAATCACCACCCTTTCGACGACAAAAAGAGAATATCCCTTATGAGGAGATTTTTAGAGCAAGAATAAACTGTGGCTCGAAATCTGATTATGCCAAAGAGGAAACTTTCATAGTTAACAACTTTCTCCAGAGAGGATATATATTTTCAGTGGTAGAAAAAGTAATGATAAGGGTAAAAAACATTTCTAGAGCAGACTTACTTAAAACCAATTTGAAACCAAATATGAAAGTATCAGAGGGAGTATGAATCTTCACAATGTGCAGAATGGACAATGAATAAATGTTTAAGTGTTTGCAAAAGCTTTGTAAGCTCTTAATCTAAATGAGGATTTGAAACAACTAACTAAAGATCCAGCAGTAACATACACTAGAACTACCACCCTGAAATCAATTTTAAGCCCCAGTAAGACCATCAGATACTTCACACAAATGAAGTGGGAACTGTAACTGTCAAACATGTTGAGTGGCTCCCTAACATCCCTAATGGATATTTTAAGTGTGGAAAATGTAACTGCTGTACATTTTTAATTGATGTAGTGAGTGAGTTTTCCTGTAGCGAGAAAGTAAAGAATAACAAAATAATATCTTTTATACACTAAAACACCATATGTTAGATTTATCTAATTATACACATGTGCTTGCAATACATAGTAGCTAATTTAACATATTGGCATTTAAGGGAATCTATAGACATATAGAAAATGATAAAAGAATTATAACGAAGGTTCCCCAACTGGAACATACCAACAATAACAATAGTTGGGGATTGGGTTTTTAACATATACCAAATAATAGAATGCAGATGGTTTAGTGTCAAATTTAGAGGTGGAATATGGGAGCAACACCTTCAACATTATAGTTGAAATTAGAATAAGAGTTTAGTAAAGATGTGATTGTATAATTCCTTGCAGTACACCTGGATCATATATGACCAGGGGACTACCATTGAACAAAAAACAGGACCCACGAGCTTCCCCTGGGTGAAGATTAGGACGGTTTAACTTTGATAAATCACTAGGGTACAAACAAGAACCTAGCGGTAAGTAAGATGATCTTGTGGAATGGGTGAATAATAGGTAATACTAGAATATATCCATATTTTAACTGTTAATGTTTCTGTCAATAGGTTAAACACAGAAGCGATGAAATATACAGAGAAGTTTCCATATCAACTAAAGAATGTGTATCTTTTAATATAAAGTAAGTTCCAAGATACTAATATATGCTTAGAATAAGCCATTAATAAAAACGAAATAAAAATTAAATACAATTATTAAAATAGTAGATCTATATGTCCAATAGGTTAAGTTCACACTGAAGGTGATAAATAAACTCCAAGCTTGAACTACATCAGGAAGAACGAGATAAGGGCACAAATTGTTAATTGAGGTATAGAATAATCGAGTACCCCTTTAGGTATTGAATGGCCGAGTTTTCTCAATACTGGCATTTATACAAAAATGGGTAAAAGAATGACAGAGGATACCTTTATTACAGGACCTTTGTTGTTTAGAACACTTAATCATGGTTTATTAATTTAATGAAATCAATGATAATTTTGTAAAATTATTTAGCAGGTCAACAGTCCGCTCTGAATCAAGTCTGTGAGGGAATAGATACCTGAACTAATTAGCCTTTATTGTCTTTTGTTTCCTAGATTAAACAACTGTTTGTTAGAAAAATTAAAAACAAAATATGTGAATTTGTCCTGAAGAAGGCGGGGATTTGATCCTAAGATTCGCTGACACGCCACCTCCACAGTTTTTAGTACAATTGGGGTGGGGTCGCACACTGCTCACACACCAGCGGGATCGCCCCTAAGGACTGTGGTAAGTGTAGTTCGTGTTCTGCGATGCATCTTCTTTCGATTCTCTGCTATCTTCACAATCTTTGCCATCCCTGTACACGTGTTTCGGGGTATTTACCCCTCATCAGCAGGGATTAGGCCATCTTCTGGGGTTGCCGGTGGCTGCCAAATATTACCAGGTATAGTACCACTCCAGGCCCGCAGGTGCGGGGTCCCAGGCTCGTCAGCCGGCTGCTCGAGGGAGCGTTAACATTACAATTGGGGTGGGGTCACACACCGCTCACACACCAGCGGGATTGCCCATAAGGACTTTGGTAAGTGTAGTTCGTGTTCTGCGATGCATCTTCTTTCGATTCTCTGATACCTTCGCAATCTTCGCCATCCCTGTACACGTGTTTCGGGGTATTTACCCCTCATCAGCAGGGATTAGGCCATCTTCTGGGGTTGCCGGTGACTGCCAAATATTACCAGGTATAGTACCACTTCAGGCGCGCAGGTGCGGGGTCCCAGGCTTGTCAGCCGGCTGCTCGAGGGAGCGTTAACATTACAATTGGGGTGGGGTCGCACACTGCTCACACACCAGCGGGTTTGCCCCTAAGGACTGTGGTAAGTATAATTCATGTTCTGCGATGCATCTTCTTTCGATTCTCTGCTATCTTCGCAATCTTCGCCATCCCTGCACACGTGTTTTGGGGTATTTACCCCTCATCAGCAGGGATTAGGCCATCTTCTGGGGTTGCTGGTGGCTGCCAAATATTACCAGGTATAGTACCACTCCAGGATCGCAGGTGCGGGGTCCCAGGCTCGTCAGCCGGCTGCTTGAGGGAGCATTAACATTACAATTGGGGTGGGGTTGCACACTGCTCACACACCAGCGGGATCGCCCCTAAGGACTGTGGTAAGTGTAGTTTGTGTTCTGCGATACATCTTCTTTCGATTCTCTGCGATCTTCGCAATCTTCGCCATACCTGTACACGTTTTTTGGGGTATTTACCCCTCATCGGCAGGGATTAGGCCATCTTCCCGGGGTTGCCGGTGGCTGCCAAATATCACCAGGTATAGTACCACTCCAGGCGCGCAGGTGTGGGGTCCCACGATCGTCAGCCGGCTGCTCGAGTGAGCGTTAACATTACAATTGGGGTGGGGTCCCGCACTGCTCACACACCAGCGGGATCGCCCCTAAGGACTGTGGTAAGTGTAGTTCGTGTTCTGCGATGCATCTTCTTTTGATTCCTTGCTATCTTCGCAATCTTCGCCATCCCTGTACATGTGTTTTGGGGTATTTATCCCTCATCAGCAGGGATTAGGCCATCTTCTGGGGTTGCCGGTGGCTGCCAAATATTACCAGGTATAGTACCACTCCAGGCGCACAGGTGCGGGGTCCCTGGCTCGTCAGCCGGCTGCTCGATGGAGCGTTAACATTACAATTGGGGTGGGGTCGCACACTGCTCACACACCACCGGGATCGCCCCTAAGGACTGTGGTAAGTGTAGTGTAGGGATTAGGGACAGTTTTTAGGATTGGAATAAGATAACTGCAAAAATAAAAGAAGTTTTTAAGATATCGTTTTTTTGTATATCCCTGATTGACCTTCCATTGATACTTTTAAACACAATCTGTACAAGGATGATTACTGAAACAATTTATTTGATACATTTTGGGGCCGATTCCGATTCGGGAAAAAGCCATCCGAATTGTCGTACGTAGCCTTTTCCCCGTACGAATCGTCGGGAGAACCGTACCCGTACGTACGATGTAGTACGATGTGTACACAATGCAGTTCTCCGTACGAATCGTACAAAAGCCCGTACAAACCATTAATCCGTACGAATCGTATTCAGAACACGCAGTTCGCTACATCCGTACGGTACAAAGCAGCATTTTGCGACCCGACGAGTACGATTCGTGTCGATAGCACTCCGTACGAATCTTTTGCTACGGGAATTTTAAACGTCTGTGAAACCAGATTTCGGGTCGAAATGCGTACAGAACAGACCCCCCGAGTATGGTGCGTACACCCAATCATTGAATTTAGGGGTACGGTGCATAGGAGTATGTTGCATACCCCCTGACTGCAGGGGTACGGTGCGTAGGGGTACGGTTCGTACCCCCCATGCTCGTACGTGTATGTTGCGTACACCCCTTGAATTTAGGGGTACATAGGCGCCTGCTATTGTGTGGGTCTCCGTACGAATTGCCTATACTCGACGTTTACCGTACGAATCGCATACACGGTCCTTGGTCCGGTTCGTACTTGGCGGGTCGTATGACATGTTTACGATTCATACGGTTTACCGTGTGGGACTATGTTGTACGGATTTACACTTGAATTTCGTACAGTACGCAACGATTCGTACGTATTTCGGGCCTACGCATCGTACTACGCGATTCGGATGGAGTTTTACGATTCGTACGGAAACGGCTACGAATACGAATCGTCGTACGGTCACTTTTCCCGAATCGGAATCGGCCCCTTTATGTTTTATATTTCAGATTTGATACCATACAAATTTCAATGTATATATCGTGGACAGAATGATTTGTATTGTATATCACAATAAAATGTGTATATGTTTTTAATAGGAGACAGTTATACTCATTGGTTTAATTGATAGGGATTGAACTAGAAGCAGGAGATTGATTCAGTGCACTGATTATTCTGCTTGATTGGGATACCATTGGTTGGTGAATTAAGAGGACAAAAGGGAAAATGTGTTAAGATTTTGAGTTGATCTACCAATTCGGTCTCTTTTGGCTTTAAGATGGTAACTTCTGACCCTTGTCCTGCCAGAGTGTTTGCGCGTCTCGCAGCCACAATCGGCAATGAGGTAACACATATCATCAACCGCTCTTTCCTCACTGCCACGGTTCCGGCCTGCTGGAAGCAAGCTAAACTGCTCCCACTTCTAAAGAAAAATGGCTTAGATCCTGCAGTCCCCGCTAACTTCCGGCCCATATCACTGCTGCCGGCTCTAGCAAAAATATGTGAAAAGGTCGCTTTCACTCAGCTGGACAAATTTGTAGAAAATTCCCAGGCTCTACATCCAGCGCAATCAGGCTTCAGAGCATCCTACAGTACGGAGACGGCGCTAGTGGAAATATCTGAGGCCATCCGGGAGTGCCTGGACGAAGGTGGCAGAGCGGCTCTGATTTTATTAGACCTCTCTGCCGCCTTCGATACTGTCCCTCACTCCCTCCTGCTTACTAGATTAGCAGCCATAGGCATCACAGGCCCCGCCCTTGACTGGCTAACGTCTTTTCTAGACAACAGATCCCAACAAGTCTGGATGCCGCCTTTTGCCTCCTCCCCCAAGAAACTTGCAACGGGTGTACCTCAAGGCTCTACCCTTAGCCCCCTGCTCTTTAATATATATCTGACCCCGCTCATCTACCTCGCCGAACAACTGGGAGCAAAAATAATGGCCTACGCTGACGACACTCAACTCCTGTTCACGTGGCCCAAAAACAACCTGGATACATCTGGAGCCCAATCCTGCTTGTCATCTGTCTTTCGCTGGCTTGCCCTCGCCCAACTACAATGCAACGAAAGCAAATCCGAAATCCTGCTATATGGCTCCTTCCCAGACAACTTTGGCAACTCTCTCTGGCCGGCCGATCTTCCATGCCCCAAATCCATCGGAGGCCCTGCCAAAAATCTTGGAGTCTGGTTCAACAATGACCTCAGATTCGAGGATCATTTAAAAAAACTTACCGGGATCTGCTTTTCCACACTTAAAACTTTACGCAGGTTCTTCCCGCTCCTCCCGAGAGAGGCCAAGGAGACTGTCATCCGCGCCCTCATATTATCCAGACTGGATTACGCAAATGGCCTCTTCTGTGGCCTACCTGCCTATTTGATCCACCGCCTCCAAGTTATACAAAATGCCGCTGTACGGCCTTTGTTTAACATTTCAAAAAGTTCAAGTGTCCGTCAACCTCTTTGCACCCTACACTGGCTCCCAGTTGCCCACAGGATTTTATTTAAAATCCTTGTCCTCGCTTATCGAGCTGTCCATCAAGCCGGCCCAGTCTACTTGAGGAAAAGATTTTCCCTATATGTTCCCAACCGCCCCCTCAGATCAACTAATCTGCACCAAATGACTGTCCCAAAATTTAAATACAGCAGGCTCGGTGGCCAATCCATCTCGGTCAGAGCCGCGAAAGCATGGAACACCCTTCCGCTCCATCTAAGAACAGCCCCATCCATCACTTTGTTTAAGAAGGGACTGAAGACCCACCTTTTTAACATCACTGTATAGGGTCTCCCCCCTTTTCATCTTACCGGTTCTACTCTGCTCTGCCTCTCACCCATCTCGCGCCAGGATACTATTTTCTTAGTAACAGAGCGCGCTACAAAAGCCTCTATAATAATAATAATAATAATAATAACTCTTTGTTTTGGAGTGTCAATGATACAAAAAGTGAAAGAAAGATGGAGAGAGTATATTTAGGGCCATCAATACTGAAGAAAAGAAATATCCCATAGCGACCCACCTGCAGAATGTACATACAATATCTATCACCATTTCCATTAAGTTGATTGTATTAGAACAGATAACATTGAATAGACAAGGTGGGGACAACATAGATTATGAAAACGAGAACATTTTGGAGAGGGAAACTCCACACTGTTAGAATAGGATTTAATATTGACTGGGACCTCTACACATTATTATAACAACAAAGCATGCTGGCTGTTTTAATACTGCACTATATGAGTTTGATAAATCTGAGTGATCATAAGCAGAATGAATCCTCTGTAATGAGTGTGCAATTAGTTTGCCTGAGTATCTATTATAGTATAACATTTGTCTAGACATGGGGGCATGCCTAACTGCCGTAGATGGCGGTATCATAATTGACGAGCTCCCAGGCCTGGCTCAATAATCTACCTATTACTTACACCAGACTGACGCATCTTGCTACTCTGATGTGCCCCAGATGATCCTCAATTTTGGCTCAGCTCATTTATGAACCGGGGGGAAACCGGCAGATGGCTGGGTGCCTCTTTCAACAGCAGGCCTAGCCCACAGGCAAATCAAGAGGCTATGAGGGGACTGCCCGAGACAGGGTGCAATCGCTGAGGATGTGGCCTGAGCCTGCAACCCTGCTGAAGTCTCTGCTCACCTGGCTGCCATATGGAGCATCACCTCCCCGAAATGAGAGATGGGCCAGGTTTGGGTGCCCTTGGCAAGAAGGTACGGCCTTGGGGATACGGGTGGGGTGTAAGTCTGGTGAGCTCGGCCAGCAGCATGGATCCTGTGGCAGGGAGTCTGCGGCAGAGTTGGCCATGCGGAGGCAACATTTGCCAACTCATGTCCAAGACTGCTTATCAGTGACTGCTGGCTGGGACCTGAGCGACACCTGCTGCAGATCCTTAGCAGATTCCATCTGAGCAAGAGGTGAGGTCCCTCTGGCGCTGCGGGTCTGAGTGCTCTGCTACCTTGTGCGTTCTACAACTGCCGCACTCCCAACCCCTACTGCCCAGACATCTGCAGGATGCTTGCGGCACCAACTCAGTGCTTACACACGTGCTGCCATCATCTGCTCCTGTCTGAAGACTTGTGCATTAACCTGTGGCATCTTTACCGACAAACCGTTTTCAATGTTGTTTTTAAACAAATTACATGAGGGCATACATGACCATGACCGACATTTGTTGTGTCCACAGAGAATAGGTGATGTTACAAATCATGCCATTACATCGCATGCTGTTGCAATGCAACATTTTACTCCGACTTTCTGTTGGGGTGCGCTGGAAGTTGGAATAGTTAAATTTTCTATTCCAACTCCAGTGCGTACAACAGTAGGGAAGGTGTTGGAGTTAAATCCAACACCTTCTACCCACTGCTGCACTCCTTTTGCGTTGCAACAACACGCGATGTAATGGCATGCGTTGTAATAGGTTCGTTGTAAAGGCTGTCTCCCGTCCACAGATACAGCATACATTCTACAACCTATGGCTTCCTGGCTCCCAGGCAGTGGACAAATCTGGGTAGCGGGAAGGGGACTCCCCTTTACAAGATGGCCTGGGTAGCCCAATACTGAGCTTCAGAGGATGCCTACTTTGTCACTGGCAGATGAAGCACACACAGAGGCCTGCCTCCCTTTTTTCCTCTCTAGTCAGGCTTGTTGCAATCCCAGTGAGAGGGGAAAAATGATGAGCAATGGTATAGGGGTGGACAAAGGAATACCCTTCATTCACAGGATGGTTCTGGGAATAAAAGTGGGCCCCACAGAAGAGCTCTCCTTAGAGCAAACCTGGACCTGTGGGGAATCAGAATGGCTGCTTTGCCTTTGAAAGAATCTGAAGGAAGAATGGACCTGCTTGACTTGAACCCAGGTCCCCAGAAGTGACTCCAATGGCCAGTTGGCTGACCTCCTGTTTGAGCCTCAGGGATAGAACAAGTTTCCAGAGGCTTGTCTTCCTGCACCTGCCCTTCTAACCAGTTCCAAGTGGACCTACTCGGGACGCTGCTTCTGTTTGAGTTAGCCCTAGCCCCCAAGTGGTGCCTCCCAGGTCACAGACCGTTAGCTAATATTTGAGTGTACTCCTCCTGTCACTAAGCTGCAAGAAGTGGTGCAAAAAAAACTTTTTAACATCGTTCTGCCTGGAGAACTCATAGAGAATGGGGTCACCTTTGTAGTTGCAGTCGTCAATCCGCCGGTGGGCCCCAACTAACCGATTTGTCCCACTGCCACTGAAAGAGATCTGACTCCCATAACAGTTTCTAAGTCTGAACGTAGAGGACTTCACCACAACCAAAGCTGAGCTACATCTGATCGACTATGAGGAATTCCCGGGCACAGACTTTAGACTGTGCCCGCTCCAAGCTTTCCCATCTTCTTCAGCACTGCACAAGGTCTCTGCTCTTCAGCAGCCTGCTGCTGTCAAGCCCTGCTTCGGACCCAACTTGCAGCTTGCCATACTCATTGACTACAACTTTCTCTCCAAAAAAGGTTTAAAGTCAGAAGGCAAACTTTCCACCAAGATGAATCTTGTCCCTGTATGTAACCGGTGATCCATTCCGGCAACCTTCACTTTTGACTTTGACCTGGTCCAGCGGAACCAGATACCTGCTGTTGTCACTTTGTGCTTTTTGATCTATTTCTAACTCAAAGTCTAAAAATGTATAGCTCCGGTTCTGCGAATTGGATTTATGTCACTTTGGTGTCATTTTATTTATTAAAATGTACTCTACTTTTCTTAACTGGCTCTGAATTTTTATTGTGTTGTGTTTTCACTATCATGCTCTTTGAGGGCTCACTGACAGAATATCGATGTAAAAAATATAGAAGTAAAAAATATCGGTGAAAAAATATAGAATGCTAAAATGTCGATTCCCCATACTTAAACAGGTAAATACAAAAATATCGAAAAAAAATATCAATGTAAAAAGCTATAGTTGTACAAAATAGCAATTTCTATATATATATATACATATATAAAATAAGATGATAAATAATAAATATGTTAAATAATAAAATGAATATGAAAAAATAAAGTGTTTGTGATATACATTTAAATAAATATAACTAATAAACTTAATTAAAAAAGTTACACACACACACAATAATTAATACATATATTTACTTTGAAACAATTAATAAAATATTCATGTTCATTTATTATTTATAATTTAAAATTAATTTTTAAAAAGTACAAATAAATATATGTATATACATATATATATGTATGTACCAATGACATCAAATCTATTAAAAAAACATTCTATTATAAATTAAAACATTACACTATTTAAAAATCTTCAAATGTACATTTCTCACTCCAGTCAGTGTAACAGTAGGGAAAGTGTTGGATAGCGGAGGGGTAAAAATTACTATTGCCACTCCAGTGAGTGCAACAGTATGGAAAGTAAATAAATGTAAATGTAAATTCAGTATTTACAAGGTGTGAACAATTACCCTAGGGTGTCAAGGTGCTGGGGACCGTTAAAAAGATTAAGCAAGCTATTGCCCAGAGTCACATGGTGCTGGGCTGACCTGCCGCCAGCACTAGGGATCAAACCGTGAGCCCCAATGTTCCGGAGTCTGATGCCCTGGCTTCTGCGCCACACCTCTTCCCGTTCCCACTTCAATCCGTGCAACAGTAGGGAAAGTGCTCGATAGCGGATGGCTAAAAATGAATATTCCCTCTCCAGTGAGTGTAACAGTAAGGAAAGTGTTGTATAGCGGAGAGGTAAAAACTACTATTCCAACTCTAGTGAGTGCAACAGTAGGGAAAGTGTCGGATTGCGGAGGGGTAGCAATTAAAATTCTCACTCCAGTCAGTTCCAAATTAAAAACAAACAAAAGATTAACAACACAAAAAATATTTAAAAAAACAAAATAAATTAAAAAATATATAAATATGTAAAAAATTAAAATACAAATATATATTAGTTATTACATGTTTATAATAAAACTCATTATAATGTTAAATACATATGACAAATACTTACAAATATTATATTAAATAAAAAAAATAAAAATTCAAAACAAATAAATATTTTTAACTGGAAATTATTTAGAAGCATAAAACATTAATTATTACATACATTTACTTGTTTTTAATTCCTACCCTATAACACCACACAATTCACAAACCACATATAATGTTTTTTAAAAATGTAATTCCTTAATTAACATAATTAATTACCAATTAAAGAAATATTATTCATTAAAAAGCAAATTAAAACTCTTAAAAATAATTGACTTCCCACACTTTATCTCTTTAATCTCCACAACCCCACAACTAAAATTAAGCTGTAAAAAAATTAATTACACAATTAAGACTTATTTTCAATTTAAAAACTAATAGTATTTAACAACTAATTATAAAGTTGGTAAAATGTATTTACTCCCCACACTGTACCCCTATGACAGTAAAACCCCCACACACAAAAAATAAACAAATACACTAATTAAATATCAATTCATTATTTAATATTAATGATCAACTAATTATTAATTAATTATACATACATTACTTCCTACACTCTACTCCTATAAACCCCACAACATGCACCTACGATTAATTACACAATTTCCATAATTAATTTACAATAAACTAATAAATGTAAATAAACAGCTAATTATTAATTAATTAAACATAAATTACTTCCCACCCTTTACCCCTATGAACCCCACAACCCACACCTAAACTTATTTACACAATTTCCATAATTAATTTTCAATCAATTAATGAATATAAATTAACAATTAATTATTAATTAATCAAAAATTACTTCCCACCATTTTCCACTACAAACCCCACAACCTGCACCTAAACAAATTACACAATTACCATAATTAATTACCAATTAATTAATTAATTTTAATTAACAACCAATTAATAATTAATTACAAATAAATTACTTCCCACAATTAACACTAGGAAATCTCAATTAAATAAATATCAATAAATAAAAATAATCATTAATGTATTATAACTAAATTACTTCTAACCCTATTCCCTATAAACCCACAACCTGCTACAGAACTAAACAACACAAAATTGACTTAAAATAAAATTGATAACTAGTAAAAATGTAACACATATATTAAAAAACATAAACAATACTTATACAGAAAATATACATCATATGCATTTTGGGGCCTATTCCGATGTCGGACGGACCTGAGTCAGTCCGATATCGGTCAGGAGCCGTAACCGACCGACCTGCTGTCATCAGTTCCGGCCCTGCTAGTATGATGCGACCAAACAGGGTTCGGTCTCACTCGTATACTTCACAATGCAAGCAGGTATTCCGAGCGGAAAGCATGCTTGCAATGTGAAAAGCAGGGGTGCAGTTCTTCCGTGCACCCTGTGGCCGGCACCCCAAGGTGCCTGCCACCCGGTGCAGAGATCCATAGAGGGGCACCATAGGTGCCCCCAGGCTGCCATTCGGCCCCCAAAGACAGTTTCCGACTGCCTTTTCGTGCCAGAACAACCGGCACAAAAAGGTAGTGAAAAGGTAGTGAAAAACTGCTATCGTACTCCCTCGATCGCAAAGAGGCAGCCGGGGGAGTACTGAGGGATTTCCTGACAGCGGACCTGCTCTCGTCCGCAATCCAGAAATCTGAGTCGGATTCCTTTCCAATGGAGCCCATCAGAATGGCTCGGACGGAAAGAAATCCGTGCGACACGTTCCGGTTCAGTCGGAAGGGCTCCGACCATCGTTAGGAGCCCTTCCAACCGAAAACGGAATCGGCCCCTTATTATATAATCTAAAATATATAACTCTAATTAAATAATTTTATATTTTAAACAACTATATTTTTGCAAACGATATTAATGACTACCATATTTTTTTAACGATATTTCTTAACTTAAATTCGATATTCTTGACCAAAATATTCTTGCTGTTGATATTTCTGCGTCACGATATTTCCAACTCAATATTTGTGTAAGTCGACATTTCCAGCTCGATATTCTTTCTGAATACCCTCTTTGAGTACTGCATAAATAATTTAGACATTGTCTCTGAAGTTAAGTCTGCCAGAGGATTAAGTGCATTTATATTTAGTGACTTTTGTGGTTCATCCTGACAAGGGTACCCTAATTTTCCTTCAGCGACCAATCCCCAGCGCATTGTCCACTCCCTGTGACATGCTCTCCACGTGTGGCCCTACTTCACCCGCACCAGTTTTTGTTTACCGTTGCCCATCATGCTTCACCGCATTCACTGCTTAAGCATGCTCCCTCCCTTCTGACGCTCATCATGCCGTCACCCCCCTGACCCTTCAACCATGGGTTCCTGCCTTGCTTCCCATCCAGTCTTCAACTAGACAGCGGCCTCCACCACGCTGAGTTAATATCTTTCTGCGCAGTCATATGATTGGGCTAACCCCATCTATATTCCCTTCTTAGCTCCCACCAACCCTCCCTAGCGCATTGTCCACCCCCGACAACTGCCTTATATCTTGACCCACTGGCCACCCCCGTTCCAACCTTCTTCTTCCTTTGCCCCACATGCAGCACTGCCCTCGACCCAGTCCTGATGAAGATCCTGATTTAACTGGATCGAAAAGCAGTCGACCATCCAGCGCAATCACAGGCGCAACACACGAAGCGGTTCACGACACTGAACCTATTAAATACAAACTTTTAAAGCCACATGGAACCGCCGTGTATCAAAGGCTTCACTGTATATTTATGCACCAGTCACCTTGCGCTGCCCACGCTGCTCACATTGTCACATGTGTCGCTACCTTGGTTTTCACTGACACACCTTGAGCACCACGTACAATTTGGGTTGTTCTCTATTTTGTTAGTTGTATACTGCAGTTCTGCAATAGTTGCAAATTACTTCCTATGTTTTTCTTTTTCCCTTGAATATTTACATGAATGATGACTTGAGCACATGTTATTATCATACAGAGTCTCCTTGCTTCCTTTTTGATAATGTGTATTCATACCTGTTGGGATATCATATGTTTTTACCTCATCCTGACAAGGACTGTAATATTTGAGATGAGTTCGCACCCTTTCAATTGATACTATGATTTCGTACAGAACATGCTGTAGCCGTGGTATCAAATGAGATCGCCCTTACGGAACGTCGGTTGTCTTTGGGACAGGGGGGTGGCTTAGGAATTGCTACACATAGCCCCATCTCTCATACCTTGCAATTATTCGGAAGATCCCATTGTTGGTGAATCAGAGAGGGCAGTACCTCCCAGTTGTTAGTTGTTCCAAGGATACACAAGGGGGCAGAAACAGAGCATTAAACTCCGAGTCTCCATCAGGGTCCCGGAGCTGGAATAATTCTATCTCTCCTGCAAAGCCCGCATTCAAACACAAGCAATCTACCATGTGGGTAGCATGAGCAAAATTTAAGGGGCCTGCATTCACAGCAGCTGGGGAGCCTAACACTAATGGGCCCATTACGATGGCGGGCGGACTCTGTCCGCCGCCACCTCATCATTGCACATGACCGACCGCCCATGTTGCAGTTGTCCCGCCATTCAAATTAGGATGTGCCCGGAACACTGGCGAGTACATCCTGCATTTTTTACATTGCGCAAAGTAAAAAATGCATGTTGTTCATTTGAATGCACAACGTGACAGGCACCGCGTGGCGCCTGCCACCTTGTTCATGCAAATGCAGGGGGGGTACCATAGGTGATCCCCATGTGCACCCCCCAACACCCGGGGGGCCCGCAACAGACCCCCAACAGCAAAAACTGCATGCCTTTCCATGGCGGCAACCCCGCCATGGAAAGGCTGCTCTCCGCCTGCATTGTGGAATGGCGGTGTCTTGCAGACACCAACACCATATCATGCCCCTTTTCCGCCCAGTCGACGAGTCGACCGGCAGAAAGCGGCGGATGGTCTATCGGTCCGCTGCGGACCCCCCACCCATACTAATATGGCGGGAGGGTCTTTCAAGTATGGATGGCGGGTGGATCACCTGGTGGGGCGATCCGCCCGCCATCCTAATAGGACCCTATGTTTTCTTCCTCAAATAGCACCTTTATGGAGGAAGTATAGAAGAGCTTTTACAAAATTCAGGAGACACAATTAGAACCCATAAAGGAGTGTTTTGAGATGGTTGTGTCTCATTTTGGGGCTATACCAAAGGCATGTTCTGGCACAAAGCACTCACAACCTATTTTGCTGGTTCGAGGTGCTCATACTGCAAAATTGCCTTAACCTGCATTGCATGATGGAGCCAAGCAATGCATAGTTGGAACGATCTCTCAGATGGTTCCGTCTCACTGTCCCCGGGCCCCTATGTCAACTACCTTGGCTACTACCATGTGGCAATGGGTCCCATAAATTGCGCAGAGGGTGTCTCTTTGGGTACTTCTAATGATGTGAGAGACCCTATTGGGGTGCTCCAGGGGATGCACCTGGACATTGGACCACCCCAGGACTGCAAAGGAGGGGTGGATTGTCACAGGTAAGGCACCAAACACCACAATTTCAAATATACCACCTGAATCATTTCCCTATGGGTTGATAATTGGAGGTCCCTTCTTTGCAAGATGAACAGGGGGAATCACGGGGGGAACTCTGTAATAAGGTCACTAACTGGTTCAGCATTCACAGGCATTTTACCCAGCGGATAGTGGTGATATATTAATGGTGTGAAGAGTGAGCCGGGTTGGGTCATCCAGGAAAGATTTAGAGCCCGATTTCGATGTCGGATGGACCGGAGTTTGTCCGACATTGATTGGTTACTGAGACCGACCGACCTCCTGTCAGCGGTCCCAACCCAGCAATTAGGATGCTTCCAAACAGTGTTTAGTCGCAGTCCTATTCTTTAAAATGGGAGCATGCATTCCTGTAAAGAGAAGAGGTGCAGTTCATTCCTGTACTCCATGACAGGCACCTCAAGGTGCCCGTGCCTGCCACAGGGTACAGGGATCAACAAGGGGGCACTAGAGGTGCCCCTTCAGACAACATCCAGAGGCCTTGCACCCATGGGGACCCTGCTGGGGGCCCCCAAAGTCGAATTCCAACAGCCTTTCTGTGTCAGAAAGGCCGGCACAAAAAGGCTGTCTGAATCCAACATTGTAATCCCTGGGGTGGAAAGAGCCACCCTTTGGATTACAGGAGACTTTCCCAATGGCAGACAGGCTCTCCGAGTCCATCGGAAGCCATTTGGAAAACCGAGTTGGATTAATTTCCAACTGACTTCATCCAAATGGGTCGGTCGGAAATGAATCCAGACTGCTGATTACGATGCTGTAGAAACAGCTCCTACGGCATAGTATTCGGCCCCATAGTCGGGGACTATGCTGTTGTCCATTTTAGGCACCCTGAATGTTTACCCATTGGAAATCCTAAAAAGTTCCAAAATTACACTACCTTTGGGGTATTTTTACAAACTGACTCTACCAGCAGCCCTTCGACCCTTTGAGAGTCATCCACAGCAGACAGGTTGGGGTGTGTGATGTCAAAATAGATACACACCATTAATAGACTGAGGTGGAAAGACTGGTCCCCAAAAAGTGTGGAGATTGTTCACTGGCTGAACTGAGAGATGGTCTTATAATTAATACTCCTCGTAATTTGGCTTTACCAGTATCAGGGGTTAATAACAACAGATTCCATTGATAATTCTGATTGCACTGGCATTGCCAATGAAATACAATATCTAGATAATGTTTCGCCCAGCCCCCTTAGTCAAGTGATTGAATGTTGTGCTCAACTCCAGTGGCTTTCATTTTGAGTGTCAAGAACTGTGGGTTAAAAATACTTAGGGGCATATTATGATCACAGGCGGATCGCCACATCCGGGCCCGGCGGTGGCGATCCGCCTGCCAAATGCCCCTGTATCACCCCCGCAATATTAGTATGGTGAGGGGCACCACTGCAGACTGAGAGACTGTCTGCCGTTTTTCCTCTGATCGGATTGTCGGCAGGGCGGAAAAGTCGGACAATATGGTGGCAGTGCCTTGCCATGTCATTGTGTGTGCATGCCATTGCTTACAGCACCATCCGCCGCAATGTTAAATATGCGGGATGCGACAGCCAGGATGGTGGTCGCATCCTAATGGGCCTGGTGGGACCGCTGCACCTCTGGCGGTCCGGCCCGTTTACCGTTACGGTGGCGAGCGGACAAGTCTGCCCGCCATCGTAATTGGGCCCTAAGTTGAAATATTGCAGGTTTCTGTACTAAATTTTTACTGCTGGATTGGCAAAAGTTTGTGAAATTGTATGATATTGTCTTATTAAAGGAGACGTGTGAAACTGATTTCATCAAATTTGATGATGACAGGTGTTCTGAGAGGGCTTTAGGGGGTTTATCTATTTGGATTAACCTTCTGATTGGTGGTCGTGCAGAGTTAGTGAGTTCCCCTGACTTCCAAGTTGTTGTTTACAGGGGGGCTCTAACTCTATTTTTCCTAAATTTTTATAATAATGATTTTGTGAATGTGCTAAGTCAAAGATTTCCTGCCTTGTTTTCAATAATTTCTAACCTTGTGGATGATAGATCCCATCACGGTCAGCAGTTGTTCTTCTGTTTAGTAGGGGATTTCAATGCTAGATTACCATGCAAGGGAGCGGGAACCAGTTTGATTTAATAACTCTGACATTGCAAAAAAAATTGCTGGCTTTTGTTGCCTCTGCCAATCTGTATAGTGTTTGGAGGAGAGTGGTAAGGATAGGCACAGGTTTCGCTACTTTCAGAGGAAAGAACAGTTCTTCAATAATCAATTATATTTTTATTTACCATAATTTGCGGGAAATGTTGTTGCATGGTACAATTGTTATGACTGATTATGGGGATCCCAACTCAATTTACATGATTTTGAAGGCACCTTCCAGGGGAGTTCATGAACAAGTACCTTCCCTTGAAAATCTAACAGTAACTACCGACAATGTAAGACTATTTTGAAAACTGCCCAATCCGTCCAAATTTCTCAATGAGTTGGTAGCTAGAAACCTGCAGACAGTCATGGATTGTCTACAGGACAATGATCTAAGTGGTATAATTGTTATCTCTTGTGTTGCCCTATGTCAGAGGATCAGATCTTCTCTTTCCAAATCCAACAAACCTGAATCTGGGTGCCCTCTTTAGTACGATCATGAATGTTTTAGGGCTAACTGATCTCTAAGTAGAGCTTAAGTGCACAACCTCTTGACCACTCTTTAGTGGCTGTCCAGCACAATCTTTACAAATCATGTATAAACAAGAGCAGGAATAAGGTTATTTCACAGCAGTGGTCTTTATTAATTGGTACGCTTGCACCAAGGACAGTAAGACATTCTGGAAGGCTATTTCACTAATGACTTCTCTTAATCAAGGTGGTCCTTCAGTCAGCTGACATATAAATGGGGAGAATTAGGTAGCACACGTTGCAAAAATGTATTCTGATGATAATGTGACTTGCTTAGATCTATTGTCTGGCGATGCTCCCTCAATTCCATCTATTGATCTACAAGAAGTTAAGATTGCCATCCAGGAGAGCTTGGGAGGGAAAGTGCCTGGTCTTGACGGTGTCCCAATAGATGCTATTAAATGTAACATAAATCTTTGGACTTTGTTATTGAGCAATGTTTACAACAGCTGGAGCCCCTCAGAGGTTCTTCCTTCTTGGGCCTCATCAGTCATTGCCTCGATCTTCCAAAAGGGTAATAGGGCGGAACCTAGGTGTTACCACCCTATCTCCCTGATAGATATTGCAGCTAAAATCCTGACTAGAGTTTTATATGACAGACTAATAGAATGGGCCAATGAAATAATGTGCTTAACAAGTGTCAATACGGGCTCTGCGATATCTGGAGACAGAGAGCAGGGAATAAAAAAAGTTTCACCTTTCACAACCAGAAATATTAACATCAGTCACAGATAGATTATTTCCTCACAGATAGCAATCTGGTTGATTGGACTCAGAAGGTGGAGCGTGCGGAAGTCCATCTGTAGGACCATTCTGAGGTGCTTTTACACCTTAAATTAATGGGGAGTGTCCGTCAATCTAGATGGACTATGGATCGCACTATCCTGCAAGAAGAGTATGTCATAGTCGCACTCTCCAGGGAGACAGAAGAATTCTTCCCTTTTAATCAGGGATCAGTTTTGTGCTGAGTTACTTGGGAAGCTTATAAAGCCTTTTTAAGGGGAAAAATAGGAATGTTTGCCGCTGAGAAAAGACGCAGTTATTACAATGAAGTCTCTTTAGTTGAGCAACAGATTCGGGCCTTAGAGACCGACTAGACTGACCCTACGATTGAAGAAATCGCCTGGGAAAGCTTGTTAAAAAAAACTCTAGAAGTAAAATCTAACCTAGCAGTTATCCTTCAGGACAGAGTGAGAAAAAAATGGGAAGCCAGCAGGCTTGCACATTTTGAATACAGTGTAGGCCGCAGTAAACTGCTGGCTTGGAAAGTTAAAAGAGAACAGGTCAGAAATAGGATTGACCAGGTTAACTGTGAACATACAGGTGCCACTATAAGCGATGCAAAGGAGATGGAGCAGGCTTTTCACAAGTATTTCAGCAGGGCGTACCAAGAAGATCTAATCACAACACAGGATGAGGTTGAAACATGGCTGGGTCAGAGCCCAGACATTAATCTTACCTCAGAGAAGAACAAGCGGCTGAACCAGAAGATTGGGGAGAGAGAAGTAGAGCTTGTTTTAAGAGAAGGTAAGAAGGGGAAATTCCCCGGCCCTGATGGCCTGCCTCTGGAGGTATATAAGGCCTTGGCACCTGTTCTGATACCTTTCTTAGTCAAAACGTTTAATGATTTCTATATAAGGAGGGCTGAAATGCCGACCTCCTGGAATGATGCTAACATTACTCTGATTCTAAAGCCCGGAAAGTCTCCCTTAAATTGCGACTTGTATCGGCCAATATCTTTGTTGAACTGTGATTATAAGATCTTCGCAAAAATATTGGCAGATAGACTAAATGGTCCTATGACGGAGTTGATCCACTTGGATCAAAAGGGTTTTATTCGGGCAGGTCTATGAAGGAGTTGATCTATTCATTGATAGGTTCAATAGACTTGGCAACTGTATATGAGTGTCCACTTGCGGTCATAGCTTTGGATGCTACCAAGGCTTTTGACCGGGTTAACTGGACCTTTCTTCAGACCGTGGCTGAATCTGTTAACCTTGGCCAGAACTTTTTTAGAACTTTGGAAGATATTTATAGGTCACCAAAAGCCAGAGTGTTGATCAATGGCTCCCTGACAGAGCCGGTTAGTATCAGTAGGGGGACGAGACAGGGATTTCCTGTATCGCCACTGCAATTTAATCTATATATAGAGCCATTAGCTAAGAAAATCAGGGAAGAACCAGAGATTATTCCTTTTTGTTTTGGAGGGTGGAGTAAGAAATTGGACCTATATACCGACAACATCCTTATCTACACTACCAACCTTCAAAACATTATGAATCGTATTACATCTCTAACATCAGATTTTGGGAGAATCTCGGGTTACGAGGTAAATAGGAGTAAGACAGAAGTTATGTCCTGGAATATGGAAACAGGGGACGATACCAACAGGGAGGGTATGAGATATCTGGGGGTCATGATTCCATAAGACATCTCTAAATTAACCAAAGTCAACTTGGTGAAGGTAAAAAAGGATATCATTGGGCTTTTAAAAATCTGGGAACACCTTCAGCTCACACTATTAGGTCAGGTAAATCTAGTAAAAATGATGGTCCTCTCAAAACTTACCTTTATGTTTGATTCCATTCCCCTCCCTTTCGATAGTGAAGCGCTTAGAAAGTTACAAGGTCAGATTAGCAGTTTCATTTGGGCCAGTAAAGGCCCTAGAATTGCCTGGAAGAAATTAAGAAGGAGGGTGGAGAAAGGGGGCCTGGCCCTTCCTGATCTAATATTCTATTCTTGGGCCTTTCTATTAAAAAACGGGAAAATGCTGTTTAGTACCCCTACACCATCGGAGATAGGGAGGCTACTGGGTGTAATGGCATAGCAGGAACCAGGGGGCAGTTTTGGCTTTATTTGTAAATATGTGGATACAAAATACTTTAAGAAGGTCCGGCTTAAGATCTTGAGAGGCCTGGCGGAGACCTGGTATCGGGTCAGGAGAGCTTTGAAGATACCTTATTTTAGCCTAATGGCCCCTATTTGGGACTCACCGGGATCTCCGATCTGGACTAAGGATGCGTTAGCTCGACCATTAAGGGAGGCAGGTCTAAGAAGGTGGAACAACATTATACATGAGGTGCTTTTAATAAGCTGGGAATCTTGTAATCACCTCACAGGACAACAAATGTCTAGATTTAAATTTCTGCAAAGTTGGTTTAAAGATCCCGGCATAGTGATAGGAAAATCAAATGAACTGGAAGACAGTCTTTTGGAGGAAGGAGTATCCAAAAAGGAGCTTGCAACCATATATTGGCTGATATTGGAACTGGAGGACGGGGCCTTTTCACTACCTATGGACCTGTGGGGAAGATGCTTGCCAGAGGCTTCGCTGGAACATAAGTGCCAAGTATCAATGTCTATGTTTTTTAAAATAGTAAAACCTGCCCACCCAAGAAAAAAACACCTTTTCTCCATTTATAGGGCCTATTGGACACCGCGGAGACTATCAAAATTTGGGAGAAGAGGAGACATAGCTTTCCCTAAGTGTTGCAGTTTAAAAGAGGATGATGTGCACATGTTTGTGGAATTCCCAGAGATTCAGTCATTTTGGAGTGACGTGAGTGGGGCCCTTTGTGCTATGTTGTGTATTGGTATTAAGGTAATCAATCTATCTGAGATTTTTGGATGTATATATTCTCTTGAAAATTTTACAGAGAATAAGGCTAGGCTTTTTTTATGCAATGCTATTGGCACGAAGAGAAATCTGCAAACAGTGGATTGCTAAGTCCCCGCCCAAGTTCATTGATTGGCTAATTCCCATAAAATATGTTGCTAGTTTGGATTAAAGGCCTCCCAAAAGCCTGGTTTTTGGTCCCCCTTAATTGAGTGGTTTGAGCAACCTTTGAACAATGTAGTCCAATGATTATGCCTATCTGCCTTGTTTGGTTGTCTGTTTTCTTTGCCTCCTCCCTCATGCTCCCTATTCTCTGCTTTGGCACACGGGGGTGGGCTGGGGAGTGATGGCTAGGGAGTGTAAGAAGGAAGACGATGCTTCGAATTCGAATAAGAGCGGTAAAGGATGAAGCTGATGTCTGTTTCTTTTCTTTCCTCTCTCAAGGGCAAGATATTACTTCATTCACAGGTGCAAATGGAATGGGGTTTAAAGAGGCGAATGAGGATTCATTTGAAAAAAAAGTGTCAATACGGCTTTCAAAGCGGTATGGGGCTAGTTGATCAATGCCTTAACTTAAAACTGATCATAGAGAAATTTACAGTGGCCAAGCAGTTCTCATTACACCTGACTTTTATGGATTAGTCAAGGGCCTTCGACTGGGTTAATTAGGCTAAGTTGTGGCATTCAATCATCGGCTTTTCAAATGGATCCCTCCTCAGTACACTTGTTGGCTTCCCTGCACATGGGTACCAAGGCGTGAGTGGGGTTTGGAAATAAAGGTGAAGTCACTGATGAAGTCTGCATCATTCAGAGGGAGCGCAAGGGCTACTTTTTAGCCCCGCTTCTTTTTTATTCTATATATAAATAATAGCATAAAAATCTGCAAGTCCACATCAGATGTGCCCATGGTGAAAAGTGCCCTCCTTCCGGCATTGTTATACCCAGACGATGCAGTGTTAATTGCCCGAGCCCTCTAAGCCATGCGTCATTTAGTGCATTTCTTCATTAATTTTATGGTTAACCTTGACTTACTGACACATTTTAGCAAGTCTTATATAATGTCCTGTGGCTCTATGCACATGTAACCCTTCATTATTGTTGTGGGCAATAACGTTTTACTAAGCACTAGCACTTTTTCTCATCTATGGCCCACTTTTAGTTAATCTGCGTCATTGTAAGCGCATTGCGCACAAAACAGGATTAAGTTCTGAAGGGCTGATGGTTCTTTGCTTAGTCTCCCATCACCTAAGGGGAGAGTGTCCTTACACCCCTTGTATAAATATATTTGCCCACTGTTTGCCAATAGCAACATATGGGACAGGAAATTGGGATGTGGGTGACCCGATTACCCTTCACAGAGAAGAGAATAATTTTTGTCGAAAAATACTGATAACCCCTGTCTCTACACCCAGCTTTGTCACAAAGAACTAAGGCCCACATGCATCAAAGCAAAAAACGGTCGCAAACGGGCAGATTCTCAGAATCAGCCCCTTTGCTACCGGTATTTTTGCATTTGGGATGCATCATCCGAAATGCAAAAATCGCAATTTAAGTAATCTCTAAATTGCGATTACTTAATTTGCCATTGTATTTAAGGAATCACAAACTGAGATTCTTTAAATGCAATGCATTAAAGTAAAAAAACTAGCGATTTGGCTAATAGGGGGAGCAAATTACCATGAAGTTCAAATTCATGGTAATTTGCAAAAACTTTGAAAAATGCACTAAAGTGCATTTTTCAAAGTTCCATTTTACACACACATGCCCTTGGGGCATGTGTGTGTGCAAGATGTACTCATATGCAGATTTCAGGGGTGCAACAGGGTGTCCTTTTGATATCCTGGCAGCCTTAAAATTGCATTCTCAATTTGCGATTCTCTAATAGAGAATCGCAAATTGAGACTGTCTTCCCATTCATTTCTATGGGCCTCTAGGCCAATTGGAATGAATGGGGAGGTATTCCTTAATTGTGACTCGCAATTTGCGAGTCGCAATTAAGGAATATTTAGAAATCGCTATTTTTTTAAGCGATTTCTACATGCGTAGCCTTTTACAATTCCTTCATAGCGAATCCTTATTTTTCGTTAATAAGGAAGCGCAAATGGCATTGTTGATGCATGTGCCAGTAGGTCTAGAATTTGTGAGTGATTTTATACTTACTCTGCTGTTCTTTTGTGGCTGTCTGTTTGAGTTCTGACAAAGTAGAACTAACAAGGGAGATAATCTTAGATTGCTTGTTTTGTGACAGGGGTCTTTCCATCCCATGGATAGCGTACGTTAAAAAAGCCTTCAAATTGAATGGCCTAGCTGATATTTTCTTGAAGAGAATGCTGCAGGTGGGCGTTGGCAGAAAGCAAGTGCAAGTCTTAATGTTAGGACGAGCTAAATAAGAAAGGTTGAGGGTTGATGATCAGAAACCAAGTGTCAAGTTTTATTTGCATCTTAATCCTGGGAGCATGTCCACTGATTATCTGTGGAATACCAGTTAAAATTGAGAAAGATCTTTATTGCTCAGCTTGCGGCCGGCACTGTGAAATATTCACTTCGTTTTCGGTTGGATATCAACCCAAACTTAACACTAGAGTATGTCCATGTGGCAAATAGCATAGCAAACAATGTTAACCTTTATCTTTTTTGTGAGTAGTATACTATATACACAAAAAAAATTCTTGTACCGTTTATGAGGTCTAGGAATTTGTGGTTTTGCTTACAAGCCTATCACTGTTTATTAGCCTTGCCAGATGATGAAAAATGTTGCTATGTGACCCAGTTTCTTTAAGGGGTGGTCTGACCTAGGAGGTCAAAGCATTTAGACAAATGTATTTGTTGTACTAGCAGATCGACGTATTATGCATGATTTTATGTATTTTATATACAGTTTTATATATGATGCTATAAGTATTTTACTACTATTATGCACATGCCTTATATTACTTTTATGGCTGTCGGCAGCCTTGTGCTTAATTCGAGCCAGTGGTTTCCGGTGCTCAGCACCAGCACTTAATTAGTTTCTGGTGCTTGGCACCTACACTCAGGGGCCTATTCCGATGTCGGACAGGCCTGAGTCTGTCCGACATCGGCCAGGAGCTGTAACCGACCGACCTGCTGTTGTCGGTTACAGCCCTGCTAGTACGATGCGACTGAACAGGATTCGGTTGCATTCGTATACTTTTCAATGCAAGCATGTATTCCGAGCGGAAAGCATGCTTGCATTGTAGAAAGCAGGGGTGAAGTTCATTCCTGCACTCTGTGGCCGGCACCCCAAGGTGTCTGCAACCGGGTGCAGGGATCAACGGAGGGGCACCATAAGTGCCCCCACACTCCACAATCTGGCAGCCTCCCACCCATGGGGGCCCTGCTGGGGGCCCCCAGAGACAGCTTCCGAGTGCTTTTTTGTGCCATACAGACCGTGAAAAGCTGCCTTCGTACTCCCTCAGTCGTAAAGAGGCGACCAGGGGAGTACTGTGGGATTTCCGGACTGCGGATGTCGTCCGCAATCCGGAAATCCGAGTTGGGTTCCTTTCCGACCAAACCCATCGGAATGGCTCGGTCGGAAAGGAATCCGGCTGGCAGTGACTGATTCAGTCGGAATGTTGCGTGTTTATCTAGGTTCCTGATCCATACTGTGACCTTATGCCCCTATTCGGCTATAAATCCATTTATTCCCTATATTGGCATAACCGTTCAAGTGCGATTTTCTGAAAAGTCATCTCTGGCCTCACACGAACAGAGCCACATTCCAGCATAGTTCTCTCTGCCACTTCCTTTGCGACCAATTAGTGCAATGACAGAGCAGTAGTCACTATCTGATATTCCTAGATAACACTCCGAGTTCTTCAACAAGATAAAAACTCAGCAAACCTGGAAATCCCCGCTTGCTATGTTTTGATTAGTAATGGAACTCTAATGAGCAACTGATAACTATCACTTCCTAGTGACATCTTTAATTGACGTCTTATGTCCAGCAAACTTGCGTCAAACCCGGCACCTGTCAGGTATAAATATTACCAACGTTGCCTTAAGCAATGTGAGCTGCAAGCTACTGTTGCTGATGCTGGCTGCCTGCAAGACCCCGTGTTAGTAAGTCTAGCACTCTGTCGCTGCAGCCTGCTATCCTGTGGTGGTGAAGCTGCTGATACCATTATCGCCGCTAAAGCGCGACCTATGGTGTAGTACGCTTAAGGAGCTGAACAGCCGTCCCTCTGCGAAGACATCCAGCAGATTCCAGCTGCCCGCGGACGCTGTCCCCCCTCCTTCCTCGACGCGCTGAAGAGAAGCCGCTGCCTTTCTCGTGCAGAGAAATCCAGTCCCGGCGCTTCCGGTTTACCCTCGCGGGTGACTGGGATATCGAGAGAGACCCCTGAAGGAGATACCAATCCTCCATCATTCTATTCAGAGGTATGGTGTTGACTAAACCCTTAGACGAGAATTTTTGAAACAAACCTTGGCAAAACCAACTTAACTTAAGCTACTTACTTACTCCCCTTTTCACGTGTTAGGCTTAGGTCAGGCACACTGGGGTAAGCTTAGTTAGAAGCACCAGTTGAGTATGTTAGCCTAATGTATATATGACTGTATATATGTTTTATTACTTTTAAACCATTGTATGGCTAAGAAACCATATCAATGCTTTTACAGTTCTATTTCGCAATACTTATCTTACTGTACGTACTTTTTATAATAACAATTATTGCAATTGTGGCAATACATTTCTCTTGTACGAGAAGAAAGACTGTGCAATAAATGTTAACCCTTTATTGACAAACGCCCGTCTCTCTATTCTCTACATCTCGTGAAAGTAAACTGCACTAGACTGACTGAGTGAAATACATGTCTATTGTTTCACACGACCCTAGAGATTGACTCTTGATCTGAGGAGAAAAGTTGTCATGTTGCACGGTTGTTGGAAAACTGAATCCCTTCTTGTCTGTGCCAAGGAAGCTGATCACTTCCTATGCAGAGAAGAAAGTTTCCAGTGACCTCTGAGCTAGTTGGTAACACAACCCAATTAAGTTTAGCATAGTCAGTGGAGGCCTGGAATATCCGCAGTTCCACGTCGATACTACTGTTTATGTTATTCCAATGTGCAGGGCCTAGTGGGAAACTAGGAACTACACTACATGGCGCCCAACGTTTGGTAAGGCGATAAACTAACGCAAGACAGTAGAGTAACTCAGTCGTGCATATTTCACACAGACCCCTTTCTCCCGTAAATACTCCAATAGACGTCTGGAGTGGGTGAAAGGTTAAAATCCGCCCGACCTTAGTAGGAAGAGATTCCTATGTAAAGCTCCGGTTTATTCAACGTTGAAGGATACAGTGTTCCAAAATATTGTGCACCTAATCTTTGTCTCCTTGGAGACCTACTCCGCAAACCTTGCATTTTTACAATGCCAGAAAATAACGGAACCTCTGGGGCCGCAGTAGACGCGACTCAGCAAGGTCCCGAACAAGCAGACCCGGATGCTATTATCATCCCGGTTCACTTAAGAAGATCTATAACGTTAAAACTTATAGAAAACGGACTGACACCTCAAGGTGGTACAGTAATTTTCGTGATAGAGGCTCACGAGTATCGGCAGACAGAGGTATTCTATTCATGGATAAACTTTCCAGCGGCAAACGCTACAACACAAGAGTTTCACTATTACAAAATAGAGGAACCTCCGGGAGAGTACGCTCCTTTCGAGGAGATTGAAATCCCACTTAAATTTCAAGAGCACCTGCTCTGGTTTAATGGCGCCCTAAAACACAATAATCACATAACTAGGCTCGGTCCTCTAGGTAGACCAGGAGCCACGTGGCCGGTTCTAGCCAGCTACACACCACATCCTGACATTGTAAGAATGTCAAGAGAAGAGCTGTTAGTACAGCTAAACACATTAATAAAAATACATAGGCAATTAGTCTAATATGTAATGCGGACTGCAACAGTCCAGCCAGCTGTTAATACACCACAGCTGACCCCTCATCAGGGGAACACAAATAAAATTACACCACAGAACATACAGTCATGTCTTGGTAAAACACCCGTAAAATGGGAACAAATTCCTTTCTGGTTAGCACAGAAAATCACTCAAATAGAGGCAGTATTTCCTGATACTACCCCTATTGAGAAACACAGAATCTTGACCATCTGCCTTCCTATGGGAATCGCACCACACGTGGAGGACTGTGACACTTGGGGTACAGTCTTTGCTTCCATTTATACAAAAACACACGGTGTTCCGTCTATGGCGGTAATACCAGAAGTGCTAAAACAGATTCAAAATGAATTCGGTCCAGAGCCCGCTTTAAATCTAGGTATGAAATTACTGAAAGACTTCAAGCAGGTCTCGGCTATATTATTAGCCAACATAAAAGGAGAAGCAGCATCTGTGGCGATTCGCCAGAAAGTGAGGGAAACAGATATAAAAGATCCTGTTGAGCTTGCAAAAATCATAGAAAAATGCTATGAAGAATTAGGTAGAGACAGCTTGGGTGGGAAACCAGTAAAACCCCAACTGCTCGAAAGTCCTGAAAAATTATTTATTAAAAATAATTTAAACACTCCTAAAAAGAGCTGGGATGGAAATAAACAATCCACTCCCAAGGAAAAAGTTTTCCAGTCCAGAGGAAGGTCTCCTCGACGGAGGGAAAGAACTCCGACTCGAGAACGCCAGTCTCCCCAGCGGGAGCCCTCTGAGAAAAGATATAACCTTAGAAATAGGGATAATCTGATAAAAACCTGATAGATATCAAAGTATTGATACACGTCCCTCTCGATCTTCTCCACAGAATTCGGAAAGAAGAGGACGGTCAGACCCAGGAGAGCACACCAAGTCCAAAGACAAGGAACCTGCTCAAAATAAGAAATCTCAATTTCAGAAAAAGAAGGTAGCCAGTATTAGAGTAATCAACCATGCAGAGAATACTGAGGACACAGTTGAAAAACGGGGAGTGGGCATTGACAATGTTGGACAGTGCAGCAGAAATCAGTATAGCGCGCAAGATCTTGATGAGTCATCTGGAGACAGTGGACACGAATGAGTACATTCAGGTTGAAACTGCCGACACCAGACTTAGCGAGCCCCATAAAATATACCAAATAACATTGCGTATGGAGGGTGATAAGACTAGGAAAATTAAGGGTCTATTTTGGGATAAGCTCTCAAAAGGCTATGATATTCTGTTAGCTGAAAAAGATTGGCCCCCGGAGTTTGTCAGGGAGTGCCCTCGTGGCGAAGAAGTGATTATGCCTGCCTTCTCGAATCACATACCGATTCACAAAAAATATACATATGCAAGGAAATGGGCAGTAGCCCAGGCTCCGGCATTGTATAAAAATCATGTAGGATGGGATGAGGATTCAACGCCTCACAAAATCCAACTAAAAAGTGAACCAACTGCCCAACGGCAGTATCCCATAAAGCAAGAAGCTAAAAAACAAGTCAGGGAGATCTTAGATCAACTTGAGTACCAGGGGGTGATTGAAACATGCACCTCTCAAATGAACAATCCTTTGTTTCCTGTCTCCAAGCCAGACAATTCATATCGTCTAGTTTTGGACTACAGACATCTTAATACATGTTGCAAAACTTTTGCAGTACAAAACTCGCATAGTGCAGCCCTAATGAATAACATAGTTAGGAAAAAATATAAAACGACATTAGACATATCTAATGGTTTCTTTTGTCAAAACATTGCACCAGAAAGCAGACATTTGACCGCTTTCTCAGCATTTGGGTCGCAGAAAAAATTCTGTCGACTCCCACAGGGGTTCAAGAACAGCCCAGGACTATTCTCAGCTAGGGTAACAGAGTTACTACAAATCTATGATGATGAAGCATTATCTTACGTAGATGATATTTATCTCACAGATGACGACTTGGATACTCACTTGAAGAGAGTGAACACCATTATACTTGGGTTCGCAGCAGAGGGTTACAAATTCAACTTTAAAAAGTCCCGAATTGCCCATCTGACAGTACTATTTTTAGGGTACGAATTATCAAGTGAAGGGAAAAGCCTAGCGGACAACTTCTTAGAGAAGTGCGCTGTACTCCAAGCTCCAAAAACGCTGAAGAATTTACAATCCATTCTAGGTTTTCTGAATTTCGGAAGAACTTACATCCTAAATTACGCAGAGAGGGTTAAACCTCTCTACGAACTAATTAAACCTGATTTTAAACAACTCAATTGGACTCAAAAACACACAGAAATTTTGAGATCACTGCAAACAGACATGTTAGCAAAAACAAAATTAGACACACGTGACAACACACGTGATCTTGTAATCCGAGTCATCCCAGGAAGATGCGGATTCACATACCTAACCTCTAATGAGGGAGAAAAGGTACCAATAGCTTACAAATCACATTTGTACACAAAGGCTGAAATAAAATTCAGTTCAACTGAGAAAATTCTAACTAAGGTTCACACTGCTGTAGCGAAAGAAAGGCCCCTAGCACAAGGTAAACGAATAATAATCGTAACTCCTATACCGGCTTTAGAAGCGGTAACTAAAGCAAGCATTCCTAATGCTAAAGCTTTGCATCCGAGATGGATTCAGTGGGTTAATTCTCTTGCTGCAACAGACGTAGTTTATGAATTTGATCCTAATTTAAAAACACAGGAATTTTTACAATATGAATATGAATGTCCTCTGCCAATTGAAATCCTGCCTCTCGAAGAATACGGAAGTAACATATATACTGACGGATCAGCACAACCCGCAGTTGGGGGTAAGCAAGCTTACAGTGCTGCGTGCGCGATTGTAAAAGGTCGCTGGCACAAAGGAAAATTTAGACCACTGGTCACCAAAACGCAATCTCTAGGAGATTGCTCGGCTCAACGAGCTGAATTAGTAGCATTTAAGATGGCGCTAGAAAATACCGATCGCGAATTCCCCACACTAATAGTGTGCGATTCTTTTTATTGCGTACAATCTTATAATGAATACTTGCAGAATTGGGTGGAAAATTGTTTCAAAGATGCAAAAGGTGGCACAATAAAGCATAAAATGCTTTGGGAACAGGTAGTTCTTTTACAGAAAGAACTACAAAAGACTCACGTGATACATACACTGAGTCATCAACGTGATGGCGTTCACGTTGCAGGGAATTCATTGGCTGATGAAGCCGCGAAGGCAGCTGTGCAAACGGCTTCCGTAGCTGCGATAACTCGGTCACAAACAAAAATAGACAGCGATATTCTACAAGCTGTCAGTACGTCAGTAAAAAATGATAAGAAAACACTCCCAAAAGGCTTTCCTGAAAAGTACTTGTACTTAACAGATACAAATAATGTTCCTTTTGCTCGAATCCCTGGAGTGGGGGATAGGGTAATTCCAAACAGGGAACACAGACTAGGACTAATCAAAGCGGCACACGAAGGGCTTGCTTCTGCACACGCTGGCGTATCCGCAACAATATCACTATTAAAACAGAGATATTGGTGGCCTCGCTTGAGAATACAAACTAAAAAGTATGTATTAGAATGCGACATATGCCAAAGGATAAAAGTATCAACAGTAAAACGACCAGCGCAGACACCCCTTCTCATCTCGGATAAACCATTTGCATGCGTTTACCTGGACCACTGCGGTCCCCTACAAAGGGACGGCAACTATAGATATATCATGGTAGCAGTGGATTCCTGTACGAGGTTCATATGGATGTGGCCCCAGCGCTCAGCTGACGCTAGAACGGTTATAAAAGATTTGCGAGTCTTTATCGGCACATACGCAATTACCACGTTCCATTCTGACCAGGGTCCTGCTTTCAGCTCTCGAGCCTATAAGGAGGCCATGGCTAGCATGGGAATTGGGTTGCGGTATTCTTGTCCGTCGCACCCCGAAGGGAATAGTGTGGTAGAAAGAAAAAACCGGGACATAAAGCAATCTATAACAGCGAAGGTATTAGGTTCAGGCGCTGGGTGGGTCAAACATTTAATAAGTGTCCAGACTAGTCTTAACAACATGCCAAGAAATTCTCTAAAAGGTTTCAGCCCATACGAACTATTGTTCGGAATTAGAATGCGAGTTCAGGACCTCGATAGTCAGATGTCAGTGGTACAAGAAGAAACAAAGCACTTTGATGTAAAGGATCGTTTGGCTGTTTTACAGGAACTGAATGAAACAAGAAAATCATTAAGCAACATAAAGTTAAAGCAACAGCCAAGTACCACTGGCGAGGCACCACCCGCAACAGCCCCAGCAAGGCCTGTCTGGATTCCAAAGATTGGGGATCTAGTCAGAGAAAAGATCGCGGTTAAGAAGGAATTTGGGCCTTCTTACAGAAAAGCAGTACCTGTCTTGGCAGTCACCGGAACAAGATCAGTTGTGCTACCGCCCCTTGCTGGTAAAAAGGAGAACAGAGTCGTGTCTATCGATCTGGTAAAACCACAAGCATGTGGCCTATAATCAACAGTAGGCCCAGTGGACTCCCAAGAAACAACAGAATACCCAAACTTGCAACAATCCAAGAGGTTCAAACTGAAAGACTCATCACATTCGATCAGCCTGCAGTGCACAATGAAGGACTATGCAATAATGCCATGGAACTCGTGCCTCTTGAAACACAGATTGAAACAATTCGTCAAGAAACAACACCAGTCTACAATGATGTGGCATCAGAAAGTGCTACCGAGAGACAGATTGAAAGAACAATCCCATCAATTGACAGAACTGCCTCTGGTTATTTCATCAACTTCGACAACTTCTCTGAAGATTTAAACGACCCCGAAGTGATGCCAGAAACAAAAAAGTATTCTAAAGAAAATACAACAGGACTCCTTCAACAAATCAAAGAACTATATTTGGATTCACCGTTGATTGAGCATTGGATTATCTCAGGGGTATTCATACTCCTATTATGCCTAATTTTAGTTTTAATTTTAGGGAAGTTTATTACAATTGAATGGACACAGCAAGTCAGAACATGAACTTAGTCCTGAAACCACACAGATCATCCCACGTGAAGAAAAGAGAACTGTCAACAGTAAATGTCACAGCAATTCCAATACCTGGTGGGGTAGTATGGGAGAAAACAGACTATGAGATATATGGTCCGGTCGAAATCCTGAAGTATCCTCATCAACTAAAGGTTTCCTTAAGTGACTTTGTGACACCAAGTACATTCTCTGATGATTGGGACTTTAACAGTATTAATGACATGATGTCTGATTTAGTAATGTCAGCTAGATTCACAGATCATGATTATTTACAAGGTTCATCTAGTTATGAGCAGTTATTCTGTTACACCCACTATGGGGATCATTACTTGCATAAATCTGCACAGCCTAGAAATGTTTTTATGTATAATCAATGGGAACATTGTTCTACACCACCTAAAAGCAGTTCTAAAGCATTTTTTGAGAAATTCAAATACTTCTCAGTGTTTAACACCAGTGATGCAGAAACGTTTTATTATAAACTGTTAGATAAAACAGGAATGAAAACAATGCTGACAAATTCTAAATTGATATATTCAGAAGCATTTTATGACAAAATGATGACATTTGGTTTTGATTTTGGAAAAATAATATTGAAACGAAAACAATTTGGGGTACAAAAGATTGGCAGGTGCAAGGCATAGAAGCACTGTTTAGAACCTGCATGATACCAGAACAAATGTTATTTTTAAATGACACAATACACCAAACATCTTGTCTTGGCCTAGCTAAGATAAAAGACCTTAAAACACCGTCTATACCAAAGCCAATACCTGAGAATACAACCACAGATATTGAGTTAGACGTGTCACAAATTTTACATTTCAACAGAACACATCCTGATTGGAAAAAGTGGTTAATCTGGCCTACAGACACAAATAGCTGTCAAGATAGATTCCTAAATAAAACACAGGGGTTAAAAATGACCAGATTAGACTCTAGATACTCCCAGAGACAACATCCAGGGATTATAACAACATACAGTGTAGGGAAACTCTGCCTCGAATGGCTAACTTCGTCCACACTGGCTGAAATTAAGCAACACTTGTCTTTACTAAAAGATGGTGCTGATTTGCGCGATTTCATTCTTGGACCACGCAAACGGCGTCAAAAGCGTTTCATAGCGACCAGTATCTATGCTGCTTACAACGAGGCTTGGAAAGTAGCGCAAATTGAAACTGCTGAAAAAATACGAGAAATTGATCGTATTAATTTGGAGAAATCACTTTCTGTGGTAGACAATGGGTTAACGACTCTGTCTTCCAGAATATATTCGTTGGACAATATTGTATCCTCTGCCTTTGATGTGATAGACAGAGATTTGCTAATGTTACAACATTGCCAGTCTCAATTACGCTCTATTATAGAATTAGGCTGGACGCTGCAAAATCTTCGTTCAGGCTATGTGCCTTGGCGTTTAATAAACACAACGTCTTTATTTTCCAGTTTTAACCTTACTGATAAACAGATCAGTTTGGCACAGAAAGGAGCAGACTATACAATCCTGAGCATCGAAAAACTCGAGAGATTACCATTGACAATGTCAGAGAGTCCTGTCATTGAATGGATAATACACGGAATTATCACAATTCCGATAACAACTTTCCGATTTAAAAAGTGCCTTGAGTACATACCTGCTGGCCAGTATGAACAATTGGGTAAAGGATATGTAAAATCTATATGGAAATTACCATACACTCATTCTTGCTATAGTGACAGTGACAAAAATGTATTTCTTAGTGGTGAGAACTGTAAACATTCACTAAGCGGTATACTTTTGTGTCAGGGTATTAATTTACACGGAGCATGTGATGGAAATTCAAACAACCTTTCATGCCACCAGCTAGTCACACCTGCAACTCAGATAGAGCCCTTCTTTATGCAACTCGCAAACGGGAGTTACATTCTTAGAACGGATCACAGATGTTGTGGCCTCACGCCAGGGAAAAGTTATCTAATAGAAGTAACGTCCATGGTCAAATGCTGTATGCAAGCATTGTTCCCGAGTGGGCCTCCAGACATAGTGACTCCCATCTGGCCTCGTCTGAATCTCTATTCTATACGAATTGATACATTAAGCAAAGTCAAATCTGTACTTTTACAGACAACAGTGCCTATAACGTCATCTAAAGAGACGTATGATCTTCTAGTTGCAAGGACAGCTACTGAAATTCATGACCTTTTATCAACAAATTGCCCCGTGCATTTCGTAGAAATGTTCAGCCAACTCCTTAACATGTCTAGTGCAACAAGCATCCCAGGCATATTTAAGACAGTCTTTACGGGACTGCTAACACCCTTCCAGGCAATTTTGGGAATCTTTCCTAATTTTGTGCACTCCATTTTTGGCGGCATACCATTATTTTTGGGACTCGTCGCAGGAATTTTATTTTTGACCCTCCTGCTTCGTTATGGCAAGCCTCGGCTCAGACATAGCTCCCATGGGAATGGAAGAGACAATCCTAGCAATGCGCTACCGGGACAGGATAACTAACGTCCTCGGATTGGCCAGGCTGAGAGATCTAAACATGACCTGGTTCCTTTCATTCAGACCGATATGGCAAAATTGCATTTTACCTGTGCTACGGTGTATGCTTTGCGGCGATGAATGCGTGTTGGACATCTGTCTTTCACTTCCATCAGCAGTACCAATGGACGTCGATACTTTGCTCAGTCCAATAACGGCTCACGCATTGTGTTGTCCCCAGCGGCTACCAATCCTGATGACGGCATTTGTGGAGACTCCTGTACTACAGCCAAGTGGTAACAGTGGAGCGAGTGACAAAAGCAACATCATCCAGGTACAACGAGCTGTGAGCATTGCTGCTCCCGACTATGATGACAGCAATCATTCTCACACCTGCCAAGTTACAGCGCTATCTAATTTGGTTGAACTATCACCTGAATTTGTAGACCAATTCTTTGAGAGCCTGTCTGATACGATGTTCTCACCCGTACAGAAACAATAACTTTTAGAAGCTTTCCGACACACAGCGTTCCCATGAACTCTGAATTCGGCCTTCAGTTTTGATCAACAAAAACTGCCTAGAGCTTTGGAAATCTATTTTCTTTGAATTGGACAATTTTTCTAACATTGATCTTTTTTGGCACGAACAATTCTTTGCTTAACGTAAAAACTATTCTTAGAGAACAGAAGCTTCACACTTCTATTTCTAAACACATCTAGAGACATAACAATACTACACCAGCCTCTAGCACATATGTTATTACAATACATTTTTATGTGATGATTTATCTCGCATTTCTTCTGTCAGAGATACTTCATGTGTAATTCTTTATGCATTATCGTTCATTGATTTCATATGCAATAATTATTTGAATGATTTCTATGCTTTTAAAAAAAACGTACAGTACCTAAATTCCATGTATTACAAGTGCGCCTATTTCGAATGCATTTATGTATTTTGGGGTGGGCAATGTTCCACATGCATCTAATTGCTTTAGTTTTAGTAATTTTGATGGACATTAACCCGTGGAGTGGGTGTTGCGTGTTTATCTAGGTTCCTGATCGATACTGTGACCTTATGCCCCTATTCCGCTATAAATCCATTTATTCCCTATATTGGCATAACCGTTCAAGTGCGATTTTCTGAAAAGTCATCTCTGGCCTCACACGAACAGAGCCACATTCCAGCATAGTTCTCTCTGCCACTTCCTTTGCGACCAATTAGTGCAATGACAGAGCAGTAGTCACTATCTGATATTCCTAGATAACACTCCGAGTTCTTCAACAAGATAAAAACTCAGCAAACCTGGAAATCCCCGCTTGCTATGTTTTGATTAGTAATGGAACTCTAATGAGCAACTGATAACTATCACTTCCTAGTGACATCTTTAATTGACGTCTTATGTCCAGCAAACTTGCGTCAAACCCGGCACCTGTCAGGTATAAATATTACCAACGTTGCCTTAAGCAATGTGAGCTGCAAGCTACTGTTGCTGATGCTGGCTGCCTGCAAGACCCCGTGTTAGTAAGTCTAGCACTCTGTCGCTGCAGCCTGCTATCCTGTGGTGGTGAAGCTGCTGATACCATTATCGCCGCTAAAGCGCGACCTATGGTGCAGTACGCTTAAGGAGCTGAACAGCCGTCCCTCTGCGAAGACATCCAGCAGATTCCAGCTGCCCGCGGACGTTGTCCCCCCTCCTTCCTCGACGCGCTGAAGAGAAGCCGCTGCCTTTCTCGTGCAGAGAAATCCAGTCCCGGCGCTTCCGGTTTACCCTCGCGGGTGACTGGGATATCGAGAGAGACCCCTGAAGGAGATACCAATCCTCCATCATTCTATTCAGAGGTATGGTGTTGACTAAACCCTTAGACGAGAATTCTTGAAACAAACCTTGGCAAAACCAACTTAACTTAAGCTACTTACTTACTCCCCTTTTCACGTGTTAGGCTTAGGTCAGGCACACTGGGGTAGGCTTAGTTAGAAGCACCAGTTGAGTATGTTAGCCTAATGTATATATGACTGTATATATGTTTTATTACTTTTAAACCATTGTATGGCTAAGAAACCATATCAATGCTTTTACAGTTCTATTTCGCAATACTTATCTTACTGTACGTACTTTTTATAATAACAATTATTGCAGTTGTGGCAATACATTTCTCTTGTACGAGAAGAAAGACTGTGCAATAAATGTTAACCCTTTATTGACAAACGCCCGTCTCTCTATTCTCTACATCTTGTGAAAGTAAACTGCACTAGACTGACTGAGTGAAATACATGTCTATTGTTTCACACGACCCTAGAGATTGACTCTTGATCTGAGGAGCAAAGTTGTCATGTTGCACGGTTGTTGGAAAACTGAATCCCTTCTTGTCTGTGCCAAGGAAGCTGATCACTTCCTATGCAGAGAAGAAAGTTTCCAGTGACCTCTGAGCTAGTTGGTAACACAACCCAATTAAGTTTAGCATAGTCAGTGGAGGCCTGGAATATCCGCAGTTCCACGTCGATACTACTGTTTATGTTATTCCAATGCGCAGGGCCTAGTGGGAAACTAGGAACTACACTACAGGAAAGCCTCAAAACATGGTTCGGAGCCCTTCCGGCCGAAATCGGAATCAGCCCCTTAATTGTGAACTCCTCACTTGTGACAGTCTGCCACATGGTGGCGCTGTTCATCTAATTTAGAGATGAGCAGAACGACGATTGATTATGAATACTATATACATTAAAATTACTAATACTTGCATCCCCAGCCATTCCTTTAGCTTTGGGGACCTGGAATAATCTGAACTGTCGCAATTGCAGGTGAGAGAGATGGTTAGTAGTTGTTTTGGCAGCGATGAGAGGGGCGATGGGTGGTGCAAGCTGCTGTGGCCTCTTGGTCAGGGCCCTGACACTTATTATTTTACAAATTAGGCACTATGGCGGGCGAATAAAGATAATTCTCATTCTCATTCAGAGTGCTTCTCACCTGACAGGTATGATTAAATTAGGCATAGGTACGATCTTTAGTTTGGAGGCATCTGACAAGAAAATATGATTCTTGTAGGATCAAAGAAACGGTACTATTAGTGGCAATCACAGAGTAAGTGAACCAATAACTGAAGTGGGATGACTCATCGCATCATGCTTTATGCTTTGGTGGGAGAAAGCAGAATGGGAATTATAGTTGAACATACCAATGGATAAAGAGGACTGATCCAAAGCCCCTCTCTGTGTGTACACATAAATGCATTTTTTATTTATGCATTGAAAGGCAAACTACACGTCCCAGTGTGCAACTTGATGTTGACTTAAAATATCTCAGGCTCACACGTAGAACTTCAAATGGGCTACCTGGCAGTTATGCGGTTTCTCACTTACACTACGAAATTGCATATTTTTTATTTACACCTTCTGGGATTGTTTGTGTACCCTCCGTAATCGTGCCTCAGGTTTTACTCCACCCTTATTTGCTGGAGTAGAGTCGCTATTGCCTCATATCAGTCAGTCCAGGAGTTTATCTGCAGTAAACCACCTCCTCCGCCCCTTTCGGCTGTGATTCACCGGGCCCAGGTGCCCAAACACTGCCTCCTTTCTTCCTGTACTCCAGTCATGCAGGGTAATGATTAACAGAGTCCAGAACGCTCATGAATGCCTGAGACGGTTTACACTTAAATGGGAGGAGGAATTCCTGACAAAACACATTTTATTGGAAATGTGGATCTTTTAACAAGAAACAGTTGGTTAATTAGCAGAAGGCGGAAGATGGAAAGGATTATTTTGTGAAAGAGCGACGAAATTCGTCTAGAACATCTCAAGGTAGGAGAACTAAAATGTATTTTTTATTTTTGTGTTTTATAGAGCGATTGCTACCAATTTCATGGGCAAACATGGATCATGGAAATCTGTCAACTTTTCAAGACAAAAATGAAGTTGACATTTGCACACCGGCGACAACACTCTCGGCGGGTCTAGAAGACGCTGGGTTGGGTGGTTGTGCCTCTGTTGAATCATTTGATACATTCATGAATTTACAGCATAGTGGACAGTAACATTGGTCAAAGTTGGGTATATTTTATTTTACAGTCCACTTTGCAGCTTTGAAGGCTTGTGTGGTCTTCCCCTGGTTTACATGCATTTTGTGGTAAATTAAGCATTGTCACATGTAAACCAGTTTCTCGTGTGGCTTACAGATCCCGTGGCATTGAGCGAGTGGTCGCTGCAGGCAAATCTGTCGCTTCGAGGGGCACACTTGGAATTCTTCTCTGAATGAAACTTTTTTATCGCATGGTCATATTGGAACATTTTAAAATTAATTTTGGTGCTATGTGACAAATAAAGAAAGACGTTTTTTAAAGTGTATACCTTTAAAAATAAAAAACCTTTGCACGTATTAACATATTATTAACCATGTGTTTGAAAGGGCAGTGGCAATCACAATGCCACGTTCGGAAGTATAATGCCCACAGACACAAGGCCCCTTCTACTCTACCATATAATAGCCACAGGGAAATGTGTTCATCCTTTTCATTTTACGAGGCAAAGGAATGTGATCAGAGATGTGGTCTTGGGGTTCAGATGTAGGCTTGTGCAGTTAGAGGCACGATTTCAACCCCATCTAAATTAAGTGTGAAATCCTGGACAAATAACCTGTCTTCCTATTGTATTGTATTGTAATTGCATTTATATAGCGCTTACTACCCCTGATCTCACTGGGAGCGCCTAGAAGTGGCCAGGTTTGTTTTCTTCTCTTTAAGACAGAATAGTCTTTTAGCTATGCAGAAGGCATAAAGATGAAGGGTGAATGGGAAAGTAGGGGTACATAAGGAAACATTAGTGCATTGGTGTTTCATTGTTTTTTACCATAGTCTTATTTCCACAGCTCAGGATGTTTCTATTACTGAGGGAACGGTTGGAGCATTTACATAGGTGGCTATATTTATTAAACATAAACTTTGTTTTGATGTGCCACTAGTGCTTACGAATTTTAATCTGCTCGTATTTGGGGGGATGGTTTATTGCACGTGTGCTTTTCTTCTCACAAAGATTGCATCGCAGCTCCTTATGTGTTCATTGTACATTTTTGATTTTGACAAAAATTCAGAATTTGTTCTATGGTTCTCGAAACATTTATATGGCTGAGATACCCGCCACCCCCTCTCAACACAATCCCCAAAAGGAGGGAAACCGGAAACAGTTCTTGAAGTTTTTGGATGTGGGGAGGGAGTGACCCTCCCCCGGCCGTATTTATTAAAACAAAAAATTAAAACATTAAACGTTTCATTTTATGTACAATTTCATTATCACAATGCGATGTTTGGCTAACCTTAACATATTCTCTAATACAGAGTTTCTCCTAGCCGAACTATCATCCTACAAAAACATTCTCTAGAAACACTGAAATTGTACATCCTAACGTTTAAGGGCCAACGGCAAGGTCATAACCGGTGTCAAGATCCCTAACCAGACTTACCCCTCCCACTTGTGAGGGGCGACAGCACAGAGGCTTACCTCAAGTGCAACTACTAACAATTTCCCTTGACTTGACGGGGGCACTTAAGACTCGACGCCATTTAAAGGTCGTTCGAAGACTTGTGTGTGGTATCTAGAAGGTATCGTGAACCTCCCCCCATCCCACACAACTTACCGCATCTGCCGTCGCAGATGACCCTGGCCCCGGGAAATTCCCCAGGAGGGGGCTGTAACCCCTCCTACAAAGGAAGGGGCCTTGACCGCCTTTCCTTTACTTCCGGCGACCCGCCCTTAGACGGGACCGCCTCCCCACTGAGGGGCCAATGGCCACCTCTCCCGAGCGCTCCCATCCGTGTTGGGTGACGCCCACTCATAGGGATCTACCAATTAGTGCTCACCGATCATGACCTTACCGCCTACCAAAAATAAATACGACAATTTTTATTCAAACCTACAAAAGCATTGGTCGCTACGACCGAAGGAACATGCTAAAATTGCAACATTACATCAAATCATTTTAATCGAAACAACTTACACAATATTCACCATACTTTATTATGATCAACAACAAACTGGTACTTTCACAGCCTGTAAACGGAATGGAACAACAAACTTATAAATTCACTTTATTGGACAACAACTTGCTGTCCTCAGGGGCTGGTGGGTGGGTCAAAATTGGCTCTTCGTTCTGTCCCGAGCTCACGTGTAGCGAGGAGGTGCAGCTTCGGAGCACAAGAACAAGAGGGCGTCTTCCGGTCTTGCGTCTCTTTTTATCCGTCTTCAGGGCGGGCGAGAACCCGCCCCTGCCCGCCCCTCGGGCGGGGCTGGCTACGTCGGTGTCTAGGCCAGCCCACTCTAGGGCGGGAAAAAGCGCGCCCCGGCTACGCCGCTTCGGGCATACCAGCCGAGACACGCCTCCCGCCCAAAAATGGCTTCCCGGGGGGATCGAGGTACTCCACCATACGTTCGGGGGGACCGAGTGGTCGCCCCTTTCCATATGGCTGAGATACCCGCCACCCCCTCTCAACACAATCCCCAAAAGGAGGGAAACCGGAAACAGTTCTTGAAGTTTTTGGATGTGGGGAGGGAGTGACCCTCCCCCGGCCGTATTTATTAAAACAAAAAATTAAAACATTAAACGTTTCATTTTATGTACAATTTCATTATCACAATGCGATGTTTGGCTAACCTTAACATATTCTCTAATACAGAGTTTCTCCTAGCCGAACTATCATCCTACAAAAACATTCTCTAGAAACACTGAAATTGTACATCCTAACGTTTAAGGGCCAACGGCAAGGTCATAACCGGTGTCAAGATCCCTAACCAGACTTACCCCTCCCACTTGTGAGGGGCGACAGCACAGAGGCTTACCTCAAGTGCAACTACTAACAATTTCCCTTGACTTGACGGGGGCACTTAAGACTCGACGCCATTTAAAGGTCGTTCGAAGACTTGTGTGTGGTATCTAGAAGGTATCGTGAACCTCCCCCCATCCCACACAACTTACCGCATCTGCCGTCGCAGATGACCCTGGCCCCGGGAAATTCCCCAGGAGGGGGCTGTAACCCCTCCTACAAAGGAAGGGGCCTTGACCGCCTTTCCTTTACTTCCGGCGACCCGCCCTTAGACGGGACCGCCTCCCCACTGAGGGGCCAATGGCCACCTCTCCCGAGCGCTCCCATCCGTGTTGGGTGACGCCCACTCATAGGGATCTACCAATTAGTGCTCACCGATCATGACCTTACCGCCACAGGTCCGGATAGTTGACCGGCTATCCGGACCCCCCACCAAACTCCTACCTAAAGGTCATGTTTTAATGATTTTAACCAGGCTAAGAAGTCTCCTATGAGTAACTCATTCCCCACCCTCGACAAATGCACACCATCCCCCAGATACATACTGTCATCATTAATACAACTATGCGAGATCGAATGCAAAGTCTTGGAACGGAACAACCTACTCACTTTGTTATTCAGTTTCCTAACAGAATGATTTAAAGCAGGGATCGAGATAGCCCCCCGCCATACTTTCCGTGGGATCATATGAGACCACGCAATTATGCACCCCGGAACTCTCCTTGCTAACCAACTTACCGTGGAAAGCATAGTCTCCAGGAGAAGTCGTCTACCGGTAGTGACCAGATCATTACCCCCTAAATGCACTATGACTATGGACGGCGGTGACCTCATCCGCTCTAACAAACCCTCAAAAAATGCCTGAAACTGGTCAATACAGAGACCACCCCTTCCGTAGAAGGACACTCTGTACCCGTATTCCCCAGGTACGTGAATCATGTCACCTGCTTTGAATACGTCCGCGGCCCGTCTCACGTATGAGTGGCCCACGACCCACACCTCCTTCCTTACAGCCGGTGATGTGCAACCGCTGGCCTGGTGTTGGGTCGACTGCACAGTCCGCCCTGCCTCGTAGGCTTGCGAAACTGAAAATAAACAAAGACAAGAGGCGTGAGTACATGATTACAGCTTCACAACATGTGCAATCGCACGTACCTCTTATAACAATTGGAGGACCAACGCCCCACACGTTTTACTTGTTCCACATTAAGACCCCTGGCTGTAGCTTCAGTGGCAGCCCCTATCCGAAAGGAATGGGTCCCAAATTCGCCCGGGTCCAAGCCCGTTGCGGCAATGGCCATAGCAAGCACCCGCTGAAACTGAAACTTCGTCAGTGGGGTGGCGTCTGCATGCCTCAACAATGTCCCCCCCCATGATGCCACCCTTCGTGCTAGGTAGTCTTCTAAGCACTGTACCGGACACATGGAGGATCCGGGGGTCCGGCGAATGATCGTGCAGTCCCCCCTCCCGTCTTGGTCGGACTTGGACCTGAGAAAGGAGACAATCATCGCATCGCCCCTGATCTGGACATGTTCCCTGCACAAGCCCCCCGACACGTCCTGTTTGTTCCTTGCAACCAGCTCACTAACTCTCATAGCACCGTGAAACGCCAGCGTAAATGCAGTCCGGAACAAACAGGTCTCGAAAGGGGACGAGCACGTGTTAGGGAGTGAGGCCAGTAACTGGGCCAACCTAACCAGACCTATCGGTCGTCTTACGTCTACTCTACGACCCTCTAGGCGTTGCCACCCACGCAGCGCTTTTTGTACTGTAAAAGACGCTGTTGGGTCCTGGATGCCATGGGCCTTGGCAACAAAAGAAATGGCGGCACGATGCCTTTGGGCCGTAGCCACCGATTTCCCAGCCCTACGTAAAGACATCAGAAAAAGAACTACCCACTCTTCCTGACCCCACAGTCCCCCTCTCTCTGCCCCCAAAAAGGCTAAATAGGCCTGAAACGCCCCTTCATATGCCTTCCTTGTCCTGGGTGCTAGACTCTCTCCCACGAGGTGACGAAGTTCGGGGCACCGAGAGACCAGAGAGCTTCGGGGAAGGGTGCCGGCTCCGGGTCCGCTGAAGGAAGGAAACCCGAGAAAGCCTGCATGTGAAAACGAGACAGTGCATCAGCAGCCTGATTCATCACCCCTGGGACATGTTTTGCCCTGAATATCACGTTCAGTTGCATACACAGTAAGACAATTTCTTTGAGCAGCCTCAAAATCAATTTACAACGGGCTGCCTGACTATTGATGCATTCTACCACGGTCATATTGTCGGACCAGAACACGACAGAATGATCTCTGAACCCGTCTGGCCATGTTCTCAGGGCCACCAGAATGGGAAATAGTTCAAGGAAAGCTATATTACCCGTTAGCCCCTTCTCGTGCCACCATAGGGGCCACTTTTGTGCAGACCATTTTGTGCCGAAGATGGCGCCAAAACCTATACTTCCTGCTGAATCTGTCCATAGCCCAAGCTCATCGGAGGACACGGCTGGCTTGTTCCAGACGACTCGGCCATTGAAGTCCGCCAAAAATGCTAACCAAATCTGCATGTCCTGGCGGACCTCGGCCGATAATCTCGTGCGATGATGACCCTCTCTTAAGCCAACCATTGATTGGGCTATCGAGCGGGAAAACGGGCGAGCCATTGGGATCACCCTCAAGGCAAAGTTCAACTTTCCCACTAATTGTTGCAACTGGTGCAGTGTAACCTTAGGTGCGTTTAAACATACTTGGAGGGCTGTCCTGAATTTCAACACTTTGCTAGCTGGTAAACGGAAACACCCCTCCCTTGAGTCCAACTCGATCCCCAAGAACTCGAGGCAAGTCGTGGGACCCATAGTCTTACCGGGTGCCAATGGCACGCCAAAATGACCCATCAACACACAGAATTCATCTAAGGCCTGGGCACATTCGGGACTTCCGGCGGAGCCCAGGAACAAAAAGTCGTCAAGGTAGTGCATTACATTTCGAAAACCTGTTTTCTTGGTAAACACCCATTGCAGGAAAGTACTGAATTGTTCAAAATAAGCACATGAAATAGAGCAACCCATTGGCATACATTTATCCATGTAAAATGACCCCTGGAACCCGAATCCCAAAAGACGCTGATCGTCTGGGTGTACCGGGAGCAACCGGAACGCTGACTCGATATCTGATTTCGCCATCAACGTCCCGGGCCCCAGGCGATTCAAGATGGCTACTGCCTCATCAAACGATGCGTATCGCACCGAACAAACTTCTGGATCAATTGCGTCGTTCACCGAAAGACCATGTGGAGCAGACAGATTATGGATCAAACGAAACTCACCTGGGTCCTTCTTGGGGACCACCCCTAACGGGGAACAACAAAAATTCGGTACCGGGGGTGCAGTAAACGGGCCGGCAACCCGTCCCCGGCTAACCTCTTTCTGAATTTTCTCATGCACTACAGATGTATGTTGTAAAACGGAAAGTTGATTTTTGCACATCCCTACCCCCTGAAAGTCCCCCACCGGGATGCGGAAACCATGTGTAAAACCGTTCCGCAGCACCCCGGCAGAAGTACGATCCGGGTATTCGCTGAGCCAGGGAATCATTGCCAAGGTATCAATCGGGGTTGGTAAAGGCGCCCCTCGGCCTAGCTTAGACCTGTTTGGCGCCTCCCTTACCCCCATTCTCACCCGTTCTGGCTCTGCATGCTGACTCAGGATGGGACGACCCACACGTACTACATTCGTGCTTGAATTTACACAATCCCGGAGGCCTGGTACATTTACCTTTGTTGAAATTAAAACAGAAACCCTTCCTCCCTGTATTGCCTGCGGGCCTCGACTGGTCGTCGGTGCTCGTACTTGGTCGAAAGGGCGTCCCCCCATTTTGGCGGGAGTAATCAATAACATTGCTCCCAACCAATGGCATTCTTAACATTCCCGATTCTTTCATTTTATCCCATGTTATAGAATCGTAACAATCCCAAGTCAAACTCTTGTTATGCTGTTTCTCTTTCCTGAACAGATTATCATAACAAAACCAATGGTTACCTTGATACGATGTCGAGTACCCCATAATTCGTGATTGATAAATGGGAAACTCAGGAAGCAACTCGGGCCTACGTTCCCCCAAAATCGATGTAAAAATACCCCACGCATTGCCCCAGTTGCCAATATTCTCATTTACCTTAAAGGCGGCCATTTTTGCGCGCCAAACACTTGGATGCATCAAGTCCTTCTGACCTTTAACATGCTCCATATCATAATGGTCAACAAGCAAGGAGAAAATATTCACATACTCCCCAGCCCAGATCTTTTCCTTTATAGCCAAAGGCACATGTTGTCCCAGTCTCTCTCTACGAGAGGGTGCTGACTCGTCCCTTGCAATCGGCAATGGCCGCTTACCTGAACCGGACGCAGCTTCTGCCGCTTGCGGCTTGTCTTTAGCTGCCTCCCTTTTCTCACGAAGTCCTTTTATCAGCGCCTGTGCCTCGGCAGCCGTGGCGCCATCACTACTATCCCCCAACCATGCTGCTAGCTGTGCTGCCAGCTCGGGCGGCATGTCTCCCTTGGGTGTCGGGGTGACGACAACAGGGATTGGATCCCCCTCAATCGGTACTGGGATCGGAGCCTCGAGCGGGGTAGAGGGAACCGGGACGTCTCCACCGGCTGGAACCCTTCTCGGCCTCTTAGGTCTCCCTCCAGCCGGCGCAGGGCCCGTACCCTCCTCCCCGTCCCGCTCCGCCAACCGTTTCTTTATGTCGGACACTTCTTTGCAAAGGGCCCGCACCATCTGGTCGGTCGTCATTCTCTTAGCGCCTTTCTTGGGCATTTCTCCGAGGAAGTATCTAGAAGACAAAAACAAAGATCAAAACGCTCAAAATTGGCTCTTCGTTCTGTCCCGAGCTCACGTGTAGCGAGGAGGTGCAGCTTCGGAGCACAAGAACAAGAGGGCGTCTTCCGGTCTTGCGTCTCTTTTTATCCGTCTTCAGGGCGGGCGAGAACCCGCCCCTGCCCGCCCCTCGGGCGGGGCTGGCTACGTCGGTGTCTAGGCCAGCCCACTCTAGGGCGGGAAAAAGCGCGCCCCGGCTACGCCGCTTCGGGCATACCAGCCGAGACACGCCTCCCGCCCAAAAATGGCTTCCCGGGGGGATCGAGGTACTCCACCATACGTTCGGGGGGACCGAGTGGTCGCCCCTTTCCATTAAGATCATTGTGGTGAACTGCCACACTCCGGTTTGCTTTGAAGAGTGCATGTACAATATGTACAATATTAGAATACTCCTTTCACCCTTGCTACTCTGCTGCTAAGGCAAAATCGTGCTACAGTCATGAAAAGAATAGAAGGAATTGCTTAGGTTTAGCCAAAGGCGATACTGCAATATCTTCCTTAGTCCTGCTCTCTCAGTTCGCTTGGGCTCTTTCAGACATGATTCTAAACAGATGCCTGGGAGGAGGGAGGGAGAATCCGCTGTCATTGGTTTATGTATTTTCCCCATCTCCATGACAATCCCCGAACATAGGGCCCGATGTAGGTGACCAATACCGGTCGGAAACGGCCGAATTCGGCCCTTTCCGACCGGTATTTGGCCTTTTGAGATGTAGGGGACCTTTTTTTCTCCGATTCGGTATTTTACTGATTCGGTAAAATTACCGAATCGGAAAAATACCGAATCGGTAAGTTTACCGATTTTAAAAAATCGGGATGTAAGTGGGACTACTTTCAGTCCGACAGGCCCTTCAGATTCGGTATTTTAACACCCAATCCAATTGGGTGTTAAAATACCGAATCCAGGTGTGCATGCACATGTGTGCATGCACACCTATGCCATGTGACAGACAGACATGCCCTTAGGGCATGTCTGTGTGCCACCTGGCACACAAGCCAGTATTGGGGGTGCTAGAGGGTGTCAAAGTGACACCCCCTGCACCCTTGCAGAAATCCGTAATTATCGAATCGGTAAATACCGATTCGGTAATGCACATTGATTCCTATGGGCTTCAAGGCCCATAGGAATCAATGGGAGATACCAATTCGGTATTTACCGAATCGGTAAATACTGAATCTTACAGATTCGGTATTTACCGATTCTGAAATACCCACATCTCCCCCCCTCCAATTTACCACTTCTTAAATACCGAATCGGTATGATTCGGTATTTAAGAAGTGGTAAATTGGAGTTTACCTACATCGGGCCCATAGAGCCTGATTAAGAAGCCAGTCGGAACCCCTGTCCCCCCGCCGGTGCCCGATACCGACTATCGCAGGTGAGAAAGCTCCGCCCACCGTATTACAATGCAACCAATGCAACCACAGAGGTCTTATCGTTGGCCGTGCCCTGCTCCCCAGGCATGTCACCGCAAGTGGGTACAAATGCACAGGAAACGTGCAATTATACACACCTACATGCCTTGTGTACGAAGTACCTTCTCTCTCGAGTGAAATCACACCCGACCACTGTGCACTGTTGCTGGAAAAACTTTCGAATTTTATTTTCAAAACAAAATCTTGTTTACTTTTTTTTCTCTTTTTTGAATCAATCTTTCATTCAAAAATTCAAATTAAGAACATTCCAATATAAAATGTGTAATTTACATTCATACATTATTCATTTTTGTATTGGTCATAAATCATTATACAACAAAATAAGGTTCACACAGTGTTTGAATTTTACAATCCTGAACATTAAATCCAGATTCCATTGAATGCCCATTGCATTTCGAGTAAATAGAAACAATTCCCAACAGGTATCATGTAAGAACAATTTAAGTAATGTATGCAGTCTGCATTACAAATTAATAAACAAGGAGTCACTGGATTTTTTTAGAACAAAGGTGGTATTATTCACCAAATAGGCACAGGGAGAGGTCTTTCACATGGTAATACAGTTTTGAACAGCACTGTACAGAACAGATCATGTGACAACCCTAGTGGCACTTGGTGCGTGATGCTATATACAGTGATGATAGTGAAGGTGCAAGTGCTCAAGTGAACAGCGTGATCGGCGCATAGAACCAAGTTTGTACATCAATAAAGGCCCCGTGAACAACAAGTAGTAATCACTTAAAACATGTTTGCATAAATTTGAACAGGAGCACAAAGAGTGACATGCGTCGTATTGTTTATGCTGTAGAGTCGACGGCGTTTCGATCCCCGTTAGTCGGGATCGTCATCAGGACAGGGTTGTAGATGGATACAGTGAGTACACCCAGGCAGGGAGGCGCGGGCGTCTGGCGCCCAAGCGGTCAATAAGGACTCGCGAGCTGATCGTGGAAATAAGTCCGATCAGTGGGCAGGGCATGCGGCGCCTGTATTAATCAGGGCGGCCGGCGGCAATTGGGGTTCTACAGAAGACGGACTGCAAGCAATGAATGCATTTCAAGCCATGAATGGCACTTCTTCAGGGGCCTGAAATCTAAACAGATAAAAATGAAAAATTACGTATGAACACTAATTCGATTTGTATCTCAAAGCTTACAAACATACAGAGGGCCAACTATTTATTGTTACATTGGCAAGCATTGTTTACACCTCGTTTTGAAAGGAAGGAAAACCAATTGTGAGAAAATATGAAAACTGTGCATGTGACACCACCACCAAACCGAAACTTTCCGTGCTTGATAAACAACAAAGGTTACCCTATTTTCTGTGGATTCAGATAACACTCCAATAAAAAAAGTACATAGCAGACTGCTTTCAAGTTCTTACTCATGCTGTGTCGCCCACAATAAACCTCTAAAAAACCCGGTGTGAGGAACTCACCTCGATCTTAAAATCAATCGGGTGTACGCTCTGTAATTCACACTGCTCGTCTCTCCGTTAACCTGAGCATGGGTGAAAGAAGTATAACTATATACGTCCCGTACTTTTGCCAACGCTAAATTTAAAGAGTTCTATGTTACCCCTCAACATACCTCTTAAATCTGTAATGGCAGTCTCCAATATCCTGATTCCGCCTCCGCAAACAACTCCGAAGAAGCTGCTCAAAGAATGCTCAAAGTTCCAAACACATACCGCCATCTTTACGTACTCTACGCTCACCCGCAGCCAATCACTGCCTTTCCTGACTGTAACCATGTGACACTAGGAGCTGGAGCGCGAACCCGCGTCCCTCAGCTCGCTTCCTGGTAGTTTCCCGAGCATATGGAGCGCCATTCTCAAACTCCGATGGTACCTGGCCTTACACAGCTGTCCTCACTTTCTACCAAATGAGCTGGAGCCCGAACACCGCGTCTCTCAGCCCAACTACCTCACTTCTTCCGTGAACAGCCGTGAACATGAAAAACAGACCCTCACCGCTTCTAGAATACAATCTCCATAACAGATACTTTTAACTACAGATAGTGCTGAAAAAAAAGGTGACAAAACAATTTTGTATTTTGATTTCTTATAGTGCTTTTATGTTCTGAAATTCTTATCTTTAGTTTCCATTCTGTTTTTCCTACATATAGTTTCCCGCAAGGGCACTTTATGTAGTAAATCAGAACACTAGAATTGCAATCTGTGTCATGAAAAAGTTCTATGGGTTTCCCTGTTTGTGGATGATGAAGTGTAGACCCGACTATCACATTATTGCAACAGACGCAATTGGCGCATTTCTTCATTCCTTTATACGCTTTTTCTTGTTACTGTCTGGGTTGGGTCTTTAAAATTTCTTTCAAATTCTTCGATCTTGTGTATGCAAAAATTGGTTTTGACTCATAAATTCCATGGAAATTGCCTTCATTCTGGAGTAATTCCCAGTGTCGATTAACTATATTCTTGATTTTTTGTGAAGTGGTGGAAAATTTAGAAACAAATACGTGTCTTTCAATCACTTTTTTCGGCTTCTGTTTCAACAGATTATCACCGTCATAAGTTCTGATTCGGTTCCTTGCTTTAACAAGAATTTCATTTGGATAACCTCTTTCTGTGTACTTTTTCTGCTGGATATCCAGATGTTTATCTAGCTCTTCTGTATCGGAACAAATCCTTTTTATCCTCATGAATTGGGGAAAAGGTAAATTATTTGTTTGATTTTGGGTATGCCCAGCGAAGAGTTTATCCGAAGAAAAAATCTAATATTTCGTCAGAAGAAAGTTTGGCGTCAGACACCGACACAACTTGTATTGTATTGTATTGTATCTATACTTCTATAGCGCTACTGTCACCCTACGGGTATCCTGGTGCTTTTAGATATCCAGATACTTGGTCTGCTGGTTGATGAGGAAAGAAATGGAAACATAGATCAGAGTTTTGGGAAAAGCCAAGTTTTCAGGCCTTTCCTAAATTTGATTAATGAGACACTCTGTCTAATCATTTGTGGTACCTTGTTCCATAACTGTGCCCCTACCACACTGAAAGCCCTCCCCCCATCCGGGAGCGTTTACATTTTCTGACTGCCAGCAGACCGGTACCCGAGGACCGGAGCTGTCTCAGAGGGAGATACCAGGAAAATCTTTCCTGTAAAGGGATTGGGCCCATCTCGTGTAAGGCCCTAAACACCTGGCAGAGTGATTTGAATAGAACCCTTTCTCTAATTGGTAGCCAATGGAGCTGCCTCAGTGCGGAGGTGGAAGAAGAGTCACGTCGCAGCCCCAGTGCCAATTTTGCCGCCGCAGACTGGACTCTTTGCAGCCCCTGAAAGACGTACTGGGGGGCTCCTAAATATAGAGAGTTACAATAGTCCAGTCTGCTCAGCACTGTGCTGTTTACTACCATAGCGCACAATTCCTTTGGCAACATGGGGAGTATTCGACGGAGCAGGCGCAACAGACCAAAGCAGACATTAGCAGTCTTGGAAGCCTGCGACTCCATCTGGAGGTTTTTGTCAATTAGGACCCCCCAGGTTTCGTGCTGTATTGGCCGGGGTCAATGGGTCTACCTCCGGAGTGAGTCTCAACTCCAATGGGGAGTAGATAGTCGGCCTTGCAGGGGAACAGTAGAGCACTTCAGTTTTTCCGCTATTGAACTGCAGGGAGTTCCTCCTCAGCCAATCTGCGGTGTGGCGCATACACTCTTGGAACTGCTCCAGGGGAACTGCCTGTTCTCCTTCTAAAGAGAATGCCAGCTGTGTATCGTCCACGTAGTTGACTAAGTCAACCCCGAACGATTTGATGATGGAGAACAGCGGCTGTAAATAGGCATTAAAGAGAACAGGGCTAATAGCAGAACCCCGAGGCACCCCATGAGTGATCGGCGTCTTGCAGGAGGTGAAAGGTACCATAGAAACTGTCTGTTCTCTATCTGTCAGATAGGAGCCAAACCATTGCAAGGCTTTACCCCTGACTCCCATATTTTCCAGTCTCTCTAATAGGATTGAGTGGCTTACCGTGTTGAACGAGGCCGACATATCGAGAAGTACCAGTACTGCACCATTCCCGTTGTCGGCCCTCATTCGTAGGTTATCCAGCATAGTCAGGAGAGCAGACTCCGTCCCGTGCGCTGGCTGAAACCCAAACTGATCCTTGTCCAACACGTGATGTTCCTCAAAGAAGTCTGACAAGGACCTGCTTACAACCCTCTCCAAGATTTTGATAGGAAAGGGAAGCAGCGAGATTGGGCGAAAGTTGACTGGATTTGTGGGGTCTAGAGAAGGTTTTTTAATCAGTGGTGTCACCACCGCATGTTTCCATTCCCCGGGGACAGTTCCTGTTTCCAAAGACTGATTACATATCTGTCTAAGCCAGGGAAGAGTTTCCCGGCCATAGGTTTTCCATATTTTCTGTGGCAATGGGTCAGAGGGGGATCCTGAGGATATATTTTGCACTACCTCACTAAAAGTGGAGTCAGAGAGAGGCTGAAAGCCATCAAGAATGTATAATTGGCTCGGGGCCCCCTCCGTCTCCATTGGTCTATGGGGGTGGGTGTCGGTATTATGCACCTCAAGTGATCTAACAATCTTTCCCACTTTATCCAGAAAATGCAGAGCAATATCATTGCATAATTCCTGGGAAGCCACCACTTTGGTGCTCAGACATGTTGGAGCTGACAGATCTCTGACTATCTTAAAAAGTTCTCTAGTCCCATTAGAGGCGTGCAAGATGGAATTGGCATAAAAGTGGGCCTTACAGCCTAGGATCCGTTGTTTATATGCAGTCTGTGCTGCTCTCAGCTCAAGCCTGTCTCCCTCCAAATAGCCCTTCCTCCATTTCCTTTCCGCCTTTTTACACAGCAGGCGTAGATGTCTCAATTCATCATTATACCATGGTGCTGATGTTTTATTTCTTATTTTGATTTTTTTATCGGGATTATTTGATCCAATGCACTCATGATATAATTCTGATAGATGTTGTAGTTAGTCTTCACTGATGCGGAGGCACAGAAGAGGCTGTCTGGTGGTGATGTCAGTGTGGCCCCTGACCTACCCAGCTTCGCCCATTCTCTTCCGACCCTAAATCCCACAGGTGTCTTGGCTTGTTCTATATGTTCTGGGAGTAGGGTTTGAAATGAGACTAGGTAATGGTCAGTCCAGTACTGAGGTGTGACACTCAGAACCTCGGTCTCCAAGGCATTGGCAAAAAGCAGGTCAAGTATATGACCACCTTGGTGAGTTGGGAGTTTAACTAGTTGTTGCAGATTTAGGCTGGCACAGGTATGTGTCAGTTCTCTCAAATGGTTACCCAAGGAGGCATTCTCCCACAAATTAAAATCACCAAGGATGATCATTCTGGAGTGTGCTAGGGAGAGGTTGGTAATAGTATCCAGGGCGTCTTGATAACAGGTGACGCTCCCAGGTGGTCTATAACAAATCAATCCCGTGAGTTGGCTACCTTTGGGTTCCTGTAACGAGAAACCCATGAGCTCTAGCCCACTAACCTCTTCCACTTTTAATGAGGCGAAATGCAGATCTTCTTTATAGATCATTCCAACCCCTCCTCCTCTGCCCTTAGGCCTTGGAGTATGTAGGATATTAAAGCCCTTTGGGCAGGCAAGTCCTATTTCGAGTGCAGATTGTGCTTGAATCCAGGTTTCAGTCTGGAATAATACATCCAACTTCAGATCTTCGATCAGTATAGAGATTTCTGTGTGATGCTTGACCAGCGACCTGCAGTTAATCAGTCCGCAGCTTAGTCTAATGTTCCCAACCTTATTAACCTTTGTTTTAGCGGGGGTATTGTTAATATTACCAGACTCTACTCTCTTACCTATTTCCAGTCACTTAGTCCTTGTGTACACAACACGACATCCCTGATTCCCTTGGTGGCATTGTGACTAGCCCTAAGCGCGGTCGAAGCGCGGACGGCGCGCCATCGGCCCGCCCGCTGCGCGCTTGCATTGCCCGGATTAAATAGGCAGCCCGCGTGTCTGGCCCAGCCACTGGTGCGCTCTGCAAAATGTCGCCCTCGAGTGGCACCTCTTCACCTAAGATGGCGCTGGAGCCCCCGGACAAACAGAAGACCCTGCTCTAATCAGCGGTGTGTGCAATCATTTAAAGCGCAAGTGTGCGGCAATTTTAAAAGCAGTATTAGTTTGTGCAACAAAGTTTATTTTTAAAAATTATCAGGTAAACGATTTTGAACTTCCCTAAAAACGCTCTGTTCCTCTAACAGCAGCCCAAGCGCTAGCGTATCTGCTTCTAACTTCAAGCAGACCACCAGCACACACACACCTGTCAGGAGAACTAACTACCTCAGCAACATCGGGAGAAAGTAGAGCACATGCTTCTGGTTCAAAGCAGCATTTTTTACCCAATGCCGCGGATTTAAGTCAAACACCTGGAGCAACAAAATTGCCACGAAAACCAGGAGAAGCATTAGAAAAACCACGCACAAGGAGCCAGAAGTAAATCTGGTGGTAAATATTTCAAACATTGAACTGACAACACATTAAATAAGGGTTTTAAACAAAGGTCTTGGATTTGTTCCTACTTATACCACCAGCCTGTTTGAAAGTGAAATTGCCTTATTTACGACTAAAACATTTTTTCACAAATGTCCTACCGAGTCAGACACAAAAGGAAGAGACGGAACTCTTAGAATTTCGTCCCAAATCAAAATTTCAGGCACCTGTTTCTCATAAAATCTTGGATGCATTCAAAAAATCAGTTCAAAACGATTTTCAAAAAAATTAATATGCAGAAAATCCAAAAGAAAAATCTTTCTATTCAAGACAGAAACATTCTCAAAACATTACAAGCAAATAAGGAAATTTCAATTAAAAAAGCAGATAATGGAGGAGCAATTGTTGTGATGAACAGGAGGTTCTACATTGATAAAGTGGAGGAACATGTATTAGATATCACCACATATCTATTACGAGATAAGGACCCGACAGAAGATCTCAAAACAACTCTTGAAAGTATTTTGGAACACTCTTTTGAACTGGGACATATCTTGTCCACAACGAAACAATTCCTAACTGTAGAACATCCGAGTAGATCACGTCTCGAAATGCTTCCTAAAATTCACAAGAATTTACACAATCCACCAATGAGACCAATAGTGACAGGGTGCGGAACCATCTTTGAACCCCTTACGCACTACATAGATCAGTTTCTTCAACCATTTGTACAACAGTGGCCATCGTATGTGAAGGATACCGACGATTTTTTACTGAAACTTCAGACTATTTGTACGAAAAAAAACATGCTGCTATGTACAATAGATGTGAAATCTTTGTACACTTCTTTACCCCATCAGTCCGGTATGGAAGCTGTTGAGTGGGCTTTGTTGTGCCAACCTACCATCCGAGCCAATAAAGTTTTCATCTTAGAGATACTGCACTTCTGCTTATACCACAGCTATTTCCAATGGGAGGGAGGAGAAGTTCTTTTTGCAACAAAATGGAACATCAATGGGATTCGCAGGGGCTCCTGCATACAGCAACACTTTAATGGTGAAATTTGAGTCTGATTATATATACACTGATCAAGTCTGGATGAGGAATGCGGCTTTATATTGCAGGTTCATCAATGACATTTTTGTCCTCTGGACATCAGACAGACAAACACTGGAAAAGAAGCTAGAAATACTTAATCAACATGATGAACACATTCAATTCACTCACAACATTAGTGAAACATGTATCTCCTTCCTGGATGTTGCAATACGAACAGAAACAACAGTAATAAAGACAGAAGTCTTTCGAAAAGAAACAGATGTAAACAATGCTTTGCTGTTTCAAAGTTTTCATCCCCAAAATCTAAAAAATATTTTTTTCCCAATTTATGAGGATTAAAAGGATTTGTTCCGATACAGAAGATCTAGATAAACATCTGTATATCCAGCAGAAAAAGTACACAGAAAGAGGTTATCCAAATGAAATTCTTGTTAAAGCAAAGAACCGAATCAGAACTTATGACCGTAATAATCTGTTGAAACAGAAGCCGAAAAAAGTGATTGAAAGACACGTATTTGGTTCTAAATTTTCCACCAGTTCACAAAAAATCAAGAATATAGTTGATCGACACTGGAAATTACTCCAGAATGAAGGCAATTTCCATGGAATTTATGAGTCAAAAACAATTTTTGCATACACAAGATCGAAGAATTTGAAAGAAATTTTAAAGACCCAACCCAGACAGAAACAAGAAAAAGCGTATAAAGGAATGAAGAAATCCGCCAATTGCGTCTATTGCAATAATGTGATAGTCGGGTCTACACTTCATCATCCACAAACAGGGAAACCCATAGAACTTTTTCATGACACAGATTGCAATTCTAGTGTTCTGATTTACTACATAAAGTGCCCTTGCGGGAAACTATATGTAGGAAAAACAGAACGGAAACTAAAGATAAGAATTTCAGAACATAAAAGCACTATAAGAAATCAAAATACAAAGAGCACTTTAGCAGTACATTGGATGGAAGCTAAACACAGCATACCCCAGTTGCAGTTTTCAGTCCTGGAAAAAATCAAACAACATGAAGGAATGGATCTCACCCGATCCCTCATTCAGAGAGAAACTTATTGGAATAAGAGGCTATAGACCCAGGACCCAAAGGGTTTAAACGAAACAATAGATTTTTGTTTTTTATAATACCATTGACAATGTGACACTTCGCTTAAGCTATGATGTGTGTGGTTCTGTTTTTTTTAAAAACCATCATAAAGACGAACAATCAGAGACATGCTTATTTGTATGCATTAATACCTAACATAATGAAATGTTTTTTTCCCTTACACTTTTATTTTTATTCACTGTCAAAATTGCTTTGTCACCTTTTTCTTTTGGCACTATCTGTAGTTCAAAGTATCTGTTATGGAGATGGTATTCTAGAAGCGGTGAGGGTCTGTTTTTCATGTTCACGGTTGTTCACGTAAGAAGTGAGGTAGTTGGGCTGAGAGACGTGGTGTTCACGCTCCAGCTCATTTGGTAGAAAGTGAGGACGGCTGTGTAAGGCCAGGTACCATCGGAGTTTGAGAATGGCGCTCCATATGCTTGGGAAACTACCAGGAAGCGAACTGAGGGACGTGGGTTCGCGCTCCAGCTCCTAGTGTCGCATGGTTACAGTCAGGAAAGGCAGTGATTGGCTGCAGGTGAGCGTAGAGCACGTAAAGATGGCGGTATGTGTTTGGAACTTCGAGCGTTCTTTGAGCAGCTTCTTCTGAGTTGTTTGCTTAGGCGGAATCGGGATACTGGAGAACTGCCATTAGCGATTTAAGAGGTATGTTGAGGGGTAACATAGAACTCTTTGGATTTAGCGTTGGCAAAAGTACGGGACGTATATAGTGATACTTCTTTCACCCATGCTCAGGTTAACGGAGAGACGAGCGGTGTGAATTACAGAGAGTACACGCGATTGATTTTAAGATCGAGGTGAGTTCCTCACACCGGGTTTTTTAGAGGCTTATTGTGGGCGACACAGCATGAGTAAGAACTTGAAAGCAGTCTGCTATGCACTTTTTAGATTGGAGTGTTATCTGAATCCACAGAAAATAGGGTAATTTTGTTGTTTATCGAGCACGTAAAGTTTTGGTTTGGTGGTGGTGTCACATGCACAGTTTTCATATTTTCTCACAAGTGGTTTTCCTTCATTTCAAAACGAGGTGTAAACAATGCATGCCAATGTAACAATAAATAGTTGGCCCTCTGTATGTTTGTAAGCTTTGAGATACAAATAAAATTAGTGTTCATACATCATTTTTTCATTTTCATCTGTTTAGATTTCATGCTCCTGAAGAAGGGCCATTCTTGGCTCGAAATGCATTGGGCATTCAATGGAATCTGGATTTAATGTTCATGATTGTAAAATTCAAACACTGTGTGAACCTTATTTTGTTGTATAATGATTTATGACCAATGCAAAAATGAATAATGTATCAATGTAAATTACACATTTGATATTGGAATGTTCTTAATTTGAATTTTTGAATGAAAGATTGATTCAAAAAAGAGAAAAAAAAGTAAACAAGATTTTGTTTTGAAAATAAAATTGGAAAGTTTTTCAAGCAACAGTGCACAGTGGTCGGGTGTTATTTCACTCGAGATAAGAAGGTTCTATTGGTAGGCACGGTAGTAGGACCAACGTGCTACCACTCTAGCACGCTTGATAATGATATCAAGAAACTAAAAGTTTAACATTGAGAAAAGGAGGTGTGCTTCTCCCTTATATAAACTTTGTGTACGAAATACCCCAACGCTGGAGTGTGGTGATATGTGCACAGTCCAGTCAATGAGGATACATGCCACATGAGGAGGACTTGCCTGGACTTCGTCACCCACATGACCATCTATTTCAGGTTGCAGCTGCTGAGGTGTAGGGGGACCTGGAGGAAGGGATCCACGCCTGAGTCTACCGTGGAGAACTGGAGTAGGCTAAATATTCACCCCTTTTCCTTCGTTTCAAGGCAGGCGGTCTGACTACCACGGTCGGGCCGTCTGAAACCCACATTGTAATTCAGATGACTGTCGGATCTCTCTGTACAGCCCTATGGCTGCTGTTCCTCTTCGACCACCAACTCAGCGGGTAGAGGAAAGCTGTCGCAGTCGGGCATCTGTCAGCGGTCGGTCGGAGTACATGCCGGATACATCATAATCCAGCAGTTGAACCGACCTCTTCAACGAAACCTTCAGCGGCCAAACCACATCCGAAAAGGCTATGGAATGCGGTTAGACTGGCATTGTAATCAGGGCCATAGTTCTGCCAGCCAACACCTTTTGGAGAGCAGAAGGAAGTGTCCCTTTGCACTACCAGCCTAGGTTAAACCTCACCTCTCCCAACTCACATGGTATATACCTGTCTTGGTGCAGTCTGCAGGCTATGCAGAGCTATTTTCACAACCAAGGCCATTTCCTTAACCAAGGCCCATGATATGTGTAATGGTCTCTCCAGTCCACTGAGTCTTGCTGATGAGGTTATGGGGACCAGTTCTTTAGCCTCTCAGTGCCTGTGCACACTAGTGTAAATCCTGCCCCTTATGGCTGTTGACATGTCAGTGTCAGTGAGATTATTGCAAATCACAAAGAAATTCTAGAACGAGTGGCAGTTGCTCACCATCGTATTACATCCATTCCGTAGGCGCAAATCTTATCCCACCACATCTCGATGGGGGAAACTAGTAGCTGTTGAAACCAAAATGACCGGCAGATCAGTTCATTTTCAGGTGAGAGCCTTGTTTTTCAGATGTGCAGGTGGTTAATTCAAACGTGGGCAACTTAACAAGTCTGAGCATACATGCTATAACACTCTGGCTCGTTCTGCAGTAACAGGCACAGAGCACATTGTGCATTTAATCAGGGTTCTGTCATGAGGTGCAGAATTCACTTTTTAGCACATCCTGGAATGGTAATGTCCATCTCATGGAAAGGGTATGTGCCCCTGCGCCGAGTCTCCGACTGCATGTGAAACTAGTATCCTGTTATTTTGTTTGATCCTGGCACCATGCTACTTTAGTGTGTTTGTAAGGACCTAGGACTCTCTGTAGTAATGTGAGGTCCAAAATCTGTTGTGTGAGCTGGAGGGGTGCACAAATCCAAATCCTCAGAACAGGCAAGTTACACCAAATTATACATGACAATTCAGAAAGTACTGACTTTCTGACTTTTTCGCCAATAGCATGTTACATATTACGATTTGTAGTTTAACTTTAGCAATGCTAGCATTGGCTCAACAATCCTAGCATAAAAAGTCATGTGCCTAAAAAGCCAAGACTGGCTGAAGGATTCATATACAACATTGGGTTACATGGCACCTATGATAGAACCATTTTAAATCACGTAAAGTAGCCCTGCAGTCTTCTTTTCAGTCATTGTTATAATTTCTTTATGTTGTGTTAATATTGGCTCCACACAGTGCAGTGGTGTCACTTGGGTTGGTGATTGTCATATATGCCTCTAAAGCTGTCTATGTCGAGTATATTTTTATTTTCATTAAGTATATTGTTAAGGTGTGTTTGACTGTTAATCATTAATCTGCAATTGTCCTGCTACTTTAAGGACAGAGCTGTCAGGTTTCCTAATTCGTGTGGCAGTAGCTTTTTGGCTTCCAGTCTATGGCCCAGATGTATCAAGGTCAAATCCAATCGCAAAGGGGCAGATTCTCAGAATCTGCCCCTTTGCGACCGGTATTTTTGCATTTAGGATGCATCATCCCAAATGCAAAAATCGCAAATTAAGAATTCGCTAAATTGCGATTACTTGCATTTAAGGAATCTCAAATTGAGATTCCTTAAATGCAATGCATCAAAGTAAAAAAATTAGCGATTTCGCTAATAGGAGTGGCAAATTACCATGAAGTTGAACTTCATGGTAATTTGCAAAAACTTTGAAAAATGCACTTTTGTGCATTTTTCAAAGTTTCATGTTGCGCACACACATGCCCTAAGGGCATGTGTGTGCGCAACTCATGTGCACAGATCAATTTCAGGGGTGCAACAGGGTGTCCTTTGGAGACCACTGCACCCTTAAAATCGCTTTCTCAATTTGCGATTCGCTAATTGCGATTCGCAAATTGAGAATGTCTTCCCATTCATTCCTATGGGCCTGAATGGGGAGGTATTCCTAAATTGCGACTCGCAAAAGGAATTTTAAGAATTCGCTATTTTTTGAGCGAGTTCTTCTTGCATAGCATTTTGCTCTTCCTTATTAGCGATTCCTTATTTTTCGCTAATAAAGAATTGCAAAATGGATGCTTGATGCATCTGGGGGCATATTTTTTCTTTATGTTCTTGTACTTATAGTTATGTTCAGACCCATGTATACTTAGCACTTCAAGTACTTGAATGCAAAGAAAAATAGTTGTTCTGGATCACCTACTCACGCATGAAATTTGGATACCATATATGCTCTTTGAAGATTGTGTATTTTTTACATACGTTCTCTAATGTAAACAAACATTAAGATAATAGCGAAAGCTAATACAAAATAATATGTAAAACAATGTTCCAATATATATAAAAGGAAAATAAATGAAAAGAACAAAGATGAATATTTAACAATTCCATCAATGGTTCAAAAGTTAAAACTAGAAATTGATCTTGAAGATCAAACAATTATATAATAAATAACAATGCTATGTTAATACAATACTAAATATAGAGAAATACATTTAGGTTGACTTGAGTGCTTATTCAGAGCTAATACAGAGACCATAACAGGACTTTGAAATATGACAACAAAATGAGGTTATCAGAGGCCATAAAATATTCCCAGTTTCATTAAGAGAAGATGATGACACACACACTCCAGTTGATGAATGAAGCCTAAACCACCAGGCCTTTAAAGAGATATTAGAAGCATTTTCCAATTTTTCATGATTTTCTAAAAATATGAATAATTCTATTAAACGACTATCAAAAGAAATAGACTTTCAAATATTAGCTATAGTACCCAAAAATATATATGCTAACTGAAAAGAAATAGTAGTATTAAACATGCAATTCAATTGGGCCCATATTTATTGCCAAAAATAGTATGATACTGGGCAAATAAAGAGCATATGTTTAAGATCTGCCTTTTGACGTTTTTGTGACCGGCACAAAGAATCACAATCAGATTTAACTCTAGATAAAGTAGAAGGAGCTAATAATAATCTACCATAAATAAAATAAAGAGATTGAGTCGTACTCGCAGTGTGTAAAGATTTATAAATCTTATCTCACATTTCAGAATATACATCAATAAGCAATGACATATTGAGATAAAACTCCCATTCTGTCGCAGCTTTACATTTTGCTTATAAAGTAGTATATTTCCTTAGAACTTTACGAACATTAGAGGCTTTAAGACCAGATGATAAAAATAAAGTAAAATTATTACTTTCTGTAGATCAGTGAGATGAGTCAGGAAAAGAAGAAAAAATATTCAATATAGCAAATGATTAAAATTGATATTTTTCATGAAAGGAAGATGGTAAAAAATTAAGGTTGACTAATTATAAATGGAAGAATAGAATCATCTTGGAATTATTGACCACCTTAAAGTAATCCATTCTTCCTTCACGCAAACCAACAAATAGATGTATTCTTTATTTGAATGAGTTTGCTATATCATATATTTGATTTAAAAAAATCTTTTTTATCAATATTCCCAGGATACTGGCCTTTTTGATAACCGGAGATGCTAATGAGGAGGGTTTCTGAGAAAATTATAAAAAGTTTTGAAATAAAAAAGAATCAATAAGAGATTTCTCAAGGTCAGCACACATAAACGAGCATGGATTATTTACACTGGCTAACCAAAAAGAGGAATATTTGAGTATAAAATCATCACAATAACAACACAATTCACTCCAGCTTCAGATAGTACTAATTACAAATAGCTCCAATTTCCGCATTAAGGGGCTTATTACGGTGTCGGCCAGAAGGCCTCCAACCGACAGCTGGATTACCCTAGACCGTGTCAGAACTCATCCACCCAACTCGGTCGGAAACAATTCCGAGCGACCGATTATGATGCTCACGGTCGGAAGGGGAATTCTGAATCAGTTCCAATCGGCATTCAGAGAATCTGAGTCGGTTGGAGCTGATTCGTACAGCTCAATGGACAGTGTTTCCGACCAACCGATTATGATGTCGGATTCCAACAGCCTTTCCAACTCGATTTGTCTGTCTTGAAAAAACTGTCTGAAACTGACTTTGGAGGCCCCTAGCAGGCCCCCCTTCATCCTGAGTCCTCCAGTTTGGGGTTGAGGGTGTACCCAAGGGACTTCCCTGTAAAACCATACACTATGTGCCAGCCACTACGGGGTGGACGAGACAGGGAGCAAGGTTTTCTGAAGGCATTCATTTTCCCCACAGGGGCCTGTGTTGTCAGTCAGAACACAGGCCCCCCCTTGTAGTCAATGGGAGTCCTTCTGAACGATGTTCGAAAACATCATAATCAGTCGGGCAGAATCGCCTACTGCAAGTCGGTCGAAACCAAATACGGCAAGGAGTCGGGCAATTTAATTTCCGACTGACATCGTAATGAGGCCCTAAGAATTGATTGAGATAGGGTCTGACTTAAAAGTAAATAGTAAATTCTTGATTAGGAATCATGCTAAGGTGAGAAAAAAGTATATTGCTTAGTTAGCAGATTACAAATTCTCCAAACATCTATAAGCAATTGTAGTTTGATAGAACAGCTATACGTTTCGGCATAGTATTAACTACAAATTTAGCTTTCAAATGCCTGTCAATAAAAGAAGCATATACTTGATTGCAGTCCCTGCCAAAAACTAAGTACTCATCAGGGTAATTCATTAGTACATTTGTAAAATTTCACACAAAAAATAATTGTGAGACTGTGTAGGACAACCATAGAGACAGTGTCCTTAATAACATTTAGTTTTACTTTAGCCCATCTACCAATTTCATCCAAGTCATGAGATAATAATGTGATGTCTAAATATTTATTACTTAGAATGATTGTACCCTTTTTTTATTATATTCTGGTGAAGTAAAAACATGACCAACCCAACTTTTTTTAAGCTCCACAGCTTCATATAAGGATAAATGAGTTTCTTGATAAAGAATGAATGAATGAATGACATTTCTAGAGCGCATGGTTAACCGGGGGCATCCCAGTGCTAAATGCTGGGCCACTTCAAGTTCAAACTGAGTTAAGGGAACAGAAAGGTCTTTAAGTGCTTGTGAAAAGTCAGATAATTCAGTTCAAGGTGAATCCAAGGGGGTAAGTGGTTCCACAGTTTAGCAGTGTTATACGCGAAGCGGCGCCCTCCGCGTCGCGATTTCCATATTTTGGGAACTGCTGCCAGCTGCTTGTTTCCAGATCTACAGCTAAATAATGGATCTGATGATCGGTGGGCCTTTGCCTGAGAAGGCTTTGTGTGTAATACACATAGCCTTGAATTGTATTCTTTCTTGAATCGGTAGCCAGTGAAGGGATGTAAGCGCAGGTGAGGCTGAGGTGCATTTGGAAGTGTTTGTGAGCAGGCATGCAGTGCAGTTTTGCACAATCTGTAGCTTTTTAGCTGTAAAGAGTGGAGCTCCTAAGTAGAGGGCATTTGCATAATCCAGGCGGGACAAAATCAATGCCTGGACCAGTATTTTCCTAGCAGAGAAAGGGAGCAGAGGGAGGATCTTTCTCAGCATTCGTAAGATCCCATAACAATACACTGCCATCTTGCATGCTTGGCTTTAAAATCCAGATTGTGGTCCAACCACACTCCAAGACTCTTAATTTGGTCTTTGGGGGAAGGAGAAGGGCCCAGACAGCTAGGCCAGAGGGAGTCTATTCTCTGAGTTGTATGATTACCCAGGAGCATCAAATCTGTCTTAGTTCCATTAAGTTTCAGACATGAGCTATCCATCCAACTGGAGACCTTTCCCAAGCATGATTCCAAGCCTATGCCTGACTTATCCACCTGATTGAGCGAGACCACCAGCTGAGTCCCATCAGCATAGGAGATGATCTAGATACCGAATGGTGTTACTATTTCCGCCAAGGGTCAAAAAATAAACTTTAAATACCGTGGGGATCAGAGATGAGCCCTGAGGGACCCCACATCTAAGAGGCATTGACTTCAAGGTAAAATCCTCTTCAAAGACTACAAGGATCGATCCTCTAAAAAGGATTGGAACCATTTTAATGCTGAGCCAACAACTCCAACATTCCTGAGTCTTTGGATTAATAGATGGTGATTAACTGTGTCGAAGGCTGCGCTGAGATCAAGTAGAATAAGTGCAGCGCAGCCTCTTCCATCCAAGATGTTTCTTAGTTCTTCCACCACTGTCACCAGTGAAGTCTCAGTCCCTTGCTGAGGTCTGAATCCTGTCTGCGTGGGATGAAGGCAATTATTGTTTTCCAGGAAGGTTGAGAGCGTAGAATTTACATGCTTCTCGGCCACTTTTCCTACTCCTGGTAACTGAGAGATTGGACGGTAGTTTTCTAATACCTCGGGGGCGAGTTTTTTTTTTAGATGGGCTCTCACCATAGCCTGTTTCCAGAGGGGGGCCACTGACCCCATTTCTAAAGAGGTGTTGATCACTTCTAAGATCACAGGTGATAACGTCTCAGAGACTAGATTTAAAATATTGGGGGGGGGGGGGGGGCAACATCTGTGGGAGCCCCAGATTTCAGTTGACTCAGAATCCCTCAAGTGAGGTCCGGATCAGCAGGGGGATTACTTCAAGCAGATGTTCACCCCAATAGGTAGAGGAATCGCCAGTGGAAAGGACTTATAGATCATTTGTATTTTAGCATTAAAAAATTCTGCAATTGCATTGTAGCATAAAGGGATATCAGCGATGACGATAGGGAGCGCAGTAGGAGTTAAAAGTGATTTACCAATACAAAAAATTTCACGAGGGCAGTTTGCTGCTGAGGTAATTCTGTTTTCATAGTAGGAGGATTTGGCCGCTTTTATTTCGATTTGAGGATTATACCTTGCAAAATGTGTGAGCACCTTTTGTCTTTGATAGGTGAACCAAGCCCTTTAATAGCCCAAGAAAATACTGTAAAGAAAATAGCAGTATACAATGCATCCATAACACATTTCTACAAGACCATATGTATTAAGCAAATATGAATCATAAGAAATAACACGATTTGCAAAAATTATAGGAATAGTATTAAACAATTGATAATAAACAGTAACCATCAAAATCTAAAAAACAAAAAATAAATAAGAAGAACAAAAAAAGAACAAAAATGGAAAAGAAATCAAACAAATACAATTGTTACACATACCTGCACGATGTCTGAACTAGGGTATTGTGGAGTGCAAAAAAACAATGGATTAATGCCCAAATCTCTGTACTGGGGTGAATGTATGACATTGTTCTGCATTCTGTCCATCAACCGTTGTTTTTGCATTTGTCACCTCGAGTGGGAAGGGTATGCTCAGACGTGAGTCCTGTGCTCTCCACACCACTTGAGTCAACCTATCCTGGCTGATGACGGCTGATAGCCAGAGACCGGTCCTAGGATGCTTGATTCCGGTCCAGGGAAGACATGGCTTGGCAGTTCGGGCTGGACTGTTCCCGTGAGGCACAGGGTCAAGGCTGATTTGCATATGGCCATGTCTGAAACGGGGTGGTGTAGAGTGCAAAAAAAAACGATGGATTTAGTCCCAGATCTCTGTACTGGGGTGAATGTAGGACATTGTTCTGCAATCTGTCCATCAACTGTTGTTTTTGCACATACCTGCACAAGACACAGGGAGAAGTGAGGGAATGGTGAGACCACAAACAAAACAAAGATGACAAAGCTTCACTCCAGAGAAACTCCAGGGGCATAACACTTGTATAAGGGAATACTGGTGAAATAGCTGGAAGATGGTACTAAAACTGAATGAATAAGAAAAGTGTATTAGATTATGCAAATCAACAAATTATGCAGTATGGCCAATAATGAAACAACAACCAATACAGCGCAATACATTTAAACAAAATTAGTTTTGGTGGTATCCATATCTTCTCCTTTGCCCTAATACAGACATTTGCGTAAGTTATTTGGATCATCATAAGTAGTTCTTATATGTGACCTTGAATAGTCAAAGGATGTATTAAACCAAATCTAGCATCAAGAGTCTTCAGTGCAAGACGCTTGTCTAAAAATTGCTTTCTGCTATCAGCTGTTGTTTTGGAAACATCCTTTGAAAAGAATAGAGTATTACCAGAACATGCAATCTTTTTCTTTGAGTTGTCATTGGAAAGAACTTGGCGTAAAACTGTGAATTCCAAAAATAAAATTATTACACCTCTACGCTTAGAGGAAGTTAAAGCATAGTAGGTTTAGGCCCCAGTGTATGAACTCCTAAGTTTTAAACTGAACTTTATCCAAACCAAGTATTTTTGGTAGGAATGAATGAAAATATGACAGAGGATCCAAACCTTCAGTACCCCCTGGAAGACTATTTGTTCTCAAATTATTTTAGCTGTTTCTGTTTTTGAGATGTTTAGACTGTTTCTTTAGAAGATTAATTTCCTTTTATATTGACTCTAGTTTGGCTGTAGCATCTTGAAGATCACTAATTCCCTGTTCAGCTTCTTAACTCATTTGTCCGTAAAAGACTATTTATAGTCCGAAGACTGAAGTCTCTTATTAGTTTCTGCCATGTAGGGTTAAAGTGCTCTAATCTCCTCTAATAACAAATACATATGATGTTGTAGGTGAGTCCTTACAAGGTGAAGGCGAATCTAATTTTTGCCTCATGTTCATTTTAGCATTGGAGCTTAAAGCAATTTCAATATATATGCAGCTTTAGGGGAAACCATTGTTGAATGATCCAGTATTTCCTCAAAATCAACCACTGATACATATTTCACTGATTTACCACAAAGCCTTTATTTCCTTGTTTTACCCATGCAAAGAGGTATGCTCAAATGATATATAGAGGTAACACTATTAATATAGAAGAAAAAGTAGAACCCCACTCCCACTCCTATGAAAGTAGGTCACCATATATGCATAAATAGAATGCCTCATATGTAGAAAGCTCCAAAAGCAAGTGCAAGGTCAGAAAGAAATTAAATATCTCAAGTCAATAACTGTCACATAATATGGTCACCACATGGAGAAGAAATAAAAGGTTAGTACTCATGTCAGATTTCATTGAAGAGCAAGGCAAGGTCATTCACAATTGTACAACATTCATTAGAAACAATTAGACATCTTTAAATCCATTGTAAAACGAATTATCGCAAAGAAAAAAAGACGTGCGCACTACCCAAATGGAGGGCACAACTGAGGAGGAAAAATTTTGGGAAATAAAAATGCATTTAAAAAGTAAACATAAACAAGAATGTAATCAACATATGCAGGCCGACGAGTAGAAATATTTGCCAGTATCTGAAAGTGTATTAACAAGCAGTTTCTGACAGTTTTGCAAATAAAGGCCTCAATGCCTCCCAGAGCTCTACTAACCAATGGTCATCTTGTTTTGGCATCAAGCCACATTCTCTTTCACATATGTTTCTGAACCTGCATTGTGCATTTTTGAACATTAGTTGTATGATAATTGTTTGCCAAAGTACAAACCATCTGCATTTTAGGTGTCTCTTAGCAGTGTGGTTCACTCCTGGATTTCTTTTCTTTAAAGAGTAAAACTCCTTCTTTTTCATGTTTATGTTTCCCGTGGCATTCTAAAAGCTTTCAGCAATTGTTTTTATTATATTGGCTGTGAAATGCACCTTCCACCCTATTAGTTTCTTATAGAAACCTTTCATAATTTGATAAAGTATATCTGTGTATGATGTTCCATTTTCTTTCCTTTGTTAATATTCTGTGTGGGGACAAGGGCTAAATATATTTCTATCTTCATGTTTGCAGCTTAAAATTGTACAAAAGAAAAATTAAGTACTGAGAAAATGCATGATATAATTTGGTGCTATCCTCAACTACTGCTATTTACATAATTGTGATTCAGTGTTAAATTTAACATTCTGATACTGTTGTGCTTATTCTATATTTTGTCCTAAAGGTCAGTTGTCATCTCTCCTGGATTCTTGAGTTCATTGCTAAGCAGCCAGCCATGGGACAGCAAAATGATGTGGACCCTTGTGATCTTCTCATGGGCCATGAACATGTATCTGATTTTGAGATGAAATTCTGGATAAAGATAACATTAACTGTGTTGTACAGCCTTATCCTGTTGGCCGGAGTACTGGGCAATAGCATTACCATCCAGACATGCAAGATACTACAGAAAAAGGGCTACATGCAGAAAGGCGTGACGGATCATATGATCAGTTTGGCATGCTCTGATTTACTGGTCATCCTGTTGGGGATGCCTGTGGAGCTGTATTCAGTCATCTGGTATCCTTTCTCCACAACCCTTGGGAACATCACATGCAAAGCCTACTGCTTCCTCTTTGAAGCCTGCAGTTACACTACCGTCTTTCATGTGGCTACCCTGAGTTTTGAGAGGTACATCGCCATCTGTCACCCTTTCAAGTTTAAGTCCATTTCAGGGACATGCACAGTCAAGCTGATGATCTTTTTCTCCTGGTTCACGTCTATCGGTGTTGCACTGCCATTTATTTTTGCGATGGGGGCTGAGTATCCCTTGGAACCTGTTGTCAACCACAAAGGAGTTCACAACTGTAGCAGGCCCAGCATGTATCATCTGAACCATGGAGGCCCACAATCAAATGTGACTCTCTGCACCCCCATCTCTTCCAAGTGGGTGGTTTTCCAGTCCAGTATTTTCAGTGCCTTCGTGGTTTACATTTTGATTTTGGGGTCAGTGGCTTTCATGTGTCGTAATATGATGAACGTCCTTATGGCTTCCAGGAAGGATACAGTGACTGTAAAGGGTTCAAAAGGGAATAACATGGAATGCATGACCAAAACTTCAAGTTCAGAAGGCAAGTCAGCTCGAAAACAGACAATAGTATTCTTAGGTAAGATTCCAAGTTACTCAATCTTTTTTGTTCTTGATGATGCTGTCATTACTGAATCATAGGAATGTGGATTGAGGTGCAGAATTTGTTTATCTGGTTTCCGAAAGGTAGAAAGCTTTGTAGCAATGAAACCTTTTAGTTTTCCCTGTGTATCTTTTGTAGGATGTTATGGATGTTTTTTTAGCGTTACAGGTTATAATCTGTTTTCTGATGCTACAGACACTGCTCTAAATGTAAGCTCCTGTAGGATTCAGAAAACGCCTTTTAAGCAGAACTTGGTATAACCCAAAGTGTTTTTCAAAATTAAGCACATAAATGGTGCCCTCCTCATATACTGTTAGAATTTCAGATTTTGTATTTCAAGACAAAGATTTTGTTTCATAAAAACTGAATATGTGCTCAATAAAGAGCTATTTGTGATCACCTATTTCTGGTAGTGCAGTGGTATGCACACCATATTCTGAGTCTGACACATGTTATCAATTGTAAATACACCTAATGGCAAAGATCTCTCTCTAACAGCATGGACTATCGAATGTTTAAATAACCCATAGAAGGCCAAATGGGCACTGGTGTACATAGATAGAGTAGAAAATAACATATTGATAGCTGGAATTGATCTCAGCCACAGGCAATCACTCTGGGCTGAATTTCGGTACATTGTTTTTTTTTACTAACTATACCATTCTAGAGAGAGACCTGGCACATACAATTCATCTATCTCCTTTTCCAATAGGACAGTCTAATCTGAACTGCAAAGCGAGGTCCACTGTAGATGGGAATAGAAGCATCTGATGGCCGAAATCTTAACTTTGTAAAGTTTTGAGTGCCCTAAGTACAACTGAAATGCCCAGTTGTTGGTCCCACGCTCACTGCACCACAGGAGCTCACGCTATATCACACTGCCAAGGCCTAAGTATGCTGAATCTGGCTTGGGGTTGCTTGTAGTTCTCTCTGGAGGGGATCCATCTTGGCAATTTGGGCTGGACTCCTACCGGAGCAGTCCAAGACTGATTTCAATATGGCTCGTGTTTGTGGGATTGTGAGTGGAAAACAATGGGATGCGTTTCTGAATCATCGTCAGTGGCTGATATTATTTGAAACATTTCTTGCATCACTTTGTTTTTTGTTACTCCATACATAGATAGACATAGAGCAGACATAATAATGCTTCAAGAGATGCACTTCAACTGGGCCAAAGGTTTTTCATGTTTGAAAAACACCACACATTACATCAACCATGAACTATACATTAAGAGACATTTTTATACATGTAAGTACAAAATTACACCAATTACAATATAATGACAACTATTTTCTAAAACAAACTAATCACCAGGTGCCATGTGAGAACCACATGTTTTACCAATAGAGGTTATAACATCTTTTTGTGACAATTTCAAGAAAAATGGACAAGCAATTATTGACAAATTGTTCATTTTATATTTAGATTGCATAGACAAAATCAATTTTCTCCTGAAAAATTGCAGATAACTGTGGAACAAAGAATCAGGGATAGCAATCTACCTGCAGCTTTAATATCTCAGAACTTAACCAAGAGTCAGGTAGTATGAATAAATATGGAAACATATTTTCACTTCCCAATGATGGAAATGTAAATGCAATTGAGGTTTTATTTACTAAATATTCATAATCCAGATTGCAAAACAACTTAAATGTGCATAATCTTAGAGCTTTCTTCAACTGAAAGGATTCCCATGATTCAGAGCAACCACAAATTCATGTTTTACTCTTCAATTACTAATAACCCTTACTAATAATCAAGCTCACTTCCTCTCACTGCCCAAAACTTCCTTCCAGCAGAGATAAGAGGTTTTTGATATGTGATCACTAGAGGCCAATTTATAGATATATCGCAAAAGTAGGACTTCCACTAGTTCAACCCAGAAAGTTAGCATTATTTTTTGGCCAATGGCCTGTATTATTGAACTATTTGCAAGATTTAGAATATGTTTCCAGCATAAGATTTTGATATTTGCCCAAACATCACCTCTAACAACAGATATTATGTCGGATCACAAAAGAGCCCTTTAGCGATCCGAGGTAATAGCTGTTTGGGGTATTTTCATTTCAGTAAGCTTTATTAAAGGAAAAAGCAAGTGTCTCCCATACCTGCAACTGAATTTACTAAACAGCCCAAAGTTAATAAGGCTCAAATCTTTACAACTCTCGTGTGATCTATCCAGTTAAACGCTCTACTAAATAACATGACCAGATACCTCTATACTTCCTACACTTTTGGCATTAAAACAGCCCAAGAATAGTTTGTTATTTTCTTTTCACTTTTTTTTTAAATTCCAATGTTTGCAGTCATAACATTTGTTTTACAATATTCAGTTAAACAGTCAAGTTTGTATTGCAGTCCCACCTCTGTATAATACAGAAGGATTACATTGGCTGCATATTCCAGACACGCGGTTTGGACCCCTCCCATCTTCATTGAAAATGACCTGGTTCCTAGCTATGTATCTGCTAGATAATAAATCCAAAGATAAAAACAGGAAGCCTGCACACATTGGTCGCAAACCATTCTGTATATCTATTCTTTAAGACAGTCTACCGGACTGATAGAGCTCTATATGGGATCAATTGAATGAGTGTAAACGCTTCATTAGAGAAAATAGACACTGGAGAATTTTCCATAGTTCCAATTTTCCACAAACCGCCTCTATCCACTGAATTAAAAGTTGCTACAAAGTCTTTGATTTAGCTCCATTGACTGCTGCATTAAAGCCCATAACACAAATCAATGGTCAATGTTGTTATGGCACTCACAAAACTGCGCTTTTTAAGTGGTATGAGATTTGTTTCAGTAATCTACGCCTTTAATTGAAACAGCAAAATCTTTGCAAAAAATGTAGGTTGTGATTACGAGTCTAGTGGTCCATGGACCGCCAGACTTGAAGTGGCGTCGGTCTGACCGACCGATTATGACTTTCTGTGTCGTTTCGTTGGTGGACTGCCGGCTGTGCCAGGGAACTGCCATTTCCTGGCAGTGGTGCAGCAGAGGTGGCAATACAATATGCTAAAAATACAACAGAAGTACAACCCGTAGACCAGTTTGAGATCTGGGTGTACATGTGTAAGAGGCAACAATATCTCAATAGGTATCACTATAGTAACAGAAACATTTGTATGTACATTACAAAAGATCTGGGCAAAGAAAACAGACAGACTCTAATTTTTGATTTTAGAAGTGCATATAGCATCATATATTTGAAGACATATTTAGGTTTAAACAGTCAACAAACAGTATTATGATGTCAGCACTGGAGGCATAAAATGCAATTGGCAACCCAAAGGGGCTTGTACGCTACATGATAGTGAGTCAAACGGTGACGGCGCAAGTGACATATGGGTGAAGAACAGCGAGGGACGCATAAAAGAAATTTTTTAAAATTACAGTATGTACAAAGTTGCTGGTTCCTCTTAGGTGAATAGGTATTTGCAATCAGTTGGGGACCAGAGAAAGTAATGCGCCCGTTAATTGCGCTGTATTGCCGGTCGACAGCGTTTCAATCCTAATAATTTAGGATCTTCATCAGGACCGGGTTGCCGATTGATGAAGGTGATGTGAAGGAGGCACAATAACGGAGCCCCGTTATGGCTGGGAGGGCGCCACTGTTTGGAACAGGCCGGCGGGATGTGTGGCATCAAGAGAGGTCCTCAGGGTAGTAATAAATAGAAGAACGGAGGGTAGTTCTGGAGTGGGAGGTGGATCCTCGGAGAAAACAAAAGTGAGGAGGGTCAAGTGATCCGCTCCCAGACTGGTGAAATTGGGACGTGGAAGGCACAGGAACGGAGCCCCGTCATGGCTGGATGAAGTGTGAAGGGGATCAGAAGCGGCAGAATCCGCTGTTTTGCTGCTACGATCCCGGCATGGAAACTGTGGATTAGACGAGTTAATCAGTCAGAGTGAGGCAGGATGAATCGGCGGCGGTCTGTTCAGTAGATCGCAGGTGGCTCGGATGCTGAATACAATATGCTAAGCGCCACTGGTGCAGTCCCGCTGAGCATATTTCAAGTTCCTCCACCATCAGCCTTTTCATGGCTGTGAGCCTGCCGTGAAAAGGCTGGTGGAAGAGAAAGAAAAGGGGCCCCTTAGGGTCACCATGCTCTCCTACCATGGTGATGCATTCAGGGGGGCACAACATGTGCCTCCCTGTCTGCTTGCCTCCCAGTTCCAGCAAGGCATGGACTTCACAGTCCATGCCATGCTGGAACATTTTTGCCGTTCCCATTGCGGTGCCCTATTTCAGGGCACTGCCATGGGAATGGCACAAGGGACGCCCGCCTGCACAAGTTCAACTCATAATCAGGCCGGTGGTTTCTTTGCGCTACTTTGGCAGTGCTGTGCCAGCATAGAGCCAGTATAGCACCGCCAAAGTCTCAATCAGGCCCTTGGAAATAGTGCCAGATAAACTTACAAACCTGTGTTTTTTATTTTCATTCCATTCCCCTTTTTATAGATTGTTCGATCATAGGCCTCACAGAATGAATAGTGAACACTCCATGTTTGTACAATCCATTATAAAAAGAAGTGAGGGTTTCTGTCCACCAGTTTACATACATCATTCGAATAATTTTAGGGATGTTATTGGGGCCTCTGCCCTGCTTAATTTAAAGTGTATGACAGTATCTGTAATTCTTTCCATCAACAAATAATTTAACAGTTCTTGATCAATAAACGGGACATATGGAGGCATATATATTTTTCAAATGTAAAACTAATTTCTCTTCTTGAATAACACTATGGCTAACTGTCAAAATGTTTTATGATTACCATCCTGTGTGACTTTAATCACTTGATCCCATTGGATTCAAAAAGTAAGAACCTTTTTCCACTGAAAATATTCATATATGTCATTTTCACTTTCCTTAGTTAGTGGATCTAGAATCACATCTAAATGCTTTCTCCATTTTACGTATTGAGGGCCAAATTCATGAAAGACTTGCATCACCATTGCGCAACTCAAGAGCGATGCAACCCTTGTGTGGCCCTGAGTGGCTTGATAAATCTGGAGTAATGCAACACAGCACAAATTACTGTATGACTTTACTCTGCCCCAGAAAGGCATTCCTTGGGTGGAGTGTGGGTGCTCTCACGGATCCACCTATGGATTTGTCACATTCCCAGATTTAACATTACTGGTAGACCTTGGAATGCGTCAAAATGCTATGCCTTCTCAGGTGAGATATAACAAAGAGAAATATCTTTCCTTGAGGGCTCCAAAACTTCTTTTGGTCTGGGTGCCGCAATCAATCAACTGACCCAGAGTATTTGCAACATCTACCCAACTTTTTTAATTTGCCAATAACTTCACTGCTCGTAGAGGTGGAGAAATGGATCCCTGACATACTGTGTACCACAACAATACTGTGATACATAAATGTTGTCTAAAAAATATTAATTACAAAATTAATTTAAGTAACCTTTAATACTATATTTAAATATAAACTTATATAGACATACACATATAAATATATATGTATGTGTGTCTATGTTTATATATACATATTTCATATAACAATATTATGAATTAGATTTGTACAATATATTACATTTTTTGTGTTTGTTTACTACTATAAAAAACACATATATATATATATCTATATAAAGATCTACATATATATATCTACACTTATATCTACATAATTATATATATACTTATATCTACATATATAAGCATGAAAAATGTTAATAAACCAAATACAAAACATGTAATAAATTACCAAATTAATTACATTAAAAAACAGACATTTACTAAACATATTTTGTATAAAAATGATATAAATAAAAATTATATATAAACAAATAATATAAAATTAAACTAACGAAAAATAATAATTTTAAATATATTTAAACAATATAAGAAAAGTATGGAAGTCTCAGAATGATAGATATATTATTCCCACTCCAACCTATGCAACAGTAGGTAAAGCGCTGGGCCTCAGATGGGTAAAATTTACTATTCCCACTCCATTCTCTGCAACAGTAGGGAATGCATTGGCCTCCGGAGGGGTAAAATGCACTATTCTCACTCCAGTCTATGCAACAATAGGAAAGCATTGGACTCCGGAGGGGTAAAATGTACTATTCTCACTCCCGTCTATGCAACAATAGGAAAGCGTTGGACTTCAGTGGGGTAAAAGGTACTATTCCCACTTCAGTCTGTGCAACAGTAGGTAAAGCTTTGGACTCCTGAAGGGTAACAATTACTAATCCCACTCCATTCTTTGCAACAGCAGGGTAAGAGTTGGATTTTGGAGGGGGGGAACATTTACCATTCTCACTCCAGTCTATGCAACAGTAGGGAAAGTACTTCACTTCACACATATAACATATACTAAACATAACCTATTCATTTAATAAAAATATAAAACTCTTAATATGAGCTTTATTAATTAACTCATTATTTATTACTTATATAACTAACCACACATAAAATATAACTAATATAGATAAATGTTACTTAATTAACATAATTAATAACTAATTAAATGTTGTATGATACATTATTAAATAACTAATTAATCCAGGAATTATTATTAATTAATAGATCAATTAATAATTCTTAACTACTTAATGTATTAATAATTACTTTCCCACCCTATACCCCTACAAAATGTACATAATTAATAATCAACATAATAACCAATATTAATTGTTAATTAATTATCACTTAATTAACTTCCCACCCAATACCCCTACAAAACCCAGCAAACTGCTCCCAACAAGTACCGTAAAAATGTAATTATTACACATGTTTCATGAATAATGATCAATGAAATAAATATTTATTTATTTATTAATTATATATTAATTATACTTATTTAACTTCCCACCCTACACAGCTGCAAACCTAGCAACCCACTACAACAATATAAATTAATATTATATTTAAATTAAAAACTATAATCACTTGATTGCAAACATTTGTTTAAAATATTATTAACAATTATACAAGCAATAATAACCCAAAAGAATAATATATAAGCTAACACACATAAAGGTATTTTACAGCTATATTATTGAAAACAATATTTACAACAGCAATATTTTTTGAAACGATGTTACTTACCTAAAAAATTATTTTCTTGACAGTGATATTTCTGCCTCACAATATTTTGGTGTCACAATATTTTTCTGATATTTCCTGCAACCGATATTCTTTTGTCCAGACATCAAAGAAATAGATTTTGATCTTGTAAAAGTGACACAAGCTGATTTTTTTCAGTACTGTAACTTCAAGGTCCTCTTTTCTATTGTGAATGAAATTTGATGTTTTCGTTTTTAGACTTCAGCTGCTACCTCCTCAATGCAAGAATATACAGAGAAAATGTCAGGCAACCATAGAGTTTGATCTCTTTTTTTAACACCACTGGCATATGAGAAGCATATTCCTGCTGCCCTATAATAATCTCAGTGATTGTATTTTTTAGATCATTGAAACGATTTTAGATCTTTGTACACCGAGATCTCCATGCCCATTATCCATTGCAAAAGAGGGTGCCATATTTCTCATCAATATTGGCAAACAAAGATTAACTTCCTTAATTCAAAGGCAATTACACATACATTTTAAGATTGTTTCTATTGATATTTGTTTATGATGACAAGGGTTTCCAGAATGCCTGGAGAGTCCTTTGCATTACTAAGAGAACATCCAATAGGGCAGTAGAGGAATGAGAGCTGATATTTTCACTAGACAAAGGTGAAGTTGAAAGATTTCCCCCTAACTTACTTCTCTAGTTTTCATTTGAATAAAATAATCTTGGTCCCTCATGAACATTTAAATTAATTTATTGCTGTTCTCCCCTCTGTAGAATTATATTGTGAGATGATTGCTGTAAATCATCAGTTAGGCAAATGAGGGTAGATAGGCGAGAATTACTTTAACCAAAATAAGAACATGGTTCACTCACCAGGAAACTATATTCTTCATCTTTTTTTAAATCAACCTATTTGGAAATATCTTGTACGCCATCTGTAAAAGTGGATATTTTTATATTGTTTTTATACTGTTGTCTAAATTACTTTGCAACAGTACATCAGGTGGAGAACTTTAAGATGGTTGTTTTATTGGATGTTTAAAATGTTTAGTGGGTCGGTACACAAAGTTTTCCATATATTCCAACTATTCAATAGCTATTCTGGGTACTCAATAAATTGGACAAAATCTCTCATTTTCCCACTGTCAGGTATGGTTCTGCAGAGACTGGTAGACACTACCCCCCTATTGATCAAAACAAAGTTTACATACTTAGGTATTCAAATATCCACAAGGAAGAGGTTTTCGTAACCGACAGCCTATACCCCCAAAGACTCTGCAGTGACGTGGAGCACTGGAGGAAACTGCCGGCATCTTTGACGTGTCGGGCAGTCATTTTTCAAATGATGTCACTGCCCAGAATATTGTACGTCCTGCAGAACACCCCTACATAATACCTGGGAAGGTGTTCCAAGATATAAACAGTGGACAGTGAACTGCGTAAACTCCTCTGGAATGGAGGAAGTGCTAGGATAGCCCTCTGTAAGCTCCAAAGGGGAGTCTATGAGGGATGGCTGGCAGTCCACGATATATACAAATACTATTGGGCCTCACAGTTGATAGTGGTGAACGATGGACATTTACAGATCATGGGGACCAGGTATTTAGGGCAGCTCATTGGGCAATGGGAGAAAGTGGACACCTTGCAGCACTTTACTATAGCCGCTGGGTAAAAAAGCTTCACTGGAGAGAAGCAACAAAACACACTGGTTGGGATAGAAATTTGACAGGAAGAACATCATTGTGCGATAGCAACCAGTTGGCAGAGGTGGGGGCACTGAGAGGGACCTTAAAAAATGGGAAGTGCTAGGGATTGAAAGGTTAGAATATATATGGAGAGGACAGAAACAACGTACTTTCCAAGAACTTAAAAGCGAATATGAACTGGCGGAAACAGAAAGATATAAATACAAGCAATTAAGCCATGCTCTACGCCAACATCTTAGAGAGGGAGAGACCCTTCCAGACTACTCAACCTGGAAGATATACTACTGATGGACCCGATGGAGACAAAGGCCACCTCATTGACATACAAAACTATACAACTCTCCCAACCAATAGACCACCTACGGATAGCTTGGGAAGGAGATTTAGGAATGCTAGAAGATGGTGACTGGGAAGAGGCAGTACAGAGCCCCCGGGAAGTGGCCGCTAGGTCCAGGTTCTGTTTCGTTCAATTGTGCATGCTTCACAGGTCATATTCCTCCAGGACACCACTGAATCGACTAGGACATGGTCTGTCCAATTATTGTGCCAGGGAAAAAGGTGAAATTGGTTCCTTCTTTCACATTATTTGGGACTGTAAATATTTTAATGAATATTGGAAAGCTGTAATGAGAGTTATGACTGAGGTTACTGGGATCGAGATTCCAACAGAGCCACGTTGGCTTCTATTATGTTTTGCAAGATAGGAAAAATGGCCTAAATACATGGCTAGATGGTTATGGGTGGCTGCAATGGTAGCAAAACGAAATATAGCTAGGAAGTGGGATGTAAGGCACCTAGGGGAATGAAAAAATTACCTGGATTGGTGCTCCAGGGCCGAGAAGGTGATATACAAAGCCAGAGGGTGTCCAAAAGGTTCTACCATTTGATTTGCACTGAATAGGGAGAACAGTCCAAGACAGCTTCCAAGTGAGTCCGGGGGACTTAAGAAAGCTAACAAGAAGCTGACACAAATGGAAATATAGAACTGCTCGAAGGCTATTATGGCATCAGCATGCAGCCAACCTACCTTAACCCTTTTTAACTTTGTCCATTGGTCTTAGACCTTTAGCGTCACTCCTCGCACTGTGTTAAAAAAAATAGTCCAAATTAGCTCTAGAACTTTGCCCCTCGAAGGCTCCGAACCTATCAACGCTACCTTCACTTAAGGGACTCGCCTGCTTGCCCTTTTATTACCCTGGCTACCAGCCAGGTTGAGGCAAGGAATATAGAGAAATTCTGCTGGGGGACACAGAATAAAATGTAAGTCCAGGAGTCCGAGACAACAGCAGAGATATGAGCATGCCAACCACTCCTGTGAGCACATGTGGTCCCTGCATTTGCCACATCAGTCTTTCCTCCTGAGAGTGAAAGTCTGCATCTGTTCATCAATAAAGAGTGCTTAGTGTGACATCGGAGATCCTAAATATGTCGCTGAAATCAATGCGAAGGCATAAGGTGGCCGATAAAGAGGTAGCCTCTTTATCAAAGAGGCTCTGTAAACCTTCACTGGGCCTTCAATATGCAGAGGGTGAAAGCCTGGGCAGCACCCTTGCTTGGTCGATGCACACAAAGTTATTACTATGATTCAGGATGATGAGAGTGTCAAGGCTACAGAGAGCAACAATATATTAGACGTATTTACAACCTACTGTAAGCAACAATGTTTAGCCATGCAGTAATATTTGTTGACCGAATAGAAGAGTGCCTGGGTGGCGTGGCGCTGCAATGGTTAAAATATACTGTTAGGCAGTTCCTAAACAAGCCTGTCTTGGAGGATGGGATTAGGACAGCAATGACATCTTGAAGGGAAGGAGGAGAACAGGGAAGATAGCCTGACATCAGATTTCACAAGGCTTACGAAGACACACTGCTGACATGCCTTTTAATGTTCTACAGCAAGATGGTGTACTACCTCCATCCACGAGGGAAGTGGCGATTATGATGGCCCACGGTCCTGGAAATGATAAGAGAACATGCCAGTCGTATAATCCTCTTTTCCTATTAAATATTGACAGTCACATTCTTGCCAAGATGACAGCTAACCACAGTCACTCACTGATTAGAGTGCTGGTGTTGCCTGATCGAGCAGATTTTTCCTCGATAAAACCACATTAGATGCCCTCTGTATACTATTAATGATTATACACCAGCAAAGGCCCAGAACTTTATGCTGAGAAATAATTTTTGGAGCTGGAATTGTCGTTCTCAATGCCCACGCTAAACATGAATAGACCTGGGTAAATACATGCATAGACTACTTTTGCTACTATAACTAACCTCTAATACTAGACTTTAAGTAACTGGACTACTCTCCAAAGCATTTGACAGCCGCAGAGGGACTACACAGGGGTGCCTCCTACCTGTGCTGCCTTTTTTATTGCAGTGAATCCACTGACATGTTGGTTAAAAGAATTCCATCTTCTTAGAGGGATAACATTAATGAAGTGGAAACTACTAATGTCATCTAAAAGCAATTTGTATCACATGCAGCTACTCCAAGGTGTGTCCAATCGCTTAACTCAAGGCCACAGTGTGGTGTATAAGCATGTCGTCTATTTCTGCTTGAAAAGCAAGGCTTCCACCTTTTTTAGAACACCTAGCTAGTGTCCACTGAACGAAGGCTTCAAGAGGAGCTTATTCCATGCTGCTGGCCTTAGATAGGAGAGCCACTGTCCCCCAGCTCTAGAGTCTGAACCTCAGCTTCAGTCGATACGGAGACATCACAATTAATGGACAAAAACTGTAGGGCAGGGGTCTCCAAACCGGTCCTGGAGGGCCGGATCCATGCCAGATTTTTTGGATATCCCCATTGAGATACATGTAGTTATTTTAAAAATCTGGCATGGATCCGGCCCTCCAGGACCGGTTTGGAGACCCCTGCTGTAGGGGCTCCCGCACACAATGACCACCGCCCCATTTGATTTGGAAGCCTGTCAGATGGTGTAGATACATTGTCAGATATCTACTTCCGAAGATTTACAGAGACTGTGAGGTCATGATCAGCGTTAATGTTTGGCCCAGTGAAAAAAAAGATAAACGTTCAGGGCTGATTTATCAGTGGGTTAAACCTCTACTGTCAGTTGAGGGATGAATTGCGCTGATTAATATGGTTTTATTACGAAAGCTACTATCGGTACTTGATAATATCCTGATCACACTCAATAAATCCTTCTTCTCCTAACTGTGTTCTTTAAGAACTTGCCTAATCTGGAGAAGTAAGCAACCTTGGATATGCTAGGATGTTTTAACCCTTGCATATGACAAAGAGGGTTCTGCAATTCGAGAGTTATACTTTTGCACTGTGCAGGCCCACTACACAGTATAATGGGTCTAACTACCCCCACATAAGGTGCATTCAAAAGTGGAAGGGGAGCGGACCAAGGAGGCCATGTTGTTCACAATATTTACTTCAAAGACAAGAAGTTCAATGACAATGATGGGCATGATGGTGATGATGATTACAAGCGGAGGCTGGTAACGCTGGGTATTATCAGCATGGTTTATATCCTGGTATACTCCCCTGCTGTCCCACTGAAGCCTAACCTTCTTTCCATTTGACCATAGAAAAACCTGAGGTATTTAAAGTCCTCACTCAGATTATACTTTGGTTGGATACTAGGCAGCCAGATTTTACACTGAAAAAGTACATTTTATCAGGGAAGGCATTGTTAATAAACACAATAGCACAGCAGTAGGGCAGTACTTCTTTGGTCTTCTCTCTAGTACAGACTTGTTCTGATGAACTAGGGCCAGGGATACCCCTTTTATGAGTGCTACAAGCCTAGAGAGTTGTCCTCTCCCACCTGATGACAACTTTGTATGAAGTATGGCATCTAGCATTCCCAGTTTAGTGTTCTGCCCACTCCCAACATGGACAGACGATTCTCTGGTTTTCCAATGGGTTTTCTCCCTCTGCCCAAGATGCAAGCCTATTTGCCTATAGAAAAGAGCAGTCCTTTTCACATGTGATTACCATTTGCCTGGCATTTAGACAAAATATTGGAAAAAAACTATTGTGATGCAACAATATTGTGTCAAGAATATTGAGATACAGAAATAATGTTGACAGGAATATCGTAGGTAAAAAGATATTTTTTTGTGTTGTTTTTATTCTCATTGTAAAAAATATTGATGTGGAAAATGTTGCTGTATGTAGTATCATTTGTAAGTGTTCATTTGTATGTAATTTATTTAAGTGTTTAATAGGTTTTTTTTATTGTGTTTTAGTAAAGGAATTTATGTTATAAAATTGTTGAAATGTGCAAACGTTTTTTTTAGTGGCGGCATATTGGGTTTTGAGAGGATAAAGGTGGGGATGTTTTTTAAAAGTGTATATTTTAAAGTAAATTGTGTAGTACAAATTGTAATAATATGCAAATAATTATTTTAGAACTTTAAGATTTATTTTGTTAATGTAATGCTTTTGTTCTTTTACATTTTAATATTAATACAAATATGTATTAATGGTAGAACAGCAATGCCCTTGCACACAACAATCGCGGTATTTCAACAGTGGTTAAGAAGTTTACAACATTCTATGCATAGAACCAAAAATTAAGACAATTGCAATCCTGTTCGGTTTCTTAGGTAATGGATGTAGGTTTATTGGTTACACAACCAGCGGACACGTGTTTCGTCGCGTGGGAACAAAATCACTGCGACTCCTCAGGGCTTATGACACAACCTAAAATCCTATAGGTCTGAAGTGAGGATTGCAATTGTCTTGATTTTTGGTTCTATGCATAGAATATTGTAAACTTCTCAACCACTGTTGAAATACCACGATTGTTGTGTGCGAAGGCTTTGCTGTTCTACATTGTCCCGTAGGTTAGGTGACTGACCTACTTTAGAGCGGTTAAGGGGTCTTATCCGCTCGCCTTTCCGCACCACGCCTTAACTTAGCAATCAGTACACATTAACGTTCACACTAGGTAGTGCGCCCAACCTTTTCTGAAACACTAAAAACCCCACTTTTTGTATTTGTATTAATGGTACTAAGTGTAACTTTTTTATTAAAAATAAATAATTATTATAGTGATTAAATTTTTTTTTATAAAAGTAAGAAATAGGCACTAATATTTTGTATAAGTTTTAAAATGTATAATTTTTCCTGAATTTAATCTAATTTAATATGAAAAATATATCAATAAAATATTATAAATATAGATTGATGGTATAAAATTTAAATTAAGCTTTTTTTTTAAAAAAAAGTACATTTTTAAAAAGCTTTGCAAAATAACAATTGAAAACTATATTTCAAAATAGTAAAAATGTTAGAAAATATTTGTATACACATTTTTAAAAGTAAACTGTTTTATATATATGTTGTTTTAGATTTATTATTTCATTTTATTGTTTGCAATAAAAATGGTTTACAATTTATTTTTTATATACTTTTTAAATTTCAAATATATTTTTATTTCATTCTTTATGGCCTAAAGTTTAGGATTTTTTTATTTTTATATTATTTAGCAATTTTAATCAAATATGTTCAATATTTTGCTGTTTAAATACGTATATTTAGGTTTGGCTTGTAAATGTCACCCCTTTAGTGTCCAAAACCTTCCCCAGTATGGTTAGGCTTGAGTGGGAATAGTGTATACCACCCCTTTACTGTCCAACACCTTCCTCAATATGGTTAGACTGGAGTGGGTATTGTAAATGTCACCCATTTAGTGTCCAACACATTCCCCAATATGGTTAGGGCGGAGTGGGAATATTAAATGCCACCTCTTTACTGTCCAACACCTTTCCCAATTGCTTGGACTGAAGTGGGAATAGTAAACATAAATGTCATCCTTTTAGTGTCAAACACGTTTCCCCAATATGGTTAGATTGAAGTGGGAATAATAAGTGTCTTCCCTTTTACTGTCCAACACCTTCCTCAATATGGTTAGACTGGAGGTGGTAAGTGTCACCCCTTTAGTGAACCCAACCTTCCCCCAATATGTTTGGGCTGGAGTGGGACAAAAATGTCAGCCATTTAGGGCCTGATTACAAGTTTAGGGGTGCAGGAGCAGTCCACCACACTGACGGCCCGCTCCCGCATTGCTAACCTGAGTGTGCTATGCTTGCCAGATTACGAGATTCCTCATGTCTTGTGGACTTTTTTGGGTGGTCCCATGGTGGTGCCTCTGAAAATGCCCACCGCAGTGGGAACGCCCCAAAAAGTTCCTGCACGGCATGGTCCATGCCGTGCAGGAAGTGGGGTACATGGACTGCAAGCCTTTCCATGGAGTAAAGACCTCCATGATACCACTGGCAGTCCTGAAACTCGTAATAAACATGGCAGTGCCGCAGAGGCACCACCAGCATATTGCTGAGCCCCTGACTGCCGTGCCACTGCCAGGGAGCAACAATTCCCTAGCAGTTGTGGCGGTGCAATTGCAGTCTGACAGCCAAAGTAGTAATTAGGCAGTCGAAACGCTGGTGCTCTTGTGAATGGACTGCTACCGCCAAGCCCCTGCAAGTCTGGTGGTCATCGGACTGCCGGACTCCTAATTAGGCTCTTAGTGTCCAAGGGTGTTGCGCGCCTGGTGCACGCGAATATGGTTAGACTGGTGTGGGAAAAGTATATGTCACCTTTTTAGTGTCTGATACTTTATTTAAATGGGTTACGCTTGAGTATCATTGTTTAATTTTATTATTTTAGTCTTCTTTATTTTACTTGGTTTTCTATGGTTGTAGGAACTAGTGCTTGCCTTTCTTATGTCTTGTGATATCTCCCTTACCTTTATTTCTATCACTTTGGGGGGTGGTTGTCGCACAAACACAACGGGTGACATGCATGTGACGTCACAGAAATTAGCATCACACATTCACTTTCGAAGCAAACAATGAAACTTTATTGAAACAACACAGAAATTAAATGAAGACAAATGGCGGCTCCCCTCAATACAATTCGTAGGTCACAGCCTGCAAGACAAAAAACATGATGAGAAGGTGTGTCCTGCGCACATCAAAGGACAGAGAGAGAGCGAAGGAGAGAGAGAGAAGAGAGGGGGATAGAGATAGAGAGAGAAGAAGAGAGGGGGAGAGAGAGAGAGAGAAGAGAGAGGGAAAAGAGAGAGAAAGCAGAAGAGAGGGGGAGAGAGAGAGAGAGAGAAGAAGAGAGGGGAGAGAAAGAGAGAGCAAACACAGCGCACCTAGGCCACACTGCTCACCTGCTGACACCGGTGTGTCTTCAACCACTTGCTGGTACGTATAGCAGTACATCATGTCACACATCTGAGACAGAGCCGTCATCTGGAACAGAGTCCAGGGACATGATTGGCACAGTACACACACTTGCACAAGACAACGTCGCCCGCCCATGCACACACAGCCAGAGGCATCCCAGGCCCTCCAGCTGCCCATTGGAGCATGCCTGCCCATGCACACCCAGGCGACACTGTTCATCTTCTGCCACTGTTGTGTAGACTGCAGGTCCCACCACGCGCCACTGCAAGCCACACGCCCGGGCCCACAGATATTGCACCCTCCACACCATGCATCCACGTTGCGCAGGCCACCAGGTCACAAGTCTGGTGCTGAGACTTGATCACACAATGGCATAGGACATACCAGGCCACCCGGCAACATTGCAGCCTGCACAGCCGCTCAGCCCAACGGGTGCCACTAACTCTGTAACCCCAGAAGCGGGGCCACGTGGTGGTAGGCCCGCACAGGCCACTGGTGCGGCCTACACTGCGGATCAGCAAGGCGCACAAATCCTTAACAGTCCTGACCACCAGGATGGGCCATCATCACAGGCTGCACACACGCTCAGCAGCTCAAGGTGCCAATGACTCAGTTCACCCTAAGTCACAGTCCGTGGCGGGGTGCCTGTGCCGTCCGCAATGCGCATCTGCAACAAACCCTGTCCAACCCCAGTCAGCGTCCTGTGGCAGGCCTGTGCCGGCCTCAAGTCCTCGGGTGCCACAAACCCTGTTCAACCCCAGTAAGGGCCATGTGGCGGTAGGCCCACGCCGGCCTCAAGACATCTGGTATGTCATCCAGTCCTCATTGACAGAGGGGTATGTGATGGCGTCGGCCCCTTATATTTGCGGGGTCACATGGCCTGTGACGCCTGTGCCGGGTGGGTGCAGTGTGCGTGCAAACCTGCCCTCAGGGAGTGGCTGTGACATGCTGACAACTAGACCAGTGACCTGCACACCAGCAGCGAGTATCAATGAGACCCCCTTGGGAGTGTGAACAGAGTGGTCTGGCATGCCGTACACTGGAACAGGGCAAGGCTTGAAAAAATGACTCGTGGGCAATGGGGCATGGATCAGTCCCTGTCCGGACAAGAAAGTGGCTGGTGCATGTGTTCCTGTTGTGGTGTTCACGGGACCCAGGACCTAATTTAACATGTAGCACCCTCTGATTGGCATCCCTCAAGATGAGCATCATTGGCGCAAGGGAAATCAATGTCCCTACATTCATCCACACATACATACATGAATGACGAAAGAGATGACACAGCAGTGCGTCACTGGATGTTTATTGCACATTCAGTGCTGTTCCTCAGCGGGAGTAGTACAGGGCACTGCAGAATACACCACACGATATAGGCCCGTGGAGGACTAGCCAGAGTCCATTCGTGGAAGACAAGTTCTGCCAGGAGGAGGGGTGCAGTCCATAGTCTGGTAGCCGTGTCATTGGTCATCAAACAGGATGTGGCGGTCCATGTCGCTGTCCAAGGTGAGTGCATCTGAGTGAATCGGGGGGTCAGTTGAAGGTCATGATGCCATGTGCGGGACTAGGCAGAAATAGGCCAGGTGGCGGGAATGAATGCTACGGAGCCCTTCTGATCACAGGCCCATCCACATCCTCGTCCCCGGATATGTGCCCTGCCCCACCTGTGGGTGTTGCTGTACTGGCTGCAGCACTGTGTGGCACTGAAACCTCAGGTGCCGGAGGTGGTCTATCTGCCACACTGTGTGGCACTGACACCTCAGTTGCTGGAGGTGTATCGTCTACCACACTGTGTGGCACTGACAGCTCAGGTGCCGGAGGTGGATCGTCTGCCACACTGTGTGCCACTGACACTTCAGAAGCCAGAAGTGGATTGTCGGCCGCACTGTGTGCCACTGACACATCCGGCCGGAGTGGTTTGGCCTGCCGCACAGGGAGGCATAGCCACACCAGGGGACGGAGATGTAATTGGTGTTGGGGCAGCAGCATTCAACATTGCCACACCTTGTGAGAGCAATGCCATGATGAGGATCTGCAGAGCATGGTAGATCCCTGCTACATTCCGCTGATGTTCAACGGTGTCTGCCATCATTTCCACCTCCATCCGCACCCTGTCCTCGTCCGGGATGCATGTGGGGTTGCGCTTATCCTCTGCGTCTGCTCCGGCAGCCTCCATGATGTTAGGGTGTTGGTCAGTTTGTGTTTGTGTTTTTTTTTCTACTTTTATGTTGATTTTTCCCGCCTGCCAGGTGTGTGTTGCCAGCCTGGCACTGCTTATCACTGGTTTCCCCATCACGCTTTTGCCCATCAGGTTTTGTGGTGTTGTGGTTTGTGTTTTTGTCACTCTTGTGGTAGTTATCACACGTTCTTGTGAATATGCCCCGTAGTTTTTTTTAAGTATTTAGGCCCTTATTACGATGCCAGTCATTGTGTCAGAAAGGACATTGACCGACTAGTGATTGGCAGTTCCATCTGACAAATTAGGATGTGACCGCCCATGAGGCGGTAGGGAACATCCATTTTCCCATTGCGGCTTGAGCCACAACACAAGCCGCATTGGGAAAATGGATGTTTACAAAAATGGGGTACGGATGTTTAGAGGGCACCCCAGGCTTCATAGCAGAGGCCTCGGAGGAACGGGTACCCTGGTAAGGGGCCCCCAAAGTTTATTTCCGTCAGCCTTTCAATGGCGGTGGGCTGTCTGAAAGGGACATCGTAATCCCTACGGCGGTGCCTGCTCATTGTAGAGGATTACATTCCAACCAATGGTCGGACGGGCTCCTTTAGCCCATTGGAATTATCAGTTATTCCCTCTGCATGCTGCCTCCGACCACTGTGCATCATAGTGTGACGGTCGGAAGGAAGCACTAGAAGTTGGTAGGACCGCCACCGTCAGGCTGTCAGTTGCGGGCTGACTGATATCATGAGGGCCATAGTTGTTTAAATCAGTGTGCCTTTTATACTGTTGATTTAATAGTTTGTCTGATTTTATTGATTAAAGTTGTTTATAATTTTAATTTATTGGTTGATTTAATTTGAGTATGAATTTTTTTATTAGTTGTGTCTTTTTATAGTAAACACTAGTTTAGTTTTTTTAATGTATGATATATAGTTTTATAGTTAGGAATATATATATATATATATATATATATATATATATATATATATATATATATATATATATATATATATATATATATATATATATATATTTATTTGTATTTCAGGTGTCATTTCAATGTTTGTAATTAATGGTAATATTGTTTTCCATTGCATTAGGGTTCGTTCTGACTTCCTAAGGGTTGAATTATAAATATTAAAAAGGAAGGTTTGCGCTTTTGCATTGGTTTAAATGGCAAATTTGAGGTAGCAGTTTAAAAACCACTCTGCCAGTTGACAATGGCAAATTGGGTGTCATGTTTTGCTCTGTTGTGAAAAATGAATACAATCTTGGTGAACATTATCTGCGCCATCTTGCCCCTTTTCGAGCCCAGTCGTGCGCGTAAGCGGCAGCCATTTTGAATGCCATGGCCTCCCTGCCCCTCGCTGATAGCCAGCGCGTCTCTCTCTCTCTCTTAACCTCACAAGCAGTCCCCCGCACACTGACAACCCCCGCTCTCTCATGTCTTGGGTCATAAACCCCTCTCCAGCGCAGTTTCACCACTGAATCTCATCCTGTTCCCAGCGCGACACCTCCCCTCATTCCTTTCATGGCCTCAAACCCTTTTGATGCAAACCCCCTTTTCCTGTATCCCCGTTTGTCTTCCCTGTTCCCAGACCGCCACCTGGCTCTGCGGATACTGTTTATTACCCCGTACAGTAGGAAGCCTCCCCTCCCCATCAAAAGACCCCCGAACCGATCAAAGCCCCCACCCCATGAGATCCGATCAACCCCATGCATTCCGTGAATCGGCGGAATGCCCTGCTGTGTGACAACTATCACCTGTTGTGACCGGGGTGGGGAATCCAACTGTAAATGTGTGTGGGAACGGGCCTGAAGGGGAGATTCCGAGGATGTCCTTTCATACTTCAAAGCATTGCAAGAATGTGTTACATACAATAAAGTTCGTAAACCTGTGTATAAGAGGCCAGGCCTCAGAGATGCGGGTAGAGCACCTCGTGACGATACTTGCTGTCTGAATTGATGTGTTCTCCTCCGGAGAGAATAAAATCCTCGTTTCCCGCCTTCCAGTCTCCAGCGCCTGCTTCTTCATTGATTAATATTGGTGGGTCATAGAGACGATACCGCCGGGCAACATAAAAGGGTCTTTGGTTACCGGTTGTCTTTGGAACCCTTTTTAACAATTGGCGTCCCAAACGTGGGGCCCATCAGCGACTCGTGGATCCAGTGGGAGAGGTCCTGACGACAGAGTGAACGACTGCAACGATCGGAAGGTACCCTGTCCGATAGACCCTCGTCTGACAGCCGATCATCCGAACTTCACTGGTTCCGAACAGACCTCTCTCGAGTGATCTGCGGTCCTGACTGGGAACCATCAGGAGTGCCACGAGAAGTACGAAGAGAAGAGGACGATCGGGCGCTGGATTCGGAAGACGAGAAACTGTCCATGCGGTCCGGGTAAGGTCGTGTAAACACGACGAATTGCGAAAGTGATAGATAATTGAAAGAAATTGATAATTGTTGCGAAAATACTAGTATTACTCTTTGTTAATTTATTGGAGATTCACTGTCTACAAACGGAGAAACAACAGGCTCTCCCTTTATAAACAGCGAAGGATAGGTACGCACCCGTCGGACCTATTTTTCTCCCCCACTGAACAATTGCCCCTTTTGCCCCATTGATTAACTGTTATAGATTGTTTTCTGGAGATTCTCTGTCTGAAAACAGGGAAGATTAGGTCCCCTCTTTACAGATAGTGAAAGGGTAGGTGACGCGAACCTTTGCGAGCCTACTTATTCTCCCCATTGACCATATTGATTTTTTATTTTTGACCTAACATTGATTGATTGCTCAGAATTGGTTCATGAGGTATTCACTACGTGCAAACAACGTAGAATAGAAATATTCTGTCTAGTCTTTGCGCGCAGTGATAAGATAGGTAGTGCTGACTATTATCCCATTGTGATCCGTCATGCCTGTCTTCTCCCCACTGGTCAGTAGCCTGTTTAACCCGGACCGCTTATTAGAGATGAACCATCCGGCTCCGCTGGAAGGCACCCCTAATAAGGACATGTTCATGAAGCATGGATTAATTGCTATAGCCTATAGTGAGCTGTGGCATAAATATACAAAAAGGGATCGAGAAAGACAGTGGCCACTGAGAGGATCCTTTGATCTCGACAAAATAGAAACAGTAGAAATAGCCCTTCGTAGGAATGAAACAACACCTATTATGCTCGATAGTCTCGGTATGTGGCGCAAAGAAGCCACGCAACGAAGGGAAAGCGACGAATTTAGAAAAGGTGAAGGGACACGACGGACAAACCTCCAAACGTCTAGTAGGCAAAGGGAAGGGCCAGCGATGGCACAGCCCCGAGGAGTAGACATGAAAAGCGAATGGTGTAAGGGGATGTGCCGACAAGCCAACCCCGGAACACAACGACCTGAAGGTAATCCCCCGACATTACGCACAGGACGGACAGATTTAAAACAAAACCAATGTGCTTTCTGTAAACGTCTTGGACACTGGAAAGTCCAATGCCCGACTCTGCAAAGCATAGGTAAGAATGGAGGGTTGACGGGAAGGACGGACCGACAGAAAGGAAAAAGACGTGAGATAAAAACCAATCAGACTAGTGCAGACAGAACAGACAGGACCACCCCGTTTGATTATGCTCGGTGGCACAGATTTCGTCAGGCCAATTTTAACGACATGTTAGAGTTCTGGGACTGATTGCTCTCTGTTGCTCCCCCACTCTGAAAAACAAACACAACTGCAGGTCAGTGTGAACAACCCCCCGTTAAAGAAAAGACTCAAGGAAGCCAAGCGTCTATTATATAAACTTAGGATTTAATTACGGTAAAGAAGACACACAACCAACGGTAAATAGAATAACTAGTAGAACTCTCACTAAAACAAACTTTACTAATAGGAAAAATACAAAACGTGTTATGCTCACTCCGGAAGTCCTCCAATGTAACAGTTCGATGGTCCCGCCCATCCGGAACACCTAGCACGTGTGGGGCGGGGCCTGCCAGCAACCATGGGCCAAAAAGGAGATTGCTGGCGAGAAGGTCCTGGAGGCTCCACCAAGCAGGCAAATGAAATGGTCTTCCCATACTGCCCTTCCAGGGATGGCGTCCCCCGGGCCGCAGGTAGGGAGGGGGCGGCTGCAAATGACCCCCTCCCTCGTATCTTCTGGTCCGGCCATCACGAATTCCTCCATCGAACGGATGCAGGGTGGGCAGGGAGGAAGAGGCGACGCGGACGAGCCTCTTCCACCTCCACAGGTAGGAGGCTTCCCTGCCCTGGTCCGGCGCCGATGTCCTCCAGCCGGGCGACGGCCATATACCTGCGCTGCACAGGAAATATAATGTCCGGCTGGTATATTTGCATAGCACAGGACATACAATGCCCGACTGGTATACTTTCTCAGAACAGGACATACAATGTCCGACGGGCATATTTACGGAGCACCGGACGTACAGTGGTCCCCCAAGAGTCGGAATCAGGGGTGTAGGGTGGTCATCATGTGCGCCCCTGATTCCAAGGGACGGCGTAGGATGCGCCGGGAAAGGAAGGCGGCACAGACGAGCCTTTCTCACCTCCCCAGACGAAGGCTCCACTGCTGCACCCTGGCGCCCCGAACCAAGAATGTCCAGCTCCAGCAGCATGATGCTCTGTCCTTCGCCATCACGAGAAGTTTCTTCCACTCCTGACGGATACGGCAAAGGTGGCTGCCACAAGGATCTCAAAATGGCGTCTGGGCCCTCGAAAAGGCGGGTCTAGGCCGCTGGAATAACTTTTGTCCAAAGTTGCAACTCGGGCACTTGCCCACCTGGGCGCAAGCCCCCACCATCGACAAACATCCCCTCGACTTTGAAGATTCTACCAAAGTCCCAAGGGCCCTCGACCCCTTCAGGCTTCCGGTGAGGAACAGTTGCATTGATCTCAAATGAAATAACCACGGCACAGCAACAAGATGGCGGTGCTCTCGTGTCTGCATCAGCTTCCGTCTGAACCACCCAGGAACATTATGGGCTAACGAACTTGAGTAAGTTCCGGCTGAACATCAACATGACCCGGTAAGAAAGACTCTACTCCCTCCCTCTCTTGATTGACAGTCCACACCACCAGCCCCTCTGTTAGCACAGTTTTCTTTTGGACTACCGAAAGGGACTCTGGTCCAACCGCCAATTGTCGGGGATATTTTGCCCCTGATGCTACTTCCGGACTAAACCGGCCTCGCCCAAAATGGCGCTGGTATCAATGGAACTTACGGGTGCCTCGTGGTGTTCCTTAGCTAATGAAACTTGATGTAATAAGATATATATGTATATATATGAACCATTGCGCACTCGATGTTAAAGGGAGGAGGGTTCACTTGGCAGACATTTAAGAAGAGGTTCTGTAAAAATGTTGATTTCAATGAACAATTTATTTTTGATATTTGTTGAAACTGATACCTAACGTCGCTCATGATGCATGCCCGCGGTTTGCATTTAGGAAATGTGATTACGATGAGCTTGACTGTGTTTCCATCTATAAACTGAAATGCCCCTGATACCTTCGCCACGCAATGAAATGTTTTTGGTTACTTACAAATAATTAATTAGACCTTTTTACATGTTCTTGTACTACAAAATAACCCCCTACTGTATGTGCTTCCATCGACGACATGTCAGGCCAAAATATGAATTGCGCTCTCACATTTTACGTACTGAATAATTCTACAAATAAAAGTCTTAAAAGCTATGGATAGGCCCCGCGTACTTTTGTAAATACGGGTATCGGTGGGAGGGTTTTTCTGTGCGCAACTGTTCTGCTCTCTTTTTAAGGTTATCCGAGAAATGGTTGTTCGGCCCTGGGCTGATGGTCAAAACGAAGGTATGATACGCTGCTTATGAAGAAGGACCTCGACTTCAGAGAATGGGTAAAGTAAAATGGTGTGATTGATAAATTGTTATAAGGATATGGTGGTCGAAGGTACTAAGGTACAGGGTTGAACGAAGAACTGGTATGCCTTAAGAACATCACAGCTTTGGGAATGATTTAGGGACCCCGATGACCGGATACATCTACGAAACCGGGTACCTCGCGCTAGGCACCTCTGATTCCTCTTTTTTAGCGTTTTTTTACTACACACGATCCTTAATGCCATCCTCGAACCTCCCCATGAACCACCTATCACATTGCCTGCCCCCATGACTTTAAGAAACCAGCACCCTAAGGGATTATATCCCGAAGAGACAAGTACGAGTATGTGGTAAGTAAAGGATTTTCGTGCCCTTACAATTGATGTGTTCGAATGTTGTCCCCCTACCTCCCCTTTTTCTCCCCCTTTTTCCTCTGCAGGTTACATTAGAATCCCGATTAGAGTATCATAAGGGATCTGGAACCACGTCACGCCCGATGCATGAAGACGGACTAGCGCTACAAAATGGCACAACAAGGACGCTCTCACGACCTTTTTACCAAATCTAACGCTTTTCTGTCCCAAAACTGCATGCTTCCCACCTCCTAACAACAGACCCGAAACGTCTAACGTTGGGTAACGCACTGAATAGCCCAAACAATACACGGTCATTCTCTATGTCACACGTGTATTGTTCGGCCTATTGTCTCTCTCTCTCTCTCTCTCTCTCTCTCTCTCTCTCTCTCTCTCTCTCTCTCTTTCTCTCACTCACTCTTCCACCCCTCCACACTTTCCCTCTTCCTAGCAACTGGCACCTAATTGGCGAACCTGGTGCATCTCCTGATTGGCCCCAAATACCACAAGTATTTGCGCAAATCTGTCCTAAATAAAATTGTATTGGTACCACGTTACTACCTCTCCTTTTCTACTAAAATATGGATGAAATTTAAATTGGCCGATAGGAAAGGGACAGGTAAGACGACTAAGGTTCCCTAAATTTGACCCACTCTCAGGGAACTATTTGTCAGTGGCTCCTATGATAAAAATGCGTCTGTGGTAATGCGACCATCCCCATTGAAAATTGTCTCCGTACCCCAAGCTGTAAGAAATGATCAAGACACCCCCATCTACCCAAAATGCTCCCAGTTTGGTATCCATCAGATCCCTCCCTCCCCGAGGATAAGTTTAATAATTATTGCAAACCACCCCTCCCGAGTTTTTGTAGTAACCAGGTTGCGAGGATTTATATAGAAAGTTAGAAGGATGTGTGCAAAGTTGAAAATTAGATTGAAAAACGAAAGAACTTGTTGCAGTAAGCATGGTTGAAAATAGGATGTTTTTATGTAATGCAGACTTGTTTAGCCTATGTTCATCCCTCAGAAGGATGCTTATCGGACTATGGTGAATAGCACGTTGCACTTTTTGTAAAATACAAGGCCCGGAAGACCAGCCTAGCCTTTCAAGACTAATACTAGGGAAATGGGCCTCTGCCAGAAGAACTGACATCTACTATAATAGACATATGACAAATGAACGTAATAATCATCAAAGCGTCAAAGAATTAGCCAACAAAAGGAAGTTGTAAGGAATCCAGCAAACCCATCATCAATTGTTTATACGTAAGCCGCAAAAATCTCAAATGTAGCGAGTGCTTACGCTAGTCGCTTGGTGTTGGGAAAGAAAATAGATTCATGTAATTACCTTTTTCTGCAAAATCTCTAAAGGCTGTCTTTTCAACACTCATTTAAGGATATCACTGTCGGAGGAGAAAGGGACCGGATGTGGGAGCACGCGGCCTGACTGCGGATTGTGGAACATCAGCAACGGAGGCCAAGGCGAGACCACGGCAGTAAGGAGTCGCAGGACGGGGCACTGTTTCAAACAAAGCTAAGGAAAGGGCTGACCTGAAGCCCCTGCTCTATGATCAACGTATGCCAAAAAGCCCCCGCTCTCTGAACATGGTCACGGACTCGCCTGACGCCAAACTCTCCGCCTCCCCCTGATCTGTTCCCGACTTGGCCTTGCTCCATCCCCTCTTCCTCCGACCTACCATAAGGACTGTTCACACCCGCACCTTTCCACCCGAACTCCCAAGTTCCTCCAAATCCTACTGAGCTACCCAGAGAAGAGTACTCCCTACGTCAGAAGGGAGGGAGCTCCAACTAAGTAGACCACGAACTGTGTAAAATCCCAGAATGGTGACCTAGAACTCCACCAAGGGTCGCCCCCGAAGAAAAGAATAAACAAAGTCTGTGGTTCTGCCCGCTACCAAACACCCTGAAGATGATGGAAGCAACAGGAAATGCCCATCACAGAGACTCAAGACACGAACAGATCTCACAATTCTGGAACAATCGCATTTTTATTGCAAATCAATGCTCTGCGCTACAAAAGAAAGTGCACCTGTTCCAAAACCGTAACGCATTGCTCCTATGGGGCCTGGCGAAACAAAACAAAAAGTACCCCTGCCCGCAGACCTCCAACGACTCAATCCACATGAACATTTCTGTTGATAGGTAATCCAGATGCTCAACAGTGCTGACAGAAGACGACAAAGGACAACGAGAACTCTGACATTTTTACTGTATCTCCTTTCTCTCCCAATCGCCATTGGACTGACTATGCACCCGCTGTATACAAAGGACTTACTTATATGATAACTCACCAGTTCTTATTCTATGATCTGTACCCGACGCCCTCACTGTGTAATTCTAGTCTGATATTGCATTATGATGATTTTTCCTGCAACCAACTTAACAATGAACCCGCTTACTAGATGATGAGATTTTTCAATGTGATGTTTATGAAATGATGTATATGCGCAGTTCCTTTGCCTAAGTCCCCTCTCCCTTACTTGTGATTGCTGCATATAGGTGTAGATAGGAAATAGGCCAGCAAGATGTCTTGGAAATGTTAAAGGGAGGACTGTGAAAAATGAATACAATCTTGGTGAACATTATCTGCGCCATCTTGCCCCTTTTCGAGCCCAGTCGTGCGCGTAAGCGGCAGCCATTTTGAATGCCATGGCCTCCCTGCCCCTCGCTGATAGCCAGCGCGTCTCTCTCTCTCTCTTAACCTCACAAGCAGTCCCCCGCACACTGACAACCCCCGCTCTCTCATGTCTTGGGTCATAAACCCCTCTCCAGCGCAGTTTCACCACTGAATCTCATCCTGTTCCCAGCGCGACACCTCCCCTCATTCCTTTCATGGCCTCAAACCCTTTTGATGCAAACCCCCTTTTCCTGTATCCCCGTTTGTCTTCCCTGTTCCCAGACCGCCACCTGGCTCTGCGGATACTGTTTATTACCCCGTACAGTAGGAAGCCTCCCCTCCCCATCAAAAGACCCCCGAACCGATCAAAGCCCCCACCCCATGAGATCCGATCAACCCCATGCATTCCGTGAATCGGCGGAATGCCCTGCTGTGTGACAACTATCACCTGTTGTGACCGGGGTGGGGAATCCAACTGTAAATGTGTGTGGGAACGGGCCTGAAGGGGAGATTCCGAGGATGTCCTTTCATACTTCAAAGCATTGCAAGAATGTGTTACATACAATAAAGTTCGTAAACCTGTGTATAAGAGGCCAGGCCTCAGAGATGCGGGTAGAGCACCTCGTGACGATACTTGCTGTCTGAATTGATGTGTTCTCCTCCGGAGAGAATAAAATCCTCGTTTCCCGCCTTCCAGTCTCCAGCGCCTGCTTCTTCATTGATTAATATTGGTGGGTCATAGAGACGATACCGCCGGGCAACATAAAAGGGTCTTTGGTTACCGGTTGTCTTTGGAACCCTTTTTAACACTGTCACACTTGTGGTGGCACAATAAGTTATTTAGTCTACAGGGGACACTTTATTTACAGGCTCCAGGAACTACTGTACCATATACTAGGGACTTAAAATTAAGTTAACTTATGCCAATTGTGGGTAAAGCAATTTAACATGCACCTTGTAAGTACTAGGGCACTAGCCCTGTGGCCTGATTGGCAGTCTCAGTGCACTTTCATAAACAAAAAACCAACAGCATCAGTCCAAACGTCTGAGGGTGATCATGCAAAAAGAGGCATTTCCTTACATCCACCTGGAATGGAACAATCCACAGATGCTGTCTTCTTGGGTGCAGATGATGTTCTTGTCCCAAATAACAGAACATGACCTTACACCTTCATTATTCCTAGCATTGCTTGATTATGACTGGAATATACCAAATCAATAAGGATGCTGACTGCATTAGCCTTTTTCTTAGTGAACCGTAGAGTGGTAATAACGTGATTAACTGGATATGAATAAGAAGCTGATTGTGAGACATGTCCATATGCAGTGAGAAAGTGGAAACATACACCTCCACAGAGGTGGCTGGCATGTGCTGGGGGTGGTAGGTCAGGGAGGAGCACAAAATAAATAAATAAAATCAACGTATCTTTCTTGCGTGATGTCCTCCTCCCTGGGGTGTCTTCTCCGGAACCAGGAAACTGCATTGCAATGGCACTGTTATCACAGCATGACGGCAGCGCCAGGGCTGGATAGAGCAGGCTCTCTCAACGCTCCTAAGAGCACTGGAGGCCTGTGCTTTCGCTAACCCTGCAGTCTAAGAAGGCTAGGTCAGATAATTTTATAATGGTCATGTCTGGCTGGCCGTTGCAGGATGGCTGGCCAATGAGAGACATGAAATTTTAAGGCACACAGCTCCCTGCTGCTGCCATTTCGGCAGCACTGGCCCCACCCCGATCGGACACTTAGTTCAGGATGGGTTGCAGAAAAATAAAATGGTGAGAAATAAAATGGATTATTATTTTATTTTTCAGATGTGGGACTTGTGGGGTGATGCTCCTCTTATCAAATGGAGGAGCTGCCCCAGCATCTCCGTTCTGCTGGAATCTACTAGGCCAAAAGCTGTATGGGGGCCACTGAGATTGTGTCTGAATTGCACACTCTGATATCAGTAAGTCAGACATACTCTCAGTCAAGGTCAACTAGTATGAAAATGGCCTGGGGCTGGCGAGGGTACATGGAAGGTACCAGTGAAGTGAGTTGGACAACTGGCCCAGGAGTCTCCTGATGAGGAATATCTTTGGTGGGTTCAGGTTTTCCTTAACACACATGCATTTGGAGAGACAAAAACGACTTCTGGGGGCTTTGCCGTTGCTCATAGATTGGTTATATTGAAAGTGATGGCAGGTAGTGAAGGTGGATGGAAATTCTATGCATGTCACCGCTGGAGATTAGTTTGTTCATTAAATGTTTATGTTTCCAATTTCTTTTGTGCTCGTGCAATAGCGACTTTGGGAAACTAAGAAAAAAATGTACTCAATCATTGGTGCTAATTTTTACACTTGGACAGAGGTTTTAATACTACCTTTGTTTTGATTGGATCTATCATACTTATATAATATGCCACACCATTTGTGATGCCCCTAATATCAACTATAAAGATTAAAACAATATTAACTGATGCATGACGCTTTCATATTGAGTGTTACACTGGAAGGATACATTTTCTTCACTTCCTGTTCCCAGCTTGGAATGCACATGACATATGCGAGATAACCTAGAGAGTGAAATTTAGTTGTATCTGTTTATATTTGGAAAAATATATGCAAAACAGCAGTGTGAATAAAAACTACCTTTCACTATGAATGTTTTATTGAGGAAAACCTCCTGTCAGAGGACATTGTTAAATAAATCTCAACACTATGCATAAAATGGTTAATTACAGCATCGATCTTGCGTTTCTGTGCAGTTTCATCGTGTCGGTTTCACAGAGGTCACATTTTTTTGTGCTGTGACATTATGCTGTGTAAACCTGAACAATGTACAACAGTGTCTGATAAACGCCCTCCAATAAAACTAACAAATGCACGTTTAAGCATATTTTTCATGTTGCGAATTAAGAGGCAGCGAAATTAAGTAGATAGATGCGTGGGAATAGCATATTGCCACCAGGTCCCTCCTGTTCTCGTCCCATTCATTACAAGTGAGATATATCTATCTCGCAGTTAGAAAAAAGAACGAAAGGAAGGCGGGATCCCCCACTCTACTCCCTCCCACCGGGAGTACTTAAGTGGTACTTACCCAGCATTCACTCTCTGTTCTTTTACCTGTCTGCCAATAGAATGGCACTAGTCAGGAGGCTCCTGCCTGGCTGGGGTAACTGGCGTGGCTCCGAGGTGTCTCCGTTGCTTGGCGGCGGGGATGGTGCTGGTGAGCATGTCTCCCTCTCTGCCGGGCTTGGAGGGAGACATGCGGTGCACACCTGGGAATGCTTTCGCTCCCAGGTCCATCTAGTTAGTGCCTGGTTCCTGTTGCCCACCTTACTGAGGGGCGGCGCGTCCTCTGTGTGGGGTTACTTCTTCCTGGATGCCCAGAATGTATGTATGTTATGGTGCACTCTTTATTAATCTTTGATTTTCGTAAATTGTCACCATTGTTTCTTGGCACTGTTGATGTGCTGTGAGACTGAGAAGGGAGGCCGAGCATTGATTTATTTATCTGACATCCAATAGGCTTACCTCTGATCCCTCTATGTAGAAAATAGGTTTCCAGCTATACATATATAAGAAATATCATTCCTTCATGTTATGAATAACAAAAAGACACCTGTACGCCTATATTATGATAACGTGCATTCCTTTTTCCCATTTAAGATTACATAATGCAGGTGACATGTACACAACTCTAGCAGACAGTTCATAGATAATCTCCAATCATGCACACACATTCACATATAGGTTATAGGTTGTGATCTGAAGTTGTATCTGCTCTCACCCACTTGGCACTCACTTCACCCAAACTCACCTGAAACGGGTGATTTAACAGTCAAGAGTGGGGATAAGACAAAATATGTAACATATCACTGGTCAGTTTAAATATTTGGATAACGATCATAAGTATTTTGTCCAAGTGTAACTTTTAAGTTCTCAAAAGAGTCAAGGAAATAAGCGTTTCATGGAAGAAAACAAGTCTTTGGTTCAAGAATATGTTTTCAAGCAAAAAGAGAATAAAGATATCAGCCCCTTCGGCGCGGGAAATAATATTGCCTGCATTGGCTCATAAATTGTATGAGCGGAAGATGACAGACGCCATGATGCATGTGCCCGTATGAAGCAGCGCCATGCTGACACGTATTCCAGTTTGTGAAGCAAGCATGATGTACGCATGCTCCTGCCCGAATTTTTCCGGTGGAAGTCTGATTTCCGACATGAAAAATCTTTGTGCATTGGCTTCAGAGAAACCGTAACTTCCATCCCCGCAGTCATGAGTTTGGACGGGGAACTGTGATGAATATACAATGCTCTATGAGATGAGCAGAATAGAAGCAAGCCATTGTTTTGTTGTTCGGTTTTAGGGGAAAAACAACATGTGTACAACTGAAGTGCTTCAAAAAGAATCTTGAAATAAGGATAGTCGTGAGAGAAGAATTAAGATATTAATTTACATAATTCCCACTGTCCTTTTAAAATACCAAGGGCCATATTTATCAACACCCTCATTTGCGATTCTCAAATAGCGATTTTTTAGAAATCGCTATTTGAGAATTGCAAAGAGGGATGTACGTAAAAAAAATCGCAATTTTTTAGCGTTTTCCTAATATTCCTTAATTGCGATTAGGAAATTGCAAAATCGCAATTAAGGAATATTTTCCCATTCATTTCTATGGGCCAGGAGGCCCATATGAATGAATGGGAAGTTATTCCCAATTTGCGATTCGCAATTTGAGAATCGCAAATTGAGAATAATTTCAAGGGTGTCATAAGGACACCCTGATGCACCCCTGAAATTTACATGTGTGCGCATACGGCGCACATACATGCCTTAAGGGCATGTATGTGCGCCACATGGCACCTTCACAAATGGCAAAAAGTCAATTTGTGAAAGAAATCGCAAATTACTACCAACTTGAAGTTGGTGGTAATTTGCGATTTCTTAAGGAGAAATCGCAAAACTTCAGTGGTTGCTGCATAGCATTTAAGGAATCACAATTTGCGATTCCTTAAATGCTTAAGCAAAGTTAAGGAATCGCAAATTTAGCGATTCCTTAAATTTGCATTGCGATTATCCTCATACATACTGTTTTCCGAATTTTGAGTCGCAAACGCTGCTTTTTTGCGATTCACAGCATTTGTGAATCAAAATTCGAGTTAATACATATGCCCCCTAGGCAATTATTCAGAGGAGGGTGAAAATGAGCCATCTGACAAAAATTGGTAGAAGCCACGACCATCTTCTTTTAAAAACTCCCAGAGAGTGGCATTGACGGTCCTCCTCTAAAATTGCTCATATGGTTTTCCTGAAGATTGAGTCAAGCTTTAGGGGTCTGTTGCCTGCAAAAACATAAATGCCGGCTTAGCATTGCAAACCTGATGCAACAGATATTTTTGTTTTTCCTCAAAGGGCCTTCCAACATGGATGTAGAAACAATTTCTGGGGGAAATTGTTGGCAGATGAGTCACACAAGTGTTCCTTCGTTAAAGTCTAAATTGGCACTACAAAGATTACTGATTTCATACTTGTTATACTCTCTCAATAGTTTTTTTTAACTTAAATGACTAACTCTGTGCCCATTTAATATGTACTGTATTCCAGTCTCTGTCATGTGGAATGTTGATGGTTGCCAGGATGCACTGTCACTGGGTTCTAGGTTTTGAATGGGTCAGAGAGCAGTTGGGACCCCAGCTGGTTGCCATCATTTTGCTGTCTCTGCTGTGTAGCTGTTCTACAATAAACTCAACTCAACAATCTTGGCTGCCTGCTTAGAGTTTATTACTACAATATTCTTGAGTGCTAACGTCCCATTCGAATGGCTTAGCTGGTAATTATCCAGCAATCGTGCATTTACATGTCTGATACATTGAAGGTGCTCGGCCTAAAGTGTGCAGCACTGCAGCGGGTGTGCAACTAATGACATTGTGGAAAAGGGACAACACTTAAGTATCATCAAGGCTGATAATGTGGATTGAAAACACTTCACAAACATGTACCTCTAGAGATCAATGATCTCAGCCAACCAATGACCAAAAGGGCAGACCACCACATGTTTTAGACCTGGCATCATTGGCGTAGGTCTCCCTTCCCCTCTACTCTTCCTGTCTTGTATGTTGGCTGAATGTACACGTTTTTGGGTGCCGTGCCACTGCTAATCAGTACCACAGCGTGAATGCTCCCTGTATATAAAATGACTGTGTGAATATGGATTACTTTCTATCACCCTATCCGGCCCTAGGAACCTCGAGTTGGATAAGCTTATGCTCAGGACATTGAGGGTCACCTTTTAATAGGGACCGTTTAGATATCACATGTTTTAAAATGCATTTTCTGAAAAAGCGGAAGTTTTGTGCCTAAAACTTTACTACCGGCTGTTGCGAGTGTGTATTGGTCGTCTGTGTTTGAAGCAGCAGGGCCAGCTGGGTCAGACCTGGCTGGAAAGAGGAATCGGTATTTAGAGCATGTGGATGGGTGACCTTTGATCCGAGTAGGGCAGTGCCTGGCAAGGTGAATGATGGCTCCACCTCCCACTGGGGATGAGGAAGAGAATGCTGGAGGGCAGCCGGTTGATGCAGTAGAGGGGGGTAGAGATAGAACACCCTCCAATCCAGGTACTAGTATATCCCAAAGGAGCCTGACTCCAGAAGAGCTGGAGGACTGGGAGAGAGATAGGAGGCATAGTTGGAGATGGCTAAATTGGAACGTCAGAAGGACCTTGAGAGTAAGAAGTTAGACATTGAGAAGAATCTATTGCCAATTGAACTTGAGAAAATGAAAATGGAGCATAAGAGAATGTTGACGGAGATAGCGCTCAGGGTGAGGAGTATCCCGGTCTCCCCCTCTGGTGGCAGCATACCTTTCATAACTCCTGAGAGTAGAGTTTATATTCCTAAAGATGTCTTTTAGGATTTTCACAACGGTGAGGATATTGGGCAATGGTTTGCCACATATGAGATAGCAATGGTGTCCCACTGGGTCCCTGAGAAGGATTGGGGAGGGGGGTTGTGTGGACACTTTGTGAGTGGTGGTAGGGATACCCTGTTGGACTTGCCTGAGGAGAGCAGGATAGTGTATGCCCATAGGAAGGACGCTTTGATGACCCATTATGGTTTGACCCCAGAAATGTACAGGCAGAGGTGTAGAACCTGTAAGTAGTTAGAGGGTACCACATGGGTTGAATATGTGTTTTATTTCTGCAGGGCAATGGATCGCTGGGTAAAAGGTAGCAAGGTGGAAACTTTTGAGCAGTTGTACGATTTGTTTGCATGGGAGCATTTTTCTAGTAACTGTTTTACAGAGCTACGCCAGCACCTGATTGATAGTAAGCTGACTAACCCTAGGAAGCTTGCCGAGAATGTGGACCGCTGAGTGAGCACCTGGCTCCGCAAAGGTTTTGTGGGAAACTTCGCCAGAGGTGGGCAGGGTCCCCAGCAGAGAAGTGGGGGGGACAAGGGTAAGCCGAGGGAGTTCCAGAAAGGGCCAAAGTAATTCCCCAGGGAACCAAGCAGTGGTGTCTCAGCCTCCCCTTGAGAATACACCAGTGTCCCCGACAGGTAGGCCTGTTCAGAGAAGACCACTTACTTGTTTCAAGTGTGGTCAAGTGGGCCACCAGTATTATGATCCCCAGTGTCTCCAGAGGGATCCCAATGCATCCCCTTGTGCACCACCCCGTGCACCATTCCGCCAGATTGCCAATGTAGCTCTGGGAGGGGAGGAGATGGAGGTCCAAGGTGGGTGGGATCCTGTAGAGTTGACCCTGGTCTCGCTAGGAGACTTTGAGAAGGCCCCAAACCCTACACTGCCTAATAACACTAAGAAGTACCAGCAGTGGGTCACCATCAATGGCCATAGGGTGGAGGCTCTCAGGGACACAGGAACTAGTGTGACTACTGTCAGCTCCCGGTTGGTATCCAAAGAGCAGATTGTCCCCCATGCGTTCTGTCCTGTAGTGTTAGCAGACAACTCTGAAAGCCAGTGTGAGGTGGCCCAGGTTCCCTTTGAGTGGGGGTGGTCTCAGGAACTCTTCAGGTGGCAGTGAGGCCCGCCATGCCTGTAGACTGTTTGTTGGGCAATGATCTAGAGAACTCCCCATGGACTATGGTGGAGAGGAAGTCTCATTTGGAGATGTTGGGCATGCCTGAGTGGGCATGTGCAACCCCTCGGTCCTTGACAGCTCAGAAGGGTGTCCTGGAGGACCTGGAGCCTGTACGTATGGCCCAGGTCCCGGCTTTGAAGAGAAAGGGTAGGGGGCACTGGAAACCGGCCCGCGGTTCCCACGGTCCCGGAGACAGCAGATCCTGAGGGGGATGCCCTGAAGCCTACAGGGGAACAAGTGGCTGAACTGGGGGACCTACCAGAGCTGACCCATTTGCAGCAGGAAGGGGGGCCCTCCAGGGAGGAATTTTGCGAGCAACAAAGAACATGCCCTTCTCAGGCCACCACCCAGGCAGCAGGTGCTCAGACAGGGTCACATTGGATCTATTGGGAGAATGACCTTTACAGCGAGCCTAAGGTGGCTGAGCCTGGGTCAGCCAGTGTGCTGGTGGTACCCCAGTGCTTCAGGACCTTCACACTGGGGTTGGCTCATGATGTGCCATTGGCCGGACATCTGGGTCAGACCAAGACCTGTGAGAGGCTGGTCACCCACTTCTATTGGCCCCAGGTACGCCGGAGCTCAGATGCTCACTGCAGAATGTGTGAGGCTTGCCAGGCATATGGGAAGAGTGGGGGGAAGATTAAGGCCCCCTACAGCCCTTCTCTGTTGTGAGTACCCCATTCGAGAGAGTGAGCATTGATATTGTGGGGCCTCTGGATCATAAGACAGCCATGGGCAACGGGTTCATCCTGGTCTTGGTGGACCATGCCACCCGGTATCCTGAGGCCATCCCGCTCAGGACAGTAGCAGCCCCCGTGGTGGGACGGGCACTGGTGGGGATTTTATCCCATGTGGGATTCCCCAGAGAGGTGGTGTCCGATAGGGGACCTAATTGTATCTCCCAGTACATGAAGTCGCTGTGGGAGGACTATGGGGTACTGTATGAGTTCACCACTCCTTACCACCTCCAGGGGAATGGGCTGGTTGAGAGATTCAACCGAATCCTTAAGGGCATGATTATGGGCCTAGGTGAGCCCATGGGGCGTCGGTGGGATGTCCTCTTGCCATGCCTGTTGTTTGCCTACCGTGAGGTGCCACAGAAGTCCTTAGGGTTCAGTCCCTTTGAACTGCTCCATGGGCACCAGGTCAGAGGGCCTCTGAGTCAGGTCAAGGAAGGCTGGAAGCAATCTCCCAGGAAACCTCCCCAGGATGTGTTTAGTTACATGCTGGCCTTCAGAAACCAGACTCGGCGTTTCAGGAAACTTGCTGAGGCAAACCTGGAAGCCAGCAGGAAGAGATGAAACACTGGCACGGTCAGAAGGCACTCTGATAAAGTTTCAGCCTGGACAAAAGGTTTGGGTTATGGCCCCAGTGGAGCCCTGTGCATTCCAGGATAAGCTGACCAGCCCCTTTGAGGTGGTGGAGCGCAAAAGTCCTGTTAGCTACATGGTGGACTTGCAGCCTCCCAGGAACCCCTTGTGGGTCCTACATGTTAATCGCCTGAAGCCCCACTTTGAGAGGTCTGAATGGGGCATGCTCCTGGCCACAGATGCTGGGTTGGAGGAGGATAGAGAGCCCCTTCCTGACCTACTGTGTGCAGGGGAGCAAGATGGGTCAGTAGAGGGTGTGGTCCTCTCCCCCACACTGACCCCTGAGCAGTAGTGTGATTGTAGCCAACTATTGTGCCAATTCAGTAATCTGTTCTCCCTGGTGCCGAGTGTCACTGATTGGTGTGTCCATGATGTGGACACAGGAGACATTCCTTCTATTAAGCATAAGGCTTACCAAGTGACTGACCGGGTAAGGGCCTACATTAAGGATGAGGTCACCAAAATGTTCCCCCTTGGGGGGATTGAGTCCTCAAGAAGCCCGTGGTCCAGCCCAGTGGTCTTGGTCCCGAAAGCTTTAGCGCCTGGTGCCGCCCCAGTACTTCGGTTCTGTGTGGACTATCGGGCGCCAATTCAGTCACAAAGACTGACGCGCATCCCAACCCCAGAGCTGATGAGGTTGTAGATCGGTTGGGGGCTGCCAAATACCTCAGCACCTTTGATTTGACGTCTGGGTATTGACAGATCGCCTTGACTGAGGGAGCAAAGGAGAGGTCAGCATTCTCCACACCCGATGGGCATTACCAGCTCTGGGTAATGCCCTTTGGAATGAAGAATGCCCCTGCCCCCTTTCAGAGGTTGGTCAACAGGGTGTTGGTTGGGCTCGAAGAATTCAGTGCCGCCTACCTTGATGATATTGCAGTGTTTAGTTCCTCTTGGGAGGACCACCTATGCCACTTCTGGGAAGTAATTATGGCACTGCGGAAGGCAGGCCTCACAATCAAAGCCAGTAAGTGCCAGATTGGGCAGGGTTCTGTAGTATATTTGGGGCACCAGGTGGGGAGCGGCCAGGTGGCACCCCTTCAGCCCAAAATTGAAATTATACTGGCATGGGAACCCATTAAGACTCAGACGCAGATGGGGGCCTTCTTAAGTCTTACGGGGAACTACAGGAGGTTTGTAAAGGGAACTGGCAACATTGTTGCACCCTTGACTGAGCTGACTTCTAAGAAGCAGCCGAAGAAGGTTAACTGGACTGACACCTGTCAGAAAGCTTTTGATGCCCTGAAGACTGCCATGTGCACCGCACCCGTGTTTTAGGTGCCCAACTTTCAAAAGAATTTGTTGTCCAGGCGGATGCATCCAAGCATGGTATAGGGACTGTTCTGTCACAGATCAACGAGGAGGGACTAGACCAACCGGTAGCCTTTCTAAGCAGGAGGCTACTTCCCTGGGAGCAGAAGTGGAGTGCAATTGAGCGTGAGGCATTTGCTGTGGTCTGGGCGCTGAAGAAGTTGAGGCCGTATCTGTTTGGAACTCACTTCCGAGTTCAGACAGACCACAGGCCCCTTAGATGGTTGATGCAGATGAGGGGTGAGAATCCCAAGTTGTTGAGGTGGTCCATTTCCCTACAGGTTATGGATTTCACGGTGGAGCACCGCCCGGGTACAGAACACGCCAATGCCGAAGGTCTGTCCAGATTTTTCCTCCTTAGTGATGAGAACCTCCATGGGGATGGTTAGTTCTCCCCACATTTCAGCTGGAGGGGACGTGTATTAGACCTGGCATCATTGGCGTAGGTCTCCTTTCCCCTTTACTCTTCCTGTCCTGTATGTTAGCTGAATGTAGACCTTTTGGGCAGCGTGCCAATGCTAAGTAGTGCCACAGCGCCAATGCTCCCTGTATGTAAAATGACTGTGTGAATAAGGATTACTTTTTATCACCGTATCCGGCCCTAGGAACCTCCAGTTTGATATGCTTATGCTCTGGACATTGAGGGCCACCTTTTAATAGGGACTGTTTAGATATCACATGTTTTGAAATGCCTTTCCTGAAAACGCTGTAGTTCTTTGCCTAAAGCTTTACTGCCAGCTGTTGCAAGTGTGTGTATTTGTCGTCTGGTTTTGGAGCAGCAGGGCCAGCTGGGTCAGACCTGGCTGGAGAGAGGGATCGGTATTTAGAGCGTGTGGAGGGGTGACCCCTTGATCTGAGTAGGGTAGTGCCTGGCAAGGTGAATAATGGCTCCACCTCTCACTGGGTGTCTGATAGCAGGCCCCCTCATTCTGAAAGGGCAGGATGTCGCCTTGTAAACCAAGTGCTCCGCAGTGATTTGCGACCTCAGGGAACAAAGATTTTTTAGGTATAAAATGCTGCGCTGGTACTGTGGCCAAGTGTGTTCCTTCTGGACATCAAGACAAAACTCTGTCCGAGTGAACAGAGGAAAGGCCTTTGAAAGTTTCACCAAGCTTGCCGAAGAAACTACCCGAGGGCCTAAATCGAGAGCGCCTCCGGCAGAAGTCTCAGGGACATTAGATTTCACCCCGTCAGCCATCAGAATTCCTGTTCGAGGAGCTCCATTTGCAGGTGAGGTCTCCGTAGAGTAATCCGGAGCCTTTAATCCTACTGTGAGGACTGCAAACTGGGAACCTTTGAATCCTTTGCTAAACCTGCATGGGCCGCTACAGCTAAGAGAGGGTTGCCGCTGCTGAGAGCCCGCCTAACTCTGAACCTTTGAATCCTTTGCTAAACCTGTGCAGGCCGCTGCAGCTAAGAAAGAGTTGCCGCCGCTGAGAGCCCGCCTACCTCTGAACCTTTGAACCTTTTGCTAAATCTGTGTGGGCCGCTGCAGCTAAGAGAGAGTTGCCACTGCTGAGAGCCCGCCAGAATCTGCACCTTCGAGTCCTTCACTGAACCTGGGTGGACTGCTGCAACTAAGAGAGAGCTGTAGCCGCTGAGCGTCCACCATTGTGCCAGACGGGGTGAGACCATCCTTTGCCCCGTCAGCCGCCGCAGCCAAGAGAGAGCTGTAGCCACTGAGTGCCTGCACCCTTGCTACTTTGCATCATCGTGATTTGCCCCATGGGCCACCGCAGCCAAGAGAGAGCTGTAGCCACTGAGTGCCCACACCCTTGCTACTTTGCATCATCGTGATTTGCCACGTGGGCCACCACAGCCAAGAGAGAGCTGTAGCTGTTGAGCACTAGCACCCTTTGCTACTTTGCCTCATGGTGATTTGTGCCGTGGGCCGCCGCAGTTAAGAGAGAGCTGTGGCCGCTGAGCGCACGCACCTCTGGCAACTTTGCATCCTTGGGATTTGTCCTGTGGGCCGCCGCAGCTGAAGGAAAGCTGCTGTTGTGGTGCGCCCGCACATTGTCACCCTTGCTGAGGATTGTCACTACCGTTCTGTGGGCTGCCGCTGCTAAGAGAGAGCTGTTGCCGCTGTGAGCCCACGACAGAGCTGCACGACAAGAGTCATCTTCACCACCAGCCCAGGCTGCCGCAGCCGCGTGCTGCTGCAGCTGAGCTCCCGCCTGTCCTCGAGTGCCCGAATCATTGTGGGTGAATGCTGCGGACCTCAACCTCTTGTGGTCACTGGGAGTCCGCCTGTCACCGTTTCCGCTTCTTCGAGAAGCTGCGTGCTGTGCCCCCTCTCCACGACAGGTATCTGGGGTGCACCGGGTTTGTGTAGGCCCCGGCCCTGAACTCAGTCAGTGTCAAGCTTTAGTGAATACGCTATTGTCTTTTTGAGTCCCTACCGGTTGACGTGAATTGTAGTTGTTGAAACGCTTTGAGAGCTTTGAGTTAAACTGTTAGATAAAGATATTATTTTTCTATAGCTACCTGAGTTGTGTCATTTTGTGGCGTCATTACTGCCTTATTGCACATGGTCATAAACGCTTTACCCACTGCCTCTGATATAGGCCTTACTGCTCGTGCTATGTTACCACAGGGTTGAGCAGAGGCTGTCAAAGGGGGTGGCCCACTTGCCCTGACTTAGGAAGAAGGGTCCCTATTTGGATAATGGCACCAGCCATTGCCAACTAGAGACCCCCATTTCTAACAACAAGGAAGTGGGATTATGTTTAATTAAGACGTTGTACAATGGTAAGGTGAGGTGAGTGTTTGATAATGCAGAGATGGAAGTAGTAAACCTACTGCAAAGCATTTGTTCCTTTATGAAACTGATGTACCATATTATAATTAATTCAGTCTACCCGGGCAAGCATGTCCCAAAATGACTTCTTTTTTGTCATTGTGTGCTTCCTTCCATCTCCCTTACTCACAACACTATCTGACAATTATCTCCATGTACCAATGGACAATATGTCAGGAGTAGCACAGGTAAACAAACATCTTCCTTAACTTCACAAATAATCTGTTTTGGATGTACATCTGGTATTAGGTTTAAAGTATTTTCTTAAGGCACAAAAAACAAGGGGAAGGGAGCAGGAGGTCAAGTGAACATACAGTACAAAAAACGTAACGTTGCAGCGAGTCAGAAGAGAAGTAGGGAGGCTGGAAGCCCCAGAGGGTAACAAGGCATAAGACATAAGGCAATAAGGCACTGTGGATGACCCTCCTGTAGGCCGCCACTCCCCTAAGCAAGGCTGAGCAGAATAGCATCCTGCAACACAGTAAGAGAGAAGCACTCCATTCCTCCAACCCCCCGACCCCAGAAAGAAAGAAGAAAGAAAAGCAAAGGAGGAAAAGAAGAAAACAATACCCCAACATCCCCGTCCGAAAGTCAGCGTTAGAAGCGTATAACCCCTCTTCCCACCCCCAACTCCCGGTCCCTGAACCCGCACTTTCACTCCGCTGGAGCCGCCGGTGGCGTCAGCCTAAGGAGGCGCAAGTACCGTGGACACGTGAGCTCGCGAAATTCCGTGGACAGCAGTGCCAAGAAGGGGTGCCAAAGCTCTTCAAACTGGTCAACATTCCCAGCCACCGTTAGCGACATCTTCTCCATGCCCAGTACCTGCCAGAGCCTGTGCAGCCAACCAGTGATAGAGGGGGCAGTGGGGGTACGCCAGAGCACAAGAATGTTCTGAACCGCGGAGCCTAGCGCAATCGCAATCTGCCTTCCCCTGCGGGATTTCAGCGGGTACATCAAGTCATTGGGGAGGCCTAGCAAGACATACGCAGGGAAGCGCGGAAGCTCGATCTCAAAATGCCTATCCACCTCATCTAAGACTTCCTTCCAATAGGCCGACAGCACCGGGCACTCCCAGAGAATGTGCGTGAGGGTGCCCTCCTGTCCGCAGCCGCGCCAGCAGCCTTTATCGCCGATTTTGCGCATCTCATAGAGCCGCTCCGGGGTATAATACCAATAGGTGGACACCTTAGTGAAGGTCTCCGTCAGCCCAGTGTGGTACGCAGAGTGCCTCGCCCGGTACGCAATCCTGTCCCACTCCTTGTGGCTCAGGGTCCTGCCCAATTCCCTGTGCCAGCGCTCCCTCCCCGGGTTATAGTAATGAAACGGCAGGGGTTGGAGAAACTTATACAAGTCAGTAATTAGCTTGGCATCCGAGGTCCGGGTTACCAACCATCGCTCATAGGGCGTAATCGAACGGGCAGCGACGTCGCGCACTGGGGGTTGAAGAGCCCAGTGGCGGACTTGCATGTAACGCAGTCTATCCCTTCCGTTAGGCCAAACTCCTGTCGGAGCTGCTGGAAGGGGAGCACGCCCTCCGGCCCGTAGATCTGGAAAAGCGCCCTGCAACCCGCGCTCACCCAGTGGGAAAAAGCTCCCGGTTCCAGACCAGGAGTGAAGTCTGGGTTGCCAACAATGGGGGTGAACGGCGATGGAAAGGTAGTGAGCTCACGAAGCTCACACACCGCGTCCCACACTCTTAGCGGAACCCGGGTGACAAAGGAGGCGTAGAGATTAGGCGGGCGGTGAGTGCGCCGCAGGAACGGGATCTCTTGAAGGGTACGACCCGCCACTGCCTGGTCTTGAAAGAGCCAGTGTCCGATTCCCACCTGTTCCACTCCACCAAATACCGGAGCTGCGCCGCCTGGAAGTACTTCCGAAGGTCTGGGACCCCGAGACCCCCGGCTTCCGGGGCAAGCATGGAGAGGACCCGCTTCATCCGAGGCTTGCGGCCCTGCCACACAAAGCGAGAAATGTCCGCCTGCGTCTGCCGTATCCAACCCACAGGGGGCTGGAGAGGTAGAGCGAGAAAGAGATACAGGATTTGAGGCAGTATCGTCATCTTTACCGCCGCAATCCGGCCCAGCCACGAGAGCAGGCCTTTGTTCCATCGGCCGAGTTCCTCTTTGATCTTTTTGCCCAGAGAGGAATAGTTAGCTGCGACCATTGTAGGCAGGGAGGGGGCAAGTAAAATCCCCAGGTAAGGCACCGTGGAGGAGGACCATTGCAGAGGAAAGAGACGCTGGAGGTCTCGCCTGGTGTCGACAGAGAGCGACACGTCCAGTGCAGCCGACTTAGTCATATTCATTTTAAAGCCCGCCACGCGGGCAAAAGCGTTCAGTTCCTGGACGCAGGCAGGGAGCGACCGCCTGGGGTCATCCAGGGTCAGCAAGACATCGTCTGCGTATAAGCTGACAGTATGCGTGTATTGCCCCATCTTCACCCCAATAGCGTCTGGGTTATCGCGAATCCTCTGTGCAAACGGCTCCATATAGAGGGCAAACAGGAGCGGCGATAGGGGGCAACCCTGTCTCGTGCCGCGCTCAATGGCAAAACTGCTGGAGCTGTGTCCATTGACACGCACTGACGCTGACGGTCTCCTATAACAATTAAAGATCATAGTGCGGAACCTCTCGCCGATCCCCAGTTTCCCAAGGACCAGCTCGAGGTATGGCCAATGAACCCTATCAAAGGCCTTCTCCGCGTCGACCGATAGTAGCATCCGCTCCCCCGGGACGCGTGAGGCCTTTTCCAGCACGTGCGTCACCCTCTTGGTATTGTCGACCGTCTGCCTACCGGGTACAAAACCGGCCTGGTCCGCCTCCACCAAACCTGGTAGGTGTAGACCCAGTCTAGCCGCCAAGATCCCCGTGTAAAGCTTGAGGTCCACATTTAGGAGCGAGATGGGCCGATACGAGCAGCACAGGGTCCGATCCTTCCCCGGTTTCGGGATAACCGACACAGTCGCCGAGAGAAGGTCCGGTGGGATGGCTCCCGGCTCGGAGAAAGAATTGAACAAGCGGGCCAGGAGAGGCGCGACTGTGGGACAGAAGGTCTTGTAAAACAAGGCCGTATAGCCATCCGGGCCCGGGGCTTTACCGTGCTTTAGTCGTGCAATCGCGGAGATGACCTCCTCCACGTGAATGTCCCTCTCCAGGTGGGCCGACTGGGCGGGATCCAGGGCCGGGAGGGTCACGGATTCCAAATAGGCCTCAGCCTTTCCCAGTGGGGAAGGCTCCGCAGCGTACAGTGCCTCGTAAAAGGAACGAAAGGAATCCGCCACCTCCGCGTCACCGGAAACCGGGATCCCATCCATGCCCACTAGTTCTTTCACTACATTGCGTTGCTGTGCAGCCCTGAGCCTATGGGCCAGGAGCTTACCGCACCTGTCTCCACCGGTGTAAAAGGCATGCTTCAGGCGCAGCGCTGCATACTCCGCCCGGTCTAGATCCAACGCAGAGAGGAGTTTCCGTGCCGCCTTCAGCTGCTTCCAGACACGAGGGGCCCCCGTTCGGCGGTGAACCTGTTCAAGTTCCCTAACCTGCGCCGTTAGTTCCTCCCTCTTGCGTTGGCGTTCCCTGTTTTCCGCCGAGGAAATGGAGATAAACTCCCCTCTGATGACCGCTTTCAAAGCCGCCCACTGCGTTGCCAGGGACGTGTCAGAGTTGTCATTGTGGGTCTGGTATTCCTGGATGACCTCCTCCACTCGCTTCACCACCGATTTCTTATGGAGAAGCGTGTCCCGAAGCCGCCACATCCCTCTAGAGGGGGGGGGCGCCGGCCAAGCAAAGACTCCGGAAACCGGGGCGTGGTCGGACAGGGACAAGACCCCGATGTCTGCCGCCGTGGCGGCCGAACAAAGCGGTCCGCTCACCAAGAGGTAATCCAACCGCGAATAAGTGCGGTGCGCGTGGGAAAAGTATGAGTAGTCCCTATCGGCGGGGTGCATGGTGCGCCAGAGGTCATGCAGGTCCATCTCCGCGATCTGGTCCTGTACCGCCCTAGACAGCTCCCCCGTCTGCGGAAAGCGCTGGGCAGACCTATCCAGGGCGGAGTCGAAGACCATATTCAGGTCTCCCCCCAGGATGATATGGCGATCGGGCGAGGCAGTGACGTCCACCAACACAGATTCCAGGAAGCGATCCTGGTGGTCATTTGGGCTGTATACGGAACCAACCATAAAGGCAACACCTCCCAGACGCATGCGATACACTAGAAGCCTCCCCTTCTGCTCAGCATGTTTATACAACACCTCCCCCCTGAAGGAGCTGGCTAGAAGAATGGCTACCCCTGCAGTCTTGGTCACAGCAGAGGAAAAGAATTGCGTGGGGAACTTGAGAGAGCGCAACCTATGGCAATCTTTAGAAAGTAAATGGGTTTCCTGCAGGAGGCAGATATCCGCCTGCGACCCCTCTAGCAGGGAAAGGATCGCCCTACGCTTCACGGGATTATTCAGACCCTTAACGTTAAGGGTCACTACTTTTAGGGGTGGCATCGCTCCCAGGGAAACAACGCGCTATGCAGCAAGCGAGGGATCAGTGGAAGGGGCTCGCAGGGCAGGGGCGCAGGGAAGGCCAGAGACGGTTTCGCACCTGTTCGGACAGTATCGGACGGGACCCCCCCAGCACCAAACCAACATTTAAATCCCCCCAGAACCAACCCATGGCAACCAGCCAAAACAAAAAACCAGAAAAAACACCCCATTGTCTCAGTCCAGCCCAAGTGGGCGAGTCTGCAGAAAAATAGTCAAGTGGACGTTCAGCCACACACCTCCCCCCTCACCCCCCCAACTCCCAGCCCCAGCCCAGCATCGTTAAAGCTACGAGTCTCTCCCCCCGGAGTAAAGTTAGGCCGTTAGGGCCACGCCAGTAGATTCAGGCAAATCCCTGGCCGCTGTCCTCAGGGCCTCCGCCATATCTGCCCTGATGGTGGGGGAGTCAGGGCAACTCGCTGTCGCTGACGATTGGCGCCTCCTCGATCTCCTACGGCCCCGCCGCTCGGGGCGCCGCCATGCGGGTGTAGCTCCTTCCTCCTCCGTAGCAGTGAGGCCCAATACTCCACAGACATCTTGTAAAGAGCGCAGCTGATGCAGCACCCCATTCCATCGAAAGATAAGACGGAAGGGGTGACCCCAGGAATAGGCTGTCTCATGCTCTCGCAGAAAGTCCGTAGCGATGCGGAAAGACCTGCGCTTCTGCAGTGTGATGGCGGACAGGTCTTGGTAGAGCGCCACAGGTCTTTCTCGGAAGGTCAGCGGCTGCTTCCTGCGGGCCTCCGTCATGATGCGCTCTTTTAGGGGGAAATCCGGCAGGAATGCCAGGATATCAGGCCGGGGTGCCGATGACTGGCGCTGGCGGCCCACCCTGTGTGCTCTGTCAATGCGGATCGGAAAATCCGCTCCTTCCTCCAAGATGTCGCGGAACAGGTCCTGTAGATAGGCCACCAGGTCCGCACCCTCATCCGCGGATGGTACGCCTCGCACCCGGATGTTATTCCGCCTGGACCTGTTCTCGAGGTCCTCCGAGTGGGCCTGGAGCTCGACACACTGCTCCCGTAGGCGGAGGACGTCTTGCTGGAGATGAACTATCTCCTCATCGCGACGTTGGGCCGCCGTTTCCACAGTGTCAACCCGCTCGCCCAGGCCTTCGACTTCCCTACGCACTTCACGGACCTCTCCGGCCACTTCGGTCTTAAGAGTTTGAAATTCCTCCTTGAGGGAGCTGAATAAGTCCTCCATGAAGGACCTCGTGACTGGTGGTTCGCCCACGGTGGCGTCCGTCGATGCCCGGGAGGCCCCCGGGGACGGCTGCGCCCTGTCGCGTAGTTGCTGGGTCCTGTTGAGCATTTCCGGCAAAGTGCGATCTCCTCGTGCTGCGCCACGTCTCCCAGTCATCTTGACCCCCGGTGAAGCTCAGGGCCAGGCGCTGTAGGCGAGCCCCGCCGCCCGTGGGCACCAGATGTGAGGTCCTCGCCGAGGACAAGGGTAGTGCGTCACAGGCGACAAAATGGCGGCCCGGGTCTGGACGAGACGACCCTCGAGCCAGCAGGGCGGCCAGCAATGTCCAAATTGGAGGCCTTCAGCCTTGTGCTCCCAGGGAGGACAACAGATGTGTAGGCACCGGGATGAACCGAGGCACCCGTATGATAAGGGCGCGGGCGAGGGTCCCCAGTATCAGCTCCACAAAGACAAGATGGCGGGAGGGCGGAACCCAAGAAGGCATCCTAGGCCAGCAAGTCTGTGGGCGACCCTCAAACAGCAATGGGTCTGGAATGTGCGAAACCAATGTCTCCCATCACCACCAGTTGATTCGCCCGGCTCAGGCACTGCTCGAACTCCGTCGTCCGGCGCCTCCAGGCGCGGAGTTCGCAAGTCGTCACCCCCCGACACTCAAGGCAGGGGGGAATCGCCGACGGAGGGCCGGGGTTTGTCACCCAGCAATGGTGCTCGCCACCAGGGCACCGGCCAGGAAGCCTCCACACTTCGCGGAGTCCGTCTAGTCCGCTCCCTCAGGATCTCCGGCTTTCAGCTTTTCAGCACTCGGCCCAGCCGAGGCGCGCGGACAGCGCCGCAATATGCTCCGCCTCCAGGCTCTTCTCCTCGGGGCGACCCGAGCTCCACTCCTCGGAGCGATCGCTGAGTAGACCTTTCGGGGACTTCCCTCGGGGCTACAGAAGTCAAAGTGGTATCAAAATGTGCCCCAAGAACTCCGGCACAGTTCTCTCGCCCGCAGTGCAGCCGCGGGGGGAGAGAAGCGCAGGAATCGGGGCTCGAGCTGAGCTGGGCCGGGGGAGCTACGGGAGGAAGCGTCCGCTCACCCCGCCATCTTGGCCACGCCCCCGTACATCTGGTATTAAAGCACCAGCTCTATTTAGTGTTCATTATTTTTCGGAGGGTTCTTGGGAATGACAGCACCACATGGATAGGCATGTTGGTCTATTAGTTACTGTCAGGGTTGTATACCCAGGACCATCTGAAATGGGCCCTTGATGCCCAGGAGCCAGTCTAGAAGCAACTTGAAGCCTGGAATTCCAGCTCCTGGCAGGTCAGCGGCATTAGAGTACACTTACCCTAACCCCTGTTTTCACATTGCGTTTTTAATTAAGGATTTGTTGATCATGTGTTTTGCTCGATTTGTTTTACAGTTCTGTTATAATATGGAATTGGTAGTTGCACAGTGCACGTCTGCCATTGGAATGGTGATAAAGGGCGGGAGTCTATGAATAGGTTTGAAATGGGCCTCACTTTCTCATCAGTCGTCCTGCTGGACCCATTTAGAATATCTTGAGCGTGGATGTGAATTAAAGATGGCGAAGGTAGAATCCACCGCCCTAACTTATCCTATTGGATCACCGGCACCGCACATGCTCTCCTTTGTGTCATGTGTCAAAAAGGGTGAATTAGTAAAAGAAAGTAAATAGTGATCTAAGATTCCATACTTTATTTAGTTTCCACTGCTTACACTGGTCCTACCACCTGACCAGGAAATAGGCGTGTTGTACGGCGTCAAGGGTGGAACATGAGCTAAATCTCCAATACCGTCTGTGGGTCAATTGTTGCATGATGTCACTTCTGCTCCGTCTAACATTTTGTTGAATTGATGTTCATGCTCTCAAGTGGTGCATCGTCTTCTGGAAAGAACATATACTTGAGCCTCAGATATTTAGATATATTGGGTGGGAACAATTCAACATAAACAGCGCTTATTTAAGTGATGCTGTCTTGAGTCTGCCTAATTTAGAAAGAGGTTGTGAAGACGAACGTACACTAATGTAACTCAGGAAGTATAGCGTGACTCAGCTAGGCAGTGAGCATACGAGAGTGAGCAAAGAGTGGGTACTGGCTATTACACAGAAGAATGGACCACAGAAAATGCACAGGGTCATTACATAACCTCTTATTAAAAAACTATTCCGGTCTTACATTTGTTTTGAGCTTTGCAGTGTTCGGAATCTACCGCCTTTTAGGTCGAGCCTAGAGATAGCACGCATGCACTGCTCTGCGAGGCATGCTGTAATCCTGTGGAGCTTGAACACACCCATCACACGCACACAGCTTTTCATTGGTTGCTTGGACTGCCTTTATAAATGCCATAGTTCGTCTTGATAAATAGAGTACATTTGTCCCACCTTGTGGCTGTTTTGTTCCAATCATGATGAATGGCCCTGCTACATGGATCCTTTCAAAATAGGCAATGTATACTGTCCGCTCACTACTTTTTATATAGTCTCTGCTTCCCTTATCCGAGCACTGATGCTATCATGGAGGCCATCTGTGTTGACTTTGGTGCTGCCCTCCTCCCGCCGTACATTGTGTTGCCTTTAGTCCAGCACCGGTTGTCAATGTTAACTTTCTTCGGTGTCCGTGTTAACTTTGTTCCCGCCCCCTGCCCGTTGTACGTGTTAACTTTGTTCCCGCCCCCTCCCATTGTCTGTGTTAACTTTGTTCCCACACCCCTTCCGTTTTCCGTGTTAACTTTGTTCCCATCCCGTCCCGTTCACCTTATTAAGACCCGGGGTTGTTTGCTTCAAAGGGGCTGCCAAATTCAGGCCCGGACTGGCCGTTGTGGGCACTGGGCAATCCCCCGGTGGGCCGCATTGTTGGGGGCTGGTTTTGGGCCCCTGGGGGCCGTTTTATATTACAGGGCCGTTTTTGCAGCTATGCTGAAAAAACGGCCCTGTAACAAAAACGGCTGAAAACCGGCCCTGGCACAGAACGCACTCGCCCCCCCCTCTCCCCCCCGCCCCCTCCTCCCGGAGAGGGGGAGGGGGGCCGGCCGAGCACTTTGCCAGGGCCGGTTCTAGATCCCAGTCCGGCCCTGGCCAAATTCCTGGCAGCTTGCACAGCTGGCTACCAGGAAGACGTCGAAGCCATGCTGCAGAGCAAAAAGCGAGAGCAACCTACTAAACAACACCAATATTTATGGCATCAGTGCACTTCATCAGGTAAGGGACGTCATGACCTGAAAAACCGAGTGACAATCCACCACAGATGCGAAATCATTCCCTGAGCAACCATTTTCCTGTTCTCCTGCACATATGGACACACAATAAAGTTAGCAAGAACCTTCCACGCTCCCGGTATGTTCTCTGGTCTTTACTGTGTTGCAGGCAAGCATTTTAGTTTCGGGGTCCAAGTCACTTGGCCATGCCCCTTGGCCCCCCTTTTATTTATCAACACTTGTGAGCGTGGGAGAGGCACAGGTCACAGATATGATGTGCTTTATCAATCTTTCGACCTGGGGATACTTTTTGATTATTTTATATCCTTTTATTATTTTGATGCATGCAATTTGTCCTGAGAAGTGCCTTGTACCATTTTGCGGGGAAATGTGTACAAACCAAGCTTCTAGTTACTTTACTCTTTCAACAAAAACACTCTTGGTGTGTATGTGCAGACGAATACAACCATTTTACTGCCCCAGCAGGCTCAGTCTCTGCATGGGTTGGTCTCCTACTGAGTTAAGCTGCAACGCAGCATGCTATTGATAAATTATTTTTTTCTAAAAGTGTCTACAGAAAGCTTTTATCTAGGAACAAAATTCGTTCCTATTACTTTCCTTTGATCCTTGAATGTTTTTGAGGTTCTGAACACCGAATCTCCTGAGGCGCAACAGCCAGAGCATTCATGTTTTCTCAAGCGCCTCGACTTGTTCAGGTTTTTCTTTATTTTTATCTCTTCGTCTTCAGTTTAATTTCTGAAGATGTCTGGACGCCATTGATGACATCCCAGCAGCAAATGTGTGCACAATTTAAACGTAATACAGCTTCTAAAACAGTATAGTGAAACCTTTATTTCCTTGGTATTGTAATATAACTACAATTGTTTTATCAATCGTGCACTGGGCAAGGACTTCTGTTCTCTGTCTTGTTACAAGTATAGCTAGATGGTGGAATAAAGCAAGCATGATTTTCGGGAAAGTATTGTTCTCCATCACTCTTTTAGTGTCCAGTTGTAAGTTCCAGTAGGATATCCTAGGCTACAGGCAGAAGCATTGGGATTGTGCAGCAGGAGAGGACCACATTATGTGGGAGGGTTGTCTATGTAATGAAGCAAAAAAAGCAAACTGTTCCTCAGATTTTGTTAGTATTACTTAGTTATTTTATTATTTTTGCACATGTCAACACTTTCTGGGTAAAGCTTTCACCTAATAGAAACCAGTTTAACAGGCAAGTACATTACCAAGCAATGGAAAGGTAACCAGTAAACCTTTGTGAAGGGCCTTCCACTGTTCGGAAACACAACGGACATATTTGCAAGAAACTAACGCAGTGCGGTGCCGCAAGTCATTTTGCTGCGCCATGCTGCCTTAGTTCTGAAGCACAGGGATGCAACATATTTACAACAATATGTTGCATCTCTGTGCTTCCCCATGCACTGGTGCACAAACTGCTGCCATGCCCCCATGTTCCCTTGCACCATAGTGCTAGGATGCCTGCATCGTGTGGAAGAATGTTTTTGTGCAGGAAGGCACACCTTGCTGCACAAAAACAATCAATTGAAGTGATTTCCTCTTCCAATGTGTGCTTTAGAATGCAGCACGCATTGAAAGAGGAAAGAAAATGAGGATAAATGAAAACATTTCTCCTTGTTGCACCTCGCTACGCTACCCCTACGGTGGCGTAGCATTAGGATGAATTTCCAGAGTTGCGATGGCTCGCAAATCCGAAAATGCATCAGTGGACATGGGTGTTGCTTGGGAAAACCCACAACAACACCCATGTCACACCCCTAACACGCAAAGTGTTGCCTGAAAAGGGGTGATATTTACAAGCACAGGTAAAGTCACACAGAGCGGCTTTATGTGTGCTTGCAAATATTACTCAGCAGGTTGCGCCGGTGCATCATGCAACCTGATGCACTGGCAGAGCAAGTGGCATGTAAATTTGCCTCTTCTTGTCAAAATCTGCAGATGATGGTTTATGTGGCAAATACAGCAAATCTATCATTGTGTGGGAAAACTTCCTGGCTGCAGAATTGCTACAGGTAATGAGTGGAGGCATTCTCACTACTATGGAGAAAATAGCCTAAGGGTAGTCCTGCAACCTCAATCACATTTTTGGGCTTTCTCTTTGCTGGCTCTGTTTGTGTTCCTGAATCAGACTACATGACCCAGTGTGTAGTAATTGTATAGCTATTCAAACCCTGGTGGCACAGCACCCAGGATAATGTGTTGCATGGCTAAACGCTTATAAGGTCCTAAAAGCAAGACCTATTGGCTATACCAATGCTTATTTACTCTTCCTTCAGGGCAGCTAAGGTACATACTCTTGGAAGCCAGTACCAGCTTTTATGTTTGTTTTATTTCAAGGCCCTCTTGGGGACGATAGATTTCCAGAAGTCCATGGAGGCTTCCCCACCAACAGACAGGGTAGTATTTCTATTTATTTGTGTCTTATATAGATTTGAACCGCTTTAAGTTGCCTTTTTTGCCCTCCTGCATACAGAAGAGGAAGCTTTTGTTCATTAATCAAAATTGTGTATTATTAACAATGTGTATATTTATAAGATGCTATTGGCTTTGTAACAATTTTGTTAGGACTTGTTTGTTATAGTGGATTTTCCTGGCTTATGCCAACTAGGCCTTAGTTGGGTTTCAACGCCATTAATGCACTTAGTCAAGCAAGTCATGCTTGTTTATTTCAGAATGAAACTGGTCTAAAAAAAGAATCTATAGCATGGACTCACTAATGTTACAATTCTTTAAGTACCTTCTGCTTGCACGTAGTATTGCATAATTCACAATGGTTCACTGTTGTTTTGTAACTAGTTTGTTCTGCCACCTCTGGATTACATTAGCTCAGATGGTACAATCAATATTTATGCAGTGGGATAGTGTTTGGGTAGTAAGGTTGTATGACATTTTTTAAGTCCAATATTCTGAATTGTTGAAAATGTATTTCTTTGTTCCCGCCATGATGAACCTGCAGTTTTTATTCAGTTTATGAGAAGATTTCCTATCTAAGCCCACACATTTGGGGGTGAGCCAGACGAATGTCCCCATGGTACTATGGATGCTGTCTGATTTCTTACTAATTTTGCTGCATGTTTGGGGCTTAGTCTATTTTAGATTTTGCGTAATATTCTGTATTGGCCTGTTACTGAGACCCTTCATGGTGTTGACGTTATTCACTTAAATGAGACCAGCTACAATCTGCACCTTGCATTTTCTAAATGTTACCTTTACATTTTTTATAATAAATCTTTATAAATGTACTAATTTTGCCCTATAACTCACTTATTGTGTCAGTCTTTTCTTACCTAACTGTATTGTTAATGAGCTGATTTTGTACCTTGTCCCTGGAGCACATTTCCTCATGAAATTGAGGTTTACGCCATCTGTGATTCACCCACCTGTGGGTGTGTTATTGAAGTGTCTTTAGAGAAGTAAGGTTTTAGGGGTACACTGTGCCAAACAAACATAATAGAAGACTATTATGCCCTTGCACATAATTACTCTGGGATAGAACCTGTGAACAATAGCAAACATTTATTGTATGTTTAATACAAATTTGTACAATAGAAGATAATACTATAATCCATATAATAAAAACACTGGCGCATACGAACATTAAAACCTAAGAAGTGTAATTAAAAACAGGCTGAGTAAGTCAGTTCTTAAAATGCAAAACTTGAATCTAACATACATGATATGAGCTGGAAGTTAGCAATATTGGATACGTACAAACAGCATCTTTAAAAGGTTTCATCTGATTTAAAATACGTATAATCATCAACTAGCCTTTGAGTCTCGCGTCCGACGCTGGACGTCATAGTCATATGAAACAACGTAGCATCTTTAGCCTACAGTGCGTTAAGGCACTTTGGAACACTTGTCTAAGGGGGTGAGTTGGCCATGCCACTCTAGCTCAGTTATTTGCCAGTCAGCACTGACAAATGTAGGCTCAGAATGAAAATTGCTGCCATTGAACACAGCATCTTTTTATTGCTGGGTAATATTGAGGTAGTTTTCGGATTTTCCCAGTTCCATCAGCTCTGTGATGCTGAACACCAAATTTGAAGCCTCATTACATGTTAAAGTGCCGTGTGAAAAGAAACGTGGTTTAGCAATCTACGGCGTGGTGCCAAAAGTGCGGGCAGCAGCAAAGCAGGTGGTTAAAAGACTCCTATTTATAATTGCTGATTCAGCAGTTTCAGATTTTTGTATAGGAGTGCCAACTTTGGTTTACTTCCTTGGCGTGGAAGCCCATTAGCTTTGCAAACAGTGTGTTTTTTAGGCAGCCTTTACGGAGTGCACTAGACAGATAGGGTTGTGGTCTAAGGGAGTCCAGTTGTATACTGACGTATGACAGCCACACAGCTTGCAGGGCTCTTGAGTTTTTAAGCTTGTCCATGTCGCTTGCCCTGGATAACGTTTTAGTATGTTTTTTAGGGCAATTTTAAGCATGGTGCATGTAAGCTGTGAGCTGTTCAGCAGATGTTGGTCAATTTGAAGGGTGTTGAATGAACGTTGTAGATATTACTACTAAAGATTCCTGCTTTGAGCGAAGATGGACTGGAGGGTTGCTTTCATTGTATTGACCAGTGCCTTAATTATTCTATGGTAATAGTTTACAAAGGACTCCATACTCGACCACTTTTGGGCCACCAGCCCGAATTCCGGCCTTATTAGGCAGCTCCGGGGATACAATGGAAGTCTAAAGACCCGTTTGTAAGCCTTACCTTGGAATTTGTTCAAGATGTGCACTAACTGTCCAGGGTAGGCTTCCTGACCGTAAGTAACCATTAGTAACAGCGGGGCAGCAACACTCATCTCATTGGGCCAGTTGATGGGGTTTCTAAAGAGTCATTCAGTTTACATACACTGATTACAGTTGACTTCTCTTTTGTGGTGGCATGTCTCAATTGCTTTTTGTGGCCACCTTTGATAGTGAACCAGACACCCAGATAGTTATAAGAGTCTGCATTTTCGATTTGTAGCTCTCCAAGACTCCACCTATAGTTTTTGTTTTGACTGTTTCACGGACTCCTGCTTTTCCCTGTTGTGCCTTTTGTCGCCTTGCTGCTGTGCTGCCCGGAGATCCTAGGGGTGAACCTTGCCCCTCAGCGAATCCATCGCCACCCTCCCGGAGCGCGGATTGTCGGGGCACTACATACCCCAGAAGGCAGTGCGGTCGCGCTAGAATAGCCGCAAAAGGACCAGCGCCAGCAGTTAAACTCAGCTGGGAGCCCCCGCAACGCCCGGGCCAAGGGCAAGCCCGTTAGGGCCAGGAAGAGGCAGGGCAGGGCCACTCCCCATGGCTGCGCTTTTTAGGTGCCGTCAAGGAGCGGGTAAGACTTCCATTGTCGAATTCTTGCCTCTCACTCTGACGTGCTACTAATGATAGACTTACCCGCAATAAGACTCTGGGACTCTAATGTTAATGTTAATGTTAACAGTACTTATAAAGCGCTAACAATCATCCTGAGTTAGGATATCACGGCGCTATAATGGCAGTAGTGAATGTGAGTGATAGGCAGATAGTGAGATCCATGTTTTAGTCAGGCTTGGGGAAGAGAAATGTTTTTAAATGCTTCCTGAAGGACAGGTAGCAGTCTGTTAATCTAAGATTTACGGGCAGCTCATTCCATCTGGTTGCCTGTGAGACTGTGCTACTATTTTGTAAGTCACCAGATCCTAGGGGTCCTGGGGTCTGACGACTTACCCTGACATGATTTGTAATAGTACTTGGGTGAGCCTCAAAGGACCTTTAATGTGTATACCAATTGGGGGCGAATGGTAATTACATCTTAATAAAATAATGTCCATCCTAATTGCAGGGGCTATAGGAGAAAAGCAACAAGTTAGCGCGTCAGCTTTCACTGTTAAGTTTTACACCATTCAACTTGATTTCTGGCTCACTAGCTTCCCTTTAAATAACGGTGTAACTTAGGCTGCTATTGTAAGTTTTTGTAAAGAATAAAAACGAATAGCTCAGGAGCATGGAGAAACGCAAGAGTGCGGCAGGCACTTTAGATGCTTTTCTAGTTAGAGCTGAATCGCTTCTCACCCACGAGATCCAGCTAACAGAAAGACGTTTATCTCTCGACCCTACTCTGTTCCCACTGTCTAGAGAGCCCAATATTCCCCTGACACCTAGAATTACTGTTCAATGTAGCAATGATCACTCTCCTTTGGCTAATCCCATCTCGGTCCCCGTGAGTCAAGAACGGGTCAAAGGCCATAGCACTAATTTAGGGACTAGACCACGAACTAGGAAACAAATAGAAAAGGCCAAAGGGAAAGAACAGCGATCAAGGCAGACGTGTGTTAAGGGGGGTACAGATCATAGGAACACAGGAGCTCTAAGCTCAAATGCACAAGCAATTCAGCAAATTGAAGAACACCCAATGGTAATTCAAAAAACGTGTAGTACGCAGACAGAAGCAGATATTCCCCCCACCGATGACAATGATCCCAAAAAGCATGCAGTTTTTGAAAACACCCTTAAAGGGATTCTAGAATCATCTTTAGGTTTAATGATGAACCAGATAACTAGCCTTATTGATAATAGATTTGGCCATATGGAACAGAAGATTGAGTTGTTGAATGAGGCAGTAGGTACTTTAAGAGAGAAAATAGATACAATCCAACCCGGCACTGAAGTAAGGGGAAAAACCACGATTCAATTGGAAGAGAACCGGTCCTTGGGCTCTGCAGGAGCAAGCGGGAGGTCAAGGGAGGCCTGACTGTGTTCATCTCTAATCTTTTAGCAATCGGGGAAATCACTCTCTTAAAATTGGAATCAAATTTCCAAATAATTACTCTTGACTGGAATAAACCGGATATTTTTGTTTTAGTTAATTTTTATAACAATTTGCAAAAGCTCCAGTTCATAGCTACTCTAAAAGAGATCCGGTACATCCTTATGGAACCTAATAACAAGAATAAAAAGAAAAGAGTTTCCGTTATTTGTGGGGGTGATTTTAGTTTACCACCATGTGGGCTAAATGATAATTTAACCTGCGGTTTGCAAGATGAGAACACCAACAACCTGACCCATTTTCCACATACATCGAGTGGGGATTGTCTAAGTGAGACCCTATTTGTTTTAGATCTTGGTCTGGCAAACAAATTAGTGGTCCCCTCAGTTGCCCTCATGCCGATCTTTAACGGCAGAGGTGCATCTACTTCCATAGACTTTATATTTGTGTCAAGTACTGCAGCGTCCCGTATATTGTATTTTAAAACCCATGATAAGGGTACCAGTGACCATTTTCCCAATAGCGTTACCCTTTCTCTTCCTATATGTCGAGAAAAGACTAACCGAGTGAATATATTTGGTCAGGAACACCTGGCATTGAATAGAATAAACGGATATTCGTTGAAGTGGGATCAAGCAGATCCACTTACGATCACTTCGGAAGTAGTAAAGAATTCCATCAAGGCCATAGAAAAATGTTTGGACCCGTCCTGTACCCATCAAGAGATATTAGACAACTTTTTGGTTATAACTAACGCAGTAAAGGCAGCTTTATATATTTATCCTAAAGGGAACAAGAGGAAAATGAAGGGTTGGTTAATTAACGCCTGCACCAAAGCATACTCCAACCTAAAATCTGCCATCCGCAAAAAAGTAAGGGATAAACGAGAAATCATACTACTTATAAAGACTTATAACCATGCAGTTAAAGCAAGGAAGACAGAATTGAAGCAGGAACTATGGTCAGAACTTAATCAGAGCTGCCTGATGAAAGGTGGCACTTCCTTTTGGAAGATAATTAAATCTCCATTCTTGTCTGAACGGCAAGCAAAGGGGGGAAGGCGCCAGGCCCTGATAGGGTCCCAGTAGACCTTTTTAAACACAATATGGATCTCTGGTCGCCTATATTGGTCAGGGTACTGGAAGCCACTTGTACAGTGGGGTTGGTGGAATCTTGGTCCGATTCTATCCTAGTCCCGGTATTCAAAAAAGGGGACCGTCAAAGTCCACTCTGTTATCGCCCCATTTCACTATTAGATTCATTGGGCAAAGTTGTGGGGCGGATTATCCTTGAGCGCCTACAACAATGGGCAGACGATAACCACGTATTGTCAGACCTTCAATATGGGTTCAGGGAGGGCATGGGCACCACCGAGCAAGTTCTAAATTTGACTTTGCTAATGGGCAAATATGTGAACGTAAAGGGTGGGAGTTTGCATATGCTTACATAGACTTAACTGCAGCCTTCCACTGCGTAAGCCATTCGAAATTGTGGGGCATTTTAATAGAGATGGGAGTCAACTTTCTTCGCGAATTGTATTCAAATTCTACGGCCAGGGTGAGGTTCGGAGCGCGGGGTAACTGAAGGCGCCGTTTACGGTTGAGCTGGGTGTCAGGCAAGGTTGTGTCCTGGCGCGCTTCTTTTTTTACTCTTTATACAAATGGCCTTAAACAAGCCATGCTGGAGGGGTGCCAGGACCTTCCTCTACTTCACAAACGCCTGATACCCGCTCTACTCTATGCGGACGAGGAAGTAATTATTGCCCGTACCCCCCTGGAACTCCAACGCTCGCTCAATAGGTATGACACCTATATGTCTAATTTAGATTTAAAAATTAATATTAAAAAAACCTTTATCATGGATTCAGGGCCAAGACACAAGAAAGGGAGAGATATTTTCATCAAGAACACCAAGGTGGAGACCACAAACACATATCCCTATCTAGGAATCTTAGTTGATGATAAGTGCACATGGGGAAAAGCTATTGAGGCCAGAAAGCTGTTATTCATTAGGTCTACCTCTGCTTTAGTAAGCTTCATGCAGAGGCTAGGCAAAAGACCCCCGGCAGAGATGATCCAGATTTACAAGGCAAAATGCATTAGTACAGCCATTTATGGAGCAGGGGTGTGGGGTTACGGTCATGTGGAAGCCCTTCAAAAAGTGAAAAACTGTTTTTTGAGGTATCGCTTAGCTGTCCCGTGAGGTACCTCGACCTTTAGCTGCCACCTAGAACTAGGTTTGCCATACATTACTGACATCGTGAAAATGCAGCCAATTCTTTTGTGGCACCCCCTCTGGTCCTCTCCAAAGACAGCTTTTAACCAACGATTATTAAATGACTGTCTAGCACTCGAAAATTCACACAGGATCAGTTGGCTTTATGCTTTCGTATGTCAAAAGGTTTCTGCATGATTTGGGATTTGAAAGATATTATCATCAACCCTCACTTATTGCTGAGTTATCAAGGAAAGGGTTGAAAAAGTTATGCTTGACTCACCTGGAAGATCTGAGACTGGTTATTGAGGTCAAAAAAAGCTTGGTTCAACATTCATTGTTGATTCAATCCACCATGGCCATGCAGCCTCATTTTACTTGTAATCTGAGTGGCTATGAAAGGTTCCTGTTGACTCATTTCAGGCTGAACATTTTTAATCGCCTGGTAACCTTTCCTAGAATCAATGATTGGTCGAAGCAGCTAACATCTTGCCCCTGTGATGAAGTGTCTACCCAATCGCTAATCCATGTGGGTTTTTTTTGCAAATTCTATGAAGAACCGAGAATGCACTGGATAATCCCAATTTTAAAAATTTTAGGCTGACGCCAATGTCGTCCTGCCCTAATAGTGCTGCAACTCATGGAGACAGATTGACTGGTGACAAATATTGCTACATTTCTGAAGTTTTGTATCAGCCATAGGTCTAATTTATAACAGACATAATGTTGTCCATATTTCTCCAACCCATTTTTGCAACTGATCTGTATCTATATGAACATATTAATGGTTTTAACACACCTTTTGTATTTTGAGATATTTTATGTAGGCATGCTTGTCTTTAAAATTTGTATAGCTATTTTCTGATGTACGTGCCTTTTTAACTATGAACTTTTATGTTTTTTTGCTATGGAAACCGAATAAAGTAATATTTGATTTGATTTGATTTGATTGGGTATCCATAGACAAGACGTTTGGTCTTTGAGGCATTTACCACCACTTTATTAGCCAAATTATAGTTGGGAAGTGCATTCAGAGAGGCCGATTCTCCAGAGGTCCAAGAGGATGATATCATCAGCTTATTGTAGTATCGCAGTCTTGGTCCTTCCGGTTTTTTGGGGAATAGAGTTAGCTTGTTTCAACGCGGCGCCCATGTCACCAGTGAAGAGGTTAAACAGCAGGGGTGCAAGCACACAGCCTTGCTTGAGACAGTTGTCCGTCTTGATCTTCCCGGTGACAGTCGTTGGTGTTAACTTGACTCTGACCCAGGTAGAAATGTATAGGGAAATAATAGCTAGAAGCAAGGTTTTGGATGCCCCATCCTTGTAGCTCTTGCCATAGGCTGTTCCTCTCTACTCTGTCAAAGGTTGCTGAATAATCCACAAAGCAGTCAATGAGTGGGAGTTGCTACTTGCTCTTTGTCCTCTAAGATGGGTAAGAAAGGGCCACAATGTTATCCTGTGTAAAAGAATTTGCCCTGAAACCTGTTTGCATGAATGGGGTTATATCATTGGCTTATGCACAGCACTCCAGTTCTTTCAGTAAGGTGGAAGTGTAGGCCTTAGTTACAATGTCCACGAGGGCGATGAGGCTATAGTTGGACGGGTCTGCCCTGTCACCCTTCTTATGAATAGGATTCGGGATAGAACCCCTCCAGTTTTCTGGAACTTGTGGGGTCAAATGACAAGATTGGTAGAGGGGGAACAGTATAGCAGACTGCAGAGTGAGATCCCATTTGAAAACCATTGTGGGTATGCCATTTGGGCCAAGCACCCTGGTAGCTCTGATTATTTTCAAGATTCTGGAGATATTATGTCCTGAAAATAGCAGCTCCTGGTGTGGAATTTCCGAGCAGTTGTTTTGAAGCTACAAGTCCTCATCTGGTGCATTCCCGGCTGCATATACATTTTGAACATGCATAATACATTGAGATTCATAGATGCTGTTAACTCTTGCTGATGAAGAGTCTGCTTTGTTTTTGGTACCTTCACAAGTCAGCGTGTCCCAGTTTGCCCATCAGCGAGTAAACATGCTACCATTCTCTTTCTATCTGTTCACGCTTAGCAGCCCAGACCATCCTTTTATGTGGTTTGTTGAGCATTTGTAATCAGGCTTTCAATTCTGCTTTAGTTGAGGCTTTACGTTCTCTTTGGCAGATTTTTAGGACCCTAAGTATCCTCAGTTTATCAGCGGTGATGTGAGGTTTGATTTCTTTCCACGAAGCATTGGCAGAATTGGATTGAGAGCATGGATTGTTACCGAACCCATGGTGTAATTTGCTGAAAGTTGACTCCCAGTTGGCCTGGAGTGTTCCACCATTAAGGGTCTTGAGATGCACACCTCTTGTCGACTCCCAGACTTTGAGTTTCTGCGAATTCACTGGGCCTGATTTGACCCTTCTGATTAAGTTGCGGCATTCTTCCTCAGCAGAATCAGCTATTATCCTCAGGGTTTCAAGCCTGCTTGAACTAACTTTAATAAAGAAACAAGTGGGAAGTGGTCATTCTCTGAGCGAGTCAAGATTGCAAAGCTTACTGTCCCATCCAGGATCCTCTCTGTGGGGAACATCTAATCCAAAGTGCTTATTCCCTCACAAGAATTTTGCAATTCAAGCAGCCGCAATTTGCTTTTTAATTCTATGCAGGATGGAGGTCAAGCTGTGTGCTTGAAAAAGAGTGGTAAATGTACTATCAGTATCACATCCCATTGCCAGGTTTGCCAGTCAGCTCCTAGAAATCACTGATTGAAGTTTCCACAAATGATGACTTCTTTACGCTGTATTTTTGTATAGAATTATTTCAAGTGAGTCATGGAACTGAATCAGCTTTCCCAGGCATCCTGCGCCAAAGAACCTAAAGAATACATGAACGAGCTGTATCTTTAACCCCTTCTACGCTCATGACGAGCTCAGCTTGTCATGAGTTACGCCTGTCGTACGTTCATGATGAGCTGTGCTCGTCATGTAGCGCGGGTTTCCGCAAAAGTCAGCGCACAGCGGGAAAACCGCTAGCGCGCATGTGGTTAAGAACTGGCCATTTATTTGCAGGCTTTCCAGGGTCACAAGTTGAAACATTTAATTGTAAAGTTTGGTAGAGTTGACTTTCAAGTCTAAGCCAAGGCTTACATAGATGAGAGTCTACCGACGGGTCTCCCAAATATGTTGGTTCTTATGGCTGGTTGAAGGAATTCACAGTAACCAAGTTTTGTGATGGAACTAGTGGCCCAAGTTTCTCAGAAACAGATTAAGTCAGCAGTCTGAAGGAAGGACATTGCAGCAGAGGGCTTTAGTAGCTGTGCTAGATCTGCTACATTCCATGATGTAAGATTTATACTTGGGTTCCTTTTGTGTTCAGGCTGAGGAGAGTGGATTCTAGGGCTAAGAATGCTTTCTTGTATTACTCGGAAGTGTTGTAGATAGCCAGCATCAATCATTTTCTGTTTTGTATTTTCAGTTTGATTTAAGGCTGTTCTCCTCATTAGACCTACTTGTGGCCATAACAGCGCAATAGCTTCAATATATTATATGTAAAATTGAAATGTAAACTTCGAGCCCCAAAGTGGATACTGCAAGGCTGGGTCTGGGGCTTTGAATACTCTCCCTGTTCCTTCAGCAGGTAAGGGTATTTTGGGGCCAAAGGTTCCATGATCTCTATCCCCCATTTGCCAAAAGAAGACTTGTTAGACAGATAATTTGCTACTAATTTGCAGGATTTAAATTGACTCCCAAACTATCTTCAATAGATGCCTATATTCGAAGAGGCCCTAGTCAGCTGAAAACGTTCAGCTGTTGTGGGTCAGGACTGTGCATCTCTAGGGATAAATCTATCTACGATGTCTTTGAAGGGGTGGCAGACTGACGTGTATGCATCAGGCGCGCAACACCCATTGGGCTCACGGGGCTTTAGCCACCCCTGTCGCGTGTGTCAGCTTTGTAGGCTGGCGAGCATCTAATTGCAGCCGCACCGAGTACTTAACAGGTGTTTAAAAGACCATTTAGTTGTAAATGAGGCTTTTAGTTGTAAATGAGGCTTTTGTTGTGTGTTCACCCCTTGGTATAGCCACTCTGTCTAAGTAAGGAAGAATTAGCCCCCCTTGAAATATTTTTCAGCACCCCCCCCCTAAAATTTGGCTCTAGTTGCCCGCCTGGTATGCATGTAAGCAACATTGCCCTGTAGTGGCAGGACAGATTCTGTATTAAAAAAACCTTCAGATAAACATCTGGACAATGATTCAAACTTTGAAGGTAATTTAGCACACAGCAACATCTCCATAAGGTCAGAAATGAGGTACAGATGTGTATTGGTGTCCACTCTTTATAACATCGCCTGATTCCCTTCCTAGCACCTTTTCCCAATTTCCTTCCCAAGCTTAGTCCAACAGCCATATGTGCATTATTATATGCTGATCATGTAATTACGGTAGGTAAGACTCCAGTTGGACACAACAGGCTCTTAAGGGGTGTACGAATTTCATTTACTTTGCTTTCATGTAACTATGCAAAATTTTGGGAAAATTCGGTGTAATTGCGTGAAATACAAAAAAGTAATTCAGTGCTATATGTAAGCTTGACATGTGTCCTTGTGTAATCTTTTGACATGTGAACGAATTTAGTGCTTATAAATAGGACTCACAGTTTCGTGGTATGTATTTTTTTAACATTTCCGTCTGTATTTATCCATATTTATTTTTTGCCCATCTTATTGGTATTTATCAATATTTATTTCGTGTTTTGAGAATAAATGGAGCCGTATAATGCTATATTTCCACGTGAACTCATACATGGATGCCTGTCAGGATTTAGCATATTAAGCAGCCACGTTTAACAAAACACTACGCCTACAGGTACATAGTAGCGTTATACTGCAAATATATGTTAACGTATGCCTTTATTTACGGAAATCTCATCCTGATTTTTAACTCTCCATGTTGTCTATCTGCTCACCTGTTGCCCGACATTTATGAAATACAGCATGGAGCGTCTCTCACAACAAACACCATTTACAGTATATTTCCGCTTTTAAAAATAAATACAGAAAGGAAACACGTTGTTTTCTGTCTGTATTTATCTGTAAAAATGGAAAACCGGAAGCCTTACTTTTAAATACTATGAAAAACAATTGATGCAAACAACATCTACTCACCTACAGTGGTTTGTGTTTTCCCCACATTCCTGCACTACAATTTGCAGTGGACAGCTGTGTAAATAGTATATGGATTTATGATGTAATTTGGGAATCGCACGTAACACGAGTAACGCAAAGTTACCAAAGTTAGGTGAATTACGCGGAGTCATTTAAATTTCACCTGTACCTGTTTTTAATGCCCTGGAGCTATATGATTTGAACACCAAAAAAATTGAGACATCTCAAAACTGTGGTAGAAAGTAGAATATAGCAGGCACCAATCCAACAGAGGTGAATATATGTACCTTGGCATCTTATTTGATTGAAAACCTATGGGGTGGCAACCATGGTAGGTACTAAGCAACATCCTGTCAAATATAACAATAACTGTAGAGGGCTGTTTTAGTTTTCCCACTGGATAAAATCCTACAGGGCCCAGGCAATCACTTTTCAGACTTGTAGATCTGAAAAATGGCTTCCATGGTAACAAGAATTGCTGGACATAGAGGCGAGTATTGCCAATAAGATTGCTTACTCCAAACGTAATTGTATGCTAGGAGCTTGGACTTGGATCTGGCCTGGTTTCTGCTTTAGTAAGCCCATTTGCTGGGTCTTTTAAGCAGAGCTTAGCACGACTAGACCAGTTGTGTTTCTAAATCCTGGCAGAACTGCAGTTCACTAGAATTCTTATTTATGGAAATGATGTGCACTTTTTATGAAATTGCAGGAGAATTTCAACATATCCAACGTTAGCTATATTATGGTTCGGATATTATTGCTTTGTATCTGATTGAGAGGCATTGCTCCAACAATCTCACGATGGACAAACAGCGCTATAATTGTGCAACGCAGCACGTTCAATTACTTTTATTATTAACCACTGGCCATTGCGATATTTATTTCGATTCCTGGGGAGGAATTCAGCTGACCTTCGATTTTGCGGGATTAATACAATTAAAATCGAGTCATTCAAGGCGATCTTGGTAAAAAGGTGATTTTTATAACGGTCAGGGATTAAAGTAGTGCCAACAGGTGCTTCAGTTTTACATCTAGGTGTTCAAAAATAATAAGTCTTATTGTGAACTGAAATGAGGCTATTGTGATGTCACAGTTAATTGATTTTTTCATTTAGTCTATTGATTGGGAGAAGAGTCTACAAGTATCTTACGATGGGTTTATATTAGTGAATGTATTCTTATTGTAAATTGATGGTCATCTGCTTGTTGTCAAGATAGAATAAACAGTAAATAAATTATGTAAACCACAGATGGGGCCTATATGATAAATATCCTCAACATGTTTCCTTTTTGAATTTTTCAACAAATAAAACATATTCCCAGATCCCTAGCCCTCAGTTTCTCAGCCTAATCAATGAATCTCTTTACTTGTACACCGGCACTCGTATTAACAGCACAATCAATAACGCATTTTGCTTATCCATATGCAGGCTACCTGTTCTTTTAGCGTCCATTTAGGGCCCGGCAGAGAGTGTGAGCAATCGTCTTTCGTTGTGTTCTCTGCTTCCTTATAGATTCAGGAGTCTGACTTTTCAGATTTGGGACCTTGTTACTACCATTCCAAAATAGAACTCGTAAATTGCGACAAATAGTGATTTGCAATTTGAGATTTTTTTACTTGGAATGCATTATACAGGATTCAGTAGTCGCAATTTGTTCTCCAACGTCTACTGAATCTACCAATATTTTGTGAACGGATCTATATATTAATAGGTTGGTTTACAAAATACTGAATCGCAGTGGGTCACTGTTCGACTTACCTAAATAATTTCCAGGAGATAGTTCGCAAATTGCAGCCCACTAACAGGCACATGCATCAAGCGATTTAGGAATCGCAAACTGTGCGAATCGCAAAATTCGGCCGTTTGCGATTCCCAAATCACTATTTGGTATGCATCATCCTAAAAGTGAAGAAATCGCTATTTTTGCGATTTTTGAAAGTGCGATTGCTTTTAAGGAATCGCAAATTTGCGATCCCTTAAAAGCAATGCATGAAACTGAAAAACATTGCGAATTCGCAATTAGAGAGAAAAAATTACCATGAGATTGGACCTCATGGTAATTTTGCGAAATGTTAAAAATATGCAGTTTTGTGCATTTTTGTAACTTTCATGTTGTGCACACACATGCCCTTAGGGCATGTGGGTACACAACATATGTGCATTGTTTGATTTCAGGGGTGCCACAGGGTGTCCAAAGGACACCCCTGCACCCTTGAAATCGCAATCCCAATTTGCAATTAGCTAATTGCGAATCGCAAATTGAGATTGTCTTCCCATTCATTCCTATGGGCCTCTAGGCCCATAGGAATGAATATGAAGGGATTCCTTAATTGCGATTCGCAAAATGCTAATCGCAATTAAGGAATTCTAAGGAATCGCAATTTATTTAGCGATTTCTTGATGCATAGGCATTTGCGATTCCTTAATTGCGATTCCTTAAAAATCGCAATTAAGGAATCGCAAATGCCGAGATTGATGCATGTACCTGTTAGATTGGCTAGAGTCACAGGAATGGTGGCCTGCTAGTATCAGCAGACCACCATGTTAGTGATTGCTTTTCAATGCAACTGGCTTTTTTTCAATGCAGAAATGGAATTCATTTTTTTTTTAAATGAAATGTTTTACAAACATTTTTTAAGAGTACTGGACCACTGCCTGCTCCTAAGAAATGTTTTTGTCCACATTCATAAAAAAGAAAGTGTCCCCCTTTCTGTTTGTGAATGTCTTACCACCTCCAGAGAGGAGGTTGTAAAACATGAATGTTTTGCAGCCAAATTTAAGTCACAAAATAGTAATACATAATATCATAAGGAATCAGTATTTGAAAGGGACTCATTTTACATGTCTCCCTTACAATTCGGTATTTGCTCACAAACTCAGTTTGTGATACGATTTTAATTGCAGTTTTGGTTTAGGGAATTCAAAAATTCCATATTGCAGTTGCAAATGCCTGGAGTTGACCTTTGCGATGGTAACATTGCTTTCTACATGAGCGACTACGCTTCAAGTCTGGTCGCAGTCAAGCAAAATATCCATTTCCATTTGAGCAATTGTAGAAAGGTTTACCCTGAGCTACAATAACACAATCGCATGCTTAGCTAGAAGTAATGGTAGTTACACCCAGTTCCAAACACGATTATCCTTCTTCTTGGATATTCAATAACAGGTAACACATTCATAGTCTGCAGTTGCCCAGTAAAAGCCAAGATTGGCTTTGCATATCTGCTCCCAGAAAGCATGGATCATTTGGCACTGATATATCATGCAGAAACATATCCCAGGGGCACCTGCACATCTTGCACAAATACACAACAATATATTACTGCATTACACTGCTGCAAGCAGATTTATGTTTATTTTGTACAAATGTTTGAATTATTTCAGTTTGTCTTTTAAATTGCAATACTCCCTACTACTAAACATGCAGTCCCAGATTTACTAACACTTTGCGCCAGGTTTGCATTACTTTTGAAACACACAATCGATACAAAGTGCTATGCTGGGATTTACTATCCGTGTTACAGCAAACAAATAATGAACAGAATGCTGCCAATGCAAACATTCTCCCCCAGTCAAAAGATCTGAGTTAAATCCATCGTTCTTTTGCCCACTACGCCACCCCAGACATATGCAAATCAGTCCTGACCCTGTGCCTCATGGGAACAGTCCAGACTGAACTGCCAGGCCAGGGCCTCCCTGGACCAGAAACAAGCATCCTGGGACCGGTTTCAGGGTATGTCACCCTTCTTCAGCCAGGCTAGCTTGAATCCAGTGGCAAGGGACCCACGTCTGGGCATACCCATCCCACTTAGGGCGAAAAGTGTTATAGCAAACAAATGATGGACACCACCCCCGTTTGGACCCAGCCGTATGCAAATCAGTCTTGACCCTGTGCCCCATGGCAACAGTCCAGACCGAACTGCCAGGCCAGGTCCTAACGTGCTCACTGTGCCACTGGATTCAAGCTAGCCTGGTTGAAGAAGGGTGACATACACTGAAACCGGTCCCAGAATGCTTTTTTCTGGTCCAGGGAGGACCTGGCCTGGCAGTTTGGTCTGGACTGTTCTCATGTGGCACAGGGTCAAGACTGATTTACATACAGCTGGGTCCAAACTGGGGTGGCGTAGTGGGCAAAAGAATGATGGATTTAATCCAGATCTTTTGACAGGGGAAGAATGTTTGCATGGCCAACATTCCATTCATCATTTGTTTGCTGTAACCCTTTTCACCCTAAATGGGATGGGTATGCCCAGACGTGGGCCCCTTGTTCACTGTGCCTCTGGATTCAAGCTTGCCTGGCTGAAGAAGGGTGACATAAAACTGGTCCCAGGATGCTTGTTTCCGGTCCAGGGAGGACCTGGCCTGGTGGTGCGGTCTGGACTGTTTCCATGGGGCACAGGGTCAAGACTGATTTGCATACGGCTGGGTCCAAACTAGGGTAGCATAGTGGGCAAAAGAACAATGAATTTAACCCAGATATTTTGACTGGGGGAGAATGTATTGTCAGCATTCCGTCCATCATTTGTTTGCTGTAACACAGGATTTATTATCCAACACACATCAAAATTTGTGTTGGATAGTTTCCCAAAGGAGCAAACGTTTCCATTATGCACTGCTTTGAGTGATTTTGTGTTAAGGGGGCATTCCATGAGCAGTACATGGGTGTTCCGATGAAACTACCAATGGATTTTGTTGATATACCTATCTACAAACATTCATGGACAGGGATTTACTCCAACATCTTACACCTTCTTGAGGCAGGCATAATGAGGAGAAATGTTTTCTTTTCTCCTCGTTTTTGCTACTTTGTATTGTACAGCACATGCACAAAGTCAGAAAGTGCTAAACGATATTTCTTTGTACAAATAAGTTTGGTGCGCAACTGCCTGAAAGATGGCAGCCATGCACCAAACTTGGAGTACCTTCAGAGGAACCACCAAGATTACATTTTCTCCCAAGGCACAGACGGCAACTGGGCCAGCAGTAATTTCTAAATATGGCAGTGTCACCATTAATTACTAAATATGGTAACCTCCTTCACTCTGGCCGACATCTGGGCGCCTGCCAAACTCGAAATTTACCTCTATGTCGCCTCCTTGTTTTTTTTAAATAATTGTCTTTCATCGACATAGAATATCTAGTTTGTGAGTATAAATCTCCTGATTTCTTTAATAATGCTGGTGGATTATATATGTGTTGTAAGATTTTTGAATGGCCTTTACCAGCTAACTTTCCATTATCATGTGTAATATGGAGATAATGAGAGATGACGGTTGGCCAGGAGAGTGGCTAGTGACGGATCTTTATCTCTCAAAGCGTCTTATTGAAGTGTGTTGCGTCGATTACAAAGCTTCCTATGTCTTCCAGTACATATTTTAAAATTGATATTATGTAAAGTACATAGCTTTGAGCAATGTACAAAGTATCAAGATTGTTTAGGTTGTGGATTATCTAAAGTAAAAAAAAACACAGTTGTTAGTTTGTCTGCTATTAAGTAATCAAAGTGTTGTAGCGTTAGCGTGTTGGGCTCTTTTGTTTCCATAATTTTGACAGTTTTATTCTTATCTCATTTTACCCTGTGCTACCATCAAACCTCTTTGATCCTCTGATGGATCTTGTTCTGCGCTGAAAGGGAGTAGAATACCCGGAGGACAAGCACTTATCAAATGAGGACCAAGAATAAGATAATTACTGATCATACATTTGTCACTCAAAATCCCTCATTTTAATTCTGATAGAAACACTAGTCAAATGAGTTTACCCACAAGTAAATAATGAGTCAGAATCAGAAAAGTTAGTTTGAATCTCACATTTTAGTATTCTATAAGAACTTTAAATGAATGGCATACAGACCTAAATTTAAAATAAATCAAGTTTTAATAAAGCATTAGCAAACTCTGCTAGAGCCAAGTATATATGTGTTGATCTTCCTGAGCTGAGGGAGATTAGTTATTTGAGCAGAGTTTGGTCATCAGGAAAAATCAGTTGTGCCTCATACAAACCCATAGGAGAGATCAGTGAGTTCCAAATGATCAGTTCTACTTAATTTAAGACAGAATATCTGTCTCTGTCTGACCCTGCAGCATTAGTGCACAGCCATATGACGCAAACCCTTTCAGCCGAAAATGTTCCACTATGCTAACGTATCAGCCGGCAGCAGATTGCAGTTTTACATCACAGTTCACATTGTTCCTGGCAGTCATAATTGCCAATCTCTGTGTTGCAAGATAGGTAAGAAAGCCTCTTTCCATCAGTTCCGGAATCTGAACAATTATACTTCATCAGTTTTGGGTTTTCACCCCTTGACATCACAGAATTTGTCAGACCACTTTGTCCAATTGGTCGCCTTTGATTGGATGAGATGATGCAGTAGGTGAAAAGAATAAAAATTCTAAAGAATTAAGCAATCCATAACTTGTGATTTTCCTTAGAATCATTGTAGGTACAGTCACGTAAACAATGTAAAGTAGACAAATGTATGTTCTCATCTCTTGCCTATCAGTTCTCAACATCTGTTCTAGCATGTAATGTTTTTTGTTGCGAGTCTAATCGGCTGTGTTACAAATGTCAAAGGAAGTAATTAATAGTTAGAACATGTGGTAACTTTACGAAAGTTCCCAGAGGCTTCAGACTGCTCAGTTCATATTAGAAAAAGTAGCAAAGATGAGGCCTTCATGAAATACAGCTCATGCACGATGAAATTGTGCTAAAATTTGAATCTTACATTGCATAGCATGATGTATTTCAATTAAATGTATTAATATCACTTCAACAACTTTACAATGAATTCATGTAAGTATAAGGTACATTTTTGAAAATGTCACTGTCACTCACATATATTTTATGTTTCTTTTGCACATCATATATTATTAAAGCCCACATGTTTAAAGCCACATCAAAGGAAAGATTTATGAAATGCAATTATGCTAAACCTGCGTGGCACTTTTTTCATTTGTCATTTTCAGTGCACATGTTACACAAAATTTATTAGGCCTGGGCGGAGCTGGCGTAGTGCCTCTACTCGTAGCTTCATGAAGTTTGAAAAAAACTCTGTGGCGCTCCGCTTAGCTCCGCGCCACTCCTTCCCGCTTCCTCCCCACTCCCAAATGCTTTAAAAAGATATAAAAAGGCACTTATCTGCGTTTCTGCTGCCTCCCCTGCCTGGCCGCTCTCCTTCCTGCTCCTCTCGCATCCTAGACGTCCTTCTTCACAAAAAAACACTACATTGTAAGTCTAGCACGTGCGTAAACAACTATGGCAAGCTGTTTCAACACTCGACTGGGTTTTTTTTAAATTGGAACTGCTTGCATTTAGGGCTCATTGGCCGCTGTAATACTATTAAAATGATTATACTTCCTCGATTTCTTTATTTTTTCCCCTGTGTCCCTCGTTTTCTACCAGCTGTCATTTATACGAAAGTTGAGTCATTATGGCAGAAATGTATCTGGTTATACCGGAAGCATAGTGCAAGATCCAATTTTTACGACAGTCTAAGAAAAGGGGGGGTCTCTCTTCCAGTCCTCAGGTTTTACTATTTGGTATCCTTATTCTCACAACTTTGGATGGTACTGGAGTGGAGGCATAGACCACTGGCCCGTACGTTTAGTAAATTCCTCCAGCTGGGGGAATAAATCATTCCCTGTACAGGCATAGTAGATACAGTATATTTTGAATAAACCCGGTTCAAGAAGTTAAACGTTTTTCATATTATTTGGGTCTCATTTAAGATTTTTTTTTTTATTACTCCCTCCAATAAGCCCACATAATTTGGCTTTTATCCCAATTTTCCAGATTGTATTCAGGAGGGTTTCAGGGAGACTTGGGCAAAGGCTAATTTTCTGACCCTTGGCCAGCTATTCAATGGGGCGGTCTTTTCCTCATTTATAAATTTACAGCAAAAGGCACTCCTCCCAGCAATAGATTTCTTTTTGTATTTGCTAATGCGTCAATTTCTTTTTAGCTTTAAAGAAGTGGATAAGAACTGTGTGGATAATCCCTGTCTGGACCTCATTATGAACTCTCCGTCCAAGAGAAATAATAGGCTAAGTTAAAAGGTACTTCATCTCTCATCTTATAAGCTGGGTGATGACATGCACCTGGTGAGGGCCCACAAGTGGAGAATTCAGCTCAAAATGGAAGTCACATGTGCAGACCTTAGGTCTAGTAATATGATGTTTCATTCTGCTCTGAATGTCTCGCGTATTAGGGCACACCATGTTAAATGTATTAACGACTGGTATCACACTCCTCATTGTCTCTATGCTATGAAGCTTCACTTGGCTAGTCACTGCTTTCATTGTGGATGCACTGGAGCCGACTCAGTTCATGTCTTTGTGTCTTGTCCAATGAAAATGTGGCTATTCAACAGAATTGTTGACTCAGACTTAGCTGCCCACAACTTAAAAGAATATTATAATGATCAAACACTTTTACTTTCTTCGCTAGTACAATTTATTCCTGTTAATTCACAGTAAATTTCATCATATACAGTGAAATACGACTCGTTTTTTACAAATTTACATTTGCAGAATTTTTTTTCAAAAAACACATCATTCAGTATACAAAAGAAACAATCAACCATAGGTTAGGTTGTCAATCGCCCAATGCATTTCGGGACACCTTGGAGGTCCCTTTGTCAGGGGCAACACTGTAAATAAAAGATAATATTCAGGCACATCAGTAAATTTAAAACAATGGTAACACTATTAACATGTTAAAAAACTAAAGGCTGCGTAAAAAAGAATAACCTTCACCAAAAGACCACCATCAGTGCAATGTGTAAAAAAAAAAGCATGCAATCACTCACACCACTATTTCAGGGCCACGCCCTGTGAATGATCCTTAACTTCCTTTGTCAACCGTAAACGATATCCGTGTCCTGCAACATTTATGTAAACGTTTTCCAAGTAGGCATATAAAGCTCATAAGCCAAATACATCACAGTGAAACACTACTAAACTCCAAACTGGTCATACCTTCTATGTTGCAACGAGACAACTTCGACAATTACTGCTACAAATTTCTCCGTGACCTCTGTTCGCACCCACTCAGTATGTCTATCAACAACAGCTCCCGCTTCCTGCAGCACAACACTGTCTGACCCTGTCGAGTTCATTAAAAAAACAGTCAACTACATAACAGGGAGCTGTTGTTGATATATTTGGCTTATGAGCTTTATATGCCTACTTGGAAAACGTTTAGATAAATGTTGCAGGACACGGATATCGTTTACGGTTGACAAATTAAGTTAAGGATCATTCAGAGGGCGTGGCCCTGAAACAGTGGTGTGAGTGATTGCATGATTTTTTACACATTGCACTGATGGTGGTCTTTTGGTGAAGGTTATTCTTTTTTACGCAGCCTTTAGTTTTTTAACATGTTAATAGTGTTACCATTGTTTTAAATTTACTGATGTGCCTGTATATTATCTTTTATTTACAGTGTTTCCCCTGACGAAGGGACCTCCAAGGTGTCCCGAAATGCATTGGGCGATTGACAACCTAACCTATGGTTGATTGTTTCTTTTGTATACTGAATGATGTGTTTGTTGAAAAATGTTTCTGCAAATGTAAATTTGTAAAAAACGAGTCGTATTTCACTGTATATGATGAAATTTACTGTGAATTAACAGGAATAAATTGTACTAGCGAAGAAAGTAAAAGTGTTTGATCATTACAATATTCTTTTAAGTTGTGCGCAGCTAAGTCTGAGTCAACAATTCTGTTGACTAGCCACATTTTCATTGTCTATATTTGAGTATTAGGGTATACTCTATTAGGTGCAGCACACAGATCTTCAGAACCAGATTAACAACTTTAATTTTGATAAATTTGGTGCGCTCAGAACACACTTGTTAGTTCTTTGTGTCTTGTCCAGCATTAAACGTTTTCTGGGAATTCCTATTTGGTAACTTGTGAGTACCTGCAAGTTGAGGATTGTAGCAGATTCAAGGCTGATCATGATGGGACTGGCACCAGCTATCTCGGTTTGCCTATCAGGGTTTTACTTACTTTCCATCACGCTAGCTAGATTGTACTGGCAAGATTCTGGCTTTCTAGCAGGGCTCCTGATCATTGGGTCTGGTGGCGGAAACTTTCGCCTCCATTTTGTGTTCATCAGTTTCAAAGACTACTGGCGCACCGCCCTTGGCAACAGGTTATGTTATGATTGTTTGAAGTTCTTTTGTTGCCTATCTCTGCCAAAATGTAGAATTGTATTGGTGAAATCAAAATGTATGAGTTTTCACACATCATCTATGTAGGTTTTTTTATTGCATTTCAGTAAGTTTTTATGTGTACAGGAGAAACAAAACTTCTGGAAGTTTTAGTACTTTGACACTCATATTCAAGCAAACATCAATAAAGTAAAAAGTAACTGTAATTGAATTCAAAACACACAGTTTCCCCTAATTAGCACAACATGCGATCATTACGGTTGTCTTGAGCTTATTACAGAATAAAGCAATATCATTGATTTTAGTATTGCATCTTCTGTGCTTTTGGATGCGGATGAAGAGCTTGGGCTGCATAGGGCGGATCTGTGAAGTATCATTGGCATGTGCCCTGGCCCTCTTTGTGTTGACATCTGTTTTTGATGTAGGTAGGGAACGGAGTCTGTGTCTTTTCAAAGTTAATAATTTTGTCTTTCACAATCGCCGTCTTTGTCTTAATAGCATATGTTGTGTTTAATTTAGCCCACAAAATGTTAAGGGGAGAGAGTTGGGTTGTTTCCATGATTAGGTGATTGAGTGGAGGGTCTTCAGGAGAATATGAGTAAGCAGTTTGCCTATAAGGGCAGCTCATGGATGTTCCAGTGGCGGCTGGTGGATTTTGGAAGTGGTGCGGCAAAACATTATATCCTAGTACAGCGAGCGAAGCGAGCGACCCTGAACTGAAAAAGGATGGTGCGGGGTTTTCACCCTGCAAGAAAATTTGGCATAATATGGATTCAAATGGTGGCTTTTACACCACATATTAACTGTGCTTTTCAAAAAATCTGCAATGCCTCTAATACCCTTGGGCCAAGGTTGTGCTATACAAAACTGCAAAAAAAGAAGCTATATTCTACCTAATAGTTTGCATTTTCATTAATATACAGTTGCCTACACCACATTAGTTGGAAACTCTGTTGTGCACTACATGATATTCTAAATTCTTGAAAGTAAGTTTTTGACTTCAACTTTTTCTCTGCAGTCGTTAAATGGAAGAAAGCAAGGGCACATCTGCCCTGAACCTTATATTCACAGCTGTAGGCCTCAGCTGGAAGTTGATGGCATTTCTAACCTGGATTAGCTCTGAACATTAACAAGCAGAACGTGACAGGCGATTCCCTGTACTTGGAGATTTAATCCATCCTGACTATTCGCTTAACGCCACAACTCTTTTATTTTGGTGAATTGTTCTGTAGTTAAAACGACTTCTGTATCTAGTTGGTGGCCGAACAAAGCATTATTGCTGTGTGTGAGATAGAAATGCATTTATAGAGCACCAAAAGAGCTTTCAATCTTATATATTCTCGAATAATAAATCATTGTTATCTCATTTAGTAAGACATTTCAGTAACAACCAAGTTCTACCAACCAACTCTTTTTTAAATGTTCATGGCCCTTTATTCCTGGATGAAAACGCACGGTATCCAGCTGTATTACACAGACTGCATGGGTTTCAGTGCCTCCCACATCACCGCTGGTGAGTCGACCGACCCCACATTCGCCACCAAATAATTATCTATCTACTTGGTCAAGTGTTCCCTGTATTCCTCCTTTTGCAGCTGCCACACTGACATACGCCCGCAGAGTGGCTGCCTCCCCCGGCCAATTCGGAATGTGAGGGCAACGGGCGAGTGCTCTGGGCATAATATCAGCTGACAACACTCTGTACACTAGCCCTCTAGGGACAAATATGTAGTCCAACCTCGAGAAGGAGTCATGTGTCGAAGGGAGATATGTGTAGGCCTGGCTAATGCAATGTAGATGCCTCCATGTATCCACCCAAACTAGCCCCTTCACCAGGGAGTGTAATTTGGTGGGGGATCCCCACTCCCCCTTTGCAGCCCCACTCCTCCATCTATCCCGACCCAGCTCCATCACGTCATTCCAGTCTCCCCCCACAACAGAAAGCGTATCTGGCATGTACCCCCACAGAGCAAGAAGTCGTTCCACCAAGGACCACTGTAACGGCGGTGGTGCATACACGCTACCCAGCGTCAACGTATCCTCCCCAATTCTGCCCTGTACAAAGACATACCTTCCCTGTGTGTCCGACCAAGTTTTCTCGTGCGTATAGGGGACCCTGCAATAAATTAATATCACCACGCCACGTAAGCCCCATGCGAAGCCTGAATGAAAGACATGATGATATCCGTACCGCTGTAAACATAGGGCTTTGGTACCTAGTAAGTGGGTTTCCAGAAGCAGGAGTACATCGGCCCCAGCTCGTTTGACATAGTGAAGCACAGCCCCTCGCTTTACCTTATCCAGTACCCCTCAAACATTCCAGCTAAGGGAACCTGAACACTCCATTTTAGAGCAAACACATGATACTAGACAAGTTGTAGTGGATTCTTTACATCATGGTGGTCATGTCCTCTCCTGTTGGTATTTTTCACTTTGACTGGCAAGCTAGTTTTTTATAGATAGGTGATAAATAAATGCCAGATGTATTTGGTTTTAAATGCCCCGTGACTGTTGGAGGCAAGGATGGATGTGGCTGTCCACATTTACTAGATACTGCAAACATTTTAGACAAGTATAGACCTAGTGTATCAGGTTGAGTTATATCAAAAACGTGATATGAAGTTGACGTAGTGGTCTCTGATCTTTGTTGAACCAGGCACATGGTTTATGGGTGCTGTAAGCTGATTTTGTGGCTTCTGGTTCTTGTCTTTTATTACTTGTCAACAAACAGATTTGAACCTAAAGTTCCTTATAGACAGATAAGAGCTGCACCACATTTAAGACCATGGAAGGTAAACGTGAGACAAAATCCTCGTATCTCAGTAAATGGTCAGAAACATCGCAAAGTAATGATGTTTTGATAACAATGCAGTACATATGGGTGATTTCACTTTCATTAGCGTTTTACCTTTACAGCAGTTTGAAAATTGTCGTACATGCTATGAACTATGTGGGTACGACCAAGGTAATTTACAGTAGCATCTTCGCTGTCGCATAAAAATTATTATACAATTTGGACATGCATTATTCGGGTAATTAAAAACACCGAGGCAAACAATGTCCTGCTATTAACACTGAGGGCGGTCCTATTATGACCAACAGATAAGTACCAAAAACTTGAAATTTTGAAGGTAATTTTTAAGAAAGGTTCTAGGTAGCTGGAATTTATATCTCAATATCAACACCAGACATGGAATGGGCCTGTCGTCAGTTGATAAATGTTCAATCTATGGTCTGATTCTTTTTTTACTTCAATTTGGTAAGATGGATTCCCCAGGAGTATCCAGTTTAGTTCTGCTGGAAACATGTACGTGCAAATAAGGTTACAGCTAATTAGTGAACATTCTCTTTATGCCTCCTTGAAGGGATGTGTATTGTGATTAGATTTACGTAAGATTGTGTACCCTGCATATATAGTTATGATCTAGTATGAATTTTCTAAAACTAACAGTGTGCATAACTATATTGGCTGGCTGCCTTACAAATGTGGCGTCTTGGCAAAGGTGCCACACTGTGGAAAAAGGGCTTCCCGACAAAATGTCTGAGCACCAGCAAATCATGTTTCTTCCCATTAGACCCAGCAAGACTGCTGCTCTACCCTACGTCTGAAGCCTGCCTTTCATGGTAGAAGATTTGGAGAAACTGACAGTTGGTGTCCGTAGAGATTAGACTAGGTTCACCAGATGGTTGCTCCACTTACAGTGCTATTAACAAAGCACATGTCTATACCCTGAGGTTTATTGCCGATGTGGTTATACGAAATGTAAGCCTGAAAGAGAGAAGTGCCAAAGAGCAATAACTCCATGTTTTGAAAGCCCTTCTACGTCAGGCGTAGTGACAGGGGGCAAGAACATTGCAAAAGATCAAAGTCTATGTCCTGGATTATCAAGTATGTTTAGTTCTTGGACAGGAAGCCACTGGAGTGATGCTAGTGCTTGACCAACCTAGTCAATGTGCTTCTTTTTTCAATACACGTACTGCTTCTTTTTAGACTGATTTTCTATCTTCCAATCAACATAATTTCTCAGCTCGGCCTGAAGAATCTCAACTCTTGTCATAGGATGCAAAGCTGGCAAAATATCTATGAACAACTTCCTTGATATGCCTGCCAGACAACTAATAAATGAGAATCAACTGAAAAGCCACATTTTTCACAAGTGTAACTAAAAGAACAAGAGAATCCGGCTGTTCTGGTCAAACTTTGTTTTCCTAATAGATATAGAGAGAATGGGTAGATAAACATACATAGTGAAAGTTAGTGCATGTTCTTACTGGTATTACAACAGGATGAAATTCCACATTGTCCACCATGCAACATTGTCCGGATATAGTAGTCATACAGAACTCAGAAACAAGTATGATGAACGTTGGTTGGTGATTATGTTTCATTTAAGAAAACACAAAGCAAAACTGACCAACCAGCAGTCCTACCTTGTATAGAAATCCACCCCAAAAAGTCTCTTGTATTATGTGCCTCCATACTACCTCTCCCCGACTAGACAACTCAAATGTGATGCTCACCACTCAAAACACATTGCCGCTTGATCACTCGTAAAGCGTCATCAGTGCCTCTCCAGATCAGAGTAGGCCACAAAAATATTCCACTTCAGCTTGCTCATCCTACGAAAACTACATTGAGTAACAGCAACAACAGAAGAAGGATTGCCTTTTATTTTTTTTGTGCAACATATAAAAACCCTGTAAAATAAAATGATAAAGAAGGTAGGACCTGACATAAAATTCCACCTTCATATTAAAAAATGCCCATAAGAAAAAAAAAGCGCTATCACTAACTTTTTGTGCAATGGCACCACAAGTATGTCAGATGACTCAGGAAGTGACAATGGCGTGTGCCCTGCAAGTCACAACTTACAATCTGTGTGGGGAAAACTGAACTGTACACCCCTCTACTAACGATAAACTGAGAACTAATAAAGTGAGCAACCCTGAACAGCTGTTTATATGAGAAAGAAAGGACTACATTGGAGAAACAGGTTACAATATTTTAAAATAATGAAATGAGTTCCCTCCACACAACAAATTTCGTCAGTTACTTTCCCACAAAGGTATTAAATACCTAGATTATCTGATTTCATGGCCAAAATCCGTAGCCATGCAAACTCTTGATAACGAGAGAGACTAACACACACACAGGTTTTACTTACCAATTGTCCACGCAGTCCCATCTGGAACTTACCTCTGCTGCGCCACCCGCAGTCACCTCTTGTCAATTCTGGGATTTAAACCCTGGTCGAGTGGCTGGAAGTCAGGAACTTACCCACCAGACCACAGTGGTTTCCATGTCAGTAGCCTATCAAATCGTGCATATAAAATGGTCATCTGTTTCATGTGCAATGGAAGCCACAAACACTGACAACAGGGCCTGTATGTTGCTCATAGTCACTACAGCAATGGTCTACGCCAACAAGAAGCTATGGCTCAATGGTAAGTTTTGTACCTCTGGTATCACAGGATCTTACAAAATACAGGGTTGTGTCCTGAGATGGTACATTTTCAAACTGTGCTTTTATTTTCAATTGCTAAGTTTATTTTCACTTGGAAAAACAGAGGAGAAAAGTGGCACCTCTTTTTCTCATGTGTGCCCCCAAATTACACACCTTTTCCCAATTGACTTTCCACCAACCTCCCTTTTTCTCAAGTAGGTGCAATAGGGACAATACCTTATAATCCCTTATAAATGTGTTCATTCTTTGTCTTTAAAATTCGGCGTACTGTAGAACACAAATGTGGCCTCTGGTATATAAATGAACACAAGAATGCGAGGAAGGTGCAACACTGATAGTAAAATAGGTTGGATGGTGGTGATTTTTCATTTTAGTGTGAGTCAATCTCTCCAATAAGGTCTTTGATGCATGTGATGTTGGCTAGGAATAAAGATCAAATATGAGCTTTGGCTAATGAAATGAAGGGTAAAGTTTAAGGCAAGTGAAAGTCCCTTCATTAGGTGCAATAAGAAACTAGAAAAGTTGTTTTCTTCAAGAGGCAGAGAAGAGCAGAGTCAGACCTTTGCTTCTGGAGGTCTAAACCATGCCTGCTACAGCAGGTGAAGGGATGGATTGTCACAGCACAGCATGGCGCTGGGCTAGGCTGGCACTGGGGCTTCAACACCCTCTTCCTTCCTTTGAAGGGTGCCCACAAACGCCCCTGAACACCCAGGTTCTGTATAGAGTATGACTGCAGGCAAATTGGGATATTGCTACATTTGGGTGACGTCCCCATGTGCGGCCTTCGAGTGGCAAAATCGTTAGGCTATGATAGGTAGGCTGATTTTGAATTTGTCTGAAGACCATTTGTTGGAGGCGGTCTCACGGTGCAAGCCAGTGACTATCTCAGATGAAAGTAAGCATGGAAGAACATTATTTGCATAGGACAGCTCCCTTCTCAGTCCCATCATTATGCTGCAGTTGCCGTGTAGCATTACTTGAGGGCAGCAGTAAGAACATAAGAGGACACCGAGGCCTTTCTTTTGCTTGCTGAAATACCTCTTGTTCTTGTTCGTCTTGCAGGGCCTGCGGAGTGGAGGACTGTGATGACTGAGCGAATGGGTAACGAGGTATGGCTGGCCTGTATTTGTGGTGAAGGGGGAATGTTTGGAAGGAAAACAGCAAGATAAAAGTGTAAAAGCATACATGTTTGCTGAGTGATTGAGTGATTGATTGAGTGTGTCACCTGTCTCTTTGAAGGGACATGTGAGAGAGGAACACACAGCTTCATAGTCCTCAGATGAGAGAGGATACACAGATGAATATTTCCCTCAAATAAAAACACTTGCACCACCTCAAAGCTGACAAGAGCGATATAATGCTTTGCAGGTGTAACGATTTGCCATGTTGGTGCATAAATATGCATGGTTAGAGAGGTTTTTCCCAGAATGTCAGTAGCGTACCCTTTAGGATTATCCTTAGGCCAGAAATATCAGGCACTCCTTTGAGGGTAGGAAGCCAAAACAACCTTTGGGGGGCTTGCTCCAGTCATCTGCAGGATAGAAAAATACTGGGGAGAGTTACAGAGGCAGCCAGGCTGCTCAATATTTGGTCACAGTTCAACACAAATCTTTAGCGGGGACTTTTGACCACCCCTCACTGTGGGACCAGAATGCCCATACCTCTGTGGCTCTGACACCTTTTTTGACCTCTGGATATCACTGTCTCATTACCCCTCAAATGTTCCCTCCTGGTACCCCAGCTTTGTTAGTGCACCAGCCACGTTTCAATCCTTTGAGTAACCACAAACGCCTTTCCTATGTCCCCTCCATTTACATTCCGTCAGGACCCCAGGTGCTTCTGTCACTGTTCAGTCTCAGGTGACCGGTTGGATGCACATTGCTTGGGTGTACAGGCCCTTACCACTCTGTAAAGCCCCTCTCAGCACACACAGACTACTCTTCTTTAAATCATAAATACATGTTCCACCTAACAGTAATGCCTAGCCTTCCATCTGTGGATCATACCCAACGTAAGGAGGACAAATAAATTGACGAGTGTGCTAAACTTTCAGCAGACACTGCCAGACCAGGTGCTGCTGCCTATTTGCATGCAATGATTATTCTCTATGGCCCATCCAACCAATTGCCACATGTACCCTTTCCTTGCCTCATTCGTCTGCTGCACTGCCCCCCTTTATTTATCAAACGTTAGTGCTCTCAGATTTCATATCGGGAATCTCTATACAGTCTGTTTTCAATAGAAATATCTCAAGGGTCTCTATAACATGCCGCACGGAGGGAAGCCCCACTTGCCAAAATATAATCACATGCTCCTTGTTGAACCTTTTGTTGTAATTAAGGGAAGTCCATAAGCCAGGTATAAATATCACATAGGTTTAATTAGGCTTAGTTACAAGTTCAGGTTTAAGCACATAAGTTAAGATGAATAGAAATAAACCCCACCAGGAGTGGCCTCCCTGCCACTCAGCCTGCCTGCCATCAACTGCCACTCCACACAGGCCAGACACACAGGATTCTACTATGACATCAGGCATTCCAAGAGCCACACCAGCTGAGTAGCAGGGAAAGCACCAAAGCGAAGTATAACATACCCCCCTTCCTTAGGGAAAAGACAATTCTCAAGTGAACAAAAATCAAAAAACATACAAAGAAGATATACAATGTATTCTGAAAACAAAGCATTAGTATTGCAAATACAATGCATTGTAAAAGAAAAGCATTTACGTTGCAAATACAATGCATTGTAAATAAATCATTACATTGCACATTAAAAGATAAACACCAACTCCAAAGATGAGCAATGCATTTCCAAACTTAACATTTACATTGCCCATCCCCCTCCCCCAGGAAAAATTAAAAAAAATTAAAACATGCATAAATAACACTAGTTATATAACCAATCTCGGATTAGTTGACATATCCAAGGAACTGTCTCCACAATTGTTAAAGTATTATTATCTAAATAATCTCTGAACAGCTGCAAGTTAATTTTGTTTAAACAGCGTTTTATTTTCAAAGTTAAACACAGCACGAGCTGGCAAATGTGAAAGGCAGCTCGAGCCTATAATCAAAAGTGAACACTATTCCTGCAGTGAAGCGCGAAGGCAAGCTCGAGTCTTCTATTCAAAAGTATAACACCTTTCAATACCATTACCGCAGTAGGATTGTATGGTCCCCCCTTTGTGGTTGGTAATGGAACTGTCACAAACCTGTTTGACCCATATCCCCCTGTTACCTCTATCCTTTTGGGGTGCAACCTATGTAGGAGGAGGGGAGCAGTGAAAACTATGGGTAACCCCCCAAAAATTGCCCAGAAGTCACGTCATTCTGTGCACCCCATCGCCCTTCATAATGCACCCCCAAACCCCTTTTAATAGTTCTCTCCCAAATCTGACTCCCCACCATCAGAGAGTGTAGGGGGTGCAGTAAAATTCATTTTGGGGGTTTCTTACAATAAGTTCCATCCTATATAATCACCCCATCTGTGGGCAAGGGACCCACTGCACGAGTGCCCACATTTGGCCCCACTCTGACCCTCCTCTCTCCCCTGACTTGCACCAGGCTCCTCATCCATCTAAGACCCCTTCTTCACCCCTGGGACTCCACCCACCCTGGCGCTCCTCCTACACATCTTCTCTATGTCCCTAATCTCTAGCCCCGCCCCCTCTACCCTCCACTTCACCTGTTCCCCTTCTTTTACCTGTCACTGTACCCGCCCCTTGCACTCACACACCCATGGTACTTACTAACCACTCTGCAATCCACCAGTTGCCTGGCATGACTCCACTCTTACACCACACACACACACACTAACGTCAGACACTGACCATAAATATAAATTGTGATATTGATTGACCCAATTTTTTTTATAGATTGTGATATTGGAACCCAATTTGAGACTTCAGCTTGGTAAAACTAATGTACCAAGTAACCATTAAATCAATGGGGTATTACCCATAGAATCAAAGGACCTGGGTATGAATTAGTTAAAGAAAAAACAATGGTCCTTGACTATCAATCAGGAAAAACCTTACATAAAAAACATTTCTGATTCGGAGAATGCAATTAAATCTGCATGCTTTGACTCAAGCTTTATAAGGGAGATATAAGTCTTTTCTCAAATGGCTCTATATACATTGAATGTAAATGAAAGAATACCCTGTTATGTCAGCAAAATAAATGAATTATAACCACACTCTGGAAATTTGTACTACCGAGAATTTACATATTTATTTACAATTTTTATAAAACAGTAATGATCATAAACGGCGCAAGGACTATTAAGTATAGTCAGTGAGAAAGTAAAGGGTGCTCAAGTGTTTAGAAGAAGAAAGAAAAGCAATTAATATACAGTTCTGGTATTTACAAAAGGACAAAGCGGGCAACCTTACGCTGTTTGTATGGGCCTGTCCACACGGTTTTAGGGGGTAGGAGGGGGTGGGACGTTATGGGTACAGGCACATTAGTAGTAAAAGCGTCGACGTTTCGACTCTGGTGCTCTTGGGGTATTTGGGGCCTCCAAGTAAGCCATCCAGCATTCACTCACTGAGATCTGTGACAGTCCTGAGGGCCCGCACTTTCATATGTTTTGCATCGTTTTACTCATCAGAGCAGTCTAAATATGCTGCTCGTCATTTTAATTAGTTCTGACTGATATTCCCTTCATACATTTAATACAAATTGCAGTACTACTGTTTTGATTAGCTTAACACAGTGGTTTTATTCTTGGATGCTACTTGTAGGTTTTGCTTTACACTTTTCCTGTGTAGTTTTCCATTAAAGTCAATGTTGTTCCCATAAATCTCCCAAAATGATTTATGGCTTGTAATTTGAGTCGTAAACAGCCTTGGAAAATGTGATTCTGAATAATTAGCTTGTGTTAGGAAATAAATTAATGAAGTGAAAAGGAGTGATGGCTTCCAACCATCAGGTTAATGCGAAGTAATCTGTTTAGTGAATTTCATAAAGGATGGGCTGTGGGGCATTTTTAACACAGAACAAATAAACATATACATTGTTTACAAAGTGCTGAATCTAGAGCCCTCGTTCCATTATTTCACTAAACAGATGGATCAAATTAAAATAAATATTTGCTCATTTCAAACATATTTTACAATTAATGTGAAATGTAAATTGTAGGCTATTATAATATGTCATTTGAGATGTAGTGGCAATAAAGAAACAATTTAACATTTGTGTCCACCGCTTGCTTTTAATGATGACTGCTGGTGCTACATAAAATAGATTAAATGCGCATACTTACTGTAGATGGGAAAACAGAACTCGAATGTATTAGTTTGTGCGTTTGCGTTCAATTTCCTAACTTGTTAAAGTGTAATATTTAGATTAATGGGTCTGACTTCGAAAAAATATGAAATTCTGAAAGTGAAATAATGAGATTAATTTTGGTAGGGGCAGTAGGTCTGATAATAACAATTTTACACACTGCTGAAATTGTATATTTATTATGTTGCTGCCTCTGGAATTCGTTTTATGAAAATTAAGTAAAACAATTTGATTCTAAATCACTTTGGGAGATATTGCTATTCATCATTCACGCACAACGAAGTACAACATTATGTGCAATCAAGAATGGTAGGCTGCCCAGTGTGTAAATTATAAATTTCATAACATGGTATTTAAACAGAGGGCATGGGATATGCTATTTTTAACCCCTATTCTCCCATTTAGATGATGCACTAGTGATTTTAATAATCCCTGCGTATAAAAACAAACATTGATTAATCTTTCTATGTTGGCACACTAGCATTCGCCCTCAGACATTAAAGTCTTCAGGTGAAACTCAACAGACAGCTGCAGTTTGAGTTATGTTATAAAATGGAGGATGCAAGCTTATCTGCACGGCCTGCTAAAGTTAGCAAGACTGGGGAAATTTACGCACATAATCAGGATTGCCATAAAAGAGGCGTCACAGGGAGATGTTGTTACTGTGCCAGTCTGACGTCCCTTTTCCTACTCCTGCAATCTGGTTTTTACAAAATGGTGGCACCTGTGAGGCACCAGAAGGGTCAATACTTTTGCCCAAAATCCATTTTATTATTTTAAGAGTTTTATCGCCCTAGTTGTAAACCCCGAAAACGTGCTTTAATGAACTGGAATGGAAAGAGAATTTATATGGAGTGGTGTGGCTCACTGGTTAGAGGCGGCAGACCCGAGAGCAGAAGTCGACCCGGGACCAGGGTTCAATTCCCGGCGCGGTAGGGTCGTGGACCAGGGTCAGCGGACTCGACAATTCTCGCCTCGGTGCCTACTCTAACCTGGGGTCCCACTCGGCAACTCTGGGCATTAGCTTGCCTAATCTCCACAACGGCCCCATCAACGCCGGGGATGCCTGGCTTCACCTTGGGGATTCCCAGTAGGGACCCTCCCACAGGGAAAGCCAGGACGGGTTCCCCAGCGGTATACAGCGCCGGGACGCCCCTTTGCTGGGGCAGCTGTGCGCTTTACAAGTATACAACATTTAACATTTAACATATAGCGCGGTGGCTACCCAGAGGCGTCCCAGCGCTGCAGAGGAAAGTAGGTTGAGCCGGATACGCTGGATTTAGTGGAGCTGAGGGAAGATTTAGGTAGAAGTTTTATTAAAGAGCCAGGTTTTAAGAAGCATTCGGAATGTGAGTAGATTGGATTCTGATCTGATTGGGAGGGGGAGAGAGTTCCAGATCTTGGCCAGATTGTAGGAGAGCGACCGGCCTCCACATCTGGCTCTTCTGATGCGTGGTACTGAGGTGAGGTGGGAGGTTGCGGATCTGAGGGGGCGATTGGGATGATAGGCTTTTACCAAGGGGTGATTGATAGAAGGGCCTGTTCCCCAGTAGGAGCGATGTGCAATGCACATGCTCTTGAATTCGATTCTAGCTCTCACAGGGAGCCAGTGGAGATCCTTCAATCTGGCTTTGACTGAGACTCGGCGAGGGATGTCAAGAAGGATTCTTGCCGCGCAGTTTTGGATGATTTGAAGTCTGTTGAGTGTGGACTGTGGGGCCCCAAGGTATAGGGCGTTACCGTAGTCGAGACGGGATAGAATTAGTCCTTGTACCATGATCCGTCTTGAGTGAAACGGAAGGAGAGGGAGGATTTTTCAAAGTAGTCTCATTAGCCCGAAGCAGGTGGCGGCAAGCTTGGTTTCTTGGTAGTTGAATGTAAGAGTTTGGTCCAGCCAGATGCCTAGACTCTTGATTTGTTCCTTGGGTTGTGGGGGGCTGCCTAAACAGAGGGGCCAGATGGGATCAATGGATTTCATGATGTTATTTCCAAGGAGCATTACCTCTGTTTTATCCCCGTTTAGTTTTAAACAGGAGCCTGACATCCAGGCGGCAACTGCTTCCAAGCAATTGTGTAGGCTGTGGTGGCAATTGAGAGGTGGGTCCAGCGCTACCACTAGCTGTGTGTCGTCTGCATAGGTGACAATTTTCACACCGAAGGGGCGGACGACATCGGCTGGAGGGCTAAGATAAACATTAAAAAGGGTGGGACTCAGGGAGGAGCCCTGAGGCACTCCGCAATTAAGAGGTTTACTGGAGGAGGTGAAATCCTTCTCAAATACTTGGAAGGATCTGTCTGTGAGAAAGGATCTCATCCAGGTGAGTGCTGTTCCTGAGATTCCTATCATGCCAAGGCAGTGGAGTAGAATGCCGTGATTTACAGTGTCGAAGGCGGCACTTAGGTCGAATAGGACGATGGCCGCAGACCCGCCACCGTCCAGGATCCTTCTTGCCTCCTCCGTCACTGCTATCAGGGCAGTCTCCGTTCCATGACGAGGCCTAAAACCCGTCTGGGTGGGGTCCAGTATGTTGTTAGATTCCAGGAAGTCAGTCAGAATAGAATAGACGTACTTCTCAAGAAGTTTGCTGAGCCAGGGTAGAAGGGAGATAGGTCGGTAGTTAGAAGGATTCGTTTGATCGAGGCTGGGTTTCTTTAATAGAGCTTTGACCATAGCTCTTTTCCATAGAGGCGGGACAATGCCAGTATGGAGGGAGGAGTTGAGCAGGTCTTGGATGGTAGGTGAAATCTGACTGGTTATCGGGATGAGAACCCTTGGGGGGGCTGGATCGGTGGGTGATCCGGATTTGACCTGTCCCATAATCTTTTCTAGGTTGATTAGGTCTAGTGACGGAATGTTATTGAGAGCGTTGAGTGGGACTGTCGTGGGGCCTATGTCGGCGGTATCGCTGGGCGAGGTGGCGGAGTGAGAAAAAGAGGAGTTGATGACTTCTATTTTATGGTGAAAGAACTCCGCTATCTCCTCACAATGGGTTTGGGTATTGTTGTGATCCTTTGGGATCTCGGGAAGTTGCAGGAGGGATTTAGCTATCCGGTAGATCTCCTTGGGTTTAGAAGCTGCCTTGTCGATCTTTTGTTCGTAGTATTTGGCATGAGCTAGTTTGATATCTGCTTTGTAGTTTTTGATAGCTGCTCTATAGTTTGCTTTGTCTACTGGGAGATAATCGAGACGCCATTTCCTCTCGATTCGTTTGCAGGCGCGTTTAGCCTCCCGTAGATCAGTCGTGTACCATGGGGCTGTTGGGTTGCCCCGCTTGGGATGGGTACTTTCTAGTGGGAGTACTCGATCTAAGGAGCTGGTAATCCATCTGTTGTAATTCTCGTTGCCCAGGATGGGATTAGAACTAAAGAATTAAGGTCAAAGGTATTGAAGGACTGGGGAGCGGGTAGGGGCCAGAGGGAATTTGTTTTAACAATTGAATAATTTTTCACAGAAGTTGCTTATTTTTTTACTGTAATGATTTTAATTAATCGAACAGTTAATATATTCAAAATCAAATACCTCCTGCTAAAGGGATTCTGTTTTTTTAATATATTTTTGTTTACTATACTCATCCGTCTGCGTAATATATAGCCTGGAGTATTGAAGGCAATGGTTCACAGCCTTTTTGACTGTAATGTAGGAATTGCACTGACTGGAAATTGGTGAGCTAAACAGAAAGGTAAAGTCAGTACTAATCACGAACAAACACAAATACGTGCACTACTTAAAAAATTATTTGATATATCTGTTTATGGACATTAATAGCAAAGCACCTTAACCACTAAAATAAAGGACATCCCTATGAGTATTTGATTATGCAATAATGATTCCTCTTTTATTCTTGTTTATATTACGGGTGGATAAAATGTTGCATAATTTTCTTTCAGAACACGCAAAATGTAGTATATTGTGGTTTGCTAAAGATATTGCTAATGTTTTGATAACTTCTTCATATTCGTACAATTTAGTAGGGGACATGCACTTTTCCCAAGATTGGAATCTTGCCCAGGCCCACCTCTGATCTGTCAATTTTTTCATTTCGGAGTTTTATCGTGCTTGCCAACAAACTCAATTACACACATCAATACCTAAATAAATTACCTCTGCCAAGAATCAGTCAAAAATGGTAATATGTAATAGCCTTGAGGAATTCTTTTTGCTATTGTAACCAGGGAGATGGTGATCATAGTAGACCTCTGATCACTTATCTCTATGCAGGACAAGTTACCGCACTCTCTCCAACATTTGAGTGTTGTCGACCCCGAGACTGCACTAATAAAGTAAACTAAGTTTTCCTCATGTGTCTCTTATTCAAGAGTCCTCCAGAAACATTGGAGTGCATCAACATGTTGGAAGTAGAAAGCCTTTCTTATTGGCAGCGCTCGCTATCTTGTTTTTTCATCAAATCACCAATCTCTGCGTTGGAAGAGGCTTCCTGATTACTTGCAGCTCCTAACATCACTTCATGGCTTCATAAGAAAATCAAGGAAAGATTGAAGGTCTCTTTCTTGATCAACTAACATGTGAGTGCAGTGCATCAATTGGAGTCCTCCATGATCTGCACCGTACAGCACCGTTCTTGACCTACAAAACAGCACACCGTCCCTCGAGTGGTCATGAGTTTTTGTAAAACAGAGACAAGCCTTAAGACGCAAGATTCAGTCTGTGTTACAAAGTCATGAATGAAATGCTCCTAGTCTACTCATTCTGAAGAGGCTTAGATTGGATCACTGTCACCTGACCGATAATATACCTCAAGGCAGAGGATGTAGTATTCCTCAAGGAAGAGGCTGTAACCTAACGGCTAGAGCGGTTGGGTAGAGAATGTAGCCTAATGGCTAGAGCAGTCGACCTCGAAGCTGGGGAACCGGGTTTGGGTCTCGGCAACGACTCTCAACATCCTGTGTTTCTGGGCAAATCACTTCATCTCCCCGTGCCTCACAAATAAGAATATGTCCATCTGTAACGAAAGTGGTGCTCATGTGTAGCACTCTGATCCCTGATAACTTTGGGACTAGTTCATGCTATATAAAACTCTATTAAAAAATAAAGCGTCTCTCTCGCATGCGCTATTTTTAGCACTGTGTCTTCAAGAGCTAAGCACATCTATTCTGTTATGTGGCCACAGCAGAGGCTCTAATTCTGTTGATTTTTTTGATTTATGTGGAGGACACCATCACTTGTCATATCTTGAATATCCCATAGGATATTCTCCTTAATGCATGAAGCCTGGCGGTCAGGGAACCTTTTGCTTAGATGCCCGAGAATCATCTGGGATCTCCCTCTTGTCGGCTTCCCTTCATGGTTCAACCCACAGAGGTAGCAATGCTGTAACTGTATGTCTCTGTCTAGGTAGGGATATTTATAAAGTGCAACTGCTACTCCAAGGAGTGTCCTGGAGCTGATTGCCGAAGAGTTTCAGCGGGGGCAAGAAGGAGCTATGGGCTAGAAAAAGAACAAGTTTTCAGCTTCTTCCGAAAAACGGGCGTTGACTTAATGCTTCTATGGGTCAGTAGCAGTTTGTTCCAAACTATAGATAGTAGGCGAGGATCAGCCCCTTTAATCCAATAGGGCATCTATGGCCACAACTCCAGACTACACATAGTAAATTAAATGAGCTCTTTTCCTTTACAGTCATCATAGCCCAGGTGTAAATCAGGCTTATCGCGCATGATGCAACTCCCTTGAAGGTCATTCGACCATGCCTAGGCCCACTCTTCCACCACTCATTTGTGCAATCACCAAGAAAATTGTTTTTGTTAGGGGTCTGTTTAATGTATATCTCTTTGTTTTCTGTCTAACTGAAGCAGACAAAAGCCTGGCTAACATCTCCTTGAGGGCTCCCTAAACTTTGTGGGAGGATTCAGCCAGGACCAAATGGCCATGAGTTACTGCATCAGTGTGATGCCTCTTCAAACCGTATTCACTAGATTACAACTTAGCCACCTGGTTTCCGACGCATAAATGCAGTAGTTGCTAGCCAAGAACCCAAACCAGGATGTTGGCCGAGATTAGAGAGGAGTTGCCATGGAAGGTCACAGATGTTAAAACATTTCTGTGCCCACATGCCTGCACTCAAATCCAGCATGCATTTGTAAAACCCCACATACCCGGTAGTGGGGCATCCAAGCACAAAGAAGAACCTTGAGGGAAAGTCAGTAGCTAGGTTAAAATAGCCATTAATAAGCAACAACAGCCAGATAAAAAAAGTACGTAACAAGGCAGATACTGCATTCGTCCTGAGCAATTCAAGTAAACTGTTCCAGGATTTCACTGCTTGGTAAATAAAGTGTCTATGCTTTCACTGCAGATAATATCAGTATCTACTTATTGTGTGACCTTACGTACTAGGTGGGTAGTATATGTACGGACCGGCCTTAGGCTACTTTGTGCTGAATCTATATCATACCCTACTGGTCAAATATCAGATATTAAAGAAAATACCACTCTTCACAGGAAGACCAAGCAGATGGGAGTCATGTTCATCAGACTCCAGGGTATGGGGTCAGATTTACTAAGATTGTGCATCTGGGTGTATCACTTTTGTGGTGTATCCCATATGCAAAATCATTTTAGGGATTTACCAAGCCACGCAAAGCTACTTTGCGTGGTGTAGTTAATACATAATAAAGCAACGCAGCACAGAGCGTATTCCATCATTTACATCAGAAATGCGTTACATGGGTGGAACATGGGTGCTACCAAGCATCCACCAATGTCAAAGTCAAAAGATCTTTATTCGGAATAAAAACATCCATAAAAGTACAGACAAAATACATTTAAAACATTCAGTTCAATAATGACATTTGAAAAATAAATCCGAGAACGATCAAGCATAATCAAATTTCATTTGCAATTTCACATCTAAACAAAATCTAAACAAAATTTGTCCCTTCGTAATCCAAAATGGGTTTTTAAAAGAGAAATATTTAGCAACACTGTTTAAAAAACACTGTTTAAAAACATAGTTTTAACGACCATAGTTCAAAAGGATGGCTAGGACAATATCATAATTATATCTACATACACATGAAAAAACTGTTACAGACAGATAAAAATTCTCTAAAATGCATAATAAAAAGTGCAGTGTGCGATGGTTATACCTCAATATTAAGAGTGATTCTCAATCTGACAGCAGCTTTGAGAAAACAGCTCACCCTAAAAGTAACTTCGTCTGATCCCAATATTAAGAAAGACTGCAGTGCTGATTTAAAATTAGTCAAACCATTTTTTCTGCAATAAGGCATTAGATAATGTCCAGTGAGCTTTTTGTAGAAACCACAAAAGAACAAGAAATGCATAAGGTTTTGCTTCATGTCGGGGTTACAAGGGCAATTTAAAGTTTCAAGGTGTTTATTGTATCCCAGCGGGAAGTTCAGTAAATTAACTATACTCCCATCTCGGAAACGAAACAGTAAACCCCTAACCCATCTGCCAAGATGCAAACGTAAATATCTGTATGGTGGGCCAGGTGTTTTAGTATGTGGTTCAGAATAGGCCAAATATTTTACAACAGTGCATTTAGTCAAGTTCTTTCTATCGCGCTCTTCACTGTACAGATCATACAATGCCCTTAGAGTGATGGTCTTGTGGGAGCGATTTATTAAATTTGGTGATGTAAACAGAGAACCCAACCCCACACTTACAAGGCACTCTTTTACTGCTTTCAGCCATGGTATATGGTGTCCCCTATCACATTTTAGACAATCCAAAATAATTTCACGGGTCAGGGTAGCAGCCGTGTTGTTCCATATCTTTATCCTGAATAGTGCTGGTCTGGATCTCACGAAATCCTCTATGTATGGGATATTTAATTCGTTGTGACATACATAGTTGGGAGAACAAATAACCCCCCCCAGCACCTTCCGGCAAAATCTATTCTCTTCTCTTTGAATATGGGAGCAGTTGGTATAACCCCAGACTTCGGCGCCGTAAGTGCCGGTTGGCATACATTGGGTTTGGTAGATCTTAACCAGGGGAGTTATTACGTCAGCGTGGTTGGGTTGTCTCAAGGAGGTTACACAATTAATGGCCTTACCCAACTTATTCCTGGCGTGAGATACATGTGCATGCCACGTACCACTGTTTGAAAATAGCAGCCCTAGATAGGGGAAAGTGCTGGTGCTTTTTAAAACATTCGACCCTGAATTGATCTGGGGAATTTTGTAATTTTTAGGACCACAACTCATGATCAACGATTTTTTAAAATTAGTTGTCAGGCCTAAATCGGCCATAAAAAGGACAAAACCTGAAATTAAAATACGGAGTGCCTTTGGAGTGCGGCCCATCAGGACCGCATCGTCTGCATAAAGGAGGGTGGGTATAGGGACTCCATTTACGTGAGGCACATCACTAGTTAGAGTGCTCAGAGAGCCACTTAGCTTGTTGATATACAGAATAAACAGGAGGGGGGCCAGCACACACCCTTGTCTGACCCCCCTACCAATGCTAATATCGTCAGAGACTTCACCCATTTGATTCACACGCACACATGCTATAAGGTCGCGATGTAAAAAAGCTAAAAAGTGTACCAGATGGTCGTCTAAGCCATATTCAAGAAGGGTAGACCAAAGACGGGAGCGATTAACAAAATCAAAAGCCGAGCTCAAGTCCATGAAACCAAAATATAAAGGGGATTTCTTAGCAATGTTATATTTTGCCATGATCAGGTTTAAGTTCAAGCATTGTTCCACCGTTCCGACACTGCTACGGAACCCAAGCTGGCTAGGGTGTAGGATGTTATTCTCATCACTCCAAGTTCTAATCCTTTTAAATATGATCCGTCCCAAAACTTTCAAGGTGTTATCAATTAAAGAAATTGGGCGGTAACACCCAGGATCCAGCCTATCGCCCTTTTTAAAAATGGGAACAATAATGCTACGTGACCATGTTTCTGGAATTTGCCCGTCTGTTAAATTGTTAAAAACATTGCAAAGCAATGGGGCCCAAAAGTCGGGCTCACATTTTAACTGGTCAATAGAGAGCCCATCAGAACCGGGCGCTTTATTCCCGGCGCTTTCTAGTATAGCGTCAGCTACCTCGGATACAGAAATATACAGTGGGTGTAGGGAGGGTAGCGACAGAGGAGGATTATCTGGTGTTGCATAGATTTTTCCAAAATGTGCAACCCAGGTAGGACCAGTGATGTTACAGTTAATTTCGGTCAAGTTGGAACCAATAGATCTTATCACCTTTACCTCCTTCCAGAACCTAGTGGTATCTTTCAGGTCAGAAGATCGTGCCAGGGAATCCCAGTGGGTTTTAAGTAGTTCGTTTGATCTGGTGCGTAGGGCACGCTTGTACTCTGCTCTGAGCAACCTTACTCGTGGTATATCCCTCGGTTCAGCTTTTAGGGCAGCTATAAGCATCCTATTTGCTTTGGAACATGGGGCATCAAACCATCTAGGCGTTTCCTCAGCCTTGCTAGAGGCTGGTCTGGAAATCTCACCTTTAATTACAGAACAGAGTTCAGAAAATGATTTAATCACGTTAGCCCCACAGTCCTCGGTGGTAAGACAATTTTCGATCAAAGTTGGGTATTTTTTACAAATTCCTTCTAGGATTCCCTTATTGTCTGCTCCCTTCCAGATAACCCTCAATTTATCTGTCGAGACTTCCAAATCCCTTGCACCTATTTCAAGTCTTGGTCACTTACCCCTCGGCAATGATAAGTGGATGGCAATCGGATAATGATCACTGTAAATTTTACACACTACTTCGGCCCTTATTAGAGCCTTGGCAACAGTGGGTGAGACGAAAACATAGTCAATTGTGGTGCCTCCCCCGTGTCCAATAAAGGTGGGAAATGGGGAGGCACTGTTTTCCATACCCACATATTCCATGCAGTTAACAAGTTCACTAGTAGCAAGAAAGTTTAACAGTTCTATGCCTCTTTTACAGGGGGGATTTCTTGAATGAACATGTGCGTTAAAATCCCCTCCTAAACAAATGCCATCAAATTTCCCATGTACCTGTCCATCCATAATTTCATTAATAAAATCAAATAAAAGAATAAAATTTGGGTTAGGTTGGGACAAAAAATCATTATTATAGAAGTTGATTAGACATAGTGTTATCCTCTGAGTATATGAGAGTGCCATGAAGCTAGGACAATTGGTTAGTAGTTTATCAACTTTTACGTCTGCAGAGATCTTTATCCAGATGGACAATCCTCCACTAGGACGGCCAGACAGGGGGGCTAAAACAGTCCTGTTGTGGCAGCTATACCCCTCGAGCAACAAGTCCTCAACACACCAAGTTTCTTGGAACATTAATATGTCGTAACAATTGACACTATCCCTCCAGGAGGGGATTCCCATCTTGGTCTTAAGACCCGCGATGTTCCAGCTGAGAATTTTTAGGTTATTATCATTTCTCAAACAAGGACCCTGGTTGATTCTTAAGACGGATTTAGTTGTGACATGCCCCTGATGATCACATAATGTACTAGATGGAGAGATCTCCAATGTTAACGGGGCTGCCCCTGGAGGTGTTTCCACTAGCTGGACTGCCTCAACGCACACAGAAGACAGTTCGGTGCTTCCGGAAGGCAGTCAGTCCAATGTGTCCAGGTCCTGAAATATTCCAAACCTATTATATAGCGGAAAAACTGGTGGGGGTTGCATCATCTTGTGGGGAGGACGATAGAAATAATTTAGCGGTACGAGTGTCACCACAGTAGATGGACCGTGTCGAACAGAGTTGTTGTTCAGCAAGAATTTTGCAGTGCCCGGGTTTCTGAAGTTAATTACAATGCAGTCCCCGTTGATATTTTTGAAAAGAGGACCGACCCAAGTTACTCGCCGTGTGGTTATGATCTCTTTAGAAATATCATAACCCACCCCCTTATGTTTTGTTAACCAGTCTATACACTTATTGTGCAATTGAACCCATGATTCACCTTGACCTTCCCTAAGCGGTGGGATACCAGCCAGAACTAAAACATTTGGACAAGCCTCAGGTGGAAGGTGGAAGGCAGGGCCTTGATGTTTTATAGGCCTGGTGTCCTCATGCGAGGTCTTCTTATCGCGCTGGCTGGGATTGGCAGAGGCCTTCTGTGCTATGGTGGTCTGCATTGCCGTATTACTCTTTTTGTTGGTATGAGTTATTGATCCGTTAGCAGAAACAGAGGGTTTGGACGAGGTGACAGGTCCACGTGTAACATTGCGTGGAGGTAAGGGGGTGTCAGTTAGAGGGTCAGGTGGGTTACCGCCTGTTGTGCCTTTACTTTTAATCACCGTGGGTGTGACAGACGACATTGGATTAGTAATGGCTTGTTGTTCCACAACCCTGTTAATGCCATGGTCACCGCTAGTGAGGACACGGGTGGTGGATTCAAGGTCTTTTAGCAGACGTTCTACTCTCATTTTGTCCAGGTTCGCTGTACCTTTTTTCTTGGCATCCTCATTTTTAATTAGGTTTTCCAATTTGTCAAGTCTTTTAAAAATATTATTAAATTGTTTGATCATTTGACCTTCCAGGTTTTTAAAAATGGTATCTGCAATAGTCTCAATAAGGTTCCCCTCAGATTTGGAGTGATGACTGGATTTGTCAATTCCGTTGGGGGATTCAGTCTGGGTGGAAATAGATATAGAATTTGAGCCGTCGTTATTTATAACGACGACATCACCCAGATGCAGTTGTTCCTGTGTGGGTACTATATGTTGAACCAGCTTCTGTCTCTCCCCCTTATTCCACATGCTTTGTGGGGTTGGTTGGTTTATAGTCCTTGGTGGCTGCTTCCTTTTGTTGTGAGTTAATTTAGCAGGGCCCCTCTTTCTCTTGGCTACAACTTTGTCAGATACCTTATTGGTAGCCTCTGTGGATGTTGTTACCGAGGCAGGGCCAAGAGCTACATCTGGTGCTGTGTACATAACAGTGTCATCATCATCTAAGACAATTGGTACATCCACAGCAAGAAGTGAGGGTTTTACCACAATTACTTCAGGATTTATATGGGTGTTGCCATTGAGGCTGCTCATGGCATGTGGCTGGTTGATGCTCATAGGACCCATAAAGAATCTCCTTTCAGTCTCAACAATCTCATTGAATGCGGTATCTATCAGTGCCTCAAACGACGTTAGCAATGATACAGGGGACTCCGCATCCTGGGTGAGAATATCCACATTATGACTTATAGCGGTGCACTCAGCCATTGTATAAACCTGTTAGGGGACTGACCTTTTAGAGAGATGTTGGAGGGGTGGCCCGCCCGACCACTGTTGACCTCTGAGGGCCTCAGAGGGCCCGCCCTTTGCCCGGGCTTCGCCCCGGGCGTCCCGCTCGCGTCCCGCGACGCGGGGGCTCTCCTCCCTTTGAAGGGCTCTGGCGCCCTCAGCAGCGCGACCCGCGTCACTGCGTACGCGCCGCCGCGAGGCCTGCCGGGATTTGTGGTCTCTCGGAGCGGCGGCGCGGAGTCCGGTATCCTGGGACTCTTGGCAGTGGCGGCGGAGATGGCGGCGTTCCCTCGAGCCTGCTGGCTGCTGCTGGCTGCTTTCTGACTCGTGGCGGTGGCGGCAATCAGGTACGTAGCGTTTCCCACCATCCACCAATGTATTTTGATGCAAATCCAGGTTTGCAAGGACTTGTGAGACTGGGTTTGTGGTAAAATGGTGCGCCTACCCGACAGGCGTAATGAGGAGAAATATTTTTATTTCTCCTCATTAATTCCTCATTCTATGTGTGCTGCATTCTGAATGAAGCACACATAGAAAGAGGAACGTGACTCTCAAGATTGTTTTTGTGCAGGAAGCTGTCCCATCCTGCACAAAAACAATCTTACCTGTAACACAGGCACCCTTGTACTAATGTACAAGGTGGCCTGCTTTGGTCCTAGGCAGCACACAATGCGCCAGTGCAAGGGGAGAGCAGAAATGCAAATATGGAGAATTTATGTTCTCTCCCTTGCACGCAATGCAGTGCACCAAGTTGCATGAAAAAACAACATATCTGCCCCTTTATGACTATCCTACCAGCCTGATTCTCTACAATGTGCAAAAGATGTAGTGCAACTTGAACAACAAAATGGTGTACCACATTATAATAGTCAAGCTTTATCCTTTGAACAGATGAACTTGAGACGATAATGGTCCTATGCTTATACCTGGTGTAAGATAAGAGTACAAAGAAGTTTTAAGATAATTATTGCGCCACTTCATAGCACTTCATAGACAGGACAGTCTGAAGTAACCCTATAGTCTTCATTTTAGCCAGGATGGGTGTCTAGAGACTATTCATTGCCATCAATAACTTTTTCTAAACAGCTTCAAGCTGATAGGCCTGCATGCTCATAAGAATAACTGAAAGAAGAGACATTATAATAAATGCATGATCTCTTAAGTAATGTTAGGTTGTCCAGACTACAAGCAGCTTCTAGAAGAGAGTTAAATACGTGACAAGCATAAAAATCGAAGAGTCTCATTTATGAGGTTTTTCCGTAGGGCAGTGCCGCAGGCCTTACTGCTGCGCTGCCCTACGGCAAAAGAAAAAGGCAGGAATGAGCAATATCTATCAAATACGGGCATTCTGACATATTCCCCTGCGCTGGCGCACAATTGGCTACTGTGAGCCAACGCAGGCAACTTTGCACCATGGTGCAAGGGTGCCTGCGTTGCAGGGAGGATTATTTTTGTGCAGATTAGGAAACATTCCTGCACAAAAACAATCACAAGAGGCTTTTTCCTATTTCTATGTGTGCTGTGTAGAAAAAGGAAAAACAAGGAGAAATAAAGAAATTTCTTCTCGTTGCTCCTTCGTTAAGCCTCACCTGGGAAGGCGTTAAATTTTCTGCACTGCCTCATTTACATTTTCTCATAAATATGGGCAGTGTCAAAAAGCCATGGATGTTGCTGGGAACGCCCCCAGCAACACCCATTGCATGGCACTTTAATGCAGAAAACTGCATATAAAGGGGACCATATTTACAGCATTAAGCCCAAAAAACAGGCTTAGAGCTGCCTCATAAATATGGAGCAGGCTCCTGCGCCACAGAACATCACAGAAAGTGATCTTCCAGCAGCAAAAGGGGCCTCAGAAATGAGGCCCTCAGTATTTTGATTCAGACCATTTTCTGCACAGCCTGTAAATTGCAAACAGATTTTGACTTTGTATCTCATAGATTTATTTGTGTGTGTTGTTGAATTTCTACCTCGATTTAATTTATTCTGCAAGAGTTCCATGGATAAATGTATGATGAAAATCCATACTCTTCACCTAGGCAGAAATTAGGAGTCAATGAAATCCCTCAAAGAGAGGGGAAATACGTTTTCTGTTGTTTAACTTATCTAACAGTGGAGTATTATAAAACCTGAAGTCAATGGATGTATTACTTAACCACAGCACTGATTAGGACATTGCGTTAGTTCATCTTTGAACCCATGATTGGTCTCGAAAGGTCAGCCTTAGGTTTTTCCAGCAATGCTGGTGTCATTTTGTAAAATGAGGCCACTGTATTAGTGTGACTTTTGTGTTCAGGGTGGAGGAAAAAAAAGACTCCCAAGAAATTAACTTCGATCTGGGAGGAGACAAAAAGTTACCAACTATTACCTGCTGATAGCTGGAATTCATTTCCCTTCTTAGATGCATTAAGATATTGCCTAACATTGTTAGAAGTGTGAATTGAATAAAGGTCAGGACTCCCAGCAAATTTAACCTATTGTGTGGGATTAGAATAAAAATAAACGTGATGATACACTGGTGCATGACATCAGCTGATGTAAAGACTGAACATGTATAATGAATAGGTCTTGAGACAAACATGTACCAAGTGGAGCACCCCAATGTACCAGTGTTTGTGTAGGCACAACCCTTCTAATGCGCACTCTAGATAAACTATTGCCAAGAAATGAGTAAGACCAATCATTGGCGCTGCCCGACACTCCCCTTCAGCTTTCTAATGCCAAAAACTGAACTGGAGGTTAAGGCTGGTGAAGGTACCCGGTGGATCAAGCATCATCAATTAGGGTGAATTGCATTTTGGGAACAGTGGAGACCCACAATGAATTCAATGTATCAGTTGAGGTGGAATCCTACCAACATCAACAATCTTTTTTAGTACATGCCCAGGAGAGACAATTCTGGCAACATTATGGCAGATCCTTCAAAACTTCTGCTACTCCTACTGAAATTCAACTTCCTGTATGTATGCGTTTCACAACTGAATGCACAAGCAGTTAAGCAACTTATTTTCTATTCATTGTACAGGATATATCAATAGTGATCACTTGCCACCTTCACAGACAGACAGACACATGTGTGCATGTGCGTACGCTCACACACACACTGACACACGCACCCGCCCCCCCCCCAGACCCCTCACTCAAACACATACGCATCTACCCTTGAAATTGCCAAAGCGTTAGTTGGCGTCCATTCCAGTGGCATTTACCAACTCCGAAAAAAAGATCAAAAATACAATAAATATTGATTGTATCAGGGTCGGACTGGGGATCCAAAAATCGCCCTAGCAAAAATGCTCAGACCAGTCCTGCTCCCTCCATCTCCTCGTGTAATCTCTTTCTAATCATTCATCCACTTTCCCTCCCCTCTCTCTTCTCCCTCTCTGATCACTTTAACTATACCTTCCCCCTCTCTCCTTCTCTTTCTCTCTCCCTCAAAGCCTCCCCTTGCCTGCTGCCATTAACCTCAGGGAGCTGGGGAAAGTGACAGATGCACCAGGACTGGTCATGGACTTTCAAAACCAGTCTCTAAAGGCTCCAGTCCACCGGGGAAATTCCCGCTGAAGTGAAAGGCCTTTCCTGCCCTGATTGTGTAACTTCTCCTCAGTAAATGCTCTGACAGTAAATACAGAAATGGTGGCTATTAATGAGAGACTTCCCTATAGAAAATTAACTGGTGTGTGTCCTGCAGGTAGCGGCTCAACTTACTTGTCATACTTGGTGGAGCCACAACCAAGAGTCTGGAAAGAAGAAATTAAGCGGATTAGAAGTTTGAGCTCATAAAAGCACCACTCCTCAAGCCTGAGTGCACGCACATTAAATTGCTCTTCCTCATACATCAATGGTTATCCTTCAACAGAACAGCAGTGTTACGTGGCCCAAAACGTTTCCTCAGATGCTGCCGCCATTACTGCAGAAGGTCCGGACGCTGAATATCAGGGCTGCATAGTCTTGATTCCACCTCATGCATCTTTAATCCATCACCAGACCCTTCCAGCCCCTCTTTCTCACCCCTGCATGTTCTTTTTCATCCCTGTTTTTACGTCTTACTCCTCTCCCCGCTTTCTGCTTTTGCATTTTTCTCTCGCTTTTTCCATGTCAAAGTCTGATGAGGACAAGCTAATGCTGGTGCCCAAAAATGAGTGCTGTTAGGCTCCACCTGCAACCTAATTAAGCACTGCGTGGCAGGGCTGATGAATGCTCCAGCCCTCCTGCAAAACAAAACTCAATTTTACAGAGACATTCAAGGGCACGTAAAATAGCTTAACATTAGCTTTTAAATATTATTGTCGGCTTGGTCAAAGTTGCCAGTCACGTTTTGGCACTTTTACTAGAATAAAATCATAATCACCACGACTCCTGCCCATTCTCTGCCTATATAAATTGGGTCATAATTGCTGAGTGCAAGCCAGCAGGCGTGGCAAACAGACATCAAATAGGCAATTGATTCTCCCATGGAAATAGAGGGAATGTACATTGCATTACAAGACACACTCGGAGTGTTAGTGTTTGGTGCATGAGGGATGCTAAATTGTGCAAACACGATGGCATTTTTAGAGCACTGTCAAAACTGTTGTGGCGCAACTACTTTTAGTAGATTTATTTAGGTATTGGCAAAAGCAGCAAATAACATCTTGATCACAAATGTACAGCATGAAAATGATACCATACACAAGAAATTAAGCAGAGTGGATATTTACAAATACATGCGCTGATGAAGATTGTGTAATTCTGAATGCCACTGTGAGAAAAAAACGTGGAATTATAGATGGGTAACATTGAATTACGGGATGTTTTTCACTGAGGGGTTCTGAATGGCATCAAATAGACAAGAAGCGGGAAAAATATAGCGAACATATAATTTTATGTTATGTATGGCTCCCAAAATCACCTGCCCCTTCTTTACATAACACAGCCTCTCCTCCCTGCCCCAAATGTAAGAAAAAAAATACCTACCTGAAATCCCTAACCAATCCCCCTTTCCATGCCTTCCTTCTCCCTCCTGAAACTATGCTTTGTGCTCTTAGTGAAAGCAGAAAGTAGGGCTGTTCTAACAGCCTCTCAGATGAGGCCTATCAGCCTGACCTGGAAGGCCTTTATGACATCACAACAGCGGGTAGCCAATTTTGGTATCAAGTTTTTATATGTCGTAGCAGTAAATTATGACATTTAGTAACTGGAAAAAAAAGAAAGAGTATCTCTATGAGAGCCATACATAACAATAGTATAAATAAAACTAAAATCTTTGACCAAAAACAAAGGCATGCAACGTACAATGTGATGTGATGTCATTCCAATAATAATATGTTTACCCTGTTTCATTGGTTGACACTGTGTGATAATAATTATATATTTAAGTAACACGAGGCAGTTTCAGACTCTGAAATGTGGAGCAAGAGTGAATGGGTAGTGGAACTGTTTTCCAGCTTAGGAGTCTTAAGAGAAAGAAGGGCTGAACTCTGTAAGAGATGAAGTGCGCTTTGTGTTTGCCTAGAAGTGGCACCATGTGGCACTGCACTAAACTAGTCAAAACCAAACTCCCATCAAATAATTTTATGAGCTTAACACACACCCTCTTACGTAAGGTGTTGGAAAAATAGTGCATGTCATGATTTTCAATATGACAAGTAGTTTGTAAGTATGTATTGAAAAGAGATAACAACCTAGTAACATTACCAGTGGAAAGTTTCCCTATAGTTCTTGACAAAGGACATGAATATCTAATAGCCAGTTCAACCAAAACAGGTAAATCTGGAAAAGTCCAATCAATCAATCAATCAATATATCAGGATTTATAAAGCACAGCTGTTGCATCCATGAGGGTCTCAAGGCACTGTAAGGTCATGCTACAGGATCATGCTGCCTGTTACCATTGGTTGAACACCCAGGTCTTAAGGTCTTCCCAAACTGCTGAAGTGAATGTGAGACTCTTAGGTGCAGGGCGAGGGTTTTCCAGGTCTTAGCCGCCATGGAGGAGAAGTGACGGCCTCTGCAGTTTGCATGGTGGATGTGTTGGGTAGCTGCTAGGTAGAGGGATCTGGAACGGATCTCTCTTGTGCGTTGGCAGTAATTCACTACTTTATTTAGGTACTTGAGGGCTGCCCATTGGATTCTAATCTGGTGGAGTCTGTTGATCAATGGGTGGTGGGATATGATGTCAAAGGCTGCCGAGAGGTCGATCAGTATAAGGGTGGCGGTTTGTCTGTGGTCTAGCAGCATTCTGATGTCTTTTGTGGCTGTGGCTAGAGCTGTCTCTGTGCTGTGGCTTGCACTGAAAATGAAATACAATACGTTAGTGAGCCTATTCCTGAGGAAAACGTATACCTGTTTGGCTCTCCAGATGTCTAGTTAGCTGTACATTGATAGCTTTCTCAATCTCCACACATATATGCGACGGCGTGGTTATCCAGGATTATTCTTTGACAAGCCCTGGCTTTTTCAATAGTATGTAGATTTGTGCAAGGCTACAAATCTTCCATTTGCTCCAAGTTCAGACAAATTAAAGGCACATAATCAGGGGACATTGGCATAGCATGGGTTAGGACACCTGTAGCAATAAGTATTACGAAACAAAGTTAACCGTAGAAATAAAAGATACAATAGTCCTAGTCATTAAAGATGCCATAGATATCTGGAATACCACTGTGAGTGCAAATTTGAACATTATCCATGGGGGAATTACGATAATTTAAATAACAGCATTATATTGACTCATATAAAGCTAATTATACCGGTCAGTCAGTTTAGTTTATTTCAAGTGCAATCTAGAAAACCTAAAAGAATAAAAACAAGTACCATACATAAGAAATCACATATGAAATTTAAAATGACAACCAACATCACAAGTCAGTGATCTGGCACATAATAAGCCATGATATAAACTGATAACATGATACAGCTACCACCATTGCACTTACTGTGGGACCTTCAGTATCTCCAACGAGAGTTTCAGATAACGTACACCTGAGTCTCTGAGTTTTGCCAGCAACCACTCCTGCTTTGGTGATGGACACAAAAATAGTAGATGTATCCCATCTGTAATACAGTAATACAGGAAAATAGTTTGAGGGGAGAAATTACTGAATCCGATCCGGGTCGGATGGGCACCGAACGCGATCCGGCCGGATAAACTATGAGCCATGTTTTCCGCCCGACCCGTACAGCTGTATGAGCGAGCAAGTACGATATGAGCTACGTGAAAATCACAGACCGAGTCGTTTCCGGGTCCAAACCGCTCCGTACATCTCGGGGGTAAGCTAACCGCGGCGTGCAATGGATGCGATTTACGACCGAGCCAGTACGATGCAAGCGTCGGACAGCCGATGCGAGCCGAAGTGTCTGGCTCGCAAAACGTCTGGGAAATTGCCTTTGGGGGTCCGCATCAGACCCCCTGTCACCCGCAGCCCTACGACTCGGACACAGGTAGACCCAAGGGTCCCCCCAACACAGGCATGTACAGTGCAGATGGCACCAACGCGTACCCGCTGTAGGGGGCGCCCTTGCGCGAGACGTACCAATTCAGTCAATGGGAGCTCATGTATGCGGCGTACGACCGGCTCCCATTGACTTCTATGGGAGTCCGACTGAACGGAGTCCGGCAGCATACGGCCGCATTGTACTCGCTCGGTAAGACTGCAGGACTCTGGCTCGGTCGGAAAACACTCCGAATCCGGCTCGGTCAGGGAGATTTCCGACCCAGATCGGAATCAGCCCCTTAGAAGTAGAAGAATTCAGTGATAAAATGCCATTTGGAATATAAGATACAAAGTTTGGGATAAACTGCTATATGGGTTTTTTGAGAACTGCTTCTCCTGTGATAAGAGCCTATATACTGCCTTGACTTCTGTGGCGATGTGAGGTGTAATCATGTTGGGGAATTCCCAGAGGTATATCAGGCCAATATGCCTAAGCGTACCGGATCTACACCACAGCACCACTGATAGCGTACTCGGTATATCACATAGTGCTTTCTTTGGGTGGCTAGGCCCAGGTGTGCCCAAAACGCTATTCCAAAACAATAAAGGTCTGAGTGTAGCACAGAAGGAAATACTAGTGATCCCCGGCCCTACGTACAAAGGGATTGCGGCTGTGCCAGGAGAAAGTTTCAACAATCTTTTGAGGAACCCGCTTTCAAAGGTTGATAATTGTGTGATGCTCAAACGGCCACAGAGGACTGCTCCATATCAAGAAGCGTTTAGAAGATCCATGTGTCTTCTATTGCAAATCAGGCCAATGCTGCAGCTCTTTGTGCCAGAAGATTCATCTTTGTAAAGATGTGAGAATGATCTACAACTGACATAGTTCAATTGAATGGCAGATTCGCTGAACAAGCATCAGTCAGCCATGGAGAGCCAGTTTAAAACCAAGCAAGTTTAGTCAAACTCTTTTCTGAGCACCTACGAGACAAGGACATCACTGAACTCAGAGTAACATGGATAGTTATAACACTGATTATGCTGAAAGCGATGTATGGTCAGCATGCTATTGTCAAGCCTGCACGTAGTCATTATGCTGGGAAAACTCAAGCAAGGCTTGATTATATCCAACTTTAAACAAAAGCAGCAGCAAAAGCAATAAATCCATCTACCCACAAATTCTCATTTTTCATCGGTCTGACCATCATTGTCTTGAGCAACCATGCCACCATAGACACAGTGATCCATCATCAATGATAGTCAAATATAGAGGATCAGTAAAGTGTGTTGACCTGGTCATCTGGGACAGACTGTTAGCACTCTCAGAAGACACGTTCTAAAATAGCAGGGATTTTGGTGGCACTTGTATCATAGTTAAAAAGTTCGACAGTACTTTGCTAAACATTGATGCAAATGTATTTGTTGCCGGCTTCATGGGATTGATCAAACCTGGACTTGGCACTTACAAATCATGTGATTCTGTGTAAAATGCATAACCACAGTGTGGCAAAACTTGGAAATATTTGAAGTGTAATTGTGCGAGTCAAAGAGGCAACTGCCCACTTAAATATAAAGGGATCTATTGCTCCCAAGTTAGGTTTGTGCTTTATATAGAGTCAAATTCGTGCATACATAAGGCTGTTGTTTGAGGAGGATGAGTGGAAACACAAATGCAAACAGTGAATATTTTTCGTGTTAGTGCAACTCTTTAAATAAATAAATAAAATCCCTTGGTATGAAACCACAGACGTTAATTCAACTTTAATTTACCAATGAGTGAAATCACCATGAAATACAATATGGTAGTGAGCCGATTCCTGAAGAAAACGTATACGTGTTTTAATATTCTCATTTTAAGAAGGGCCTGTGTATGAAATCAACTTGATAGTGTTTTGGTAAAGAGGCCACACACTTGATGTGAGCTATAACTGAGCTCCCACGCCACCTGCTCAGTTGCTTAAACCGGTCCTTCTATTGTATTCTTTGGTTTACACAGAATAATGTTCAGAGATGGGAGAGGGGGTGTGTGGTGCGACAACACTTCAAAACAACATTATTATTAAATAAATGAGCACGTAAAACCAAGCCGTGATAGAAACAGAAAAACTGTTTTAATTAAATGCCACAAAATCGAAGAAACTCTGATATAAGGTTGTTTAGAAAGTTAAAAAACGTATGTAAACATTATTAATGATGCAACTTTTAGAAAATAACTGTTTAATTGATGTCAATATCAAATGACAACTGCACGCAGTTAAGCCAAAGCAGGCGTTAGGGCTTGCTAATTCATTTTCTTCAGCAATAAAATAGATTCTGGAGGATAAATCTGTCCAGATGGTTGAAATTTAAAGATAGATTCAGAAAGGCTCCCTGAAGTTAAGCAGAGCCCAAAATAGCAAAGAGCTTCCATGGCAAAATGATTGACAAGGAGAAGGGGTCTTTCAGGCCTAGATTTAACCAAAGGCTTAGGTTGTCCGTGCATCATTTGTGCCACCTTGCATGCATTTGTAAGAAATGTAATGCAAAGGAGAGATTTGTGTTTTGTTGCCTTACAATTCGTTGTGGCAGGCTTCTATGGGTGGAGCATGGACGTTCCGGTACATCCACCCATGGAATTTGAAGCAATTCCAGACCTACTAAAATCAGCAAACCTGGGATTGGGCCAATATGGTATGCCTTCCAAGGATAGTGTAGGAAGAAGACATATTTTGATTTCTTCTTGTTACTTCCTCTTTCTATGTGTGTTGCATTCCACATAACACATAGAGGAAATTGGCTCTTAGGATTGTTTTTGTGCAGGAAGGTTTTTCTTTGCAGGTCAGTACTTGAAGTATAATTGAATTATAGGATTTCACGTATTATGTAATTCATGGAAAAAAGACAACCCATTGTTTTTAGCTGCTGCTACAAAAGTAATACCAGATAACATTTATCTTCCAGTGGTGTTTTTTTTCTTTGTGGGACTGTTTATTGTGAATAATTAATATGAATCTATACAATAAAATATTTAACTATGCACTTTTAATTGAAGATTACTAGCCCTGTGACAAGGCTGTCAGTGAACATTTTAACTCCGAGCAGTCCATTGACACTCTGGATCTAATTACATGACCTTCATCTACATTATCAGTTTGAATTTCATTTTATATGAGATACTGAAAGCATATTTACACTAACAAATACCATTCCACTTAGGCTGCAACAAAAAATATTGAAACATTTGTATTCAAGTGATATGAAAGCAATAGTTCTTGTCCATAAGAGAAGCTATCCAGGGTAGAGAAAAAACTGTTCTCTTGGTCCACTCTTGTATCTCTAACAACTACCAGTAATAGGCAATCTAGAATATTTGTTTATTTGACGATGTCTGCTAGGGTTTTGAGAGCTAGTGTGACATCATTCACCGTGTACCCCAATTAGCACATTCAAATTCCATACACTAACCTTTATCAGACCTCTGTCCCAGGACTATTCCTCAATGCCCTTCTCATCCTAATCTCCCGTCCCAAGAAGAGCTTCTAGAGCCTCCTCGAGCAAACACATGACTATGCCTCAACCTTATCAAACATGTTTTCCGCATCAGAATCGTCCAAAACAGTGAAACTCAAAGTACAGCCCAGGGGCCACATGCATCCCTCCTAACCTTCACATGTGGTGACCTGGCCTGCTGTTTATTCAACTCAGCATTAACATGAAAAAGGTGTTAAATAAACAGGTGGGAATTTATTTAAAGGTTAATTGAAGTTAAAGAAAGGAAGTAACTAGGGTGTCCTGCACCACTTAGTAGCTTAGATGGAGTCCGGCAGGGTCGCTGGAGCAGTGTGTCCAGACTGAAGGTGACACCAGCTGTACTGGGGTGGTAAAGGTCACTGGATGTGGGGAATCAGATTTCTGTCACATGTTTATTGGCGCTGGGAAGGTAATTGCCTTGACGGGTTGTTTCTTCAGAATTTCATATTGATAGGCAGGATATTGTTTCTTATTACTCATTGGCCAGTTGTGTTTTTGTTGGTATGAGTCAATGTTGATGCATGTAGCAGAGTTTTTATTGATTCAGAAAAAGCCAGTAGAGTGGTATTTCAAGTTCAACAAAGATTGGCTCAAACGAGTCGAGACCTGATCCTTTTGTGTGCGCTCTCTTTATGTACCATTGCCTCAGATTCAGATTAGATGCAGTGCCTGGGTGCCTTGTGAGCACCTGCTGACACACTGTATAGCCTCATCATAGCCTGGGGTGAGATGCCAGCTGCACATGATTTTTGTGGACAAGAAGAGGCTACACTTTACTTATAGTCTGGTAATATGCGCCGATATCCTACTTGCACCTTGAGCTGCAGCGGAAGGCTGCTGAAGCAGGTCAATCTACCTTACCTGAAAGAAAAAACAATATACTTCAGCAGAACCTTTATCCATAACAAAGACGTTGCTTCTGACCTCAGCTTACTCTGTATATAAAATAAATGGGATGGTTAGTAATTGCGAGCCACCATTCACAAGATCTTGTATGTTGGACCTGAATTCCGCTGCTAGTGGAGCTCTGTGGAATCCTGCAGAGTCTTTAAGTAACTCAGCGGAATTCTGTAGAGTAAAACTCCGCAAGTTTTGCCGACCCCTAATCAACACCAAGAAAACTTCAAACAATGCATGACTAGCATGGCCAATTGGATGAAAAAAACTGCCTCAAACGCAACACCTATAAAACTGAGGTGCTGATCTTCGGGAATAAGAGCTCACCTTGAGACTCCACCTGGTGGCCTGCTGATCTTGGACTCACACCCACCCCAGTCGACCATGCTAGGAACATAAAGCCTCATCCTGGACATCAGCCCAACCGCATCCTGAAATCCCAGGTCCACACCATCACTGCCACATACTTCTACATCCTGCACATGTTACGTAAAATCTTCAAGTGGCTCCCACTGGACAACAGACATACCATCATGCAAACCCTAATCACAAGCAGACTGAACTACAGCAATGCACTTCTCACTGGAATCCCAACCGATCTTCTACACAGACTTCTACGCATACAAAATGCTGCAGCCAGACTCATCCTTGATCTCCCATGCAAAACCCACACATCACTCCTCAGAGAGCTCCACTGGCTCCTCATCCAGAAGGTCTACCAGCGCAAACTTCTCACACATGCATTCAAATCACATCACAGCGCAGGACCCACATACCTCAATCATCAGCTTCTCTTCCACCAACCCACCAGACAACTTCTCTTAGCATCACTCTCACTCACAGACATAACCCGCATCCACAGAAGCAGAATGGAAAGTCGATTCTTCTCCTACCAGGCTGCCAAATTCTAGAATGACCTCCCACAACACATCAGGGCCTTCTCTTCACTTTTGAAATCCACCAGAAGCTGAAGACCTGGCTATTCAATTAGTCTTCTTGCAGGACCATAGAGACTGTCTGTGTTCAGGCCGCGCCTCACCACACTTCTACACTCAGTGCCTGGAAATCCTCACGGGACAAGCAGTGCTCTACAAATCCACCCACCTTACATTAGAAAGTACACTCAATCTACTTTCCACAAACCAATTTTAAATCCTATCAGTTAGATGGGATTTAAAGTAAAGGGGTGTGAAGTCGGTAAAGTTGGCTGACTCGGCAACTTTACACATTTTCTTTAACTGTTTGTCTTGTGGGAAATGGAAAGCTTTTGAAGTTCTTAAAAAAAATAAGATGGCCTCAGTTCAGAGGTCTCCGACCACTCACACCAACTACCTGAGTTGGTGAATGTCCATACTCCACTACTCAACATTTTTGTGCTGGAGGATGTCCCATCTGGGACAATTTGCATTAGGAAATCATCACAGCTATAAGGCCTGAAGGGATAAACCTTACCTCAAGTAAAGTTAGGAATTGAATCTTAATCTGTTTCATACAGTGTGAAGTTTCCTAATTCCGCCTAATTTTGTTACTAAAGTGTTAATTTATCACACCACTAAATGTAACTTAACAGCTTGGAGCATATCTATCAAGGACATTTTGGCAAATTGGTGGTGAGCAGTGTGTTTACATTTTTTTAGGGCTGGAACTCCGGGGTGAACTAAATAGAATGTAAATGTCATTTTATCGGGAAGTTGGGAAGGTCCCACAATAATTTTCTCTAAATGGTTGGTATAAAACGTTGATCATTCAATGACTTTTTATCAAAAGCAACACTCAAAAGTGCATAGACTTAAAGCAGGCTCCAGAATTGTCATACACCCCTAATAGTTGAAGGCAAGTTGTGCGAAAGGTCTGTAGCAGACCTTTGTCAGACATCGACCAGAAAGATAGATAGATAGAGAGGCATGGTAAATGATAGGTGATCGTGTGCACCTGGGATGGGTCCATTTGAGGCCTGTGGCCTGACTCAGGGCAATAGTTCCAACTCTAATTAGAGGAGACATAGATGGTCAGGCAGAAGCACTGCCTCTAATGCTCTGACCAGTGGTTTCACAGTGTGCATTTAGGATCCTGCTCTGAACTAGCCTTTGTCCTTGATGATGCTCACATGGTACCTCCCATTTGGATTCTACAGAGTCCTGTACTTCTGAAATTATAGATCTTCACCTTCGTTCACATGCAGAAGACTTCTTGATTTGCAAAGAATCCTCTAAGTGGCACCATGTATGTGCCTAAAAGTGCTTGGATGAGCATGTACTTTTATGAGTGGTGAATGTAGAAAGCATAGAAACCTGCCATGTGTTCAAGAAATGAAAAATACTGGCAGGGGAATTGTTCGACATTACGACATGTGCAGATAAAAGTAAAGATTTATGTTAAGAAACAGTTAAGAAAGTGCCTTATTTAAATGTATACTAGAAAGCCAAATCACCTGCATAATAGAATTTGGACTTCTAGCAAATGCAGACGTGGCTGGTTTGCATTAAATGGGAAGGTGTCAGCACTATCCACCAACAGCATGTAGTAACAAATAACAATGGGTTGCCATTGTTAAACAATTTGTAAAAAGTAATGTGTACAAAGTAACAATGGTTGGATCTTAATAGCACCAACCATTGCATTGTGATCTTTGGGTTTTAAGCTAAGATCCTTCTCGGAAAATAAGTTAAAAATTGCGCATTGAAATTACATTGGCCCACCCGTATTGGCACAAACATGATAAGCTATCTCCAATCATCTTTTCTCTATGAGTATCTAGCTCTCATTTTGCCCCTTGATGCTCTATTTTGCTTTGTTTCTTCGCCCTTCTCTTTTCTCTGTTTCATCTCTGAATCGCTGCCCCCAATGTCTCCCTCACCCTTTTCTACCCCTTTGTGTTTGCCACTGCATCTCTTTATCTTCCCCTTTCTGTCTCTCTTGCTCTCTCGCATTTTCTATTTACTCCCCTTTCTTTCTCTCCTTTTCCTCCACATTTCAAGAACCTCTTCTCTCTATCTTGTCTGTATTTTATTCCCTCTCTAGCCCTCTTCTGCATAGACCATGTATGGCAACTGAAACGTTGTCTTGGCTGTGCATGGTCATGAGCAGCAGCTGCCACTTTTCTTTGGCCACTGTGCTTTTTGATGTTCTCCAGTCCCATAAGCCTACCATCCTGGGTGTTGTCTGGAACTAGAGAAGTCCCCTACAACAATGGACCAAAGAAGTTAGTGCAATGTGGCCATTATATCCCTGCCGTTTGAATGAATGAATGAATGAGGGGTTTCTTATATCGCGCAGACTTTGCCCAGTGGGCGTCAAGGCGCCTAAATCAAATACAGAAGCTTACATCCTACCAAGTCCTATTCTATCATAAGTAGGCCTTCTTAAAGAAGTAGGTTTTTAGAGCCTTTTTAAAAGACTCGATGGAGGGGAGAGTTTTTATTTCCGTGGGGATGGAGTTCCACAGCTGCGGAGCGACCACGGAGAAGGCTCTGGCTCCCCATCTGGCAAGTTTAACACGGGGGACAACCAGTTGACAGAGTCCCGCAGAGCGAAGGCTTCTTGTGGGGACGTAACGCAAAAGAAGGGAACCAATAGCACTAGCAGGACCATCCATCAATGCTCTGTGAGTCAGGCAGAGAATTTTGAAGGCGATTCTGTGCTGTACCGGAGGCCAATGAAGCTCCTTCCTGGCTAAGGTGGCAGAAGAGGCTTTAGGAAGATCCAAAACAAAACGCGCTGCAGCGTTCTGAAGAATCTGCAGACGGTGAATCAGACCTTTGTTGGCTTCCATATACAGGGAGTTGCAATAATCCAGCCTCGAACCTACCAGGGCGACTGCAACCTGTTTACGCGCCTGGGGGGAGAGGTACCCACGGATTTTGTTGAGTACCCGGATCACACCACAGCAAGTGGCCACGGTCCTGTTGACTTGCAGGGACATAGAGAGCGAGGTGTCAAATACCACTCCAAGATTTCTGGCAGATAGGGAGGGAGTGGGGCAGATGCCAAGAGAAGAAGGCCACCACTCGCTCGACCATAGATTTTGGTTCTTCCCAAAGATCAACACCTCGGTTTTTTCGCCATTTAGTTTAAGGGAGTTTATAGTCATCCATTCTGCCACACACTGCATGCATACCCTAAAACTAGCGGCAGATGTACTAACGGAGGTGTGAGCTAGAGAGACCATAATCTGGGTATCGTCTGCGTAGGATACCACCTCCATCCCCTGAGATTTAACTAGTCTTGCAAGGGGGGCCACATAGATGTTGAACAGGGTCGGGCTTAAGGCCGACCCTTGTGGCACCCCACATTGCAAAGACTTGGCAGGGGAGAGGTGGTTCCCAAGCATCACTCTCTGTTCCCTTTCAGTCAAAAAGGAGTTTAGGAGGCTCAGGGCCGGTCCTGTGACACCAGCTTCCCTCAGCCGAGATGACAGAATGGCGGGGGACAGGGTGTCGAACGCGGCCGTGAGGTCTAACAGAACCAGAACCGTGGTTTGGCCAGAGTCCACCTTGCGTCGGATGTTGTCGACCACATAGGTAAGGGCGGACTCTGTGCTGTGGTGTTTTCTGAAACCGTGTTGGGTGTTATCCAGGTATTCAGAAGAATCGAGGAAGGCGGACAGATGGAAGTTCAGATGTGTCTCAAGCATCTTCGCGGGTGCTGGAAGGAGGGAGATTGGCCTGAAATTTTTCAACATGGCCGGATCCAGAGTCGGCTTCTTAAGCAGAGGTTTCACGATTGCCTTCTTCCATATCGGAGGAAAAGAACCTTGAGTAATAGCCTTGTTCAGGACCTCAAGCATGGGAGGAAGAAGGCAGTTTCTGCACTCTTTCAGTTTTTTAAGTGGTATCGGATCGAGGGGAGAGGCCGATTTAGTCCTATCCAGTAATGAGTTCAGTGATTCAAGGGATAAGGAAGGAAAAGTCGTGAGTAGGCAGGGAGGATCATTGCCTAGTGAATCAAGATTGGATATGAAAGGAGGAGTGTTTCGATCAAGAGCAAGACAGTGGGCTTCAAGAGAAACGTGTATATCGTGTATTTTGTTATGAAAGAAATCAGAAATATCAGTGCAAAGTTGTTGAGAGCTGACTACGGGATCGGGGAGTTGCAGGGAGCATAAGGTGTCAGCAATTTTAAAAAGCTCCCTTGAAGAAGAGAGAGAGCTGGTCAGATTAGAAAAATATTCCTGTTTCTCCATTATCACTTGCTGTTTGTAAGCCCGTAATGCAGATTTATGAGCCTCTCTGTCCTTTGCGTCCCAGGATTTCCTCCATTTTCTCTCACTACTCCTGCAGCCACGTCTCAGCAGTCTCAGCTGATCGGAGAACCAAGGTGCCGTAGGTTTACGGTGTGCTACATAGCACAAGAATGAGGGAGCAAGATGTTCCACTGCGTTAGAGATGGAGTCAGTCAGAGTTTGGGCTGCCTCTGCAGCATCACTAACAGCTAAAAGTTCCGGAGTGGAGATCAAAGGGGCAAGGGCCTCATCAGAGATATTCCTTAGGTTTCTCCTGAGAATAAAAGGAGGGGTTGTCCGATTAGTGGGGCAGGTGACAGGAATGCAAAGTTCAAATGGCACAGCAGAGTGATCAGACCAAACCACCTGTATTGGAGAACCGGTGGAAAGCCTGTCATCATTAGAGAATAGTCCATCAAGGATAAGGTCACATGCTTTTAGGGTTTCAACAAGAGAGATTGTGTCCTTTGAGTTGGTCTCATCTAGGTGAAAGTTAAAATCACCCAAGATGGTAAAGGCTGTTTTTCCAATATAAGGTTCAAGGATGGTCCATTCTTGTTGGACTGGACAGCAGGCTGCATGAATTAGGTGTGTTTCAACTGCTTTATAGCAGAGGACTGCCCTGTTGATGTCTACTGCACTAACTTCATCTAGTGGTAGAATTCAACGGGTCATACATAGTGCTAGATAAAACATTGTTTGTGGTAAAAACCCCAGAAACCTTTTCTTTTTCAAAATCAAAGTCAGGACATGTCAGAAAGACTTTCCTTGAATCATGAATTTGACTTTTTTCTGTTTTGCTCTTTGTGTAGCATGCTGTGCCTACTGATGTTACAACAAACCACAATTGAAAGCAGACCATGCTAATGGAATCTGTGTGGATCCACAAATATCTTACCACACAGCATTCCTACACTTCTCCCAATAACAATAGACCCCACTAGTGAAAGGAAAGGTCTCAAATTGAAAATGGAAATATAAAGATTTTGCCTTGCAAATTGATCCATTCGCATTCCCAATGCCTCAAATTTCTGTTAAAGTGTAAGTGAGAGGACCGCATGGGCCCCAGTAAAACAAATAATGCAGCAGTTTACCAGTACGAGTAGAATGCATGTAGACACATTGCGAGTCCACACAAAAGTGAATCTAATTAAATTCTGCAAGTTGGTTACCGCTTGTTCTTCTGAAACGCTTGTCACTTTCCAACATAGTGTCAATCCATTCCACTGCAGGCTGTCAGCGGTTAGAGGAGTAAAGCTCAAAATACTCGCAGCCAGTTCACTGTAGGAATGCAAGTCATGTTAAGGTAGCAGCACCAGTTGTATGGTGCTGCACGCCTGTTCAAATGCCCTGGAATGCAGACTGGTGGAAAAGACACTGGTGGGGCTACCAGGTGCATTTATTTGACAGGCATCAATGAGATTTTCTTAGTAGTTCTCCTAATTTCCTCTTAGTCTCTTGTATAGATTCAGTTACACTGCAGTTTCAGTCTTCTCTCCTCTTCCTGAAGTAACGCTTAGCCCTTTCTCCACTCGTCGTCATTGTGGCAAATGAAGATGCAGGATAGCCAGTAGTACGGTGAAACAGGATCAGGTTTATTCATGTCTCAGGTTACAGGTACAGGTAAAGTAGGTATGAAGGAAGCCCCACTGGGAGCAGCATCCTTGCTGATTAGCCCATGCATTCAACTGACACTCTCTCAAAGCATGCACACACCAGCATTCTAATGACATCGCAGTGACTCTAACTGAGCAGCAGGGGACATAACTCTAAGAGGAGAATGCATAGCAAAGATGAAGATATCACACAAATCACTTAATAAAATGGATGGCCTGAAGACCTCTACAATCTAAAACTCGATGACTGCCTTCGGACCACAAACATATGGGTCATAAATAACCATTTAAAGCTGAATACTCAAACACAGGGATTATGAGCTGCAGACAATGGCAAACATATCAGCCTACTGACATACAGCCTAACGAAATTGTGGCCCCTCCAGCAGAATCAATACTTCTTTTCCACCTTTACTCAAGAGAACACATTACCCCAGTTTTGCAATCCCTCCATTGACTACCTACAGCTAGAATAGCAATGTTCAAGACACTGCCCATTGTCCACAGAGTCTGCCAAGGAGAAGGACCGTTATAACTTCAAGTTAAAATCAAGCAATACTAACAAAACAGGATACTATGCTCCGAGCTTGCAATACTTTTCATCACACCATCTTACCATAAGAAAACTATAGTTCTCAGGACAAGCCGCCATGCTCTGGAACTCACTACCAGCCAGCATTTAAAGCATTAATGAACACACACTTTAGAGGAAAGTTGAAACCATGGCTATTTACAAGATAACTACACCACTCCACATCCCACAAAACTGTACTGGAAAGATAGCTACACCCTCAAACTCAATCTTTAGATTAGAATTAGGCCTGGGTGGTGAACTTCACTCCGTTCATGGAGTACGCAGAGTTTTCTGCACTCCGCGGAGCTCGTGGAGTTCAGAAAACTCCGCTTCGCAATGTGCAGCAGAGTTTTTCCCCCGCTTGCGATCGCAAATGGTAAGTTCACGTATGGGAAGTTTGCGAGCGCGAGCAGCAGCTCGGGTAGAATTTCTAACAGAGCTGCAGGAATACCAGCACAAACTGCAGTTTGCACTGAACTCTGCCACTCGCGGAATTTAGCGGAGTTTTTTTGTAACTTTGCGAAGTTCCGCGTACCAAAACTCCGCGGACTATGTCCAGGCCTAATTACAATCTAAAGAGTGGAAACAACCCAACCAGCAAACTACTTTGATAGGTAGGTAAATTATGGAGGGCTGATCTATAGTTCGATGGGTTACTATAGAGTTGTGTAATTTTAGATATCGCTTGTCTGGCCCATACTGTTACTAACACCATAACACTCAGCTGTTGGCAGCCAACTGCCACTTTCCCCGCTTACATTCATTGAGTTGTCCATCACCAGTATTGTTCAGCCAATAAACCAGCCATAACCAAATGAACAGGCATCGAATAAATCAAGAGTTATGTCACACCCAGCTGGTCAATCGGTTCTTTAATCTAGTCCACCACTGCAGGTTTAAAATATCTATATACTATGACAGCTTCTTCATAGTTCATACTGACATCCAGATATGGGATGATAGTAACAGTGCCCATCCCTAACGATATCTCCACTTCTCTCTCCATCCAACTATGCAAGTTCAGGCCCGCAACTATATAGACAATTTCTAATTGGACAACCCTCTGCAGGAGCTAACTAGGCAGAACATAATCATCGGAAATACATTAAGGGGACTGCAGAGCTGTTCAAAGCAGTCAGTGTACTGAAAGCAAGATACTGTGCTTGTGTGTCTTCACACCTTATCATCCTCCACATTTGATATGTGCTATGTCCAATAACACAATGAACACATGTCATTATGCACTAAAGAAAGAATGTAGGGCGGCAATAAAGATAGAACTTCACCCAGAAAGTATGATTTTATAATTTCTGTGACAATCTTCTATGTTTTTTTATATATTAGCATTTTAAAATATCAGGCAGGCATTATAAAGTTAAAATTTAGAGATATCTTGGCTGCTAAACACAGGAAGTATAAGCGTATGAGTTCTGTCAGTCATTTTGAGAATGTGATTAACTGACCAATAGCTTCACAATTTTTCATCTTGGAATTTGGCAATTGTTGCGAATTCAGCAATGTGAAAATGGAAGTATTGGAAGAGGAGAATTTGAAATTTGTGAGTCCAGCATTTAACACTATATTTTAGGACAAACACGTTCTCCTGTCCATCTTGGAAAAATGCTACCCGCTATGCACTGCACTTAGCTTTCCTGGTCCTGCTGTGTTTCCATTCTCCCCACCTACATAAGACGCTACTCTGGAGCATGCCAGAAGAATGCCAAAATGGACGCTGAGAACGGTGCTGATGTCGGAGTGGTAAGAGGCAGGATTAAAGCAGCACTAGCCTGAGGCTCCGGAATCTTACTGCTGGCATATCAAGTAGCAACAGGAAGGGGAACACCTTTGAAGTTTTTATTTTCTGGAGGGACTGCAGTAACTCAGAAATAAGCGAGCTAGGAAGAGGTGGCCAAATTGATAGACACGGTGTGTCCCACAACAGTCAAAGACTGTAACTATGACTCTGCGTTCAATGGGTTTATCTATTGCGGATTAGAACTGTTTTTGCACTTCTATGCTGTGTATAGACACTGGCGCTATTAAGCACTGTAAATAACCTGCACTCATGCTGGCAAGCATTTGAACAGAGATGAACTATCCCTTCAAAGTTATTTAGAGGAGGGACTACAGTTCACAAAAGTGGTTTACCTGGATAAAAATTCTGATTATTTGGGACCAATCCTTAACAGAGCAGTATTAGTCTCAAAGCTTATTTGAAAGAGAAATATATGGAGAGCTTAAAAGAGGTGGTGCCAAGCTCAAGAGAAGATATATTCTTCCAGCCAAAAACACAAGGCAGTGCAGAGGGGAAAGTAATTCAACAAATAATGCAACCAAAGATTGTGGTACAGGAATAAAAGCAGAAATAATCCCAAATATAATTTGGCGAATGAGACAAATCTCTTAGAAAGGAGAAATCTCTTACAAATCTCTTAGGAATCTCTTACAAACTGCTGAACAGACAGTCAAGGAGCTAGAAGAAAAGTGCTTGCAAATTAGTCATATGCAGGGCGTCTTCCCCTTGTCTTTCAAGCATTAAAGATATTGTGAATCGTGTTTTAACTGTGCTGCAAGAGAAAGTTCAAATGCTATGTTGTAGACAGAATTGTTCCCCCTCTTCCTCAATAAATCAAATACCATTAATACTGTGGAAGACACCAGATTAAAAAGAGCTCTTCCTGGGGAAACAAGGCAAGATATGGCACAAAAAGATCCAGTTTATCCACACACAGCTTTGGGACTGGGAAAAGATGTTAGCCTACTAACAGAGTTTTTCAATTTGCAGAGTCAGCAGACCGCGCACAGGGTGATCACAGGGAATGTCGAAGAAAGAAGTGAAATCCCTAGGAAATTACAAGAGATATTGTGTGAGATATTAGGAGACATGAAGCAAATTAAAGCTGTACAACAAGAAATAGAAAAGCAGATGTCAGATCGTCTAACTAAATTAAATGAGAAAAACACCCAAGTACTGGATAGAGTAGAGAAAATGGAGCAACACATTTCAAATTGTAAGGATAAACTTTCGGGGACCACAGTGGTGGTGGATACAGTTGAAAAAGAGCTAAGGGCATTATAAAACAATCAGGAGAAAATAGAAAATCACTCCAGAAGGTCCAATTTAAGGATCACTGGAATTCCAGAACACAAAGAAGATACTGTAGGATGTATTGCTTATTGAATGAATTAATTTAAAAAAATCCCAGAATACACGCAGTATTTGACTATAGTTCATGCAAATCGAGTTTCTTCCCATGCCTCCACAAATGCTATGTTTCCACACACATTTCTGACCCAAAAAATCCTTTTGAAATAAAAAAATAATTTTCAATCAGAATCTTTTCCAATATACCAATTATCTCTGCTCATCAACACAAAGAGTTTAAGTCTTTCATGTCTCTTTTCCTTTCGGCTGGGGCACAGGCAACCAATAGTTAGCCCACAAAGCTCAAAGTATTACAGAGAGGTAGGTTTAATGTGTTGGCAATGATGGAGGAGGCACAAGGCTTCTTGAAGGAAAATTTTCAAGGCCAGAGGGGCTTAAGAAAAGAATTCCCTTGGGAGGCAGGTGTTGGAATGAAGGTACAGAAGGAGGGAAAGCAGGGAAAGTGCGCACAAAAACATGGTGCCAGGTGATCAACTCAGACAGGGACCCTTGAGGGAGGGATTGAGTAGGAAAACGTGGGTTTGGGTGGGAAGACAGTTGTAAAAATGGAAGAATTTACATTGTTAATGGAAAGTGGTCAGGCACATTTTATTACATGGAATTTTGCTCACCAATTCATTAAGAAGAAATGCAACCCAGAGGTATACTATGAATCACCACTTATTTGAAACATTCAAGTATGATGGTTTATTGATGTGAAAAGGCACACTGCACTTTTGTTTTACAGGCCTCAGGTCATTATAATAAATTTGATGTACTTTTCAGATTTTGGTACTGGCTCACTTCCAATGCTTTATTGGAGATTATGCACTTTAGTCTTACATTTAGGTTAGATTGCGTATAGAAGTAAAAAGACACATTTCACTTAAGCCGTTAGCACTTTAGATGAATATTATATAATAAATGATGCATTTTTTGAGATTTTGGTATCGCTTCATCTGCAGCACTTTATAGAACGCTAAGTACTTTGGGCATTTTATATATTTGCAATATATATTTTAGGTCTGTTGGTTATAGATCTGTAAAGACACATTGAATTTAGCTTTCAGCACTTTAGGTGTTTATTATACAATAACTGATGTATTGAGGCAAAATTTGTCATTGGTCTGTGTTTTTTAACCATTGTATTTAATGATTATGCACTTTAATTGCCCTGCATATCTGTATTTTATTCGAGCTAGCCATATATTCTAGGATTTAATATTACTCTCAAACCCTAGATCAGGGGTCTCCAACCTTTTCTGTAGTGAGAGCTACTTCTGATCAGCGAAAATCATCGGGAGCTACTAAAGGCCAACCAGCTAGCGCATTTTACAAGAGACCCCCCTCGACACCCTCGCAATGCAACCAAGCACAGAAGCCATAGTCGTCACTGTACTGCCTGCTAACCTGCTGAAAAGTACTTTTCTCTATTCACTCTGACACATCCTGGATTAGAACCTTTCAAATAAAGTTACCCAAATATGACACTGGAATGCGAAACATCTCACACAAGAGCTCTCAGCCTGGCTAGGAATGTGGTATCAAACAATCAGTACAGGCAGCACCATGGACAACTGACCACTCCTTGATCACTAAAGGGCAACGCTGTCACACCCATTTGTGATTAAAAGTAATATAAACACCTATTCAATGGCTTTTTGTCCACTGAACGGCCTACTAACTAGTCAGAGGAACCTTGGACCTGTTGCTGATGGCATTGCTACAATCAGATACATCTTATCCAGATTTGTACCTCTCCAAACATTTGTGTTCCAGGGTGTGGGTCCGAACCTGGCACACCTCACTCCTCCCGCTCTATATAACATTTGCATTGGAACTGGCATCTCTGATAACCTCTGACACGGGGGCATGTAGGTATTGAACCAAATACATCCCTCGTGGTACCTTTAGGTGCCACATGGACTCTGTCCTGCAGTAATGCGGGAGGGGAAAGTTCACTTCTGTTCCACCAATTGTACCCGCAGTGCAGCACACAACCTGGGGTCCTCTTGAGGAATACTGTAGCAGAGCTGTAAGAAAGCAGTCTGCAGTGCTCTTAATGTAGCACTGAACCTGCACCTTAGATCACCGCTAAGGGCTGAGCTGAAGTTGCTTTTCCAATCCTTTTCAATTTAGGCTGTTTCTGTCCCCTGCTGATGGAAAAATCCAGCCGTTTTTTTTTAGTCAACCGAGGTATTCGGTAACTTTAACCCAGTAGCGCTCCAGCTGTCTCTAGGCACCAGCATTCACACCACAAGAAGCTGCCTCAAATCCATGAATAATTGTCTCCTAAAATATGTAAATATACATTTCTGTTGCTCTATTGCTGTCAATACCTGGTGTGCATTTTAACAGTCTTTATTATGAGTGTAAGAATCACGGGGTATGAGCCATCAAGCAGGGAAAATTACCCTTTCAGGCCAGGCAGACTGCTCTTGTTGTTTTTTCCCTCGCTGCCCCTCCAGCCGCCACTACTCGCAAACTAACAAACTAAGAAATCACAATTTTTTGAGGCCAGGACTTACCAATTAATGGGCTGCTGCTCACGCAAATCAGAGACGTGTTGCCGGACTTGAAAAGGTAGGCCACTTACACGCTACCAAACCTTTCGGCCCCTTCTAGCACACATTACGCAGGTTAAAAGCGTGGTGCCAGACTGCAAAAGGACGAGGCAGGTGGCGCAGAGATCACGCAGATGACGAACTACGTCGTACTCTTAAGCCCGGCCCAGCTAACTTCAATTCAGCCTATTGGAGCAGCTGATTTTGGTGAGGGCGGGCAACTGCTATTAAAAAAAAGCCGAAAAACTTAAAGTGACCAAAAAGGGTTACAAAACTAGGATGCTGGAGCGAGCTACTCAACGGACCTTGGCGAGCTACCTGTAGCTCGCGATCGACCGGTTGGAGATGCCTGTGTTAACAAATGGGCACTTAGATATGCTAAAGAGCAGATGCAAGATTATTACTATGAGCAGTGTATTCTCTCTAGTAATGCTTATTTGCAAACATTTTATGAGTAAAGTGAATATGCCAGCAATTTTTTAGCCTGGAAGGTGTGCGAAACAAGAGCAGAGAACACCATCACGTCACTTTATAATACTAAAACAAAAACTTGGATTACTGATCCAAAAATGATACCGGTTATGTTTCAGCGACACTATGAGCATATACATAGATCTAAACAGGAGGTGGATATTGATCGGCAGAGATCTTTCTCAGGTAATATTACCATGCTGGAATTAGATTAGAGACAAGCCCAGTTCTAAATGTGCGATTTATTTTACAAGAAGTAGAAGAAGCAGTAAAGTCTTTAGAAATTTGGAAAGCGTGTGGGGAGGATGGTATTCACGCCGATTTAAAAAAAAGTTTTTGTACATTTTAAATCAACAGATTTTGAGACCTGTCAATCATGTATTGAATGGAGGAAATATTCCACTGTCTTTTAACGCACCTGTAGTTGCATGTTTTCTTGAAAAAGATAAAAATATAAAAAGTATAAATTCACATAGATCAATTTGCCTTCTAAATTCTTACTACAAAATAATAGTGAAATTATTTGCAAGGAGAATTAATAAAGTGGTGGGCACACTAATTAATAAAGATCAGTGTGGTTTTATAGCAGTCAGACAACTGTCCTCTAATACAAATTTCTTAATAGAAGCCTTGGATTTTTTAAAATAGAAAACAGGTTCCTGCTTAGGTCTTATTATTGGATGCTGAGAAGGACTTTGCACTCCCCAATTGGGAGAGTCTTTGTTGTATGCTAGATGAATTTGGTTTTCCCACCAATTTTATACAAGCCATATTTAAGATATATTAAGAGGCACAAACACGATTATTAGTGAACTCAATGGATATAGATAAATGGAATGTATATAGTGGGAGAAGATAGGGCTCTTCTCTCTTCCCTATCTTATTTGCTATTTTTATTGTACCACTCACAATAGCTAAAGGAGAAGATTGGATGATTGTGGCACCAATTAGTGGGATGATCAAAATCAAGCACTATGCAGATGATATAGCACTTTTTAATGGGCTTGGAAATTCAAGCAACAGTATTTAGCATATTCCATTTCACTCTCTTCACTTCCTCTTCACTGGGGCGCGAATTCCGCCGCAGTGCTGGTACATTCCATTCACGGGTGTGGCTCGGACCGCCCCAGGCCGTCGTGCGCACACGCCCACCGTGACTCATGACGGCCGGGGGCTGTCATGAGCACGGAAGAGGATAAAAGGCTGAAAACAGAAATTCTGTTATATAACTGCACTGTTGGCACCTTAGTTAGAACTCTGGTCTCTTGTCAACCAGAGATCCAGAGATACCTTGGCATACATACAACAATAAATGTAGATGATCTCATTGAACTAAATTAATTACCATTAATTAGCAAAATTAAATCTTTAATTGCAAAATAGAATCATCATCCATTATCCATAATGGGCAGAATAGCGTTTTACTGCCAGTTCATTTTTAATATGCTGCACTGCCGTGTGCCCTACAGATGTGATTTTTTAAAGAAATTGAAAGTCTTTTCTCTGCCTTCATTTGGGCCAATAAAGTACCCAGATTTGAACTAAATATATTGTATAACTCATTAGAGCATGGTGATCCGGCCTTCAAAATGTGTAAGAATATTACTTTGCAAGTTTGCACACTCATTTCATTGTTTTTTTATTACTCAAAGGGTTGAAAGATTAGAGGATATTTTTTTATTTAGACCTAATACCAAAAGAGTATAAAATACATGACTTTTACACCTGACCAATAGCCGTGGATTTTAAAGAAGAAAGACCAGATGTTTGTATACTACGCTTTCCCTGCTATTAATGGATCTAGTAGACTGGCAGACATTTCAATAGGAAATCAACCACTTCTTGGGCACTCATGATTTGGGAATGTCCGATGTTGATGGAATACTGGACTTCCATATGGAGCTATTGCCAGAATATCGTCAACATTGAGTTTCCAGATAATTTACAAATGATATTATTGGGTTATTGATCAGATGCTGGATTTAGTGCAAATCACAAAAAAATAGTTTTTAGTAATGTTAATTGCGAAGGCTATAATCCTACAGATTTGGAAAACAAAGCTAATGCCTACACTGGATCAATGGAGATCAAAAATGCCGAGCATTAAGGGATTAGAGAGATGTTATGCAAAGAGGACAGGCTCATGTAGTAAGTTTTCGAAGCTATGGGAAAACTTTGTATAGATAAACTGCAGTAATTGGATCTGTATGAGATTATAATATTATAATAAATGTGAAAAGCAGAGTTAATGTTGTGCAAAACCTGGAGGGTCGGTATTGTAATGAATTGCTATTATAATGTAATAAGATGAATTGATGCAAATTATTCCAATTTATATATATATATATATATATATATATATATATATATATATATATATATATATATATATATATATATATATATATATATATATATATATATATATATATATATATATATATATTACCTACTGGCGGTCGCCAGTAGGTATATATAGTTAGGATTTTTTCTCTATGGGATTTTTGAAAATTCTATGTCTAATAACTTTGGCGTTTGTGGACGGAATTGGCTGAAATTTTCAGGAAAATGGAACATTTTGTGTCTGAGCAGCCCCTGATAATTTGGGGGGGTTTCATCAAGGGGGGGCTGAGAAAAAAGGGGGGTCCCAAAACGCGTTTTTCCCATGTTAATTTCCATAGGGTGGTTGGCCTCACTTTTAGCTCGAACGGCTGAATGGATTTGCACGAAACTTGGCAAAATTGTAGGGACTGTTAGCCCGATGTGCCTTTGCTAGGTCTCAATATATGTGCTCCAGTGGATTTTGAGTAATTTAGGTTCAAAAAAAGATATATATCTGGGCGGAGCCTAACCACACATCTGATCTGATTGGCTGTCAGCACTTCATCCAAGAAGTGTTGGCAGTCATCTTGGGACCAATATACATGATAGCACCTCATTAAAAAGCATTGTAGTTAATAGAGGGTTTTAGGACTTTAGTTACATTATAAATCATTTGTTGATGGTACCATACTCGTTTTAGGAATTGTGGTGGGTTCTAAGGTGATTTTACCATGTGAAAAAACCTTCTGCTGTGATATCATGAATATTGTTTGAAAGAAAACTAATATCTCATGATTTTCCCACAGTGGTTTGGAAGGGGATCTATATTAGCTTATAGATCCCCTTCCAAACCATTGCTGGAAAATCATGAGCTATTAGTCTTTCTCTTCATTAAAATATTCTGACTATCACAGCAGACAGGTACTTCTTCACACTGACTGTCATAATCCCTTAGTGTTCTACTGCAGCCTCCTAGAGTGTTCTAAAGAACAACTAGAGCGCTAACAGTCCTACTTATTACAAAGGTATGGCACACCTGAAGCCATCTTGATTGGAATAAAGTGGTAACTCTTAAAACATTTAATTTAAAAAGAAACAACATGAGGGGGTATATTTTGCCATAGAAAGTATGATTAGTGCTGCAGAATGAAAAATTAGGGCACATTTTGAGTGACTTCTCAAATCCTTTTCTATTTCATTAAAACATTCTGACATGCAGTCTCCCAAAATGGCCACCAGAGACAAAAGAGCCCAAATGTAGCCCAAATATCACCCAGATGTAGCCCAAGTATAGCCCAATGACAGAATGTCCCAGAGTGTTCTAAAGAACAACTAGAGCGCTAACAGTCCTACTTATTACAAAGGTATGGCACACCTGAAGCCATCTTGATTGGAATAAAGTGGTAACTCTTAAAACATTTAATTTAAAAAGAAACAACATGAGGGGGTATATTTTGCCATAGAAAGTATGATTAGTGCTGCAGAATGAAAAATTAGGGCACATTTTGAGTGACTTCTCAAATCCTTTTCTATTTCATTAAAACATTCTGACATGCAGTCTCCCAAAATGGCCACCAGAGACAAAAGAGCCCAAATGTAGCCCAAATATCACCCAGATGTAGCCCAAGTATAGCCAAATGACAGAATGTCCCAGAGTGTTCTAAAGAACAACTAGAGCGCTAACAGTCCTACTTATTACAAAGGTATAGCACACCTGGAGCCATCGTGATGGGAATAAAGTGGTAACTCTTAAAACATTTAATTTAAAAAGGAACAAAATGAGGGGGTATATTATGCAATAGAAGGTATTATTAGTGCTGCAGAAAGAAAAATTAGGGCACATTTTGAGTGACTTTTCAAATCCTCTTCTATTTCATTAAAAAATTCTGACATGCAGTCTCCCAAAATGGCCACCAGAGACAAAAGAGCCCAAATGTAGCCCAAATATCACCCAGATGTAGCCCAAGTATAGCCCAATGACAGAATGTCCCAGAGTGTTCTAAAGAACAACTAGAGCGCTAACAGTCCTACTTATTACAAAGGTATGGCACACCTGAAGCCATCTTGATTGGAATAAAGTGGTAACTCTTAAAACATTTAATTTAAAAAGGAACAAAATGAGGGGGTATATTTTGCCATATGAATTATGATTAGTGCTGCAGAAAGAAAAATTAGGGCACATTTTGAGTGACTTCTCAAACCCTCTTCAATTTCATAAAAAAATTCTGACATACAGTCTCCCAAGATGGCCACCAGAGACAAAAGAGCCTAAATGTAGCCCAAATATCACCCAGATGTACCCCAAGTATAGCCCAATGACAGAATGTCCCAGAGTGTTCTAAAGAACAACTAGAGCGCTAACAGTCTTACTTATGACAAAAGTATGGCACACCAGAAGCCATCTTGATTGGAATGAAGTGGTAAGTCTGAAAACACTCAATTTAAAAAGGAACAACATGAGGGGGTTAATTTTGCCATAGAAAGTATGATTAGTGCTTCAGAAAGAAAAATTAGGGATCATTTTGAGTGACTTCTCAAATCCTCTTCTATTTCATTAAAAAAATTCTGACATGCAGACTGAAACATGCACTTTGAATACCAGCAGCAGACGTCCCTGGTGAGCAGTAGCTTTACTACAGTGATCTAATGTGCAACTAGAGTGCTAACATTCAGAATTTATGGCAAATGTGTGACACATCTGAATGCCTTCTTGATGGAACCAAAGTAAACAAGCATTGAAAATGCAATAGACCTCGCCCTCGTTTAAGTTAAAGCCATTCTGTTTGTAATGAGGTGGCTTTTTAGCTTTGCTTTTATTAGTGTTTTTTCAACTTTCATGTAAATAACATGCATCTGTATGCATATAAGTATATGTATGCATGCATTTATGTTTGTATTTATATAGATATACAGATGATATATGTTTATATATGTATGTATATATATATATATATTCACTGAAAAAACCATAGGCTATAGACCATATATAGTTAGGAATTAGCATTTACAAAACCTTGAAAATTCACTGAAAAAACCATAGGTTATAGACCATATATAGTTAGGAATTAGCATTTACAAAACCTTGAAAATTCACTGAAAAAACCATAGGTTATAGACCATATATAGTTAGGAATTCGCATTTACAAAACCTTATTTTACTCACACAAAACCATTGAAATTCCATATATAGTTAGTTGCTCTAACTATATATCGCGCACCCGCAATCCACTGCTGATGATGTCACATATTACATCGTTCATGACATGGTCAGTGACATCACTGATGACATCACTGATGACATCTCAAATGACATCACTGATGACATCTCAAATGACATCACTGATGACATCACTGATGACATCTCATTTGACATTACTGATCACATCACTGATGATATCATTCATGTGATAATACGATGAACCTCTTCAGACTCTAATATAACCTTAGATACAATCAGTGTAAACAGACACTCACAGACTGTCACTCATCCATGGAGTTACTCACACACCTAGTCAGTCATGCAAAGAATCAATCACACCTCCATTTCCTCAACTATACAGTTATACAAACTTTACTTATTCAAACATATACTAACACATATTTACTCTCTTATACAATCCCTGATACAAGTTCACAATGATCCATACAACCACTCACACATTCACTGGCTCTTATGCAATAGTTATTTATATATGTCAACTCTCACATGTACTGTGTTTTACATATGTACCTACTTTGACATGTAGCACTGAGATATCCATTCACTCACCAATACACTCATGCACACAGTCAACCGCCCATACAGCTGTTTCCACATGCACTTTTGAAACCATACATCTAGTGAATCAACTGCTCACACATCTATGCACAGAGTCATACACCTCCCAGCCACCCACACACACACTCAGTCTCCCATACAAATACTTGGGCAACCAATCAATAACCCATATAGTTACTCATATAGCTACTTATCAACACATGCAACAGTTTACAGAACAACAGACATAATGATGCACAAATTAAGACAGTTTAGTCACTAACCCATGCACTCAGTGAGACACATTTAATCACTCACTCATACAGTCAGTCATGCACCTACCAAATCCTTCATCCAGACACTTATACATCCACTCATTCTTCAATATGTAAGACATATTTTAACTTTACAGAAACATACAGTCACTGGATGTTGTCATCAGTGGTGTCATCAGTGATGTCATTTGAGATGTCATCAGTGATGTCATCAGTGATGTCACTGACCATGTCATGAATGATGTAATATGTGACATCATCAGCAGTGGATTGCGGGTGCGCGATATATAGTTAGTGCAACTAACTATATATGGAATTTCAATGGTTTTGTGTGAGTAAAATAAGGTTTTGTAAATGCGAATTCCTAACTATATATGGTCTATAACCTATGGTTTTTTCAGTTAATATATATATATATATATATATATATATATATATATATATATATATATATATATATATATATATATATATATATATATATATATATATATATATATATACATATATTCTAGGTATCATGTCTGGTTTGACTCTGCATGTAAAGTAGCTAAGAGTTCATTTAAGTCTGCTATTGCTGATGGTGATAGAGGTGAAATTCGCATTGCCAGAGGAATCTACAAATCCCAATTTATACAGGCTAGAAGAGATTGTGAAGACAAGTTTTGGCAGGACCTTCTCGTAGCCAGTAAAATCAAGGACAGTAGATCATTCTGGAACTAAGTAGCACAAAATCAACTTAAAAGAGCTAAGTACCCGAGTTTTAATGTATCTCCCGAAAATTGGGTGGCCCATTTCTCATCACTTTTACTCGCTAAGGAAGCCAGATGACATTGATAGTGTGACTAATATAGTAGAGGATGCTACTTTACCTTGCATAGTGAAAGAGCTGTATAGTTGCCCTGTCAAGTTCAGTCTTGAAGAGACAAACAGTGCAATACAGTCTCTTAAACTAGCTAAGGCACCGGGCCTGATAAAATTCCAGGTGACCTTTTTAAGCCAGAGCCACTTATCTGGTCAACTTATTTTAACCTTTTATCGAATGCCATCTTGGCCCGGGGAGTGATCCCTGATTCATGGAGGGGGCCCGAGATAATAACTATTTTTAAAAAGGGTGGTGCTAATAACCCAGCTAATTACAAGCCAATTAGCCTGTTAGACAATGCCCAAAAAGATTTTAGTCGCCAAATACTGAACAAATTAACAGAATGGATGGGAGAAAAACAAATACTTTCTCCCTTTCAAGCAGGCGTCGGAACAAAAATTAGCACCATAGATCAGATTTTTAGATTTATATTATTGTATTGGAAAACTGTGCTTTTACATAAGGGTATGTTGTACGTAGAATTTATTGACCTTAGAGCTGCTTTTGATTTTATCCCCCGTTCCAAATAGTGGCAGGTTCTTTTTAATATAGGTGTTCCCAGTAATCTTGTACATCTATTGAGTAAATGACATGAGAATAATTATGCTCAAGTACGTTGGAGACCAAGTGGAGAACTGACTAATCGTATTCCAATTGAACTGGGCGTCAGGCAAGGTTGTGTGCTTGCCTCCACTTTGTTTTCTCTTTATCTAAATGGTGTGGTCAAGGTTTTGGAAAATTGTGTAAATTACTCACCGATGCTAAATAACAGGAAGTTACCGATCCTACTTTTCGTTAAAGTCTGCTATTGCTGATGGTGATAGAGGTGAAATTCGCATTGCCAGAGGAATCTACAAATCCCAATTTATACAGGCTAGAAGAGATTGTGAAGACAAGTTTTGGCAGGACCTTCTCGTAGCCAGTAAAATCAAGGACAGTAGATCATTCTGGAAATAAGTAGCACAAAATCAACTTAAAAGAGCTAAGTACCCGAGTTTTAATGTATCTCCCGAAAATTGGGTGGCCCATTTCTCATCACTTTTACTCGCTAAGGAAGCCAGATGACATTGATAGTGTGACTAATATAGTAGAGGATGCTACTTTACCTTGCATAGTGAAAGAGCTGTATAGTTGCCCTGTCAAGTTCAGTCTTGAAGAGACAAACAGTGCAATACAGTCTCTTAAACTAGCTAAGGCACCGGGCCTGATAAAATTCCAGGTGACCTTTTTAAGCCAGAGCCACTTATCTGGTCAACTTATTTTAACCTTTTATCGAATGCCTTCTTGGCCCGGGGAGTGATCCCTGATTCATGGAGGGGGCCAGAGATAATAACTATTTTTAAAAAGGGTGATGCTAATAACCCAGCTAATTACAAGCCAATTAGCCTGTTAGACAATGCCCAAAAAGTTTTTAGTCGCCAAATACTGAACAAATTAACAGAATGGATGGAAGAAAAACAAATACTTTCTCCCTTTCAAGCAGGCGTCAGAACAAAAATTAGCACCATAGATCAGATTTTTAGATTTATATTATTGTATTGGAAAACTGTGCTTTTACATAAGGGTATGTTGTACGTAGAATTTATTGACCTTAGAGCTGCTTTTGATCTTATCCCCCGTTCCAAATAGTGGCAGGTTCTTTTTAATATAGGTGTTCCCAGTAATCTTGTACATCTATTGAGTAATTGACATGAGAATAATTATGCTCAAGTACGTTGGAGACCAAGTGGAGAACTGACTAATCGTATTCCAATTGAACTGGGCGTCAGGCAAGGTTGTGTGCTTGCCTCCACTTTGTTTTCTCTTTATCTAAATGGTGTGGTCAAGGTTTTGGAAAATTGTGTAAATTACTCACCGATGCTAAATAACAGGAAGTTACCGATCCTACTTTTCGCGGACGACTCCCTACTCATTTCAAAGTCTCCCATGGCTAGTCAGACCCTGGTTAATAAATTCCTACACTTCTGCAATGAGAGGGGACTCGAGCTAAATGTTAATAAAACCAAATTCATGATCTTAGGCAAGCGGACCAAGAAAGGTTTAACAACTATTCGAGTTGGCAAAGACGTCCTTGAGAGGGCTGATAATTTTGACTGCTTAGGAGTACGATTTATGGATAGTTTTAAATGGCTTGATCGGATCACGAAAAGTAAACTTCTTATTGAGCACAGGTCGAATGTTATTTTGAGAATGCAAAAAAAGGCGGTATCTCATGTAGTATCCCCCATCATGGAGATTTACCGTGCCAAGGCGCAAGTGGGTGCCCTTTAAGGGGCTGAAGTCTGGGGTCATGTTGATGTTCAGCCCCTGTCACTAGTAGAAAGTAGTTTTGTTAGGAAAATGTTATGCCTTTCCCTTAGTACACCCCTTGTTCCACTGTATTTAGAACTGGGATTAAAAAGAGTAACAGATCTAGTGTCCCTGAAAGCATTCACTTATTGGGTTTGTCTCTGGTGTACACCGGAGCTTGCTGATTATAGGGATTCCCTGTGTGAAGTTCTAAATATACCAGTTGCCAGATCACTTCCATGGCTTAAACATGTGTCCTCCTGGTTGGGAAAGTTAGGTCTTCACAGATTTTGGGCTGATCCTACTAAATTAAAGAAAATTGATATACACCTTCTCAAAACTACCTATTGGAACTTTATTAATAAATGTATATTAAGAAAAAGCGATGTAGGATCTTTGACTAATACATTTCTTGATTTTAAATCTACTCCACTACTAGAGGATTACATGCATTTTTTACCTTTTACTTTCCCTAAAAGTCTCTTCATGCGGTTTTGTTTGGGGATATTACCTAAAAGATCATTTACCCACAAATGGAATCAAGCACAGCCAGTACTGACCTGCCCAATGTGTAATCAGTGTGACGAAAATGAATCACATGTGCTATTTTTCTGTCCTGAGTATTCTTCTCCTCGTTGGAGGTGGATTGTTCCAATTTGACGCGAAATGGGGATTGCACAATATCAAATAGCACTAAAGATTCTAAAATCTGACCTCTCCCCTAGAACTGGAAATTTTTAGAGGCAGTTTGGTACAAGCGTAAATGCAATTTTAACAATTAGATCAGTGTAAAGATCATGAGTTGCACTTTACTGTTTATCTATATCAATGAACTGTTATTTCATCTTGTATTGTTATATTTGGTGTGATTTTATGGTACTGTTTGGAGCCTAGTGTCATATACAGTTTTAAAGCACCCAGCACTTTATGTTAGGGTCTTTCACTGATGAGAGTAGATATTATACATTGCTGCTATTATTGTATCTAATTCTGAAGCATATTGCATTTTAAATATGGACGTATTGCTGATATTATTGTATATATATCTGTGTATTTCTATTGTTATTTTAATGTTTGGGCGTTGGTTGAAACTTTGCTGGTTGTAATAACCGAGTAAAGTTCTAAGTGTATATATATATATATATATATATATATATATATATATATATATATATATATATATATATATATATATATATTCACCCACACACACACACACACACACACACACAAGAGTAATTGATTCCCAAAACGTCTGGGGAATAGAACTAGCCACTCCGGAGTTGTTGTGTAGATAGCGATGATGTATTTATCGATAGGCATATATTTATTCCTACTGGTGGTCGCCAGTAGGTAGTTATAGTTAGAACCTAGTTTCCATAGGAAAATCATTTTTTGTTTTGCCAATAACTTTAACGCCGTTTAACGAATGTTCGTGAAATTTTCAAAACTGATGGGGCTCTCCAGTCAGCTCCTGTCTTGATAGTTTCGGGGTGAATTGTCAAGCAGGGGCAGAGAAATAAGGGGGGTCCCAAAATGCGTTTCCCCCATGTTAATTTCCATAGGAAAAATAGGAACAGGCTGCTGAACAGATATACACCAAATTTGGCAAAAAGGTAGGTCTAGGTCCAGAAAGAGGCCTTTTTTATATGGTGTAAATCCGTTTAGTAGTTGCTGAGCAATTAAAAAAATAAAAATATTGATATCTGAGCACCGAGGAGTCGCAACTCCTCCCGGGCAGGAGCTGATTTCTGATTAGCTGCCAACACTCCAAACCAGGAAGTGTTGGCAGCCATCTTGTGACTTGGTAACCGAGTCACATGAAAACAGTGAAAAAAACATATAAAAACAAGATAAGGGGGGCAGAGTAAAAACACCCTGACCCCCTAGATCTGCTGAGAGGGTCACACAGGGATCCCCAGGGCCAAAAAAGCATAAAAAAAATCGTCAGAATTCGTGCTGGGTGTGTGAATCCTGCAGAGAAAATAAAAACAAAAACGAAGTGCGGGCTCCCGTGCTTTGTTATTGTTAAGCTCTTGGGTGGGCCAGGTCCTGGGCGCATGCCAAAATTATATAGCAGGGCACATGGGGGCCCCCTAGCCCCGGGGACCGCCACCTTCCCGGGGTGCTTATTTGTTTTAAAAAGAATGTGGGTTGGGGATGCTCAAGCCCTCCCATACGCCCCGTGGACCACCATGTCCCTGGGGCTTTGTTGATGATTTGTGGGGGGCACGCAGCCCCACCTGCATCCCTGGGGACTGCCAACTCCCTGATGCTCTGTTTTTTTAAAAATATGTGTGAGGGGACGCTCTAGCCCCGCCCCCCCCCACATGCCCCAGGGACCACCACCTCCACAGGGCACTAAATATGCAAATTCAGGGGTCTGTTGGACCCCCGGCCCCGGTGAACACCACCTCCCCGGGGCTTTGGAAACATTGGGAGGGGAGCCGTGCGGCCCCCCCTTCTGGAGCCCTTGATGGCCCTGTGGATCACCCCCCTCCCCTAATTTAAACAATTTAAAAATGAGGCTAGGGCCGGGGAATGGAGTCCCTGGGGCCAATATTGGTCATGGGAAGGAGGCCATGCCTCCCCTTACCTTTAATTATTTATTAGAGAAAGGAAGGTGGAGGCTCGGCTTGGTCAGAGCGTTCATCAACGCGGAGAGATAGATGCGGTGAGTGTTGCTCCCGTCAGGCACCGTAATCGGTATTCGGTAATTATCAGGTGGGGAGGTGTGTAAGCAATGACGGTTCTCAAGGGCATTTCACCAGTTGAAGAACGGGAATACTGTACAAAATAAATATTAGCCAATATGTCTGCGGACACTCTTAAAAATCGTGCATTGGCTGCAGAGGGGATGTTCTCGGACAACCCGAATGAAACACAAGGGGCCAGCAAAGTGAGTAATGAAGAACCTAGCAACAAAAGCAAGGGGCTGAAGGAAAGCTTTCGAAACTTGGAGAAGCTCAAAAGGCAAGAACAGTCAAAATGGTGGGAGGCTACATCGGTAAGGAGATACCTGGAGGTGGGGAGGATCCCCAGGGGCCTCCATATTATGATTGCCCCCAGTTACGAGACACCAAACCCCCGGATGATGGCGGAATGGGGGCAGTGTAACCTGGAATCGTTCTGAAGGCTTGTCGAGATTTTGGTCAAATATGCAGAAATCGACAGGGTCGAATTACAGGAAAAAATTGAGCTAATGGAGAAGGAGCTAGAACAGATGGGGGAACCCCAGACCAAGCAAAAGTTTTACGATGAAATGATCAATCGTCTACAGAAGGAGGAGGAGAAAATCAAAATTCACAAAACCTATCAATTTAAACGAGATTGCGATGACTATGCGAATGGACACATTTTTACTTTTGCGAGGCGTTATGATTTGATAAGAAGTGCTACTGCCAGTAAACGGGTAGCTGAGGCTGATAAATTCCGGAAGGGATACAAACCTACGGAGTCACCATCAGCGTCAGAACTAAGCTCCGCAGTTGAGAGCGGCTCGGAATCTGACAATCTCGCTATAAGGCCAGAGCTTAGAAATGTTAAATTAACCTTGGGGGAAGAGTTGGAAATTTTAAAGCGCAGCTGAAGAGAAACTTTGAGACCACGCAACAAAGCCCCTGCCCAAATAGGAACACCCGTAGAAGAAGGGAGTGCAGGAAGGCAAGGAGAAGATGCAGAGAAGCGCAGGAGAGGCAGGGGGAAACGCAGATAATATCAGATGAAATTAGCGTGATCAATCATGAAACCAACACGGAGGAATCTAACACCATCATAAATTTGGCAGGCATTGACTAAACGCCTGCTGAAAAACAACTTCTGTCACTAGGGCTTTCGTTTTGTCCGGAATCGAATTTTAACTGTACAAGGACAAGAGCGGACAATTACAGATTTATACGGAAGCTCAAGCTTAAGAAATTCCATCTTCAAAAAAGCAAACAGGGGGACAACAATGAAGATGCTGTCCCATATCAAGAATCTAGCATGCCTGGATTCTCAAACTCGGATTATGAATTACTTAGGGACATGCACAGACTGGCGCAAAGTGAGGGGATGAAACCTGAAAGTCAAAGTGGCATGGAAACTTTGGAAAACACGCAGCAGCAATTAGATGGAACTAATGTTAAACCGTTGACGCCTTTTAAACCAAAGTCCAAGTTTGTCCCAATCATGGCAAGGGACTCTATCGATGTTTTAACGAACAATTAGTAGCACAAATAAAGAAGCTTAATATGTCCATCAACAGAGCTAGAACAAAATACACAAATCATAACAGGAAATATCAACAACTTATTGACAAACTTAAAAAGAATCACCAAGTCATAATACGCAACTCCGACAAGGGAGGAAACATCATGTTATGGCCCCTCAAAGAATATTTGGAAGAAGCGCACAAACAGCTCAATGATGTAGAATGTTATCAACGGATCTCTCCTACTAAGTTTAAGGACACCAAGGAGCTTTTATTCTTGCAACTGCTTGCATGGAGAAGCAATGCTCTTTTGAGTTGGGAAGAGTACAAATGCCTCAAAAAAGAACATCCAACGATCTCAGTGATATACTTTATACCTAAGGTTCATAAAAGTATTAGGAAACCACCGGGAAGACCTATTATAGCTGCCTGTGATGGTTTACATTGTCTCGATACATGACCCTTAACAACATTCTGGACCCGTCGCAAAACGGCTTCAGATCGGGTCAATGCACCGAGTCTGCTCTGCTGGCCTCCACTGAGTACTTAAGAACTACTCTCGACGCCGGTCAGAGTGCAGCGCTTATATTATTAGATCTTAGCGCTGCCTTTGATACGGTGTCTCATGACATCCTGTTGCACCGTCTGGAGGCAATCGGGATCATGGGGCAGGCCCTGGAATGGTTCCGTGCATTCTTGACGGACAGATCCTTTCGGGTCTCGGCACCGCCTTTTCTATCTCAAGCCCATTCCATCTGCCAAGGGGTTCCGCAGGGCTCTGCGTTGAGCCCGACGTTGTTCAATCTTTATGTTCAACCTCTCGCCGCTGTGGCAAGAGAGTGGGGCCTAACGTTAGTATTGTATGCTGATAATACCCAGCTGATTGTCACCTTGGCTGAAGGCCCCTCTGTCGCTGCCACTAGGTTCAGAGATGGGATGATCGCAGTGGCCTAATGGATGCTGAAAACTGCCTTCAATTGAATGCCACTAAAACCGAGGGGATGCTGGTAGGGAAAAACACCTCCCTTTGGAACGAACATTGGTGGCCAGCTTCCTTAGGCATTATGCCTGCAGCCAAGCCAGTGGTTAAGAACTTAGGAGTTTGGCTGGACGCAGATCTCAACTTTCAGTGCCACACGAAGAAGGTGGCTGCGACATGTGTGGGCCTGCTGAGAGGCCTTCGCCCTATTTTGAAGTTTTTTATTGCGTCTGTCCGGCAGCTTATTATCCAGGCTACTATTTTATCGCGCTTGGATTACGCTAGCGCACTATTTTTGGGCGCAAGCAAAGCTGAGATTTTATGACTCCAGCGAGTTCAGAACTCGGCAGCCCGGACTCTTGTTGGTCTTCCACGCAGATGTTCTGCTAGAGCCACTATTGGAGCTTTACACTGGCTGCCGATTCAAGCTAGAATCCAGTTTAAGACACTTTGTCTGGCGTTTAAAATTTTGAATGGTACCAGCCCTGAGCTACTTTGCCCTCTTCTAACTCCGTATACTCCTCAGCGTAACTTGCGCTCCTTGGGCCAACATTTGGTAAATATACCCAAGTTCAGACTTTGCCGTGTAGGAGGTCGTTCCTTTTGACTGCTTGCGGCTAAACTGTGGAACTCTTTGCCTGTATCTATACGTTGTATTGATGAACTTCTCCCATTTCGGAAAGCCATTAAGACCTATCTTTTCCCTCTGATCTAAGGTTCCTTCTTCTCAGTCTCACCATTTTCTGTACAATTTAACAGTTAGCGCCGGGACGCCCCTTAGCTGGGCCAGCTGCGCGCTCTTACAAAACCTTAACATAACATAACATAACATTTATCAAAATATCTAGATATTTTTCCTGCAAGCCTGTATAAAGGGTATCAAATCATTTGCGCAGGACACTAGTGACTTTTTGAGAAAGATTTGTGACATTAAATGGAAAGCCTCATATTTATTGATTGCGCTTGATGTGTCTTCCTAATATACCTGTATTAGAAATAAGGATGGTATGAGGGCGGTAGAATACTTCCTGATGAGTAGGCCAATTATCTATGCGCAACACACTAACATGCTGCTCAAAATGTTACTGTTCTGTTTGGAGAATAACTATTTTTCTTCGATGGCAAAATGTACCAACAGATTCATGGGGGCCAGCTTCTCCCCCAGTTATGTCTGTTTATTTATTGGCTGGTGGTAGGAGCTGGTCCTCATGCGACAATATGAGCAGACATACCAAACTAATATCGTGATATGGCACTATATATTGACGATTTATTATAGTTTGGGATTGCGAAATGGATAGTGCCACTGAGTTTATTAGTTTGTTGAGTGTTAATTCAATCAACTTACATTTTACCAGTAACATCAGGAGGGACCTGGTTACATTTCTTGATGTCCAAATACATATGATCGATAATAGATTGTCTCCAACCCTCTTCAGGAAACTCACTGCTGGGAATAAACTTCTTCATGCGACTAGCACGCATCCTCCCCATTTAATCAAAAGTATCTCTTATGGGGAGATGCTACGCATTAGGCGTATTTGTAGTGAGGAAGAGGACTGCAATCAGAAGCAGGAGGAAAGCCGCAAGAGGTTCCTGAATAGGGGGTATGGATCCCAGGTTATTGATGCAGCAATTGCCAAATCCAAAAATTTGGCATGTGTTGATTTGTTGCAAAGCAGTGATAGAAGAATTGCTAAGACTGGTGCCCACTTGGGTAAAACTATAAGGTCTGAAACTGCAAACACCATCATGCAATGCGGCACATACCTGTGTAAACTGAAGATCGTGCTCGAAGGGGCGGGGTCTGTTTTGAATAAAGAGCAGTTGGATCTAACCTTTGCTGTTGCTGCAGTGTTATTCAGGCTCGTGAACAAGAATTCATTTTCGAAACGCGTTAAGCCAAGGAAACTGTACTTTGCCAGTCTGGTGATTAGGAGCAGCCTGTGACCTCACTGCATGAGGATATGGAATCAAGTGGGCTCCTCAATGTGGGCGTACTTTGTGGTATGGATTGAAAGCAGCTTGGTCCAAGTCGCGAGGAAGCCCCGCCGTAGTGCACGGACCTGTGGCGTTGAAAACCAGCGCCGCATTAAGGGACGATTCCAGCTTGCAAGTGAGTGCTCTTTGTAATGCAGTAGGCGCTGTTTTCCAGCTGAGATCAACCCACTTGGGGGACAATTTGTGATATTATTTTCTACAACAGCAGCACCCACTTGGGTAATACTATATGGTCTGAAACTGCAAACACCATCATGCAATGCGGCACACACCTGTGTAAACTGAAGATCGTGCTCGAACGGGCGGGGTCTGTTTTGAATAAAGAGCAGTTTAATCAAACCTTTGCTGTTGCTGCAGTGTTATTTAGGCTCGTGAACAAGAATTCATTTTCGCGTTGAGCCAAGGAAACTGTACTTTGCCAGTCTGGTGATTAGGAGCAGGCTGTGACCTCACTGCATGAGGATATGGAATCGAGTGGGCTCCTCAATGTGGGCGAACTTTGTGGTATGGATATATATCTATATATATATATATATATATATATTTCATTTAATTTAATCTTTATTTCAGCTCTTTTTGGCCATAAAAGATACATTATAACACAATACATTATACACATAAATACACATACCAGTAGGAAGCAGAAATTATACATTTCAAGAATTAGAACATAAAAAGTAATCCCTGTTAAAAAAAAGTAATGCCTGTTAAAATAGGCATAATAGATAAAAAATCTAGTATATTTACAGTTTTCATCTCCAGCATATCGCATAGCATCCTAACCTGCATCAAATATACACATGTATGCTAACTATAGATCAAGAGCCATGTTTTTCCGTGTATACCCAACATACAATAGGAATCTGCTAACGCAAAACACTATAAGGCGTCTAGTGTCAGTTTTAACAATCCTATATACTTCCTGGTATGATCGAATACCTAAGGCTTTACACAGGGGTTTGATCCATCTTTTCCTAGCTTGGTCGTAGGCAGTACAAAAAAACAGTATGTGAATATCATCTTCTCTTAGATTTAGTTCACAGCATGTACAATTAGTACTTTTTGGTTGCCCTAGGATCTTGCCCCATTTCGCTAGTACTACTTTTGTTTTTAATATACCATATCTAAATTTTAAATACAGGCTTTTTGGTAGGGCTGGTTGTATTTCATTTTTTAAAATTCCTCAAACAATGGAGTTTCCTTAAAATCAAGAAAACTGTGTGTAATGGATCCACATGGATGGTTATTTTGGTAATTGTGAGTTATATAGAACCAAAATTGATTCTTAACCTGGATCTTACATCTTTGTGTCAGACAAGATGGATCATCCCAGTAATGAGCAAGGCCTAATCGATGGAACCAATTGTTAACATGTTTAAGCCAAGGGTTTGTATTGTAAGCATCCAGACTCTTGACTTCTATAATACCTTGTCTATAGTCTATGAGTTCAGGAGTACTCCAGAGTCTGACCCAAAACAACAGTGGCCTAAGTAGTGCAATATGATCCGTTCTTTTCATATTTAAATCCAAAAACATTGGTACAAGTGGAGTACGTTTGGGCAATTTCAATAACCTTCTAAAAAAGGTATTTTCACAAGTCGTAAAGATGTTACATGCTTTTATGCCCCAGATTTCTGCTCCATATAAAGCACCAGATTGAGCCTTAAATTTGTAAACTTCTAGCGCTTGTTAAATTGACTTACTTAAACTTGCCCCATGGCGCTTTATAATTGGTAAAGAGCTCTGGTTATATGTAGTTTTGCTCTTTTCAATTTGTGTACTCCATGAGGTTTTAGAATCTAGGGAGACACCCAAATACGAAAAATGTGTTACCAGTTCAAGTCTTTGATTATTTAGAAAGAATTGCCCATTAAAGGTATTGTGTGGATTTATAGACATACATTTGGTTTTTTTCGAATTTATTTCAAGACCTTTTGAGTCACAGTATGTTTTAAAGGTGTTCAAAAGGGTTTGGAGGCCCATGGGCGTTTGCGAGATCAGGATTGTATCGTCCGCAAATAAAAGGGATGGGACCCTCACACCATTCAGCTTTGGGGAGTCATTACTACACCTATCTATAATTTCGGGGATGTCGTTGACAAATAAAGAAAAAAGTGTTGGAGCCAACACACATCCTTGGCGGACCCCACGTCTAATAGGTATGGGTTCGGTTAATTCTACTTTCGGGCCCCAACGCACTCTAGCAAAATTATTTTCATGTAATCTTACTATCTGCTGGAGTATACAGGTTGGTAATCCCAATTCAAACAAACAATCCCATAAACGATCCAGCAGAACTAAATCAAAAGCTGCCCTAAGATCAACAAAAGCTACATAAATATGTCCCTTTAACAAAAAGACATATTTCCAACAAATGCAACAAAACCTAAAAACCTGATCTATCGTACTTATGTTCCGTCTAAAGCCTGCTTGGAACTTAGTAAGAATCTCATTCTCATCAATCCATGTTTCCATTCAATTTAAAAGATGCCTTGACATTTTTTTTTGTAAAATGCCCAAAAGACAAATGGGATGATAGTTGGAAGGATTATGTCGATCCCCCTTTTTAAAAACTAATATAATTTCTGCTCCCCGCCAGCTGTGTGGTAACTTCCCACCGGCAACTATTATATTAAAAAGCTTGTTTGTATATGCCGCCCAAATGCTGGTCTCATGCTTGTATAAGTCCCCAGGTATTTTATCTAAACCTGGGGACCATTTTTCACTGCAATTAATGCTAACTCGGTTTCCTCTAGACTAAATTCTATAATGTTAGGTGATGACTCCAGCCATGGGCTGTTTACAACATCTGGTTTGTCACTATCAGGAGCTTTATACAAGTGGCTGAAATGGTCAACCCAAGTTTGCTCATTAATAAACACGTCATCCGGTGACCTTCCTCCAGTATTCTCATTAGCAACTAATTGCCAGAAACCCACATTATCCTTAAGTTTAACAGCTGTAAGCATCTTCTCCCAACATTCCTCATCCCATTCAATTCTAGCCGTTCTCTGCACTCTCCTATATTCTTGCCTTAGGGTCCTAATAGCGTGTATTGTATTACTCTTCATTGCCTCTAGGAGTTTGCTCTTACAATTACGACATTCTTTATTATACCATTGTTTGGTACCAGTGGAACTAGTTTTGTTCAACCTTTTTTTATGCGGCATTTTCGTCACAAGTGGTACCAAGGCACTAAAAAATTCATTGTGCAGGTTAATAAAGACCTCACCCTCTACTGGTTGAAATAGATGTTTATCAAAAATATCCGCAAAAAGTGAGTAGATATTGGATAATGCCTCCTTATTGCTTAATAAACTAGCCCATTTAAGAGATCTCCTATTATTACTTATTAAAGGGCCAGTATTAGTTGGATAATCCATAGTATTTTGTATCATCAAAATCCTAGAGCTAGGGACTAGACTATAATCCATTGACAAGCGCAGTGGGAGATGGTCACTTTCATATCTATGGTCAATTACAAAATCTAACAATAGATTCCAGATATCGAAAGAGACCAAAATGTAATTGATCCGACTTTGATGATTGTTTTTAACGAAAGTTGGTGCTTTCGGAGAGTCAAATGGAAAACGACCATTACAAGCCCTCAGACCATGTACTGATACCAGTCTCATTATCTGGGCAGCTAAGGTCGTACAGCTCACACCCTCTGTATATGATAAGGGGCGGATATTATTAGCTCTATCCTCATCTGAAAAAACATCTCCAAACCGTATAATCGGTTCAAAGTTACAATTAAAATCACCACATACTATTATACCAGTAGGCACCTCTACAAGGTCTGTCCAGTTTGTTGAAAATTTCAGACTCCTTTGATAACCCACAAGGGCGGTTGTAAACATTGCACAGTACAATACGCTTCCCGTCATTCAGCTTCACTAAGAGACACAATATATCAGCAGAGTCAGTGGTTAATTGTGTAATTTTTACCTCTAGGGACAGACTGATCCAAATCGCAAGCCCCCCCGATGGTCTACCCCTGACTGATGGGGTTGCCGTAATATTATAAGTCCTGTATCCCATCCTATGTGGCATTTCAAGTGACCAAGTTTCTTGGAGCAGACAAAAGTCACAATAATCTATGTAGTTGGACCAATCGGGATCAGAGAGATTTTTGGTCAGACCAGCTATATTCCATGATATTAAAGTTATTTTTTGTATTGTGGTTGATCTTATCCCTTCTGGTACTGATTTTTCCCCTACTAGTGATGCCCCCAAATTGGAGACCACACTATTACAAGCCCCTAATGTAGACCCTACCACAAAAGAGACTAGGTCACCTATCACCTGTCCTGATTTCAAAACACCTCCTACTTCAGTAACATCTCCCCTTTGATTTAACCTAGATGGTGTCAAGTCTTGGGTCATTTGCTCTTCAGCAAAAATAGGGTTCAGTATTGTGTCACAGTCTATATTATGTATAACAGATATTAGAGGGTTGGGGTAAATAGCACCTGTGCTCTCCAGCAATGGATGTAATATTTTTTGTCCCATTTTACGACCACCCACAGTTACCTCTATTAGATTATTATAGCCAACTAATTGTTGGTCATTCTGTGGTCTTCAATCGCAATTGTCCAGACCAGAGAAGATATCGTACCTATTTGCTGTTTCCAAGGGTGTAAAAGGTCTCAAATGTTCCATCCTCCTATTCGGATTTCTAAAAGACCTAGGAGGTACCTTGTTCCACCCAAAGGGGTCAGCAACTGGATGATACTGTGAAGGTTCTAACGAAAACCCAGAATTAAGGAACAATAAAGGAGGAACAATCTGGTTGGGTAACTGAACCACAATGTGGTTAGGAGGAAAAACCAAGGATCTAGGATAAAAATAAGTCAGGGGGCGCGGTATAATAGAATTACCACCTCCACCCTGGGGCCAATTCAGAATATAGGTAACGGCTCGGGGGTCTCGAAAATTAATAACAACTAGATCACCATCTATATCCTTGACCCTGCTGCCCAACCAGGGGAGTCTCCTAACATGCACAATATCACCATCGATGTCATGTGATAGTGGTCTGTATTGGGCTAACCAGTGCATGATCTTATTTTTGAGTTGGAAATACCCCTCCCTCTTATTTGTTGGTAAGCTAGGGACCCCCATCAAAACAACCACATACGGGGCGGCTTCTGGGGGCAGTTCTACTTGGGGGATTCTGCGAGATGGTGGCCTAGTGTATCTAGTTGAACCTCCTTTCGGTTGTTGGGAAAACCCCATTGGAGGTTTTGCAGATCCCGTTGCCACTATACCTACTGATGTAAGGACTGGGCTAGTGGTCTGTTTCGGGCGTGGAACCGGTTGATTCTTAGAGATAGTTGGTCTGGATGATTGATCGGTACCTTTTGGAACACTAAGAGAACATATAGGCACCATAACTGGTGGTTCCAAAACCCCACTCCCCACAACCTTAGGTGGACCCTGGTGATTGTTAACTGCTGCCTCAATAGCTTCAAGTTTTTTCTCCACCCTCCTTAGTCTCTCAATAATAGGTAGGATGAAGGACCTTATTAAATGTTCCATATTATCAAGTGAGGCAACGGTAGAGATATCCATTTGATGAGTATCAACCAGTAGATCTGGTGGAACAATAGTATTCTCTAATTGAACAACTGTAGGGGAAGATGGTATGGTAATCGGAGTTACCCTGTTAGATTGTTGAACACCGGGGTTTTTAGCAATGTTATTAATATCTTTTGAATATTTTCCAAAATCCCAATGGTTAACCTTTGACTTTTGAACCCCCCCCCCCCTCCTTGCGTCTTTTTTTGAAGGCGGTGGCCCATGACTCTTTGCCTGTACAACTTTCCTCTGCTTACTTATAGCTTGCTTTGGTCGTGTCAGAGGCCGAGTAGGCAAGTTAACATCAGGCATAACCGATATAGATGGCGAAATATTTAATTGAATTTGACCAGTTTGACCCAAAGGTGTTGGAGTAGAGTCACGTAGTAACAATGGAAAGCTTTCCAAACATAAAGGATCTTCAGTGGATAAAATACCCTCAGAAGTAATCATAAGGTCTTTGGGTGGAGAAACAGCAGGGGCTTTGTTCTTTATATTTTCAATAGAGCGACGACGCTCTGCTCTAAGAACTGCCAGAGTTTTCTCTTTATCTTGGTCAACTGGAGCTTTAGTAAAATAGTTATCTAAAGGACCGTTAACAATACTCCCAGCCTTCTCAAGCAACAATTTCCCTGGACTCTGAGCCATCACAATACCAAGTACGTACACAACAAACGTTTAAAATGAGTGGGCCCTGCCCGGCCTCTCTCGGTCTCTGAGGGCCTCAGAGGTCCCGCCCTTTGCCCGGGCTTAGCTCCGCGCTTAGCCCCGCACGCGTCCCCGCTAGCGCGTCAGGGGCTGTCTCTAAATAGTAGGAGGGGGGGGAAGAGGACCAGCTGCGGCGAGTCTCAGAGCGCAGCGTCCGCTGGTCCTCGCAGTTCCGATAAGTTGTTGGCGTCCCTCGACGGCTCCTCGACGTCTCCTCTCCAAGATCAGGGAGACCGGTGAAGTGATTTCCTCGAGCGGCTCCCGCGAAGCGGGGGCCGCGAGGAGTGGGCAAACAGGCAGCAGCAAAACCAAATGAGCACAAAAAACTGCCGTGGACAGCAGCACACACATATATATAGTGCTAAAAATGCAGGTGCTGTGTACAGAGAACGCTCCCCTTTTAGTCACTCATGCTGTTCGTGCGCTATAATTTTGCTACAAACACAGTCTAATTAAATGACGTGCCATAATGATGCGATTTTGTGTAAGGGGCATATTGACAAATTCACAAAATTATGCAAATCAGATCACTGTAATTGAATTTAAACCAATGGCATTTCGTAACCTAATAACAAAACATCGAATAAATATTGCGATCAAATATGCGTCATTGAGTGACTTGCCCCTATTCCGATCCCACTGGTCCTGTGTCGAACCCACAAGCAATTTATTACAAACTAAATTAAAAAAATCGGTAAGTAACAGTCTTGGTCAGAGATTCTGATGTAAAACAACACACTTTATGTAACTAAATGAAAAAACTTATGACGCACTTAATTAAAATATTAGTACAATTCGATGGGCCTTGTGGTACAGTTTGGCTCATTTGATTTCTAACCATTGCCTCATTAGCAGCTTGTTATGTAGCAAATAGTTCTTTCTAGGCAGATAATCATATCGGCAGACAAGTTTACGTGTTTGCAATTGAGGGCAAAAATAACTCGAGCAACACCAAATGTGAATCTACTTCCTCGCCTACCAAATTATGAATGCAAATATATTTATATTCACTCATTTACATGTTTAAGGAATTTGCTGATGACCAGAGGAGAAGGATTAATACCAGACTACACAATAACATGTTTAAAGCACAAATGAAGGCGGCTTGCTGAAGCTGGGGTCTGTAGTGCCTCTTTTCGATAATCACTTTCTGCTTCATAATTGTGTAATTTCTTTTTATCAGAATTTACAGATAATGACCTTGGGACATTCTTTGAAGGAATGCAGTCAGCAGCTGGATATAGGATGGTTGCAAATGGGGGAGCTACTTGCCTGCAGTTATGAGCTCAGAACGATTGCCATGGCATCCGTGCCGCTGTCATTTTCTAGGTTAGGCGCTTTCCACCTCTATGCACCATTTGTTTTTATGTATGGTCTCTTCATTGTGCGTTTGCCGGCTCACTGGATTTATTTTTTTTTCCTTGTATTTATTTTGGTGCAACTCAGGGCCTGATGTACTAAGAATTTTAACAGTTGCAAACACTCTGCTTCAGTGCCTGCAACTTTTACATTGTTTTTTTAATGTAGTAAATCCATTTTAGGAGTCAGTAAACTTTCTTGATTTCTAAATGGGGGATTTACAATGGCTACTGATTTGTAATTTAGAAGCAATGGCGGCTGGCAAGACTCGCTGGTGGCAGGGCGGGTGTGGTCACGCTGGGTGGGGAGGTTGCCGAGGGTGGGAGGTAAAAAATAAAATAAAAATTAGAACACCTACCTTGCTGCCGGTCCAGCCACTGCGTCTCTGCTTCTTGCTCCTGCTCTCATCGCGGGACAGGAATCCAGGTTTGGGTGACCAACCACAATGCTGCAATGCAGCATTGCGATTGGTAGGTGCCCAGTCTCCCCTGACTAATCACAACGCTGCATTGCAGCGTTGTGATTGGTTTTGAGCGTCGGGTGGTACACTCAACCAGGGAATGGGATGCCTGTGCTTGTTCTCCATGCATGCTGTAATGCAGCCTGCATGGAGAATGGGGAAAGTGCGCATGGCTGGTTTGGGTGGCCCCAGAAGGCCCACCCAACAGTCATTGCTCACTTCTGTGTAAGCAAAGCAGCCTCGCCCACCCGCCCACAAAGGATGGAAACATAAAGTGATAATAACTGAAAGCTATTATCATTTTATATTTTCGTTCCTTTACACTGCTCAAAGCAGTGGGGCGGAGCTCCTCCACAATAGCGGAGGAGCCGCCAATGTTTAGAAGGTGCATGTTGTAGGGTTCCCTTCAAAATTGCCAAACAGTATTTGATGTATCCATGCTGTGCGTCCAAAATTTAGTCACAAAACAATAAATAAAATACAGACTCCTGAGTTGAGTTGGTTATTAATTTGCAAAAGGGAAGGGTCCACTAGGGACCCTTCCTTTTTGTGGCTTTTTCAAAAGTTTCTTTGATAGCAGGCAGTGGATTGAAGGGACCAATGCCAATTTTTAAAGAAACTTTAAAAAACAGAAAGTTTATTTTTTTGTGAAAGGAACCCCATTTACTTTTATGAAAATAGGTTGCATTAAAAAAAAGTTTTATTTATTGAGAGGCAATCACAGATGTGGTGGGCTGTTCACCCCAGCTGGCCACCTTTCCTTTCATGGTCTCCAATCTAAATGAATTGCATATTATGATCTCCCTCTTTAATATTAATGTGGTAGGTATTGATTATGATCCACTTTGAATCCTCTTTTTGTGAGCCAAACTATTTGCACAATGGTCAGTTTTGTCACAAATTGCTACAAGGCCTTATTCATTTTCTCCAATTCCAAGGCCTGCCTTTCGAAGGGACACTTTACTGCTAAAGCTCTCAGCAGGCAGTGGGTTCTTTCAACCAGCCACAGCGTACTAGTACTTCACACTTGTGTTCTTCATCACTTTCCATAGTCAGTGGAGGACATATTGGTAGTGAGCTGGTCTGGCCTTATAAGTGTGTTACAAAGGCAAGCCCATCTGCACCTATCTGCACGTTTGGCTTGTCTTTCTGTTGGTGATTCTGGCTCTCCCTTGCCTAAATGCATCTCTAAGAATTTGGACAACATGGAGGTAGCCTTGACCAGGATAAACACCAATGCGAATTGCCATATTTTAGTGCTTGACATTAGAACAGAGCCCTTTGCCCTCTACCATATGTGTGCAGGTTGGTGCTCCACTTTGACTGAATGTGCTTGTTCTTTCAAAGGTGGACTACTCACTGCAGACTTCCTTCCTAAACACTGCCAGGAGGTTTCTCAAGTGCCATTGGATAAAGAGATTGACCTTATTTTCGATTCTGAAACCTGGTCGGGTGACACCTCAATGTCTAGATCTAGAGATCAAAGCAAACACAAGGAGATGATGGACGGAGCGCTGAAACTTTCCAGACACTCACCCCAGTCACAGATCTGGGTTAAATCCATCATCATTCTTTAGCTCACTTCGCCACCCCAGTTCAGACCCAGCCATATCCAAATCAGTCTCGACCCTGTGCCTCGTGAGAACAGGCCAGCCTGAACTGCCAATCCAGGTCTTAGTTGGACCGGAAACAAGCATTCTGGATCCGGTTTGCGGGTAACACCCCTTATCAGCCAAACTATTTAAAAAATTTGAAGCACTCGCTACTCAAGTCAAATTATAGTACGATATATTGTACAAAAAACATATCACAACACATCAGGCTTCTGTATCTTTTCATATGCTTTTTATTCCATCCACTTCTTTTAGCCAACACGTTTCGTCACAATGGGGCAATACCCCTACGACTTCCTCAGGGCTTAAGTTTCAATAAAATCCAGCAATTTGCACCTCCTAAAATCTTGCTCGATTTTGCAGGTCAATTCCAAAGTTTCTTTATATGAAAACGCAGGGGGATGTTCTCGTTATATCCATGGATATCCAAATGTTATACCCAATGTACAGGGTTGTTAGTCTTGTTATATATATTTTAGGTACCGATTTGTTCTAAATTTGACCTGTAATTGGGTGACGGTGCAACATGTTCAAAGGCGGCCACTTCGTAACAGGTAACCACAATCTGGGACTTAAATTTAGAACAAAGCATTACCTAAAACATATATAACAAGACTAACAACCCTCGTATTTTGTAAATTGTTTGTTTCAATCTTGGATTGATAGTTGGAGGAAGTATGGTGTATCTCTTGACATTCTATTACATTGTCTGTGATATCCATACAAGCGCCTGTAGACCGTATACCCAGTTCAGCAGTGTCATCAGCCAGACTAGCTTGGATCCAGTGGCAAAGTGAGCTAGGGACCCATGTCTGGGCATACCCTGCCAACTTAGGGCGAACAAAGCAAACACAAGGAGATGATGGACGGAGCGCTGAAACTTTTCAGAAATTCACCCCCAGTCACAGATCTGGATTGAATCCATCATTGTTCTTTAGCTCACTTCGCCACCCCAGTTCCTACCCATCCATATGCAAATCAGTCTTGACCCTGTTTCTCATGTGAACACTCCAGCCCGAAATGCCAAGCCAGGCCTTCCCTGGAACGAAAACAAGCATCCTGGGATCGGTTTGCGGGAAATATCCCTCATCAGCTAGGCTAGCTTAATCCAGTGGCAAAGTGAGCATGGGACCCACGTCTGGGCATTCCCTACCAAATAGGCTGAACAAAGCAAACACAAGGAGATGATGGACGGAGCGCTGAAACTTTTCAGACACTCACCCCCAGTCACAGATCTGGGTTGAATACATCATCATTCTTTAGCTCACTTCGCCACCCCAATTCAGACCCAGCCATATCCAAATCACTCTAGAGATCACCATCCCACCAGGCATCGTCATTTTTCTGAAAGACAGAGTGATTAAACAATGGAGGCGTGATTATCATTTTAGAACTTCGTAAGATCTCTTAAAACCTTTTGAACTGAGCTGACTGAGCTGCGTGTGCTGTGGCCCAAAACTATTGTCTGCAAGGCTGCCATTGCATATGCCCTGACTTGGACTTTTTTTTCTTGATACTTATGGCCAGACAGATTTCAGGATCTATTTTCACAAATAGCCTTTTTTCATCACATAATAGCCTTTGAGGTATTTAACTTTTATGTTGACCATGCAACTGTTAGGAAATATGCTACAATGGCAAAATAGGCATTCTCTTTATGACTTGTTCAATGCATTTCTGAACCTGCTCATGTAGCAGGCCACACTATGGTTTAATCACTGCTACGGATGCCACAATCAGGATACTTCTGATTTCTCCTTTAGGCTGGTTAAATTGGCTTGATGAATGCTTCCAAGGGGGTTGGTCCCCAGAAATCTGAAAAATCAAGACAGAGTCTTACCATGATGGTTAGGCTTTGTAAATGCATACAATTTAACAGCATTGCCACTCTTGTTTATCTCTTTTTTATAACGTACAAACACAGTGGAGAGGAGGCTTTGATCCCATTGTGCCAGCTAACTCTTAACCTCAGATATCTAGGTAGGAGCCATACTTCCCTGGAAATAGTCAGCCTCCTCAGAAGTTAAGTATAATAATCACTGGTTTACCCCAGAATTTAGGAACGTACGCCTTGCTACTAGGCAGTAAGAAATGAAATGGAAATGGGACTATATCCTGGAATGACACTCTTTTATAGAAGCAATCTTAGGGACTATACGTCATGCAGCTTAGGCTACTTTTATTTCATTCTAGCTAAATATTATTATTATTATTACAATAACAATTTTAATGACAATAACAATAGCAATAATAATACCAATAATAATAATAATAATAGTAGTACTTCAGCATCATAATTTGCACAATTGTGTTTGTATTTGAGGGAGTAAAACATGCTCCTCATTAAAAAGGACACCTAGGAGGGGGAGGAGCTTAGCGGGCATCCAAGATGGTCGCGTGAGCACAGAGCTCCCCGGACCCTCGCCGCTCCTCGCACTTTATCCTGAGGGTATCCTGATTTCTTGGACAGCTCTTCGAAGATGAACCTCAGCTGAGTCCATAACTCTTCTCAGAATCGAAATCGGACATCGGCGACCGAAGTTAAGGCACTTTGAACCTTTTTGGCCCACCTGGAGGCTGTGCCGGGGTCTTGGCTACTTGCGGATCCGGGACGGAGTTGAACAACAACGGCAGTGGGACCTTCCTGGAGGTCGCATTTCTACTTTCGGTTTCGTTCCCGGATCTCTGCATGGTCTGATTGAGAGACCTTTTCGCCCGGTCGGGGACCAGCCCGGCCCCTACTTAGTGTCTGCACTGTTTCCACATTTCATCTCTCTTTTGAACTACATTGTGCCTTTTCGTGGTCCCACGAGCCTGCTCTTGTGGTCCTGTTGGTACCCTGACTGTCGGTGGCCATTTTCACCAGGTCGTGTGGGCCCCTCCGGGGAACAGTTTCCAGTATGGCGGGCAGGGGTGATATCTTCGTGGTGGACCGGTCCAGACAAACGTTATGGATCGGTACACCCAAGCCAAAGGCTCCCCTGGACTTTCCAGCCGAACCCCGGAGGACGCCCGAGACGACCCTTCCGCTCCTGCCAAGTTGTCCCTGCAGGACATTATGGGCGCCATCACCGGCATGAGGGAAACCATCGGCCAGCAATACGAAGCCCTGGCTAGTAAAATTGACACGGTCGCTGTGGATGTCACCCTGATCCGGGCCGACCTGTTTAAAACAAATGAAAAGGTTAAGTCACTTGATCTGAAGACCTCACGGCCGATGTGGTGGAGCTCCAAACGGAACTTGGGAATTTAAAATCGGTGAATGACCAAATGTCCCATCGGCTGGAGGACTATGAAAACAGGGCAAGAGGCAATAACATCCGCGTCATTGGGGCCCTGGAAAACCCTGAGTCTCACTCTGTGGATCTCCTGATTGAGGATCTGATCCTCACCCATCTTGCCCCCACTGACTTGAGTAAATTCTTCGCGGTCGAGCGTGTACACAGAGTTCCGGGCGGACAACCTAAGCCGGGCGCCCCTCCGAGGCCAATTATTGCAAGACTATTTCACTTTAGAGACCGTGATGTGATTTTTCAGGCATCGAGAGTTCATGGCCCGGTGAAATTTGTAAACTCCTCGATTAACTTTTACCCGGACTTCACGCAACTTGTGCAAAGACAACGGATGGGCTTTCTTGGAGTGAAGCGACATCTCCGGGACCTGGGCCTTAAGTATGCCATGCTTTTCCCTACCAGGCTTCATGTGGAATATCAGGAACGGACCTATTTTTTTGATCGACCAGACAGTGTGAGTGACTGGTTGGATCGTACGGAGCACCCTGGCGATGCCGAGGGTAGTGAGCCTACGCATAAGTGACTCTTCGGGCCCTGATCTCTGAACATTGGACTTTGCTCAGCTGGGTACTGTCTTTCTGTTTATGTTGCCCTGTAGTAGTCCACATTTGGGTGGTGGGTGGGAACGGGCCTCTTTCCTCCCCTGGGGTCTTTCTGTAAAATGGGGTTATTAGGGCGACAGGCACACTGCATTTTGGGGTGGTTTTTTAGTCTTCTGCAGGGGTGCAGGGAGGGGGGAGTTGAAACGGGTTCCGGTTGGGGGGTAGGAGGGGGGTGTTTGTGTTTGTGTTTTTCTTGCTCAAGGCGGCATATTGGTTCTTTCTCTGATCCTGATGTCCTGCTTTTCATGGGGAATCCCATGCAACATGTTTGGGAATGGGGGTAGTGGGCTGAAAATTATATCTTGGAATGTCAATGGTTTGGGTGATCGTATAAAACGGGGTGTTGTTTTGCAATATTTACGACGTTTGTCCCCCGATGCGGTACTCCTGCAGGAGACGCACCTAGTTGGCAATGTGTGTCACGCGATGAATAGATGGGGTTACAGATTGGTTGCACATTCCGGATTCACCACTGGTTCTAGAGGTGTGGGTATTCTGATCCGGTCTTCCCTCCCTCTTGAGATCGATAATGTTACTCTTGACGACAGGGGGCGCTACGTCGCCCTCACTGGTAGGTGGGAGGGTAAGACTCTTTCTTTGGTTTCTGTTTATGTACCCCCAGGCCTCTACTTTTTCTGATATGGGTCGGTTGCTGCTGGGGCTCCCTGATGGTCTCCTCATTGTGGGCGGGGACTTCAATTCGGTACTTTCCGGCGACATGGATCGTCACCCCAGCAGGGACCTTTCCGCGTCTCAATCATGGTTAGGTGGGTTCCTGGACACCTTTGGTCTGGTGGATGCCTGGAGGCTAATGCATCCGATGCTACGTCACTATACCTTTCACTCTGGTGCTCACGGGAGTCTCTCCAGGCTAGACTACTTTCTTATGCCCACTGTTCAGTCCTCATACATCAGGGAAATCAGCCACTTTGCCAGGGGTATCTCAGATCACTCTCCTGTTTTGCTTCTTTTTGACGTGGGTTTACATACTGCAGGACGGGTCGCCCCTATCAACCCCTGGCACCTGTGCAAACCCAAGACTCGCGCCAGCCTCACGAAGTCACTTAATCACTACTTCCTGGAGAATGAGGGGTCTGTCTCGTCCTCGGTGTCCCTATGGGAAGCCTTTAAGGCTGTTATTCGCGGACACGCCCTATCTTTAATAGCAGAGATCAAGAAAGCGAGGGAAGGGGAGGTCGAGAGTCTGGAGGCTGAAATATTGGGCTTAGAAGACGACCTGGACACAGGTGTCACCCGGGATAAACTCCACCTCCTTAGCTTGAAACAGTTTGATTATAAATCCCTTGTGACAGAGGCTGCCAAATCGATGTACAGAGAACAACAAGGTAGAGTGTATGACGTTGGTGACAAGGCGGGTAAGCTGATTGCCTGGCTTGATAAGAAGGAGAGAGCGAATTGTGTGGTCCCTATGATTCAGAATCCTGATGGTGTGGAGGTGACTGACCCTGGTGCGATTGTGGAATGTTTTGCTGACCATTTTCGTGTGGTCTACTCCCCGGTGTCCGACAGGGACGAGGATGACTCTTGTTTTTTGTTGAGGGACATCACGCTGCCCTGCCTGTCCGAAAAAGATCGGGAGAGTATGGAGGCATCGTTGTCGGTCGATGAGATAGCGGCTGCCATTCGTTCTCTCCGTTCCGGTAAAGCCATGGGGCCAAATGGCCTGCTCATTGAATTATATAAACTTCGCCCGGACAAGGTCGCACCGTACCTCCGTGACATGTTCACGGAATCGCGTGACCTTGGCAACCTTCCCGTTGATCAGCGCCTGGCCACTATAGTGGTAATTCCCAAAGAGGGTAAACCTCGTGACCGTTGTGCCTCATACAGGCCTATCTCCCTACTAAACGCGGAGCCTAAAATTCTCGCAAAGGTTCTTGCCAACAGCCTCCTCACTGTTATTTGTGACCTGATCCATCCGGATCAATCTGGCTTTATCCCGCACCGGAACACTGCTCTAAATCTGCGTCGCCTTCATGGCGTTCTCGCGAGGGCGGAGCTTCTGTCTGAATCGGCCATTTTGGCTTCATTAGATGCCACGATGGCCTTTGATACGATAGAGTGGCCGTATCTTTGGGCCACTCTTGAAAAGTTTGGCTTCGGTGCGGGATTCATTAGTTGGGTGAGGCTACTGTATGCGGACCCACTGGCTCGGGTGGTCGTTAACGGTAGAGTCTCCCAGTCCTTCGCTCTTGGGAGGGGTACTAGACAGGGGTGTCCGCTGTCCCCCCTGCTCTTTGCCCTTGCCCTGGAACCGCTCGCTGCCTGGCTCTGATGGGAACCCTCGATAAAGGGCATTTGTTGGACCCCTGACTTTGAAGACCGGGTGTCGTTGTACGCAGACAACATTCTTCTTTACCTTACCTCCCCCCGTAAGTCCCTCAACGTCCTCTTTGACGTCCTAACTTCCTATGGCAAGAACTCCGGGTTGATTATCAACTGGTCTAAGTCCTGCGTATATGTTATCTCTGGTGGTCTTTGTTGGACAGGCCCCAGAAGGGGGCTCGCTCCCTCCCCGCATGACAGAACCAGGACACCGACTCTCCAGAAGCCACCCTCAGAAGCCACCCGTAACCCGTCCCACACGGGACGCCTACCCCCGAACATCTTCATATCACCGGCCTGGGCATTCACCAGCACCATTGCCCGGGCTCAGCCGCCATCTTGGACACTGCACCACGAGGCCGCGTGGCCTCAGCTCGACCCTAACCCTGGGCCTGGCCAGGCCCCGACATCCCGGCACCACCATCCACCCAGGAGGTGAACGGACCACTTGGCAGGTCAATGGGAGAGAGGAGTGTCGATGGCTCTCCCCCGCCCGGTGCCGATCGCCCCCAGCCTCCCTGGGCGCTGGCTCCACCCCCCTGCTGGGGGTCTGGACTCCCTCATCCCGGACCTCCCGACCTCCAAGTGCGAGGGTCCGGACATCAAAGGGCGCCAGACCTATAACTGGGGCAGCTCCAGAGCAGGAAGGCAGTTGTATCCTGGAGTCGAGAGACACCGTGAAGAACTCATCCTTGACGGACTGCTGGCGCTGCCGCAGCCCTGCCTTGTGAACTGTCGTCCTGCCCGCTGGCACTGCCGCAGCCCTCTGCAACCTTCATCCTCGCCGGGACCTGCTGGCGCTGCCGCGGCTCGTTGTAACTACCATCTTCGTCGGGACCTGCTGGCGCTGCCGCGGACCGTTGCCACCTTCGATCTCCTCGGGACCTGCTGGCGCTGCCGCGGCCCGTCCTCCTACAAAGCCGAGCTCGAGGATTGCGAGCTACCCATCATCTCATCGCAACTGCCAGATTGGTAACAAGACTGTCCCGCTACCCCCTTTTCCCTTCCCAGAGACTAGAATCGAGGGGACCCCTGAGTCCTGACCTCCTTGTATCATTCTACCGTACTTATAAAGAACGTTAAATCTTATCTTTGTGTGGTGTCCATCTGTGGGGGGGAAGTTACTTGTCTGTACGATCGCTGGAGACGGCTCTCCCCGGAGACCTCTCCTCTGGTCCTCGGCCGACCCTCCAGGTCCCGTCTAACATTGGTGGCCAGCGGCGCGATCCGAATCAACGCGTACCGTACAGAGAGTAACTCACCCCACGACTAAACCACAATGACAACCAAAGAGAGCGGATCCACAGAGAAATTCCAGATGGATAAATTGGAAGAGTACAGCCATTGAGAGTTAAAACAGTTTTGCATAGAACTAGGCATTGCTACCACCGGTCTGAGCACGAAAGACGACTTCAAGCACGCCATAGAATCTTGGGCGGAAACCGGGGCCGTCAGACCCCGGGACCAAAACGTCGAAGCATCAGAGACCAACACCACTTCTCCCGAAGAACGGAGAGCGGGTCTCTCACAGGAAGAGATCCAAGAAAGAGAAAAAACCAGACTCCACGAATTAGAGTTGGCACGGCTCAAGTTGGACGGAGAGCTAAAACTAGCGGAACAAAAACTGAACTTAGAACACTTACGGCTCCGAGAAGAGCGGGAAGAAAAGCAAAGACAAAGAGAACTCGAAGAAAAGAGACTGGTGTACGAACACGAGCGCAAGCTAGCTGAAATCGAACTACGAAAACAAAACAAAGAACTAGGGGTGCCTGAGCAACCGCGCACCCCGGGCGCTACGGAACAAAAAGTCCACATTCCCAAGGACGTCGTCCGAGAATATTATCGGAACGACGACATGCAACAGTGGTTCAAGGCCTATGAGATCGCCATGACCTCCCACCGGATCGATCGAAGTGACTGGGGAGCCGGTCTGTGGGGGAGGTTCGTCAATGAAGGCCGCGATGCCCTGCTACAGCTCCCGGACCATCAGATGACGTCCTATGATCACATGAAGGCCGCCCTCCTCACTCGATATGGACTCACGCCCGAGATGTACCGCCAGAGGTTCCGCGACTGCACCCGGATCCCGGGTACAACTTGGGAGGAATATGTGAACTATTTTAGCAGAGCCTTCGAAGGGTGGATCAAGGGTAGCCGAGTCACCACCTACGAACAACTCTTCAATCTCATTGTATGGGAGCACCTCTCCAACAACTGCTTCGTCGAGCTCAGGCAGCACCTCCTCGACAGTAAACTGACTGACCCTCGGCAGCTCGCCGCTGAGGCTGACCGTTGGGAGAGCACCCGCGTGGCCCGGAATGGGCCAACCGAGCAGAACCGAAACAACCAAGGTCACCATCGTCCCCGAGGAGGAGGAGGCCAGGGCCGGGGCAAAGATGCCGCCCCAACAGCTCCCGTCAACAACACCCCGCCCTCGGCTGGGCGGGGGAACCCCCTGATGCGCCCAGGGTTCCGAGCCAATGTCACGTGCCATCGGTGCCAGCGGGTCGGACACTATGCCAACGACCCGAACTGCCCCAAGAACCAGACTCCCGGGCCCCGCCAGGTCGCGGCCGCCGCCCTAGGAGAAGAACAAACTTCAGAAGAGCATGAAGAATACAACCAGGAGCAGCCCGAGTGGGAACCTGCCGCCATGGTCCTGGCTTGCCTAGGGGGAAGAGACATGGTCCCGCGGGTCCCCCTACCCGCAAACACCAGAAAATACAGCCAGTGGGTGAACATAAATGGACACAAGGCCGAAGCCCTGCGTGACACAGGGGCCAGTGTGACGGCCGTCCGCTGTCACCTGGTGACCCCAGAACAAATCCTGCCAAACGTCCTTTGCCCTGTCCGATCAGCTGACAATTCTGAGAGCCTATGTCGGATGGCCTGTGTCCCCTTTGAATGGGGAGGAGTGTCCGGCATGCTGAAAGTGACTGTCCGCGATGATGCCCCCGTGGAATGCCTCCTGGGGAACGATCTCGAGAGTTCCCCGTGGGCGGCCGTTGAGAGAAGCGAGCACCTGGGGATGCTGGGCCTCCCAGACTGGGCGTGCGTAACAACCCGGTCCATGGCTGCCCGTGCCATCCCCAGACCCGAAGAGCCCGAATGGCCAGCACCTCCTCCCCCGATCACTCCAGAGGAAGACGCCGGCCGCCCTGACCCCCCAGAACAAGCCCCGGAAGAGCCCGCTCAGCCTCAGGACCTTCCAGACCTGGCTCAGTGGCGTCAAGAGGGGGGGCCCACCCAAGAACAATTTCGGCAGGAGCAAAAGACCTGTCCCTCCCTCGAGGGACTCCGACAGCAAGCCCTCGCCCAGAGCGCGGGAGACACCGCAGGGGCGCACTGGATCTACTGGGACAACGACCTATTGTACAGCGAGCAAAGAATTGCAGAATTGGGGGCCAGTCGGGTACTGGTGGTACCCCTCCGTTTCAGAGACTTCCTTTTAAACTTGGCCCACGATGTCCCCATGGCTGGGCACCTGGGGCAAGATAAAACCTACAACCGCCTGGTGACACACTTTTACTGGCCCAAGATGCGAAATGACGTTTCCAACCACTGCCGGGCCTGCCCCACCTACCAGGCCAGCGGCAAGAGCGGCCGAAAACTCAAGGCCTCCCTGCAGCCATTCGCCGCTGTCACCACCCCGTTCGAACGGGTGGGAATAGACATTGTGGGGCCCCTGGACCCCCGAACAGCACAAGGGCACCGCTTCATCCTGGTCCTGGTGGACCACGCCACCCGTTATCCCGAGGCCATCCCCCTTCGAACAGTGACAGCACCAGTAGTAGGCCGGGCCTTGATGGGGATCTTCTCGCGAGTGGGCTTCCCCCGGGAGGTCGTCAGTGACCGGGGCACGAACTTTATTTCAAAGTATATGAAATCCCTCTGGCAGCAGTGCGGGGTCACCTACCATTTCACAACCCCCTATCACCCGCAAGGAAACGGACTGGTCGAGCGGTTCAACCGCACCCTCAAGGGAATGATTATGGGGCTGGAGGAGCCCCTACGCCGCCAGTGGACGTGCTACTACCGTGCCTCCTCTTCGCCTACCGAGAAGTCCCCCAGAAGTCCCTCGGTTTCAGCCCTTTCGAGCTCCTGTACGGGCACCCTGTCCGAGGGCCCCTCAGCCTAGTGAAAGAAGAATGGGAGATGGCCCCCCTGAAAACCCCTCCGGATGTCTACAAGTACCTCCTGACCCTCCGCAACCAGACCAGGCGATTCAGGGAGATCGCTAAAGCCAACCTAGAGGCCAGTCAGGAGGACATGAAGAAATGGTACGATCAACATGCCTCCTCCATTGAGTTCGAACCTGGACAGCAGGTGTGGGTGATGTCCCCCACCGAACCTTGTGCCTTGCAAGATAAATGGACAGGACCCTTCAAGGTGGTCGAACGCAAGGGCCCTGTCACCTATCTCATTGACATGGAGTCCCCCCGAAACCCCCTCCGGGTCCTCCACGCCAACAGACTCAAACCACACTTTGTGCGCTCGGAGCTCAGCCTCCTGATGGCTACAGACAGTGGGGCGGAAGAAGACTCCGAGCCCCTCCCTGACCTGCTGAGGACCCGTGAGAGAGATGGATCCGTGGATGGGGTCCGACTCTCCGATGCCCTGACCCCGGAGCAGCGCCAAGGCTGTCGGACCCTCCTGTTGCAATTTGCGGACCTGTTTTCTCTCACCCCCGGGGTCACCCCCTGGTGCCTTCACGACGTGGATACTGGGGACAGTCCCCCTATCCGACACCGGGCCTATCGAGTCCCGGACCGGGTGCACGCCTGCATCCAAGAAGAGGTCACCAAAATGCTCGCACTCGGGGTCATCGAGCCCTCAGACAGCCCCTGGGCCAGCCCGGTCGTACTGGTACCCAAAGCGGCCGCCCCGGGCACCACCCCTGAGCTCCGGTTCTGCGTTGACTATCGGGGTCTGAACGCTGTCACCCGAACCGACGCTCATCCTATCCCGCGAGCAGATGAACTGGTCGACCGCATGGGGGCTGCCCGCTACCTAAGCATCTTCGACCTGACAGCGGGCTACTGGCAGATCGGCCTCACCCCCAGGGCCCAAGAACGATCCGCTTTCTCCACCCCGGATGGGCACTACCAGTTCACTGTGATGCCCTTCGGTATGAAAAATGCTCCAGCCACTTTTCAAAGACTTGTGAACCAGGTATTGGCAGGCCTCGAAGACTTCAGCGCCGCCTACCTGGACGATATCGCAGTATACAGCCGCCACTGGTCAGACCACCTCTGCCACCTCCGAGAGGTCCTACAGGCCCTTCAGCGAGCTGGCCTCACCATCAAGGCCAGCAAATGCCAAATCGGGCAAGGGTCCGTGACCTACCTTGGACACCAAGTGGGGAGCGGTCTGGTGGCCCCTCTCCAACTCAAGATCGCTGCCATCCAGTCCTGGCAGCCCCCCGTCACCCAAACTGAGGTACGAGCCTTCTCGGGGCTCACCGGGTACTACCGGAGGTTTGTGAAGGACTACGGCAGCATTGTGGGGCCCCTCACGGAACTCACATCCAAAAAGCATCCCAAAACGGTCAACTGGACCCCAGACTGTCAAGCGGCCTTCGAGAAACTGAAGGCCGCCATGTGCACCGCCCCGGTGCTCCAGGCCCCCGACTACAGCCATGAGTTTATAGTCCAGACCGATGCCTCGGACCATGGCATTGGGGCTGTCCTCTCGCAACTCAACTCCGAAGGGGTCGATCAGCCAGTGACCTTCATCAGCCGGCGCCTACTGGCCCGAGAACAGCGCTGGAGTACCATCGAGCGGGAGGCCTTCGCAGTGGTGTGGGCCCTCAAGAAACTCCGGCCCTACCTCTTCGGTACCCACTTCCGGGTACAAACAGACCATCGCCCCCTGCAATGGTTAATGCAGATGCGGGGGGAGAATCCCAAACTGCTGCGATGGTCCATCTCCCTGCAAGGGATGGACTTCACTGTGGAGCATCGCCCTGGTCAAGATCATGCCAATGCGGATGGCCTGTCACGCTTTTTCCGCCTCGACGGAGAGAGTCCCCAAGAGGATGGGTGACTCTCCCCGCCTTCAGCTGGGGGGGACGCATGTTGGACAGGCCCCAGAAGGGGGCTCGCTCCCTCCCCGCATGACAGAACCAGGACACTAACTCTCCAGAAGCCACCCTCAGAAGCCACCCGTAACCCGTCCCACATCTTCATATCACCGGCCTGGGCATTCACCAGCACCATTGCCCGGGCTCAGCCGACATCTTGGACACTGCACCACGAGGCTGCGTGGCCTCAGCTCGACCCTAACCCTGGGCCTGGCCAGGCCCCGACATCCCGGCACCACCATCCACCCAGGAGGTGAACGGACCACTTGGCAGGTCAATGGGAGAGAGGAGTGTCGATGGCTATCCCCCGCCCGGTGCCGATTGCCCCCAGCCTCCCCGGGCGCTGGCTCCACCCCCCTGCTGGGTGTCTGGACTCCCTCATCCCGGACCTCCCGACCTCCAAGTGCGAGGGTCCGGACATCAAAGGGCGCCAGACCTATAACTGGGGCAGCTCCAGAGCAGGAAGGCAGTTGTATCCTGGAGTCGAGAGACACCGTGAAGAACTCATCCTTGACGGACTGCTGGCGCTGCCGCAGCCCTGCCTTGTGAACTGTCGTCCTGCCCGCTGGCGCTGCCGCGGCCCTCTGCAACCTTCATCCTCGTCGGGACCTGCTGGCGCTGCCGCGGCTCGTTGTAACTACCATCTTCGTCGGGACCTGCTGGCGCTGCCGCGGACCGTTGCCACCTTCGATCTCCTCGGGACCTGCTGGCGCTGCCGCGGCCCGTCCTCCTACATGCCGAGCTCGAGGATTGCGACCTACCCATCATCTCATCGCAACTGCCAGATTGGTAACAAGACTGTCCCGCTACCCCCTTTTCCCTTCCCAGAGACTAGAATCGAGGGGACCCCTGAGTCCTGACCTCCTTGTATCATTCTACCGTACTTCAAGATTGCTTATAAAGAACGTTAAATCTTATCTTTGTGTGGTGTCCATCTGTGGGGGGGAAGTTACTTGTCTGTACGATCGCTGGAGACGGCTCTCCCCGGAGACCTCTCCTCTGGTCCTCGGCCGACCCTCCAGGTCCCGTCTAACAGTCTTCCTCCCCTACCGACCAGGTTTCCCATTCAAGTTTCCCACTCTGGCTTTAAATATTTAGGGGTTCACATATCGTTGGATTCGGCTGCCCGTTACGAGCACAATCTCCTTCCTCCTTTGCGGGGCGCTTGAAGCTCGACATGGATCGTTGTCGTAGATTGCTGCTGTCCCCACTTGGTCGAGCGGCGCTGTTTAAAATGATGTCCCTACCCCGATTTCTCTATGCACTTCAGAACTCCTTTGATATCATTCCTGCGCGCTACTTTCGGGAGGTTGAGGGACTCCAGAGGAGACTTGTTTGGGACGGCCGAGCGCGCATTGCTCTCTCGAAACTGACCCTCCCCTGGTACGATGGGGGTATTGCACTCCCGGACATCAGGAGGTACTATTGGGCTTCCCAGTTGTCTGCCATTAAACATGCCATATACGCTCCCGGGCCAAATCCAGCGTACGCTATGGATAAATACTTGTTGCCCGGTGCCGACTTTAACAAAGCACTCTACTCTCGGACGGCGGGGAGGAACCTTACGGGACCCACTAAAATTGCAGTGCGTGTGTGGAAGGATGCAAATGTGGCTATGGGATGGAATGATCGACTGACGCAGGCGACCCCTTTGTTTGCTTCGGAACGATTGGGGTGCCTCTGGACGACGAAAGGTTTTGAGAACTGGGATACGATTGGGCTTAGCAGAGTGGGTGATCTTTGGGTGAAGGGTGCAGTGAAAACATTTGCGGAGCTTCGGAGTGAATATGAATTGAGTGAGCGGAAGTTCTTCAGATATGCACAGGTGCGTCATGCTTTACTGTCGGTCTTCACGGCCGGTACTGTGGTCCCTGAATCTTCCCCACTTGAGGATCGTATACTTGACGGTCATCTGCCCGATAGTACGATTTCTTTGATCTATAAAAAGTTGATCAACAATCGGGTAGATCTCCTTGTGCGTCTCAGGGAGACCTGGACTAGAGACGTTCTGGAATTGGACGACGAAGACTGGCAGTCTGCTCTATCCTCCCCTAAAGAGGTTGCTATTCCGGCCCGTTTCCGCCTTGTCCAGCTTAAAATTCTTCACTGCGTGTATGTAACTGGTCCTCGTTTGGTTGCCATGGGTTTTTCGTCGGGTGGGTTGTGTAGGCGAGGCTGTGGAATGAGTGCCACCTTTCTTCACATCCTCTGGGAGTTCCATGAGGTCGCTACGTATTGGCCCCGTGTGCACGCTGTGATGGAGTGCGTCACTGGGGTCGCTCTGTTGCCTGAGGCTTGAAGATGTTTGTTGAATGTGTGGGAGCCGAATTATTACAACGTTGCCCAGACCCGGTGGGCGGCTCTTGGGAACATGATTGCCAAAAGGGGGATGTATGTTGTTACAACGCATGCTTTTAGCACGCATGCTGTAACAACGCGGTTTTTATACCGCATTCTTTTACAACGCATAACAGAAAGGGGTGTTGGATAGTGAATATTTTAATTTACTATTCCAACACCAGTCCCCGTTGACACTAGGGAAGGTGTTGGAAAGTAAATTAAAAGTATTCCCTATCCTTGAGCGCCCCCCAGAGTCATGCGTTGTAATAGAATGCGATTTAAAAACCGCGTTGTAATAGCACTGCGTGCTAAAAGTTGCGTCGTAAAAGACGTTCCCCCCAAAAGAGACATCGCACAGCTCTGGGGTTCCCAACAGCCTCCCACCCTGTCGAAGTGGAAGGAGAGCATGGACTGGTGCATGTTCAGGGAGAAGACGGTATATTTGGCTAGGGGCAAGCCTAGGGCGTGGAGTAAAATTTGGGGCCAATAGAATGCGTACCGAGGAGACATCTGCACTTCCCCCTTCGTAGATATCCCAGACGCTTCTCTATCCCCCTGACCTCTGATGTTCCTTGATTACCATATTCCTTGTTTGAATGTCCTGACCTCCCCACTGCCTTCTCCCCCCATTGGTTCTCCAACGTCCTCCTGATTCCCTATCCGTTATGGTAGGTCCCCAGTCTCTGAGCTCGACTTCATTTATCATGCTTCGCGCCTTGAGTTGTTTGTTCTTTTGTTTTTCTTTGTTCCTTTCATAAAAATACAAATCGCGTATCCTGCATACATCCTGTGTTGCCGAATGTGTATCCTGTACTTCTGCTGGATCTACTCGGGGTCAGCTGCTGTTTTACTGACTGCCTATTTACTTGACGACCACTAGCGGCCGGCCTCTGGGTTGTAGGCCCATACTTGTACTTTTTCTGTTTTGCACAATAAAGTTTTTCAAAAAAAAAAAAAAAAGGACACCTACGTTCTTTTTTTTAAAACTCATTTTCTATTACAATACTGCACAAACATCACAATACACGTGAAAATCTAAATAGCGGTTGTTGGAAATGGCCCTTTTTTCAAGGTTATCCCCAAATGTTTTGCTTCTTCCACCTATTTTTTCCTGACCTGTGGTTGTTGGCTATAGGACTCTGGGCACTTTACCACTGCTGATCAGTGCTAAAAAGAATGTGCTCTCTTGTTATATTAATATTGTGATTGGTTCTCCATGATTGACATATTTGTCTTACTAGTAGGTCCCAGGTAAAATGCCCTAAGTGCTACTAGTGGGCTTGCAGCACTGATTGTGCCATCCACATCAGTAGCCCTGAAAAGAGGTCTCAGGCCTGCCACCGCATTGCCTGTGCTCAGTTTCTTAACTGCCATGTCGACTTGGCAAGTGCACCCACTTGCCAGGCCTTACTCTTCCCTTTTCTTACACATAGGACACCCCTATGGTAGGCCCAAGGTACCCCCCTGGGGAGGGTGCAGTGTATGTGAAAGGTAGGACATGTACTGGTGTGTGTAACATGTCCTGATGTGAAATACTGCCAATTTCGTTTTTACACTATTGAAAGGCTATCTTGCCCGTAGTGATCAACAAAGGGAGAGACAGGGTTCAAGGGCACTCTTAGTCCCCAGTCAGTAGATACAAAAACAAAGGAAGAGTGTCCGTCAGTGAGGCGTGGGTGTGATCAGGATAGCACGTATAAATATGAGGCCAGCTTTAGTTGGTCAAAAGGCTGGACTAACTTTCAAGAAAAAACGTTATTTCTTCAAGAAACCCTCACTCACCCTAGTGGTGACATGCTTCATCATCGGGTCCACTCGGGAGATCGAGTACCTCCCGAGTGTGCTACGACGCCAGGAGACTGCGGAGCAGGTTGTTGTGAGAGTGAATGTGAAAAAGAGGGTGTAGTTAAAAATGTCAGAGGTTGTCCCAAAAAATCTTTTATTCGCTGGTCAACTTGACATATTAAAATTAGAAACTATGTGCAGGGAAACTATCCACAAGAAATACAGGTGTTTCCCTGTTAGGGGAAGGTCAACATGTTTCTGCCCTTTTAAGTGTGTGAATTTACAGGGCTTTCGTCAGGACCATGAAGTGGGTGTTACCTCAACAGGTATAGGCGCGCTAAGGCCTACCCTGCTGTAGGTTGTGAAAGTTAAAAACAGTGGCACTATGTGTAAAAATAAGTGCGTGAGAATACAAACCGAAGGCTTGGGGATTTACCTCTATTGTGAGGAGCCTAGAAGTCTGCAGGTAAGTAAAAGACAGACAGACAAACACAACATGAAACACAAAAATGAGCCAATGGTCATTAAGGTTCACGGGTTAATGCCATGCAACTTTGGATGTGGCGTGATACGTGCTAACAGACCTATCAATGGCCGTGGTCAGGGGGGAGATCACGTTGTAGATTGGAACTAGTGCCCAAGACCATTAGTGATGGGCCTCAACTAGGGCCAGGGTGGTGTGGCCTGGCGCTGTAGAAAATAGTGGGTAATACAACGGGGGCTTGCAGTGCTAAGTCCGGTTGTGTGGGAAGCCTGATAGGCTGCCCTTAATAGTAAAATTACCTATGGTTTCAGTACGGAGAAATATTCCCCAAAGGGTGATATTATTAGACACAGCTATGCAGTGGTAATGCGCAGCTTTGTTGGCCGTGAAAATAGAGAGCTTAAAGTGGCACACTAATAAATAATATAGGTGGCAGAGTTCTCACTTGTAATCAGTATGAACCACGCCCCATAGATTCAGAGGGGGGGTGGGAGCGACAATGGCACACCCTGTCAGGGTAAAAAGTAACACACAAAGGAGAGTTAAGGGAGAGTAGGCAGAAGTTCACACACAAACACTTAGCTTGTTAGGAAGTCAGGTCGCTTGTACATACGCCCGCAACGCTCAGCACCCTCTCGGCACCTAGCTGTCCCCGCTGGATCTCGTGGATCACGAGCGAGGGACGAGCCCGGCGCTAAGAGAGGGAGGCGTCGGGACGCTGTCCAATCACGAGCGCTGGCCCAAACGAGGCTTGAGAAGCAAGCCTCGTGTCATCGCGTGCAGATCTCTCTCACACGGCGTGCTGAAACCGAGGCTTGGAGCGCGCAGTCTGTGCGCATGCGCGGGTTGTGGTCAGGTCGAGGCCTGAAACCGAAACGAGGCTTGGAAAGCAAGCTGTCAACCGTGATACGGAGACAGAGGCTTGACACGCAAGCCAGATAGACGGACCGACTGAATGAGTTAAAAGTCGGAAGGCTGCTATGGAAACAAAAGGAGTTCACAATAAAATAGTGGTTGGTGTGGGTTCATGCACCGGATTGAAGAAATACCCGATAAGGGGCTGGAGTACCCGTCTAGGGAGATATAAATAGAGGGTGAATGGATTGTGCACAATTAAATGGTGACACAGGCATACAAAAATTCGATGCAAGCGGCACACATAACGATAGTGAAGAGTGCCCACCATCATAGATGTTATTCTCCAGGGTTACTCTTGTCATTTATGGTATTGGTAGAATGAAAGTTGTAACAAAAGGAGCGATCTCATCAGCAGAGGGTATGCATCATGGACGTTGCAATTGGGAAGTAGGATAGTGTTAAAGTTTTAGAACGCTGGCCCAAGGTATTTGGTCATTTAGACCTTCGTTGTGTGTGTTGAGTCTGTAGACCCAGCGCTGCTCTTTTTCAAACAGGATGTTCTCTCTGTTCCTGGGGTTGTTGACTTGTTCTATTACTGTCCATGTCATGTCATTGGGAGTATGGTTTGCCTGCAGAAAGTGCTCGCTGAGTTTGGTCGTTATTTTCTTGCAGCGAACATTGCTGCGATGTTCACCAATGCGGGTCTTCACTTTCCGGGTTGTCATGCCTACATATCTCTTGGCACATGGGCAAGTAATCAGATAAACAACATGGGTGGAATTGCAGTTGGTATGGGACATTTGCGTCCATACTTTGCCCGGTTCCAGATTCAACTGTTTAGTGTGGGTAGTCAAATGACAAACACTACAGTCAGTGCATGGAAAATGGCCGATTACAGGGGGTAGATTCCATGGTTCAGTAACTGATCTGATCAAGGATGGTTGAATTGTTAAGGGCCTCGTGTGTACCAGGGCATCCTTGATACTCCTGCCCTTTTTAAAAGAGAATAGTGGTTTTTCCCAATTGCCAATACTACTGGTGATAATTCTCCAATTTTTGTTTATTGACTTTTTTACATTGTCTGATAGTGTGCTATATGTTGTAACACATGTCAAAGGGACCTCTGTGTCCAATTTCTCGTTCTCTTCCAGGAGGACTTCCCGGGGTTGGTTCCGGGCCCGAGTCTGTCCTTTGTTGAGGATGCCTTGTGGGTAGCCTCTTTGTTTCAGTTTGACAGTTAGCTCCGCTGCCTGTATCTTGTAGTCCGTAGTGCTACTGCAGTTCCTTCTGAGACGGAGGTATTGCCCATAGGGCAGGTTCTCGCGTAATGGTCTTGGGTGGAAGCTACTGAATTGTAGTAGGTTGTTCCTTGCTGTTGGTTTATGGTGGGTCACAGTAGTGAGAGCTGACCCATTAATCTTTATCACCACGTCCAAGAAAACTATTGATTCTTTGCTATAGCTGTTCGTGAATTTTAAATAAGGGTCAAGAGTGTTGACCCAGCTCAGGAATTCAATGAGACTGTTTTCAGTGCCCGTCCATAGGATGAGAATATCATCTATGTACCTCCTCCATAAGCCTATGGAGGAGGCAAACGGGTTGGAAGGGGGCAGGATGTATTTTGTCTCAAAATCGTACACGTACAGCCCCGCTACGCTTGGAGCGAAGGTACTGCCCATAGATGTCCCTGTGCATTGAAGGTACAGTTGTCTACCAATACCATAAATGACAAGAGTAACCCTGGAGAATAACATCTATGATGGTGGGCACTCTTCACTATCGTTATGTGTGCCGCTTGCATCGAATTTTTGTATGCCTGTGTCACCATTTAATTGTGCACAATCCATTCACCCTCTATTTATATCTCCCTAGACGGGTACTCCAGCCCCTTATCGGGTATTTCTTCAATCCGGTGCATGAACCCACACCAACCACTATTTTATTGTGAACTCCTTTTGTTTCCATAGCAGCCTTCCGACTTTTAACTCATTCAGTCGGTCCGTCTATCTGGCTTGCGTGTCAAGCCTCTGTCTCCGTATCACGGTTGACAGCTTGCTTTCCAAGCCTCGTTTCGGTTTCAGGCCTCGACCTGACCACAACCCGCGCATGCGCACAGACTGCGCGCTCCAAGCCTCGGTTTCAGCACGCCGTGTGAGAGAGATCTGCACGCGATGACACGAGGCTTGCTTCTCAAGCCTCGTTTGGGCCAGCGCTCGTGATTGGACAGCGTCCCGACGCCTCCCTCTCTTAGCGCCGGGCTCGTCCCTCGCTCGTGATCCACGAGATCCAGCGGGGACAGCTAGGTGCCGAGAGGGTGCTGAGCGTTGCGGGCGTATGTACAAGCGACCTGACTTCCTAACAAGCTAAGTGTTTGTGTGTGAACTTCTGCCTACTCTCCCTTAACTCTCCTTTGTGTGTTACTTTTTACCCTGACAGGGTGTGCCATTGTCGCTCCCACCCCCCCTCTGAATCTATGGGGCGTGGTTCATACTGATTACAAGTGAGAACTCTGCCACCTATATTATTTATTAGTGTGCCACTTTAAGCTCTCTATTTTCACGGCCAACAAAGCTGCGCATTACCACTGCATAGCTGTGTCTAATAATATCACCCTTTGGGGAATATTTCTCCGTACTGAAACCATAGGTAATTTTACTATTAAGGGCAGCCTATCAGGCTTCCCACACAACCGGACTTAGCACTGCAAGCCCCCGTTGTATTACCCACTATTTTCTACAGCGCCAGGCCACACCACCCTGGCCCTAGTTGAGGCCCATCACTAATGGTCTTGGGCACTAGTTCCAATCTACAACGTGATCTCCCCCCTGACCACGGCCATTGATAGGTCTGTTAGCACGTATCACGCCACATCCAAAGTTGCATGGCATTAAACCGTGAACCTTAATGACCATTGGCTCATTTTTGTGTTTCATGTTGTGTTTGTCTGTCTGTCTTTTACTTACCTGCAGACTTCTAGGCTCCTCACAATAGAGGTAAATCCCCAAGCCTTCGGTTTGTATTCTCACGCACTTATTTTTACACATAGTGCCACTGTTTTTAACTTTCACAACCTACAGCAGGGTAGGCCTTAGCGCGCCTATACCTGTTGAGGTAACACCCACTTCATGGTCCTGACGAAAGCCCTGTAAATTCACACACTTAAAAGGGCAGAAACATGTTGACCTTCCCCTAACAGGGAAACACCTGTATTTCTTGTGGATAGTTTCCCTGCACATAGTTTCTAATTTTAATATGTCAAGTTGACCAGCGAATAAAAGATTTTTTGGGACAACCTCTGACATTTTTAACTACACCCTCTTTTTCACATTCACTCTCACAACAACCTGCTCCGCAGTCTCCTGGCGTCGTAGCACACTCGGGAGGTACTCGATCTCCCGAGTGGACCCGATGATGAAGCATGTCACCACTAGGGTGAGTGAGGGTTTCTTGAAGAAATAACGTTTTTTCTTGAAAGTTAGTCCAGCCTTTTGACCAACTAAAGCTGGCCTCATATTTATACGTGCTATCCTGATCACACCCACGCCTCACTGACGGACACTCTTCCTTTGTTTTTGTATCTTGCCCGTAGGACAGAATGGGGGAATGCTTTGTAAAATTTTACAAGTAAATCTTACCATAGGGATAAGATGCAAAAATGGAGTTTAGTACCCCATAACTCAGAATTTAATAACACATCTTTTAGTAAAGTTGGTTTTTAAATTGTGTGTTTGAAAATACCACTTTTAGAAAGTGGCTATTTTCTTGATCAGCCGTCCTGTGTGCCTCTGCCTGTTTGTGGATTGTCTGGCTTTGGAGAGACAGGGGCTGGGGCGTTGCAGTGGCTCCAGGAGTCTGGATGAGTCAGCGCTAGGCTGAAAAGGCCTGAACTGCATTTGGAGTGGTGGGAGGAGTAGCACCTGTACCTGAATGGGGATGTGCCTGCCTTCCACAATGCTGGCTCCGCCTCCCTGTGGTGTGTCTGGGACCAAGGCCCACACTAACAAAGGATGTTGTTGTGCACTGGCAAAGTGCCCCCAGGACTGGTTTGAACCGGGCTCAGAGCCCCTTGCACAAAGAGAACAAAGACATTTTGGGGTATAAATATTAGACCAAAAACCCTTGAACTTGAGATTATTTCTGCAGTTCAAGAGGAACCTTTGATGAGGAGAAGAGCTGGAGAGACTGAGGAGTAGCACTGCCCTTGCTGTGTGTCTGGGGTTGGCCTGCAGTCGCTGTTTATGCCAAGGAAAGGAGAAGGACTTTGCTGTAAGCTGTGTTCCCTGCTTGAAGGAAATCTCCAAGGGCCTGAAGTGAGCCGGCCTCCTGTTCAGAAGTTTCAGGGACACAAAGACTTCACCCCCAGCTCCCCTAAACTCTGCTGTCATGAGTTCTGACCTGCCTTGAGTTACCTGTGCCAGTTTTAGGACTCTGTAGGTTGTTGCTGCTGTTTGGGAGCTGGAAGAGAGAAGAAACTCAAAGCATAGCTATTCTTGCAGCTGTTTTTCTGACTCATCTTCACGGCGCGAGAAGAAATTCCATGCATCACCGTGCCGCTGCGAAAACCGTCGCAGCGTCTGTCATCACTGCAAGAATCGACACATCGAGGGATCATGGATGAAGAGGACTGACGCAGCGTCGTTCACGGCCTCTGCATTGATCGCTGATGCATCCCGAAGATCCACGCATTGTACTTGTGCGACACGCTTCCCCGACGCATCACCTGCGGACCGGAACCTGCACGAAGAATCAAAGCATCACTCCCTCTACAGATCGGAATAGACACAACTCTTCCTCTGCGTGCAGCGGGACTGTCACATCGCCTCCTCAGGGTCTCAGGAGTGTCACATCTCTTTGTTTTCCAATGCTGCAGCTGTTTGGCTTGGTGAACTTTGACGCAACTCCAGGTACTTTGTTGAAAAGTCCCGCATCCACAGATTTCTATAGTGCAAAATCTTGAAACCTTTTGAAAGTCATATTTTTAATTGTGTATGTTGGATTTTTGTCATTTTGCTCTTGTCAAGTTTAGGCCTATCCCCAATTTTTGTACATAGTAAAACGGCCCTGCCTACTCCTCGTCCCTTGGGCCTAACTTTTCTCAAACTTTTGAGAGGCTGTTGACCCACAAGAGTAGGGACTGCACAAACCAAGTGCATCCTTGCCCCCTAATAAATAAAAAGAAGAATACAGGTAGGTCCAATCCCTGCCTGTAAATTATGTCTGAAAAAGAAACATTGTCCTTTACAATAAGTCATATTCAAAACCTAATTGCTTCTTCTCCCTTCTCTACAATTACTTTGAGCTCCTCAGCTAGACAGCAAAATGAAGCTGAAAAGTTAACACGCCTCCATAAGAAACACATCCGCACAGAGCTTCATGGACATTTTCTCCTGGAGCACTTTAAAGCAGGAAACATTCCTTGGGGGCTCCAGGTGAAAAACGTCCCAGTGATATTCATAGAGGACACTGAATATAAGAAAGGCTTTTGTTTTATTAATACAAAATGTAGTCGAGACCTCATGGTCCACACAATAGAAACGGCTCAGAGGCTATCTAAGAAAGAGCTGGAAGACCTTGAGCAACTCACTCAAGCTATTAAAAATAATCAATCGGCTACAGAGGCAAAGACTATTTTGGAAAAAATAGAGAAAGATATTCAGATTTTCAAAGATAATACCATCAATATAAAGAGTGACAAATTTGAAAAAGATTCAAAGTCATTTAACATAGAGCAAGTGTATCCATTTCTCAAAGAAGATTATTATACTTCTATTGAATCACGTAGGCCATTACTACTTACCAAGGGAGATCAAGGAATCGTTTTTCCACCTTCTCGGATACCTCATCTTCTGAATCTTCAGGTTCAGATTCTAGAGAAGGCAATTCTAAAAAACAGGTGTCTTTTTTAGACAAGGGTGGGTAACAACAAAAAGCAAGATTCAAACCACCATGGGAAATGAGAACCCGGAACAGGTTTTACAAGTCGTAGAAAAATCTACTATAGTTAATTTGGCACAAAAACAAGTCTCAAGAGATGAAGAGACTGTTTTAAATTTAGGACTAAAGTTTGTTCCTTGTAAACAAACAGATTACACAAAGCTCAAACTTGAAGCGATCGAGTTTTGCAGAAAGATTAGACTAAAAGTCTTCTTTGCTAATTACGAACCAATGACAAATAGGGAAGAGACTGGCTTTACTAATAAATACAAATTTATTCCAACTCAAAACATCCCTAAACAAATGTATGCGTTTTGAACAATCTATATTATCCTCTATCAGTAAATTAGAAAGAACAAAGAGGTATTTCCATAGAAATATAAGTTTGAAGCAACAAGCGGCGATACATAACCTAAGATCAGATACGTCTGTGGTTATCAAACAGGCCGACAAGGGTGGAGCAGTGGTAATCTGGTCTCGTGAGATGTATCTCAATGAAGGGAGAAGCCAGGTTAATAAATAAAACCTGGTATCGACCTGTCAAAGATGATCCAGTTCAGGCCATACAATATACAATCTCAAAAATTTTACAACTAGGTGTAGAAGGAGGATTTTTGGGACCTAAGGAACACGATTTTTTAACAAAAAAATTCCTGAGAACACCAATATTGTATTTTTTGCCAAAAACTCATAAAAATCTTGAGATGCCGACGGGAAGACCTATTGTTTCGGGCTGCGATTCAATCTTAGAGCCAATCTCTAAATATGCTGATTTCTTCCTGAAGCCTTTCTTGAGAGAGTTGCAATCATATTTATGGGACACCAAAGATTTCATCACAAAAATAGAAGGTACACCATTTGATGAACATACACAAATAATGGTAACACTTGAGACAACTCGACCGCGAGAATTAAAAGCGGCGATCACCTCGAATACTGTGAAAAGAGGTACGCATATGTTTCTTTGTAACCGCGTGAATGAGAAAAACAATGTTACTAGGGGATATTTGTTAAACCAAGTCTGTTTTCCTACAGAAAAACACACGCGGGTGCAGAAATATATGTGCTGTCCTTGGCTTGTGTGACTTGAATTAAGGGCAAGTAGCAATGAGCCGCTCAGTTTGAAGTTGAGTTTCTTTAGTTTGATGACCACGGTGAGGCTCTTCCCTTTGATAGCATGCTAGTCCTCCCATTCTTCGGATGAGTTGCAGGCGGTCAGTGCTTGTACTTTGATCTGCTAGGAAGAGGGTGAACAGGATTGGAGCCAAGAAGCACCACATTTAAAGCCCCTTGTTCATTGGTATGCGTCTTGACATAGAGGAGCCACCACAAGCTTTATTTGGACCCATGGGTGTGTTTGGAGGTTTATTAGTCGGTTTAGCAGAGTCTGTGGGATCCCCCATTGTGTCAGTTTGCACCACAGTCTGTTGCAATTTACATGATTAAAAGCGGCTTTGTAGTCAATGAAGCATAGGTGTAGCAGTATTTTTGTTGCTTCTGACTTATCGATCAACAGTGAAATGGCCAGGATGTTGGTTTTTGTTCCAACTGACGTGGCACTGGGTTGGCTTGCCCACCTGATCCCAATACTGCCCCCATACTATTTGATATAGTTAAACTTCAATATTGGCTATTTGTCACAAAGCGTTTCTCAAGTTCGCACACAGTGGAGACAGACTACGTGGGAGCAAGAGAAAATTACAATATGGCCAATTACCAGGCAGCTTTATTTTAAGGGGATAGTCATTTGTCCTGTTTTTGATAATTCTCTGATGAGGCTTCCTTCAGTTAGAGTGAGCGAATTTGCAAACTTTGGAGGTCTGCACTGAGAGCAGACTGTGTGTGAGTCGACTCGACAACCATTTTGCTTTCCTTCGTTTAGTGCTTTTTAAAGTGACACTGCAGACAAGTATTCCTCCTGTGGCCCCAGTATCAAACAAGTGCACAAAAGAAAGCTGAGAGGGGACGGCTGCAATTAATTATTAAACTGGAACCGAATCTGACTGCCCTGTTTACAGGAAAAACAGCCTGTGAAACAGACACCTTGATAAATATCTATTAAATTGAAGTGTTCATTTTTCTTTTTGTTATAAATTCCTTTATATATTATGGACATATGTAGGCCAATCTGATATAGAGTTGGGCATGCTAAATGGAGTAAGAGATCGAAACAAAGTCATAATGGTGACTCCACCGACCCCAATGACGAGATGTGTAAATCCAGGGACATTTTAAGGATTGTAGGGCCCCTGGGCCTAAATTAATTTGGGGACCCCTGTACGGAACAGCTTTGAATTTTTGATCTAATTTCAACTCTTTCGTGTCCTCTTTTGCAATCACTGCCAGTGCACAGTCACCCTTCTCGAATTTCTAAATGTACTTACAGCTAATATTCAGGGTAGTGGACTTGTGTTTTCTTAATATTGTAACACAGCAGCAGTTTTCTAATATTACTGCAAATAATCTCTGTTTACACTTTCCCATTTCTCATATGTGAGGTCATGTTTTAATCTAAAAGAAACTTTTTTTATGGCTGTTGCATGAAACACAAACACAACATTCTGCAAAATGTCTGTAATAGACTCTTGGACATCGCCCACATTAAAAGTAAATCAAAGGAAAACAGTATTTAAAACAATCTGTTTTATGAATTATTCGAGGTTATCAGGGCTAGTCTCTCTGCAGTACAGAGAGGGCTCTGTCAGGAGGACCTCAAAAAAGCTGGAGCCCTGGGCCAGGGCCCACGCCTCAAAACGTCTGTGTGTATAGCCGTGAAACGCTTCAGCAAAGGCGAGATAAAGTGCTCATTTCAGGCATATGTAAGGACAGTCTTTTCACATTTAAATTTAGCGTCGTGTACGTTTTAACTTATAAACATGCAGCGACATTTTTCTTGTTACCGCTGGCATTACTCCATGCCCTTATGATTTCTTTCTTTCCAGTCTCTTGGGGCTTACAGATACGCCGTCTACCAATATCAGCCGCCGTGCCTAAATGCCGAATGTACCCACAAGATGCCTGTATCTCATCTGTATGTGCCCCCGCATTACCACTGTACTGTATTACAAATATCTTCAATAAAACACTTTGAAATAAAAATAAAAAAAACATATAGTCCCCCTTTATAATTACACCGGCTGAGTTTTTTAGTATAGACAGACTGCTCCCACAAGACTTGCAACACCATTGCTTCGCCACAGCGCACACAACAATTTCATTTGGTGGTGCATGACAGTAGTCATCATTTTCTGGGAAGGAAACTAAAGTTCACCACCTTGTATAAAAATTCAGAAGCTTAAAATATCACCTTGCTATTAGCATAAAAAGCACAACGGTATACATTTGTCTATCTGATGAATGAAAGAGAACACATTGTCGTTTTCTATTTTTGGTTTTCTTAGGCACTGTTGTCTAGAAGTTATGAACTAGTTTTCTGGTCTTAAAAAATAGCCCTCTTCCACAGTGGCCAGGTAGTCACTCCCCAGCTTTGGTAACACACCTCAACCAGTCTCGCACTATGAGGCAGATGTGCAAAGAAATGTCGGAGCATGGTGCCTTGCCAAATTTGGCACTCCGACTTTCAAAAACGCAGGGATGTGCTATATTTATAACGATAAGGTGCAACCCTGTGTTTTCCCTAGCGCAAACGCAGGCACCCTCTCACCATAGTGCAAGGGTGCTCACGTGTCCCTTCCTGCACATAGAAGTCCATAATGGTGATTTGTTACTTATATACATAGAAAAAGCAAAACCGAGGAGAAATAAAAGTATTTCTCCTCATTTCGCCATTCCAATGCCTTCTTTTGCATGGCATTAGTTTTTGGCACTGCCTCAGATTTACACCTCCTTGTAAATCTGTGGCGGAATCAAAAAGCAATGGGTGTTTTGCGGTGGAACGCCAACAACAAATCCCATTGCATGTCCCTCTCATGCAGATACCTGCAGGAAAGTGTAGCATATTTACAATGCGGCGTTAAGCCATAAAAAAGTGGCTTAACAGCACTTTGTAAATATGGTGCAGGGCATACCGCCATGAAAGCATCAAGAAAAGTGATGCTCCGGTGGCACTAGGGGCTTGTACATATGCCCCCATGTCTCTTTGGTGTGTAGATTGATTTCAGTAGCCAAACTGGTATGCAATAAATGTGAATGTGGTAAGTGGGTGAATCATGACAAAAAGCTAAATGTATTCCATCATTTACTTATTTAACCTCATTTATATGCAGCTGGAACTTTACCTTCCCGTCATTTCATAGTTATGTTGTGGATTTGTGCTAATGCAAAGCCTGCCTACATGCATTTGCCTTCCTGGTGAATGTGGAGAGTAGACAATGCCTTCAGCCAGAAACTCATTTAGACCTGTTCGTGTCACTCGTTTTGCTCACTCTGTAAAAGTCAAAGATGACTTTTACACCTCACAGCTCAAACGTCACCCGCCACCACTGACTATGATTGGTTAGAGCAAAGGGAGAGTGCCCGAATCTATTTTTTTAGACACTGAAAGTTCCTCTGCTGTCTCGTGAAGCAATTTTGACAGTGAGGTGTAGGCAGTCATTGGATTGCTGGTGGAAATACATGTGTGAGTTTTGTTTAAAAGAAACATCCTTCCCAGTAGGAGTGCAAGCTGCACATGGACCACGGACTACAGGTGGTTCCTCCTCCTTGGCGATTGTTTTCAAGCCCCCTCTTCTGTGCCGCTGGTGCCACCATTTTTCATGAAAATGGGCAGTATTGGGAGGGAGACAGTAGACTCTGCAAATAGAAAATAGAAAAAATCTGAAAGTATGGCATCAACTATACATCTATATTATTACGGAAATGTTCATACCTTTTCAGTAGTTCAACTGGCCACAGGATGGGCTGCCAGTGGTTTCAAGCAGGCAAGCTGAGGGATGGTTTAGAGGTGGGGAGTGGGAGGCCCTGTCACAATTTCGACCAAAAATGGCAAATATCCTTGTTTGCTCCTTACTCAATCAGTGTAAACAATAGAGATGCTGAGGGTTCTCCCTGTCCATCCAATCAGCACTGTGTTACTTATGTTCGCTAGCACCCTGACCTGCAGAAGGTTTTTCCCAGACATGCTATCATGCTTTTTAAAGCATCCTAGGCTCCTGTCCCATGGACTTCAACTCATGAGGCGCAGTTAGCTGCAATTTGCAGTATTATCTCGTTTTTTGAGCATTGCTTTCTGGTGCGTCAACATGTTTACTGAAATATCCTAAAACTAAGCCACTGGGACATCCCCTATCCACATTTACACACGTGTGTATAGTACCACCATCCACAATCCACCTCAATCCCTCCCTCATGTAGATAACTCCCTACAACAAACGCCCTTCCAGGCCAGAATTTTTTAATCAAGTGGCCACTCTACAAGTGCTGTGTGCGTCCATTTAAACGTGCTACTTTGTGTGGCTACTGATGCACCGTTACTACCTGGGGCAATTGATGCATATTGATGAAGCCCTTCACCAATGAGACAAATGCAAGCTGAGGATACTGACGGTTTCCTCCTTAGGACCACTGACCCACATGCTGCACACAACGGAGCCGCCCCCTTCCCCCGAGCGCCTTGAGACCCTCGCGTGTGAGTAGTTGCGCTTTACCAACCCTGATTGATTGATTGATTGATAGGCATGGTTTTGCCTGGGCCTTCAGTGCATGTTTCTGTCAGGTGGCACTTAAACATGTTTGTCTCCAAATTGATGCTCAACACTGTTGGGGGTCAAAGCAGATTCTGAAGATACCTCAAACCTTTCCGTCTGTCTGTCTGTCTGTCAGGAAGGCTCCTAGACAAAGGGGGTGGTGACTGTGAACATAGGTAACGTGCACAATAAGTTATATTTTTAGTCAACCCTCTCCGAAAATAAATGTCATTCCAATTTCTGGGTTTTAAAGAGTGCAATGTCAAACCCATTGCATTTTTAAATATCTGTATAATAGTTTTATATAAGTCATACTGCCTTATTGCTTGGTTTAACTTTTACATTTAAGAGGTGCTACATTATCAAGGTCAATGGTATTCAAGTTATGGATGCTGTAACAAAGAAAGACTGTTGGTGCCCACAATCGTGGCCTGCACTCACCAGAGAACAGTAGTGAGCACTTAATTTACTGCGCCATTATGCTGACAGTTATAGATGGCAAACAAAGTGCACTCTCACCTGCCCCCATGCATGCATCAACAAGAGGCCTCTTAGAACAATTAAACTCGGGAGTCTTGCTTGATTTTCTGCAGTGCGTATGTTTATTAAAATTAACTTCACTGGTCAATTACTTCATTGACCGCATTTCTCCTTTATTTAAAATCCAACTTATTTTCATACCACAGCATTAAAAAACGCACACTTATTTACATGTATAGTCTTTTACCGCCCATTCTCCAATGAGCATTTGGTTTAACTTCAGGGCTGCGCCAGCAGGCCACAACCCAGATAGCCTGCTCTCTTCACGTTAACCCCCTTCCGGTCAACAGAGCCGCAGGTGAATTATCTGCCCCCACTTGGGCAACCAGCGGCTTCCAGGGTAGGGCTGGAGAAGCCAAGGCCACCAGCAGGTCAGCCTCAACTCCCCCGCCAGCCCGGAGTCCATGATGATTTATAAGAAACCTGATCAGAGGTAAAGAACTGTCACTGGACAAGAAGTTCCCGTGTTCAAATCAAATCAAATAAGACTTTATTTCGGTTAATATTTCAAACCATAAAAAGTTCATGCATTGATTACATTTTCAAAATTGCGCAACAATACATTATTAAAAAACATTATACACAAATATCGTTAAAAATCATCATGATTGTTAGGTAGCAAAAGTGTCCTACTGGTCCTGATCATAGATCTAAGCAAGTTCTTATTCTCAGTGCAAGTTTTAAAAACGACAAAATATGGAGTACACAATCCTGGTGCAGGAGCTGCAAATACATGAGGGCAGGTCTAATTTGTTTAAAATCCAATGTTCTCAGCAAATCAACAAGAAAGTAACGTCTGGGATAATCATAAAACCTACATAAAAATATAAAATGTAGCATGTCCTGAGGAGACTTCCCGTCGCAGCCACAGGGAGCTACATGTTTGCTAAAAATGTCTGATTTAGGTCTTATTAAAAGCTGCTGAAAAGTATTAAATCTGAACCTAGTCAGCAGGAACTTTTCATGTGAGCTAAAGGCGCAAGCCAGATAGGGCTCCATTCCACCACACGACTTTAGCATGATAAACTTTCTGACACTTGGTTTCAGCATTTCCACATTTTCTCTGTCCGCCAATTTAAACTTTAGAAAGGCTCTTTTGACCGCTGTTATGTCCCCCTTCACAATGCCACTCGGATGGGAGAACAGTTTAGGGCACCCCAGCATTTCAAAGCACAATTTCAAGTATTTCAGCCAGGGGATGCGCATACAACTATCCTGAGATGTTACATCCCGTACAATCTGGTGGGTGAGTGGTATCTCTGTGTTAAGCCAAAGCAAGACCCAGCAGATCAGGGGCTTCAGTGCTAGGTTATCGCATAAAAACGGTGTCCCTAACTCCTCATGCACAACAAGGTTCGGGGTACTCGCAGGGACACATAGTAACCGTTTAAAAAAGGTGTTTTCGATAACCTGTAATTGAGTATTTGACACATAGCCCCACAGTTCACTACCGTATACCGCCGTCACTACAGACTTGGCATTATATAACTTAATCATTGCAGTTATTGGTTTCTTTCCTATCTTTTTCGCAAGATTAAGGATAGTTCCATTAACCCTCAACATATCATTTTTCTTCTTCGCCAGATGAGGGGCCCAACTTAACTTCGAGTCAAATAGCACACCCAGATAGGAAAAAGTCTCTGTTACCGGAATGGGGCTGTCATCAAGCTTAAATACAAAGTTCTTTCTTGGGCGTTGGCCAACCTGCATTATATAGGACTTGGAATTATTAACCAATAAATCCCTATCAGACATGAAAAGATTAAAAGCAGTTAAAAGTGCCTGAAGCCCCTTCTCCGTACGCGAGATTAAAACCGCGTCATCCGCGTATAACAGCACAGGGATGCCCCTTCTTCCTACTCTAGGGCAGTCAGCCTGTATGGATTGTAGAGCTGCATCCAAATCGTTAATATAAAAATTAAAAAGAAAAGGGGCAAGAATACATCCCTGACGTACTCCTTTATTTATCATAAACTTGTCAGTGGTGTCCCCATTAGATGAGTATCTTACATTGGCACTAGTTTGATGATGCATATCCACCAGGAAGTCGACAATCCCAATGTCGACTCCCCTCGCCCTCATGTATTGCCACAGCCTCCCCCTGTTAACACAGTCGAAGGCTGACGACAGGTCCATGAAGGCGAGGTGGATCGTGCCCTTCTGGGCCACCGTGTACTTGCTGAGTATGAGGAATAAATTAAGACACTGAGTAATCGTGGATCTGCCCTCACAGAATCCATATTGAGATATAGACATGACATTATTTGCAGTTGCCCAACTAGTGATTCTCCTCAACAGAACTCTCCCGATAACTTTAACCTTTGAATCAATTAGGGAGATTGGACGGTAGCACGATGGGCTACCCCTGTCTCCCTTTTTGAAAACCGGGACAATGGTTGACACCCCCCAGCTCACTGGGCATCCTACCACTGTGGCAGCATTAAAAACCGCCAACAAGATAGGGGCCCAGAAGTGTGGCCTGGACTTAAATAAATCAGGGGGGATGCCATCTGGGCCGGGAGCTTTGTTTGATGTCAAACCTTCTATGGCTTCAAACACTTCGCCGCACTCAAACCTGAGTACTCCTTTAGATTCACTGGGATAGCTCTCACCAATACCTGGGTTGGCTGAGAAGTACAGAGATTCAAAGTGACGAAACCAATCCTCTTTCATTATACAGCACTCCAACCCATCCCCCGGTTGTTCTGACAGGAATGGTTTTTTTACTAACTGCCAGAACTTCGTGCTACTATTTAAAGTCTCGGGGTCCAAAAGCTCATTCCAGGCCTCCACACGCAAAGTCTCCTTATGTTTTTTAAGGGAAGACTTATAAACTTTGCGGCAGAGTCGGATTTTCTCCTGGTTCCGTGGTACATCTGCCAATGCTGCCTTCAGGTTACGGGCAGCTTTTGAGCAGTCTTGGTTAAACCACCTTGGCCCGCATTTCTCTGAGTTTCCCTTAGATGGTTTCGTGAGTAACCCTGACACTTTCCCCGCCAGAGCTTGATAGGCATTAAGGACCCCCACCGGATCTGTCCCTGTACAATTAACAATTTCATCTGCACAGGATTCCTCTATAGTTTTATACAGAAGGTCTGGGGTGACAGTTGACCACTTTAGACGCCGCCTCCCCTCAGTCGTAGTCAAGTTGCTTTCAAGGCGTAAGGGCATGACATCTGATAGGCCAAAACCCCTGAGACAAACCACAAGGGGGTTGTGATCACTAAACTCACTTTTGCTAATATCAAAGGATTCTAAGAAAGGCAACAAAGCTTCAGAAAATAGCATGTGGTCAATAAAAGTGCCTCTACCATGCCCCTTAAAAGTCGGAGTGTCAAAGCTTTTACCGGGATCTCTAATTTCCATGCCCATTGTTAAAACTAAATCATTCATCAAGGAATTACAAAATTCACCCTCTGCTGTATGTGCAAAATGTAGCCCATCTGCTCTATTGCAGTTTAGGTCCCGTATACATTTCCTAAGGGGATCGCCACAGAGGTGCACATTGAAATCTCCCATGACCATTAGATTAAGGCTGTGTTTCTTCATGGAGACATTAATATATTCATCTAGTACAGTCAGTTCGTTAAGTGCTAGGATGGTATTGGTAGCATTGTAAAAATTAACCAGTCCAACCCTATTACTTTTGGCAGACAAGACAATACCCTGGACACATAAACGTTGGACATTAATGGTGAGGATACTTGAGGTTATCAAAACAGAAACAAAGATCACCAATCCTCCCTTTGGTCTTCCTCTATTAGATGAGGTTGCTGGCACAGAGAACGCTTTATAACCTTCCAAGAACAATTCACACTTCACATCCCAAGTCTCTTGGAGACAGATAACCTTAAATTGTTTAATGAAGGTAACCCACTTTTCATCTGCCATTTTAGTTGCTAGACCCGCAACGTTCCAAGACACAATATTCACACATTTATTGGGCTCCTGTGGGTTGGTAGAGTCAATATTGCATGTTAATTCAGCTACATTTAATCCATCCTTGCCCACAGGTACTTTATGTCAGTCACACATATCAAGACCGGACAAGAATTCGTATCTGTTATGTGTGTTGACATTATAGGCCATCTGGCGTTGCCCACCAGTATCAAGTCTATTCCCTGGGTAAGATGGAAAACCTAGCCCGCCAGAATTAACTACATTGTATGTAAATTGCATCCCATTATTCCCAATGTTCGGGGTCAGAGTATCAAACCGAGATGTTGGCCTACTCAGTTGTGGGGATGCCATACAGAGGTGAGCATAAAAATAGCCCAGAGGACGAACACAAATACTACTCTCATTGTAAACCAAGGATGCAGCTCTCAGCAGCACAGTTGCCACATGTTGGGGGTTTCTAAAATTAACCACAATGCAATCCCCATTTCCCACTTTGTTAGAAGGCCCTACCCAGTTTACCCTTCTAACTAGCGTTATCTGATCTGAGTACCCGACGGGGAAACCACAGTTCTTATTTAGCCATGAGACTGTCTTATTTTTTAGTGAGTCATATGACTCGCCATATGGAGATGCCGGATGGGTGCCAACTGCAGGGACATTTGTTAAGACCGCCACAAAAGGCGCACAATCCGGAGGAAGATTTAGATAGCGGTTTCTTCTGTCAGGTCTAGGGACTATCTTGTTACCTGTAATTGGAGGTGAGCCTACCCGTGGCTGCGGGTTTCCTGTTTTAGGTTGGGGGAGACTAACAGGGGCTGGCCGCTGGGGTGTATTCCCTGGTGTATTCTGTGCACCTGCCAGATTGACTACTGCTGGCACATTTTTCCCCTGTACAGCTTGGGTGGACCTTATTTCTTTTAGTATAGTGCTAGTATCTCCAGCAGCCTTTTGCTGCGCGGAGAGAAGCCCCCCAAGCCTGTCTACTTCTTTTACAAGGGAATCGATTTTTTCCATTAGTGGTTTGTGGGCCTCCTCTATCTTCATCCCCAAGCTGGTCTCCATAATTGTGATTAAGGCAGTAAACTGCTCATTAGTAATGTTAATACTGGCATTCTGCTTGGGGGGGCCTGAATCAGCTCCCGTGAACACAAAGGGATTGTTAGCTGCTGCCCAGATGTTATCAGTAGTGTGGGTAGGGTTTGCTACCGCTAAGTTGCTAGTTGGTTGTCCCCCTTTACGTGATGCCGTCTTTCTACACTGCCTAAATGGCCTCTTCTTGGGTGATACCCCCTTGCTCGCTTCACTATTTATATCAGGTTGCTCCCTCTCTCCTGAATGTACCATTGCCACAACATTTATAGTGTTGGGTGTGTGTGTCAGCATACATGTTGATGGGCTGGCTGGTGGCTGGTCATGTGCCGTCGGAGAGGGCATTTCTATATTGGACAGACTAGCCCTGTTAGTAGCCTCTGTGTCTTGTACAGCAATCAGGGAATCATCCTGTGTACATACTATGGTGTCTCCTTTCCCTAATGAGGCACGTCGATCGCTATTTATCTGGGCGACCTTTTTAACCATATAGTTATCAATGGCAATCTGTCCCAGTGGCATGTTGCCTACTTTAGCCATTGACATTGCGATTGTAAAATACACACTTATAAGAAAATAAACAGTGCTAATTCAGAACCATACCAGTTATAGGCACAATGTTTAAAATGTCTCAGTTGCTACTGGAAATCAACGAACAAAAAAGGGGCCTACCCAGTCCGAGCAGCGTTTCTGGCCCAGACCAGACTCCTCAGGCCTCGGAGGGCCACAGAGGGCCCGCCCTTTGCCCGGGCTTAGCCTGGGCGCTCCCGCGCGCGTCTCGCGGGGCGAGAGGGGGTGTCAGCCTTTATCCGGCGCCTCCGGCGCTCACTGCGCGTCACGGGCGCGCTTTCCAGCAGAGGGAATGCTGGGGAGTGTAGTCCGGTCTTACGGGACGCCTCCCTCGCCTCCCGGCGTGTGCCTCCGCTTCCTCGTTGCTCCGGCCGTTCCCCTCACGGCAGTGCCCGTTGGCACGCTAGTCAGGTAAGCCTGGTGTTCCCCCACTGAGCTCCCGGGGGGTCAGCCTTTATCCGGCGCCTCCGGCGCTCACTGCGCGTCACGGGCGCGCTTTCCAGCAGAGGGAATGCTGGGGAGTGTAGTCCGGTCTTACGGGACGCCTCCCTCGCCTCCCGGCGTGTGCCTCCGCTTCCTCGTTGCTCCGGCCGTTCCCCTCACGGCAGTGCCCGTTGGCACGCTAGTCAGGTAAGCCTGGTGTTCCCCCACTGAGCTCCCGGGGGTCAGCCTTTATCTGGCGCCTCCGGCGCTCACTGCGCGTCACGGGCGCGCTTTCCAGCAGAGGGAATGCTGGGGAGTGTAGTCCGGTCTTACGGGACGCCTCCCTCGCCTCCCGGCGTGTGCCTCCGCTTCCTCGTTGCTCCGGCCGTTCCCCTCACGGCAGTGCCCGTTGGCACGCTAGTCAGGTAAGCCTGGTGTTCCCCCGTGTTATTCTTGTCCGGAAACCCCGCAATTAACCTGCCCAAAAGACCTAAATCTAGGGTTGGGTGGGTGGGTGTCTTCTTCGCGGAGGTCCGGCTCCCAGGATGGTCAGTGAACAAAGAGGCCGCCCTAAGATGGACGCAGGCTTTTAAGCCTCGCGCCCCTACATTACTTCCGGGGCGCTAATAAGCCCCAATCCCATTGGACTACGTCTAAGTCCACTTCCGGGTCATCCGACCCGGAAGTGAAAGGCCAGCCGGGTCGGCCCTTCTGTTTACCACTAACGGCGCCACTCCCCGAAGGGGGGTGGCGCCTTGCATAGATGGCAAACAAAGTGCACTCTCACCCGCCCCCATGCATGCATCAACAAGAGGCCTCTTAGAACAATTAAACTCGGGAGTCTTGCTTGATTTTCTGCAGTGCGTATGTTTATTAAAATTAACTTCACTGGTCAATTACTTCATTGACCGCATTTCTCTTTTATTTAAAATCCAACTTATTTTCATACCACAGCATTAAAAAACGCACACTTATTTACATGTATAGTCTTTTACCGCCCATTCTCCAATGAGCATTTGGTTTAACTTCAGGGCTGCGCCAGCAGGCCACAACCCAGATAGCCTGCTCTCTTCACGTTAACCCCCTTCCGGTCAACAGAGCCGCAGGTGAATTATCTGCCCCCACTTGGGCAACCAGCGGCTTCCAGGGTAGGGCTGGAGAAGCCAAGGCCACCAGCAGGTCAGCCTCAACTCCCCCGCCAGCCCGGAGTCCATGATGATTTATAAGAAACCTGATCAGAGGTAAAGAACTGTCACTGGACAAGAAGTTCCCGTGTTATTCTTGTCCGGAAACCCCGCCACAAGGGCGAGGCGCTTACTGGCGGGCTCGACCTCCCCCCCGCGCTCGAGAGCTTCGGAGATAGCTCCTAAGATTGTTTCTAAAAATATCTCGGTACCCGCCTCTGACAGGTGTACTCCATCCTCCGCATACAAATCGGGCCTGGACGTTTGTATCAGCTTGTGACGGATCGTTCCTATACTGGACCTCCGCAAGATCTCTGCCACCGCCTGATTTAACCGTTTTACCGATTTATTAAATGCCTTCGTGGGTGAGGCCCGCGACCATACCAACCTCGGGATGACTTCAGACCACAATAGCGTAGCCTCGGGCAAAATCTTTTTGACTGCTGCTAACGTTGAAAACAAAAACTCCTTCACTCCTCTCCTTCCTGCTGGGATCATATCGTTGCCACCGCAGTGCAACACAAATACATCCGGATATGGCATGCCCTTGGCCAATGCCGCCTTTAAATCCTTAGGGACATCGGCTAGGAGCTGGCCGCCTATCCCCACCCAATGATGATCACATCCTTGCACCATGTGCACCCTTTTGTCGAGCGTCTCCTTGAAGATCGCTCCGGCCCTGCGAATAAAGGAATGGCCGCACCAACATATTTGGACTCTCCTAGGGGGGGTACCTACAGCAAACATTAAGGAACATGATGAGACGATATGAAGCAGAAGGTGGACAGAACATTAATGATACAGTTGTTAAACTAACTGTGGACGCACATAACGTTCGTAACAAGCAGATTTCCAACGACCCAACCTCTTAATCGTCTGCTCGGGTAACCCCAGGCCCGCAGCTGTTGTTGCTGCCCCGATGCGAAAAGAATGGGATGTAAAATTGGAAGGGTCGACCCCCATCTTTGCTAAGGCCAACTTAACCACCCTTGTAAATTGGAACTTAGTGAGGGGCAGCCCATTCATGTGAATCAGCACTCTATCATCAGCCCCACAGGGCCTGACTCGCATGAATTCTCTCATCAGCCGAACTGGACAGAAAGACCCCCCCTCTATTCTACCCAGTTGTATCCAAGCCCCTCTACCTAAAGGATCCGTTTTCGACCTTCGCACCCTGAGCCTCAGTACTTCGACTGATTCTATCACATCGGAGCACCTTAGTCCGCCCTCACTATCTCTTTTCGATGCTGGGAGTAATTCTGAGATTCTTAGAGCGCCGCAAAAAGCTAACACATATGCCACCCTGAATAGTTGCGTTTCATATGGTGAAAAACAAACCAATGGCAATGTGTCCAGTATGTTTACCAATTTCCCTACATCTATAGGCCTTCTAGAGTCTTTTGCCCCAGGTACCAAGCGCTCCCAACCCTTCACTGCCCTTCTTACTCTCTGATCTTTCGTTGGGTCAGGGGTTCCCTGTAAACCCGCATAGAATGCTATCGCTGATAACTGCCTTTTCATACAGGCCACCGAATTTCCTTTCTCCTTCTGTTGTACAATGAAGCCTAACACGCTCTGCGGCCCAAAGACTTCTACCAGTCCCGCTCCCCTTAAGAACGACATGTAGCATTCCCAAGATTTTTGATACATACTCTTCGTCTTGGGAGCCACGGATGCTGCTATCAATTCAGAGGCAGTGGGGCACCAAGCTTCCATAGATCCGCTGGAAAGGCTGACATTGTCAATTCTGCTTGCGGCCAAAGTGCCCGGAACTCTGTTAACTTAAAACGAGACAGTGCGTCAGCCGCTTTATTCTCTACACCGGGAACATGTCTAGCTGTGAAATGGACATTATGCTTCAAACATTTCATGATCAAGTTCTTTAACAGACGAAGCACCCATGCGCAGGTTGCGCTCTGGTTATTGATCACCATCACTACTGACATGCTGTCAGACCAAAATACAATGTGCCTGTTCGATAGCATCTCCCCCCACAAATGCAATGCCACCACTATGGGGAACAACTCTAGAAAGGAAATGTTCCGAGTCAGACCTCGCTCTACCCAGTCATCAGGCCAGTGCTGCATGCACCACTTGGAGCCCAAAATTGCTCCGAAGCCAATACTTCCGGCTGCGTCAGTGAACAATTCCAGATCAGCATTTGAAGTGCTAGCGGCCCGCCACAGCACAGAGCCATTGAATTCCTGCAAGAAACACGACCAAATCATCAGGTCGTCCCTCACCACAGATGATAACCTAACTCTGTGGTGTTTAGCCCGCAGACCAGACATTGCCCTGGCTATACTCCTGGAGAAAGCCCTGCCCATTGGTATGACCCGCAAGGCAAAGTTCAGTTGGCCCAAGAGGACTTGCAATTGGTGTAATGTTACTTTCCTTGCTCCCAGACAACTATCAATTGCCGCCTTGAATGCATCCACCTTTGACTTTGGCAACCTGCACATGCCTGCCCTGGTGTCAATTTCAATGCCCAAAAACGTCAGACATGTCGTTGGGCCTTCCGTTTTCTCAGCCGCCAGTGGCACCCCTAGGGCTCCAGCCACTTGTTGGAAGCCCAGCAGGGCCTTCCTGCAGGACTGGGAACCCCTGGGGCCCATGAATAGGAAGTCATCCAAGTAATGAACTACTGCATGTGATTTGTCAGAGGTCAGGAATTGCTCCACCGCCCATTCTAGAAACCTTGCAAAGGTTTCGAAAACGGCGCAAGCAATAGAACATCCCATGGGCATGCACAAGTCTATGAAGTAGTTGTCCTCGAAAGTGAAACCCAACAGCCTCGCATCGTCTGGGTGAACAGGGATTAACCTAAAAGCTGACTCGATATCCGCCTTGGCCATTAAGGCACCTTCCCCTAGACCCTGCAATTTTTCAACTGCTGAGTCGAAAGATGTATAGCGCACTGTGCACAACTCCGGGTCTAAATTATCGTTGACAGATAACCCAGCCGGGCTTGATAGGTTGTGTATAAGGCGGAATTTACCCGACTCTTTCTTTGGCACCAGACCTAAGGGTGAACAGACCAGATCGGGGATCGGAGGGTTCCTGAAAGGCCCCGCAACTCGCCCCAAGGAGACTTCTTTCATGATCTTGCTTCGCGCCGCCTCCATGTTCTGGAGCACAGAGCTTTGATTGCGAGGCGGGACTGTAGTAGGGGATGCAGAAGACGGAATTCGAAAACCAAATGTAAAGCCCTGAAGAAGAAATTGTGCCTCCTCGAGTTTGTCGTATTTACTAAGGAGGTGTGTCAGAACATGACGTTTAATGGGAGTTGGGAGCCTTATTGGAAGCTTTGGGTGGCTTCCCTTTTGTGGTAGCCTGGGTGGGCTGTTCCTTAGGATTTCCATTTTTTCTGAAACATCTGACTTCCGGATGGGACGTGCCACCGCAGTATGAGCAGCAGTGTTTGAACCTGCATGAGGCCCCCCTAGTACACTCGTTTCTGTTGAACTGCCAGCAGGCCTGTTTTTTATCGCCGATTCCTTTGTCACTCCGAAAGGACTGAGTCTGAGCAGGGGCACTAGTCTTAGACGTTGAGGGTGAGGAATAAAAAACTGTGTGCCATAAATTGATCTCACGCTGATCCCATGATATACCTGGATGAACCGCTTTCATCTGCCTGAACATTTTATCGTATTTTAACCACCCCAGTCCTGGAAATTCCGATGCGGCACCATGAATCAGGGATATATAACTCATCATTTGAGGTCCTAGGATCGGGTATTTCTCCAGTATAACTGCGGCATAAATGGCAAATCCTGTGATCCAGTTTTTCATGGACCACTCTGTCCAAGACTTCTTTTGGCTATATTCGCCCTCTTTCGAACCCTTTGACTTCCCTGCCGCCACCCCTGCATTAATCAGGTCAAACACATCAATATATTCACCTCTAAGTATTTTCTCTTTTACCTCTGCCGTTACGTGCCATGTGATCCCCGTGGATGGCGATAGTGTCATTGAGGATGAGCCAAACATTAACGGGCTGAATGGCAACAGTGGATGAGCCGCCTGTTGGCCCCCCGCCCCTCCAGGCGCCTGACTATTATGGGGAACGGAAAGACCAGCACTAATGTTATCTATTGATGTCTGTGGTGGATACCCTAGATTTGAAAACGCATTCATCACATTTTGTAGCAACGTATTGCAATCGTGTGCTTGCAATGTTTTTTTTTTTGGAGCCAACGCTTTAAGCTGTTTTTATTTTGAAATGTGCACAATAACTTACCCGAATAAATGCATTTAATATTTTAAAATGCATACAAACATTTTGAGTTGGTCTTCGAATAAAACATCGCAAGTTTACCCACATATGAATACTAAGAGCCATCTCTTGGGGGAAGACTCTTGTGCGCTTTATTCTGTAGCATGAAAATCGCTCTTGGGTAGACGTGAAAAGTATACTTATTATTGTGTCGTTATTGGTAATGAGACTTTTTTAGAGTTAGGAAGGAGTGTTTTAAATTTTGCCTGTGTATAGAATAAAAACACCCTTTACATGAGCTGATTATTTTTTACAGTTAGGCTTGATCCATAATATAACTACTGCGTTCCAGACTAACAGTCTTGGCTATAAAAATGGCTGTGGGTTTCGTAGCCGTGGTTGTTTTTGTTAATTACCATTTGTATGGTGCATAATTTGCCATTGGAATGGCAACGTGCCACCGTTACACAGACGTCACCTAGGGCCACTGGAATTATGCGATTGTGAGGCCATGGCGGTTTTCGCATTATTATTGATTTGCGCATTTGACACATAATCCATCATCTGCTGCGTAATGTGCAGATTTTAACAAAAAAAAAACAATTTTTTTAGCTCGAATAATTCTAAAGTTACTAAAAAATGTGATGACACATATTGCCCTGCAGTGGAAAGCCCTTTGCAAAGCTGGACAGGTCACCTTTCTGTTGCTTATTCCTAACGTTGGGTGTTAAACTGGTATTATTGAGGTGGAAGCAACGCCCAGAGAGTGTTGGCAAGTTTAAAAAGGACCAAATAATTGAACAATACTATTACAGAATGTGCCGCATCATGCCGCATAATTTGACATTTCTTGCCGCATAATTTATTCAACACTGCCGTATAATTTGCCCCCCCCCCCACTCCCCTGCTGCCGCATAATCCCAGTGGCCCTGTCCATAGTTCAGGGCTATATGCCCACCTCTAACCTCTACAGTAAGGAGTAGTGTTCGAGCTTCCTTTTGAGAGACCGGGTCCCTGCTTTGCTTGTCTGCTCCCAGTTGATAGATGCAATAATCTCTGTCTGCTTTTGTGAACACCCCTGCTTGCTCTCGCGTTACTTTCACGAATGTACAGAGAACACAGCGGAATTATATTAGCTTGACAGAGAGATAGCTGCAATTCCCCTATGGTCTGAAAAGTCGGTATGAACCATAGCGCCTGCACTTCAAGGCACTTACGATAACTAGTCGAGGGGTCAGTTTCGGTGAATTTTAATTGGTAATAAAAGTCCATAAACACTGGCATCGGTTAAGAGATGGGTATGACTAGCTACTTACAATCAATTAAGGCTTGGAGAGAGGATGATCAGGTTCTGTGAAGGCAGAATGTTGAAAACGCTTCAACGACTGTACTGTGAAAGGAGGGGACAGGGTTCAAAGGCCATTGAAAACCTGTTAGCTGAAACACCTCTCCGTGCGGTTCTTTAACCAGGCACGAGTAGGCTGTAGGTGTCTTGGTGATATTGCAGGACTTGCTCCAAAATGGCTTTTCAGCGATCCACAAAAAATGAATTACCATAGGAAAAAGCATGAGCAGCTGGTGCCACCACTCTTCTGCTTTGGGAAAAGCAAACCTGCACCAGCTGCCAGAACGGCTGCCATGAAAATGGCTGTTCCAGCAGGTGCTGAAGCTACTACTGTTATATGCTCCATGGTAGTCATCCTTCCCCCCCCCCCCCCCAAAAAAATGAGCAGTGTAAGCATGTGCAATACTCAAATCAATAATCATATGAAGGCTTATTTACAAGCCCATTGCGCCTCTAGTGCTTCACTTTTTTTGACGCGTTGGCGGCGCTTTGTGCCTGCCCATATTTACAAGGACACATAAAGCCACCTGGCGTGGCCTTTTGTTGCCTTGTAAATATGGCCACCTTTCACTCATTACTCTGCATGAAAGGGGCGTTTCATGGGTGTTGCTGTGGATGTTCCCACGTAACATCCATGAAACCTGAGGCCTTCCAAAATCTACAAGGTTTTGTAAACCTGGGAATGGGTCAGAGTCCAACGCCTCCCCTGGGACGTTAAAGGGAGGCGCAACTAGGAGAAATACCTTTATTTCTGCTTGTTTTTCCTGCAGCACACATAGAAAGAGGAAAACAGTGCTCATAATTGTTTTTTATGCAGGAAGATGTCCCTTCCTCCACAAATTCAATCACCCCAACATGGTGCAAGGGAGCCTGCATCGCGCATGGCAGTCCATTGTGTGCCATGCAGGGGAGAACGACAGGAATGTACCATATCTTGTAGATAAGGCTCATTCCTGCCCTTTTCTTTTCACACACGGCAGCACAGCAGGAAGGCTATCTGCGCTGTTGTGCTTCAAAATATTGCAAATGAGGGTCATAGTACTTAACCCATACCTGGCTTGGTAGATGTTTTGTGGACATCAATTTACCTCATGATTGTGGTTGGGATTATGGTTGCTTCTTTCGCAAAGAATGTTGATGATTGGTCGTTGCTAAATGGAAAAGGGTCGCAGCACAAGCTGCCGTAGAAAAAGGCACTTTGAGCACATCCATGTACTGTTTACCAGGCAATACAATCCCAGAGACACTTGTCTCTGTGATTGTAATGATTGCGGAGGAGTTTGAGACCAAAGAACATCAAGGTTTAATTACACACATGGCACAATCTAGGATCAGGACGTAATGTCGTTAACTTAGCCACATACGGAATTGATTCCTCTAAAGGGAAATAAATGAGGGTAGGGGTTTTGTAATTATGTCCGAAACAGGAGATGAGGAGGATCTTTGAAATATATGAAGTTTGGGATGTAGACATTGTTTAGTATAATTTTGCTGCATTGTGGGTAATGTGGTCCTTGACTCATGGTAGAAAGTGCGCCCCAAATGGAGATGCTGAAAGTGGAATTATTATGTACTTAACAGTGCGTTATTGATTATCAGATAGCCAGTGACTCTGTTTACAACTTGAATTATGCAATTGCGAGTTAACTGCGGACATAATTTTGAGTCTGTCTTCATACTCAATTGAAACAATATACTTCGTCCCTCATCACTGTCGACTAATATCTTTGTAAATGAGACCAATGAGTGCGCCACTGTGTTAAGGCATATGACTAAGACTCACCCGAGTATACACACATCATGCTACCTGTTTGCCAAAATAAACATCCTGTTATGGAGTACGGTGGTTGGGCTTGATTACGCATTCCAAGCGGAGGAGTGCAAATGTCATCCGTGATATATGGGGATTAACGGGATCCAACAAGGCCCGGGACGACTGGTTGGGCGTCCTGATGCATTGTTGTTGTTCTTCTTTAGGCCTGAGGACCCCATCCCCAGGATCGGCCTCTTTTATTAATTACAAATAATAATATTAATGAGAGGGGAGCCGCTTGGCCCCCTTCTGGACTGATTTCGACCCTGGAGACCCCATCCCCCAGGGCCCAGCATCAATTATGGGTGCCCTGGTCCCACATAACGATTCAGAAAAGGGGGTGGTGATGAACAGAGTGTCTGAATTAAGCAGACCACTCTTACCCAGTCCAAAGATCAGGGCTTGATCCATCACCGTTATTTAGCTCACTGCACCATCCCAGCTCAGAACCTGGCTATATGCAAATCAGTCTGTCCCTGGCCCAGTGCAACATGGGAACAGGGCAGACTAAACTACCAAGCCAATTCTTCACCAGAAAGGAGACAAGCTTCCGGAGACCGGTTTCTGGCATTTCAGCCGTCGTCGGCCCGGCTGCTTGAATCCTGATGGTGCAGTGAGCAAGGGACTCATGTCTGAGTATACCCTGACACACCTATAGTGGCCAAAAACGATTCAGAAAAGGGGGTGGTGATGAACAGAGTGTCTGAATTAAGCAGACCACTCTTACCCAGTCCAAAGATCAGGGCTTGATCCATCACTGTTATTTAGCTCACTGCACCATCCCAGCTCAGAACCTGGCTATATGCAAATCAGTCTGTCCCTGGCCCAGTGCATCATGGGAACAGGGCAGACTAAACTACCAAGCCAATTCTTCACCAGAAGGAAGCAAGCTTCCGGGGACCGGTTTCTGGTATTTCAGCCGTCGTCGGCAAGGGACTCAGATGTGAGTCCCTTGCTCATTGCACCATCAGGATTCAAGCAAGCCGGGCCGAAGACGGCTGTAATGCCAGAAACCGGTCCCCGGAAGCTTGTTTCCTTCCCAGTGAAAGAATTGGCTTGGTAGTTTGGTTTGCCCTGTTCCCATCATGCACTGGGACAGGAACAGACTAATTTGCATATAGCCAGGTTCTGAGCTGGGATGGTGCAGTGAGCTAAAAAACGGTGTTGGATCTAGCCCTGATCTCTTGACTGGGTGAGAGTATTCTGCTTAATTCAGAGACTCTGTCCATCACCACCCCTTGTTGTTTCATTATTTTGTCCACCATAAGCGTGGAAGGGTATACTCAGATGTGAGTCCCTTGCTCATTGCACCATCAGGATTCAAGCAAGCCGGGCCGAAGACGGCTGTAATGCCAGAAACCGGTCCCCGGAAGCTTGTTTCCTTCCCAGTGAAAGAATTGGCTTGGTAGTTTGGTTTGCCCTGTTCCCATCATGCACTGGGACAGGAACAGACTAATTTGCATATAGCCAGGTTCTGAGCTGGGATGGTGCAGTGAGCTAAAAAACAGTGTTGGATCTAGCCCTGATCTCTTGACTGGGTGAGAGTATTCTGCTTAATTCAGAGACTCTGTCCATCACCACCCCTTGTTGTTTAATTATTTTGTCCACCATAAGCGTGGAAGGGTATACTCAGATGTGAGTCCCTTGCTCATTGCACCATCAGGATTCAAGCAAGCCGGGCCGAAGACGGCTGTAATGCCAGAAACCGGTCCCCGGAAGCTTGTTTCCTTCCCAGTGAAAGAATTGGCATGGTAGTTTGGTTTGCCCTGTTCCCATCATGCACTGGGACAGGAACAGACTAATTTGCATATAGCCAGGTTCTGAGCTGGGATGGTGCAGTGAGATAAAAAACGGTGTTGGATCTAGCCCTGATCTCTTGACTGGGTGAGAGTATTCTGCTTAATTCAGAGACTCTGTCCATCACCACCCCTTGTTGTTTAATTATTTTGTCCACCATAAGCGTGGAAGGGTATACTCAGATGTGAGTCCCTTGCTCATTCAACCATCAGGATTCAAGCAAGCCGGGCCGAAGACGGCTGTAATGCCAGAAACCGGTCCCCGGAAGCTTGTTTCCTTCCCAGTGAAAGAATTGGCTTGGTAGTTTGGTTTGCCCTGTTCCCATCATGCACTGGGACAGGAACAGACTAATTTGCATATAGCCAGGTTCTGAGCTGGGATGGTGCAGTGAGCTAAAAAACGGTGGTGGATCTAGCCCTGATCTCTTGACTGGGTGAGAGTATTCTGTTTAATTCAGAGACTCTGTCCATCACCACCCCTTGTTGTTTAATTATTTTGTCCACCATAAGCGTGGAAGGGTATACTCAGATGTGAGTCCCTTGCTCATTGCACCATCAGGATTCAAGCAAGCCGGGCCGAAGACGGCTGTAATGCCAGAAACCGGTCCCCGGAAGCTTGTTTTCTTCCCAGTGAAAGAATTGGCTTGGTAGTTTGGTTTGCCCTGTTCCCATCATGCACTGGGACAGGAACAGACTACTTTGCATATAGCCAGGTTCTGAGCTGGGATGGTGCAGTGAGCTAAAAAACGGTGTTGGATCTAGCCCTGATCTCTTGACTGGGTGAGAGTATTCTGCTTAATTCAGAGACTCTGTCCATCACCACCCCTTGTTGTTTAATTATTTTGTCCACCATAAGCGTGGAAGGGTATACTCAGATGTGAGTCCCTTGCTCATTGCACCATCAGGATTCAAGCAAGCCGGGCCGAAGACGGCTGTAATGCCAGAAACCGGTCCCCGGAAGCTTGTTTCCTTCCCAGTGAAAGAATTGGCTTGGTAGTTTGGTTTGCCCTGTTCCCATCATGCCTTGGGACAGGAACAGACTAATTTGCATATAGCCAGGTTCTGAGCTGGGATGGTGCAGTGAGCTAAAAAACGGTGTTGGATCTAGCCCTGATCTCTTGACTGGGTGAGAGTATTCTGCTTAATTCAGAGACTCTGTCCGTCACCACCCCTTGTTGTTTAATTATTCTGGTCCCACATAAGGCACCCACTCTGTTAGGAACTGCCTGAGGAGCCTCAGGCCTCCACCGGCCATGCCGGCTTCCTGCTTCTTGCTGGAGCTGGCATTGCTTTGACAGAGAGGGAGCTGCTAGCATGCAGCTGCCGCTTTGTCAAAGCAATTGTGCTCGGCTTTGAGCAAGGGAGACCAACATGCTCTTGCTTGCTCAAAGACTAGCACAGTTTGCTATTGCTCCCCTCCATTCTATGACACTGCCCTCGGGAGGTGGTGGTCCCCAGGGTTTTGGGGGGCTGCGTGGCCACCCTACTTTAAACTTTAAGATTTGCCCCGGGGTTGTGGCAGTCCCCGGGGCTATAGGGGGTTGAGCGGGTCCCCGCGTTAATTCCACATTTATCCTGGGGAGGTGGTGGTCTCCAGGACACAAGGGTTGCCGAGCAGGCAATCCTGTTGTAAAATATAAACAATCCCCCGGGGAGGTGGCAGTCATCGGAACTGCATGGGAGACCACATGTCTTTTTATTTCTATTTTGTTGCAGATTCGCGGTTCGACCCGCCAATTCGGGGCAAAATTGAATAAAAAAGCGGGATCGCTGTGCAGAGTATTTATTGTTACCACTTCAAACGGTGCAACAGTTGGGAAAGTGTTGGACTTCGGAGGGTTGAAATTCCCTACTCCCACTTCAAAGAACACAACAGTAGGGTAAGTGTTGAAATTCGGAGCAGTTATATTTACTGTTCTCACTCCAAACAGGGCAACAGTGGGGAAAAGATTTGATTTCGATTTGATTTCGTAGGGGTATAATTTACTAATCCCACTCCTGTGCAGCAGTAGGGAAAGTGCTGGACTTTGAAAGAATAAAATGTATTAGTAACACTCCATCTGTGCTTGAGTAGGGAATGCGTTGGATGAGGGGTGAAATTTCCTATTCTCACTCCAAACAGGGCAGCACAAGGGAAAGCAATAGATTTTGGAAGGGTACTATTTATTATTACCTCTTCACACAGCACAACAGTAGGATAAGTGTTGGACTTTGGAGGGGAATAATGTACTATTCCCACATAAAACAACGCAACAGTAGAGAAAGCGTTGGATTTCAGGTGGGTGAAATTTCCTATTCTCAGTCCAAACAGGGCAAAAGTAGGGAAAGCATTGGATTTTGGAGGGATACGATTAACTATTTCCACTCCAAACAGCGTAATAGTAGGGAAAGTGCTGGACTTTTCAGTAGGGAAAGTATTGGATTTCGGCGGATTGAACGTTACTATTCCCACTTCAAATAGCGCAACAGTAGGGAAAAATGTTGAACTGCGAAGAGGTTAATTTTACTATTCTTACTGCAGTATAATCATGAAAAGGGAAAGTACTTCACTTCAAACACATTTACATATGAATACCCGGGTTAAAATTGATTTTTTTTTCAAATCTTAATATAAAAAAATAATTATCATAATATATATAATACTCTACCTCAAATGGGAAAAGAAAAAAAGATCTTTAATTTTTTTCATCTGGCGATCCACCCGCTATACCCATGACCCCCATAGTTTGGGAAAAGGGAGGCGATATCGGAAAATTGCACAAAATGGAAAATAAAGCAACATATAAATGTAAGAGCAAATTTGTTGTTTATTGGGTCAAATGTCCGTGTAAAATGAAACACATTGGAAGTACAACAAGTGACATCAAGAAGAGTATATTGTAGGGTATTAGAGCAACGAATAACAAAGATCACAGCAATGCCATTGCAAAACACATGGAAAAACATCATGAAGTCAATTGGGAAAAATCTGCAGTAATACCGGCATCAGAGAGAGGTGCTAATTGAAAAAACCTTTTGGGACAGAAAGAGTCCAGATACATCTTATCAAAGGGAAATCTGACTCCGAAAAGCCTCAACCTGGATGAGGAACTTTATGTCCATTTTTAAAAACTGAAAGATTATATGGTCAAATAAGAAATCCAGGACATAATTTTTGGAGACAGTGGGATTCACAAGAATGTTTTAGAAATTGAAGTGTGTTCGAACCTTTCGTTCTGAAAATCCAGTAAACAACAAGGATAAAACGGTGTGAATGGCAATTGATTTAAGATTTTACCATATCTCATCCACTGGAGGGTATACTTTGGAACATCATGAGAGAGGTAAAGAGAAGGGAAAATCTCACAAATATTAAGACATCCAACATGAGTGCAAGAGAGTACCATCAGAAGACCCTGAACAAGGCCAAAGACAAATGCAACAGCCTAAACAGACCCAATCTGCTCCATAAGAGCAGTAGTCAAAACTCAGAACCCAGAACTACAAAAACTACCACGACTCCCAGGTTGATAACTGGGTACAATAAATATCATTCTAACCTTCGCAAAATCCTATACAGGCACTGGCCCCTCATCAGGGCCACATCCATGAGGCAGGAACTTCTTAAAAACGCACCAACTATGAAGAAAGGCAACGCCTGGCTTAAAGCTCAGACAGGGTTCTTTAAATGCACAAAATGCCAGGCTTGTAAGCACAAGGTGAACACAAAGGTAGTACACTTACCACTCAGGAAAACACTGTATGAAATCAGAGAGCACTACACGTGCAAAACATACTTTGCGGTCTACGTCCTTAGGTGTACATGTAACAAACTATATGAGGGGAGCACCATACACCCAGTTCACCTCAGAATCCTGCAACACCTTAGAGCCATTCCGAATGATGATCAATCATACCCAGTGGCACAGCACATAAATACCTTCCACAATGGCAGGGCTGAAGATCTATCATATTTTGTGATAGACAGTGTCACTCTGAATCCCAGGGGGGAAACAGACTACAAACCCTACGAAGATTAGAATCGAAATACATCATCACGCTCGATTGTAAAATCCCCAATGGACACAACGCAGATGAAGCACTAAGCGTACACCTGTAACCTGTGCGCACCCTCTAATGTGACTGACAAGCCTCCTCGCGCGCGACCACAAACAGCAACCCATTCATCTGAAAACATCATGTTTCACCATCCTCCTGTAACTATAAACACAACACTTGGCACTGTACATAGTAACCACACACTCACCACACCTCACTAGCTACCAGACAGGAAGGGCTTCACGATCACAATCACAACTGCCAGTATCAACATACACGTAGACCTCCACTCCCCAAAATCGCCATTACGGACATTAACAACAATAGGACAAGTAGGCACCATAACGGCAACAAGGGCCGCCAGATACTTACCTCGAAGGGTTAACTTTATCGCATACAGACCCCTACCATGGGTCACAGGTCATTATGCCCACCGGGGCATCATGCCAAGCACCAAATATCAGGCTCTCATACATTAACGGACAGCGCCGCGTTCCAAATCAAGTACATGGCATCAGCCCCATGCTCACCCGGTTTGAGGATGCAAACTAGCCTCACATATCGCAGGCGATGCGGTCAAAATCTGGCCACTAGGCATAACATAGGCACTCCGCTCAAGGGTCCTGGACTTACAATAAACTCCAGTCCGAAGGCCCCACTCAAACTGTGCATAGTATATAACTAGATCGACTTGCAGTACACTCGAACAGGGTCCTAACGGCGTTCCCTCTCACAGTGGGAATCCCCGCACAACATGGACACCGACGGTTGCCACACTACCAGCCCAGGCGTGGTTTTCTAGTCACCATGTGCTTAAAACATACAAAACACAAGCCGACAAAGGAATAATCAAATATGTGGCTTACCTGATCCCGTTGCAGTTACAGAATGCGCGCGCAGGAATATTTAAAGCTGCGAAACCCTTATTTTGTCTATGTCAGTTGCTGCACGTACTGACATATGAAACAAACACCACATAAGGAGGCATAACTTTTACATTTTATGATATCAAAAATGTTTTACAAAATGAAGTAACAAGTGTATGATCGAGCTTAGCACCAGCAAGTATTGTTTAAACATTTCAATATAATTGTTTGTTTACATGCCTTCAAATGTACAACCATGACTTGCATTTTAAAATGACACAAACTTTTCCATGTCTATCACTATCTCACATGTTACCTTGGTAACCCACCTGACCCTCTAATGGTTACTCTGCACTACTATAAAAATGCTTGCTTCTTTGGTGAAGACAGATGTAGTGAACAAGGTGGACTTGTCCGCCGAAACGCGTCTGGTAGTTTTTGGAATAAATTATCTTTGATCTCCAAACCCACGGAGTCGGTGCCTGTTTTCAAATATTGCAGAATCAGGATTGGTACTATATATATATATATATATATATATCTATGTTCTGACACGTAGGAATGCCTCTGCCTAACGGATTGTGGGCCCGTTTTCAGGTGTGTCAGACACCTCTTAATGAAAAAAAGGGAACGTTTGCTCTAAATCCATCGTTTTTTTGCACTCCACACCACCCTAGGTCAGACAATGGCTATATGCAAATCAGCCTTGACCCTGTGCCTCATGGGAACAGTCCAGCCCGAACTACCAAGCCATGTCTTTCCTAGAACGGAATCAAGCATCCAAGGACCGGTTTCTGGCTATCAGCCTTCTTCAGCTTGGATAGCTTGACTCCAGTGATGTGGAGAGCCTGGGACTCACGTCTGAGCATACCCAGCCCATTCGGGGTGAAAATTGCAAAAAAAACAGATGATGGACAGAATGCAGAACAATGTCTTACATTCACCCCAGTACAAAGATCTGGGCCTAAATCCATCGTTTTTTTGCACTCCACACCACCCTATTGCTTTGCTGGTTCCCCATGTCGATTTCGGTACAACTTCACACATTATTACTGTGCACGAGTGCAATCTTGCTTTAAAAGGAAAAGTTCCATACCTGCACAGTATGCAACAGGGAAGTCCCACTACCACCGCGTTTTCCTGCAGTCTCCAGTCAACTTATTCGAAATGGTCACAAGCATGAAGTGCGTGGGAAGAATTTCTCCTGCAAATCCTGGCTGTAAGTAGAGTTCATTTGCCAAGTTCGGGCGGGCCTCTCAATGGGGCCCTTCCATCACATCTTAGTTAATGTCCAACATCGCAGCCGGCGGGCATTCCTTTAGTTAAGCTCTGAGCTTCCTTTACCATGTTCTGACACTTAAGAATGCCTCTGCCTAACGGATTGTGGGCCTGTTAGGCAGAGGCATTCCTACTTGTCAGAACATGTCTAACAGTTCTGTATTTAAAAACTAAATAAACCCACCGCAACAGCAGCTAGTGGCATATGATTAAGAGTCATGGGACTCAAACGCGTAATGCCTGTTTTGGCTTTTTATTGAAATAAAAGATCTTGTTGGAAGCAGTTGGTGTGGCCTGTTTGCCGTTGCTGCAAGAGGGAACGTTCGCTCTATATATATATATATATATATATATATATATATATATCCACCAAACTCCTCACAAAGAAAGAGCAGAAGCCCGTGGGGAACAAAGAAAACTTCCTTTATTTCCTGCTGTGTGGCAAATGCATTTCGGCCTCCTTCGGCCTTCGTCAGTGCCAGGGTATTTTCAGCAAGCTGTTCCAAAGTGCGTATATATATATATATAATTACTCAATTTACATAACTACTGATCTACTATTAATTCATTAACTTCCCACTTTGTACCCATAAAAACACAGTAGCCCGCACCTAAAATAGAACTAAATATTAAAAAAATGCATTTACAAATGTTCGTTAATTGCTAATTGATTATTACTAAATTAACTTCCCACCCCAGACCCCTACAAACCAAATATCCCTCAATGAAAGAAAATGAAAAAAAAATATTCCACAACTTACATATTAAAAATCCAATTAAAATAATTAAGTTACAAATAATACCTAAAATATAGTAAAGTAAATCAGTAATCCAATAATTTGGTAATCATTTTTACTTCACTTTTCACCCTACAACCCTACAAACCTAGCAGGACACAAATAAAATATAAGTAAAATAAATAAGTATTCCATAAATTACATAATTAGAAATCAATTAAATAATTAGTTAATAATTTATTGTAAATTAATTATTTTTTAATTAATTTCCACCCTATAATCCTACAAACCTAACAGCTTGCAAATAACATATAAAGAAAAGAAATCAGTATTACATAATTTGCATAATAAATATCAATCATATATTAAATTAAAATGTATTACATTACTCTAAATTAAATATTACCTAATTAACTTGCCACCCTATCCCCCTACAAACCTGACAACGCACTAAAACACTATAAATTGTTTTAAAAAATGTATTAACAAATTGTGAATCACTTACAATTACAGGTTTTATTTTAAAAACAATAAAAACATTTATATAAGCAATGGTTACACGCAAAATATATATACCAGCTAAAACACTTTGAAATAATTAAACAAACACAATTTTTAACGACTATAATAGTGAAAACGATATTGAAATATCAATATTATTGAAAATGATATTACTTACCTCAAAAAATGATATACTGGACAACGATAATTCTTCATCCTGATATTTGTGTGTCACATTATTTAATGTCCGATATTTCTATCTCCTGATATTTTTAAATCAATATTTGGCCGAACACCCTTATAACCAATGATGTAGCTTACTTACCAAGATACTGTGTTATCAAACCAGTTTTTCTATGTGGTGTTCTCAATATCAGTTCTCTGGGTGCTGGTGGTGGTTTGCATAACTTTCACATCAGCGGCCAGCGCTGGTAAGCACATTGGGGCGGAGCAGGGGGGGCGGGGTGGGAGTGGGATAGTCGACAGATGACGGAATAAGTAAAAATAAAGAAAGAAATAAAACCTAGTCTGTCATATGTCGACTTCCCCCTCGCACCACCCCGCTCCTCTGACCCACCGCGCTTACCTGCACCGGCCGCGACTGGAGTTTCATGTAACATTATCCTGAGTTGACCTTTCCCTAATGTTGAATTGTAATCATAGTAAAACTTTGTATTGAGGAAAGGCAGCATGTTATCCAATTGTCCATATGAGTCCTTTTCTTTTTTCACGATTTCATATAACATTTTCTTGATTAGCTATTTCCCCAATGTGGCCTTGTAGACACATTACAAATCTGCCCTGGGATAAGGTAGCCTGCTGTGCAATTGTAAAATGTTTTAGTTTTGTTTTTCTCTGCAGGGAAAATATTTTCCCTATGGAAAGATCTTCTGTCACACCCCTACCAACTCTGTGAGTGTTCCATTCCCTTTCCCGCTGTGGAGCGGGATTTCCTCAACTCCTTTGCTGGAGCAAATCTTGGTCCATTTCAAGGATGGAAAAGGGTCAAAGAGAGGTTTACGAGGGCGCTCAAACCCATGAGGTGTGGGTTTTCTGTAACTTCACATGAGAAGCATGACTTAAAAAGTCTGCTCTTCATTGCTGGCATGGGGATTAGTACTCTGTATTTGTATGAAGTAATCATATAAAATTACACTGTAGTGAAAGCGTTTACCCCTGGCATAAATGGAGGCATTTCTGGATGTAAACCTATGTTTCTGGCTGATAATAGCTTTGTAAATTGTGCCCTTGGTTCTAGGACGGAGCAGTGATATTGTAAAGAATGTCACATAATTTCTAATTGGTCTCAGATTTGCATTGTTCATCAGTATGATGGCCAATGGTGCATGCTAAAAATAAATCAAGCAGTGGGAAGTAAGTCTGTTGTTGCCATCTTTTTAGCCATGTGTTTCCTTTCTGAAATGGTGGTAACTTTCCAGGTGTGCACTAATAGCGTGGAAACAAACTGTGATGGAAGTGTCAACAACATTTTAGAAAGTCATTACTTAATAATACATTTAATTCATTTTTTAATGAGCATGGGTATCTTATGTCGTTACCAAGGTGAATGCTGTGCTTGGCTCAACCAATAGCTGGAGAAGGTGAATGGTGATAACTTCTATTCCTCGTCATCAGAGATTGTGCAATATTATGATCATATGACCATGCTAGAATCTGATATTACTTATTATTCATAAAAAGTTTTTTAATGTTTTCATTACTAACTTTTTTTGTTTTGTTATGAACAGAACATGTTCAGAGGTGCTTGCTACTGAATTGAATTACCCATCATTCAACAGGTTTTGACTTATTAATAAAAAAAATGTACTGAAACCCTGGATCATGCATGTGCAGGTCTGCTAGGGTATGTACAGGTAAACCACCGTCAATCAAAAGAAAATACAGAGGTGTTAGAACAGTTTTCAGAGTTAGAGTGCTAACATTAATGTTATATAACTGAAGCAACAGGGATTGTGAAGAAACCAAACAACACACAAAAATAGGGGGGGGGGGGGGAATATGACATGCCCATTCAGAAGGAGAGTGGTAAGCATGTGGTATGTAGCTGGCGATGCTTATTGGAGCATTGTTATGGTAGCGCACTGTTATTTGCAAACAGCACATTTTCCACTGACATGACCACTAAATTTGGATAGCCATGCAGTTTAAATGGTAAACTATATAGCGCACAAATGATAGTGAGTGGAAATCCGGGTTCAGCGAATATTTATCATTTTCACATCACCAAGTAAAAGCCTTCATTTATTTTGATCCTGTTAAAATCTTTGAGGCTTTTTGCGCCGCCATTGCATCAGTTTTAGTGACGCAGCGGTGGCATAATTAATGCGCCAACTTGCCCATTATTTACAGAGTGATGCATCTAGGCAGATTCATCACTTCATAACCCCCTGAGCTACATTATACCTGCGTCAGGTATAATGTATGCAGGGTGGGCGTTCCCCTGCAAGAAAGGGTCGTAGGAGTGGTGCAGTGAAATCTATGAGCTTTTGCTGTGCCACTTCTAGGATGTCAATGTGTCAAAACCTTACGCCTGCCTCTTGGCAGGTGTAAGGGTGACGCAGGCCCTTTTACATGGGGCTTGCCCCTGTTACTGGAGCTGCATCACACTTCTGACACAACTCTGACAATGCGCTACTTTTGCGCCAACAGATCCGTCAGTAATACTGACGTAACTGTAGCTCCTTGCGACATGATGCGTCATACAGTAAATATGACGTATCAGTTGTGTCGCAAGGAGGGCGCACTGAGGTAGGGCTGCATCGCTGCTTTCAAGCAGCTATGTGCCACTTCTCATAAAGGAGGTCCTCTGTTACTATCACACTTCATAATTACAAAAAAGTACTTCATTCATTCTTTCCTAATTGCTGATATTTTTGAAATATGTGTATAGTTCATTTACAGGTATTTAACTGTTGTGGTGTGTTAGAAAAAGCTAACACCCTAAAGCCTTTGCTTTCACTTCCTGTACCCCAGCAAGATTGTCACCTAGGTCACTTCCTCTCACTTTGCAGTCGGAGAAATAAAAGTAAACACCAGCTTCTGAATAAGCAGCAATTTGTCAAAAGATATAGCCTGATGTTGACCGCTGTCTTTGAACCTGCAGCAAATGTAACAAGATAAACACAACATTTAAAGGCATCTTTATTCACCTCAAGCCTGATTATTTTGTGGAGGGCTGCACTTCTATTTCCACTAAAATATACAAAAAGTATAAAAGTATATAGTGTCCCGTGCACTCTGTGTGACTGGAACCAAGCTGTACCTGGCTGATGAGCACATGACTAGGACAAAACTGGTCCCAGGTTACTTGTATTCCTGTTCGTAGAGGATCTGGTTTGGATGTTTGGGCTGTACTGTTCCGATTGAAGCAGGGTCAAGATTGATTTTCATATGGCTGGGTCCAAACTGAGGTGACATGGGGTGCAGAATAATGATGGATTGGGATGCGGCCAGAGTGATTACCGGTGGTTGAGATTAAAGCAAGCATTCCATCCATCACTGTTTGTATATTTATTGTGTCACCCTGAATGGGATGGGTATGTCCAGACGTGGGTCCTGTGCACCCTGTGTCACTGAAACCAAGGTGTACCTGGCTGATGAGCCAATAACGTGGGGAAAATCGGTCCTGGGTTGCTTGTGTTTTGTTCAGTGAGGACCTGGTTTTGAGGTTTGAGGAGGGCCCTTCCAATTGGAGCAGGGTCAAGACTGATTTGCATATGGCTGGGTCCAAACTGAGGTGACATGATGTGCTGAATAACAATGTATTGGGATGCAGCGTAGCGTAATTACCTGTGGTTGACATTAATTCAAGCATTCCAACCATCAGTGTTTTGTATTCTTATTGTGTTGCCGTAAGTGGGTCAGGTATGCCCAGACATTGGTTCTGTGCACACTTTGTCTCTGGAACCAAGCTGTACCCAGCTAATGAGCCGAAATCTAGGGTGAAACTGGTCCTGGGTTCCTTGTGGTCTGGTTTGGGGAGTTCCTGGCTTGGCAGTTTCATTGGACTGTTCCGATTAGAGTAGGGGCAAGACTGATTTATATATGGCTGAGTCCAAACTGAGGTGACATGCTGTGCATAATAACGATAGATTGGGATGTGGCCCGAGTGGTGGAGATTAATTCAATAATTCCATCTATCACTGTTTTGCATACTTATTGTACCCATATTTCCAGCATCTAAAGGCAAACGTGGGATCATCTGGGACCATGCAAATAGGTGCTTGGACCAGGAAAAATGGACTAGGTTTTGACACTCACATGAAGCTTTTACATGCAAACCCAGATATAAGAGAGTCATCTCCTTCACAAACCCAGCAGGGTTATAGAATTCTCCAGGCCGGTGGAAGGCACGAATGAGAGGAGTAATAGGATCAAACATACTGCTCAAGGTGGTGTATTCATTCTCACACTATATAGTTTACCATTCCAAAATTGTGGCGGTTGAATCCATCTGGTGTCCAATCACCTCCCACATCTAACAATCATTAAATGCCCATAGAAGGACACCACCTCCCATTTACAAATACCTTTGCATATGGAGTTTTTCGTGGAATGAAATGCAAGGCTTACTCCACCTAGAGTTTTACCCTACCTCTGCAGGGCGCATTTTGAAATCTTCCTTGATGTTGTTTCTCATGCCTTTTTTAATTGACCCCTTTTTCCACCCATACTCAACACTTCTACCTGCTCAACGACTTGGTAGGAGAAGGGTTCCTTAGAGCTGAACCTAAGTGCTTGGTGTTTTGTAAAGGGATTTGGGAAGTGAACTATGTAGCGCTTATATGTCATTCCATCCTGGTTCTTCTTTCACCACTAACCTTACCTGAACCCTAACCCCTTGTCAGTTTGATCTGTTAAGGGAAGGGTGACCATAGTCTAGTAGATGATTATTAGGTTCAAGGCCTGTCCTTGAGTTGTGATAAAAAATAGAGTGGAATCCGTGGACAGAAAAAAGTAATAAGACCATAAGCAGAGGTACAGAGTGAATCAAGGAAACAGGAGGGTTAAGTATCAAACATTTTGTGTTGTCTCTGGGAGCTCATCCAGTTCTGGATTTTCCTTCGTATTCTGTTAATTCTAATTTTCTTTAACCATTGCTAGAGCTGTATTGCAGACAGCCGAGTGCGAAGCTGAAATCAGGGGTTGTGTGTGCTATTCGGGCATGACATGGTGCATCTTGAGAGGTCTGTTACTAAGGCTTAGGTGAGGTACATAACTAGGAACGTAACAGGAGAAATCAGTCACTGCAATGAAATGTGTAAGAGAAGATTAGAAAAGCAAAAAAACGGTATAGAAAAATGGCAATAGAGGGCAGGACCAAACAATGACGTATGTACTGCTGCCACAGCAATAGGAATGCTCTAAACAAGGATAGGTTTGAAGTAAAATAATTTTAGGCAGCCACCCACGATGCCATCAGAATGAGGGTTTCCCCATTGCACTTGTGAACAGGGCCACTGGAATTTTGCAGCTGTGGTGTTACCCACATAATGATGGATTTACCACCATCTGCTACATGACTTGCAGATTGCAACTACAAAGAAATATGTTTCAGGCTCAGAGAGATACAAATTTACTTTAAAAGTGCCACACTTGGTGGCCTGCAGTATCAAACCTTTTTCAAATGTTAATTGCCCACCTTTCAATTGCTGATTGCTATAGTAAGGTGTTAAATTGGTACCAATGAGGTGAAGCCTTTAGGCAGTAGTATAGTGTGTTAAAAACACAGTAGACGAATAATTCTGACCCAGAAAGTCCAGCGTTATGCTGCAAAATATCCCTTTAGTCATCCCTGAAAAACAATTTGTCCATTCGTTGTTTAGTAATTCAAGTAGGGGTGGGCGACAAAGTTCCATTTCAACTATGATAGGAAAAGGCGCTGCACCGACCCTCCTAACAACACTTCAGAGTCTTAAAATGAGATTACGAAAGTCAACACTCACAAAAATACAAGAGTTTGAAGTCGGAATCCAATCAGCAAAGCAGCAAAGCAGGCCTTCAAATAGCAGGACAGTCCTCTAGGTGTTCAGGGAGTCCTTCTGAAGTCTTCCACAGGTCAAGGAGTGCACTGAAGAGGGATTCTGAGGGTCCAATATTTATACCTCGTGCCAGCCTTTGACGTGGGAGGATTCCTGTTACAAACTCCACATCTGGTTTTGGAAGTTCCTCTCTTTCCCTGCCATGGCTCCAATAAGTCTGTGGAGACAAAAGAAAGACTAGTGTCAGGTTCCTCAGTATTTGCTGGAGACAAGTCCTGTAAAATGTAAGTGGGTCAGGGAAAAGCTATGCCCTCAGCCATCCTGGAAGAATGCCCCATCCTGCCAACTCCTAGTCCGCTTTTGACTCACTGTCTTGGAGGAATACACAAAGTCAATGTAAAAAGGCGCAATACAGACAGACATGAAAGTCCAGACTCCAGATAACTAGACCAAAAGGCCATTGGGAGAGCAAGAATCTAATGTGCTTGAGAAAAAAGCCAGGTCTTAAGAAGTTTTTTAAATATTGCTAAGGAGGATTGACTGGTAAGCTCAAGGGGGAGGGAGTTCCATAGTTTGGGAGCCAAGGTGGAAAAGGCTCTACCTCCCCATCTAACCTTAGCAAACCTAGGGACCACAAGCCTGTTCTTCGAAGATGAACGAAGCGTTCTGATGGGGGTGTAGGCACACAAAAGAGATCTAATGCCTTCAGACCCTTAGCCATGGATAGCACCATGGGCCAGACAGAGAATTTTGAAAGAGATCCTAGAAGGAATCAGAAGCCAGTGAAGGTCCCTTCTGGCCATTGTTGCAGACGTTCTCCTAGGAAGGCTTAGAACCAATCTGGCTGCCGCATTTTGCACCATTTGGAGGCGATGGATGGAGCCTTTATTGATGCCACCATAAAGGGCAATACAATAATCTTGTCTCGATAGTACTAGGCCAGCTGTTGCTTGTTTCCGGGCTGTCAAGGACAAGTAAGGGGCAATTTTCTTTAAGATTCTGATGGTGCCACAACAAGTTGACACGGTCCTATTTACCTGGGGGTCAAAAGAAAGGGCAGGGTCAATTTGTACTCCAAGGTTCTTAGCAATAGGAGTGGGGGTCGGACAGTCTCCCAGGGAAGGAGGCCACCAATCTTTTGACCAGAGATCTTGGCTCCCTCCGAAGACCATAACTTCGTTTTTTTCGCCGTTTAATTAAAAAAAATTACACGTCATCCATTTGGAGACTGCCTCAATACAGGCTCTAAACTTAGAAGCGATCTCACAAACTGGCTGGTGATGGATACCAAGATCTGTGTGTCATCAGCATATGATAGCACGTCCAGGCCAAAGGATCTTACCACCTGTGCAAGTGGGGTAACATAGATGTTAAACAGTAGAGGGCTCAACGAGGAGCCCTGAGGAACCCCACATTGCACCTTTTGGGGATCCGAGAGGAAGTTGCCCATTTTTACTCTCTGCTCCCTGTGATGGAGAAAGGAGGAGAATAGAGTGAGGGCAGAGGCTCCTAATCCAATGTCTTTGAGCCTGGAGATCAGTATTGACGGGGACAGTGTGTCAAAAGCTGCTGTGAGATTTAATAACACAAGCAGCGAAGGGTGTCCCTTGTCAACCTCAGATCGAATTTTGTTTGTCACAACAGTGAGAGCAGACTCAGTGCTGTGAACTGATCGAAAGCCGTGCTGGGAGCTGTCAAGCATGTTGGAGTTTTCAATGAAAGTGGACAGATTTTGATTTATTTGAGGTTCCAGAATCTTGGCTGGGGCCGGGAGTAAGGAGATAGGACGGTAATTCTTCAGGATCCCTGGGTCTAGGGAGGGTTTTTTAAGCAGAGGCTTAACAATGGCGGTTTTCCAGGAAGAGGGAAAGATACCCTCTCCGATCGCCAAGTTCATAACTTCCAATAAAGGGGGAAGCACCAACCCTCTGCAAGTTTTTAAGATTTTTAGTGGGCAGGGGTCAAGAGGCCAGCAGGACTTTGTGGCGTCAAGTAAAAGATTAAGATCTTCTAGAGACAGAGAGGGAAAACATGTGAGTGATGGTTTCAGCAAAGCATCAGTCTTTTAATTTCTATCAGGGATTGAAAGAGAAGATCCTAGTGCCTTAGCGTTTAGCTCTTGATTTTTAATTTCAAGCGTACTGTAGATCTCAGCAGTCTTATCATGGAAAAAAGTCGCTAAGTTATTACAAAGTTCCTGGGTTTCGATGGTAGGGTCAGCCGGTCTGGGTGCCGAGAGAGTGTCGATAATGTTAAAAAGGTCTCTTGGGGACTTTAAGGTTGTAGTCAGGTTAGAAAAATAATGCCTTTTTTCTTCCATTATCGCCTTCTTATAGTCTCTAAGAAGGGATTTATGCAGGGCTTTCCCCCGTGGATCAGAATGAGCAGTCCAGGACCTTTCTTGTTGCCGACATTTCTGACGCATGGTTTTTAGGCGGTCTGAAAACCAAGGTTGAGAAGGGCTCTTTCGGGCTGAGTAATGTTGTTTGGCCGGGCCAGAGAGTCTATAGCAGTGGCTAGGGCATTAGAGAGGTCAGAGGCAGCCCTATTTGGATCCTCCAAAGAAGGGCACCTAAGATCATTCATAAAAGGTGAAAGAGTGTTATCATTTATAGTTTTATAGTTCCTTCTTGTGGACCAAACATCAATCTTCGGTTTATTGGCTAGGTTGGAGTTTACTTTAAAATGAAAGGGAACTGCCAGATGGTCGGACCAAGAAAGGGGAATAGGGGTGCCAGACTTAATTCTGCCATCATTAGAAAAAATGCTGTCAAGCGTGTGGGAGGCCAGATGTGTGGGGCCGTTGACCAATTGGTCTAGTCCACATGCAGCTAGACCCTCTACAAGTGCCAGCGTATCCTTCGAATCTGTGGCCTCTAAATGGAAGTTAAAATCACCCAGAATAGTAAAATGGGGCCTCTCAACATAGGGCTCAATAAGTTTAAGAATTTCATAGGGAAAAGTCGTTTTAGGGCCTGGGGGTCTATAGCAGAGGATTCCAGAGAAAGACTCAGAAGCCTTCGCTTATACCACATAGCAGCCAGAAATTGCGAAACAGCAAATACAATGGATCTAGTTGTCTCAGTTTTTAGTACTCTAAAAGCATACATGCACTGTACAAAACCCATGTTCTTGCACAGGGGTAAGAGCCAATACCTCCTGGACTTACAGTAGGCCGGACAAAAGAAGAGAACATGCAGATCATTTTCTATCTCACAGTTACAACCAGGACAGTTTTTTGGGGCAGAGGATGACCATCTGCTAGTAAAGGCTCTTAGCGGTAGAGTACCATATCTCCATTGAACATATAATTTCCTGGCTAAAATTGGATAAATGTCATCCATGAAATACTCAAAATAATAAGAATCTTTGATCATTAAAAAAGAATCAGTTAGTATGCCGGCATGGGGATTAGACAAAGCAGCAGTAAGTTTACTATCAAAAAATATCCTCGAGAGATACTTGCGTGAGACCATTTTACCGCCCCTCTCAGGATCGTACCAAAGGACAGGTATTCCCAGCCTCACACATTCATTCTTTATGAACATAAGCCAAGAAATTTTCCCTGCACTAGGACTGGTTAAAATTTCTTTAAGTTCCAGCCTGTAATTTAGGCGCTCCGGTGTTGTCCAGAGCCTATGCCATAACCTTAGGGGTTTGAGCGCTAGCTCCTCATCGATAGTTCTCACCCTCAAGTCAAGCCTCAGGGGAAAAAGTGGAGTACTGAGTGGTAAGGCCAACAGTTGTCTTAAAAATGTGTTTTCTGTCTTAATGATGTTGGCCCTGCAAGAATAACCCCATAGTTCGCCACCAAACATTATCGCACCCCTCGCTTGCGTTTTATAAATCTCCAGAGGTGGACCAAAGGGTTTAATAGTGGACCTGTTAGAAAGCTTGAGGATTCCCCCTGCAAGTTGGGCCAGTTTCAGTTGTGACTTGATTTGCTGGGGGACCCACATCAGCCTCTCATTGATGGTTACCCCCAGATATTCAAAGGTCAAAACCCTTTCCAGCCTAGTTGTACCTATGCTGGGGTTTAGCCGAGTAGTAGCGGGGGGGTTGAAGATCATATATTTGGTTTTGAGCGCATTTATCTCCAAACCCCCGACCTCTACAAAATTCCTCAAATCTGTCCAATATGCGCTGTATCCCCATTGGCGATTTAGACCACAAGAGGGTATCATCTGCGAACATAATCGCACGTTCCCTACTACCCGCCAGCTTTGGGGCATCGTTGTTCTGCACTCCATTTCAAATGGGCGATTACCCCGTTGACATAGAGGCAGAACAGGGTCGGTGCCAAAAAGCACCCCTGCCGTACCCCCCTGTCAACGGGGAATCTGGATGAGAGTGCACCATTCTTCCCACACCTGACTTGTGCGAAATTCGCTTTGTGTAACCTCATCAGTATAGTTAAAAGTTGAACCGGTATGCCCAGATCAAGGAGCACAGACCATAGTTTCCCGCGGGGGACTAAGTCAAAAGCGCAGCGTAGGTCCACGAATAGTAGTGACAAACGAAAAATTTTGTCCATGGTGGAGGTGTTCTTCCTAAACCCCGCTTGATACGGGCTATGAATTGCGTGCTCCTCTATCCAGTCCTGTAGACGATCTAAAATGAGTCTCGCAAAAATCTTCTGTGGGACATCAATGAGGCTGATGGGCCTGTAGTTGGCTTGGAGCAGAGGGGAGCCCTTCTTTAATATGGGGACTATCTCTGCGCCCAGCCAAGTACAGGGAAGCGCCATGCCTCTCAGGACTGCGTTAAAAAGAATTTATAAATACCGGCCCCATATCTTGGGTTCATGTCTGAAGAGGTCTCCCGGGAGTTTGTCTAGACCCGGGGCTTTTCCTAGGGCAAGTTTAGCAATTGCTTTGCAAACCTCCTCTGTGGTAAACTCTACCACCTCAGGCTGCGGGATAGGAGCTGGGGGTGCCAATTCTGTTCCTAAGATTTCCATACCATCCTCTATGGAATACAGGGCGCGAAAGTGGTCTTCCCAGACTTCAGTTGCTATATTGGGTTCAATAGCCGGTTTCGGTTCACCACAACCTGTGTTGACTATGAACCAGAATTTTCGGGAGTCCTTTGTAGCAAGTGCGATGGTTAGGCTGGCCCACTTATCGTGGTCCCACTCTTCCTTTGCAAACTTGATCAATCGTTTGTATTCTGCTCTCCTGGCTTGGATTTGAAGTTTGTTGTTACTTAACTTTAGAGCCTGTACTAGCTCTGCTTTGGCCTTTCTACAAGCTGCATTATATCATGTGCTTGTATGAGCCCTTTTTTTTGTTTTGGCCACCCGAGGGTTAAATACCTCTGTCAGGTTGGATACTAGATCCGTGTGGAGAACCTCCATCTTTATGTAAAAATCAGGGGGGAATGGTTGAGTGTTTAAAACATCAACCTCTTCAAACAGGGGAACTATCCGGGAATATACATTACAAGCTTCTTCTGGATGTGCCATTATTTTGTCCCACCTGACTCTGGTCTGTCATTAGTTAATATATAATCCTACCATCAGGGTCCCCAGGATCGTACTGTTCTTGATAGGTCCGGGGAGCACAACTCCCAGATTAGAGCGTAATGATCGCTCTCAGCTCTTGTGATTACACTTAGGTCTAAGACCATTGGCCACAACCGTGTTTCAGCCGAGATGTAGTCCAGACATGACTCCTGTCCAGTTTTATTGCATGTACACTTGGCTGGGGTATCCAAAGGCATGCAGCCATTACAAGCCCTAATGGAGTGGTTTAGAGTTAGAGCTGTTATCTGAATGGCAAGAGGAGACCATACCCTTAGAGATGGAGCCTGGGGCGCTGGTATCGCCCAATAGTCATCCTCTTCCAATAAGACACCATCCTTCATGCCCACTAGAGGCTCGAAGTGGCAGTTCAAATCACAACTACCAAAAGATGAGTATCACTGGTGATGGTATGTAAAAAGTGGGACAGCTCCTCAATAGTACTTGATTCACTGGCTATGCTGACAGGTCGAGAGTAAACATTGACGAGAGCAAGCTTGAAAGCATTTGGCCATACAAGAACTACACATTGGACATCTTCGGAATGAGTGGTCAATGTCTTGACCATACATCCCAAATGGGAACCCACCCATATGGTAAGACCCCCTGATGGTCGTCCTTTCCCCCCCTCCAACGTGACGGTACATTAAATGAGGCATAACCCCAGCGTAATTGTTCTTCTCGAGCAAGGTCTCTTGAAAGAGACATACATCATTTTTATCTATAAAAGATCCCCACTCCGGACATGCCATTTTATTGGGTAGGCCTGCGACGTTCCAAGACAGTATTGTTAATCTGTCTGGCTTACAGCCCCTGTCAGAGCTACCACCTGGTCCCCTTGGACCTCATCAGACAGTCTTTCTCCGGTTAACAGAGAACCCAATGTGTTGCCTTCCACGTTCGTACTTAGTGCAGGTTCATTAATGCCTATACTATGCGATTGTAGGTTACCTTGGGAGACTGAAGACTTTAAGGTTGCTGAACTACTACCTACAGTCTTATCACCTTCATTATATATAGAGCTCCCTCTCGAGGCATTAGCTGGGTTCCTCCCTACGTCTACTTGCCAAAACCCTGATAAGCCCCCCTCGTTGTGTTGCTGTCAATCTACCATATCCAGACAGCTGTACCTATTTTGGGTGTAAATGTAGCTAGGTGTAAAGGGTTGTGCAAACCTGCCCCTATTTGTCCTGCTCACCCCTCGGGGTTCCACTAGCATCCAATCTGGTTCCGTGCCGAAATTATGACATGGGAGGCCAGGAGGATAGAAATATGACAATGGAAGAGATTGAATAGCTGTCCCGGGATTATCCTGCGTCCAGTCACATATATGTGCTACAGTCATTGAGTCCCTGAAATTTACCAAAACCCAGTCACCTTTTGTGTTCTTTGGCCCATGATCCACCCAGGACACCCTGCGGACCATTAAAATTTCACTACTGATGTGGCTCGGGAGAGGTCTGTTTTTGTTAAGGCAGTCTGAAACTTTGTTTTTTAGGGACATAAAGGATTCCCTACTAGAATCATTTAATTCAGGGACCCCTGGTAAGACCACCACGTACGGGCTTGATTCTGGGGGTAGATCAATTCTAATTGACTTAATCGGGGCACTTTCCTGTTGGTGTTGACGGGCCTCGTTAGAATTCACCTTTTTAGCCATTGTCGGGACATTATCAGGAGGATCAGCGGGTAAATCCCGGTTAGAGATGGTCACAGGTGCAGGGGACGGGACAGAACTTTGTAACAATAGTTCCCTCTGACCCTTTTTCACTTGCACATTACCCAAAGTCTCTTTATTGGTCTTTAAGCAATCCATGGTCGCCGATGTTGCTTTTTCAATTTTTTACAACCATTGGTCTATCTGCGAGAGTCTTATTTCCAGTGGTTGGAGTGATAACTTTAAGAGAGCGGCCAATTTTAGGATAAATGGGTCCTCCCTTGTGGCTGTTGTAGTAGTGGTATTTGCCCCTCCTGAAGTGATTGTAGTTAGGGATGGTATTAGGCTGTTATCCAGAACTTTGGGAACCTCTGTTGCCTTGCCCGGATCAACAGAATCACTGTTATAGGAGTGTTTTGCAAGCTTAGGCTTCCTACCACCTAAAGCTAAGGCACCACGCTTCCTTTTAGATATGGCCCCCTCTCGTCTGCCACGTAACTGCCGTGTTTTGGGCCTTTCTGGACTCATCTGCCAGATTATTGTCCGGAGTAGTTATTGGGATGGTCTCTACTATTGATGGTAACTGGGACTCGCCAGTAAAAATAATATACCCAAGGCCTGTGTAATCTCAGAGCTTTTAAAGGTCTCAGGGGCTTCAGTCACCGCGGTTTGGAGTATATGCTCTGGTGTACGAGCATTCGCGAAATGTCCCAGTGAGGATCTTTTTGTAGAGGCAATATCCTGGGAAAGCCGACGCTCCATCAAAGTTATTTTGTGGTCCAATACTGAATTGGCTCTAATAATGAAGTTATCCAGCGTTCCTGCTACATAACCACCCGATATCAATGCCTTACTCCTACTTTCATGCCCAGGCATATCCCTGATACAAGTAATAGTACAAGCAGGTACTTACAGGGTGCAGGCTTAACCTCAGTGTAGGACAGGCTGGATGAAAAAGGGGTAACCCGGTCCGGTTTCCTCCGGGCTACAACGGGCTTACACGGGCCAGCCCTTGGCCCGGGCTACGCCTGGCGCGCCCGCGCGCGTCCCGCGAAGCGCTGAGTGTGGTTAATTATATACCAGCAGGTAGAGGCGGGAAGAGGACACAGCTGAGGGCGATGACAGGGCTGCTGGTCCTCGCAGTCCCGTGCGGTAAAATGCAGGAAACACCAATGTCCCAGTCAAACTGCTGCGAGCGGCAATAGACCAAATTGTTACAAAAAGCATACATTTATTATCAATTGATATTAAGATAAAAACATTAAACTTTCATAGATACATATACATATGATCACTTCATTTAAGACCTAAAACAAAAAAAAATTGACATTAAAAAAATGTTTTTGTTTTAGGTCTTCAATTAAGTGATCAATGCCAATCTGGTGTAGGCCAATTCTGCCATATTTTAGGGAGTGACCACAATCATTTTAGCACAGGTTAGGCATGGTAAAGTACACATGGTTAAGCACACAGAGCCCTATTACCTACAAAAATGAATTCAGAAAAGAGGAGGAATAAAGGCAAAAGGTTTGGAGGAAGACCACACCAAGAATCGCAGGTCAAACAGTCATGCAGCAGAAAGATATCTCTGGTGGTTAATGCACTTGCTTGACAAATCTGTGCCCAACTTTGCAAGCACAACATTTTCATAAAATTAACAAATCTGGCACCAAATAATGGTTTATTTTTTATGTACTTGTGAGTTTCTAAGTGTCTTTCTTTACTCATTGGTGATGGCATGAAGAAGTTCGGTTCCAGTTTGTTCTTTCAGGAAGAAAAAGTGGATGGCCCTTTACAGAGATATTTCAGTTGGATCCAGCTGGAATTGAAATTAAGAAGTCTTCCTCATATTTTGCACTGAACGTTAAGGAGGTCACTACGATGTCAGGCGGAATGACTTCTGCCCGACACCGCATCGGTCATGGGACCGACTGACACCCGGTTGACGGTCCTGACCGCCTCATTATGATGTGGCCGAACACTGTTCGGTCACATTCCTACATTTGACATGCATTCTGGCAGTCAACCAGCCCTAATGCAGGCTCCCATAGTGAAATGAGAGTTGTGGTTCATCCCTGCACCCTGTGGCAGGCACCTCAAGGTGCCTGCCACAAGGTTCAGGGATCAACAGGGGGGCACCATAGGAGCCCCCTCGGCCTCCAACCGAAGGCCATGCACCTAAGGGGTGATGCTTTCAGACATGGTTTCCATGTCGGACAGACCGGCATGGAAACCATATTGGAAACCATCATCGTATTCTCAAGGGTGGAAAGGTCCGACCTTGAGATTACAGGCTGTATTCCAACTGGCGGACAGGCTCTCCGAACCCGTCGTAAGCCATCTTGAATGACCGTCCGGTTTCCTTTCCAACCGCCTCCATCGTAATGAGGCAGTCAGAAAGGAAACCAAATGGCCCATTACAATGCAGCTGTTAAAGCTCTGACCAGGGGACGGAACCTTTACAAGCTGCATTGTAATTGGCCACTAAGCGTACAAAGTGCAGGTACCATTGAAAATTGTACCACTATCAATAAATTGCCCCGGGACACATTCAGCACGTTTCACTGGAATCTGACTGGACCCCCCAATTGCTATCATTGGTAAAATGTGAAAAAGACTAATTAAAAAAGTTTAATCTAAATCTAAATTCAAAGGTTGAGCTAGTACCTGCAAAGATTTGAGGTCACCTGATCGCATAACTCCTATGAGGGAGTAGTTACCTTGGGCGTTTGGGTAATGAGTGGCCCTGTTTAGCAGTGTTACATAGCGGTAAAATGACAAAGTTGCATTACTTCCTAAGGCACCCGGCTCCTCAACAGTTTAGCAAAACGAGCGGAATAATCAAGTTATTCTTGGCACCGGCCTCTAATTTTTATTTCTAATTACTCGATAGCAATATTCAGAATTCACGGGAAGACCTATAATTTGCGGCGTAGAAATACATATTAATGATACGCTGCAGCCTAACTGAGACATTGCGCCGTGCACAAGAGCAATCACACAGCTGAGTGGTGCACATCTAATTGTGACGCCGGCTGCTCCGCGAGACGAGTGCTCTGACATTTGCGGGGAGCAACAGCTGATGCTGATAATGGAATGCAGCTTTATAGCGCACACTGCGCCACCCATGCCACCGCCCGGCTCGTTCCCAGGTCCTTGCCAAGACAGTTTGTTTAATTCAATGGACTGGATAAACATTTCAAGCCGTGTGGAGTGACGCTCTGACTTTCATATTTGGCACGTGAATGGGACGTGAGGCTAATCCAGTGTAGGCATTTACCCAAGCTTCATTAATTTCGTCCTGTGTTTCCGGGTAATCCATTCCTCATTTTTTTTCTACTGTAAAACAATTTCCCAGAGGTGCTGAACTATGTTAAGTGGCATTAGGGGAAAAAATGGGACTAACAGACTGTTTCAAGATCCAGTGGTTATTAGCACATAGATAATCTGTGATGTTGGTATGCTTTGGATAATAAACAGGAACATGACCTATTTTGTTTGGTGCTTGTCCTACCACATGTGATTCAACTACTTTATAATTTCAAATTCGATACATGTTTTATGATGACATCCATACTGCTTTGGTAAATGTGGTAATCATACAATGAAGAATTACTCTCTTGTTCTACCTTCGTGTCATAGCAAAGAGAAAAGAGGGACGTTTGGCCATCTTTAGTGCTTTGGCTGTTTTTCTTTACGTGCATTACACACACCTTCTGGTGCGATTACATGAATGTGTATCCCACCATTGTTTGCAACATTTTTGTTTACCACAAAGAACAACATTCTTTGCATTAGTGTTGCTTCTTGAACCCCAGTCATGAGCTAGGCATTAAAGTCCTATTTCGGCGCAGGGGAGGAGTTTGCTCAAGGATCGGAGTTGTGTGATAATAGCATTTACCAGGTGAAGTAAATAACGCACCCTTTTCAAACCTACATGTGATATTTTAAACATGTAACATGTGATAGTTTAAACTCAAGCAACCACTGAAATGGACCAGGTATCTCCAATAACTACTATAACTCGTTCCCTAAAGTGACTTTAACTCGCTCCCCCGCCATGCAAAGTGTTGTCATCAATTATTTAATTTCAGATGTTACAATGACGTTATCAGTGACGTAATAGAACATGTCATGTAAAATAGTAGATAATTTATTTATTTTTTAAATGGGGAAGGTGGGCCTTGCAGCCTCACCCCCAAAAACTTTCCATGAAGAAGCTTAAGCAAAGAAGAGCACTTTTTTGGAAAGTTTTATGATGATTTCTGATGATTTGTCAAACGACGACAAAGTTATTAGCAAACCAAAAAAGGACTTTCTTGTGGAAGCACAGACCTAACTATAACTTCCCAGTAGCATCCAACAGTAATATATCTATGTAACGCACAGGAAATGCCTTTTTAGGTTTCGCCTGGCCGTGGCAATGCGAAGCAGCGCTCCGCCCAGGCGAAAGCATTTGTTTACAGAATGGGGGACTTGAATCCGCCCCTTCTTCCATTGGCTAGCTCCATAAATGGAGGCTAGCCATTGGAAGAGAGTGGCTGTCAATTATTCTTTCCCCGTCGGAACGCGATTCGGGGGCGTTTCTCGGTCTTTTTTTAAGTCCCGCCCTCTCCTCTTCCCATTGGGTGGAATTTTACCTTCCAGCCAATGGGAAGGGGAGAGGGCGAAAAACACGCCCACAAGGAGTTATTGCGCCGTTGTTGTGTCTTCTTTATCCCCCGCCCTCCCTCCTGTTGTCCGTGCCTTCGCCATTGTGGTGCAGAATCGAGTGCTTGTTATTTATTGGCAGCCCTTGTTAAAATGTGTGACAGGACAGCAGCATCTTTGTTGCTGGTATGGGTGCTGCTTACTGTAAGCCTCGGTGTTTGACGTCCTAAGCTTGTTTCTTAAAGAAGCCGCGCTGCACCCATCGGAAAAGAAAAACAATCAACTACGAAATATCAGTGTGAGCCACACTGTGTTTGTGTGTAACCATAGAAAGGAGCACTCAGGGGAAGGCAGCATAGCAGCAGATAACAGGCTGGATGCTTTTGTTTACTTATAGCGCCTTATGGCTCACTGAAGTATAGGGGAGCTGTAAGTATGCAGGATTAATGCATTTTAGTGCTGTGATGTGCCTACCAGCACTTTCATGCGTTAGTCTAACAACTCTAACCCCTGAGCCGTGGTATTTGGCAGGGCTGCTATAGCGACGGTAGAGGCTGACAAACGTAAGGCTAATAAACTACATTAACCAGACTTCACGCATTCACTTTGCAGCAGCACGGGACCCCATCTTGGGCTTGGCAAACGTAGCTTGACTTCCGAGTTCGGAGAAGGTACCACCCTCCCTCTTCTGATTGGCCGCTCTCATCCTCTCTGCTCGTGTGCGTTGCTCTCTATGGTCCGCACTCTATGGTCTGTGCTTCCGGAGCGCGTTGTTTGGGTGCTGAAGGCAGAGGCTCTGTGCTCAGAGGGAAACCCAGGCGGTCTTAGAGGGGAGGGCACGGAGGGAGGGGCCTCAAAAGCCGGGGTCTATGAACGAGGCAGTGGAGGGGGCCTGGGGCACCTCAGAAGCACACATTGAAGGGGTCATTGAGGGACAAGGGAGTCGGAGGGACACAACATAGGGGCTCTGGGGATTGGGTTTATCGAAGAGGGGGTGTCCTTGAAAGGACTGTTTTGGGGCCCACCTTGGTGTATTTTGGGGGTACCGTTGCTTCAGGCTAAGCATCGGAGGTCCCCGAGGGATACTCCAGTGGTGCTTGCAGGGGCTCATTAGGTGCCTGCAGACACAGGTGCTGTCGTTAAGGGACACAAAAGAAGAGCCCTTGGGACAGTGAGACTTTTAATAGGCTCTGCTCGTGACAGGAGGTGTACGCGGTGATTGGGAGAGGCCCCTGACCAGCTGTAAAAACTACTGTGATATGAGGAGCCCTTGAGGGCACGACTGGAGTAAAGACAAGATACCTGAGATCAAAGTGAAGCACGTGGTTTCCTGCAGCAGCGAGGACACAGTAAGCATGACAGCTACTGGCCGTGGCATGTCTGCCAAGATTGCATTGTGCATATGCATGGTGTTTCTGTGTTGTGACATGTGCATATCTCATGTATTGTAATTGCATTTATATAGCACGTACCACCCCTAATGAAACTGACACATGTAGTTGTACACAAAATATTGGTGACATCCTACGATTTGGCTTTGAATGGGTTGGCAGTCACAGTTGGTTAATACAGAAAGTAGCAAAACATGTGTTACCAGGGAACGTGTGCATTGTTTTACTCATGCAAATTATTTACCAGCCTCCCCTCCCTTGAATCATCATACCAGTCCTATAATGCAGTTCGGTTGGCTAGCACACCGTGGCTGACTGAAGATGCGCACTCGGATGGCGCCGGCACTTGACAGCCAGGCACAGAGAGGCGCGTGATTGACAATGGGCGGCAAGACGAGCGTGACTGAGGGCAGACGCCAACTGAAATGTCCAACCCTTAAAAAGGAAAGATCTAGCACACCGTGGCTGACTGAAGATGCGCACTCGGATGGCGCCGGCACTTGACAGCCAGGCACAGAGAGGCGCGTGATTGACAATGGGCGGCAAGACGAGCGTGACTGAGGGCAGACGCCAACTGAAATGTCCAACCCTTAAAAAGGAAAGATTTAATGACTGTATTTTTTGTGAAACTGGTGGCAAGCTTCCTGTTACAAGATGAGTGAGTGGACCATGTCCAAAAAGACTGACACTCCAGTAGGGTAGGGTAGTGTAGTGCTTTCAGCAAGCGTCGCCTTAATGTGCCACCCCAGCACGGTTTCACCCCCTCAACTGTCAATTGGCCGTCTGTCACGTGACACCTGCAGACCGGACTCTGAATTTCTTCAGTGAAATCCAGTAGGGTACAATAGGTCTTACATTTGCAAGATATTAAGCTGTTGGCAATGTAAATGACAATGCCATTTATTTATCTGTTTTCAAAACCAACACATAAATAAAAATGTTGTCATTTACAATGCCAATAGCTCTAACTTTTGCAAAGGCGAAACCGTTGCATTGTAAATGCTTGTTTGTTGTGCTAATAACTTTTGGTGCCGTTTGGCAATTCTTCATGAAGATTTTCGAAAAGTGCTCTTTTTGCCCAGTTTGTGTATAGAAAGGTTCGAGATAATGCATCAAGCGGGGACTGAGAAATAGGGGGGTTCCAAAACACAAAATCCCCATACAATTTCTAATTTCTTTCAACAGGGCGACCACAAAATTTGCTTAACGGAATTACACCAAATTTGGCAGAAAGTTAGATCTCTAGAAGCCTGCTTTTTGTGATTTGGTGTAAATTCATTCATCAGTTTTTGAGATATTAAAGTACACAAATATTTGTATATCTGGGGCAGTAACATAGAACATGCCTTATGGACGCAAACGGCACGCAGATGCTTGTACAACCATTTCTGCAATACAGATAGTGCTAGCGCACTTATAGCACCAGTGCTATCATTAGAGGATGTTCCCTCATTTGCATAGTGTAGTGGCTGCATGCAAATAATGGAATCCATTTGCCTCTACGCACAAGCTGTATCATGCACAAGAAAGCAGAGGCAAAGAAACGGTCAGGAAGCGCACTGATCGTGCCCCCCTATGGCAGCCCTCTGGCAGGAGGGAAAGTGGGTCTTATGAACCCCCTGCTATCCCTTTCAGGCAGACGCAGCAACTCATTGCACCCATTGGCAAGGGGATTTCTAATCCCCCTTAAAAGTGCAGGTGGGTTGCTGCCTGCACATTGAAACATGGAGCGGCTGCTTGAAAGCGCTTCGTATTTTACTTGAATGCGCTCCCCCTTGGGCAGCACAACTTCGTGGCTATGTTAGGGGCAGTGCATTCAATGTAATAGGACACACTTTCCCTGTTTGCACCTGGCGCACCTGTTTTAAGGTCTTATCTATAATAGTGCCTCTGGATAGTTTATTCCGAGGGACTCTCGTGATAGAGCCCTTGAACCCAATTAAAAAAAATAGAACGTTCTGAATGGCCCTGGGGATTTTCTTTTCCCTTGGGCCAATTCTCTCCCATGGGAGTCATGCTCCGCTTGGCTGCCTGCAACTTGAGGAAACATGAACTCGGGACTTAGTCTCCTGTGCTGAATTTAATTTAAAAATAAAATATTTATCCCTACCATGCCCATTATGCTTTGTGGGGAGTTCCCATAGTGACCTCCCAACAGCAAAATACATATTTTGTTAACAGAATCTACAATCATGGCATATAAAAAAACTTACATGTCGGTCAGGGGTCACCATGAAAATCAAAGGGGAGGAGGGCACACGCCCCTCGCTCTAGGGGCCACATCTCCTGGGGCAAACATAAAAATATGGGTAGGGGTGCGTGGCCCCCATACTAGGTCAATTAGGGTCCTGGGGATACAATCCCAGGGCCACTACTTTAATCAAGAATGGAGAGGGACACATCCCCCAGGGCAAAAATACATTTATAGGTAGGGGGTTCAGGGTTCTACCTTGTCTGGGCCACTAATAGGACCTGTGGTCCTCATTCCCCAGGCTGCCTCACACAGTGTGTTCCATGGAAACTATCCCTGGGACATAGTAGTTTCTCTGGCTGCAGGAGCGCGGACATGGAATGCAAGCATGCCACCACCAGATGAGAGATTTGAAACCGCTCCTTCTGTGTGAAGCACACTTTTGTTTCCATGCCTGTGCTCTGGTGGGCAGGGAAACTCAGATTGCTCTCACCAGGAGGGAGCAAGCAAAAACATCTGCTCCCTCCGGGTGGGAGCAATGCCGGTTCAACATTGATGGGTGCATGCGGGAGCTGGTGGGCCACAGGGGTCTGGAGTTCTGCCACTGCCCTCAACAGTGTGTTTTGTGGGTACCATGGGTGGACACTGGACCACCCACGAAAGACCCCGGGGGATGGGGTCCACGGGGAAACTATTTGCTCGTAGACGGAGCCGGTACTCACCCTCTCCTTAATGAAAGAAGGCTCCGGGGCTAGGGTCCCTGAGGCCCAAGAGGCTTGGGAAGGGAGACTGCATGCTCCAGGTAAAATATATGTTTTGGCCTTAGAGGATGGGGTACCTGGGGTCACTATTTGCTCAGGAAGAGGGCCTGCACACTCCCTTTCCCTTAGAAAGACCTGAAGACCCCAGGGGAGGGGGTATCTGGGCACAGAGTTGCTTGTGGAGGGCAGCTGCATGCCCCCCTATAAAATAAAATGAAGGCCCCAGGAGATGGGGTCCCCAGTGCCCATAGTGGCTCAATGACTGGGGCCATGCACCCTCCTCCCCTAAATTAAAAAGAAAGGCCTGTGGCCTGCAAGAGCTTAGGGCACGGACCCATGCATCCCCTCCCCTCTCAATATATGTTTTGACCCTGGGGATGGGGCTGCATGCCTCCCTCCCGGTATAAAAAAAAGTCCCCGGGGGAAGGAGTCCCTGGGGCCGTAAGAGGGTCAAGGAGGGGGACTGAATGCCCCTCTCCCTTTAAAAAAAAGTAAGACTCTGGAGAAGGGGTCCCTCTGGCTGTAAAGGCTTGGGGAAGGGACTATGCCCCTTGGTGATGGAGGCCCGTAGTAGCTAGTGGAGGGGGGCTTCGTGCATTCTCACCTTAATTTAAAGAAAAGGCACAGCAGGATGCTTCCTCAGGTCTTCAAAGGCTCGGTAATTTGGTGCCACTCCCCTTATTAAATAAATGGCCCAGAGGATGGGGTCTGTGGGGCTGCTTTTCTTGACAACTCGGCCCTGGGGGCTAGGGTCTGTCTGAATGTAGTCAGGTCCTGCAAGATCAACTGCACATTGTGAATACCAGAAGGACTTGTGCAGCGAGGGTTAGCTGCCAGAGGGGAGTTGGCCACAGGTTGTGACCAGGCAGATGTTGGCTCCGCACAGTGGGGATAGATGCAGGGCCTGGCTGCGGGAATTGGCTTTATGTATTTTAATAAAATATTGCTTTATGTTAAAAAAAAACTAGAAATTCACTAAAAAAGGTAAAGTGATGTTATAATTAGATCATAATTTCAATAACAATGTAAAGTTTTAAAAATAAAAAAATAATCACTAATGGTAGTTGTCTCTAGCAACTGTAACTCGTGCCCTAACCGAACTATAGCTAGCTCCCTCGCACCTGCACAGCTAATTATCCCCTATTACATCACTCCGGACATGTTCTATAACATCATTGATAACATCACCTCAACATTTGAAATTACATCAATGATGACACAACTGTGCATGGGGGGCACGTAACCTTCGGACATGAGTTATAGTTACTAAAGATAACTATAACTGGTGAATTGAAATATTTTTTTAATTTTAAAACGTTGCGATGTTACTGAGTTTCTCAACTCAGTATAAATCATCTTAATCTTCCCCTGGGACAGTGATGCGTTAAAAATGCCTTTGCAATGTTTAATTTTTGATAAGTAGCATGAAAAGAAATTAACTTGTTAAAACACATTAATCATGCAATTCGTTTAAACTTTTTATAGAATCAGTCTGCTTCACAACGTCCCCTGAGCTGGATGTTCAATTTAAAATGAAAAATAGTGATTAGCCAAATCTCAGTTCAGCAAACAATCCATCCCATGTTAAGAATAAACACCTATATCATGAACACATTGACTGATGATACAGTTACAATGATTGCAAAAACTCCTTACAGATGTTAAGCAGGCAGAAAAATCTATTAATAGCAGTGTAGGTTAAAGTTCATGAGACTGTATGAAGAAATTCGAGTGTACGTAAACTTAATAATATATTATATTATTTAAGAGTTATTGAGATCAATAGTTTGAAACTGCATAATCAATAAGAAATTGCATATTGTCCCCACCAATTACCACAATCAAAATGTGAAAATGTGCTTTCATTTGGTTATAATTGAAATCATTTAGATCATAACATCATGGCATATGCTCATTAGCTGTAACTACAGGTGTTTTCATTTATCACACAGTGTTGTATATTTCCTATGCGTATTGAATGCTCTAATCGGGTTTCTTCATTTTGATAAGCACACACGACCGAATATATATGCGTACGTGGTTTGATTTTATTTATTCACCATTGTTCTATAGCGCTTCTGCCCCTACGGATATTAGAACACTTTAGAACAACAAATCACATGACCTGGACATCAACAAATAATGGCAGTCGACACGTCAAAAGTCAAATCACGTGATTAATATCGTGTAAATAACTTTATAGACAATTTGGAGAGTAGATTCCACCTGGCTGGATAGTTGAAGAACACTTAGAAAAGGATGAATTAAGGTCAGATGGAAAAGAGTTCACCAAGATATTGACAAGTTAAATACATCTTCAGTTGTTTCCTGTAAGCAAGAAGGGAGGCTTGAATTGTTATGTGAGTAGGGAGGGAGTTACATAAGTTGTGTCAACTCCTAAAAAAGATTGTTTGATAGCTTAGCGGTTCTACATTTTGGAGTTTCCTGAATGAAACTTATTCTCAAGCCTCATTTACCATCCGAGATGTTCAAAAGATGAACCAGTTAAAGTTGTATTTGTTGGCTGACCTCTCTTGTGAGCTATGCAGCGCATTTTGAACTTGACACTAGATTCTGGTGGGATTTGAGTGGGTAGTGGGTGAACTCAGATGTACGTCTCAAACCTCCACACAAATATGTCCCAAGAAAGCAGTGATATGTGTTCCTGAGATTGTACTTCGCGGTAAAGGAAGGTAAGATAGAGAAATATGGCAACAGCTTGATAAGGAATAAGTGATACCCTTCATCTTACAGGCAGATGAGCATCAGTGGAACAGAGCAACGAAGGCCATAGCAGAATGTTAAGACCAAAGGGGTGTGACGGCAACTGCAGAGCTTGTGCGTGTAAAGAGATAGATATACAGGGTAAATCATATACACCAACACAGTAAGTAAATTACTTGACACATAGAGCTTTCTGGGCTTACCAGCTTTTCCGGGACAAAGAAGTAATGAGTGTAAGAAAATGCCTCTTTTTGAGAGATTTCCACCATTTTTTGGACTGATGCAGTTGGTTTTGAGATTCTGTACCCTGGTACTCTGCTATTGGGGCCCCAGTGCATGCGTTCTAACCCCTAAAAGCTTGTCAAATTACTTAAAACCAGGGGTGTTGCCTAACCATGAAAGAAGAAGGACTCTAAAGTCAATGGCATCTCTCCACCTCTGCAAACAAAGTTATCAAAAGCACCCTATCTGGATGCTTACTGTCCCGGATGACCCCTCTTGCCTTCAAGGGGACCAGTGAATCCAGCGGGTTCCTGGGGGAGATACTGATTGAGGAACAAGTTCAGCGGCTGAGAACAGCTGGCGGCCACAGCCTCATGGACTCCCTTGCCGCCATTTTTACAGTTCACCACGCAGCTACCTTCAGGCAATCGTCAGCCTCGCAGTGGCAATCCGATTTGCCGTGAGGTTGTGGAGGGCCTATACTCCTAACAAGGGGGTGACAGAAAAGGAGTCTGACCTTCCGGGGGTCCTTGAAATTCTAAGCCAGTCCTCCTGATGAATCCTGCCTGATGCTGCCATGGCCCACTCCACCTGGGAGAGTATGTGTAGGTGTCTGACCATAGCCGAGACCCATGAGGGCTCTGGAGCACGGCCCCTGCCCAACATCCTCTAGCTTGGAGTCCTGAGGAGCATCGAGGCACAAACGACGTAATATATCGAATATATATTCTACTTGTCCTGTAAAGCGCTCTGATACTCGCAAGAGTTTTGTTCGCGCTATATAAAACCTTCAAAATAAATAAAATAAGCACTACCCTATATACTTGCAGCATTGATCAGTCACCTCTCAGTTCCTTCCAGGACTGTTAACACCGCACAGCAACAACCACATAAGCCCGGTGAGTACCACCTGACGCTGCCCCACACTGCAGGGAGGCGGTTGATAATAGCAAAGACACTGTGGGTCTCTGCACTGCTGCCCCCACTTAGATCTCCTGGGCCTAGGGCCCTATGAGTCAGAGGGAACCAGAGCAGAGAAAACCTAGAGTCATTGCATCACACCACCTGTGGGCGTTGGACAGGATGAGGCAGAGCGATTACCAATGCTCCCATGAGCACGGCCATCCTCCTCACAGACCATCATTGGCCTCTCAGCCTCAGGAACTAAGGTGCAAACACCCAGCAGGGACTGCCCCTCCCCATAACTAGTAAGAATTAGTCTCTGTGGGGCTTTGCGTCCCAGGACCATCACAGCACAATCGCAGCCTCATCTCACTAAGCACTCGCCCACTGAAACTCACCATAGCAGAACCATGGTCAAAGGGAAGCAACCAAAAGATGGTTCAGTTGCTGATATGGGGCAACAGGTGGGAACAGCATAAAGGTTGGATGCCTTGCCTTTGGGGGACTCAAACACCCTTCATCCACTCCCATTACACAAGAATAAAAGTATGGCTTCTTCAAAGAGATACGTTTTGAAATTGGCTTCATAAAGACCAAGATTAAATCCTGCCCCCAGCAGGTCCGGGAGCAGGTCGTGGAATTTGGTGACAGACTGGACAGTATTCAGCCCTCCTTTGATTCTAGATTGGTGGTGTAAGGAATGTTGGTGGCATGACTGAATGCAGAGTTATGCTTTACTAAAGTAATCCATTTACCTGTATGGGACCGTCTAGGGAACCGAGAGGCCCATTCTGCATTGTCGGCTTTGTTCTGGGTGCACTCCTGTATGCGTAGATGTGGCCGCTTTCTCCACACAATACAAAGGTGCACTTCTCTCGAATAATTTGTTTGCCCCACCATAACTCTCTGAGTAACGAGCAGCCTGATATACATTATAGACTCTGTCTTGAAGTATTCTTGCACGTCTTGCTAACAGGAAGCCTTTTTGAAGTTCCCCAAATTGCATGGTTTTTAGGGTACTGCAGTCAGATGATTTCTGTCCTGATGAGACCTGAAGACTAACTACAGGTCGATTCATTGACTTCCTTTCCCTAAGTTGCTTTCAAAACATGTTATGGATCACCAGGAGATAATATATATGAACAGACAGGATATCTGCTTACGTTTGTTTGAAATAAAATCATATACAACCATGGAATTTGTTCACTGTCTTCTTCTATGTTGTTGGATACATATTAGTTCACTGTCTGAGAACTACTTCGTCTGCACTAATTCTGATACATACCAAAATGTATATTGTCCTGATACTAAAAATTTGAAAATTATCATCAGGCAAGTAATTGTGTCCTGTACCCTTTTTCAATAACATTGCTTACAATAAAAGTTACTAATTGAGTTTACACACTTTCAAGGCAAGTAGAAGTGTTGGTGAAGGAGTACTACGGGATGCTTGTTTGACTTATTACACTTACTCTGGTTCTCATGCATAATCAGGGGGTCCTTGTGGTTGTGTACAAACGTTCCCTAAAAAGCATCTCAAAAACTAGACAAGACTTTGCGTTTTTGCCACACAGTGTACTTAATGACTGTGTGGCTTATGCTCAGTCCACTATTTGGTGCAGTATGGGAACTATAATGCACTTATCAATTGGCGAACAGAACACCTACCGCATTCTGACAGCAAATACATCTTTCCCATGACGTCTAGAATGGTAGGGCAACCTACAGGGTTTAGAGCGCTGTCCTTCCCTGTATACACTCTCAAGCTGAACACATAGCCAGTAGAGCTCTCACACAGATTTACAACTTGATACCATAGCAGGCTCTTTTGCTCGCAATGTGCTGCCTGAACAGCAGATTCCCTTTTTACAGGATCACGGAATCATCAAATGGCTGTATTTTTTCCAGGAGAAAAAAACTCCAGAAACCGGGCAGACAACTGTTTCACAAAAGGCAGAATTTTAAACACCCTGTCATGGCATGGCTGGTCTTAGGGCAATGCAGCAGAAATGTCATGGAAATGCAGCATATGCTGCAATAACAAAAACTGATTTCTGCTCATGTACGATGTGAAGGAGGGTATTACCCAAACCATGCAAGTTAAACAGCTGGACTGCAAGCTTGATTTGTGCACTAACACAATTTTGAGCATAAGGCCCAAAAATATCTTGAACTCCTCAGGTGAAGGGAGAATCCACTGGTGTGCCCTAGAATGAGGCACTAAATGCCTCCATGCTCCCTCAGAAGTTGTTCGGCATGCACATTTGTTTGCTGCACAATTTACTGAAGGAAGTCAACACCTAAAAGAGATAGATGTAGTCAATTGGCATAAAAATTGTCCATATTGACTTTACATCCAGTATCGCCATTGAAGGGTGAAATTTGGGGCTGAACTAAATAGGTGAGGCAACCAAGAGAACACTCTGTCTGTGCTTACCACCTCACATGCTTGCTCTCTTGGTAGGTCTACCCTGCTCTGATAACTTCGCTGTACGACTGCAATCATCATGTCCGTCAGAATCACCGGAAGACAAGTCGTCAGATGGAACTCTGCCCACTGAAAGCTCACTTGGAGATTCTGCTCCATTTTCCTCTCCCTCAGATGGTGTCTCCCTATCTCCGGTCTCAGTCTCTGAATCTGCCTCAGAGCTGTCCTTCATAAACCAAATTAGGGCATGGGCAGCAGTCATCCACTGAGATGGCATCTCTGCTGACCGGCTTAAACATCCCTTATAACACTGTTGTATGCAGAAGTATTGGTCTAAATCAGTCTGTGGTTGTGTATGTCTGTGAGTTGCGTGCAACAGTTCCTAAGCAAAAGAATCCTTATCTTTCCAGATGAAGCTGCAAGTTCTCCAAACATGCTAAAAAAGAGCAAATAGACATAGTATTACTTCATCTTGCCACATATCCAATACAACAACCTATGTTTGAATTGGCTTTCGCAAAACTTTATTTTGGAGGAGCTGCTGGGTCATTTCCAGTATTAGAGTAATTTCCTGAAACCAAAACTGGAAGTTTTGTTCTAAAGAAGTGCGATCACATAGTAGCCCATGCAACTTTGTGTGCAGGCATGTTCCTTGTGAAAAGGGCATTGAATAATGATGAGGCAAGAAAAGGCAATTTATGAGGCAGTTATTTTTACAATAGTCTTTCTTTTTGTGATATGAAAACATGATAATGCTGTCTGGGCAAAGATGTTGCCTCAATAGCACCAGTACAGAAACCAATTATATAAATAAGCAACTGAATGATGACCAGTCAACCTTTGCGCAGGGCTTTGCACTGGGTGCAAACACATGCTGCCACGTCTGAAATCACTTTTTACGTGCAGATGTTCGATCAAGTGGCATTATGTTACACGTATAAAAAAAATGTCACATAAACTATAATCCCTGCATATTCTGCAGATGCATGCCCCCCGCAGGGAAAACACACTCTTCCTAAATAAGATTAGGGCCCACAGGGGGCCGGCCCAATTGGCAAGAGGGCCTATCCCCTGGCAATTTACATTTTTTAAAAACAACAACTTTTTTTCAATATCCAATTGCGTCCTCAGAGGGAAAAAACTTTTATTTTTATTGTGCCCCCCAGAGGGTCGTCTCCTTATCATGTAGACCGACCCCTCCAAAAATGCCGAGCCCTGGTGGCTAGTGTTTTCCATGTTGTGGATCATGGCACTAAAGCAGAAGCGATTCTGCGTTGCTCGTGCCTTTTGATCACCAAAGAGTCCCATAGAGCCCTCACCAGTGAAAGCCAGGGGCTGTTAGATGCACTGGGGAGGGAGTGCGGTCATCAGCCATTGGCCGATATTCACATTAAAGGGCTTAAACCAAATCCACCTTAATTCTAAAATTCAAAAGTCGAAAGTTTTCTATTTCAGACATAATGGCACTAGAAAGTCACTATCTTCCTGCCTAAAGCCTCTAGTAGCTTTTTCAGAGTTAATCCACAACTGTCACCTAGCAGCCTGCTGGTCCCCTGTAAGGAGATGTGTATGTTTCACAGGAAAGGGAACACAAGCTCCTTGTGTGGGAGGAGGTGTGACCTGCTCCTGACAGGATGGCCTGGGGGATGTGCCCATCAACTGAACAGGCTTCAAAGGGGCATCCCCTGTAAAAGGCAGATGTAACACCCCACTAAGGCCTGCCCTTTCTCTTGTCCAGGTATACTGGAGGGTACCAATCCCAGTAGGTGGAAATTGGTTTCAGAGCTGGTTTGCAGGGGGGTTCTCATTTAACTAGACATACCCCAGCATTGTTTCCAGAGCTCTGCCTAGGGGAAGAAAGTTTTTCCATGTTGAATTTTGGCAGAGCAGCTTACTGTGGATTTTTTTTAAGGCAAAGCCCCCAGCGAGGTAGTGTGGATAGGGTTGCCCTGGGAACATTTCCCCAATTGGTCAGGAAGTCTCCCACACCTAAAAGCTAGGGCCAAATATACATGTGTCAACCCTGGAGACTTTCCTCAGAACACCTATATGTAAGAGCAAAGAAGAACTTCACTCATCTGTTGAACCTGTGGAGAGCAACCCAAAGGGCTGGACCTGCTCCTACTTCTATCCAGGACAAAGAGGGGACTCTAAGGGTCAATTGGCTGACCTCCTTTTAAGCTATGGAGCCACAAAAGCTGCAAGTAGCATACTTTTTCCAAGAGCCCAACTGACCAATTCCAACATCAGCAAGGACTTTTTAGTAGAAAATCTTGCAAGTAAGTAGGCAAAATTTGACCCCGGGACAAACCTGGGCCCTGTAGCTGATCAGCAGTATATAATCGTCAGCCTTAACGTTTGACTTGGCCCCCAGTCTTGCACGACTAGATATCCACGACTGGTGTTTTTAGACAATATTTTGACTTACACCCTCTAAAAGCCATATCTCCAGTTCCTTACATCCAATTTCTGTCATTTTATTGTCTGTTTGTTAATTAAATTTTACTATATTTTTTATAAATTAGACTGAGAATTTTATTATGTTGTGTGTCTGCTTTTCAACTGTTTTGGTACTGATAGATGCTTTACACATTTCTCCTAAGTGAAGCCTGTCTGCTCTGTACTACAACTGCCATGGGTTGAGCTCAGCTTTGAATTGTTAAGACTTAAATATGACCTAGTATGGAACAGTAATATTTTTACATGGTGAGGACTCACACCTTCTCCAACTAATAACCCACATTCTCTCAATGAACACCATACCAACCAGGAAATACCGTGGAGTATGGGAGAAGCAACCATCAGTCTGTTTGGGGGCAATTAGAGGGCAGAGCAGCCTAACAGACACCAGGACTAAAGGGAACTCAGCAAGGGGAACTGGAGAAAGGAAAAACATGCAGAGACTGCCAAAGGACAAATGGCAACTAATCCAAAGTGATAACTTTCTAACATGATTTTGATAGGCAATGTGACTTCCATATGACTTTGGTTATATTGACGTGGCAGTAACCGTTGGACCCTTCTGTGTGCCTAGCCTCTCACTGCCATTGTCTGCTCTTGAGATGATTTAGGCACTCATCAATTGAAGAGAAGATTTCAGTGATTTTAAAGAACATACCTAGATGTTAGCAAACATGGATTGTTTTTGTGAAAGGATAAGGAGAGATTATTGTTAAGGGATAGTCCAAAATATATAACTTGAGGTACTAGCTTTGGGAAAAGTGATCAAACTTTAGCTCATTTGAAAAAGCTGGATCAAATCAAATAGGTGTTTAGGAGTCAAATAGGTGTTTAGGAGCTATCAGCAGGAATTAATTTTCTGAGGATTCAGCAGAGTAAGTTAGCAGCCTTTCTACCTTGGATTGATAGAAGGCAAGTATGCAGAGTAACAATATCCTTAATGGGATGTAATTCCGTAGTATCTTAATAATAAGCTGAATGGATATAGAAACAGATTGAGCAGAAGAAGGGAAAGTATTGAACCTTGTGGGATGCGGCATCACAGCAGATTTTGATTAAAGTCTAGTTGCTCTCTCTCTTGAAATGAAGCAGTTGAACAATTTAGGATGTTGCGAAGTCCACTCTATTTTACAATTAATTTGTGTGATTCATTGTGGCCAAGGCTGCTGATAAATCTTTTTAGATTTAAATTTTGGTAGATGATAGATGATGTAAAGGGAAGACAGAAGAGCAGCTTCATTGAGGCATTTCAGAATGAGCCAGGCCATGGACAGAACCTGTTTGCATTTATGAGTGTCCTTCAAGATCCTCACTTTCACCCTGGTCTTCAACATTTTGTTTGAAATGTCTTGTGAATCTTCTGCATTCCCACCATCTCCTCTTCCACTCTTAAAAGTCCATAGATATTGACAAGTCTCAGTAGAAAAAGTGCAAATGTTGGCTATATCCAAAGGCATCAAAGCCAATGAAATGGGAATGGGGCTAATACAGAGTGTTTTAAAACATAAACGTAGCTCATGGGGCACCTTGCTTCTTCAATAAAAAATTACATAAATCTGCCCACCTACCACCTTCCATTTGCATTAGATCAAAGGGAATCATGAAAGGAATCATGAAAGGTGCTGATATCAGCTTCTTTCAAGTTCTGAAATATTGGCATGTATGTCACAGGCCTCTGGATTAGCAAAATGGGAAGTGCCTTCAAGAAAGATTGAACAAACTGGGCAGGGTTTAGGGATAGATGGACTTACAGCATTTTATCTTATGCATAGTTAGACAGGGTAGAGTGTGTATTGCAGAGTTTTACAATATGCATATTTAAATCTGTAGAGTGCATGTTGTGCACCCCTGTTTACGCACTGGTCGGAATTACGAGTTTGCCTGTATTTAACACATCTGATAATTAATAGATGCATTAAATACCTCAGCTGTTGTTAAATTTTGACAGGTTAAACCTGCCAAAATTTAACAGGGGCAATTGTATGGTACTTAGCATACCATGTAGATTTTGGTGTGTTAAACACCAAAATTCACATGTTGTTTCCCACAAACTCGTGATAAGCGTTATTTATCACTCACGATAAGTAAACTACCTGGGGTCATATGTAGGTAATTTTTGTTTTGCGATTCTCAAATTGCGATTTTTGGGGAATCGCAATTAGAGAATCGCAAAACGAAATGTAGGTAGGATTAGCAAATTCTTTCGTGAATCCTAATTATTCCTTATTTGCAAATCACAATTGCGATTCGCAAATAAGGAATGCCTTCTCATTCATTCCTATGGGCTAGAAGGCCCATAGGAATGAATGGGAAGACCTTCTCAATTTGCGATTTTCAATGAGAGAATCACAAATTGAGAATACAATTTCAGGGTTGTAAGGGTGTCATTAGGAGACCCTTTTGCACCCCTGAAATTGACATGTGTGCACATGTGGCCCACATACATGCCCTAAGGGCATGTATGTGACGCACATGGCACTTTGAAAAATGCCAAAAAGTGGATTTTTCAAAGAAATCGCAAAATACCACCAACCTGAAGTTGGTGGCATTTTGCGATTCCTTCAGCCAAAAGTCGCACAACTTGGGTGCTTCCTACATTGCATTTAAGGAATCTGCTATTCCTTAAATGCAATAGCAAAATAAGGAATCGCAAATTCAGCATTTGCCCGTGCAATTAGGCTTCCTACATATGGCCCTTAAGTGGTATGGTTATTTATCAGGTGCGATAATTAATACATAAACTCATAATCAGGTTCTAAGACTTTTTTCATTCTACTAACGAGAAGGTCACTGTCAGAGGTTTAGGTTTCCTACCCATAGCCCGAGAATAGTCTGCACTCCATAAACATACATACAGAAATTCTGATATCTGGATGCCATTCTGCTCTCTTAACAAATGTTAACGGGCTAGTATTCTGAGCAGTATTATGAGCTAGCGGTCCACCCACCACATTTTGACGGTGGCGGTTGGACTGCAGTGGAACTGCCACTGCTGCCTGGAATTTACGATTCCTGGCGGTGGCGCAGTGGTCTGAGGGCCCTAATATGCTTGCTGTGCCGCTGCGGCATCGCCAAGCATATGAGGAGTGCCCCACTGCCGCACTTCTTCATGGCGGTGCAATCGCCATGAAAAGTGTAATGGTGAGGAAACAAAGGGAGTCCTATACGACCCCGTTGTGCCTCTGGGCCACGGGATGCATGCAGTTGGGCACATGGTGTGCCCCCCTGTTTGCATGTACCACCATGTACCTGCACAGAACGAAATGCACAACATTATGCATTTCCGACCGTGCAGGAACATGCTTTGACCTTCCCACTAAGGTGCCTATTTCAAAGGCACAGTCATGGAAACACCAAAGATCTGCCCACCAGTGACTTAAAAAGTTGTAATCTGGCAAGAGGCCTGTTTTGGCTTTGACGGCGTGGGAGCGGGGCGGCAGCGGGGCGGTCCTGCTCCCACACCGCCAAAGTCATAATAAGGCCCTTTGTCTCGTTTTATAACTGTATTTGTTCTGTCACTATCCTTTAAAAAATAATAAAGCAGGATTCACCCGAATAATGTTTAAGAAGATTAGTCACATTTAGACATTCTACTGACTCATTCAGAAATTGGAGACCTAAAATTCGAGGTTAAACCGATAAACCGATAAATTTGAATGCATTTTGGGGGATTAACCTTCTCTTTTTGCATATTCAGTACTTTGTTAAACTTGCATGTCTTACATGATTGAATATCGCTATTTATACATCATAGCTACACTAACTTAACTGTGCTGAAAAGCCATGTATCTGTTTTGAAGAAACGACATTTAAAACCAGAGGGGTGTGGGGACTTTCCTGAAGGACTGCCACTTGAAAATGAGTTGTTGACCTAGTTACAAAGAGCGCCACACCTTGGGAGCCATTGTGGGTAAGTGTTTGTCTCCTTTAATGTTCATCTGGGAAAGACAGAATAGAGAGTAGGGCATCTTATCTGGAATAAAGTGCCCAGAGGGACCACGTTTACTCAGTCTGGCTGTCAAATAGCACAGAATTTTAAAGTAAGCTGGGTGATTTTAAAGGTGACCTGTTCGTTCAAAAAGAAAACAGGCTGTGATGGAATATGCCAGGACTAACTATTTGCGGCCTAAACAGAGGTGAGGTGTGGCACTATAAGTGACCTAAGGCCAATGTAGCAAAATAAAAGGTGGTCAGCATAGGGCACTATAATGAGGAAAACAGGATACTAACACTGTCTCTTTCATCATTGCTTTATCTTTTCGACCCATAAAGGGACATCTTTCCTTAAATGGTTCAATTTAAGATTTGAAGACACAATTTCTCCTTGTAATACAACTGACGTATGGGCTTGTCTGTGTCTGAATATTGATCACGATTTATAAAAAGTAAAAAGACAACCGGTGGGGGGTAAAGGAGGTTCATGATGCTTAAATTGATGCAGAGTAAAAGCTGATCATTCTTTTGACAACATAAAAAACGATTTTGACAATGAAACTTTAAATGTGCAGTTTGTACACGTTTAGAAAAATACCATTCAAACTGAGAGAAGCTGAAGTACCAGCACTGTAAATGTGTGCTGGGATGTATAGAAATTAAGAATTTTGAGAATAATGAGTTTAACATGTTTATTAACCCCTTCGCCGCGGCAGGAATTTTGCCGTGGCGCGGGGGTGGTGGGTGAGCGCAGCGCTTCCATGCTTGTGGTTCCATCACGGCCCTGCCCGCTCACTAATTCGCCTGCATAGGTGGGGAATTAGCGCCGCATGGGAGGAGCGGCAGCCGCATGACGGAACCACGCCGACATGAGCACACGCCGCCGTTGCTCATGACGGCGTGGTTTCGTCATGCGCACGCAAGAGGTTAACAAGTCGCTATGAAAGATTATTGATGGCAAAGTTTACTATGACGTAAAATAAAACAAATTATTCATATGAACCAGGATATCTGTATAACAAATGAGCCTTACACATGATTATAACTTTTAATATGAAACTTAGCATCTCTGTTGCCTACATTGAATTGCATTACAGCAAATGAAAAACTGGTGTAAATTAAAATTGTTACATTGTATATGACTGAAACCTTCAGTATAAATGCTTGATAGTCTTAGATTTCCTAAAACAAATTTATTATAATGATTTTGAAGAATAGTTTGCATGTATGTATTTTTTAAATTGTGGTAGTAGGCCATATGTAGAGATGGTCATTTTTTATGCAATAATCACTGACAAACGTTACGATTATTTTCTTATATGATACCATTAATTTATTTTTATTATGCTCGAACTTAATAATGAGTTTATTTAGCTGAATAAGAAATGCTGGCTTTAAACCGAATTGCCTCTTTCCTTAGGCTACATTATTTCATAGACTGAAAATTTACTTTTGTTACGTTTTCTCAAATGTTGCTTTATCTGTCATTTTTACTCAACATTCTTAAATCAATAATCACTTTTTTGGTACTTCATTGTGAGTAAATCCATGGGAACTTGACCCTTCAACTTAATATATAAAGAGCAACAAACTAAATAGGTGCTTTGTCAACTAACCTGTGAGGGCGGAATGAACAGTCATTTCTCATGAGCAACATGAGAAAATATATTGGAATATAAATGTTTCTGCCTGGTGAGCGGAAGAATGGTCCCATAATGATCAGACCATTGTATGGTGACAATTGATGTCACAGATGGACTACGTGGAGTATAAAAAGTGACTTTCCAAGGAAGAGGGATGGACTCTCTCTCTTAATTTCCTACCTAACCACCATAGCGTCGGACTTTCCATGCCCCTTGCCTTTTTCGCTTTGCTGATGGACTTGCCCCCTGGACGATTTGGAGCTGTCAGGTGAGAGACGAGACTTTAACTGTCCTGATTATAGCTCCATTCTGAACTTCTTAAAATGTTACTTACATGCATTAATTTTGGCTCTTTAATACAACAACAAAATTATCTAAATATTTTCTGAGTCTTTTATTATGTGTTTTAATGCTCTTTCCATAAAAACTGTGCTTAAATTTGGCTGATTTTTGATGCATGCTAGAAAGTCATGCATCATTTTCAGAACATCAAGGCTCTTTTGCTCTGGTTCTGTGTAGCCACAGCAGAGCTTCTGGTATGCATGATTCTTGCTAGATTGAACTTCTTTACATGTTTTGGTCTCCCATTTACAATACTCTATGCCTGTAGCATAGTTCTGAGAGTAGTGTATTTAAATGTGGTCACTAATTTGTAAATTGGCTACTAATTATTGGTCCTCATTAGGTGGGCAACATTTCAACACCCTGATTTCTCACCCCGAACTGCGACAAAGCAAGGTCCATTGGAGGACCAGTGCCTCTGTGGGTGAAGTATACAATCCGAGTAAAGTGACAAAGTAAGTGAAGTCGTTGTATGGGCCCAGACAAAGAAAAGAGAAAAAGTTTTTTGCTGCAACAAAACCAAAGAAGATGATCTTTATTCTGGTCACTTTTCATCGTAATTGGGTTAGATACTTTAAGCCTCAAGATAAGAGAGGCTTCGGAATATGTTTTAGGATGGAAAAGATGTGCATACAAACAAACGTGTAATCTGCATATTAAAGTCAGTTGAGAAGACACATCCTTGCCCAATGCTTTCTGAAAAATCAATTTATTTAGAGACAAGGGAACCCTAAAGGTAACCAAGGACCTAGGGTATCAGTTAATTTTATAGAACATTGGTCCTTGGTAAAGCAAAGAATAAAGAACAAACGATAAATATAGAACACAGTCGATTCTATATGATCTATCCAGCCGGATAGACAATTTATTGCAAATAATTGAATTTTCTGTCAAGGGACAGTTGCAATTTCCAGTAGGATACAATCCTGTATCCAACGCAATACATAAACAAGTGTGACAAGGTGAAAAGGTGACAATTTTAAACAAAAAATTATGAGGAAACCAAAACAAAATTCAGAACAGTCAGAGGAAACAGAAAGATTGCTTGTTCCTAATTATACATGATGCGACAAGCACGATACGTAGCAATAGAATGTGACACATTGGGGTAGAATTATTTGTGTGCACGCAGTTTTATAAGGTCGACGACATTTTGATCCCATTCGTAGGGTAACTGGGATCATCATCAGGACAGTAATACTGCAAGCCCGAGATAACAATATATACAAAACCAACAATATACTAAAAACATGACGTAAATAGGGAGAAAAGAGGAGGGAAGAAAGCAAAGTAATTAAATTAAAAACTAGTATTAGTACTTCATGTCATACATACAATCCCATATCCAAGGTCATATTGAGGACACAATTTAATGTTGCTACAAAATGAACGCCACAAACCTATTGCACAAGTGTGTGTGGAATTTCAAAAGACGAAAATACATGTAGCGTGAAATAACTAGAAGCGGTCACAAAAACATAGAAGACTCCCAATTGGTAATAGCAATGGTGAAGATGAAGAATAAAAAATTGCACAAGTGTGCATACTAGTGAAGAGAGACGGGCGCCGAGTGCGGGGGATAGAAACATAAGTGGCGTGATTCGGACGGTTAAATATGGCTAAAGTTGAGTGATGTGCGGGAAACCATGACGCTGAGGATGGGCGGATGGTCGAGGCAACAGTGTCATGCCAAGCGAGGAAACAGTGTAGGTCGGTGGTGGACAATGGCCTTTTGCAACAGCCTTTCAATGGTGGTCTGACCGCAATTGAAAGGCTGTCGGAAACCGTTTTTCAATGGCAGTCCAACCGCCATTGAAAGGCTGTTGGAAACGGACTTTTGGGGCCCTTAGTAAGCCCCTGTCCCTCTGTGGCCTCCCATATGAGGCCAGGGGGCACCACAGGTGCCCCCACAAACATCCATGCTCCGTGCCTGCCATAAGGTGCAGATATGTTTTTAAAATGCCTTTTGGCATTGGGGCTTGTGCTGCGACCCTTTTCCGGACTGGAGCGCAAGACATAATGCAAAGAGGCATGTTTCTGACTGCCTCCACGTTGGTCGGATCCTGTCGGCCAGTCCCTTTACCACATTGATGCCGGTCAGACGCTTGTCTGAACGCCATCATAATTATGGCCATGGTGTTCAGACCTTCATCTATAGGCAGAGCCTACGTTGATGACCTCGCACCACTAAAGAACCCTCCCAGCAGACACGGCAGCAAGAAAAGCCCCTGGTTCACCGACGAACTCAAGGAATCCAAGAAGAACTGCCGCACCCTCGAGAAAGCCTGGCGGCTCGACCACACTACAGACAACAGGACTGCCCTCAAGCACGCCATCCGCAAACACCATCAGCTGATCTGCGCCACCAAGAAGACGGCACTCAAAGAACGACTGGACAACAACACCCACGACAGCAAGGAACTCTTCAGCATCGTCAAAGAGTTCTCCAACCCCAGCGCCGGAAACAACAACATCACTCCCTCGCAAGACCTCTGCAACTCACTTGCCTCGTTCTTCCACCGCAAGATCGCCGACATACACAACAGCTTCGACGCACAGACCACGCACCCTACCACCGAACCAACGCCCGCCACCACCACCCTCTGCAACTGGACCCCGATCAGCACCGAAGACACCACCCGCACGATGAACTCCATCCACTCCGGATCACCAACCGACCCGTACCCCCACCACGTCTTCAACAAAGCGGACGCCACCATCGCACCCCATCTCTGAGACACCATCAACTCCTCCTTCCACACAGCCACCTTCCCGGAGAGCTGGAAGCACGCCGAGCTGACCGCCCTCCTGAAGAAACCAACGGCGGACCCCACCGACCTCAAGAACTACCGTCCCATCTCGCTCCTTCCTTTTCCGGCCAAAGTCATCGAGAAGACCGTCAACAAACAGCTGGCCGCCTTCCTCGAGACAAACGGATCCCTCGACCCCTCGCAGTCCGGGTTTCGGGCCAACCACAGCACCGAGAACGCCCTGATCGCAGCCACCGACGACATCAGAACCCTGATCGACAACGGGGAAACAGCGGCCCTCATCCTCCTGGACCTCTCTGCGGCATTCGACACTGTCTGCCACCAAACTCTAGTGAAGCGCCTCATTGGAATTCAAGAAAAAGCGCTGGAATGGATCATCTCGTTCCTCACCGGAAGAACCCAGAGAGTCCGCCTCCCTCCGTTCAGATCCGAGGCCACAGTCATCTGCGGCGTACCACAAGGATCCTCACTCAGCCCAACCCTCTTCAACGTCTACATGAGCCCCCTCGCAGCCATCGCACACCAGCACAACCTCAACATCATCCCTACGCCGACGACACCCAGCTCATCCTCTCCCTCACCAGCGACCCCACCACCGCCAGAGCCAACCTGCACGAAGGGATGAAAAACGTCGCCGACTGGATGAGGAACAGCCGCCTTAAACTGAACTCGGACAAGACGGAAGTCCTTATCCTGGGATCATCACCCTCCGCCTGGGACGACTCCTGGTGGCCACTCCCAAACCGACAGACCACGCACGCAACCTGGGCTTCATCCTGGACTCCTCCCTGTCAATGACCAGACAAGTCAACGCTGTCTCATCCTCGTGCTACAACACCCTGCGCATGCTCCGCATTCAGATGGATCCCCACGGAAACCAGGAAGACCATCACCCAGGCACTCGTCACCAGCCGACTGGACTACGGGAACACCCTCTACGCCGGAACCACAGCGAAACTTCAAAAAAGACTCCAATGCATCCAGAACGCCTCCGCCCGACTCATCCTCGACATTCCCCGACACAGCCACATCACCGGACACCTGAGAGACCTGCACTGGCTCCCTGTCAGCAAGAGAATCACGTTCAGACTCCTCACCCACGCACACAAGGCTCTCCACGACCTGGGCCCCAAGTACCTCAACGACCGCATGACCTTCTACACGCCCACCCGCCAGCTACGATCGACCGGCCACGCACTCGCCACCGTACCACACATCCGCAGAGCCACCGCCGGAGGAAGATCCTTCTCCTACCTGGCAGCCAAGACGTGGAACTCCCTCCCCACCCACCTTCGGCGAACCCAAAACCATCTCGCCTTCAGGAAGCAGCTCAAAACCTGGCTGTTCGAGCAGTAACTTTCCCCTCCCCCAGCGCCTTGAGACCCTCCCGGGTGAGAAGTGCGCTATACAAATGACGTGATTGATTGATTGATTGAGCAGCTTGAACTATGTGGCAGGGGAGATCAACATTATGCAGCATGGTTGAGTAAATTATGTGGCAAGAAAAAGCACAGTTCACAGCGTAATGCAGCACTCTTTGTGACAGCATTCCTCCATTACTTTAGTCACTTTACCACAGTTTATCACTGCCTGAACATTAGAACCAGTTTAATATCCATATGAAGTAATAGGCAACAGAATAATTACCAGATAGACCTTACAAAGAGCCTTCCACCAGCCAGCAACAGGTGTTGTAGCCTTTTAAGTAATGTTTGATCCGTTTGAGCTAGAAACATTTTTTGTTTTAAATCTACAGATTATGCTGCAGATAACAAATGCATAATTTTATGGCAAACTCTACAGCGACAAAATTACATAATTCCAGTGGTCCTGTTTATAGGGGATAAACTATTGTTGGTCTGAAAAGGGAATATTTTAGATTTACGTGTGCTGTACCTCCCACATTCCATTTCTTCTTTACCAATATTGCATCTAAACATGGTTTAGAGTATTCCAGACCCCACATTTAACCAGCTTCTATATCATTTTGAGACAATCAGTAGGTTGCCATAATTGGGAGCATTTCCTTTTGCCAATGTTACTTCGTCTATTTTGTCTGTTTCTAGCCTGGTAAAAACTAGTGTATCTGATGAATTCACAGCAGTTTGAAGAGCATGGGAATGAAGGATTTCCTTTTCCGTCAATTGGTAGGGTTTCATATACCCATTGAATCTATGGATAGAAATGACTATAGGAATGACAGCTTTGCCTAATGCTAAACTTGTGGATCCCAGCTTCTACCATCTCTTTGAATAGCACAATAAAGGCAAGTACACAATGCACAGTTCTTATATATATATCTGCATTATATGTAGAAGATTCAAGCTTACTCTATCAGTTCTGCCTAGTAACTGGCTAAATACATAGAAAAGCACCTGGTGCTTTCTGTTTGGATGAAGCTAAGAGCAGGCTTATACTCCATTCTGACATGTCAATAGAGGGATGTACGCCACTGCCCCAGCAAAGTACAACCTGCCATATTTAGAAATTTCTGCCCCGAACAGTAGAGATCTCTTTGCCTTCAGCATGCCCAGTGGCTCTGCTAAAGGCACTGAAATCTTGCTATGGGGTACCATGGTCAGTAATCCACCACAGCAAAGTTTTTTGTTTTTCAAAAACTGCCAAAGCAGGAATTAGTGGCTGATTAACAACACATATGATGGCCAATACACACTGGGAGTATTTTGACACTATGTGGAGGGTGATTAAACCTATTTCCTGTTCAGGACTGCCGACCTTTCGTTGTGGTCCTGAACAGGAAAAATAACACCTGGGCCCGTATTACCATAAGGGTGCATTTTCCCTGTTTGCACCATGGCGCTCCTTAAAACTGGTGCGCCGGGTGCAAACAGGGAAAGTGTGCCCTATTATGGTGAATGCCCTGACCTCAGGGCAACCGTGAACTTGTACTGCTCTAGGTGCAGAGCATTCAAGTGAATCACAGAGTAGCTTCTTCAAAGCTGGTCTGTTTCACAGTGCAGACGGCACCCACTTGCACTTAGAAGAGGGGAGAGAGATCCCCTTGCTGACGGGTGCAGTGAGGGCCTGACCTCGCCAGCAAGGGGATGTCTGGGGGGGTCCATGTGACCTATTTCACCCCTTCCTGAGGGCTGCCTTTAGGAGGTACACTGAAAATGTGCTAACTTTTTGTGGCACACTTTCTGTGCACCTCCGAAAGACATGTTTGCTTCTGCTCCTGCGTCCATGTTAGGGTGTGTGAGCAGAGGCATGGAGATTCCTTCATTTGCATGGAGCCACACCCATATGTAGATGAAGGAACACCCTCTAATGATGTAGACCAGCACTATCTGTATTATAGAAGAGGCTACACAAGCTCTAAGGCCCCTTCTGTAATACCAAAGTGCCCTGGGGGCACACGAAGCAGGAGCACATTCCCGTTGCACCCCCAGGTCCCTCTCTATAATATGGCCCCTGATGTTCGTTGACACATGACCCAGTGTTAGATGGAGATATAGCAAAGCCAGTCGGAAACATGGTGGTTCCCTGGACGTCAAAATCCAAAGGGAACCCAAATTTTGGCAGACATAGCACTTTTGGAAGATTGCCCTGTGTGCCAAACTCTAAAAAAGGCCCAAAGCCTGGAGGTAAGGAGTGTGATGTCAATTTCTGTCGTAATTGCATTCTCAGTAATATGCTAATATAATATAATATAATATAATATAATATAATATAATATAATATAATATAATATAATACAATATAATATAATATCCAAAGACTACATAAATGTATTATTTGGCACCATAATATGCTTGCTCATTGTTTTATTTGAATGCAAATAATTCATCGGTTTGAGTTGTAATCCCCCTAGGAGCCTGGTGCGGCATTTATGAATCCACTCTCAGGACAGGGTGTAGCAATCGACAAATTTATACTATCTTATATTTGATCCACAAAGCAGCTGCTTCATGAGTAATTGATGCACATACATTTCTCTTTAACTCACATGTCTTAGATATGAACAATTTCATTTGAATGTGTATTATTAGCAAATTAGATGGCACAAAACAAGATCGAAATGTATCAAACCAACCAAGTGAGTATCGAATTCATAATTAACAAATCTGAGATTTGACCTGCAGCACTGAATTTGCAATATTGACTCATATGGTGACATTTTCAGCCATGCTCTTTTATGACCTGAAACAAGTGCATAAATAGATCCAGTCCTACTATTGAAAGTGCGGCTTTCATAAAATGTGATGTTTGATACTGAGTGCATTATATAAGTAAGTAAACTTTACTTGTTTTGATTAATTTAAATCTTAGGAAAGTAAAAACAAATAGTTAAAATTCATATGAGAACGTCATGTGTGGAAAAATGTCAGGCGTTTATGCTGCTTGGTAGGTGTAATATGGTATAAAAAGCGATGGTCCAAAGGGGATATCTTATTATCTAGTACCCAATGATTGACAACCACACTATCAAATGCAAACAAGATTTTGATTTATATCATCACTTAAACAAATAATGAATTAATTTAATTTACAATATAGGTGCTCAGATAGTGAATGAAAGAAAAGTGATTGGAAGGAGTGCTTGTGAAAAGGGTCAAAGAAAAGGCAAAGATGTAAATGTCAATATACAATATATACAATCACTATATACATCTTAGTACAGAAAAGGGGAAAAATTGGAATGGCCGGAACTCCCTTGAAATACTAACATCCAACGTCATACACAACAATCGATATTATGAAAAGAGAGGGTTTGTGACAAGTATAGTATGTCAGGTGCAGGTAAGTGTGTATGTATGCCGATGTTTTGAACCCAAATGGACAACGGACCACTTATTCCTTAGACGGGGTCTTACTGCTACTAGTGGGGTCAATTACAGACCACAGGATGTTGTTGAGAGTGTTTGGCTCTGGGTGTTTTAGTTTAGAGCAGCACTTGACAATAGCCCCCTGTCTCAATATCAATTACTTCTCAGGCAAAATTCCAGCCAATTTGACTTGGAGAGGAGATCCGCTCTAGTTTTAACACATATCCATAAATCTTAATTTGAAGTTTGTCCAAAAGGGCCGGGTCACAACCCAACAGGGCCTCATTGCCGCAGGTTGAAGTTGGCAGGAGTTTTGCTGGCATGACTTTTAGTAGACAATCAAGTGTTGGGCTTTTCAGTTTCTTGCGTAGGGTGATGAAATCAGTGGTTAAGGCGTTGCTCGAAGCTGTTGACTGGCCAGACCCTTGCCATTAAGCAACACCCCTATATATTTGAATTATTTTACTGTTTCTAGGATGTGTGTTCTAAGATGGCAGGTGCCATTTTTCTTATAGGCCCTGCTAAGCAACATCACCTTGGTTTTCTTTCGGTTGATGACCAAGTCATTTTGTGTAGCGTGCAGGTGGAGTGTATTTATCGGTCTCTGCAGACCTACTTTGGTTAAGCCACACAGGACCATGTCATCTGCCTGGAATGGATGATTCAAAGCTGTTGTGCCAAGATGAGGACTGTGGCTGTTAGTTTCATCAAGAGCCGGTTAAAGATCAGCCATCAAAATGGGCCAGCAGGGCCTTGTTGAGTGTGGATTTTTCTTGACAAAAGGGTGCTGTCTCGAATTTTGATCCGAACCATGTTTGGGTGTGAAGTGACTTGGTGGCTCTGAGTATATGGGAATGGATGGTCCCAGCCCTGAGCTTCTTCCAGTACTTTTCTCAATTTACACAGTTAAAATCTGACTTGTAGGCAACAAAGCAGAGATAGGACGTGCGGCTCTGCTTCTCTATTTGGTCCAGAATGATGGACAAGGCAAGGATGTAGTTGATTGTGCCGGAGTCCCTCTTGAAACCAGGTTGTGTTATTGGGATAATTCGATATACATCCACCTAGGCAGTCAGATCGTCTAGGAAGAGAGATGCAAAATATTTTACTTTGTTGTCTAGGAGTGCAACCAGACAGTAGTTTTCTGTTGAGGATTTATCTCCTCCTTTATGGAGTAGGGTGATAAAAGTGCCTCACCATGATTCAGGAATGACTCTTGTGTGGACTATGTTGGAGAAGAGGGGAGTCAGCTTTCCAGTCCAGTACAGTGGATCTTGCTTGTAGATTACCTGGGGTACTCCATTTGGCCTATGGCCACAATCCCTCCTGCCTTTGATGATGAATGTAGCTGTATCTTGTTCAAACAAGTGCACCCCTTCTGAGTGAAGAGAAAACCATTGATCTGTTATTAAGATGGCCACCTACGAGGGGTTTGGTGCTGATGGGCAATCTTTACAGGGTGGTGCTTTGTTTGGTAATGGCAGCTACGCAGAAGGTGCCTCTGAGAGTAATGTGGTTGAGTTATCATTAGTTGCCGAGAAATATTTTTTGCTTGAGGAAATCAAACAAGTGATCTTCTCTGATCGAAGTGTTTCCTCAGGGATGCTTCTGTTATTTTAAGTTTTTCACGGCCCAGAAGCCATCCATGTCATTTCGGTTGTCGAGCCAGACCGACTTGGAGCATTCTTTATTTATGGCCCTTAGAATGTCCACATTGCTTATTGTTTTATTATTGCCCCCAATCGTTCCTGCCTAAAGTCCTGTTTTAGTTTTTTCTTAGCCAGACAACAGGCTGCTGATCTCTTTTCAGGTTTGCGGCATAGTCCTTATTGAGCTAGAAAGTGTGACCTGAGTGGGCCGTCCAATTGCTAATGTTATTTGCAAGTAACTCAACTGTGAATTGTTGCCAAGTAACTAACTTGGGAAGATTTCTTCTTTCATTTTCTTCTAGGAATGTCTTGACGCTGTTGGCAATCTTCACTATTGTTGAGTCTGACCGTTTGTTTCTTGTAATTAGTGGTGAATTGAGAGCATAGTGCGACAGGCCCACTCTCAACGACCTCTTTTTCTTGGTCTAAAGCCAGTATTTGTGGAAGGTGGTTGCTCTCACCACTCTCCATGATTTGGAAGGCACGAACAACTAGTAAGAGAGGGAGCAATAAGAAAGTATAGTTGATAAAGGACTTCAACCATGGACCAATGTAGGTGAAGTTTGCTGGGTAGTTATCGAGTGATCTACCATTGAGCGCTCTCATCCCGAGGTGCTCGATGTCTAAAACGAAGTTCTCCCCGTGATATTGAGTGCAATATTGATAGTATAAGGCACTAAAGGATAAATCCCCTGAAATACCAAATGAAAGGTGTGATGTCCAGTTTTTGAGTCGCACGTCTGTTTTGTATAGGGTATGGCCAAGTGGATTTGTGCTCCAACCCCAATAACAGATGCCATGATGCAAAATGTACCAAAGGCCTCTTGTATTGAATGGTTCTGAGGTAAATCATATGGAAGTTTAAATATTAGATAGGTAGGTAATACATTTATTGCATAGCAGTAGCGGTCGGCAGTAGGTGTTTCTATAGGGCGGTGACGTGGGCAGGAGGAGGGGCAGGGTGGGGGGAAATAATGTATGGATTACGGAGTTTTACAGGTAAGTAAACATTTAAATACATAAAACGAATTTCGTTGCGCACACTGCATCACCAAATGTGATGCAGTGCGCGCAACGAAATTCGTTTTATGTATTTAAATGTTTACTTACCTGTAAAACTCCACAATCCATACATTATTTCCCCCCACCCTGCCCCTCCTCCTGCCCACGTCACCGCCCTATAGAAACACCTACTACCGACCGCTACTGTTGCATAGATTAAAATATTTTGGAACAACAAGGCAACAGCAATAAATACAGCCCGGCCTTATGTACAGAAAGTGAAACAGAATATTAGTCACTGATACATTTCATACTCATGTAAAATGAATGAACATATTAGCAAATCACAGGTCATTACAGCTTTATATGAACTATTGACTGTCCACTTCAGAGGTGGTCTGAAGACTTTTTACCCTGTCAATTTGCATACATTTGACCTAATACCTATACAGTAGAGCCAAGAAATTATTTAAATCATCTCTCCAAATATTATACTCTTCATGGAAACTGAAGCTAGATGCCCCTCATGGAAAGTGTAAGTGCTATTGGGAAAGGTTGGAGCAGGAAGGGCTTTTGGATAGATTGCATTATGAGTCTTTACTTGCAACACATGTAGGGTAAACTAGGAGACAAAATACGCCTCAGGAGCACTACTTCAATGGTAAACTTTTGATAAATATACAAAACCATCTGTAGCAGTTGCTACCTACATTACTGTATATTATTTATTGTCTCAGGCACATAGCTATGCTTGTCAACATCTTGTGATGACAAATGTCTGTCTGCAGAGTCCTTGGCCATCTAACTAATAATGGTACCTAGATTCTGGATAGGATAGTGGTCATGCTGTAGACCTGCAAAAGATGGCTGAAAATGTTAAGCATGGAGAACTGTTGATGGAATGGAACTGTATTGAATATCCACATTGATGTGGTTAAGCCATATTGTAAGCTTTTATTATGTGAAAGAATGTCAACTGACTTGTCTTAGCAGATCTCTCACATAGAGTTTGGAGCCACAATAGAGGTGTTATAAGCTGTTGTTATAAATAAGAAACAAGGCTACAAAATCCAAATATGTAAGTATTGGAGTGGTGATTAAAAGTTGATAACATAAGACTAGTACAGTAAATTATTCTTATTATTTTCATGTAACATTAACAAGAGCATTAGTGATAGAAGCAAATGTGGCCTCTGTAAGAAAGAAAGCAATTTTTTTGTGTGGATCCTCGTTGTTTTACTTAATTTGTAGGCCTATTGGCTTTGTTATTGGTAGGCTGGTAAATACCTCCCAGTGCAAGTGCTCATACGCCAGAAAGATGAAAAGCAATTGCCAACCCATTTAGCTTGTTTGACTATCAGGTAAACACGTAGTAAAAATGTGTAAAAAATAACTAACTAACATAAATTGCATAAGTCACATTGCAGCGTTGTGACTTTGCTCCACCTACGTGATATCTTGGAACGTGGCACATGGGAGCCCTGGAATAGTGTAGGTCAAGCTGCAGCAAGTACATGTCCACATTAACACATTCAAAAGCTTTTAGCATTAAATACGTTAACTAGAAAATGCCCTTGAATCTCAAAATGCCGAGGTGCCTAATGTGTAAGAAGTTGCTAAGTCTCTACAGTAACAGAATTCAAAAGTGCTGTATCCTGTACAGACGGAAGCAGTCATTCTATTTGTGAAGGTCTGCTTTATCTATAAAATACCTACTTTTGCTATTTGGCTGAGAAGTACACTAGAAGTGTCAAGTTCATTACTTTCAATTGACTGGTGAACTCAGAGTTTTGGTGTACATGATTTATAAAAAAAGTTGTAAACCTCTGTCTGAGCCACAGTGGTCCAATAATCTGGGTCTGCCAGTCCCTCTCCTCCACTAGTGACTATAATTTGATTTCCCTAGGCCAGAGCAGACGTGGATTAGGGCTTCCTGGAGAAGAAAGATTCTTATGGTACAGATGCCCTTCTGAGGAATTCCTGGTAGGAAAACAGAATAACACTAAATGCAGGAACAAGGACCTATAATTATCTGAGAAATGTGAGGGAGGAGAGAGAAATTGATATAAAATGGCACATGCAATGGAACTCTAGAGGGATCTTGCTAATAAGAAAGCAGACATATAGCATGGATCTTCTTCAGGAGCTGACCTTTTCCAGTAAGGCTGGGACCTTTCACCATACATAGGACCTGGGACAGTTTGGGTAGGCTTTCAACTGTTGGGAATAGAGAGTTACTTCATCTTCATAGAGTAGCCTCTGGGCATGCCTGGGGCTGCTTGATCCTGTGGAGCCACACTTCTGCCATTTTAGAAAGTTAGGTTTAGCGCCCTCCGCAAACCACTGCTGGCCTACCACTATATCTTGGGGTCCCCACTACCTGGTCATCAAAACATTCCTGTATTTCGAGAAGCCAAGATGAAGGAGAAGACTGTTTGCTGTCCGGCAGAGTGAGGACTGAGGTCCTGGATCCTGAACATATGCTGTAGATGATTTTCAAAGGTAAGACCACCTAGCCTCCTAGATTCCATGTAAAAAAAGGAAAAGGGTATCTTTGGAGAAGAATTACTAGGCTTGTGGCAGCTAGGACATGTGCTGGATCCCTAACTGAAGGCAATGTTTGAGCCTGTATGCCAATGTTTAAAGTGCTATTTTATCCTAGAAGTTGTCCTTATAGTTTGAGAGATTTAGGAGTGAGCAGGAGGACAAAAATTAAGGATGGTCTCTAAAGTGGAGGGAAGTCTGTTTTTCCTATGAACCAAAGGTCCCCGAGATGAGGTCAGAGAGAATATATAGTATCCACTGAAGAGCAGAACCTTTCACTACAAGTTCTGAAAGTGTGACTTTTGCTTGTTAAGCCACATGTGTTCATAAGTGTGTCAAAAGACAGGTTTTTCAGAGGAGGAACTGAAAAGTGAGAACATAAAAGAAGAGAGTGTGATGACGGGCATTATTATTATGTTTGCACTTGTAAAGCGCGCTGCTACCCGGAGGTTTCCTGGCGCTGTGCAACGCTGGGGAACCCGTCCTGGCTTTCCCTGTGGGATGGTCCCTGCTGGGAGTCCCCAGGGTGAAGCCAGGCATCCCCGGCGTTGGGGGGGGGCGTTGTGGAGATTAGGCAAGCTAATGCCCAGAGTTGCCGAGTGTGACTCCAGATTAGAGTAGGCACCGAAGCGAGAATTATCGAGTCTGCTGACCCAAGTCCATGACCCTGCCACGTCGAGAATTGAACCCTGGTCCCGGCCGACTTCTGCTCCCGGGCCTGCCACCTCTAACTGGTGAGCCACACCACTCCATCATGTTGATGGATTATTCTTCTAAGCAGGCCATCTTCTTCTACTGGATTCTCATTCCAAAGATGATGTTGATCAAGATATTGACATATGGAACTGAGGACAAATGTATAATGAGATTACATTCTAGACAGTACATGTCAATTTAAATTGAGTGAGCAGCACATATAATGGTGCAGCAATTACAGAGCAAAGATAGAGAGAAAAAAAATAGTTGGAAAGCAACTTGTATCAAATGTTTTGCAGTATTTATAGAATGGTGCACCAAATTACAGGCTCCAGTATTTTTGTATCTATTGACCATTTGTCTGGACCTATTCACAAAGCTATGTGCATGTTTGAGTTCCACTCTTACACATAAATTGCTGATTTATGAGTTCAACTTCTGGTTGAGGATGCACAAAATGTGAATATCCATGACTAAATCGATTTCATGAATAGAACCCCATTATTGTGTAGTGGTCTGTGAGAGTAAATGTGTTCACAAGAGTTTGGAGTTGGAGTTATCAGGCGAGGGTGCCTTGAAATGTTTGTGCACATTCACATACTTTTGAGTTTGTGGGTATTCACAAACATGTTTTCACCAAATTGATACTCTGGAAATGATCAAGGTTAGGATTAAATCTGTTTCTAGGGTGGGGATTTGGAAGGGTACATCCGCAAAGTTGGTGTGAGAGTGGGAAAGGTATTTCTGAATGGCCAAAATATATTCTCTGTGGAGAAAGGAAGATGGAAAATGGAATTGTACTCATGCAAGCCATTTTTGTACTTGCAGACGGGCACAGCGGGCGCGCCGGTGGCACGCCGAAGGCGCGCCAAAGTCGTGCCCGTCTGCCCCCGTCCGCGCCGGGACGTCGCCTCTCGCCAGAGACTCTAATCAAACCTCGCCGAATGGGGGGTTTTATTCTCGAGAGGACTTATATGAGCTGCGCCCCAAAAAACAGCGAGATGGCTGTATGTATTTGCATCCTTTGAGTGGCCCGTGTTCCTGTCAGTGTGGTCAATTCTCTCTTCCCATTCCGACCACTATTAGAGCCTCCTGTAAGCCTCAGATGCAACAGAAGGTAAAGGTGCAACAACTGAATGTTCGATCTTTAATGAAGCATTATTCGGACGTTTTAGATCTTATAGTTGATGAATACCCAGACATCCTGTTCTTAACAGAAACATGGATGAGGGAAGACCAACTGTCCATTCCGAACCTAGCCCTACCTCCTGACTATTCGATATCTTTGGTTAACAGATCTACCAGAGGAGGTGGAATTGCTGTGCTTACGAGAGCAGCCTATGGCTGCCGCTTTGAGAAAGTCGACATGGAGGCAGGAGAATGTGCGTTTTTTTAGTATATCTATTAATACTCATTTTACCTTCTCGGGGCTGTTGATTTACAGGCCCCCGGGTGCTGTAGGATGTTTTGGGACTTTTCTTCTGGAATGGCCATGTACTGGATCCGATTTTTACGAACATTGAGACGCCTAGTATTGCTACTCCTACACCTATAGCCTGGTCGGACCACTTTTTAGTGGGTATGACATTTTCTATCCCGCTGTCTAATCCCTATAACACCCAAAGAGCAACTCTAAAGAGGCCCTGGCGTAAGCTTCGCTTAGAAGACCTCCATGCTCTCTTGGGTAGCATACCGTTGGGTCCGCTTGGTGAAGTTGAGATAGGATTTGACTCCTTTTGTGCCTGGATTACTCGGGCACTAGATCAACTTATACCTACTAGGTGGGTTAAAGGACGTACCCAAGATGCCAATCCTTGGTATAATGACGCCTTGGCAACCTTAAGGAAGACCTGCAAGAGATCGGAACATGATTGGAGGAGAGACTACTCCTTGGAGAAGAAAACCTGCTATTTAAAGAACCTTAAAGCCTATCATAGAGCTATTTGTAGGGTTCGGGCAGACTATTATGCCTAAGAAATTAAAATCAGCTACAATCCTGCTAAAGTAATCTTCAGGATTCTTAAGGAGCTCAATACTAAAAAAAAGCCCTCAAACCCTACCTACTTCTGCTATCTATTGTGAGGAACTGGCTCTTTTCTTTGTTGAGAAAATCCGGTGCATTTATCAAGGTTCCATCCCTGAGAAGGAGACGAATCTTCCCTCCTTGGTGAAACCTAGTCCTGCCTCCCTTTTGATGGCCATTCCACAAATTTCTTGGGAGGAGTTCAACATTCTAACTAGGAAAATTAAATCTGGATCACCTGCGGATCCCCTTAAGTCGGCACAGTTTAGAGATGCTGCATCATGCTGTCTGGCTACTCTGCACAGCCTTATCAATGCCTCATTTTCATTGGCTACTGTCCCAGCTAAATGGATGCAAGCATGGGTCTCACCCATATTAAAAAAACCAACTCTGGACCCTCTGAAGCCGGAAAATTTTAGACCGATCTCCCTGCTTCCATGGGCAGTGAAGATTACGGAATCCCATGTGAATTCAATACTTTCCACCTTATTGTATACCAATAACATTCTGGATAATACTCAACATAGGTTCCGCGCCGGCCATAGCACTGAGACAGCGTTGCTTGCTATGACTGAGCATCTTCGCCTAACTCTTGATCAGGGTCAAACGGCAGCACTGGTCCTGTTGGACCTAAGTGCCGCCTTTGACACTGTTTCACATCAGATTTTGCTCCATCGGCTCGAAAAAGCATGGGTCACTGATCTGGCACTTGCATGGTTTAGATCTTTCCTGTCAGGAAGATCCTTCCGTGTTTCTACCCCTCCTTTTCTTTCTAGGGCGCATTCCATTGAGCAGGGTGTTCCTCAGGGCTCTGCCTTGAGCCCCACCCTGTTCAACCTTTATGTGCAGCCGCTCGCTGCGGTCGGTGGGATGTGGGACCTTAACATCGTCTCATACGCGGACGACACGCAGCTGGTGGTTGCCCTATCGGAGGGTACAACCGGGGGATCATGTCAGATTCAGAGCTGGGCTGTCTGCAGTGGCTGACTGGTTGACAGCTAACTGCTTACAGCTTAATGCGGCCAAGTCGGAGGTTCTACTGGTTGGTAGGAACACCTATCTATGGGGAGACCCCTGGTGGCCAGCTACTTTGGGGAAAGCTCCGGAACCGAAGGTAGAAGTGAAAAATCTCGGAGTCTGGCTAGACTCGACTCTTAGCTTTTCCACTCATACAAAGAAAGTTGCTGCCACTTGCTTTGGCATCCTGCGTAGTCTGAAACCTGTCTTAAAGTTTTTTGACTCTGAGACCAGACAGATGATAGTCCAGGCTACAGTGATGTCTAGACTTGATTATGCCTGCTCATTATTGTTGGGCGCAAATCAGGCAGAAATCGTCCGAATGCAACGCATTCAAAATGCGGCTGCTAGAGTTCTAGTAGGCTTGCCTAAATTCAGCCCGATTTCTGCGACCATCGGAAGGCTCCACTGGTTACCTGTAGCCCAACGAATACAGTTTAAGACTCTCTGTATTTCGTTTAGAATCTGAAGACTGACAACTCCCAGGATGCTCTGCCCGCTTCTGAACTTTTATGTTCCTCCGCGTACTTTACGTTCCTCAGGCCAAAATCTGGTCCAAGTGCCTCGGGTCAAACATAGTAGAGCGGGAGGACGTTCTTTTCGTCTTCTTGCAGCTAAAGCCTGGAATGCTCTTGCATCTTACATCAGAGGAATTCAAAGTTTGTCCGTTTTTAGGAAAGCTATAAAAACTCATCTATTCCTGTAAAAAAAAATTTAGGGGAGATGTCTATTCACTACTTCGCTCATGGTTCTTTTTCTGTTCGGGAGTTCAGCGCCGGGACGCCCCTTTGCTGGGGCAGCTGTGCGCTCTATAACATTTTATAACATAACATAACATAAGCATATAGTGCATCCAGTTATGTGTGTGGGAATACCTTTTTTGTTATCCTAAAAGAGAATTCTCACATGGTTTGTAGGAGTATTGCTAACTATTGCAATCTTTGCATACATCATAATTTGTAAATCTACATCGAAACATAGAAGTTAACCAACATTAATGTTGATTTCGAACTTTGTTGTGAATCGACCCTATGTATTTATGTTTCAGTTAAAACCGCCGAGAACCGAGTTGTGTAAATGAAGCTTCAATAACTACATTTTATAATTACTGCTGGGTGAATAATTGTAATGAAATTCCACAAATTTCCCTACTACCTACTGTGGGAGCTTGTATGTATTAATCAGAAATTTTCATTATTAACAATGTACAAAGTAGTAATCTACACTTGAACTTACATGTGTACACTGACAAGATGCTATTATCTTTGAAACGATAATAAAGCCAGAAAAATGTGGCTTATGCTACCAAGGCCTCAGCTGGGTTTTGACACTATCTTGTCCAAAATGGATATCACATTCTATGTTTATTATTTCTGCTGCACGTAGTAAAGTCATGTTTGTTTATTTCTGAATTACAATACTCTCCTTTCTCCAGGCTTCTTCTGCCTGCACACAATATTGCATTAATTCACAATAGTTCACAGTGGTTTTGTAGCTGGTTTGTTCTGAAACCTCTGGATGATATTAGCTCAGAAGAGGCAGAATAAATATTTATGTACTGGGATAGTGTTTAGATGGAAAGTCTGTATGATACACTTAAATCCATTATTCTGTGTTGAAAATGTATTTGTTTGTTCACACAATGATGATTCTAAAGTTTTCATTCTATTCTGTTAGAAGATTTCCTACATAAACCCTCAAAGTTGGGGGTGATCGAGAGAACATTTTAATGCTACTAGGGATGTTGCCCAATTTGTTACTAATTTTGCTGCTCATCTGGGACTTCGTCTAATTTTGATTTTGACTATTATTCTGTATTGTCCTATTTCTGAGAGCCTTTATGTTAATAAACGTATTCATTTAGCTAAGTTGTGCTACATCAGCATTTAACTATTCCTTTATTGTACTCTATTGAATTTTTGTAATAAACCTTCTAAATTGTCTAATTCCATCTTAGAACCCACTTATTGAGGTTGTCCTTTCTTACTCAACTGCATTTTTGATATGGTGATTGTGTACCTTATCTTGGGACACATTGACTTATGAAATTGGGGTTTAACACCACCCGAGATCCATCCACCCACCCACTCATGTGCTTGCAATTGAGATGTCTTTTGGGGTGTTGGATTTAAGTGGTACACTGCGCTCAAACTACCACTGAAGAAAAAAGCAAGTTAACAGCAGCTGGACATTCTGCCAGGTTTATACAGTCTGTGTTGGTGTCCTTAGCAAAATGAAATCCAGAGAGAATTAAACAAAGTGCCCGGTTCTTGGGCAGTTACTGCAGCTTGTGTGGTTCTCCTTGCACTTCGTTTTACAAGAGATAACTGCACAAACCACACAAAGTATGCAAGAGGCACCTTGAACTTGCTCGTTTCTCAGGTTCATCCATTGAGTCGATTTCGGCTATTTTGTGGCTCAATTTCTTTCTGCAAGCGATTAAAACAAAATGGGTGGATTTCCCATGTTTAGCGTTTCTTTAAATACTTTTGTCTATGCTGGTTATAACAACACATTGACATGCACTTTTAATAACATCATGAAACTTTAAATGAGCAGGCCTTTTCAAGAAGGGATGTGATTTTGCGATAATTACCCCTGGATAGCAAGGGACTGGTTTATTTATGAAGTCAGTAATGCATGAATATTGCTGACTTTTCAGCGATATTCATGCATTGCGGCCGTTTTTTATCGCATTTGCGATAAACCTTGGAAATACCAAGGTTTATCTGCAATAAAAATTGCCGCAGCTCTGCGGTACATTTTTGTCTCTAACCAAGCAATAGCGATAATTATCGCTATTGCTTGGTAATATGCCCCCGGGTTTCCAGAAGAACTTCCCAGCACCTGGCTCAAATGACACTGACCTGGTTCCTGCTCCCTTGAGAAAAATCTTTAGCAAATGACTGCGCTTTAGGAGACAATGGATGTAGTTAAGCAGAGCCAAATTTGTACTTAATACTCTCAATCACAGGGTTCTTGAAACCCTTAAGCAATCTATGTGACGACTTTCCAGGGAATGAAACTACTGCATTTCATTTTTATCACAGTGGCATTTTTCCGAACTGTAGATTTTACCCTGTAATTAATACAGGTAAACCAATTACTTCAAGGATAATGGTTTAACTGCTCGGCTACTTGTATTTATTCTAAATCAATGCTTTTGTAATGCTGTCTCACTACAGGTCCTCAATTTATTGGAATACTTCTAAATGACGACGTCATTATCACAGGCAAAACACCTTTAAGCCTGGGGTACGCCCATGTAAAATGCTGATAATGCTAGCTTGTCTATCATTTGTGACACAACTGATGTTACTGCTTCTTATATTCAATCTTGAAATCAGTCTTTTTTTTGTTTTATTACATCCTGAAGTTGCTTTGATGGCCTATTTATTATATGCCGACACCTATTACCGAGCTAATGCTCTTAGCCATGTTATCCACCTCCCATTGGATAACATGGCTAAGAACTGCTCAGGGCAGGTGATAGCTTTTGGAGATATTCGCGCTTAGCGCGAATATCTCCAAAAGTTGGTAATAGGAGATAGCGATGTTAGCGACTGTTTCCAGTCGCTAACATCTTGGCACACCCACTTTGCATGTCATTAGTGATAAATATCACTGACATGCAAAGTGGGGCCCAAGATGGTCGCTATATCCTACTAGCTGTCGCTAACTGGTGTTAGCGACAGCTAGGTAATAGGGAGATAATTTTATCTCCGCTTTCTTGGCTTTTAAAGCCAAAAAAGCGGAGATAAACCCCCTTGATAATATGCCCCCCCATTCTCATGCTCCATTATCTCAACATGAGGGTAAAGATCGTGGGCCAGATTTATCATGATTTGACAGAGCCCAAAGCAGCAAGACAACATTCTGCACTGCTCTGTGTCAAATGGAGAGAGCAGGAACGCACCATATTTAGTACTCTCTCTCTCTCTCTCTGCCCTGGCGCACTCAGTGCAACCTAGTGCTAAGGGAGACACCCTTGTGACATCATGCATGGTCCCTGCGTTGCTTCCTCAGGGGTGTTTTCCTCTTTCTGAGTGCGCTTAAAAATGTTGCTACACTTGGAAGGAGAAACAAGCATTGGCATTACCAATAAGGCACCATTTGCGAGAATTAGAGCTATTGGCATTATAAATGGGTGATCCGACTGCAAGCCTGCTGCGGCAGAGGGCTCCAGCACTCTGTCAGGTTGACGGAGTCCCACCCGCTGTATTTAGATGTATGCGCAAGACACAGAAGACCGCGGCGGTGGTGGTCTTCTATGCTGGCTACCCACCCTTCATCGCTGTCCTGGCGGTGGGGTCCCGCCGAGCCAATTTGGATGTTCCCGTTGGGCTGGTGGTTTTCTGTTGGCAGAGTGAAGATCGGGGGCAACTGTGGTAATGGGGAAAGAGGTTATTGAAATTTTTGTTTTATGTATAACACATATATGTTGTGCAATAATTCACATGTGTATGTAGATTATGTGCAATGACCCCATGTTGGACAGTCTGCACTACACCCTGCCAAAATACACACATCATGCACTGTATACCCACACACACCATGTACACTTATCTTTGAGTCTGTCAAAATGGGGTGCAGGTCCATCGTGGTCACAGTGCACCAGGACAGGGGGGGGCCTGGACGAAGGTGAAAAGCAGGAAACAGCAACCTGTACCCAGAAAAAAAATTGAGTTTTTATCCCTTTACGCTCCTTTCCACAGACTCAAAGTAGGAGGGATTCTTGTTGAAATGAGCTCAGAAACAAGCCAGAACCAAATACCAGCAGCGAGAATCCTGGCTGGAGTCCCGCCGCCGCCTGCTGCAGCCCACCCCGCAGAAAGGATGGGAAGTCCAGGCGTAGTCAAAGGAGCTGTGGCGGTCTTCTCGCCCATTGCACTCCAGCATCTAAATTGGGCGGGTGGACCACCAGGTAGGTGGGCGGGAAGACTGTCAAAAAAGCCCATTCCGTTGCGGTCCCGCCAAGATCTCAATCAGGCCCAATGTCTTTTACTTGTGTTTTGGTTTGAAGTGGAGTGGATATATGTGGTGTGGTGTGGAGTGGCATCATGTGGGTTGGATTGGAATTTTTAGTTGTGGAATTGTGTGGTGTGGAGTGAATTTGTGTAGTGAAATTATGTGGCATGATGTCAAGATATGCTGACGTCAAGATACACCAACATTAAAGTATGCCGATGTCAATATAGACTGACGTCAAAATATGCCAAAGTCAAGATACACCTTCTTCAAGATATGCCAACTTCAGCATATACCAACATCAAAATATGCTTATGTGAAAGCTTGAAAAGGTTGTAATGCTAGTGCATGCATGTCACCTACCTTTAATCCCCATTAGTTACATATTTATATTTGCATATTATACACCTGCATGGGAAATAATTGGACGGACGGAGGTGGGTGTTGGAAAGACAGTGGGTGGGTAAATGGACTGATGGATGTAGATGGTAGTTGGAAGTACAGTGAGTGGGTTGACCAATGGAGAGAGTTGGGTCATTGGCCTTCTGTTGGGGAGGCTCTAGACAAAACATGCACCTTACTAAGGATGTCATCCATTCATTTCATCAATCATACTATGCATGCACTGAGTGAGGAGGAAGGCTCAAATTGGGGCACTGTGTGGCTTTCAAACATGTGGGATTGAAGAAACTAAATTGGTAGCCTTCAGTCCTGTGAGCAGATTAAAGGAGCTGTAACACCAAAGTACCATAGAATGCCTCCAACCAGACAATCCCCCAACAGGTAGGAATGGTGGTGTACTACCTTGAGATCACAGTATGGATCACTTCGAGTGTCCAGCCAAATCATAGACTTCTACTGACAAGCACAATGAGCTGGCACCTGGATGGTATCTGAATCAGAACCCTCTCATAGGTTTGGGTTGGAGAGGTGTAAGGAATGGATGGATGGGGCTGTTACTTTAAGAGGAAATATGTACAGGCAGTGGCAGCTGTAAAATACAACCACAGACTTCACTTTTACACCAGCTAATCAACATTTTTAAGGAGCAATGATTCCATTACTATAAAGTGGAGAAGGCCCTCCGAGAGCAGACTATCATTTCAGCATAAAGTTCAGCTAATTAATCGACACAGACATGCAGACCTCAAAGCACGAGTAAGGAATGAAATATGTTCATTTGACCATAGTTCTATTATAAAGGAAACATCTAATTAAAACGCCCATATTTCTTGTTAGAAAGTGCAAACGCTTCACATGGATATGGACACAAATTCTCAAAACACCTTGTGGCAGTGCCCCATCCTTGGGAATAAGAGAGTGTGCAAGCAATTAGGTTCTCCCACTAAGACGACCATGACCCAGTAAATGCAATATGGGAAAGTCTTTGGTTAGTCAGTTGTGGTTGGAAATTTCTTAGGAGTAAAATTTACAGAGACCATACCAAGGCAACTCGGGCAGTAGAGACAGCTGAAGTGGGTGGAAAAAGAGTGACAATTGCTTCGCTGTAAGAGGGCGCCAACTGCAAAAGAAGCTGCTGGTTGAGATATCCCCTCACATACGCTTCAACAAACAGCTGACAGCACATAATGGCAAGGAAGACATACAAAGCACATAATAATTCAATGGAAATTAGGATTAGGCATGTGCCTGAGTTTTATGCAAGGCCACTCGAACTATGCGATTTTGAAGTTGTGGCGTTTTCTGCATAATTATTATCGATTTGCCGCATAATCCTTAACCGGAGAGCATTACTGTGAGTAAAAATGTCAAAATAATGAAGTAATACTATCACAAAATGTGCTGCATTATGCTTCATGATTTGCCTTTTCTTGCTCCATAATGTACTCAACTCCTGCCGCATAATTCCAGTAGAAGTAGTTTTAAGCAATACTTGAGCAATTCCTCCTTCTCCAGGAAGGCGCCTCAATCATTTCCCAGATCAAGAATGAGGGACAGTGCTCCACTTGATAGGGATTCACGGATCTGCCCTCTGCACAGCATTAGGATTTTAATGAAAAACAGCACAATCTTTGTACAGAAAAAGAGCGAGGGCATATTCTCCATTTGGTATTTAGTATGCAAGCTGTAGATCTGGGAACAGAAAGAACAGTATGCACAATTATTAAAGAAAGCCGATTAAAGCCAACGATAGATCATCAGATGTTTCTGAAGCACTGCCGCACTCCAAACAGGTGAGGGCCTAATGAAAAACTGGATCTCACCAGCCCCCCCCCCCCACCCCCCCCCAAAAAGCCGCTGCAATACCGATCTTGTATAACAGCCAGAGGGAAATTTTGTTGGGCAAATGGTGGATGTAAGGTTCAAGCGCTGCAATGATAGGCAAGGCGCGTCATCTGTGGGGGTTGGGGGGAGTGTCTGGGAAGTCAGCTGAGTTGAACCCTGCACTGAGTGACAGCCACTGCTGCAAAGTATATACAGGTCAAGTCAGCCAGCAGAGGCGGGATTTAGTGACCGCCATTTTGTGATTAGGAGAGGAAATCCTAGCACCCCAAGCTGCTTACTAGCCGATACCATGGAATACTTCCTTCCAAGGTGGTAGTAGCGAGGGCGATCAATAAATGCAAAGTATTAAAAACAGCAGGGCTTCATGGGAAACTGTGGAACGAACTTGCTGCAGAGGTCCGAGCACCCGAGCTTTGGTGCAGAGTTGGCAGCCAATGTCTCAATGCCAGGTGAAATGCTGGCCTATCTTCCTTAATGAAGGTGATGATATTCGTTATATCTGAGTTGACCCTGAGCATTCTATTGCAGCTTAAAGATAAAAGGTTAGGCTTTAGATCAGGTAAAACCTGTTAAGAATTGCGATCAAGATTCGGAGCAGCTTTTACCTGCTGGAAGGGAAGAACCACGGGATTGACAATTTACACATGGGCAAGTAAGTAGCCTGTTTGCTCCTGGATGAATAAATGCTGCTTGACACAGAACCCAGTTTCGGCTGCATTTGATCTTGGGGCCTAATTCTAACTACTTTCAGGGTAGCACTCAGTATTTGAAAGTGCTTTGGACCGTACAAACAGTGGAATTTGCTGTACAGATAATATGAATGGTCGACTATGCTGCTCGGTAGGGTATCAAGCCCCGAGGGCAGTGCTTAATTTGACCCATTAGTTTTCGGTGCTCAGCATCAGAACTTAGGGCCACATGCAGGAGGCCCAATACCAGTCTGTAACTGCCGAAATTACCGAATTTCGTCCGTTACCGACCGGTATTGGACCTTTGGAATGTAGGTGGCATGATTGTAGGATTCGGTATGTTACCGAATCGGTAGCTTAAGGAATCGGTAAATTACCGAATTCTTAACATACAGATTCGGTAAATTACTGAATCCTTAATGTGGGAGGCACTCAAGTGAGTGTTTTTCACATTTAAGGATTCGTTATTTACCACCAACTACAAGTTGGTGGTAAATAACGAAAACCGTTAAAAAAGCAATTTTGTGCTTTTTTAACAGTGCCATGTGGCAGACATACATGCCCTTAGGGCATGTATGTCTGCCACATGTGCACCCATGCACTATTCAGGGGTGCAACAGGGTTTCAATGTGACACCCTGCCACCCTTGTAAGTCTACCCCCTATTACCGATTCAGTATTTACCGAATCGGTAATTCTCATTCATTCCTATGGGCCTCCAGGCCCATAGGAATCAATGGGGAATAGCAAATCGGTAAATACCGAATCGGTATTTACCGAATTTTACCGATTCGGTAAAATTTACCGAATCATTAGCTACATACCATTTACCGATTCTAAAGTACAGAATTGGTAAAATTCGGTATTTTAGAATCGGTAAATGATATTTACCTACATCTGGCCCTTAATTGCCAGAACCTGCACTTGTGCAATTTAAAGATGAGAAAAAAACTGTTGTTTGTTATTTCAATTTCTGTTAAAAACAAGTAATGCCTGCCACCCAATCCATTCTGAAAGCTTTGCTGCCCTAGAACAGACTGAATTGTCCACTTGTAAAAGTGTGATGGCTAGTCATTCTGTAAGTATAGTGGCAATGTGTGGTGCAAACGGTGGGGACCTCCTGATGAGGGTCCCCACATATTTTATTTTACAAATTAAGCACTGTCCGGGGATCTTCCAGACAGGCTGTGTGGGCTTCAGGGACAACACAAGGAGGGGTTGCGTTCTCCTGCCATGGTAAGAACATCAACAATTTTACTTAGCAAGGCGCCTGGGTGTAGCAGTGCGTGGTTGCTTGGATAGTTGAGTGGCTGGATTGAAAAAAACAACTGAGTACAACAGACGAGATGGCGGGTTCACCTCTTCCTGCTGCTCAAAATCCGTGTTCAAATCTCGCCTGGATGTTTACTGGCAAACCAGAATCTTACATTTCAAATGCATACCATGACATGCAACACCTCATCTCAATACATGCACACATTTCCAATCCAGTGGTCGAAGTGGGCGGGATCGGGGATGAAGGGCGTGCCCCAACCTCTATAAGTCAATAGATTCTGGTCCCCTACTTTTTAGATTTAAACATGCGTCGCAGGACAGCAGAAATAGCCAAGGGCCCAAGGCTTACAGATAAGGCTCTGCATTCATGGCCAGGCTGGGTGGGCAGAGATGAAAAAGGACTTTGTCTGTTCCTTCTTGCCCAGAGAAGACAAGAGCAACTTCTCTGCACTGCCGTCGGCAGCTGCCCCCCCTCTTTCTTCCTCTTATTCCATTTCTTTCTGTCTACCTCCTCCTTACTTACTGAAAAGCGTGACTCAAGAAACGTTTTTCACCCTCTCTTTCTGCCTTTCGTTTTAGTTGTTCCCCTGTGCAGGGCCGGCTTTAGGGCAGTGTGACTGGTGCGGCCGCACTGTGCACTGACCTGTGGAGGGGGATGCTGTGACATCAGGGGGCGCTGTGTTTCGTAATATCTTATGATGTGGGAGATGAGGGAAACTTTTGCAGGTGGTAGTGAGAGAATCTAAGGAGGCGGTCATGGGGGCACCAAAAGTGATTGTCGCACCAGGCACCACCAGCGTTAAAGCTAGACTTGCCCTTGTGAAATTAATCCAAAAAACGAAAAACACTTTTGATAGAAATGTCGTCTTTATTGACATTTTTCAATTCCAAAGTGCAGCCTTTGAAATAAATGGTTCAAAGTATGAAAAATAAATAACTAACTAAATAAAACAAGGCAGAGTAGTCGCAAAGTGTTTTATTCACACCCAAACACATTAGCGTCACTTTACAGAGTTTGCCAATGAAGTGCTACTTTTGTTTTCTCGTCTTTCTTTGAACAGCATTGTTTTCCCGAGTGGGGAAGCTCACCAGTCCTGGAGGCACTGCAATACCTGATTGATGCGAGTAGTGGAAAACAAAATATGTACCGTGGCTCTGTGTTCACGGATGTGGTCTTTTAAAACCATATTGCTTTCGTTTTGTACGGATGTAAGCAATCAACAGTGAAATGGGTCTCCTCTGGGTCCTGTAGATCTGTCCTTAACTTTCCAGGCAAAAGCCCTCACTGATTTATGAATAGTGAGTGTAAAAGCAATAAGGTAACCATGTTGTTCCTGCTTACATTTCACATGCTCTACTTAATCTTGCATTCCCTATGAGTGTTTGCTTTTTTCAGGATGTTGTTACTTTTTTTTGGGCAGCATATTGCTCTTGTCTAGTGCCTAATTTGAATTGACTCACATCCAGGTGTTTATAGCGGGGCACAATTGGGTTGTAGTTGACGGCAGTGCGAGTTACTCTCAGTTGGGCAGTATGGTGTTCAGTGGGGGAGAGGATGTGGCACTATGGTCAGAGCTGCCTTATTTGGAACTCGGGAACCAGGTTCAGCCTTCATGACCAGTCCCCCAGACCACTCCTGAGGGAGCACATTCCCATGTTAGACCTTAGAATGCCCAGCAAGACCTTAGAAGCCCTGGTGTCTTAGCACCAGCAGGTGGACCTTAACGGTGGTAAATGTGGGTTAACCTTGAAGGCCTGCTCACCACACTCCATACTGAAGTTCACCTCCAGTCTTGTGGACAGGCCTATAAAGCAACACACCCTAGAGTGACAGTGACTCTGTCACTGAAGTCACAGGACCCTTGAGAAGGGCCGCTCTATGACGGTGTGAGCGGTGTGACCACACCAGGTGCTGACTTTGGGTGGGGCCGTCAGCAACAATAAAAATGTCATGATAACTCTGGTGATTAGTATTCTTCCTAGAGAGGGATCAGAGTTCTGTCTAATGGAAGTTTTGACTCATCGAAAGGTAGCGCAGAGGGTTAATGTGCCTACTGCAAAGAACATGTACCATGCAGATCACAAAGTGCACATAATGTAAGTAGGTCAGTGGGTTACTGCTTTTGTCAGAGAGATCCCTTTGTTGCTGTTTAAATCCTAACATAGAACAGTGAGCTATTGTCATATAAGAGCTACATGCAAACTGCAAGGTATAAATTAGAGCACTATGTTTTTTTCCTCCAGTCTTTAATTATCTTAATGTTGCAAAAGAGTTCATTTGCATAGAATTTAATTCTTGTTATTAAAGAGAACCCCCCCCCCCCATTCAAGGTATTACTTTTTTAATTCTGAGTTTGTGTTTCTCCAGGATCAATCACTATTAAACTATACTGCCTACTAGCATGGTTGTCATGTGACTCCCACACTTTTTATTCATTAGTCATGTTGAATTTCCTATACAGTGATTTACACACGTATAATTGATTGTCTCTGAGTAATATGTATGATGTAAAGTGCTCTGACACCCTACACTGGTATGAGTGATGCTGTAAGTCAAATTAAATGCATCTGAGAGAAAGTGTGGTTATGGAGACTTGAGGGGCACTGTGAAAGGGTGGCAGTGAGGGAATCTGTGGTGGATCTTGCCATTGGGGAGCACCAACAATCATTGTTGCACAGGGAGCCACCAGCGCTAAAGCCAGCATTGCCCTTGAGGCCAGTCCGCCTCACCCATATATTACCTCCATTTGCCTTGTTTCAGCATTAGTAGCTAGAACCCACCAGGGATCGGCAAAGCAGGAATTTCGCACACACCTAACTAAGTTAGAAAACCTCACAATATCTCTGCTTCATGTACAGTCCCTTTTGACATGTGCTGCCTGCTTTGGGGCCACTGGAATTATGCAGCAAAGGAGGACAAAATTATGCAGCAAAAAAAGCTGCAGTATAAGCAGTATATTTTCTGGTACTTTATTACTTTTATATTTTTTCACATGGTAACAGTCTCTGGAAAGATTTTGCCTTATTAGTACCAGTGTAACATACAAATGCAGCAGTGAGAAAGGTGATCAGTCAAACTTTGCAAAGGGCCGTCCACTTCACAGCAACACAATTCACATTTTGTAGTCACTTTTGATCCGTTTAAGCCACAAACAATTTATTAGTTCAAATCGTCAGATTATGCAGCAGATTATATATTATGTGCCAAATATGGCAGAGCCATAATTATATAGAAAACATTTGCAAACTTGGATAGTTTGCCATTCATGTTTGAACTGATCTTGTGGAAAAAGGGAGGAGAAGTGCTGATGACAGAATCTGCATGTCTCGGAGCAAATGGCTTGTGCTTTCACTTTGAAGGGTATTTGGGATATTCTGTGATTGGAAATATATCTCACTTTGCGAATGTATTCTAATACCAATAACTCATATTAAACCTTAAATAATCACTGCATCCATTTTTTTGATTAAATATCATAATAAGCTGTAACTGGTTAGTGAAATGCCAAACAAATACTAAAAATTGGAATGTTTTGTGCATTCTGGCCACACTTTTGACTCCACCCAGTGATCCCATCCTCGGGATTTTCCTGTCCTCTGATTCTCTGCCCACAGTTCTCCTACTTTTTTTTAACCCACTTCGACCACTGTTCCAATCACAAGCCTGTGTGTGTAGGTGGAGCACTGTCCCGGTCGGCCACCATTTTTGGGTCAGAGTGAAAATCACATTTTAAGGTAGAGTCCATGAGATCATTAGTAAGAGAGAGTTATTTTTGCATGATGTTAAAATGGCCCACCTCAGAAGAGATAGATGCCAAGTTGCACGTTTCTCTCTTCTGTGATGGGTACTCAAAAACACATGCCTCTACGATACAGCCTCTGCTGTTGTACTAATGACCCATGGTACTCCTCAGACTGGCAGGGCTGCACCTCTCAGGGGGTCAAATTGGTTTATTGGATTCTTGCTCCGAATGTATTTGATCAACTTACATATTAAATATGTTACTAAGCTGCACCATGTTTAATGCCGAAAATTTAAACAAGAAGCGTTTTGGCCAGAAAGACAAAAATATTTTCACCCCAATTAGAATGAACCTGCGACAAGCCTTGATTCGAACATCAAACCTGCAAAGTCCAGGGCGCTCAATCTGAAACAGGGAAGAAATAACCATGAACTAATACTACATTCGGGACAGATTGTAGAATGACGTCTGCTGGGCAATAAGAAAAGCCACAGCCAGTCAGAGATCGGTGAGGAGTCAAACTCTGAGTCGGATGGATACAATTTCAGGGGCCAAGCTGATCGGAGTGCTTCCTTGCATGGAAAGTTAATTTACTCCTACCCCCACACTGTAAGGTCAACTGCCTGCTTAGGCGGTTTCTATGAAATCACGCTGGTCAGAATTCCAGGTTCACCCTTTGCTGGCCCCCATGGGAAATGCCTTAGGAGCAAGTTGTTATGCAGACAGGGTGCAGCCATGACTTACCAGATGCAGTGTCATGCCCTTTAAGATACTCCTGTCATGTACATACCGGTTTCATACGTTTGTCCCATCCACACAACACAAACGGTTCTACACAGGTAACCATTTACCTAGTAGTATGTTCCTCTCTCTTCGACACCAGGCTCTCAGTACCCTATCATAATCTCTGTAAATGACATACATAAACATGTCCCTATGCACAGTACATTTATTATGTATAAGGGTCACCACTTTTTTTCATCCATGGTTAACAGCCAGCTGTGCATGATCACTTTAGTTTAGAAAAGGATTAGTGGAATGTTTTCAAAGCATCCATGGTTGTTTTGAAAACATATTGATTCTAGAGATATGCAATAAAAATATGAGGCCGCAGCTGAACACACACCCACATTGTAACACGAGCAGGAAAGAAATAAAAAAGCCCCCCAAAGAACAGATAAACAACCAAATCACAACAATACAGTACTTGGTCCCTGCTCTTGTGGGAGTAAACAAAGACAAAAGGAGGGACAAAGAGGCAGGACTGACCACCAGCAAGTAAGGAGTTTTAAAGGACACTGAAACAAACAAATGAAAAGCATAGGAGAAGTTTAAGCCTGTACAGAAGTATATACTAAAGTATATGTGAACAACAATATAAGAGTTAGAAGTCAGGATACTGGCCTGTTCCTCTTCCCAAGTGATCAGTACAATAACACAAAAAGAGCCCGAGTCTTTTTCAGGTATCACCAATATACCTGAAATCCTGTTTACGTGGTTATTCTAGGTAAACATACTGCCTAGGAAACCATAAGGTTTTGTAAAAGAACCCTCAACTCCCTACCTGGTAGGTGACATGCTTCATCATCTGGTTCCCACCCAGTTTCTCCAAAGGCTTGAAGAAGAGCTTGCCTCATGTTGGAAGTCTCAGGCACACCAAAGACTTCCCAATCCTCTGAGGACCTGTATCTGGAACTAGGCGTTTTCGCTGCCACAGAGGAAAAAGCAACCCAATGTCACCAACAATGCCGCTGCCAGTGCGGTGACCTGTTGGCATCACCGACAGCACCGCCCTGCTTCACATCGCCACCCTGGTCTCACTGACGAAGACACCAGGCTGCTGCTTGCACAGTGACCTGAGGGCACCGCTCTTCACACCACCTCGCTTCACATCACAACCCTGGTTTCCCCGACGATGATGCTCCATGCCAACATCAACACCACTGCCTCCACCGTAGCTTGGGGCACTGCTCGTAAGTTACTCGATACACCGCTCCATCTTGGCTCCCCGACACTGGTGCTTTTGGCTCCAGATCATCTACTGATGACAGCACATCAGCAACAATGTCGCCACTGCTTGAACCATGACCTGCCAGCACTGTGACAAGCACCGCCCCACTACGCAACACAGCCCTGGTCTCCCCAACACTGCTGGACGCCGTCACAGAGCCGCTGCCTGCACAGAAACCTGTGGGCACCACACGCCTTGTCACTGCACTTCACACCACAGCCCTGATGCCTGCTGGTGTTCCTGACTTTAGCCTCATGGAGTTCGATCTGCAATGCTGTGACTTCAAGGGCCCGACAACTCCTGTATCGACCTCTGGGACCGACGCCTGCCGATGATGCCTCTTTGGAGCTCATCACAAGGTCCATGGCACCTTGCATTTCCAAGGTACTGTTTGCGGGTATCCCCTACACCATAGCTGGCCCCCACGCCGCAGTCAGCCTGAACTGTCGGATTTGTTTGTTTACGATGCCTTGATAACCCCTGACGGAGCTATCGACTTCAAGGAACTGTATTTTAAGTCTATTATTCGCAATATTCATATTTTGATGCTGTATGTTGGATTGTCATCATTTGGACAAGGTGCATACCACTGCCAACTAGACATCCCCATTTCTAACACTTATGTTTTTGTTGTTTGCTCTAGGTGCCCTCACACTAACCCTTCTGCATGAGATAGAAGACTGCTATGCAGGTGAGCGGGAAAATGCATCAAGGGGTATAGCTTAGTGAATAATGGAAAGGGGGAGTGAATCAAAATTTTCACAACCAGCCATGACAACTAAAAAGGATAGTGTGGGCTGGGGCCACTGGATGGTGGTAATGGGTAAGGGTATTCGTTTTCAGTTATTTGGAAAAGTAAGGCCAGTCAGCATGCAGCCTCAGTGAGATAGTACGGTCTATGTTGTCCACTCTAGTCCAGTTTTTCCTCACAGCAATGTAGGGCAGAGAGGCCCTGGAGAGCAGGCTAGCATACGCCTATACCTAACATCAACAACCCCGGCTTAGGATAGACAGTGAGAGTGACCTTTTAGTAGCCTCTGCATAACAGCATATCATGAAGAAGAGAGGAATCAGGAAGGGCAGGCTAGTTGAAAATGGTAAAAACTGAAGAAAATGCAGCTGAATATCTCACAGTGTGTAATGACACATGGCGCCTAAACAGCAGCAATGAAAAATTTGAAACAAACTGAACCATAAAACCCATGTTCTCTATGGAGATTTACACAGCAAAGAACCGGGATCCCTAATTTGTTCTCCCTTTTAATAGAAAATATCAAAATGGTATCACAAATTTAAAGATATGATGATTTTGTGCATTGATTAGTATGCTAAAGTACATTGCAATTTTTTCTATTCAGCTTTGGTGTGCAATTGCTCAGCTTGAAGTGGTTGTGAAATTTTGAACTACCTTTCCTTGTTATGTGGTTTTGATGTCATTCTAAGGGCTCAATTCCGATCCTGTTAGGAAAGCCCTCCCAACAACTTGATTCCGGAGAGCATTCCAAACGAATGGCGCTCCTGGAGTCCGTGCGACTGAATCCAATGCATCCGTTTAGTGACAGACTCAGTTCACACGGACTCCAATTGAACTCTATGGGAGCCTGTGTACTGAACGTATACACAGGCTCCCAATGCAAAAAGGGGTGGGTGGGGAAAAGCGTGCACCCTGTGGCGGGCACCCCATGGTGCCCGACACACTGTGCATGGTTGGGTAGCGGTGACCCATGGAACCCCCACGGGCCCTGATTCAGAGGTCCCCGGGTGAAAGTGGGCAAGCTCCACAGACCGATTGTGGAAGCCTTTTTGATCCAGGCTAAACAAATCGGAAAGGATGTCCGCATCGTTCATCGTACTTGCTCACTTGGAAAGCCTAGTCTATAACGCTGTACAAATCGGCTCTGGAGGTCTCTATCTCTCCAAATGCCTTCCAGAACTGATTTGGTCAGCGCTAAGACTTTCCAGGCATCATAATTGGTCGTTTGGAACTGTGAATGATTCGATCGGAACAAGGACTCAGGATCTGTTTCGGCAATTCTGAATTAGATTCGGAGCCCTTCCAACCAAAATCAGAATCTACTGCAAGGGTTTATGGATGTTGTAGGGTAAATCGAATAGATAGCTTGATAATGATGGGCTATCATTTGGCAGTATAAGGTGAAAGGGTGTACCACTGAAGGAGAAAACACTTAGAAAACTTTATGACTTTGAGCTGTATTGTGCATATCACAGTGACAGAAATTATGTTTAATGTGTGATGTTCTAGGGCTATGGCTGAGTGTGGCTTGGTGCACAATCAAGTTACCTAGCACCATCCACAGACTTTTGCATCATGGTACAAAAGTGTCTGCTTCATATCTGCCATAGGTTTTGTACTGAAAGGTTACCGTCCCGGTAAAAAATACTATGCTTAGACTAAATATAAAACGTTTTCTACTCTGGATGTGTATTGTAAAGTGCAAAGTAGGAAAAGTTAGAGGAAATAAAAGCATTCTCCTTTTTACACCAGCTTCAAAAAGGCATTCTTTTTTGTCCTTAAGTCCTGTATTGATAACATATAGGCATTTGCATCACAACCCCTGGGTGCTTGCATGGGAATGCTCATGGAACACCCCTGGAATGGCCCATTAGTTGAAGTAATGCCAAGCAGCCCAAATCCAAAATACATTGTGCTTAGTTTTTCATTGTTTACATGATGCAAACCCAGTGTAAAATGTTTGTAAGCCTGTCTCAGAAAGTTTTATATACCCTGCCATTTATTTACCATCTACGGGCCCTTCCATAACCTCAGCAAACACAAAAAAATGATTTTCCAGTGAAACATTTGGTAACCTCCTGCAGGTCTGCAAAGAAAACAGGAAATCTTGCTAAGAACCCACAGCCAAATGCTACATCATGGTATCTACAGACAGGCAGACAACAGCATGTGTGATTAATGTTTCTGAAACATGAGAGCGGAAGCTTTCCTCCCTCACAGAATAGGTACAGCACACCATCTGCACTGCAAGTGTCACTCACAGAACAGGCACTGCCAGGCATCAACAGTGCAGACTTACCTCCTTCAAGGAACAGGTACCTCATGATAAGAGGAGTGGAGGTTCTCTCCCTGACACTATAGCAGCAGACAAGCTTCCTGATGTTACAGAACAGGTAACATTCTGGTAGTATCAGCAAAGTCGTCTCTTTCAAATAGCAGGTACAGTACTCTCTACAACAAATACCCTTACCTATTTGATCTCTGTGTGTGTCAGTATGGTTGTGTGGGATGGTAGGTGTATGGATGGTCGAGCAAGTAAAACGTTTAACTGGATGATTGCTTATAAACATCTGTTGTTTCAGAACTAAGATGCCCAAAGGGGTGAATGTTTGTTTACAAATACATACATGATGTCATCTAATGTCAAGTTATGTGGGGAGGGGTGAATGGCAGTATTGATACATGAGTAAATCGAGGGATAAGTGGATAATGCTGTTGGTTGGTGCACAGTTGGATGAGTGAGAGGCTGAATTTATGCTTTGCTGAATACTGGACAGATGGATGCGTAGATGACTGAATAATGTGGATGGAGATTGCATGTGAAAGGAAAGTGTCTGTGGATTAATGGATATTGATGCAAGGATGTTTTATTGTGAGTTTGTGTGTATGGGTGGATTAAAGGTAACTTTTTGCATGAGGTGTATGTGCCTGTGTTGTGAGTATGGATGTGTGTATGTATGGATGTGTCTTGTGAGTGTGCTTGTGTACCCAGACCGATGTATATGTGAATGGATGTGAATACATTACATTTATACTGCTGCATTTGTGGTTGGTTTCCTTGTGCACATGCTTAGCAGACCCAATTAATGTCAGGTTATACAATGCCAAATATGATGTCTTTGATATGACAGTGACTTGGCCTCTGCTGACTGCAAGAGAAGCCTATAATAAACAACATTGAAGAGAGCTACCTCAGAATGATACACAATATGGCCGGGATGCCTGTCACCCCCTCCCAACACAATCCCCAAGGATGGGAAGACGGACGCAGTTCTGAACTTTTGGAAGGCGGGAGGGAGTTACCCTCCCGGCCGTATTTATTAAAATATGAAACAAAATTAAAACATTAAAATAACAGTTTCATATCATGTACAATTTTCATTTATTACATTTCGATGAAGACATGTTCTTTGGCTAACCTTAACAAATCTCTAGTACAGAGGATTTCCTAGCCGAGTCTAACATCCTGCAAATGCATACTTTCTAAATTAAAATTGTACATCCTAACATTACGGGCCAACGGCAAGGTCGCAACCGGTGTCAGATCCCTACTACCAGAACTCTCCCCCTCACGGTGTGAGGGCGCGCGCGCAGAGGACTGTACCTCTGTGCCAACTCCAATTTCCCTTGTCTTGCGGGGGCCCCCTATTTTAACTCGACGCCATCTTAAGGGTCGTCCGAGGACTCGTGTGAGGTGTCTGTAAGAAGATAGCGTGGACCCCCTCCCACCCCACACTGTCTATCACATCCGCCGTCGCGGATATCCGGGCCCCGGGAAATTCGTAGGAGGGGCATCTAGCCGCCTCCTCCCCTGGAAGGGGCCTATGACCGTCTTCCCTTAGGCGACCCATACTTAGTGGGTGCCGCCTCCCCGTGTGAGGGGCCAATGGCCGCCTCCCCCCGGGCGCTCCCATCCATAGTGGGTGGCGCCCCCCCTCTAGGGACCTTGAAATTACTGCTCACCGATCATGACCTTACCGCCCGACCAAAAAATAAATACGACATTTGTTTAACTACTAAGGGAGAAATTTACACTGTGTATAGCAATATGTGTCTCTACTACTAGACATTCATCACATCAATGAACTTAGACCGTTATCATCTGCTAAACCAAGGTAAGAAAATGTTATCAAACAAAATCACTTTATTGCAGAACTAATATTGTCATGGTATCAATCAAAGCAAATCACTTTATTGCAGTACTAACGTTGCCATAAGGGGCTGGTGGGTGGGTCAAAATTGCTCCTTGTTCCGTCGAGGGCTCACGTGCAACGAGTGGGTGCAGCTTTCAAGCACAGGAACCAGAGGATGCTTCTTCGGATTCCTGCTCTCTTTATTCCTCTTCGAGAGGGCGTGTACCCTCCTCCGGTACGCCTCCTGGGCGTGGCCGACGATGTAGGTGTCTAGGACAACCCCTCTTGGGCGGGAAAAGGCGCGCCCCGGCTACGCCACTTCGGGCATACCAGCCATGACACGCCCCCGCCCAAAATGGTTTCCCGGGGGGATCCGGGCCCCCTACCATACGTTCGGGGGGACAGAGTGGTCGCCCCTTTCCATATGGCCGGGATGCCTGCCACCCCCTCCCAACACAATCCCCAAGGATGGGAAGACGGACGCAGTTCTGAACTTTTGGAAGGCGGAAGGGAGTTACCCTCCCGGCCGTATTTATTAAAATATGAAACAAAATTAAAACATTAAAATAACAGTTTCATATCATGTACAATTTTCATTTATTACATTTCGATGAAGACATGTTCTTTGGCTAACCTTAACAAATCTCTAGTACAGAGGATTTCCTAGCCGAGTCTAACATCCTGCAAATGCATACTTTCTAAATTAAAATTGTACATCCTAACATTACGGGCCAACGGCAAGGTCGCAACCGGTGTCAGATCCCTACTACCAGAACTCCCCCCCTAACGGTGTGAGGGCGGGCGCGCAGAGGACTGTACCTCTGTGCCAACTCCAATTTCCCTTGTCTTGCGGGGGCCCCCTATTTTAACTCGACGCCATCTTAAGGGTCGTCCGAGGACTCGTGTGAGGTGTCTGTAAGAAGGTAGCGTGGACCCCCCTCCGACCCCACACTGTCTATCACATCCGCCGTCGCGGATATCCGGGCCCCGGGAAATTCGTAGGAGGGGCATCTAGCCGCCTCCTCCCCTGGAAGGGGCCTATGACCGTCTTCCCTTAGGCGACCCATACTTAGTGGGTGCCGCCTCCCCGTGTGAGGGGCCAATGGCCGCCTCCCCCCGGGTGCTCCCATCCATAGTGGGTGGCGCCCCCCCTCTACGGACCTTGAAATTACTGCTCACCGATCATGACCTTACCGCCACAGGCCGGATAGTTGACCGGCTATCCAGCCCCCCCTCAAACTCCTACTAAAGGTCATGCTTTTCCAAACTCTTTAGCCATGCTACGAAGTCTCCTATGAGTAAGACATTCCCCTCCGGGACAAATGGACCCCATCATCGAGATACATGTGATCCCCCCAAATACATCCGTGCGGAATACAGTGCAACTGCGCCGAGCGAAACAACCTACCGAGTTTATTATTGACCTTTTTAACTGAATGGTTCAATGCTGACACAGAGAGGCCCCCCCGCCACACCTTCCTGGGAATCATGTGGGACCATGCTATCGAGCACCCCGGGATTCTTCTCGCCAGCCAGCTAACAGTAGATAAAACTCACTCGAGTAATACTCGCCTCCCGAGTGTAACAAAGTCATTGCCCCCCAGGTGTACTATGATTACAGATGGCGGTGACCTCTGCCGCCCTAAGAGACCCTCAACAAAAGATTCAAACTGGTCAATACAGAGCCCGCCCCTTCCGTGGAAGGTCACCCGTATTCCCCAGCTGCGTGAGTCACGTCACCTGCTTTGAATACGTCCCCGGCCCATCTCACGTATGAGTGGCCCACGACCCACACCACTCTTTCCTCAGCCGGTGATCTCTGACCGCTGTTCCCCGGGTGCCGAGTCGACTGCCCAGTCCGCCCCGCATAGCCTGCTCGCGAAACTGTAAACCAAACAGAAGACAAGAAGCGTGAGTGCATGAAAATGACTTCACAACATGTGCAACCACACATACCTTTTATAACAGTTCGAGGACCATCGTCCCAGTTGTTTCACCTTCTCAACACTCTGACCCCTGGCTGTAGCCTCTGTAGCAGCCCCTATCCTAAAGGAATGGGTCCCGAAATCGCCCGGGTCCAAGCCCGCTGCTGCGATTGCCATTGTTAGCACCCTCTGAAACTGAAACCTCGTCAGTGGGGTGGCGTCGATGTGTCTCAGCAAGCTTCCCCCCCATGTTTCCCCTCTTCGTGCCAAATATTCCTCAACGAACTTTACCGGGCACATGGGGGACCCTCGCATGCGCTGGACAACAATACTGTCTCCCATAGCACTCTGGTCGGTCTTGGACCTGGTTATTGTGACCATCATTGAGTCACCGTTAATCAGAATGCAGTCCCGACACAGACCTCCTTCCACATCATTCTTATTTCTAGCAACCAGCTCGCTAACCCGCATAGCCCCATGGAACGCTAATGCGAAAGCGGCCCGGAACAGCACTGCCTCGAACTGGGAGGAGCATGTCGTGGGGAGTATCGCTATCAGGAGGGACAACCTTTCTAACCCAATCGGGCGCCTCTCGTCTACTCTACGACCCTCAAGGCGTTGCCAACCACGAAGGGCTTTCTTCACCAAAAAGGACGATGTCGGGTCCTTGATGCCATGCGCCTGCGCCATGAATGAAATGGCCATTAAAGAAATGGGGTAACCCAAAAGGTACTGGACCTGGGTATTGTATTAATATAAACAAACAACGGTCCGAGACCTATATTTTTCACACAAGCAATTAATCAAAACTTATTCATTTAGAAGGCGTATGTTATTTAAACAGCCCTGTTCAATCAATGAAGAACATAAAAGAGATAAGCAACAGCAACAGACTCCAAGTATATATGCAATATTTTTAATCTATTGTCATATTCAAATATTGAAAGCGAATTCACAGTATTATATACATTTTATTAAATACATTGCCCCGTATTCAGAGCGTGCAGTAAAGCAAAGGGTGTCAAAAGAGCGTGAAGGTGATAAGGTGAAAAGAAAGGAAATCACACAAAATTATAAAGGTAATTTAAATGATTCAAAAAACACCAGCCAATGAAAGCCGGAACAGCGTATCCTGGCCACTTCAATTAATCCGCATATAATCCCTATTTATTATTATGTAGCATCGGATGTAAAAAATGTCTGCACTATATCACAGAGGGAGATATAGTTAGTGGTCCAGGTTTTTTGGTAAGTGTCGACGTTTCGACTCGTCTTGCGGCCTTGTGGTTGATTATGCCTGGGCCATGCGAGTCTTCTTCATGACATATTGGACGGGGCAACACAGGGATCTCATTGATGACCCTATGAAAGATATAAATAACCATGAGGGTTGGGGCTGTTGCCTAATCGTTAAAACAAGGGTAGAAGTCCAAGAGTGCTTACCCTTCTCGGGATGTAGTGGTCGTAATTCCCACTCCAATTTGGCTCTGTCCTTATGAATCCAGAAAAATCTTATTGTCCAGGTATTCTGGAAAACCAATAAGGAGCCTATGTATAATTTAATGTATTTTATGTGGGGTCCATAATAAATTCAGAAAAATCACATCAGGGTAAAAATATTGAATGATTACCTCTTCAATTATTTAGGGTTTCCTATCCTACTTGGATGTACATGTTCCACTACATGTCTTGAGAAACAGGAGGCTGTAATAATTATAACAGCAAGTGTAAAAGAATTGAAAAAACACATTGATAAACAATTGGATCAGATTGTAACTCATCACTAATATCAAGAAAGGGGCTCACCTTATATATTAGATTCCAATCATAAGTATTGGGCAGTTTCAGTGTATAATTTTCAGTATATAATTTTAGGTAAGGCAACTCCTCACGTAGTAAAACCTGAGGAATGAAGGAACCAGAGGATGAGGAACCCACCCAGTATTATGGTACTTCAAAATTAAGTAATTAATTAACCACAACACCGAATGTCATTAGCTGAATATATCAATTCTGTAGCTCAGCCGAGGAGCTAAAAGTTGGTCCCTTGCCGATATTTAGGAAAGCATTCAGGCACCTGGAATAGAAAACCCAATTATGAGGGCCTGTTGTTGGAGCCAGATGTACGTGTTCATAGCGAGTACACGGAGGCCTCGTACGGTGCTTACCGTTGTATAATGTGGAGTTCCTAGGACAGGACACGCGTCTTTCGGAAAACCGGGGACAACTGCTCGCTGAGATATCCCGGTGTTGCCTAACCCCTTCTTTATGTTTTTGTCGGTGTCCTTCCTGTTAGTAAGCAGTGAAGAAGGACAACGCCGATCTATTAGTAAGCTCCGTTTTTCGTCATTCAAAACACCCCAATACGGGCGGAATGACTGAAAACCTCATTCTTTAAGGTTCCAAAGGATCACTGGGGTTATTTACGCCACCATTACCGATTATTACACAAGCGCACTAAATGAGCCTTAATTTCGTGATATTGTAGAAACCAAAGCAAACTACTCCTAAATAAATGTAAACATTAGTATGAGTATTCACAAGTTATACACAATGAATTCATAAGGTGGTATCCAACATTGATCGAAAATATGGCGGCCATCTTAGTGTGGGAATGCAATTATAGACCAACAATTCCCATTAATATACACAGTTAAAACCATATATCAATGTACATATTTACAAGGACATTTTAACACAAAACACTTTTGCACAGTATTTACAAATTAATAAGGACATTTATCACAAAGCACTTATCACAGTATTTACTTGACAAAAAACCAAACATATAACAGTATAACAGTATTTCATATAGTCATGAGCTGCAGCGGCTAGGGAATAAAATTAGAGAATTGCCACCTGTCTGTTAATTTCCTCCAATTCATTTAGACCCCTATTAGCCGTGTCTAGAAGGTATATCCAACGACATTCCCTTCTGCTCAGAATACTTTGGAGATCACCTCCTCTTGGATTTACTTGTACCTTCTCAACAACCCACCATTTGATACTCTCCGGTGGATGTGCGAATGTCGTGAAATGCTGCACGAGTGGAGCTCCCACTATTTTACACCGTATCCGACTGACATGTTGGAGAATCCTACACTTTATTCTCTGTATTGTTTGTCCAACATACATAAAACCACAGGGGCACAAGATGGCGTAGATCACCCCTGTGGTGTTACAGTTACTGTGTATTTTCAACGTGTGTGTCTGATCGTTGTGTGAGAAGGTAGTGCATTCCACAGTCAGGGGGCATGCTTTACAATTCCCACATTTATTATGTCCCATTACTGGCGGTAAGCCCCACAATGTGGTTTGGGAGGGGATTGTCGTTACTGGAAGGAGTGATTTAATTAAGTGGTCCCTGATGCTTTTCCCTTTTCTGAAAGCGTGTAAGGGTGTTGGAAGACCACCCACTTCGTCTTGTACCAGATGCCAATGCCGATTTATGGCTTTTTTAATCTGATTGCTTCTGGTATTAAACGTTGTTACACAAACCAGCCTTTCTTCACTTTTATCCTTCTCTTGTACGATAAGCAATTGGTCCCTGTGATTGTGCCAAGCTCGCTTACGTGCCTTCTTGAGTAGGCGCATGGGGTAACCTCTCTCTCTCAGTCTAGCTATCAAGAGAGATGACTCGTCAAAGAAGTCCTCCTTCCTTGTACAATTCCTTCGGAGCCTCAGGAACTGCCCGAAGGGCAGATTGTCCCTGAGGTTCCAAGGATGGTGACTCGAATACCTGAGGAGCGTATTGCGCTCGCTACTCTTCCTGTATAGAGTAGTGTACAGATATCCACCATCGGACCTTATTTGTATGTCCAAAAAGCTAATTGTATGGTTATCACACTCTAGGGTAAATTGAATATCGGCCAGTTGTTGGTTAAGCCAGTTGTGGAATTCATTCAGGGATAATTTACTACCATTCCAGATAAAAAGGACATCATCGGTGTACCTGGCCCAAAGTTGGATTTGGTCTCTATATGGGTTTTCTTGGCTCAGCACAAACATGTGTTCATATTCGTTCATGAATATAATAGCTAGATTGGGTGCAAAGCTCGCCCCCATAGCCACGCCCTTGGTCTGTATATAGAATTTACCTTGGAATGTGAAGAAGTTCTGTATCATGGCTATACTTAAGAGTTTAGCAAGATCCTAGCTTATGAACAGGTGGTTACACGGGATGTGGAACAGATTTTAAATACCAGACAGTATGTACCATACAATATGAGCAAACAAGAAAAAACGGCCCTCTATAGTTTGAAAAATAACACTAATATTGTAGTGAAGCCCGCCGACAAGGGGGGGGCGATTGTTATCCAAAACGTGGAGAAATATAAGAGTGAGATATTATCTCAATTGCATGTTGAGGGCAATTATAAGCTCCTTAAAAAAGACCCGACTAAGATGATCTGCCAAACTGTTGGTACTGTGACCAGCCTTGCATTACAGGAAGGGTACATCACCAAACAGGAATTTGATTTTCTCAACAACAGATACCCACGCATGCCAACGATTTACACGCTCCCTAAGGTGCATAAACGCTTAGAGGATCCTCCGGGGAGACCCATTATTTCAGGGTGTGGTTCCGTTTTGGAACCTTTGTGTAAATATATTGATATATTTCTAAAACCAATAGCGACTTCTACCCCCACCTACTTACGTGACACCACGGCAACTATACAGTTGGTAGACGGACTCCAGTATGATCCGGAAACCAGCCTGCTTGCAACAATGGACATCACTGCCCTATACACTAACATTCCTCAGCAGGCAGCTTTAGATTGCATAGAGACTGTTTTGAACCGCAGACCGGCCCCACACAGGGTCCCTACCGAGTTTATTCTTAAACTCTTAAGTATAGCCATGACACAGAACTTCTTCACATTCCAAGGTAAATTCTATATACAGACCAAGGGCGTGGCTATGGGGGCGAGCTTTGCACCCAATCTAGCTATTATATTCATGAACGAATATGAACACATGTTTGTGCTGAGCCAAGAAAACCCATATAGAGACCAAATCCAACTTTGGGCCAGGTACATCGATGATGTCCTTCTTATCTGGAATGGTAGTAAATTATCCCTGAATGAATTCCACAACTGGCTTAACCAACAACTGGCCGATATTCAATTTACCCTAGAGTGTGATAACCATACGATTAGCTTTTTGGACATACAAATAAGGTCCGATGGTGGATATCTGTACACTACTCTATACAGGAAGAGTAGCGAGCGCAATACGCTCCTCAGGTATTCGAGTCACCATCCTCGGAACCTCAGGGACAATCTGCCCTTCGGGCAGTTCCTGAGGCTCCGAAGGAATTGTACAAGGAAGGAGGACTTCTTTGACGAGTCATCTCTCTTGATAGCTAGACTGAGTGAGAGAGGTTACCCCATGCGCCTACTCAAGAAGGCACGTAAGCGAGCTTGGCACAATCACAGGGACCAATTGCTTATCGTACAAGAGAAGGATAAAAGTGAAGAAAGGCTGGTTTGTGTAACAACGTTTAATACCAGAAGCAATCAGATTAAAAAAGCCATAAATCGGCATTGGCATCTGGTACAAGACGAAGTGGGTGGTCTTCCAACACCCTTACACGCTTTCAGAAAAGGGAAAAGCATCAGGGACTACTTAATTAAATCACTCCTTCCAGTAACGACAGTCCCCTCCCAAACCACATTGTGGGGCTTACCGCCAGTAATGGGACATAAAAAATGTGGGAATTGTAAAGCATGCCCCCTGACTGTGGAATGCACTACCTTCTCACACAACGATCAGACACACACGTTGAAAGTACACAGTAACTGTAACACCACAGGGGTGATCTACGCCATCTTGTGCCCCTGTGGTTTTATGTATGTTGGACAAACAATACAGAGAATAAAGTGTAGGATTCTCCAACATGTCAGTCGGATACGGTGTAAAATAGTGGGAGCTCCACTCGTGCAGCATTTCACGACATTCGCACATCCACCGGAGAGTATCAAATGGTGGGTTGTTGAGAAGGTACAAGTAAATCCAAGAGGAGGTGATCTCCAAAGTATTCTGAGCAGAAGGGAATGTCGTTGGATATACCTTCTAGACACGGCTAATAGGGGTCTAAATGAATTGGAGGAAATTAACAGACAGGTGGCAATTCTCTAATTTTATTCCCTAGCCGCTGCAGCTCATGACTATATGAAATACTGTTATACTGTTATATGTTTGGTTTTTTGTCAAGTAAATACTGTGATAAGTGCTTTGTGATAAATGTCCTTATTAATTTGTAAATACTGTGCAAAAGTGTTTTGTGTTAAAATGTCCTTGTAAATATGTACATTGATATATGGTTTTAACTGTGTATATTAATGGGAATTGTTGGTCTATAATTGCATTCCCACACTAAGATGGCCGCCATATTTTCGATCAATGTTGGATACCACCTTATGAATTCATTGTGTATAACTTGTGAATACTCATACTAATGTTTACATTTATTTAGGAGTAGTTTGCTTTGGTTTCTACAATATCACAAAATTAAGGCTCATTTCGTGCGCTTGTGTAATAATCGGTAATGGTGGCGTAAATAACCCCAGTGATCCTTTGGAACCTTAAAGAATGAGGTTTTCAGTCATTCCGCCCGTATTGGGGTGTTTTGAATGACGAAAAACGGAGCTTACTAATAGATCGGCGTTGTCCTTCTTCACTGCTTACTAACAGGAAGGACACCGACAAAAACTTAAACAAGGGGTTAGGCAACACCGCGGTATATCCGCGAGCAGTTGTCCCCGGTTTTCCGAAAGACGCGTGTCCTGTCCTAGGAACTCCACATTATACAACGGTAAGCACCGTACGAGGCCTCCGTGTACTCGCTATGAACACGTACCCCTGGCTCCAACAACAGGCCCTCATAATTGGGTTTTCTATTCCAGGTGCCTGAATGCTTTCCTAAATATCGGCAAGTGACCAACTTTTAGCTCCTCGGCTGAGCTACAGAATTGATATATTCAGGTAATGACATTCGGTGTTGTGGTTAATTAATTACTTAATTTTGAAGTACCATAATACTGGGTGGGTTCCTCATCCTCTGGTTCCTTCATTCCTCAGGTTTTACTACGTGAGGAGTTGCCTTACCTAAAATTATATACTGAAAATTATGCACTGAAACTGCCCAATACTTATGATTGGAATCTAATATATAAGGTGAGCCCCTTTCTTGAAATTAGTGATGAGTTACAATCTGATCCAATTGTTTATCAATTTGCTTTTTCAATTCTTTTACACTTGCTGTTATAATTATTACAGCCTCCTGTTTCTCAAGACATGTAGTGGAACATGTACATCCAAGTAGGATAGGAAACCCTAAATAATTGAAGAGGTAATCATTCAATATTTTTACCCTGATGTGATTTTTCTGAATTTATTATGGACCCCACATAAAATACATTAAATTATACATTGGTTTTCCAGAATACCTGGACAATAAGATTTTTCTGGATTCATAAGGAAAGAGCCAAATTGGAGTGGGAATTACGACCACTACATCCCGAGAAGGGTAAGCACTCTTGGACTTCTACCCTTGTTTTAACGATTAGGCAACAGCCCCAACCCTCATGGTTATTTATATCTTTCATAGGGTCATCAATGAGATCCCTGTGTTGCCCCGTCCAATATGTCCTGAAGAAGACTCGCATGGCCCAGGCATAATCAACCGCAAGGCCGCAAGACGAGTCGAAACGTCGACACTTACCAAAAAACCTGGACCACTAACTATATCTCCCTCTGTGATATAGTGCAGACATTTTTTACATCCGATGCTACATAATAATAAATAGGGATTATATGCGGATTAATTGAAGTTGCCAGGATACACTGTCCCGGCTTTCATTGGCTGGTGTTTTTTGAATCATTTAAATTACCTTTATAATTTTGTGTGATTTCCTTTCTTTTCACCTTATCACCTTCACGCTCTTTTGACACCCTTTGCTTTACTGCACGCTCTAAATACGGGGCAATGTATATAATAAAATGTATATAATACTGTGAATTCACTTTCAATATTTGAATATGACAATAGATTAAAAATATTGCATATATACTTGGAGTCTGTTGCTGTTGCTTATCTCTTTTATGTTCTTCATTGATTGAACAGGGCTGTTTAAATAACATACGCCTTCTAAATGAATAAGTTTTGATTAATTGCTTGTGTGAAAAATATAGGTCTCGGACCGTTGTTTGTTTATATGAATGAAATGGCGGCCCGGTGTCTATTGGCCGTTGCCACTGATCGGCCTGCACTGTGCAGTGCTACTAGAAACTTCAGGACATAATCCTCCTGACCCCAATTGTCCCCCCCTGCCGGACCCAAAAATGCACAATAGGAACGAAACGCTCCTTCGTATGCCTTCCTTGTCCTGGGGGCTAAGCTTGCTGCCACGAGGTCTTGTAATCCGGGGCACCGAGTAGCCAGAGTGCTTCGGGAAATGGTGCCGCCGCTAGGTCCGCGGAAGGTAGATAACCCCTGAAAGCCTGCATGTGTGAACGAGAGAGTGCATCAGCCGCCTGGTTCAGTACACCTGGCACATGCTTCGCCCTGAATTGTACGTTCAGTCTCATGCAAAGTAGTACAATTTCCTTCAGTAATCTGAATATCCACTTGCAGCGTGCTGCCTGATTATTTATACATTCAACGACAGTCATATTGTCGGACCAAAACACCACAGAGCGATCTCGGAACTCATCCGGCCATGCCTTCAGAGCCACAAAAATGGGGAACAACTCAGGAAACCCAATGTTACCTGTGAGACCGCTGGCGTGCCACCACGTCGGCCATGTTTGCGCCGACCATCGATTACCAAAAATGGCGCCAAATCCCACGCTCCCAGCCGAGTCGGTCCACAAACCCAGCTCGTCCGAGGACGCTGGTGGCTTGTTCCACACCACTCGACCGTTGAAATCCGCCAGAAATGCCAACCATATGCGCATGTCCTGGCGAACCTCTGCAGACAGTCTCGTGCGGTGGTGCCCCTCCTTGAGACCAACCATGGCTTGTGCAATAGAGCGGGAAAAGGGGCGGGCCATTGGTATCACTCTTAGGGCAAAGTTAAGCTGGCCCACTGCTTGTTGTAACTGATGGAGGGTAACTTTCTCTTTGCTAATGCACAGTTCCAGGGAAGCCCTGAACTTCGTTACTTTCTCCACTGGCAGACGGAAACATCCTTCCACAGAATCGAGCTCAATTCCGAGAAACTCGAGTGAAGTAGATGGTCCTACCGTCTTACCCGGTGCCAATGGCACCCCGAACCCCTTCATGAGAGTGCATAATTCCTGTAACGCCTGCGCACATTTTGTGTCGCCGGCTAGCCCCAAAAACAAAAAATCATCTAGGTAATGCATAACCTGGGTATGGCCAGTGGCCTTGGTGAACGCCCATTCCAGAAAACAACTGAATTTCTCAAAATAAGCACAAGAGATGGAGCAACCCATTGGCATACATCTATCCATGTAGTATTGGCCCTGGAAAACAAAGCCTAACAGACGCTGATCCCGTGGGTGTACCGGGAGCAACCGGAACGCTGACTCAATATCTGACTTCGCCATCAGCGCTCCGGGCCCCAGGCGATTCAACATGGCGATGGCATCATCGAAGGATGCGTACCGCACCGGGCAAACTCCCGGGTCAATCGCATCGTTCACTGAAAGACCCCTCGGAGCTGACAAGTTATGGATCAGCCTAAATTCCCCCGGGTCCTTCTTGGGAACTACTCCCAACGGGGAACAGATGAAATTAGTTACTGGCGAGTGTCTATATGGGCCAACTACCCGGCCAAGGGCAACCTCCTTTGCAATCTTCCTTTCAACCACCGCTGGAGTATGCTGAACCGACAGTTGGTTTCTACAAAGTGGTTCCCCTTGAAAATCCCCCGCCGGGATGTGGAAACCATATAAGAAGCCGTTCCTCAACACCCCAGCGGAGACATGATCAGGGTATTCGTTTAGCCAGGGGATCATTGCCATGATATCTACAGGGGTAGGTAGCGGTACCCAATGGTCCCGCTCAGACCTGTTTGGCCCCTCCTCTACCCCCTGTATCACCATTCTTGGCTCGGCACGAACTCTCGGGGTGTGAAGAATTTCCGCAACCTGCACACACATGTCTGAACTTACATGTCCCTTGTGGCCTAGTGCAATTGCCTCTGTTAAAATTCCAACAGACCCCTTTCCTACCCCCATTCCCACCATTCCTTGGTTGGTGGTCGCCCGCGGGGCCTGCTCGAAAGGGCGTCGCAGGCTGATGGCGGGAAGGCCCCGACCCATTCCCGCCAAGCGAGGACGACTTCGTCGCGCCCGGCAGGAGCTGCTTCTGCCAAGAGATCGAGTCGAGACAATCCCACGTCAGGGATGAATCGTACTCCTTGGCCTTACGAAACTTCATATCGTACCCCATCCATTCGTCACCCTCATATGTATCATAAAAATCCATTATTCGTACCTGATAGCAGGACAATTCGGGCAAAACCTCGGGCTTACGTTCCCCAATAATTGCAGAAAACATTGCAAAGGCCCTGGCCCAATTCGAGATTGTCTCATCAACCCTGAATCCCGCCATTTTGGCTCGCCATACACTCGGGTGCCACAACTCCTTCTGTGTCTTAACATACTCCATCTCGCGATGGTCAGTCAGCAGGGAAAACATGTTCACATACTTATCAGCCCATATCAATTCTTTTGTGGCCAACGGTATATGTTGGACCACCTTCTCCCGTCTTGAGGGCAAAGACCCCTCCCTTGCCATCGGCAATGCTTGCTTACCCGGCTCCGGTGCTGTTCCCGCTGCTGTTTCGACACCAGCTGCCGGTCCTTCCGTGATCACCTGTGGGGGAACAAAAGGGAGATTCGCCTTTGCGGCATCTCGCGACTGCCGCAACTGCTGCATTAGTAACTTGGCCTCTTCGGCCGTGTCTCCCGGTGCCGTAGCACCCCCTGTCTTTCTGCCAAGCCATGCGGCCAACTGGGCGGCTAATTCCGGAGGCATGTCCTCCTCGCTGGCGGGCGTAACAACAACCGGAATCGGTTGACCCGCGTCTGGGATCGGTACCGGGGCCTCGACTGGAATGACCGGGCTTGCCGGGGGTAACTCGGGAACCGGGACCTCACCCCCTGCCGCCCTATTCCTAACCCGCTTCCCCCTACCCTCGGGGACAACCTTCGGCAAAGCCGGGCCTATTACCTTCTTCGGCCTACCCGAATTGTTCATCGCAGCCATCTGCTTCTTCATGTTCGCCATATCTCTTACCAGTATGCGAAGCATCTGGTCGGTTCCGGACTTCTTTCCTGCCTTCTTGCCAGGCATTATTACCGAGTGTCCGATCTACGTTGATCAACACGGTTCTGAACCCTGAGCCTCGAAGTCACTGAAAGAGAAACACAAGAATTACAAGTTCTCAAAATTGCTCCTTGTTCCGTCGAGGGCTCACGTGCAACGAGTGGGTGCAGCTTCCAAGCACAGGAACAAGAGGATGCTTCTTCTGATTCCTGCTCTCTTTATTCCTCTTCGAAAGGGCGTGTACCCTCCTCCGGTATGCCTCCTGGGCGTGGCCGACGATGTAGGTGTCTAGGACAACCCCTCTTGGGCGGGAAAAGGCGCGCCCCGGCTACGCCACTTCGGGCATACCAGCCGTGACACGCCCCCCGCCCAAAATGGTTTCCCGGGGGGATCCGGGCCCCCTACCATACGTTCGGGGGGACCGAGTGGTCGCCCCTTTCCACATGTTGTTTACATGCAGATTCCAGTTCGAAGGTCACACATGCAACTGTGATTCCATCAATTTTATTTCCCATGTGCCACGATTTATAAGAACATTTATTATTACAGAGCTTAAGTGACACACCATAAAGCATTAGAAGAACTAATCTTTGGGATGCGAATGACCTGCCAATAAAGTGCATGTGCTTGTTGTTCTATTCTCTGAATAGATATGAAACCACCACAAACACTGGCGCTGTGACCCACTGTCACATTGCAGAGACAGACTGGTGACAGCCCAGGCAGGACCTAAGGGAAGTAGGTTGTGTAGTGCTGGGGGCTTTCAAGATCTCAATCACTTTGGTTTCCCTTCACGCCACTTCCTTCTGCCATCTCTAACTCTGTTACACACGTGCTCCCTTTTTCTCCTCACATCCTTTTGAAATCATCAGCACATCTCCATATCTTCCTCTTTACACCATCTTGACACTCTAGTCTTCTTCACATGCTTCTGTTTATCTCCTGACTTCACCACCCTTCACACACAACACATCAATTCATATTTAAGTAGTCCATTGTATTTTCATTTAGGGCCGTCAATATTTTGAGTTGTGTACATTCTTCATATGCTTTTCCATAAAATCACAATTACAATTGGCATATATATGACCATCGTTCTGTGCACTCCACAGAAACGCCAAGGATTGCATGACATCTGAACATGTTTATTCAACACTGACAGGAACTGTGAGAAATTCACACTGCCTTCAGATTCTCACTCTCATTTCAGCTTTCCCTCATGCCCTTTCATGAACACTCCCCAACAGCCAGAAAGCACCAAGACACCTAGAGGTGAATCAATACATGTAACATTGATGTATATGAAAAAACTACAGAAATACAACATATGGGAAAAAACAAGCACTCAGAGTGTGCAAGATGAAGTTCGAATGAAATGTAAACACTGACTGCATCGTTGTTATGGATCACCTCAAGGATTAATACAGTTGCTGAGAATTAACATTTTGTTTTTGCCTATGAAAGATATATATTTAGGCACCAACAGGGATCCATTTCAACAACAGTTTTTAATTACTGCTGCATGCGAGTCCTGGCAGGACCCGACCCACTTAATACCCCTCAGGTGGCACACTGATGTGGAGTGAGTGACGGGCAGGGGTTTCAATCAGATCCATGCCCTCTGCCGTGCCTGCACATCACACACATCTTCGTAGTTCACTCTGCCATCCCCGGCCCAGCCTGAGAGGGTGGCAAACCACTAGAAATTTAAGACAGATGCCTGGCTCTGGTTCATCTTGAGGTCCTTTTGGACCCTCAAACGCAAACTGGATGAGTTTTCGTATGTCATCGGCCTCTCCCCACGTTGTAACTTCTTGTGCCAAGAATGGACAAAGCAGTAAGCTTAGATGTTAAACAGGTGAATCTATTAGTGGAGTAAAACCAGAAAATCTGTGTTCAATCCCGGCTTCCTCACTTGAGCAAATTGTGTTATCGTAGGCAAATATTTGATTTCACAGAGCCTCCTTTTTTTCATTATCGCAAGAGTTCATGAAGTGTGCAGAAACCGTGTAGTTGATTTAAACTACTATAATGCTGCTCCATTTTATAAGGAGAATCTAGACCACATAATGGTTGCACCTGACAACTGACTTACCTCTGATTTCACAAGTGGCATTGCCATAACAGTGCGGGGAAGCATGCATAGCTCAAAATTCATGTTTTAAAACTATTACATTAATACATGCCTCTCAATGCAGTGATATAATCTGAAGTATGAAGGAGGAGTGCTTCTGCCTGTTAAAGAAATTATCCGACTGTCATTGTCAGGCCAAGACCTGATTAGGAAACTATAAGGGAGTGGACCTTCCCATATACTCCCCTGAAGCTACTACGTCTCTGAATGCCTCACCCCTTTGATGTTACCGGAAGTCAAAAGGTGCAAGATCTTTCGCTCCATGCTTTTTGATGACTGCAAATTAAATTCTAAAAAAGCACACAGCAGGAGAATTGCTATTGTCTTTTCCATATAGAATTCTGAAGATTAAACATTGCAAATGACCCAACTGCTGTAAAATCATAAGTACATGATCAGTATGCTTTCAACGTCCCTTGGTATCTGCTTCCCTAAAATGGTTTTGCAGAATGTAATTGCATGGGTTCTACTCGTTAACACATTAGATTGTTCTATTGTTTCTTTATGAGGCGAATTCTGTCGCTTTGATGGAATGCATTTAGACTACATAAAAAGATATTTGATAAAAAGTTAATTATCGCACTGAAAGTACTTCCGTGCACTTCACTTAAAATAAAAACCATTAGAGTTGAGGTTTTTCCCTTTTCTGTGGTTCATAAAACCAAAAATGAATAGATGATCATAAATGAAAAAGAATAGTCCTTTCTGGAGAAAAACATATGGGGGTTGAAATAAACTTGCCTAAGGTATGATAGGTATGAATGGGCTGCCACTGGATCTTTACAGTTAGCACCAAGTTTCTTTAGGAAATTGATTTTTTTTGTTTGCTAATAACTTTGGTGCCATTTGACGAAGTATCACAAAAATGTTTCCAAAAAAAGTATCATCCACCTCAGCTCCTTCCTTGAAAGTTTAGGGGTGATCCATCACACGGAGGCAGAGAAAAGGGGGGGGGGGGGCAAAACACATTTTCCCTATGCAATTTTTCATAGCAAAATTGAAAAATGATACAGCAAAAATGGCTGGAGAAATTACACCAAATTTAACCAAAAGTTAAATTTTGATCCAGAAAGTGTACTAGATGGGTGCCTCTCACCTCTAGGCCACTTCGGCTTGTCACCTTGGAGTTCTACAATTAGCGAAGACCCGGTGAGTGGTTTTCACACAGTCCATTTTTTGGCATGATTATTTTACGTATTAACACACACTCATACAGAATTTCACTGCAGGCTGCCCAACCTTTCATCCTGACCTGATGAAGACCCGTTCCTCAACTCATGCTGTTTGTCATGGTCAAAAAGTCGACGGTTTTCAGTCCATCCATGCCTTAAGATGGCTTTCTAGCACAGAAACTATATAATTCAATTATTAAGCTAAGGGCCATTGTGCTTTTGAATTCTAAATTGGACCTTGTTTTCTCTGCGTTCATTGTAATATATGTACAGTATTATGTCACCCTTGTGTTTAAATACACAAATCTCGTCACTTTGTCACTATACTCATTATGTCACTATAATCACACTCACATGAGCCGTTTTTATCAATTGAATTACTGGACAACCTTTTCCTTTTGTTTTCATTGTGGTAATTCTTGACCCGCTTTTCGAATGATCGAAACATATAGTAAAATACTGCCTTGTTTGAGAATAATATACACTCTTTGTCTTTCTTTGTGTGTGTTCATCCGTTATGTGTACTTCAATCACTTTTCTAAATATATAAAACCACAAAGAAATTGTTCTCACCCGACAGAACCAATTGTTGTTTGTAGTGCATATGCCCAGGTTCTGAGAGATACTGGGTTACTCCATTGCTTTGCATAGCGACTCATATAGGCAGAGAGGCATGCTGGCACAACAGCTTGGATAGAAGAGAAACAGAAGCGGTTCAGTGTGGGGGAATCGCCTCGTGGGCAGGCGGTGCCGGCAGAGCCTAAGATGGAGGGGAGTACCGGGACCGGGGACATGCACCCCAACCCAATGAGCCTCGCCAGCAAGATGGCAGCGGCTTGGACAAAACAGAGGCTGGCAGCTGAGTTTTTAGCTGATTATATGTAGCCTATTTAATCACGTTCCTTAAGTCCGTGGCAGTCATTTTAAAGTTTACATTTCCTGATCATTAATACATTCAGATTTATATTTTGTCAAAATATGGTTTGAAATAATTTTGCGCTACCGCAGCACTCGGCCGGCCATGCTGGCGCTGCACAGCGAGCATAGAGGCACTTATTAAACATTTAATGTGTGTATTTATAAAAAATATTTTTGAATATAATTATTAGTGATTTTTTGGCAGTCAAAAGGTCTGTGTTGTTCCCATGTGGGAGACAGCTAGCCCGGGTAGCATTCAACATTACAATGAGGATATAACATTCTGCCTTATATATGCTGATGTGCTCAGCTCTGATAAAGCCATTATCTCTGCCTTTTATATTGATATATTTTTTAAAGGGTGTTGGGCGTCGGGGGGTGGGCAACCACAAGGAGTTCAGCACCCATTGTTGATTGACCCCTGCCCAAACCAACACGCTGTGCACGGAGGGGGGGTTGGGCACCTGTGGGGATGCTGTACAGTGATGGACATTCTGCTTTACATTAAAAAAACTAAGATAATTCACTGAAAAAAACAAACATTAAAGGGGCATTACAGTTAGGTGAATTATCAGTTAAAACATAAACTTTGAACTAACAAAACCACTGAAATTCCCATGTCATAGTTATCTCAAGTAATTATAACTCATGCTCTAAAGCAACTATAACTTGCGCCGTTGCCATGCCCTGCTCATTTCCTCCCATATTACATCATTCATGAAATGTTTATGACATCATTGATAACATCACAGAAAAATTTGAAATAACATGATTGATGACAACAAACATTTAGACCTGAGGTTCTTGGCGTTTTGACTTCTGTGGACCCCAACGTATTCATTGTTGCAATTGAGGCACCCCCACTAGGTCATTATTGGAATCCAGGGACCTCCTACTGATTTATTATTCCAAATCAGGGGACCCCAGTGTAAGCAATTTCAATGATTTGAACTGCCAGCAATACACCAAAACATGGAAAAAGCCATTCATCAAACAAATACACCCATGATGAAATTTGCAAACATATATTTAAAAAATCTAAAAATGAATTTTAATGGTGAGGTTGGGGTTTTTCTAAATTCCGTTAAGGTCACCCATCATCTATACTTTGTTCTGATTGATGCAATTACACTGCCCCATAAAAGCAATCTAAGTATATCAATTTAATCTTTAGCTGCCAATTTCAAATTTCTTCACATTTATTGACATTTAACGTTTTGAAATTCTACATTTGTTTCTTTATTTGTACACACTTTATCAATCTTTTAATATTATTTCATTTTCTAAGCAGTATTGACCCACTGAATAGGTGTTGCAGAACCTCAGGAGTCTCTGGACCACAAGTTAAGAACTACTGATGTAGACAGTAATTCGAGGTCATGAGATGGAGACCTGGTAGTGCATTTACATGTCAAGATGGATCCTCTATGAGACAAGTGTTGGAAGCTTTAAAAGGGCACACAGCAAGGAGGTGTGCTCGGGCCAACTATTGAATGTACTTGTTTTTTATTTGGGTTTGCAGTGGCGGTGTATGTATTAGGATGAGGAGAAGGTAGATTGTGGAGACCGGGTAGATGTAAGTGACCACTATCTACTTTTTGGTTTTTTAGTGCTTGGCAAGAATGGTATGTGCAAGAAATAAATATGGATGGATGGAAATTCTATGGTGAAGTGGCTTGGGGAGCATGCTGGGAAGCAGACATGTGGGCAGCAATTGGAAGTAGATAAGGAGCAGGTGATATTATTGTGGAATGGGATTGGAGGCATACATTAAAGACAGTTGCCTCCCAGGCTTTATGAGTTGAGGGCTGACAGGTCAAGCCGAGACAAGACATTAATTCACCTGGGACCAAACAACCTGGTGCAGTTGATATAACAAAAACTACCTAAAATGATGAAGAGAGATTTGATGGTGATTGAGGTGAAACATGAATGCAGAGTTATTTTGTGTGCTCAGCATTTTCCCAGTAGCTTACAGGGCATGCAAAGAGGTAAATAGGGAGGTGCTAGGGTTTTGTAATGCTCACTTACCTGATATATACTTACATTTTATTGTAAAGGCATGCGTGGTAAAGGCATATGCGTGGTAAAGACTTGCTTGTTACAGGCAATGCGTGGTAAAGACTGCATGGTAATTGGTGGTAAAGCCTGCGTGGTAAACATTATTTCGCTGGATGGGCCATCACTGGCAGGATGGGAGGGCAGAGCAGGGCACAGCCCTGCTTACACTGGAATAGGCTATGTCCTGCCTTCACACAAAGGATTGCATACTCCCTGTAATTAGTCTGGAGACTTGCACCTCAAAGGGCATCCTCTAGAAGTTTCTACCACTTCAAAGAAGAAACAGATTTAAACATTTAAACTCAGACAGTCTTCAGTACACTTTTGGATTAGTAGAAGAATCTGCCAGGAAGAAAGCGTGCTGGACTGCTGCCCTGCCGGACTGCTGCCCTGCTATGCTGACCTGCTGCCCCCTTGCCCTGGTGTTGAGAATTACTGGAAACTGCAACTTGAACTAAGGAACAACAGAGTGACTATCGAGTCAAGTCAAGTCAGAATTTATATAGCGCACTACATACCCAGAGGGTCTCAAGGCGCTTGAGGAAGTGGGGGAGGTTTACTTATCGAATATCCAGGTTTTAAGCTGTTTTCTGAAGGCTAGGTGGTTTTGAATAAGGCAGAGGTGGATGGGAAGGGAATTCCAGCTTTTGGCCGCTAAGTAGAAGGATCTTCCCCCCATGGTGGCTTTGTGGATGCGCGGAACAGCGGCGAGGGCTTGGTTGGACGAACGCAGCTGGCGGGTGGGGGTGTAAAAGGAAAGGCGCGTGTTGAGACAATCAGGTCCAAGTTCGTATAGGGCTTTGTGTGCGTGGGTGAGGAGACGGAACGTTATCCTCTTGTTGACGGGGAGCCAGTGAAGGTCTTTCAGGTGAACGGAAATGTGGTCTGTGCGGGGGATGTCTAGTATGAGTCTGGCTGAAGCATTTTGGATGCGTTGGAGTTTTTTCTGCAGTTTTGCGGTGGTACCGGCGTAAAGGGTATTTCCGTAGTCCAGACGGCTTGTAACCAGTGCGTGGGTGACCATTTTTCTTGTTTCTGTGGGGATCCAGCGAAATGTTTTTTTGAGCATGCGTAGGATGTTGAAGCATGATGATGAGACGGCGTTGACTTGTCTGGTCATCGAGAGTGAGGAGTCCAGATTGATGCCCAGGTTCCGTGCGTGGTCCGTCGGTATGGGGGCTTTTCCTAGGGCAGTTGGCCAAGAGTCGTCCCAGGCGGAAGGGGATGCACCTAAGATGAGGACTTCCGTTTTGTCCGAGTTCAGTTTCAGACGGCTGTGCTTCATCCACTCGGCTACTTCTTTCATCCCTTCATGTAGGTTGGTTTTGGCGGTGATTGGGTCTTTGGTGAGTGAGAGGATCAGCTGAGTGTCATCAGCGTAGGAGATGATGTTGAGGTTGTGTTGACGTGCGATGGTTGCGAGGGGGCTCATGTAGACGTTGAAGAGGGTGGGGCTGAGTGATGATCCTTGTGGGACGCCGCAGATGACTTCGGTGGCCTCTGACTTAAAAGGGGGGAGGCGGACTCTCTGAGTTCTTCCAGCGAGGAACGAGATGATCCAGTCCAATGCTTTTCCTTGAATTCCATTGTTTCTGAGGCGTTGTATCAGGGTGCTATGGCAGACTGTGTCGAAGGCTGCAGAGAGGTCAAGGAGGATGAGGGCGACTGTGTCTCCGTTGTCCAGTAGTGTTCGAATGTCGTCTGTTGCTGCGATGAGGGCGGTCTCGGTGCTGTGTTTGGCTCGGAAGCCAGACTGTGAGGAGTCGAGTGATTTGTTGGTTTCGAGGAAGGCGGCGAGCTGATCGTTGATGGCATTCTCAATGACTTTGGCAGGGAATGGGAGGAGCGAGATGGGGCGGTAGTTTTTGAGTTCGGTGGGGTCAGCTGTGGGTTTCTTCAGAAGGGCGCTGAGTTCGGCGTGTTTCCAGCTTTCTGGGAATGTGGCGGAGTTGAGGGAGCAGTTGATGACGTCTCGGAGATGGGGTGCGATGATGGAGTCTGCTTTGTTGAAGATGTGATGGGGGCATGGGTCTGTAGGGGATCCTGAGTGGATGGAGTTCATCAGGCGAATGGTGTCTTCTGTGGTGATTGGGTTCCAGTCAAAAAGGTTATTTGGAGGAGGTACAAGTTCAGAGGTGAGTGGGGTGGACTGGTTTATGGGTTGGTTGTCAAAAGCTGTTATGAATGTCGGCGATTTTGTCATGCAAAAATGAGGCGAGAGAGTCGCAGAGGACTTGAGAGGGGGTGATGTCGTTTGAGCTGGCGGTGGGGTTGGTGAATTCTTTGATGATGTTGAAAAGTTCCTTGCTGTTGTGGGCGTTGTTGTCTAGTCGGTCTTTGAGTGCTGATTTCTTGGCTGTCCGGATTAGTTGGTGGTGTTTGCGGGTGGCGTTTTTGAAGGCGGCTTGGGTGATAGTGTTTGGGTCTTTTTTCCAAGTTTTCTCAAGGGAACGACAGAGCTTCTTGGATTTCTTAAGGTCATCGTTGAACCAGGGGGCGTTCTTGCTTCCTTGCTTGATTTGATGTTTTTTCAAGGGTGCTAGTTTGTCAGCGGTTTGGGTTAACCATTGTGTGAGGTTGATGGCGGCTTGGTTAGGGTTCGCTGAATAGGCAGGGGGTTTTTGAAGAAGCGATGTGGAGATCTGGTCGATGGTGATTTTGTTTCAATTTCTTTGCAGAGTTGGTTGAGGGTGGTTGTGGATCGTGGTCTTATTGTAAATGAAGTGGATGCAACTGTGGTCCGTCCAGCGGAGGGGTGTGGTGTGAGTGAAGGAGATATGCTTGCTGGAAGTGAAGATAGGGTCGAGTGTGTGTCCTGCATAGTGTGTGGGGGTGTTAACAAGTTGTTTGAGTCCGAGATTGGTGAGATTGTCCAGAAGGGTGGTAGTGTTACTGTCGTTGCTCTTTTCCAGACGGAAATTGAGGTCTCCCAGTAGAATGTATTCTTCCGAGGGGAGGGCGTGTGGGGTGATGAAGTCAGTGATGTCTTCGCTGAATTTTGTACGGGGTCCTGGTGGCCTGTAGAGGAGGGTGCCTCTGAGTGTGGTCTTGGGGTCGGTGTGGATCTGGAAGTGAAGGCGTTCGGCGATAGCGAGGTTGTCTTCTGAGCTGGTTGGGACGCGGATGGTGTTCTTGAGGACGATGGCGATGCCTCCCCCTGTTTGGATGGTGCGGTCCTTACGGATGATCTTGTAGCCGTCCGGGATGGCTATGGTGATGTCTGGAGCTGAAGAGGCATTCATCCAGGTTTCTGTTAGGAAGGCGATGTCCGGAGCAATGGTGTCGAGTAGATTTCAAAGGTCGATGGCGTGTTTGTGAACCGAGCGGGTGTTGAGAAGGATGCATTTAAGGTGGTTGGTGTTGGATCTCTGTTTGGTGTTTGTGGGTTTGGTGTGGGTCTTGATGCAGGTGAATTTGCAGGAGTGGCAGGTGAAGGGTCCATGTGTGTGTCCTGGTGCTGCTTGGGCGCAGTTAGGGAGTCGGCCGGGGTTAAGTGCTAAGAGGGTGGCGGCGTCGTATGTAATGCGGGAGGGGTGGGTGATGCGGGGACCAGGGGGTCTGGCGCTGGGCGCGGTCCAGGCGCAGACAGGCGTAGACGGGCTTACCTTTGGCGCACCTTCGGCGCGACCGCTGCGCGTGGACGCTGCATGTAGGTCCATCTGTCATAAATGGAGAGCGGAGGGGGAGGAGCGTGGGAGGGTCAGCTGGGAGGCGGGAGCGAGGTGGAGGAAGGGCCAGGGACAACAAACAAAATGGCAGCAACAACAACAAACTCTGATTGGGGCACAGTCAGTGGGAGAAATGGGGCGCTAAGAGGGCGAAATATAGTTAGGAAAATGCAGCAGTGGAAGCGGATTGAAGCGCAGAGTCAAAGCGCTATGAAAATATGCAAAAACAATACAAATTACACAGCCAAAGATAAAGCCCAGAAGTGCGCGCTAGCGATACAAATTACGAATGTGGAGTCAAGCCCTACGATATAAATAACGATTGTGGAGTCAAGCGCTACGAAATAAATTGCAAATGCACAGTCAAGCGCTACAATACCACAAGTATCAGGAGAGGAGGAGGCGAGGGGAGCGACCGCTCGTGTGCAGGACAGGGGCCACTCTCTTGTAACCAGCAATTGGACTCTGCAAATGTGAGTCTTACCCTGCTAAGTGGTGCAACCCCAGTCCTGGGTTCTTGGAAGTGGTCCTCACTTCTGCTACGTGATTCAACCTTGAGCAGAACAGATGCATCATCTCTGCTGCAAGGACTTTCACGGAGGAAGGACTTTGTATCACCCTCACAGTCCATTGCCTCATCAGAACCACCGCTGTGTGAATCATCCTCGATGTAGGCCCCCGCATCACCATCCCCTCGTGAATGGCAGCCTCGGTGATGACGCTAGACTTCGCATTGCAAGCCTCGCAACATCTTTGGAATCAGCAGACGCACAACGCATCCTTGACACAGGCCGTCACATCGCAAGCTCCCCTTGTTGAGATCCTCCTTGATAACAATGCTGGACCTCGCATTGGAGCTTCACAGCTCTGTTAAACTGACGCTGCGCAATGCATCTCAAACGCAGAGTTCGCATTGCATCGGCTGCGCAATTCTCAGTAACCAGGATTCAAGTAACTCTGGTTCAGTGAGCTAAAGTGGTCCCTGTAGTTAACCCACGCGCTATCACTGTCTGCCTGAACTTGTGATATTGTCTCTGTCCGGCATGACCAGATAACCACAATTGGCTCTTTATGCTTTTTGGCACATTTTAACTGAAATCTTTAAAATCTTTAAAATTGCATATCTCCCATTCAACTGATTAGATTTTTTAGCATTCCAGTCTTATTTTTTTTATTAAACCTTATTCTATGTTTCTTATCAGGTGTGCAATTTTTCTTGTATTGTGTTTTCACTTTATTTTTTCAAAAAATGATGTACACTTACCCATTTTGTACTAGCGACCATGTAGAGGTCAGAAATCAATGGGGTGACCACAACTGTACAAAATCATGTGGGCAACACCGAAATCATACTGACTATCAGTGAAGATGGGGGGCGTGGACAGGCGCCGATGTAGGACACAGATCGCGGAGCTCTCGCCCACTGACATCATGAGGCTCAGCACCCCCATAATGACTGTGGGAGTTCTGGGGGAAGCCCTATGAACATCCAGTAGCAGTGGCAGAGACAGGAATTGCGACGCTCATGAAATAAGTTGGGCTCGCGGAGGATCATCTAAGATGGCGGCCGCTGCTGAGTGAAAAGACTGATGTGGCGAAGAGAAAAGAGGCAATTCAAGGCCTCCGGAAATCAGGAGGGATGCAGGCTATGTCGGGCTGAAAAGAACCCTAGACATCGACTGCCCCGGCTAAGAGAACCTGGGAGGCTAGCTCCCATGACAAAGACCGGGGAGATCCGTTACTGACATTACCTGCACAGAACCCCAGAGTAACAGAACCCTGCGGTGGTGCACACACGGCTTAAACAGCCCAACGGGACCTGGTGAGAGACCCTCCTACCTCCTGCTGATTGGCGATGGTGGAGCCTTCAGTGCCCTGACTTGCCAGTGGGGAGCCCCATCTGAGACTTTGATGTGGGTCCTTAGGAGAGCGAGGCCCACCAGGGGAGCGGAGTTCCCCTCACACTGAGGGGCACTTCCCACGATGCTACACCACTCCTGCAGGGGTGTATCCGGGAATCAATGAGTGGTCCCCACAGCTTATGGAGGTTGGTGCTCTGAACCCCCCCAGTGAGTGCTCATTCTGAGCGGAGTGAGTGACGGGACTGGGAGGCTGTGACGTGGCTAAGACGACCCAGAACTGGCTACAGAAGAGCCGTGACTAGTATTGCACTGAGCGACTGAACCAGCTATGCAGAAGAACTGTCGAATCGGAGTGCGCACATCTCCTCTGCAATATTCTGCCAAGAACCTCTGGCCCCCACGTCCTGTTGAGAGCCCTGAGGGGGCGATACAGGAGTGCTCCCCGAGCCCCTTACACATTATGAGGGTCAGCACTGGGATCCAGCAGGAGGTGTCCTGTATTGGGGGCAACATGAGTCAACACTAGATTGCAGAGAAATACAAGGTGGTTGAAACATGCCCCTATTGATTATCCCTGAATGGGTAATACTTGCCCGTAGAATATTGCCCACTGGAAAGGTACCCAGGAAACACTGCCAGAACGCCGCTGACCCAGGATTGGCCACTGCGCAAATGGATGAGGAAGAGGAGACTGGACTACAACCAGGGAGCCCCCCCCCCCCAGTGCTGACCAACGCTGTCCAAAATTATTGAGGCCATTATGGCATCTCATGAGGTACCGGAGGCTAAGATTGATGCCATAGGCACCGACCTAAACGTACTCAATGATGACCGCCGCCATCTAACAGAAAGAGTAACATCCACTGAACGTACGCTGACAGCCATATCCCCAGAGATTACAGCACTGCAGCAATGATTGTCCTCCATGGAAAGCAAAGTTCGGACCCTGGAGATGCTGACAGAGGGCAGTGAAAGCAGGTCTTGCAGGAATAAAGTCTGAATCATTGGCATCCCTGAGCATGCGGAGGGAGACAATATGGGGGGCTACCTGGAGAACTGGCGGCGCCCAGAGGTGGCACCAGAGGGGCTCGCCTCATTCTACCCCCTGAAAAGAGTGCATAGAGTGCCAGCATGCCCACCGAAGCCTGGGGCCCCTCCTGCCCAAGAGTAACTAGACTCCTCCATTTCAGGGACCCGGATCGCATAATGGCACAGGTCAACAATGAGGGGATCTTAAGATTGATAACAGCAGGGCCACGTTATTCCTGGACTTCACCCGTGTAGTGCAGAGACAATGGGCCACCTTCCTAGCGGTCAAGAAATGCCTTCGACAACTGAATGTGCCCTATGCAATAATATTCCCCGCCCAGTTGTGGGTGATCACATCGACAGTAGCCCACTTCTTCCAAACCCAACAGGATGCTTGGGCATGGATCGAATCTAGTCTAGACATTGCATCAAGAGAGGAATCCCTGAACTCCACTCCTCGAGGCAGGAAAGTGGATACAGGCAAACGAAGAGCACCTTCAATGGCAGAGGTCCGAGATGAACATCATTAAGTAAATTCAGGCAGTGTCAGAGATTCGCAGCACCAGCACAAGATCTCAATCTCCGCACAGTGACCAGGATGACCAGAACATAGACACCTGCCAGAACACTAGCTCTGCAGAGGACTCTGATGTTGGCCCGCCTAAAGTTACCCCTAAATGAGCAGATGAGATCATATGAAAGTGGGCACTGACAGACATTAATCAGTGAGCATGAGTGACTGACTCATCTAGGACAGTATGTATATATGTCACTCTTTACCTGCTCTCCTCACATCTAAGGGGGAAGCCTGACACTATTTACAGCAAACACTAGATCAGGAGATGCTGGGCTGGGATGTTCCACATGGCCGCTGGCCACTCTTCTTCAACCCTTTTTCTGTTCTACAGTTTCGGTGGTACCCTCGCAAGTTGATACTCATTGGTATTGTGTCTGGACAGTATCTGTACCTTTAACTGTCTTGGAGAGTGGGAGTTTGGGTTTTCATTGTTTGTTGGTTTACCAGTAGGGGTCTGGGCATGCTTGGTGAGCAGATTGCCATCTAGGCATACTACTGGAAACATATGGTCATAGACCAAGACAAGTTACTGAGAACAGGAAGTGGATGTCATCAGTGAACACATAGCGCCCACCGTAGAATTTAGGCGTCTCTCGTCGAATATTTAAAGGAGGAACTCCATGACCAAACGTCACAAGGTATATGTCTATTTGGCTATGATGCGGGTGCACATTGCCCTGTTGCGGATAACACATATAAATGCCAAAGAGGGGTTGCATTACAGTGTAGATTGGGGGGGCCAGACCTTCTACACAGACATTTCAGCATTTGCCAGAGGGGTACTGGTCTGGATCAAAGTAGGGGTTCACTTTCTGTGTACCAGCCACCTAGTGGACCCTGAAGGACAGTACGTAGTGGTCACTGGTAAATTAGATGGCAGAGATGAGACGATTGGGAGTGTCTACGGTCTGAATGTTGACCAAATCTGATTTTTAGCTTCCCCTTCCAGAGCATTAGTGCCAAACCTTGTGGGGTCGGTGACCCTGTGGGGATATTATAATTGTGTGGCAGATGCGGTATTAGATTGCTCTCACCCCCCTCTGAGGTAGTTCCCCATTGTCAGAACTGCTGAGGCACTGCATGATTGGCAACACCAATAGGGTCTGATCGACTCGTGGAGAACATTTCACCCTGGAGAGGGGACCACTCATTTTTCTCACACTTACATGATTTACCGCCTGGTTAGATGCTATCCTTTGCGCACCTGTTGCCCATGATCACATTATTACTAGTGAGTATTTAGCTAGAATAATGTTGGACCATAATCCTCTCCTGCTGGGATTCTGTTGGACATGAGCTACGCAATGTATCCCCACTTGGCGATTTATGTCGGAATCTCTAGGAGACCCAGTGTTTCAATCAATAATATGAAGAGCCATAGAGCAATACTTTGCAGAACATGATGGGACAGCCTAGAGCCTATTGGTGGTATGGGATGCTTTCAAACAGTGATTAGTGGCAGATGGATCTCTGAGGCAGTGGGCACTCGAGGGACCCTACTAAGGGAGACACTAGCTGTGGAACAAAAACTAAGAGAGATTGAAAAAGATAGACCTGAATGTTGTGAACTTCAAGAGAAATTGCTGGGGGCTAAGGAAAAAGTGGCAGAGCGAGTTGAAAGATTGCTCTGCTTTGATTACAGGAATGATATGATCAGAGCACATGCAGAAAGAAATAGTTCTGGAATGCTTCTAGCATGGCTAGCAAATCCCGCTAAGAGGAGGTTGGTCGTCCTGGAACTCAGAGACAAGCACACCCCAGCACTCTTACGACAACAGGATATTGATAAAGCATTCCATGATTATTATGCCAATCTGTATCAGTGCAGGGTGTCAAGCAGGGAGGAAGATATTGATTCCTCTTTGGAGCCCACAAGGCTACCAACCATAACTGAGGATGAAGCAGAGCTACTGGGAAGAGACATAGAGATTCAGGAAATTAGGGTGGCTATTAAGGCTATGGCCAGGAAGAAAACATATGGCACTGATGGCCTCCAAGTTGAATTCTTCACTACATACGTTGAGGCGTTTGGACCCCATCTGGTTGAGCTCTATAATTTAGTGAAACAAAGTGGGAGTCTATCTATGACCATAGGGAGGCCCTGATTATCCTGTTGTTAAAGCCTGGAAAGTCGGCCTTTGTTAAAACTGCCTACAGACCTCTATCAATGCTAAATCTGGATTATAAGATCCTAAGCAAAGTTCCAGCTGCACGACTTCTCCTGCACATGACAACCCTCATTTATCAGGATCAAGCAGAGATTATGCCAGGTCGTAACACAGCCCTTAATGTTTGGAGGCTGCTACGAGTGTTGACCGCTGATTCCTACTGTAAAGAAGAGGCTGCCATATTTTCAGTGGATATAGAAAAAGCCTTCAACAGCCTGGAATGGCTGTATCTCTTTAGGATGATGCAGCCGTTCAGGCTGGGGTCGGGCTTTGTGGGTTGGACAACTCTATTGTATACAGAGTCCAGGGCTAGGGTGCGGACTGGGGGAATTATCTTGAGCAGCTAGTAAGTGGGCAGAGGAACTAGACGGGGTGCCCCTTATCCCCCTTCTATTCGCCCTGGCTATGGAGAATTTAGCTGCTCAGGCTAGAACATGAATCCCATACCAAGGCCTGGAGGTAATGAGTAGGCATCACCATATCGTATTATACGCCGACAACCTCTTACTTTTCCTTCAGACTGTGATGGAGGACTTTGATGGGGAAAGAGAGCTACTGGCACAGCTTGGATGTGTATAGGGCCTTGTAGTTAATTGGAGAAAATCTTGACTTTTCCCTATAAAGGCGGGTAGAGAGAGACCAGCAGTAGTGGAGGAAGTGGTGTGGGAACTTAGCTGACTCCCGTACTTAGAGGTTAAAATATAACCTGAACCGGGAGACCTATTGCAAGGTAATATAGGGAAAGCCATCCTAGGTGCAAAATCGAACATTGAATTCTAGGTGACCCTCCCTCTCTGGGTGATGGACAGAGTCACCTTATTGAAAATGGTGACCCTGCCACAGTTGCTATATTTCTTTGTAGTGCTCCAAGTACGGATCCCTGTGGGGAAATTCCAAAACCTGAAATCACTAATAACTCCCTTTATCTGGGGAGGTCGCAGGTGTAGAGTGGCTAGAGACCGAAAGTGCTGGATGGCCTAGCACTCCTGGGCCTTGAGAGTTACTATTTAGCCGCACATCTATGGTAGCTCACACAGTGGGTGGCTGGGAGAGTGCGCAGAACAGACTACTTGAAATGCTTTGTACCGAGCCTGGGGCTACTGTCCCACATCATGCTATGGTTGCCCTCTACAGGGTGGAAGACGGCGCTGAATTGAGAGAGCTCTGCAAGTGTTGGGTTAGGAGTCTGCAAAACCTGAAAATAAGACACCCATATTCCCCAGACATTCCACTTGAACTTCTTATGGAACTGCCACATGGGGGGGACTGGCAAGGTTTGATAGAATGGACGGCTGCCTGGGCGTCCACTATTGGTGTGCTATATGAAGATGGCTCCCTATTGCCATTTGAAGATTTCCAAGAAGGGTATGATTTACCACAGGGACACTTCTTGTTACACAGAGCCCTCACTGAAGTGATACACAAATACTGGTGGGGGCAGGGTTCTTAACCATCACTGTTGGGCGGGTGCTAGTATGTACTGTCCTCCTCTGGGATGAACAAAGGAGTCACTTGCTTGTACTGCCGGCTTTGGAATGAGACATTACCTGCACTAAACAATTTATAATTATGTTGGGAGGAGGATCTCGGTGTTCCTATAAAAGAGAAAATCTGAGATGATTTAGTGGAATGTTTCCCTAGAGTATCTAGGAATGCCCGGTTCCAATTGATAAACTTTTATGTACTTCACAGAACCTACCTCACACCTGCACGAATAAATAGATACTTCCTCATAGAAACCGTGAAAAGCCTGCATTGTGGGGAAATAGGGGTAAACTTCCTGCATATGTTTTGGACCTGATCAGGACTGGGAAACTTCTGGAGAGCAGTGACAAACACAGTAACCAAAGTGACAGCAAGAGATGTTCATTGTACAATGGGGCACGGTTTGCTACATTGGTTCCAGCACACCTCCAAAACTAAAGTGACCTGTAAATTTCAGGACTTGGCACTACTTTTGACCAAGAGGGAGATTGCAAGACAGTGGAAATCCCAGATAGGGCCCTCTGTAGAGGGGTGGAAAAGGGAGGTTTTACAATGGATGGGTTATGAAGGGGATCCATGACTGAGAGAAGGCAAAGGGTGCCGGAGTTCCTTGGAAGCGACCAGGGCATGGAAGGCTCTGATGACATCATTGAAGCTCCCAGACTCCCCCTCATAGAGCATGGCACACAACTACTTACTAGCTCAAACTATGGTCTACACCCACGTAATTAGCCACCAGCTAAAGAGGCCGGAAAGGAGCTCCCAGGATTAGCAAATATAAGTCAACATGGGTCACCAACCCACACCATTAATATGTTACAACTTACATGGAGACACTAGGCTCAGCCAGGACACGCCCAGAGGGAGTGGGATGGGGGTTAGTTGAGCCGTTGCAAATTGATGTACAAGGTACACCATGTAAATTATTTACCTAGATCTAGCTGGCAAGATGCCCACATATGTATGTTGTTATAAAGAATACACATTCAGGAATAGATCAACATCCTCTTATATCCAGGCTACCCTAAAGAAGGCAGCTTTGTCCATAGGAATATTGAATTTCCATATGTATTATCGGTTGATTGTAGACTAATAAATCTGCAACTTGCTTTTGCTTTATTATCAATGAAAAATATTCTTTTAAATGGTCACTCTCAGCATGCTCTAGTAAGAGCAATCAATTTGGCTTTAGTAAGAGCAATCACTTTGGCTACTTGTGCAGAAAATACTCCTTAAACTCAGAAGGCTTTGACCACACCTGAGACAGTACAGACTGCGTAGGCAGCTCTCAGGTTACCTTCATGATCTTGTAAGAAGAACCATCAACAAACATTCCAGAATCTGATTCCTATAGTGGCACATCTTGTGTGTCAGGTCTTGGTCTTGTCAGTAACATAGAGACAGTCATGCTTGGCTTCCCCTTCCACAACATCTTTCCCAGGTACAGGTAAAAGAGTAGCAGGATTTAGGGTAGTGCATTGCTTTATGTATGTATGTATGTATGGCATATTTATATAGCGCTAAAACTGTCACCCTGACGGCGCTTGACTTGGTCAGCCATACGTAACTTTATGCTGCCTTATAACTTTACACCAGCCTGGGAAAAAGGTGTGTTTTCAGATCTTTTTTTAAAGGAGAGAAAATCCTCTTTACTTCTCAGGGACAATGGTAAAGCAACAACACTCCTTAGCACACGTAAGTCACAATGATGTCATGTATACAATTGTTTCCACCAATTCTTCCGATATAATCACGAAGAGTAGTTATTCTTGGTACATCAGATTCGAGTTTATTTCCGTTCACTGGAAACTTTTCATGCAGCCAACACGTGTTTCGTCGTATATGGGAATGTAACCCACGACTTTCTCAAGGCTATTTCCAGATCTGTTATCTCTTCATTAATATGCAGTGATAATTCCAACCCGCATGGGGGTTCTACGGGGGTATTCGTTATTTATTATTCAGTGTACATGATCCGACCAGTTTAAGGTTTCTGTTTCTTCAGGGTGGCTTTCGCCCGTTTGGTCGTTCTCCGAAAAATCAACCCTGTTCACGATCAGCGTGTCCGCTCGATTGTGACTTACGTGTGCTTAGGAGTGTTGTAGCTTTTGGAAGGCATGTGCCGTATTTGGAAGGATAAAAGTGGTTCCTTCTACCTTTTAGCACCGTCGAATACATTTCTTAAAACAATAAACTGTGAGATTTTCTAAGTGGCGCCAGTTAAACCTATACCAAACCACTACTCGTATTTAACAATGGTAAAGCATTCCATAGCTTGGCTGCAGTGAACCTAAAGGAGCGCCCGCCCAACCGCGTCCTTAAGATTTTAGGAATTACCACCAAACATGCAGAGGAGGAGCGGAGAGATCTAGAGGGGACGTGCCAAGAGAACATCATCTGCAAAGAGGAAGGTCCCTGGCCATGAAGGGCCCTGAAGACAAGGCATAATGCCTTGAAATCAATGCGCCGAGAAATAGGCAGCCAATGAAGGTCAATGAGCGCCAGAGAAGATGAATCAAGACGTCGTCTGGAGAGGGCCATCTTAGCCGCCATGTTCTGCACTCGCTGCAGTTTGCCCACTAAGGTAGCAGGCGCGCCCAGAAGTAGCGCATTGCAGTAATCAAGCCTGCTTAAGATGATACTACGCACTACCTCTGGGCGGGCGTGGGCTGGGAGGAAAGATAAAATCTTCCATAGTGTTCGCAGCAGCAGCATTTATGTTGCCACAGTTTTGTTGACAAACGCGTCAAGCTGTAGGTTTAGTGCGCTGCAAGTGTGACTTGCTCATAGTTGATCAGGCAGCTATTTGTGAGGTCCTGCGTCCTGATTAACAATATTCCTGTAGAATGGGGAACAAAAACAGTTAGAGGATGACTCATAACAGTGCTCTCACACTGTTCGATGATGACACCTGAGGAAGCCACAGATTTAAGACAACCGGGCAAAGCAGCAGCTACTGGGTCAAGTGTAGCTGAAAAATATGCAACAGGTCTGCAAGCATTCCCCGGCATCTGGGTTAGCATCGAGAGAGCACAGACCTCCCTCTTGCTGCAAATCAAGGCAAAAGACTTATTATGATCAAAGATTACCAGTGCCAGGGCACGCCAGAGACTTTTTCTCAGCTCTGAGAGGGCATGCAGGCAAATCCAAAGGTACTAGATCTAACACACCTCTATAGGTAAGCCTCTGTAAAGACATGCCCACTAGGGAAAAATTGAGGCTCCACTGTCGACAGTGGCCCACAATTCCCAAGAGCATCCTGACTTATTTCTGGGTAGTTGACGGATTCATTTTCAGAATCGCCGAGATTCTCTCTTGTGACATCTTCCTCGCTCCTTTCTCATTGTGATATCCTAGGAACAAGACCTCTTTCTTACACTACTGCAACTTGGTCGGGGACACTTTATGTCCATTCTCTGCTAAGTGGTTCAACAGAGCAATTGTATCTCGTCTGCAAGTCTCCTGTGTATTTGATGCTACCAATAAGTCATCAATGTACTGGACCAGGACTGAGTGATAGGGCGTTACCAGGGACTCTAGATTCTTTTTAAGGATCTGGTTAAAGATGGACGGGCTCTCCTTATACCCTTGTGGACTTGGCATCATGACAAAACATGGCTGCTGAACCAAAACGCAAAGATAAAATGGCTATCCTCATACAACGGTATGAAAAAGAAGGCCTGCACAAATCAATGACAGTAAATCACTGGGTCTCACATGGCATCTGAAATAAAGTCACAGCTGGATTCAGTAACATAGGACAGCAAGGGACAACTATGGTATTGATTCTTCTAAAATCCTGCATTATATGATATCTACCATTGGGTTTCTGTAAACACATATTGGGTGAATGAAATGGACTCCCATAATCTTCCTTACAATGCCTTGTTGAATCATTGAGTCAATCAAAGGAGTAATACCAGCAATGGTGTCAGGGGTCAGATTATAATGTGGGATTCTTGGATACTCAACATTAGATTTCACTGTTATGCGGACAGGTTCAACACTTTTAATGAGACCTATGTCTTTCCCTGAAAAGTCCCAGAGTTCAGGTAGAACAGTGTCTTTCAACTCTGGGGGCATATCATCCTTTGTCAACACAGGGTACAATTAAACCTCTGATTTGCAAGTTTCAAGACATGCCTTCATCATGAGTCTGAAACTCAATGCCATTTGGGGTACAGTAAATAGAACAATTCAGCTTGCACAAAAGAACGCGTCCAAGCAGACTTACAGGACTCGAATCACACACCACAAATCGGTGATTCTCCCCAAAGAGCCCTTTTTGAACAAGAACTGCTTCAGCAACAGGTCTAATTAAATGTTTATTTGCAACTCCTACAACTTGGATTCTTTTTCCCTAGAGGGGTAGGTTGGGAACCTCTGCTGTTATCACAGTAGAGCGAGTAGCAGCAGTATCAATCAAGAAGGATACGGGGTGGTCATTCACCTCATTATCAACAAATGGACCACTCTGTTCAACCTCTAAGGCTGCGCCAAGCATGCAATCCTCCTCCCCTCTCAGGCACCCTCATTGCGGCAGGTCTGAGCTGTAATCCTCATCCACTTTCACCATGTGGCACTGTATTTTAAACGCTTGCAGCAGTCTGTAGTCTCCCATATTAAGAATAGATTGTTTCTTTGGACTTTTTGGGTTGTCTGGTCAATCTTGAGCTAATCAATATCCTTAGAAGATACCTTAAATATTTTAAAATATAATCATCTGATAATACTTTTTCATCACTACTAGTAACGGACCCTTTGTTATGGAATGGCTTATCCACTCCTTCTCGGGCCACTCCACAGCTGATTTGCATTCAACCTACAAGTCAATTAGGACCATAATTTCAAACAATGTATTCAAATCTATCCAAAAAACTTTTGAAATCTTCACAAAGTGGTCAACCTGTCAGTATCATTCCACTGGGTTGTGTCTCAGTTTCAAAAATCATTTGTGAATGACGTAAGATCACTTCTGCTTCAAAGTATATGGAAATAACCTCCACCAGGCACTTCTCTCAATGGAAGCCTATGTATATCCTCATCCTCTGTTTCATCCGGAAGTAGCTCTCATCGGACTTTCTCCGGTTACTTTTTCATGGCGCACCTGCATTCCCATCTGTCAAGCTCACTCCACTTTTGGACATAGTCAATTAATTCGCTGATCTGAAATTTCATTCCTGACGGTCCCATATTAGTAAGTTGATAGTCCTTAAAGCTTAAACAGTTACTCCTCTGTAAAGTTTTGGATATCTGTAAATCGATTTCATTTCTATGAGCCAGTTCAGACAACCTTTCATGAGCTTGTCCAGCATGTCTGAGTAATGTCTTTACACATGAACAGAAGCTCATCATCTTGGTAAGCATTTAATTGGGACATGTCAAGAATCTGAAGTATCATTTCATCTAATTCTAGTTTAAGTTTGGCCACATCTACTCTCTTTTCCCTCTCTGAGACTTGAATATTCCTTCCACCTGGTCTAGGATTCTCGCTACCAACTGGTGTGTCTATATCTTTGAACGAATCATCGAGTTCCTGGGCAGTAAGACCAAGTTGCTCTTTCGGGGTATTAAGAATTATCTCTCCACTAAAAGAACCACGATTTGTATCAGGTGGTGAGTTCAAAAAGGACATGTCAGAACGTGGCGCACCCATAGACATTTCTGTCCTGAGGGGTACTATTATTAACACTTGTAAGCACATTTGTGTTGAACATGAAAAAGAGTGGCAAACTTTGGGAAAACCTTCCAATTTGGGTCAAACTCTCCAATCTAATATAGACTCGAAACTGGCACCACATGGGGTATTCCCTTGTGTTGGAAACAAAGTAATCTGAGGAATTGATCTCATTGTCTAGCCCACAGGATTGCTACCTGAGGTACCCAACCCAGTAGGAACAGTCAGAGTATGTGTAGTATCTCCTACCACTTCAGGTTTACACAAAGGAACTACTGGATTCATTGTGACAGGTTTAAACAACAAGAGAGTGAGGGTCAAGAACCACTCTTCAACCCTGGTGAAGTACAATCCAACAACAAAAGAGTGATCAAAAGTGTGCTATAACAATTCTTTAGCAGTAGTGACTCCTCCAAGGGCTGAGCACACAAATTGATGCCAAAATGGGAGGGAAGGTGGAGAAGGGTTAGTGAGGGGGGAAGGGGATATACCAGGTTAGTAAGAAGAACTCTCACTCACCGACCTGGTCGGTGACTTGCTTCGTCATGGGGTTCCCACTGGGTAGACTGAATGTCAACCCGGTGTGCTTCAACGCCTGTTGTTACAGCGGAGCTGGTTTCTTGTGATTTTGAGCGGTTCAAAAACGGGGGAAGTGGTTGTGTGATGTTAAAAGAAAACAATCAGTGTCTCGAAAAACTTTTTAATTTGAGACTAGACTGCGTTCGTTACAAAACGGTGTAGCGGACGCCAAATGGTTGTAAGTTTGAACCATTAATGTCCTTAATGTGTGTAGAAAATGGTCGACATGTTTCTGCTCATTGTTGGCTTAGGTCAGCCGAGCTTTCATCAGGACCAGTGTGCACCCCTGGCGGTATACACTCGCTAAGGTGTATCCTAACCTAGGGGTGTGTAAAATCAGTGTACCAAAACTCATGGTTACCATGGACTGTCCTGGATATTCCCCAGTGTCCAAAAACCCCTGTGAAGATAACATAGGGAAACAAAAAATAGACATACAGCAACATCTCAATCAGTTAATCCAATGCAATGATCGGAGCAATAAGATATTTGCCTTAGGTAATGTGAATAGTTGCTGTGTCGATCTCCACCTTTACATACCATAGAGTGCATTTTGTTATCTATAGTAAGGATCTCTGTGCCTAATTGCTAAGGTTTTAGCATCAGAAACAACATGTGGTGTGGCATGCACAGGTAACTCTTTGCGCATGCAAATCTCTAAAACACTTGGTTAAGTGATTGCTAAACTTGCATTCCTGAGTACTATCTGGATACACAATCGCATTAAGTGGTCTACTAAGTGAGGGCTCCTAACCACTCAAAAGAGTGCTTGCCGCACCCTTGCGTGAGTACACCCACCGTAGTATGGAGAAAAACACAATCGTGAGGGATATGCTCTGCAAAATCTTACGTGTCAAAGCGTAAGTTCCAGTTTTCGTGGGCTCACCGCGGGGATATGTTTCTTCACGCCAAGTGAAGAGCTGTAGTAATATAGAAGGAAGGTCAATTAAAAACATGAAAAGGGCTAGTATGTATGTCTAATTGTTTTATTGGAGAGAAAGTATTCAGTCATATTCCTACACCCATAGTATGTCTAGAGTATCGGAAGTGGATGTACAATTGAGAGTAGAGGTGACCACGTGCATATTCGCTCTATTAATTCAAGTGTCCCCTTATTGGCATATATCAATGCGGCTGCTCGAAAACATAGCGTGGTTGTGGTACACTACGCAAAGTGTATTTAGAGGCAGCTGAAATAATTTAAATGAATTTAAACAAACACCCTGGTAACCAGTGTTCCTTTACATGGAAGTGTTAAATAACACAGCGTGCATGTTTGCTCTATTAATTTCAGTGTCCCCTTATTGGCGTATATTAATGCAGCTGCTCGAAAACATAGCGTGGTGGTAGTACGCTACGCAAGTTGTATTTAGAGGCAGCAGAATTACTTTAAATGAATATAAACAAACACCCTGGTAACCAGTGTTCCTTTACATGGGGGTATTAAATATTTACGGGGAAACTAGTCGCGTTATCTAATGCGATCGTGAGCGAAGGAACAAGGGGTACAACATACATGGAAAATTGATGGATTGGGTAGTCCCCTTTATTGAGTAGCGGCATGTATAGGTGCGGCTATACCATCAGTGGCGGGTTGGTAGAGCGCTCGAACTATCATTATGTTAGAGACAAAACGGGGTACAATCGATCACTGGCATATTTAGGCAGCTGAATTCATTGAAATGACATTAGACAAACACCCTGGTAACAGGTGTCCCTCTCCACGGAAGTGTAAAATATTCTCGGAAGAATCTTGTCCCATTACATACGAGCAGCCGTAAACGGGGGAAGGTTGATAGATTAAAAAGTCCCCCTTGTGGAGTAGCGGCATATATAAATACATAAATGAGGCTATGTAAACGGTTGCACGGTGGTAGTGCGCTCGAAGATGCAATGTGTGAGAGGCTATAGGGGTACAAACGATCCCTGACACCGCAAAACGTACTTCTTACTTGCCTGCTCCCCTCGTATCAACCTAACTCCAGCTGCATACGTGGCCCGAATGTTGCCTGAGTCAGTGAACGCGGAAGTGATTACGCTTTGCTGCGGTCATGTGACTAGCGCGTCATTGTGTTGTCAGTCACACGTTCTTAAAGGTGTAGTGCATTATTCAGTGATATGATGCTTTATTGACACAGATTTGGGAGCGGTTTGCTTGACAAAAGTACCGGGTGTGTTAAAGGCTAGATTAAAGCCTAGAGATTGAACCAAACCTCAAGGATTAACATTGTTTGGAACTGAACTGCGTAATTGGGCAGTCAGAACAAAACAGAGAACAAATAAGTTGAGAATCTTGTTATTACATAAAGGACTCCTAGGAGTTATCTAGGAATGAACCAGTAGTAATACGTTCAGTGGTAAGGTGCAACAGGTGTATTGGTGTAACTCAGTGGAGATGACAAAAGGGAGACCATCTTGCTCCTTGACTGTGTAGGGCCCAAGGCAGAAAGTGCTCAGTGGAAGCATGACTGATGGTGCCGGTCATGGCCACTAGCCTCCAATCATTTCAGTGCTGAGCCCCATGGTATATTATCATTTAACCCTTCTTGATGTATCCCCAGACAGTAAATCCACCGTTGTTCCTTTTCGAAAAGATGATCTTGTGTGTCTTCATAGCTGTCCAGCTGTTCTATTACCGTCCAGTGTACATCGTCCGGGGTATGATTCATTTGGATGTAGTGGGCCGTTAGTTTAGTTGTGTTCCTTTGACAACCGATGTTGCTGCGGTGTTCTCCGATCCGCTGTTTGACTTTTCTTGTGGTCATGCCCACATACCTAGAGCCACATGGGCAGGTAATTAGGTACACCACATTCTGGGAATTACAATTGGTATGTTTAAGTTGAGTCCATGTTTTTCCCTGTTCGAGGCTCAGAAATTTGGTTGCCGCAGTCAGGTGGCATACGCTACATCCCCCGCACGGGAAATGGCCTATGATAGGTGGGAGCCCCCACGCATTCAGGATTGTTTGGTCATTAGACAGTCTCAAATTGCTGGGGCATGTGTGCACCAGGGAATCCTTCAAACTCCGTGCTAGCTTGTAGGAAAATAAGGGTTTTGTCCAATCATGGTTGTTGCTGGTGAGAATCCTCCAGTGCTTGTTAATAGCATGGCTGACTCGATTCGAGATTGGATTAAAAGTTGTAACACAAGTCAGTGGTGTGTTATCCGTTGTGTTCTTGGGTACATCTTCTGGTAGGGCGTCTCGGTTTAGTCTGCCCTGTTCCCATGATACACTGGGCCAGGGACAGACTGATTTGCATATAGCCAGGTTCTGAGCTGGGATGGTGCAGTGAGATAAATAACGGTGATGGATCAAGCCCTGATCTTTGGACTGGGTAAGAGCGGTCTGCTTAATTCAGACACTCTGTTCATCACCACCCCCTTTTCTGAATCGTTTTTGGCCTCTATAGGTGTGGCAGCGTATACTCAGACATGAGTCTCTTTCTCACTGCACCATCAGGATTCAAGCAAGCCGGGCCGAAGACGGCTGAAATGCCAGAAACCGTTCCCCGGTAGCTTGTCTCCTTTCTGGTGAAGAATTGGCTTGGTAGTTTAGTCTGCCCTGTTCCCATGATACACTGGGCCAGGGACAGACTGATTTGCATATAGCCAGGTTCTGAGCTGGGATGGTTCAGTGAGATAAATAACGGTGATGGATCAAGCCCTGATCTTTGGACTGGGTAAGAGTGGTCTGCCAAATTCAGACACTCTGTTCATCACCACCCCCTTTTCTGAATCGTTATCTGTAAAGGGGTTCGCGGACACAAGAATGTTTTTACATTTAAAATCAAAGACATACAGGCCAGCGACACTCGGAGCAAAGGTGCTGCCCATCGAAGTGCCGGTGGCCTGTAGATAGATGTTGTCTTGATACTTGAAGAAATTGCGCTTCAGTGCTAGGGTCGCACATTTTACCACAAATTCCGTGGGTGTGTGGTAATCCCATTCTGCCTGGTTCAAAGTCTCTGTTATCATCCTGATGGTCTTGTCCTGGGGAATACAGGTGTAGAGGCTTTCGATATCCAGGGACACAAGGAAACATGGGTCTTCTGGCATCTGGATATCTCGAAGGACCATCGAAAGACTCTTTGTATCTTTTATATAGGTACTGGTGCCTTGTATCAATGGCTTCAGGAAAAAGTCACAGTACTTCGATAGTGGTTCCAGGAGTGAACCAATGTCTGAAACGATAGGTCACCCCGGGGTGGATGTTTGTTTTTATGAGTCTTCGGCAATGTGTAGAAGTAGGGGATCCTGTTTTCAGATGTCAACAAGAAATCAGCTTCTTGTCTGGTGATTTTATCTGCTTTTTCAGCACTGGCCACTAACTCTGTGATCTCGCTTCGTAAAGCTTGCGAAGGGTCCTCCTGAAGTAGAACATAATTAGTTGAGTTATTCAAAAGTCGTCTGCATTCCCTGTCATAATCCTCTGTATTTTGTATGACTAGGCCTCCGCCTTTATCTGCAGCTTTTATTACAATGTTGGGATTGGTTTTGAGTTTTTCCAATGCTTGATACTCTTGAGCTTTCAAGTTACGATAGATGGTGCGTTCAGGTATGTTTTCCACCTCATTGAAGACAGCCTGTTCAAACGCTATCAGTTCTGGAGGGGTCATGTGCGGAGGAGGAGTGAACGGGGATTTTGGTCTGAAGCCTGTGTCACTCGTCAAGGTTTGAGAGGTATCCGTATTCTGGCTTTCCAAAAAACTTTTCAGTTTTAGGTTGCGAAAGAATTCTGTCAATTTGCAGTGAAGTTTGAAGCGATTCAGCTTCGCTGTAGGGATGAAGCCTAGGCCTTTTTCTAAAAGTGAAGTTTCTTCCACGCTCAAGATCGTAGTGGAGAGGTTGGTAATCAGGCTCTTAGGTTGCTGGGGCCTGCCCGCTGCTCCTGTGTTTTGCTCCGCGTATTGTCCCCTACCGCCTCTGTCTGCTCCCAGTGGACTTGGTTGCCCCCTCTTCTTCGTCCCCTGCCACTCCTGCCCCGTCCTAAAAAAGGCTGGGGGTACATGTTCTGTTGGTATTGGGGAAAGGGGATTTTATGCAGGTTTCAGCCCATCATTGGCGGGAAAGGTGGTTGTTGGAAACTAGGGTGGAAGTTACCTCCTGTTGCGTAACATTGTATGGAGGTGGATGGTTTACCAATAATTTCCTTATTAATTCTTTACTTGAACCAGTATCACTATTCTCCGCTGCATTCTCCATATCTTCTGTATGCTTCTTCTTTTTCTTATCCTTTTCTTTACCTTTCCCTTCTTCCTCACTCGTTAACACAGAGAACAGTCTAGCTCCCTCGATCATGTCAGTTCTTCGTGTTTTCTGTTCTTCTTCCCATCTGTCATCCACACAAGTGTTTACGGCTTTCTTGACCCTTCTCTCTTTCTCTGTGAATATATCTCTTTACTACGAATGTGCTTTTCATGCATTCCATTACAACGCGTTTGTTACAATGACTGCGCTGTTTTAACTCGAAACATCACATCGCAAGTCGTTGCAATGACTTGCTGTAGGGGACGCGCTGGACTTAGGAATAGTATTATTTCCTATTCCTACTCCAGTTTGTGCAACAGTAGGGAAGGTGTTAGATTGTAAATCCTACACCAGCATGCCCCCTACAGCAAGTCGTTGATACGACTTGCAATGTAATGGTTCGCGTTGAAACAACGAGATCGTTGTAACAACCGCGTTGTGATGGAATGTGTTGTAGCGCATTCGTAGAAAACAATGTCTCTCCTCTCTGTATATAAGGTGGGCTGTAGGTTCCCAGGCATTTATTGCTTTATTTTGCATAGGTCTAGGAGGTGGTTTTACAACGTCCTCCTTAAATGTTTAAGGATTCTCAAATTAAATGTGCCTTGTCTGACCCGATAACCACTTCAACTTCTCTGCTTTAAAAGCCGCATTAACACAACAACTTAAAACATCTCTGCAGAACACCACACAATCATTGCACAACCATGCAAGCTAAGCATAAACAATTTCAATGCACAACCCTATTAATGCTCACACCTCTGATGCTACAACTTGTTTCCGAACTGCTGGTACTCCATAAGTTCTTTGAGTGAACCATGGGCTTGTAAGGGTTTGGGCACAGTGGTGGATGCCACATATCCAAAGTAGTGGGATGAGGGTGTTAAGGAAAATAATAATTGTAAAAAATCGTACCTGTCCTGCCGCCTACTCTGAAGCTGCTGGCCGCCTCGGTGCTCCTCTCTTCCCAGCAGTAACTGAGACACAAAATACAGTCTCCCCACCAAATCCAGATGCTGGTCTCATGCTATACCAAGCATGAGATCAGCACCAGGATTGGTCTGAGTGGGCTGGAATGATGCCCACTCGGGCACAGGGAGACGTTCCATTTCTCCACTCGGCTGTAGAATACAGCTGCATTGGCGAAATGTAAGTGCGCTTGCCGGTCTGGCCATTCTAAGATGGCTGGCCAAACCAACACGTGCACTTCCAGTGAACAACTCTCCTCCTCCTTGCCATGGCCCGGCCAGCCCTAGATTCCATGGCTGAGTCAGTCAGAGGACAATAAAATGATAATTTAGTTCTACTATCATTTTATTTTTTGCTAACTAACCAGTGGAGCAACACTCCTCCGCCATTATGGAGGAGCTGTCCCTGATTGGGCAATTATCTGAATGGGACACCCTAACTTATGTGATGAACCATCCAACAATGCTACCAGCTAATACAGCTTTGGGCCTACACTCTTCCCATAATTATCTGGGGGACCTTTTTTCACCGACTGAGAAGTAAGGATTGAATCAATCAATTTAATTAACAGTGCAACCCATTGGGCTGCACCATAAGGACCAGGAATCAGTGACTATAGTTAGGAAGATTTATTACAAGTTAGCTTAAGGTAAAGAAATCTTAGATGCATGCTATAAAAATAGAGAATAACGTCTGGGTTACCCCACCTCCTAAAGAAGTTCAGGTGTACCAGAATAAGGCAAACAAGAAGTTCAGCCACAGCAATACAAAAGATAAATAACAGAGTTTGATGCTCAGAGAAGTTTGTTGTTCTCTCTTCTAGACATAGGTAACGTCTGAAATCATCTAGATTAAGTACCAACTAAGAGGATGGTTTAAATCCCTAGAACGATCTACAAAATCAGGGAAATACAGAAAAATAGGAAACGTGCTAGTTGCACATATATATAAATATTGTGTATTCATGACACATAAAATGGAACCAAAGTTATGCTGCTCCAATGGTTGTCTACCTTTAAATGTGCATAATCTCTTTGCTGCTAACAAGTTTTTAGTAGCAAGGTACAGTACAATATAAGCTTCCAGCGTAACAAGTACGTGTATGTTCCTCTAAAATAACTTCAACTTTATTAATACAATTTAACACATATTGTACTTGTCGGTGTTTGCTTCACTGTATTTCTAGCCAGGTATCACAAAACATAGTAGTCACCCTGCTTCCATATTTCCATCAAATATCCATTTGGCCAAAGCTTGAGTTAACCAATGGCAGAGTGATAAAATAGGGTTGGCGCTAAAGTCCTGGTCTATGTGTAAGTAATATTTAAAACAATTAGTCCTGTTTGTGCATAAGTGCAAGGGTGCTGAACATTGTCCCCAAGTGCTGTTTTAAAACAATACATTGCAAATATTCCCAAGCATGACTTCTGGCGAACCATCATGTATTTGTTGCAGATGTTTTTTTTTACTTCACAACGACATTTCAACTGAAAATGTGCTCACTATAAGTGATCATACACAACCATACCATTTGTGTGTGACTTTAACACATACCCATGGAGGCCTAATGGCCCAAGCCGTCAACTATAGATCCGGTGAACCAGGTTCGAGTCCCGTCGTTGGCTCAACATGCTTTCATTCTGGGCCAATCAATTGCTCTCCTGTTCTTATTATAAAATTAAGCTGTCCTTGTGTAATGTAATCTAGTGCCCATGAACATTCTCCAATGTCCTTGGGCTGTGTTTGTGCTAAATAAAATTGCAATAGATATTTAGTTCAAAATTCACACCTAGGGGAACCAAAACATGAATGTGAGGCCTTACCTCATACTCTGCGCAATAGAGAGTTCTTAAATGTGCTAAAATCACTGTTATAAACACCAAGGCTTTTCATAAGCTCAGTGACTTCAGTGAACAGATGCCTAAGGCCAGCACACTACTCAGAAAAGTGTTTCAGATCCAGACGCAAGTACAAATCACCATTTGCCATTTTTATAGTCGGATCAATAGCTTGGCCACCACAGTTCGATATCGGAAGACATGTTCAGGGGTACGATGTTTACAAACAATTATTGCAATCATATAAAAAAAACACCCGCCTCATTTTGATGAAAGCTAGGTGGGTTACAAAAGGATGTTGACCTAAAAAATGGGTTGTGGTTCTAAAACATCTGGGAAGCACTGACCCAAAGCTTTAAAAGTCCTTTCATTAGCAATCGGGGACACCGCTCATCACTTGAACATTCTTTAACATTGTTCTACAGCAGCATTCTACCCTCCCAGGCTAGTCCCTCGATCAGCCCCTTGCTGTCTGTCTAGTTCTTTCTGGTCGTGGTGGCCTTTGACACGGCCTTAGACTATCAGCCATACCCTGTGACGTATCAGGAGGAATGAGGACACCATGCTTGCGCATCAGACCCCTGCGGAGGCTTGAACCGCCCCTAATGCCTGCTTCCCTGGAGTTCTCAATTGTCTGGCCATGGCTCCTGTGAAAATGCCCCTTCAACACGGCTGTTTTCTGTTTTTGTCTCTCAGCTGACCAATTGTAACTTACATTTTGCGTGTATATTATAAAATCGTGCTATTACATCATATGTTCCCCCTAATTGTTTTTTATTAAATGAAACTTTACATTTGAGAGAGACATGTTAGCCAAGTAATCAGGATCGAGTTTTTTCAGGTGGCAGTGTTATAATATAGATGGGACGAATTGCTGTTCTGGCTAGCCGTTATACTCTGTACAGAGCAGACAAGACATCTCATACAAAATGATGGCATCCGTCTAGCTGGTAAATGCAGATTGCTCCCACAACCCTAATGGAAATTCAGACCAAGGAATAATGTTCATACTTAAAGCATGAAGGTTCTTTGTTGCACTGAAAAAATATGATACCTATATGTAACTTAATGCAGAACTTGAGCAAGGACCAATGATTTTTCATTTTTAAATGATAAAATTGTCACTTTACGGCAAAGTTAGATGAAATTCAAGGTGCTGTTTCAACCCACTGTATCAAAATCACAACAAAAGTGTAGGAAGGAACATTAAAATACACCCAGGTGCATATGGTCTGTAGGTACCTTTTGGGAGAACGGACAGTGAGGTGCCACATGATATCATGATGAACACAGTTGAATCTAAGACAATTTATTTTCTTTACTACACTATACAGACTTTTAGGGCCCTATTTGGTTAAACAACCCCTAGGAAAATCTACAGTCTATTCTGCGACCTAGGTTATGCTGTGTTGTATTCTGCTGCATATTGTCCTCACATCCCAGGCAGGAGAAAGCTTTGTATATGCTTTACTTCCATACAACTTGCCTGTGGTTTGAAAACAAGACAAGGTGAATTGGTTAAAACTACTCACCCACACACATTACCTTTCAATTAAAGTATGTAACATTATTTTTGTAAAACTTTAAAATAGCTTTCTTTTTAATTTGCATCTTTTGGACTACATTGAAATACAGTAATTGAAGAGATACAAAGGTCTTAAAGGATAGGTTTCCCTAATTGGTGTTCTGCATTATACACAGCTAAGGTCCATGACAACTACTGTTTTGTGAGGGTTAGCCAGATTTACCCCAAATTTATGAATCTGAACATTCACTTAAAACTTCATCCACATGTTCATTAAAGGTTCATTTTGACCCAGGGAGGGAGGCCACAAAACCACCACTCACAACAAAACCACCCACACATCTACTTACTGACCCGCACAACCACTCATGTACCACAAACTCACTCAAACACTCACTCATACAGTCACTCACATACCCACTTACAAACCTATGCAGTCACTCACAAACCCAATCACAGACCATACAGCCACTCACGGACCCAGCCACTGACCCATACAGCTTCTCAGTAGCAGTTATAGACCCATACAGCCACTCACATACCAGTCACAGACCCATATTACCACTCATACTCACTCACAGACCCAGAGTCACCCATAAACCCACTAACACAATCCACACAGCTATTCACACACCCACTGACGGACCCATACAGCCACTCACAGGCCCATAGAGGCATTCACACACCCTCTCACAAACCCATACATCCACTCATAAACCCACTCGCACACCCACACATCCTCTCACATGCACACTCACAAACCCATATAACCACTCACACACCCACACAACCACTGATTCAACCACTCACCGAACCATACAACCATCCATTCACCCACTCACCCACACAAACACTCACCCACCCATTCACAGACCCAAACAACTACTCACACACCAATACAGCTACTCACACATCATACCCATTAAGCCACTGATACAGTAACCCATTGACCCATACAGCCACTCACACACATACTCATAGACACAACAGTTACTCACACCCATACAGCCACTCACACATCCACTCACAGACCTATACAGCCACTCAACCACCCACTCACTGACCCATACAGCCACTCACATACCCACTCTCAAAGGTTACAGGGATGTTACACTTAGGAAATAGAATTTTTAAACATTTAGAATGTCACAAAAAAACAATGGTTACAGGGATGTGATAGTTAGGAAATAGCATTAAAAAAATCCCTAGAAAGTCACTAAAAAAAACAAAGGTTACAGGGACATTATCGTTAGGCCCAGATTTCACTCATACAAAGCCATTGAAATGTAGCAGTTATAGTTCCTAAGCTAATGATAGCTTATGCCCCTGCAATGCACTGCTTATGACCTTACATATTACATCATTCATGACACGGTCAGTGACATCACTGATGACATAACTGATAACATTGCTGATCTCATCATCCACAGAACCATTCACACACCACTCACACACCCACACAACCACTCACACACTCTCACAACCACTCACAATCCATTCACAAATCCAAACAACCAATCACACTCTCACTCGCACACCCATATAGCCACTCACACACCCACTTACATCCCGATACAACCACTCATATACCAACAAAACCTCTAATAAATGATAGGAAGACGATTTTGGGAGGGCATTCTATGATAGGGATTGGTAACAAGAGTTAGAATTCCCCAAGCAGCATGCCCAGTTAAACCACTACTAGATTTGTTGTCCACAAAACCATACCCGTGACGCAGACATTACATGTATGCTATGGTCCTGCATAATGCTACAAACGTATTGTCAGTCCGTAACACCACCCTACGGGAGGTCACAGAACTGCCTGAGTTCCACATGAGGTAAGCATGTGCCCGGGGCATCTTTAAATACAGGAAATAATAAAAAGTGCGCACTGGATTGGTTGCCCTGGCGCTCCTTCTCACCAAACGTGCACTTACACTCCTGGGACGATCGTTGACAGCTCCACCAGTGGCAGCTTGGCATGGGGTGGTGCACAAGAGGAGTAGGTCCTCCACTTTGAGGTGGTCCGACATCTCCACAAGCAACCTATCTCTCCTCAGTGAGCTACTCTTCTCACATAATTCCTGTAAGGGGTGGGAAACAATGATGTCCCAGGCCAGCCCAGTTTTCATCGCCTGGCATGACTCCCCATCTGATAACTTGAAATGATACACTATTTCCTGCCCTCCCTAGATTGTAAGGCAGGGAGGGCTCCCCGGGAGGCTTCTTTCTTCCATCTGCAACCCGCCTCTCACTGCACACCCACCCACCCATGGTTCACGCCCAGCCACACTTAGTGACACCATCATAATGAACACATCTACCTCTGTATTCCTCTCCTAACATTTTCAAACTTCCGCCATCTCCATTATATGCCCTCTTCCTTCCCCAGTTTCTAACCTCATCTCCAGTTAACAGCATTGGGGCAAGGAGCAGGATATACTCACTAACCCATAACAATAAATCCTACATGACTTTTTTGCTGAAATCTGTATAACATGTATGGACCACTCTATGATTTTTCAATATCAATGTATGTTTACATGGTATGTTTATTAGCAATGTGACTTCAGAAGGCATACCTTTTAACAAATGTTAATATAAATCCCATTAAATACATTTAAAAAAATGATTGTATTGTTACGGTAAACCCAATAAACATAAAAAGTGGACTTTAAAAGCATGATTCAATGAAAGTGAGAAAGAACAAATATGGATACTCTGATTCATAGGAAGTAAAAAAAATACAAAAACATGAGATTAAAGCATTTCATCAAAACGTTCCGATAATCTTGCGCAATTAACAAATGCATTTTAACTTTCAATTTCATCATTCGTAAATATATATGCTTATGCATATTTCATTCACTACAAAGCTAAAAATATATACATTTTCTATATATACATATATTACCTACTGGCGGTCGCCAGTAGGTATATATAGTTAGGATTTTTTCTCTGTGGGACTTTTGAAAATTCTATGTCTAATAACTTTGGCGTTTGTGGACGGAATCGGCTGAAATTTTCAGTAAAATGGCACATTTTGTTTCTGAGCAGCCCCTGAAAATTTGGGTGGGTCGAGAAAAAAGGAGGGTCCCAAAACGCGTTTTTAACATTGAGTTTTCCATAGGGCGTTTGGCCTCACTTTTAGCTCGAACGGCTGAATGGATTTGCACGAAACTTGGCAAAATTGTAGGGACTGTTAGCCCGATGTGCCTTTGCTGGGTCTCAATATATGTGCTCCAGTGGATTTTGAGAAATTAACGTTTTAAAAAACAGATATATCTGTGACAGCGTCCCGGGTAGCGCTCCGATTCGCGAACTTTTCGCGTAACGGAACTTTGCGAAGCGAAGCTGATTGGCTCTCCGGTGTCTGTCAACATTCTAAACAGTCCGGAGCGGCCGCCATCTTGTCTCTCGGTAGGATCGAGAGACAAGAGGAGGAGAAAAACGAAGGGGGAATTTAATGAAAGGGGGCAAGGTAGACCCTTCTTGACCCCCTAGGAATGATGTTGGGGTTATTAAAGGGTCCCGTGGGGCAAATAAAAAAAAATAGATTTTTTGCTGTAGAAGCGCTTTCCGGTTCGCGAACCGGGTAGCGAACCGGGACGCGAAACGGGAATTCGCCATTTTGTGTTTCGTTTTAATTAAATTACAAGATGGAGGAAAAACAATGTGAGAAATGGGTATAAGGGGGTACGGGAGACGTATCCTGACCCCCTATGTTTTCTGAGGGTGGCTGAGGATGCTCATATATGTTGATACTTGTCTTCCAGCGGCTGCGCGTGAGGGTTTTTTTTATTTTTTTGCTGCGTGACGTCTGTTAACGTTCGATTCGAAGGAAATCAGGAAGTGTTGACCGCCATTTTGACACTGCGAGTAAATATATTGTTAAAAATAATTGTTATAAATTAATCCGTATTGATAAACATTGTCTGCGCCATCTTGCTTTTTTTCCAATGCCACACTTTTGTCGTGCACGGCAGCCATTTTAGATGCCTTGACCAGACCCACTCTCTGCACGCCGCCGATCGTGACGTCTGTTAACGTTCAATTTGAAGGAAATCAGGAAGTGTTGACCGCCATTTTGACACTGCGAGTAAATATATTGTTAAAAATAATTGTTATAAATTAATCCGTATTGATAAACATTGTCTGCGCCATCTTGCTTTTTTTCCAATGCCACACTTTTGTCGTGCACGGCAGCCATTTTAGATGCCTTGACCAGACCCACTCTCTGCACGCCGCCGATCGTGACGTCTGTTAACGTTCGATTTGAAGGAAATCAGGAAGTGTTGACCGCCATTTTGACACTGCGAGTAAATATATTGTTAAAAATAATTGTTATAAATTAATCCGTATTGATAAACATTGTCTGCGCCATCTTGCTTTTTTTCCAATGCCACACTTTTGTCGTGCACGGCAGCCATTTTAGATGCCTTGACCAGACCCACTCTCTGCACGCCGCCGATCCTCAGCATGGCTCCCCACCCTCGCAAGCATCTCCCCCACGCACTGGTCACCCCCGCTCTCTCTCTTATGCATGGGCCATAAAACTCCCCCCATCTGCGCTGCTCTTCCCTGAGAATCACACCCTGTGCCCGCCCGACACCTCCCTTTCACCCTATTCACTACCGCACCCTCTGACACTCCTCTTCCTTTGTGTCTGATTGTCCAGGCTGGTCCCAGGCTATCACCTAGCCCTGCGGATGTAGTTTATGGCCTCAACTGTAAAGAATCACCCCTCTTCAAAGGAGTTACAGTAGATCAAGGCCCCCACCCCATGAGATCCGTCACACCACACGCATTCCTACTATCTGATAACGATCCTGTATTGTGTTTGGGGAGGGGATTCTCACTGTGAGGGTGTGTAGGACCGAGCCTGAAGCGGAAGATTCCAGGGATGCCTTTTTGTACATCAAAGTCTTCACAATTATGTGTCACATTAAAAATATATAGCACTCCAACAAAGTAGTAGGATTATAACACTTTAATAACTTATAAATATATACAACGCACCAAAAACAGTAAACACGTAAAAAAAAAAGTTAAACAAAGGAACAATGGGCTGCTGTGAGGTGGCGTCAGTAGCAGTCTGTTGTGCGAATAGTCCGAAGGCAGCACAACGCGCTGAGATCTGGACGGCACCCAGGTGATGTCCTTTACTTGCCGCACTGGTCTTGGCATCCTACAATGCTGCACCGAAAAACGGCGTGGGGCGCCCCCGGGGGGGGGTAGGCGGCATGAACGGGCCTCCCCAGGTGGAGGCTCGTCTGCTGTAGTGGGGCGCCCCTTTACCGTTTCAGTTGCCATTCAGCGGTTTTCCGCCCGCTTTTGCTGCACTGTGCCTCATCCGACATTCAGCTGTTTACCGCCCGCTCTTGCGGCTACAGCGTCTCGCCCACCATCCAGTTGAATTGCGCCCACTCTTGCGGTGCAGCGATAGGCGGCTGCCACAGGACTCTTAAAATGGCGGCCGGCTCTTCGGATTTGGGCCTGGTCCACTAAAATGTCCCTGGGACACATTTGAACTCGGACATTTGCCTGCTAGGGCTTGGGCCCCATTCTCGAAAGCGTCCCCTCAGCCTTGAAGATTCTACAAAAGTCATCGGGGCCCCCGACTCCCGCAGGCTTCCGGTGGGGAGCGGCTGCCATGATTGCTTGCGGAATGGCCACGACGGAGCTACGAGATGGTGGTGCTCTCATGCTGACGCCAGCTTCAGTCTGAAACATCCAGAAACATTGTAGACTATCAATTCGATGACTTCCGGTGGAGCCCCAACGTGACCCGGTAGGGAAGAACTTGCCCTCCCCTTTTTTGACTGATGGTTCTTGTTGCCTATCCCCTCTGTTGTCATGTAACGGAACCTTTTTGGATTGCCGAGTGAGAAAAAAAAAGGTGGGGCTTTCATCGTTTGGGAAAAAAAAATGTTTCAATCCAATGAAAAGTGTTATTTTTAGGTCATATGATCGAGCATTCCATCATTAGGAAACCAAAAGCAAAATGAACCAATGAAAAGTTTTATAAACAAGTCACATGACCTGTTATGCGGCTTTGGGCTATAAAAAGCCTACAAAATCCGTTGGCCTGTGAGGCGACGTCAGTAGCGGACCGATGTGCGAATAGGCCGAAGGCAGCACAACGCGCCGAGTTCCGGATGGCACCGAGGTGGTGTCCAGCAAGTTGCCGCACTGGTGTGGCTATCCTACAATGCTGCGCCGAAAGATGGCGTGGGGTGCCCGGGGGGGGGAGGCGGCGCAAACGGCCCTCTCCCGCCTCCCCAGGTGGAGGCACCTCATCTGCAGTGGGGCGCCCCTTACCGTTTCACTCGCCGTTCAGCAGAGTTGCGCCCGCTCTTGCGGCACAGTGCCTCACCCTCCATCCAGCTGAGTTTCGCCCGCTCTTGCGGTACAGTGACTCACCCGCCATCCAGCTGAATTTCGCCCACTCTTGCGGTACAGTGACTCGAACGCGCCGAGATCCGGATGGCACCGAGGTGGTGTCCAGCAAGTTTCACTGGTGTGGCCATCCTACAATGCTGCGCCGAAAGACGGCGTGGGGTGCCCGGGGGGGGGGGGAGGCGGCGCAAACGGGCCTCTCTCGCCTCCCCAGGTGGAGGCACCTCATCTGCAGTGGGGCGCCTCTTAGCGTTTCACTCGCCTTCCAGCTGAGTTCCGCCCGCTCTTGCGGCACAGTGCCTCACCCCCCATCCAGCTGAGTTCCGCCCGCTCTTGCGGTACAGTGACTCACCCGTCATCTAGCTGAATTGCGGTTACTCTTGTGGTGCAGCGATAGCCGGCTGCAACAGGACTCTCAAAATGGTGGCCAGCTCTTTGGATTTGGGCCTGGTCCACTAAAATGGCCCTGGGACACCTTGGAACTCGGACGCTTGCCTGCTAGGGCATGGGCCCCATTCACGAATGCGTCCCTCCTTTTGACTGATTGTTCTTGTTGCCTATTTCTTCTGTTGTCATTTAATGGAACCTTTTTGGACTGCCGAAAGGGGTTCTGGTCCGACCGCTGGTTGGTGGAGACATTTTGACTATATCCTGGACCTGCCCGGCCTCGCACAAAATGGCGCCGGTATAAATGGGACTCGTAACTCCTTGTTGTGTACTGGTTGCCCAACCTTGATATCACGAGATACGTATGCAGTTTTGATGCACATGGCGGGCGGGGACGAGAATTGATTGAACATTTGGACATCCCTATTGATATTAAGTTCTGATGTGTTATTGATTACTGTACTATTGAAAGTTCGAATTAACGTCACCCATGGTACTTGCCCGCAAATGTATATCTAGATAATTTTATTGTAACTGGCCCTGCCGTACTTTAATTATAAAATGTACGTCCACCGATTCCGCAACTGTTAGACACCTTAGTTCTTGCAACCTAATGGCCCGCCCGTTACGTTCTTCTACAGTGTAAATGTCCCCTCATCATATACGATTCCAGTTTGCTCCGTGGCCGGCCCACGTGGTTATAGGCCCGTATTTCTATACTGACATTTTCACAATAAAGGTTTTTAAAACAAAACATGGTAGTAGTACCTTTTTTGGTATAGTTTTGAATAATAGCCACTGTTTTCGAATCAGTAAAAGGCAAGTGAAATAAAGCAGCCCGATTACATGACGGTTAAAAGGTATAATACGCAGGAACACAGTAAAGATTAATGGTCAAGGGCTGTTGTGTTTTCCACTCCTGCAACATAAAGTGATCGATAAGAATCCGATATTCATGCCTATCAGCGACTAAGACAGCAGGCCCAGCCTCTTTTGCTCAACGGCTCCCTTATGGGACGAAGAAACGCCCTATTTCTCGAAATAGGAATATTTTACTTGCAGGACAGTTGTAAATTTCCCGGGAAAATACATTAGCCTGGAACATTATTAGTGATAAACTGTAAATGCATCTGGGTCCTTTGCTTTACAAGTCAGAGTGAGAAAAAAAAAGGTGGGGCTTTCATCATTTGGGCAAAAAAAATGTTCGAAAGCAATGAAAAGTGTTATTTTTAGGTCATATGACCAAGCCTTTCATCATTAGAATAACAAAAGTAAAATGAACCAATGAAAAGTTTTATTAACAAGTCACATGATCTGTTATGCTTACGTTACGCGCTGCGCGCCGTGCTCTGGATCGTTTCCGGGAAGCTGCGCCTCGCGCACCGGAGCACTTCCGGGTGCACTAACGCGGCACGTCATATGACTCATTACGCGACAACGCAGTTCCAGAATATAGTCAAAATGTCTCCACCAACCAGCGGTCGGAACACAACCCTTTTCAGCAGTCCAAAAAGTTCTGTTAAATGACAAGAGAAGGGACAGGCAACAAGAACCATCAGTCAAAGAGGGGAGGGCAAGTTCTTCTCTACCGGGTCACGTTGGGGCTCCACCGGAACTGATCGAATTGGTAGTCTACAGTGTTTCTGGATGTTTCAGACTGAAGCTGGCGTCAGCATGAGAGCACCACCATCTCGTGGCTAAGTCGTGGCCATTCCGTGAGCAATCATGGCAGTCGCTCCCCACCGGAAGTCTACGGGAGTCGGGGGTCTCGGGGACTGTTGTAGAATCTTCAAGGCTGAGGGGACTCTTTTGGGAATGGGGCCCATGCCCTAGCAGTCAAGCGTCCGAGTTCCACAGTTGCCCAGAGCCATCTTTGCAGGCCAGGCCCAAGTCTGTGGAGCTGACCGCCATTTCGTGAGCTCCGTAGCAGCCGCCTGTCACTGTACCGCAAGATTGGGTGCAATTCCGTTGGATGGCGGGTGAGACGTTGTAATAGCAAGAGCAGGAGCAATTCAGCTGGCCGAGCGAGGCACTGTGTCGCAAGAGCGGGCGCAAGTCAGCTGGTCGAGTGAAGCGCTGGGGTGTAGCTGAGAAACCTCCACCTGGGGAGGTGGGGGAGGCTCGTTCGCGCCGCCTCTCCCTTCTACTGCACCCCACGCCGTCTCCTGGCGCAGGTATATGTGATGGTCGGACCAGGGCACCGCAGGACGTGTCTTCCGGTCAAACGGATTGTCGGACCAGGTGTGGAGCAGGCACAATTATCTCGGGGGCCTCCGTCAAGCGGTTCAGGGAGGCACCGCATCGCATTGTTTTCCAATGCAGTCAGGTCCACAAACAGCCCCCACTTACTTTGAGAATAGTGAAGCTGCAGCAGGTGCAAAGAAGCTTCAGACAGTGTTACAAGCGCTGCTCCGAACCCTCAACTATGGCACCCAACATCCAGGACTTATGCCATTTGTGCAAGGCAGTGACATCGAAGCATCTCAGGGACCAAGCAACATACCATATCCAGAGTCCTTCCCACAACCTCTGCCTTCCTTCTTACCTAGTTATTGTTCTTTCACTCCCACTCTAGGCTTTTAGTCTGTGGATGGAAAACCATGAACCTACACTCACCTATGAAAATCTTACTATTGATGGTTTATTTTGAGCCCAAAATACAAAGGCTTGTTTGGATCGATGTTGCAGCAGGCTGCCATGTAAATAGTTATTTAATAAAACGTTTTACCCTGTTACTTTGCTGGTGTGTTGTATATATTTATAATATTTGCATAGTGTTTGTCGTTATTTTGGGTGGGGTGGGCGGCGGAGTCGAGCTGTCTTGCAGCCATCATGGTGTCGAGCTCAGTTCCTCTCACTAGTTTCGTATTTGTCATGAGGGGTTGTTCATAATGTTTCTATTTTAGCGAGGTCAAAAAGAGATCTCATTAGTGGCCTACTGATTTTGCTTGATTCCTTTTGTTTTTTTAACGATTTTTCACTATCTGCAAAGACTAAACAGAGTATTGCGACTCTATGCTTGTTTGTAAATAGAGAATGAACCAAAGAGAACCAATTCCAAAACAATAAATGCTTGGATAACAATCAATCAAATGGAGAGGGAAGCAGGCACGACGGATTACAACGGGGGCAAAGGCCTGCGTTAACTACCCTTCACTATCTGCAAAGACAGAGTACTACTAAGAGAAAAGAGGGGGGGGGCAGCGTTCAAAGCACATCAGCGTGCATAAACACGAAAATGTTTTTACCTACCACGTACTTGACATTTTACAGGTTTTGATATTTGCTATTAAAAAACCATTGAAATTCACTGAAAAAACCATAGGTTATAAACCATATATAGTTAGGGATTAGCATTTACAAAACCTTGAAAATTCACTGAAAAAACCATAGGTTATAGACCATATATAGTTAGGGATTAGCATTTGCAAAACCTTAATTTACTCACACAAAACCATTGAAATTCGCATATATAGTTAGTTGCACTAACTATATATCGCGCACCCGCAATCCACTGCTGATGATGTCACATATTATATCATTCATGACATGGTCAGTGACATCACTGATGACATCTCAAATGACATCACTGATGACATCACTGATGACATCTCAAATGACATCACTGATGACATCACTGATGACATCTCAAATGACATCACTGATGACATCACTGATGACATCTCATTTGACATTACTGATCACATCACTGATGATATCATTCATGTGATAATACGATGAACCTCTTCCGACTCTAATATAACCTTAGATACAATCAGTGTAAACAGACACTCACAGACTGTCACTTATCCATGGAGTAACTCACACACCTAGTCAGTCATGCAAAGAATCAATCACACCTCCATTTTCTCAACTATACAGTTATACACACCTTACTTATTCAAACATATACTAACACATATTTACTCTCTTATACAATCCCTGATACATGTTCACAATGATCCATACAGCCACTCGCACATTCACTGGCTCTTATGCACAGTTATTTATATATGTCAACTCTCACGTGTACTGTGTTTTACATATGTACTTACTTTGACATGTAGCACTGAGAAATCCATTCACTCACCAATACACTCATGCAGACAGTCAACCGCCCATACAGCTATTTCCACATGCACTTTTGAACCCATACATATAGTGAATCAACTACTCACACATCTATGCACAGAGTCACACACCTCCCAGCCACCCACACACACACTCAGTCTCCCATACAAATACTTGGGCAACCAATCAATAACCCATATAGTTACTCATATAGCTACTGATTAACACATTCAGCAGTTTACAGAACAACAGACATAATGATGCACAAATTAAGACAGTTTAGTCACTAACCCATGCACTCAGTGAGACACATTAAATCACTCACTCATACAGTGAGTCATGCACCTACTAAATCCTTCATCCAGACACTTATACATCCACTCATTCTTCAATTTGTAAGACATATTTTAACTTTACAGAAACATACAGTCACTGGGTGTTGTCATCAGTGATGTCACTGACCATGTCATGAATGATGTAATATGTGACATCATCAGCAGTGGATTGCGGGTGCGCGATATATAGTTAGTGCAACTAATTATATATGCAAATTTCAATGGTTTTGTGCGAGTAAATTAAGGTTTTGTAAATGCTAATCCCTAACTATATATGGTCTATAACCTATGGTTTTTTCAGTGAATATATATATAAGTATGCATATTGCACAGTGTGCTAGGCATGGGAGTTTTGCACAGACGTATTGGTACTGTTGATATTTGTCAATGAACAGTGTTCATTCCCTTTTGATCGCCAATCAAGTATCATCACTGCACATATGTACTTTACATATGGAGTTTCAGTACTCATTCTGTTGTGTTTTCTTACGCAAGATCATATTTGAATTAGTGTATATATGAACATTTCTTGTTAATCAAATGATTTTAAATTTGATTTACGCATGGACTCGTTTGCACAATTGAGTATTTGTACAGTACTATGACTTTGCATGGACAATTTGCACATTCCCGCTTTTCTATTGTATAATGAATTTTATCTAATTATTAGAGTATAATGTTGGTATATGGGCTCATTTACGCATTTGGGTTTCCGTACTGGCACTCTCAGCATTGCTTGATCAGGGCGTCCATCAGCTTTTATGCATGTGAAACAACACTTATAGATAGATACTACTCTTGGCATTTTAGTTTAACAATAATGTTTACATGTGCTATTTGTTTTATAGTAATTCACATTTGGCAATATGTGGAGCAATTATGAAAATAACTGTTGCGCTTGATATTAGTATCTCATGTGTTTTTGTTGTTCGATGCACCGTGCTAAGATGGCGCCCACAATATGATCTGCAAGCTGAGTGCATGCATTGATAGTCCTTCGACTCTGTTTACTATTCACCACTGTGGTTTGGCGCGAAATGTGAAGTCCTTTGTTTTAAAAACACTGTGTATGCTATTTATTGATTATCAGTAAGCAAGGGCACGGACGTGCCCGAAACTCGTCTGATGACATCGTTTTTCATCCATGAGTTGATTAAATAAATAGCAATTTGAAGAAGCTTGCCTCTGGAGTGCTATTTTGATGTCTGCGTGCCTTTCTGTGCGGTCAGCATATTTAAGACGGGCTGGTTCTACATATATATATATATATATATTTATATATATATATTTATATATATATATATATATATATATATTCCACACTTCTTTCGTTTTCACAAAAGAATTTGGGCGCACACCTTCTGGATTTCCACAATCTGGTTTATTTCGATCTTTTTAGCATGAAAGCAGATGATCTACGCTTTTCGATGCTACAAGCAACTTGCTCACGATCAACTTTTTACATTTTTTTCAAGTCATTTAAAGCATTCAAAAAAATATGTGTTACATCACTTCCTGTGTTTGAAGTGCAAAGCATTGTGGATATTGTGGTTTTTATATAAAAAGAGTCTGTAGGTAGGTTTTATACCACTAGATTTACAGAAAATAATAACCCCTTATTTTCGTTTTGGTTTCTATTCAAACCCTATTAACCAAGTCCCACTTTTGTTCAGTTCTTGGATTTCTCCCTTCAGTGGGAATTGTTCTCTTCATTTATTTCCGTCTTCTTTTTGGGGTTATCAAACTTCCAATTTTGTTTTTAGTTTTTTCTTTTATTTTGGTCTTTTTTTCTTTTGGTAATTTTCTTTTTTTAAACTTTTTTGCTTTGGTATCTTCTCTTCTCATGTTCTCATTTGGAGTTTGTAATATGTCTTCAATATGATGTTTTTCAGAGATGAATGTATAACTCCTCCGATTGGTTAAGGCCGTGCAGGCTCAGAGTCCTGAATTTTAGATATGACGTGACTCCTTCTGCCTTAGAGTTTTTTCTCGGTCACCTCCTCGGATGTTCTTCTGTATCGTCTCAATGCCAAAGAATTTCAGTTTTTGCCAATCTCCATTGTGTGTTTGCTCCATGTGTTTGGCAACAGCATTTGTCCTGTCCTTATGAGTAGTTGCTCTTGCATGTTCCATAATGCGTTTTTTTAGTTCGCCTTTCGTACTTCCCACATACATGAGTGGGCAGGGACATTCTATCCCATATATGGTGTATTCTGTTTTGCAGGTAATTAATTGGCGAATTTCCCATTTTTTGTTGTTAGGCATTTTTACTTCCTTTGTTTGTTTCGCAATTTGACATCCATGACATTTGACAAAGCCTGTTGTTTTTAGCCAGTCCTTTTTCTTATCTTGTTTCATTTTGCAATGACTGTGGATCAGTTGATCCTTCAAGTTTGGTGCTCTCTGATAAGTTATGGTTGGATGTTTCCCAACTATTTTTCCAACTGTGTCATCCAGATGTAGGATTTTCCAGTTCTTTCTTAGGATGTACATGATCTCCCTTCTACTTTCGGAGTAATCCGTAATGAGTCTGATCAGTTCCTGTTCATCCTTTTCATTTTTGTCTTTGTTTTCAGATGAACGTTTTAGACAATCAAATCTTGGTTTCTCATTCGCCTTTTTCCAACATTTTTCCACATTGCCTTAGTGATGCTTGGTGGAAGCTCGTAGCTTCCAGCGTTGGGTTGGTTGCAGTTGTCTTTCTGTGCAGGGTAGTCTGGATTTGGTCGTCCTTGATTTAAATACGTGTGTCAAGGAAAGTTGCTTCTTGATTGTTTATTTCATATGTTAAGTTCAACCCTGTCATGCTTCCATTGATGATCTCGTAATAATTTTCAAACTCATTTGGAGATCCATCCCAAATGATGAATAGATCATCTATGAATCTTATCCAACAGATGATTTTGTTGGTCATAAAGTCATTTTCAGTTGCCCAAGCAATTTCTTTTTCCCAATAGCCCATTGTGAGGCATGCGTAATTCGGCTGAAAGAAAAACCCATTGCGGTTCCATTACTTTGCCGATATAGCTCCTCTCCAAACAGAAAGATATTTTGTGACAAACACAATGCAATCATGTCCTGTAGCATCTGATTGTGATTTTTATACTAGATTTTCCGATCCTGCAAGAAGTAGTTGCATGCCGTTATCCCTACATCATTGCTTATGTTCGTATATAGGGATACGACATCCATCGTGACCAGTTGGTAATTTTCCTGCCATGGAGTATTTTCTAGTCTTCTCAATAAATCATTGGTGTCCTGAATATAAGACACCAATGATTTATGCAACTACTTCTTGCAGGATCGGAACATCCAATATAAAAATCACAATCCGAAAGTAGCAGGGAGATCATGTACATCCTAAGAAAGAACTGGAAAATCCTACGTCTGGATGACACAGTTGGAAAAATAGTTGGGAAACATCCAACCAAAAACTGAAATTCTTTGGCATTGAGACAATACCGAAGAACATCCGAGGAGGTGACCGAGAAAAAACTCTAAGGCAGAAGGAGTCACGTCATATCCTAAATTTCAGGACTCTGAGCCCGCACGGCCTTAACCAATCGGAGGAGTTATACATTCATCTCTGAAAAACATCATATTGAGGACATATTAAAAACTCCAAATGAGAACATGAGAAGGGAAGATACCAAAGCAAAAAAGTAAAAAAAAAGAAAATTACCAAAGGAAAAAAAGACCAAAATAAAAGAAAAAACTAAAAACAAAAATGGAAGATTGATAACCCCAAAAAGAAGAAGGAAATAAATGAAGAGAACAATTCCCACTGAAGGGATCAAAACAAAACAACAGACTAAAATTGCATAGACTCACTAGAGAGTATTAAATCTCCAAATGAAATCCAAGAACTGAACAAAAGTGGGACTTGGTTAAAAGGGTTTGAATAGAAACCAAAACGAAAATAAGGGGTTATTGTTTTCTGTAAATCTAGTGGTATAAAACCTACCTACAGACTCTTTTTATGTAAAAACCACAATATCCACAATGCTTTGCACTTCAAACACAGGAAGTGATGTAACATATTTTTTGAATGCTTTAAATGACTTGAAAAAAATGTAAAAAGTTGATCGTGAGCAAGATGCTTGTAGCATCGAAACACGTAGATCATCTGCTTTCATGCTAAAAAGATCGAAATAAACTGGATTGTGGAAATCCAGAAGGTGTGCGCCCAAATTCATTTGTGAAAACGAAAGAAGTGTGGAATATGTAACGGCGTGGTACTCCATAAGGATACGCACCCGCGACGAGCACTAAACGGCCGGGGAACTCTGAACTGGTGTGTGGATATATATATATATAACAGGAACCTCCCTCAAAAGGAAAGGAAGAGGCCACGCGGGGAATCCGGTAAGGAGCCTTTATTGAAGCAACAGGTAAGCATTATGCATTTCGGCCGGTAGGGCCTTCCTCAGATGCCGCTGCTGGAAAGGAACACAGGCTCACCCTCGTTTAAATGAGTCTTGCAGTCTCCTCATTGGTGAGAGAAAGCGCCATCACCCAAACATGTGATCACACACCACGAGTAGCGCAGTCGGCACTACAAGTCCCAAAATTCATCACTGCTGGGACGGTGTTGTGAGGGGCTGTAAAGTTAATCCATGTGGACAGGCGTTTTGCAAGGCGAAGTGCTGTGATCCACGCTACTCTTCTTGAGGCTCCTTACGTCCCGCATCCGCTCTGATCCCAGATGAGCGAGTTCTGCCAGGTCGTGAGATGCCTGCAGTCAGACAAAAAACTCCATGTGCAGTCACAAACCACCACTGGCGGCGGCCCACGCAAGAACGCGCACTTTCGGAGGTGGGCTGGCAGCGGTCCAATACCTCGGACAAGGAGAACTGCAGGAGCAGGAACCATATATATATATATATATATATACATATACATATATATTATATATAAATATTGTAATCCAATGTGCCTGGGGCATTTAGGAGGTCACTCAACAGGGACTTGCCGTACGGCTTTTACATACTGTCTGCCTCGATCCTCATTTGCATATTTATAAGCCGACGGGTTTCAGGGTTTTAGAGCACCTTCCTCATGGGCAGCCGCAAACAAACACCTGAGCCTCGCATTGCAATTGGTTTCCAAATGAATTACATAACTGAATTCAAGTTTAAACAATAGTGCTTCTCTGTTACCCTCTCTTACATTTCGAGGGATGTGGTCAATGCCCAAATATCTTGCCTTTGTCCCATCGGCATTATGGTGTTGCTTCAAGTGCCTTGCCACTGGGCATTTATAAGCTGATTTTGTTATGGCCCTCCAATGTTCTAAAATAGGATTCCTCACTAGAAATACCATGCTGTCTACATATCTTTTTGCACCGGGGCATTCAATTACATGGACCACAAATTCTGTTATGCACGAGATATGACATCTGATTTCATGTATCTTTTTGTGCGGTATCTCAAAATGAGTTATTTTAGAACTACACTTGCATGCCTTGCAGGAGGTGCAAGGGGAAAACCAGTTTATTGTGGTGTCCTCTGTTATATTCTTTTTGTTTCCCCCAAAGTGGCTTCTTACTAGATGGTCCCTCAAACTCAAACCTTTCCGGTATGTAATGTTAGGACTCGATCCTATAAAGGTAGATAATACATTATGATTTAGAAGGATATCCCAATGTATCCTCATATGATCCTCGTATTACTAATTGATTGATCTAAAAAAGTAGTGATAAACCTCATAGTTGTGTTTTTGTCACTATTTGTGTCCTCTCCAGTTGCGTTCTGTGTAGCAAATACTAAATCCTCTCTCTTGAACCCTGCCACTCTATTTGCATCAATTTAACTTGCAGTGTGTTGGGCGCAGGGCTTGGCTGGAGGTCATGCCCTGCGGACAACCCTTACTGTGCACAACCAAAGGCCATCCACAACAAAGGTTGAACACCACAGCAAATTTGGCACATGATCTGACTGGAGATGAGTCACTTCACTCAAACCCCATTGCATGTGCCCAAACGCTGTGAGCAGTGGAGATTTGCCACCTGCAGTGAATTTGGCAGAGGGTCTGTCAGCAATATAGTCCTTGTTTACATTGCACATTTTAATTCATCTGCGTAGTTGCTTTTTCCAAATACTATTTTCTGTATTTCTTTCATGCAACATATGATTGGTATAATATATATGTAAAGTGAGTCACTCCTAGGTGTTTGAGTGATTAAAGGAAATGAATTGGTCTTCTTTTTTTCCGCATATTTGTATTGAGAAATACATGTCAGTAAATAAACATTGCATTTAAAAATGAGAATTAAACAATAAATCACATTATGACCACACAATAAACTATGAAATATGAACTTCTCAGATTTCTAAACACAAAATTCATAAGACAGATCTTAAAGATACACTATCTGAGATTCTCATAACACCTGGAACTGAAGAAATAGGAAAGGTAGACAAGGGAGGAGATGATGTAGCTAGTATACAATATGTATTAAATCATATATTAAAGATAATTAGAAGATAGCAGAGATAATATCATACAAATCCACAAATATAATATTTCAGGTAGAGATATTCTAACTAACCCAACAATTTCAAAAATAACAGTATTAAGGGCTAAATCATCAACAGTCCTAATGATAACAGCATGAATATAAATAAAGGTTATAATTAATTAATAAGGAGACAAAAAAGGAAGAAACTCCCTTATTGCATTTACTTATTAGAAGGAAAAATCTTAAATATTACCAGAAATAGAATATGTATTAGCTAGAAAAGGTTTCCAAATTTGGATACAAATTCCAACATTGTCCTGCAATCTGTAATGGAGTTTTCCATATGATGCCATTTTATACATTACATTTCAATGAATGGGTCTTCTTGATGGGGCATAGTTCAAAGGTCTTAATTTGAAGCTGAAGACCGTGCAGGTTTCGCACAATGCGTGTATGTGGATCATAAGCGTGTTTACACTACATGCTCATCCATTCCTTGGCCTATTAGCACTGAGCACACAGTGACTTTCACATACGTGCCACTTGTAATTACCGTTGCCATTGTGCCAATTGTAATTACCGAAAAGAACAAGATGAAGAAAATAAACATAAATTGCCTCTCTGTTTCCAACATGTTCTGTCTAACTTCTTTCATTAAAGGAGAAATTCTAAGTTATGTGTTTACATTTTAGACTCCTGAAGCACAAAAAAGACAGGCGCTCAGCTCTGAGGAGAGCAATTTTGACAGGGCCCCAAGGATTTATACCCTTTCACTGAAGACTTTTTAAGGACTGCAAGAACTCCCTGGCTCACTGGGATTAAGAGATTGTTATTCTTTGCTACAGAATGTTGTTGGAAAAGTTCAAGGACTATCTGTTGTTTGACTTGTACTCCTGGGTCATGAGATAAGGAGTGTTGCCTGCCATACTTAAATTCTCTCTAGTTTATGCTTGACTTTTTGTTTGTGTTACTTTTTGCGAAAAAGATATTGGCACGTTTATCGCACAAAAATTGATTTTCTGCTGTGCAGTCATTAGGGGCAGACTTCAAGCAGTGAAAGAGCTCTATGTTTGTGGTATGCACATATTTGCTGCTGAGCAAAACATTTTGCATACCAAATCACCACAATGGCATCTTTTTTTATGATACCTGTTGAACGGCATGCAGATAGCCCTGGGGTACCGAGCGTGTAGCTTGCACTGTAGCAAGCTCTTTTGCTCTTTCAGAAAAGCTGAAAACCAAAGGCAATAAGATTTCTGTCACTACACTATTGAAATTACGACTGGGTCTTCCCCCCTCCCCCACCCACCTCTCCCACTAAAAATAGTGTGGCATTCACGTGACTTGAAGATCCATCTGCTATCTAGTGATTGCAAATGTCAAGGTGAATAAGACACCATGCCTACATTTCCAACATAAACCTCTTTGAAGTAAACTGTTCCTTTGATAATTTGAGAGACGGTTGATTGAGGATAGGGCTGAATGTGGTGCCATAGCAACGACCATTGGGAACATTGATATAGAGCTGGAGTGAGTTTGTAAATAGAGAAATACAGAATCAATAATGATTAAACATCTCGATTTTCGATTGATGACATACTAAGAAACGTACAAATGTTTACAATCAGAATTTAAAATATGTATGTAATTCTAACTGGTATATTTCTGTTAATAGTTGTTCCTATTTATTTGCGTGAGCACCAAACCCTTGGAAGACGATACTGTGATGGCATGTAGCAAGCACTACGGCAATCCAATGACTGCAAACAGCATATTTAAATTCGCTATCAGCAATTGTGGTCCTCCGCTAGTACAGGGTTATTATCAAATGATTTCAAATTGTGTTTTACAATTTGGAATTGGCCAAACCGTCATGCACACTTAGCAGCGCCCTGCCACTCCCCCCCACCTACCTCCCTGATGCTGCAGATGCAGCTCAAAATTGATGGCCCCGCCCCCTCCCTTGGCTCACAGCCTGCAGGACAAAAATAAAATTATAAGAAAAATGTTTTATTATCAACTTATTTCTGTCCTGTGCCTCTGCTGGCTTTCAGCAGTGGGAGAGGGGGGGGGGGGGGGTGCGCTCCTCAGCCATAATGGAGGAGCTGCCCCTGTCTGCTAAGGAAAAGACAACTAAACTCGGGGCAAGCAATGGATATTTTTGCATGACTTTGGCAGAGGATATTCGCACTCGTCCACTGGGATACACTGGGATAGCGCCTCTTAGGCCAATATCTATCAACTGGAGCCAGCAGAAGTTCAGTAAGGACATGATTTTAAGAAGATACCATGTAATGCGCATTCTTACCATCAAAATAATTACAATCATGTTAACTGCAGCTAGCAATAATCACTTAGAAACCCATTTCAGGTTTGCCAGTATTCAGGCCAGTATTCCCCACCTTGGAAATACTAATAAAGCAAGCAGCGGCAATTCCTACTTTCTCTGATTACAAGCTCATGTGGAATATCATATGGAAATTGGTGTTACCACTCTGGTTCCCATATGTTTTTCAATATTTGTGCTCACCATTTTACTTGGGCGTATGTCCTGCTTTCAGCAGGTAATGAGTCTGGATGAAAAGCTTCAGACCTGTTGCGTTGCTGCGAAACTTGTAGGCTTGTGGCATGGTAAACTCAAATGACCAGTTCCATCATTTTTAACAGGGTGCTAAAATGGAGTATAAAGATTCTGGGTGGTTGAGCATTTTTTAAAACAGGTTATCAGTATATTTAGGATCCTCGTGCAAGCACAGTCGTATTATGGGATTTATACAAAACTATTTAACTGTGTTCTCAAATGTTTTACTTATATAACCCTCAAGTAATCATGTCTGGGAGTTCCCACTCATCTGAGAAATAGATTAACCAGTCATTAAGACGAAATAGGATCAATAAAAAATTAACTGAACAAAGTGAAAAGTAAACTTTGAAAGGTATTAGGAAGTGTTCAAGTATACACAAAGATATTAAAGTGAGAAATTGTAATTTTAGCCACTGATTGTGACAGAACAGATTCCTGCACATCAGAGTTGAGTGTTAGTGGGTGTTCATGAGGAAAATAGCATGTTACAATGCATGCTATTACATTGTGTGCTTTTAAAACGCTGTTGTTACAACGACCGCATTGTTAGTAGGCAATACCTTTACATCGCAAGTCATTAGAACGACTTGCTGTAGGGTGGCGCTGGACCTACGAATAGTATTATTTACTAGTCCTCCCCCAGTTTGCGCAACAGCAGGGAAGGTGTTGGATTTCTTATCCAATACCTTAGCGCCTCTCGCAGCAAGTCGTTCTAATGACTTGCGATGTAAAGGTATCGCCTACTAACAATACGGTCATTGTAATGACCGCATTGTAAAATCAATGTGATGTTATGACAGCGTTGTGAACACTGTTTTCCCATCCATGAGTGTTAGCAAATGTTGGTGGTTCATTGTATAGTGCATCAGGAGCAGTCCATGCACTGGTTTGTGTCATGGAAGGAGATTACCAAATGTGTGAAGTACCAATTTATGTCCTTGCACAGTTGACTAGAGTCTTATGCCATGCTCAGAAATACTGGGAGCGGTTGAGGAGCTGCTGATTGTTTATATATTTCGTTATTTGTGATTGTTGCACACCAGTAGCATTAAAACAATTTCTGGAAGCAACACACTATAAGAGAAACATCCTGTGTATACAGATAAGGATAGCTGTAGCTACAGAAAAACTATAGGATAAATATTAAATTAAATCATGATTAAATTACAAACCAACCCTCCAAGAGATATATGAGCCTACCTACATATGATAGAATGGTAAAGTCAGTGTTTTGGTCAGTAACAGTGGGGGCTCCTCCACTAAGGCGGAGGAGCGTCGCCCCACTGCTGAAAAGGAAAAATAAAATGATAATAACGTATTGTTATTATCATTTTATTTTCCCTATTGCAGTCAGTGGTGGGGCGGGGCTGGCTGGAGCAAGGAAGGAGTGCTGTGAATTCCCTATGTGCGCATGAACCGTTTGGCTGGCCCTCTTCGGCTGGCCAAACAGTTTATGCGCCCTTTGCGTGTTCCTACCAGGCTGCATTACACAGCCTGGTCAAGAACATAAACAGGCTCCCTGTTCCAGTCTGAGCGCCGATCCATGGCGCTCGGACCAATCACAATGATACATTGCAGCATTGTAATTGGCTTAGGAGAACCTGTCTGCCCGGATGCTTCCGTGTGGGACAGGAAGAGGAAGAGAACGAGGACAGGGTCGGAGGAGAGGCAGCAGCTGGATGTTAAAGGTAAGTCCTTTTTATAATGTAATTCCTCCCCTCCCCCACCCCTGTCCAGTAGCAGCTGCTGATGGTCAGTAATATACCATAGTTTGAATCGAGCAGCCCATGCTTAACCAGTCCACATCTGTACTACAACAAATTAGATGGTCAGTTCTTAATTTGAGTCAGAGGTTGAAGGTGGGGCCCACCAACAATAATTTTTGTGGACTTTTCTTTAACAAACTTCAATCCAGTGCAAAAGACAGAAAAACGAAACGCGGAAAAGAAGGAGAAAGATAGAAAAACTGTGACAGAGGGAAAAAGCAGGGACAAAATTGAACTTGCAAGAGTAAGATTAAGAGGAAGGGAAAATCTGGATTAAAGAGGCATGTGATGGACTAAAGACTACGAAGTTTAGGTACTGATCAACCCGATAAATCCAACTGTGGGCTTCTGAATGAAAATTTAGTCCAGGCACTTATTTTTTTCCAAATTAAGTGCTGCAGATGGTCCTAATTCTTAAGATGACTGATTGTTTAAATAGCCCTATAGTACAATGACTCCAGTCGATTAAGAGCTTCCTGTGATGTTCATGTAAATTGTCACATAGTACTGTAGCCATGAGACGCCAACTGCCTGCCTACATGATACGAGATGCTTTACAGGTTCTTGATAAAAATGTATGTGTTCTTATGTAAGGCAACTGGGGTTCATGTAAAGCGCTCTGATACCCTATACCTTCGGGTCAAGTTCGCGCTACATAAAACTCTGGAAAAGAACAAAAAAACAAAAAAGCAAGGGACAGATTTAACGCAATGAAGAAAGATAATAGCTTGAGAGTGCAGTAGCAGTGTATACCCATCATTGTGGAGTACAATGGCAGGAAATGTACATAGCCTTGATTTGCCATGTAACTGACTTGCAAACTGTTGAAATTGGGTTATTTGTTGTGTGGCCAGCACAAGTAATAGGTCCTCAATTTGTCTCAGTGGGAACCAAATACCCTATTGTAGGGCTTGACTCTCACAGGGTAGCGAGGCGGAGCAGTCTAAGGCCGACTCAAGGGAGGCAGTGTGGGCGAGGAATCACCAATAATTAGCACACAATAATAACACTCAATAAATGATTGTCCAGTCAGTACATTTTCTTTATAGAAAGGAGAAGTACATCTATTATGCACACATTACTAACTTGTACGCTGTAATTTAAAAATATAAATTGGCAGATGGAACATACCATAGATTACATTGTGTAATCACTGGTGACCCCCTAGAGGGGTCACACCAGTATACCAATTGAGTTTTAACAGTCATTACCTAACACAAGATATTACTTTGGTAGGAATCTTTACCAAATTGCAAAAATGATGGATAAAAACATATGCGGTCATCAGAAAACTCAATAAAAACCTTTATCAGGAATAACCTTTGTGTTTGTGCATTTATTCTCCATATACTTTGCAATAAACTTGTAATGGTTAGAACAATCTCTAGAGAGCACTGCGATCAACCAACATAATGGACAAAAACATTGCAATATAACCATACAATCTGCCCCTAGGGAGCACCACTGCATAAACAATGCATTACACATTTTCCAAACCTTACAAAATGTTACCATACACATAGGCCTTTAAAACCAACAAACTCCCAGCTGTAGAGCAAAAGCTCCAGCCATAAGAGAAATTAGAAATGCATTAAACAGTGGGAAAGTTAATTATTCTAGTGTGCTCCACAACTTAGAGTGACTACCCAGAAAATGACCTGCAAAGCAACAGCATGTCATGCTGAATGAGTGGGTGATGGTCCCATCGTCCAAGGGCCACCACAGGCTGAATTATAGCCAAACATGCATTCTGAATAAAAGGTCCCACAAAGCATTATGGGGCAAGTTTCCTAGTGCAGTGACCAGTATAGTAGCAGCTCTCTCACTGTGCCAGGACGAGCCACCAAAAGGTTTGCCTTCTTTTTGCTATGGAATGTCGGCCTTGTGCCATGCTTTTTTAGGGTTTGATTGGGGGACCGGACCCACTCGGCCACCCCAGCAATTTCCAAGATTTTGTATAGCATGGGGAGCCCACTCCTGGCTGCTCTTGTCAGCTCCCCGCAGCACTACTGCCTACTGCAGTGAGAGCTGGCAGCTTTTCCTGGTGTTTGCCCGCTCCAGCAGGAAGACATGCACTCTTCCGTTGCCACCTTCTGTGCCCCCCAAATACGTGCACTCGTAGCAGGGAGAGCAGACCACACAGGGTACAGAGGCACTCCCCTGCCCTCAGCATTTTTCCGTGGCTGCCTCCCCCTACCCCAGACATGTGCACAGGGAGCACGGAGAGCGGACCATGCAGGGGTGCAGCGGTGCTCTCCCATCTTTTTAATGGGGCCCAGGGACCTTCAGCAACGGTGCCCCCCCAATATTCAGAATCTAGGGAAAGTGTGACAGCACTATCCCTCAACAGAGAGCACATGGTGGTCCAGAGATGGGGTCATGGCCCCCTCTAAAATAATTCACCCGAAGGTGGGATCCCTGGCGTAATGGAGACATGGTTGAGGGGGCCCTACCCACGCCCTCTCCCCTAATGTTGCCAAGGCAGCTTTCTTGTGCCATCCCCTGGGACCGGTCCACCCCGATGGAAAACAGTGGCAGATCCCCACATGCACTCTGCAAGGAAACGTGGAAGGTCGCCAAACTTTAAAAAGCATACTTTGGGGCCCGTTGGCCACTTTGGATAATTCCGGGCTTGATTTACTCCCGATGATGAGCTCTATCCACAGGTGCAGTTGCAACAACCCTCCTCACCTCTAGAGTGGTGCCGTCTTCCAAAAAGCTGGTCATCCTGGCTCCATGAGCCAGTTCTCCTTTGTGACTTTGTTGGTGGGTGCAGAAATGTTCAGGCCTGCCCCCAACTGGTCCTCAGTGGAGTAAGGGGGCCAGCCTCACTTGCCCTTGGGGAGATCCACTGGTCCTGGGGTCAACTGAGTGGGGGGTCAAAGGGGTTCCTCCTTCCAGTTATCCATGGCAGTCCCAGGATCCAGCAGCGAAGCAGGCAGAAAAATTTGCTGGCAAGTAAGAAGTCTTCCCCTTGTGCAAGAGTTTATAAAGGGGAGAGGAAGGATCCAGAAGACAGGCACCCCTAACCTATCCTGGGATGCGACATCACCTCTCCACCCCTGCCCCAACCCTCCTGCACAGTATGCTGGGACAATCCAAAATTGTGTCATCAAGGAGCCACTTGGCATATCAGCTCCTGGAGTCTCATCTCCACCCCTTGCTGACATCACTCCCAGGGACTTGCACACTAGAAGTTCAAAGGGAACCCCCATGGGTTGGCCCAGTTGTCTGGGCACTTTTCTTTGTTCAGTAGGCTTGGGCAGACCCTTCCCTGGTACAGTGTGACAGCTGAGTGATAGATGCAGGTGCTTGCGCCCCAACCCATACTGTCTAAGGAGCTGGGAGAAGTACTGCTAATTGTTCCTTATGTGTGGGGGCAGCCTTGGTTTCTGCTGCTGGAGAAAATGCAATTACTAGACACAGCAGGATGAAACAAGTCCTGGGCTCTGGTCCTGAGCTGAGCCAGGAACATATGGAAATTCTGAATGACCCACAAGATGTGCAGTTATCATTTTAGAAGTTACACATTTGATTATTCCACACAGTTTACTCTCTGATTCAAGATGTCAACAGTCTCTGTAAACTCAGGGAAAGTGAAACTAAATTTTAAGGCAGTTCCCTCCCTGTGTATAATGGACTGTCTCTATAGTTGAACAGTAAAGCACACTGACACACACTGACGTTCCCTAATGGTGCACATAACACTCATGAGGCCTATCCAAATACAAAACCTAACCCTGCAGAGTCCCCACTGCGCACAGCTACCTGTGAGTTGTTACCGTGGTGTGCACAACAGAAGTCTCGCATGCACAGCCCGTAAATGGGTGCACATGCGTGTGCACACATGTTCACATACAACCAGCCAAATGCCCCTTACCATTGCTGCATCGCAGCAGCCTTAACTTAAAAGGCAAACACTGGTGGTAAACACGTGCAGTCCGTTTACCACATGTTTACAGTGGGTGAGACACTGGTAGTGAGGCTCACCCACAGCAAAAAGTAAAAAAAACGGATGATCAGAAAAGCGAGAAAACAGACGTACTGCTGGAGCAGAACCCAGTGCAACACAAACATCCTGCAAAAACGTGATAAAGACTCTTTCAGATAAAAAAATGGGTTATTTTAGGTTTTACTTTCGTACATAAGATTCTTCTACTGCACTGATATTATTAAGAGTAATCATTTTTAAACATTAACTTTTTCCCACTTCCAACACTCTGTCCACACTGCCATGAGTGAGCCAAGTGTTGTCAGTTTATGATATGTACAATAGATACGACCTAAATTATTGTTGCATGTGGAGTAACATTGGGGCATATTAACACCTTAGCTGCTTTGGAACGTCCAGCTCCAGTGCTGAACGTTCCATTGCGCAGGTGCAGTTGGAACGTCCAACGGCTGACGGCAGCACTCCCGAGGTAGTGGTGCCGTCGGCCGCTGGTATAGGCGCAGCGCTTAAGAGGTTATCAAGGGATTTATCTCCGCTTTTTTGGCTTTAAAAGCCAAGAAAGCGGAGATAAAATTATCTCCCTATCAGCAACAGGGTGCTAACACGCAAAATCGCACGTTAGCACCCTTTTTCTCTACGCTTCCCCTTGCATCTCTAATGAGATGCAAAGGGGCGTTCCAGAGAAAAATAATAGGAGAAATGTTGTTAAGCGACATTTCTCCTATTATCAAGGATTTCGCTAACCCTGTTAGTGATAAAAAAGCAGTGCTAACCGCGGTTAGCACTGCTTTTTTTTACACCTGGTATTTTCCTGACTTAGCCATGATATCCTATGGAAGGTGGATATCATGGCTAAGTTTGTGAGCCCCTATCAAGCTAACGCCAAACTTTGAGAGATTATCGTTGGTTTTCCAGTGATAATCTCTCAATTGGCAGTTAGCGTGAGGATTTTTATCACTTCTGAGATAAACCTTGCTAATAGCAAGTTATCTCTGCGATAATTTCCGGCGATGCTTAGCGTTAAAAAATGTGTTGCTAAGCATCTTTAGCGATAAATATCGCTTAACATTGGTAATATGCCCCATTATGCTTTATTAACCATGAATAATTAAGGGCCTGATTTAGATCTTGGCAGATCAGGTCTCACCGCTGATTTTCCAACGGTCTGCCCGCCCGCCGTATTAAGCTTTTGGCTGGTCCATAGACCAAAGTCCACCAAGAATTCTCAACCACTTAGACACCGGTATAGGCAGAAACGGCTGTCGGCGGAGCTCCCGCCCAGATTCCTACCATCCAGATGTGCCATTTCACTATGACAGCTGTGGGGGAATCCCTCCTAGTTCGAGTTGGTGGAATCTAAGGAAATTAGGTGAAAAACACCCTTTTCCATGCATCCCACTTCCGCCTTGTACCTCATCATCCAGGTCCTTCCTTTTCTGCACCAACTCCACCACGATGCCAAACGATCGATTGTTGCCGAGATATAAGCTAAACTACTTCTACAATTATTCTATGTATTGTGTATTGACAATTACTGTAGCCTCGTGTACTTCTGCATTGCTCTACATGCAACATTTTTCTTAGATGTAACGCCATAGTGTTCATTTTCCTACTCATCAAGGTAAAATGAATATACCTGTATTGACACTTAAAAAAAATAAATTGTGTTGTGGTGCTTGTGGGTATTCTGATTGTGGTGCCTGTGGGTGTGCATTTAATAGTGTGTGTATGTTGTTTGTGTGGCATGCAATATGTACCAAAAAGGGGCATTACACATGACACGTTCACAACATATTTGTGTAGTAAGATAATGATGTGTAGCACTTACCTGTCTTCACACTACTAAGACCTCACTCTGTCAGGACACTACAACCAGGGCACCACCAGCACAATGGGAACATCTAATTCTGCTTGGTACAAACCCGCCAGCATGACGGCGACAGAGTACTGTTAGCCAGCAGGGTAGACCCTGCCACAGCTGTCTCCTGTCTAATGCCGCAACATCTAAATACTGCGGGTGGACTGCTGTCAGCTTGACAGAGTATTTAGGACTGCCACTGTGGGGGACATAGTTAGTCCCACCAAGATCTAAATCAGGCCCTAGGTTTTTTATTCAGCACATATGCTGAATGTCTTAATGGTAGTTTAAGATTGTATGCTCTATAAAACTCTTCGAGGCTCATGACGAGCTCAGCTCCCAATAAAGACTGGGCAGTAGCATAGGATTTGGGGGCATATATGGGAGAAGCATTCCTAGTTGCATACTTACAAACGCACCAAGTAGACTAAATATGTGTAATAGCCATGTTATACTAGTATTATCCCAGAGGATGAGATATGTACAAGATTGGATGCAGGATGTTGTTGTGCGAAGGACATTGTATGTCTTGAATACCAATAAAGAAAATGTCAATATATGGGAGAAGCAACAATGTTAGAGTAATCTTACTAACCACCTAAACCGAATTCCAATCACAGTGGCACAAATCCAAAATCAGCCTCACATATAACGACCACCACCAGTGCCTGGTGCAGGTAAGCACTATGGGGTAGGGCGGGGTGGGGGGTATTGCAGACAACAGAATAGGATTTATTTATTTATTTAGTTTGCCCTATTCCGAATAGGATTTATTTAGCTTGCCCTATTCCGTCGTCTGTCGACATCCCCCTGCCCAGCCTCACAGCGCCTACCTTCACTGGCTGCTGCTGATGGCCACCATAGTGCTTGATTATCAGTGCAAATATGTAGAGAGTGGTTTAAACTGCCTTTGAGTAAGACAGTTTTCCCTTTTTTGTCTCATCTTATCTCAAAATTGCTAAGAAGAATTTTAGCAGCTTCTACTTGGGACTAAATATGTTCTCAACCCTGAATCTCGCCGTGTGCAACATTGATGCATCCCTGTTTGGTCTTTCTTTATTTTCTGGAGTTGGTTGGGTCGCCTCTTTGTGGACATACTGTAATCTTACAGGAGTAGCAAGCTGTGTACTCCCAGTTGCACATCTCCTTTCATCTGAAAAGCCCACATGACCAACTTTTTCCTGCTTCACTTCTCAGTTCAGCAACCACCGTACCCCCTCCCCCCCACCGGTTGCTATCACTGCTGATTTACTTTGGTGAGTGTTTATATGCCCTTCATACAGTCTCCATAGCAGAGGTGTGAGTACCTTATCAACTGAAAACGTCTGTATTGTCAGTGCATTAAGACTATCCTCTGTGAATATACACTCTCGGAGGTCGAACATTTTCGGTACATGCCTCATCTTCAGTATGTTCTCGCTGGTCTTTCAATCACACCATAGAGGCTATTGTGCAGCGTTTGAAGTTCAGAATGGTCTTTCCCTCATGATTTAGATCTACCACTGTAGATTGCAGCCCATGAACCCTGGCATTCACATCTTTCTTTGTGATCTCTGTTTGGGACACACGTTCTTTCTCTAACCACCAGGGTGCCTTCATAGCAGTCGTGCTTCTTTCTGTGCATGATTTTTGAGGGTCCCTCAGTGCTGCCAGAATAAGGAAGTTACTGTGAGATCGGCAATCAACCCTGTCTTGGTGATCTCCACTAATAGGGCATCGCTACATTTTTTAAGCCCTATGGGCACTTAAGTCCATCATCCCCCTCTTTTTAACATTTTTATTCTCCTTGCGGGGCATGGTAGTAACTCTGTATAATGCTGACCAGCAGCTCCTTTACTGGGTCAGATAGGATGCTCTTCTGCTTTGCTCTGGTATCAAGGTGTCATGAAAAATCCAAATCTCCTGAAGGCTGCATAAGCCCATGTGCCGTGCTAGAATAGAAGACTGCTCTTCCACCATGTCACCACCACCACATGCTCGGCATCCCGCAGAGGCTCAGACAAGTGACTCCCATCTGCCACCCACCATCCTCAGAAGGTTGGCAGCTGGCCCCTGTATTGGTGAACTCGGTCCCACCAGCATTGGGTCTGCTGCCGCTCAGCACTTGCAAGGGACATGCATGGAGATGCCATCTTAGATCACAGTCTGTCCAGGAGTGGCAAGTGTACACCGTAGACCAGTGTTCTTCAATCTGTGGGGCGCGACACCTTCCCAGGGGGGGCGCGCACTCCACTTCGATTTGACCTTTGTGCCCTGCAGTCGTTTGTCTGTCTGTGCAAGTCTTCTTGAAGCACTCTGGACTCCGGTATGTGGAAGGGGGAGGGAGGGGAGATCGATAGCGCAGGAGCTGCCCATTCTTTTGTTATGTTAACTCTTCCAGGAGGGGGTTAATCACAGAGCTGACAGCTTCAGCTGCAGTGGGACACGCTTTTGGGCTTTTAGCAGAGGAGACCCCTCGCCTCCCACTGCACCTGAAGCATGTCAGCTCTGTGAATTAACCCCCTCCTGGGAGAGTTAGCTCTTCCCAGAACGGAGACAAAGTTTCCAGGGACATAATGCTCCTTTTACTTTCTCTTGTATTTGTTTGCTCATGATTGTCACTTTTGCCTCATGTAATTTAGCGTTTGCTTTTGTAATTTGTTCACTTGTAATGTTCTCTCATGTATCAGTTCTGTTCCTATTGTGAAGCGCTCAGACCCCTTCGGGTGAAGTCTGCGCTATATAAAAACGCATAAGTAAATAAAGGGGTTGGGTGTGGGGGACTAAAAGTGCCAGCTCTATTCTACAGTCTTGCCTCATGACCTTGAATCATTTTAAAACACTATGTTGTAAATATCGTTTTTCAACCATTCATTGTTAATGTGTAAAAGTCTATTACATACATTTTACAGACAAAATGTGTTTATGCGTCATGCGACTTTCATATAAAAAGTTTATTTTAGATCAATACATGACCTCACATATGAGAAATAGAAGGTGGTGACAGATTATTTACAGTAATATTAGTGAACCGCTGTTGTGTCACATACAGAAAACACACATCACTTTCCCTGAATATCCGATGTACACACATTTAGTATTTGACCAAAGAAGGCATGAAAGAGCAGAGTCTTGATCATAAAATCAAAGCTGGTCCGAACAGGGGCCCCAAAAATACATTTGGCCCACAGGCCCCAAAATCCTTAAAATGTCCCTGAAAGTTTATTTTAAAATTACACAGGCAGGCTTATAAATAAGAATTATGTATTCATTTGAGCTGTGTAATAAGCCTCTGTCATTTCACCACACCCGCCTGCTCACAAACCTGCAGTTTACTAAGCACTCTTATTGTATTGAATGTTATTCGCTGAATATGCCCGGAATGTGCGCGTGGTGGTCGAGTCCAGACATTTCTGTCAGGTGGTGGGGGGGCCCAACATCTAAAAAAATTCAGCTGGGGGGCTCAACCTACAAAAGTTTGAAGACCTCTGCCGTAGACATTTTGGTCAGCTAGTGAGGGGAATAGATGGATGGAATTTGCCTCTGCTAGTGTGGGATCATTCCCCTCAGGCAGGGGCAGTTCTTAATTTGAGCCAGTGGTTTCTGGTACTCAGCATCAGCACTTTATTGTCAACACCGGCTCATATAGTAGCTGCCACATGGTGGTGCTGTTTGTTTAAATTTGTGATAAGCACAACAACAGTGGCCTAATATTCAAATATACATTACACTCAATACTACCTTCCACCCAAAGCAATAAGAATAGCCGAGGCAGTGCAATTTTAATGTACATTTAAAGTCTGATTTCTCACACTTGTATGAGTGTGATGGTTATTTGTGATGGTACTGTCATTGGCAGCAGCGCTAGTGAGGACTATCGGTAGTGTGAGCTGCAATGGCCTCTTGATAAGGGCCCTGGCACTTATTTTTTTTTCTTCAAATTAAATATTGGGCAGGGTGTCCTTGTTTGACCCATCCTCATCCGCCTACTACTGCTAAAGGCTTATAAAGACAGCACCACTCAGGAGCTCAGAGGCGCAACTAGAGCCCCATTTTGGGGGGGCTACAAAAAATTTCCAGAAGGGGGGCAGGGGGGCAAATTCTCCCAGCGATAGTCAGAGTGGACATGCAGGGGCTCTAAGAAGTGGTGAAAAAACAACAAAGCCTCGTTAGCAAGTAAATGGTCTTTTAAAGACCTGTGAAGTACGCGGGTGCGAATGTCTGTGCGCCCGGGAAGCTGTCTCAGTCCGGGCTGACTCACACGACGGGGGGCTGAAGCCCTTTGAGCCCAATGGGCATTGCGAGCCTGCCGGAGCTCCAAGGAGCTGCATCCTCCATGAAGTGTGGCTAGTCCTGCACCCACCCCTTTACTGGCTCGTTTTTTACGTTTATTTCAGTTTCTGGGTTGTATTTCAAGAATGTACAAAACCTGGGTAAAAATGCACAGAGCCACTGAAAGTTCATAAGGATTAAAATAGTACTTCCGTATCAGGAACAGTTTCTTCACTGCTAAATAAATCAGCCAACATGAGACCCGTTACCGATCAGCAATTTGCATATTAGCAATAAACACATTGGCAGAATTCCATTGTTTTGCAGTTTGAATTCTTAATTTACATTTTTAATGTGCTGTGTCCTCATTTGTATTTCAGGCTTTACTCATGTGTGTTTATTTGTAATGGATCCGGGGACTTATTATGCATGTTATGAAACAGTAAAGGTAATTCTTTGTCTTGTAGTAAGTCAGTACTTGATTTGAATTTTCACTCTGCTTTACCCTGCAATCGGCCCACTTTCAAAAGATAGGATGTATTTTACAAAACAAAAAAAACACTCTATACTGTGCAAAACTTTCCCCGTAATTCATCTTGCTGAGAACAACTGAAAGTTAACTACGAACCACTGAGTGAGCTCTGAATGTTGTGGGTTCCTAGCGTTTTCCTTTCCCTTCAGTCAACACTTTTTATCTGGTCATAGACAGCTGTAGTTGTTTGGAAATTCTTATGATGAATTTTCGAAAAATGTTCAATAAAAAATACAGAGAGAGACAGCTTTCAATAAACTCCATACAAAAACTGGCTTTCATCCATTTTTTGTGGTTTTCCATTGTTTGAATAGGCTGTTCATTAATGCCATGGTTACATTGACCCATTTCTGTTTCCACTAGATTTTGGTGATAGGGTCGGCGGAGGGGGGCAAATAGCACTGAAGACTGACTCAGAGTCAGTGTGTGTTCTTTGATGTTTTTTACTGATACATTGTCATTCCAAAGACCAGTTTTAATTTAGGAAGTGTGGAGGTGATGGATACATTAGCTTGCCATAAAGACAGAGGGGCCGATTCCGATGCCGGAAACTGCTCCAACCATCGATCGGAGCCATTCAGCCCGAATCAGAATGGCCAGTTCGGATTCCTTTCCGACCAACCCATTTTGATGGGGTCAGTCGGAAAGGAATCTGAACCGTTTTTCTGAATGGCCTTCGATGGGCTCGGAGAGCCTGGCTGCCATTCAGAAATCCTCCATCCATCCCTCGGCGGCTCTTTACGGTCGAGGGATTCACATGGAAGATTCCCACATCCTTGCTGTACTGGCCTTTCCGACACAGAAAGGCTTTGGGAATTCTACTTTGGGGAACCCCAGCAGGGCCCCCATTGGTTCAAGGCCTCTGATTGGCAGCCGAGGGGGTACCTATGGTTCTCCCCTGTTGATTCTTGAACCCTGTGATAGGCACCTTGACGTGCCTGCCATTGGGTGCAGGAATGAACTGAGCCTCTGCTCTTTCCAAAGAGAGCATCAATTCCATTCGCAATGCGTGCTTCCATTGTAAAGAATAGGATTGAGACCGAATAGGGTTCTGTTGCATCTACTTGCTGGGCTGGAACCGATGATAGGAGGTAGTTCGGTTCCAGTTCCCTCGGCCCCAGAGTGTTATTCACTACTGTCATGACAACATATTGCCCAATTTACATATCTCTTTGTTCACAAATTAAAGATGTGCACATATTTTCTTAAAAATGCAACAAGATTACTTTCACAATGTCACAATGTCAATTGATCTTTTATTTCAGATGTTGCCATTTATGTCTTTATGTTTACCATTTGCAAAGCAAATTTTATCTTCTAACTCCTTTTCATAAAACTCTTTTTTGAGGGTGCGGCTTAGCTCTACTAATGAAGTCTGTTCAACAAAGGCACCCTGTTCCCAACTTCCATATTGCTGTAGCTCAAGATGTTGATTGACTATGGACTTTTTGTTCTAGGACAAATGGGGCAACCCACACACACAGTCACCCCACTATTATCAAAACTTCACCTTATGAAACATCAAGACCAATTGGCTTCCCCTAAGAAAAATTAAGGGAGATTACTTGAAGCAACATTGCTGTGTAGTTATAAGTGAAATCAGACAAAGCTTTATGGCAAAATTATACTGGAGAGCACCTAGGGCAACAATCAGCCAGTGAAATGCCAACTATATGCCACAATAATTGTAGAACCATTAAAGTGCTGAGGAATATTAGACAGATGATAACTATGCATAGAAAAGGGCCCTTTGCAGAGCTAGAATAACTTTCAAAGCCACTGATTGTGAATATGTGGAATATAATTCTTTATTTACTGCACCAGGTAAATACCCATATCAGTGGGTAGTTTACTGTGTGTGATAAATGCCTCCTAGTTTGTATTCTGTGCTTCAAATGATGCATAGGATGTGGATTTGGTATTTAATGCACCAACATGCGTATGTTAGCCTTTTTCTTGGACTTATGCCCCCAGTAAATCCGGCCAGGTTTCACCTGGAAAAATATGTTGGGGAAAACAGTGGGGGGTTGATAATTATAGCATCGCTAAGAATGATGATCTTGGTGGAAACTCTTATTTGCACAGGGAACAGAATACCGCAGTCAGAATCTGGGCCAAAGTGGAATTATGTAACTACCAGGAGTTACAAGAAGCTAAATAATCGAATGCATCATATTGGAGACAAGCAACTGATCTGCTTACTAATAGCCATTGCATAGAAAACATGAAAAATAGTGCTCGGTACCTGTCACAAAAAAAGCGGTTCACTTAATAGGCTATGAAGTAGTGGCACAACTAAGTAAGAGGTTTCCAAAAGAGAGTTACTGAACAGGCATACAAGACAAATGTTGTGCTCTCAAGGTGCTATTCTGGGGTTGTATGCCACAGTATTAGCCACAAAAATATCGTAGCATAGAATCAAGTGCAGCAAAATTTGACTTTCAATACACGTTATGTAATGTACCAAATATCAACAAAATAAATATTGGCAAAAAAACTGTGTCAATACAACAACAAGGAACAAAAAATATATAGAAGAACATATTGTTTTCCAAATGTCATAAAGGACTTGACAAAAACTATTGAGATCTTAAATATTGTAAACGAAAACATCAGCATAATCAAGTTAAATACGTGAAACTAAAAATAGGCATTTCAATGCACACCTGAAAAAGCCAGCTCCGAAACATCTATTAACGTTAAAGTAACACCCAACTAAGTACACCAAGCAAACAAGTTCAACTAAATTGGGAGAAATGTTGGGTCTCCCGCCAGTGGTGGGTCATTTCAGGTGCCAACAGTGTGTGGCATGTACATTGACAAAAGATTCCAAAGAAGTGATGATCAACGGACAACGACATATTCAGGGAACATTCAGCAATTGCAACACAAAGAATGTTGTTTATTGCGTCACTTGGCCATGTAATATGCACTATATTGGTCAATCTACACAACCAATAAAGAATCGCATTTTACCACACGAATCTCGAATAAAGTGCAAAACCGTTGGATCTATACTGGTAGAGCATTACTTGAGTCATGGCCACAGTGAGACCAATATCAGTTGGACAGTATTGCTAGTAGTCCAAAACAACACCCAGGCAAATATACAGACCAAGTTGAACAGATTAAAGGCTAGACTAATCGAGAAATACCACATAGCGACCACTGGACTTAATGACAGAGATGAAATTTGGGCTTTGATCAAATATTGAAATTTTTCTAATCAGTGTTAACAACCAGAGAGAGATATACATTATTGCATCCTACACCTACCTAGACAAAAGGTTGTTGACCTTTCGCCTACCCTGATCAGTCTAAAAGGGAAATATAACATGTTTTGTTACTAAGATGGATCTGTGTGAAGTAGAGGTGACAACTTAATGTATTTCTCTGTTGTATACAATTTAATGTATTTTTCTGTCGTACACTACTTTTTATGTCAGTCCCTATGTAATTTCCTTTGAACAGTGTAATACTCCATGTTAACCATGCAGCCTTATTGACTTTTTCTATATTGTGCTGGACAACAGAGAGCGATCACAACGACTGGTGTAGTTATATAGAATTTCTAGAAATGATGGTGATGGTTCCTGTTTAATTTTGCATTTCTACTCACAATAAGCACTGGAATGCCTTCCTGCTCGATTCAACATTCCAAATTGTTTAATATTCACTGCACAAACCCCCCCTACTTCCCCCCTTCCTTCCCCCTTTTTTACTCCCTACTGTTCCTCTTTCCTTCCCTTTCCCCAACCCTCTTTCTTTCGTTAGTGACCCCTTAGTTGAGTGGCACTGTATATGTGTCAGGTAGTGTCACAGTGGCTCCGATATTTGATGTATGCTGGAGACTACAGAGAAAGTCGTCACAGTCTGTTTTCAGTGTCTACTGTTGGTGAGAGTTTTACGTAGTGATGCCCGGAATCAGTATCGTGGCATTCTGAACTCGCAGAGATAGGGATCCAGCGAGAGGAGAAGTCGACTTTGAGGTAAGTTCCTTTGAGCTTGTTGATAGTTTTTCTTTGTTATTTTAGACCATAATACCTTTGAAGAATGGGATACTCATGCAGGTCTTTAATTTTGCCTACGAGTATTTACTCAGGACTTTTCAAGTAGTAATTGAGTCCAGATTGACGCCCCGTCGAACCCGCCGTCTTTACCTGTAAGTAGTTTTAGCTCATTTTGCTCTTATGCGGTATGGCGTATTCAACTGGTTTTTACCAGACACTTTGAATTAGCCTTGCGAGATACAGCTTTGGCAGCATTACCATATATAAGATATAGTAACTTTCACACAGACACAGCATTTTGAGGTAAACTGATTGAGTAGAGGTATTGCTCACATTATTCTTTCTTTGACACCTTCTATAAACACACTTTTCGCATTTCTCTAGCTCTACTGCTGTCCTCAGCTGGGTTTTACTTAATTGGTGACACATTTGGGAGATAGTAGTGTGGGTGATCCCCAAGTGCAGCCAGTTATGCATTTTATAAATATCTCAATACTTATATTTAAGCATACAAGAGAAAGTGTTTTACTTGTGGTAGAGGTTTCCTTTGGCTCACAGTCCTGATGAGGCGCAAATTGAACGGGCTGAAACGCGTCGACCAGATATAAAAAGAAGCCCTTTAATATTTTAACTTAAGTGTAAAAGAAATACTTGTAACACCTGTCAATAGTGCAATATGGTGTAATGACTTATACCCTGAGAGGTGTTGACACAAGGGTTATCTTGATTAATGTGAACTGCGAACTGTATATTTTTCTGTTCTTCTAAGTTCGTTTTGCGGCACTACTAGCATTAGGGTGCCAATGATTCTGTTTTGTCTTCAGATATATAAATGTATTGTTTGTATGTATGTATTATTATTTTTTATGTCTTTGTAAATAAATGGGTATTGTACAGGTGATAAAAAAACATATAGATATATAAAAAACTAGATGTATAATGACTTACATCGGATCTTCAACCTAGTGTGAGTGTGTTCTTGAATTAAGATAATCGGTTGGTTTGAGAATGGCTTCTCATTGATGGATTAGTTCAGGTTTCCATCATATATTGAAATAATTATTGCTGTATCCATTCTGCTGCATTGCTTTTGTTTTTGCTTGGTCAACTAAATTGCCTAAGCAATTATATTCACGCTTACACCCCTCAAAAAACATTACTTTACATTGGAGGCGTATAAATAGAGCACACCAAAAACTATTACTATTTCCGGCTAGTACCTATTTAATTTATATAACTATACAAATTACATTTATCATACTGTCTCCTATAAGACTATAAAAAAATCTAATTACAGATATATCTTAAAGGAATTGTATCCCAGTTTGTATCGCCAATACAGATATATCACTTGAAAAACTTTGAAGTTAAACATATTATAAAAGAAAGTTACAAGGAAATCAAGAGATTAGGCACCTAAAAGTAATAAAAACCTGTGATGTTCACAATATATGTCATTGTATATTTTTCAAAAATCAAAATTGAAATATTTTGCCTCATGAGAATTAAAATGACCCTCTAAAGTATATTTTTAAATTATAACTATCACATCTCATAATGTCAAATGAACGGACATATACAGCTACACGAATGGAGAAGCCAGTATTAACATACATGGTCTGCATATATTCAAAGGAGAACAAAGTTAACAAAAGAATACATTACAAATGTGCTTAACATTATTCCACTGGTTGGTATCGATGAACTGCTACTGTGAATGAAGCTACTGTAAATAAATGATACGACAATCACTCCCTGCAAGACTGTAATTAATTGAAATCAGAGGGGTTGTGTATGACCTAAAAACTGTTGCTTCAATCTCTGGAGCTCCTACTGGGTCTATCCTTAAAAACAATCGCTCACAAACCACACATAACTAGATGCTCAAATGCCCTCTGTTTAAAATATAAAGAGAACTATCAACAAAAAGAGCAAAATGGAGTAAAAGGCCACAGCAGCACTCAAACCCCTGCCCAGAAATTATATTCCCTGGCCACTATCCATAACACACACTGATGTTGACATTACACTAGTTCAAGTTCAAGAATTTATATAGCGCACTACTCACCCAGAGGGTCTCAAGGCGCTTGGGGAGGAGGTTCATTATTTATCGAATAGCCAGGTTTTAAGTTCTTTTCTGAAGGATATGTGGTTCTGTGTAAGGCGGAGGTGAGTGGGGAGTGAGTTCTAGGTCTTGGCCGCCAAGTAGGAGAAGGATCTACCTCCCATGGTGGATCTTTGGATACGCGAACTGCGGCGAGGCCTTGATTGGAGGATCTTAGTTGGCGGGTGGGTGTGTAGAAGGATAGTTGAGTGTGGAGGCATTCGGGCCCTAGTTTGTAGAGGGCCTTGTGTGCGTGGGTGACGAGACGGAATGTTATTCTCTTGTTGGCAGGAAGCCAGTGGAGGTCTTTCAGGTGGCCGGTAATGTGATCTTGGCGAGGGATGTCCAAGATGAGTCTCGCTGATGCGTTTTGGATGCGTTGGAGTTTTTTCTGTAATTTGGCTGTAGTTCTGGCGTAGAGGGTGTTTCCGTAGTCTAGTCGACTCGTAACCAGTGCGTGGGTGACAGTCTTTCTTGTCTCGGCGGGGATCCAATGGAAGATTTTTGTTTGAGCATACGAAGTACGTTGAAGCAGGAGGATGAGACGGCGTTGACTTGTTTGGTCATCGAGAGTGAGGAGTCCAGGATGAAGCCAAGGTTACGTGCGTGGTCTGTGGGTATGGGTGCTGAGCCCGGATCCAGATCCACTACACAACAACAACATTTAACAATGAATTGTTATTTTATGTACCACTTAAAACATTCTAACACTGTCACTGAATTGGACAGGACTTTCAAATCATGATCTCCTCCTAATTAACTCACATCTACATAATATAGAGCCAATATCTAAATGACAATATTTCCCAACGTTTTCACTTCTATATACAATTTCCTCACAATAATAAAAAAAGAAACATGTTTGCAGATTTGAAAATAATAATCGTTGCTTTGAAATGCAATGATAACTATTCTAATTAAAACAACAACACACATTTAATTCAAGGGAACACTTTCCATCATAATAATGGAATCTGGCATAAGATAAGCAAATTATACACTAGCAGTAGAATGCTTGATCAAAAAAACGTTTTCATTTGAAATTTGAAAATTAATATCTCTAGCAAATGCCCTCCCCCCACACCCTACAATTGAAGATGAAAAGCACTATGACCTCCTAAATGTTTCACCTAACTGTAAGGCTAAAAAAGAAAAAATGGACCACTTTTAGATTACTTTGAGGACACCTGAGTGAGTCGCAAGGACCAGTCATGTCTTTGGAAAGTACCCACAATCCTCATCCCAGGGTTGAACATGTATAAACTATAGAAAACTATGAAACCAAAACACAGAACAATTGAAAAACGTTTTCCAGGAACCCTACAAAAATACCAGTCCACACATGACTATTTGTTTTAATATTCTAAAAAATGATCCCAGCTTTTAAAAGTAGGGCAATCTCTTGTCCAAAGTCTCAGCCCTCAAGCTCAAAGAGACTTTTAAAATGCATGTTATTATAGCTACTAAAGTCCTTATATTAAACAATGAACAAAGTCTCAATTACATGTAATTAAAAGCACACTTACTGATATAACCAAAACAGCAAAGTAACATAAAAGTAAATAATAATTAACTATCATATCATCCCAAAATTAAAATCCTAAAATCAGAACTTTAATTGTAACAAAGTTCTTGTTTAATTAAATTATCCAATCCATGTGGGACTCACATCACATTACAGTACATTATGTGATTAAAATAGAATTGCTTGTCCCAGCATGCATAGGAAAACCAAATACTGGGCACTTTGCTTAGACAACACATAGTTCATATAAAAACACATACAACACACTGAAACATTCATATTAATAGACAATGTAAATATACAATAATCGTAAAATTATAGATACTGTAAAATATCATTATAATACATACACTTAATTACATTTCTGAAGGTGGAGAACACCAAAACAGCAGTTTCTTTCAAAGAACATAATACAAAAAAAGAACAAATTTTAACCCGTTCCGTGCTCCCGTCGGCTGTTGGCCGACGGGAGCACTACCTCGTGGGTGATGCCGTCGGCCAACGGCCGACGGAGCCCCGCCCACTCTGTAGAACGCCTGCACCGCGGCGGAAAAACCGCCACGGTTAAGGCGTTAAACAAACAGTTTCAAAAAGAAACAAACATGAAAAATAAAAAATAAAGGCCCATAACAAAGCCAATAAAACCTCACAAGACTTGAACATTTTAGAAGAAAAATATTGGTAAGTCGATAGATATGAGAAAATGTGAAGTTTAGTTGGAAACTAAAACATTCTAACACTTGTTTGAAAAGAAATTCAAAAATGTGAATTAAAGCACCTGAAAAGTTAAAGCAGAACATAGACCGCAATCCAAAACATGTATAAAAGGCTTACAAATATATGAACACTACAAACCCTGTAACTCTAACTTGCGCACTTGACATGTACAGTGATGTTATTAGTGATATCATTGAGCATGTCAAGAGTGATGTAATATGTGAAGTCATAAGCATTGCATGGCAAGTGCACAAGTTATAGTTAGTTCAGTTTACAATAACTGGTGAATTTATTGTTTTTTTAGTTTAACTGGTATTTTTAACATACATTTTCACCTACACTGCCCTCTTATATGTTGTCATATATTAATATTCAGGACACGCATTACCGAAAATCTGTACATATTATGAAGCGTCCATCCTAGATTTACCAGCCCGTTTTGCTGTAATCAACTGGTTTATTAGATCATTTTTTGGGGCACAGGAATTTGGTTTGCTGATTACGATATTTCTAAAAACATCTAAACTACCCAAGAGGACTAAATATAAGACTGTCCAGGAATATTCCTTTAGACGACAGTCTGTTTTTTAATCAAGCTGGTTCTTCTGGGTTTCACTATCTAAAATTAGGAGAATGCTAAAGTTTGGGTCTTCAAATCTAATCTAACCTTAGAAATTGGATGAAATGTGGTCTAGAAGAGCTGTGGTGATTTTTAATGAAGAACAGAGTAATTACCTGGCAAGAGGTTCAGAAAAGAAGCGGTGAACAGAGAAAGCCTGGCATTTTTGAATATTTACAGATTATATATTTTCTAAACTGATACAATCTTGTGTCTAGTGGCACCCGACTAAGCTGGTGACAGCTCTATTTGGAGCAAAAGTAAGAGGGGTGGGTAATTGGTATCGTTTGCAGTGTAACCAAAGTGAATTTCCACTGGTCGAGAAATTTCTAGAAAGAGTAACACCGGAAACTCAATGTACCCTGTCAAGTCAGGAGTGGCAGATGATATCCCAGTTAGGGAGCAAGGCTTTAAGAGCTGCCAATTTTAAAAAGAATGGCCTTTTTGTCTCAGTGGATGGCATACTATACACCTAAATACAAATATCCAGAAGTAGAGAATAGATGCTTCCGCTGTCAGGCAGATGGGTAAGGGGCTTAACTACATATATTTTTTACGTGTCCAAGGCTAGGGCCATTTTGGGTCAAGATTTTTTCGGCCATTAGCCGGGCGATCCAGAAGAAGCTAGATCCTGAGGCTGAGGTAGCCCTCTTCGACATTTCCAGATCTAGGGTAAACTTTCCAAAAGCGGTGAATCGAAGTCCTTTAGATATTTTAAGTGGAGGTATCTTGTTTGGTAAAGGATAGCCTGTTTTAGTTTTTTTTTGTGCACTGTCACACTTTAGCACTTCAGCATTTTAGCATGTTAGAATTGCGTATCCATAAAAAGTCGGGATATATACTTAAGCACTTTTGAAAAATCAGGATGCAGCCAGACTATTGCAATTTGCTTCTCTGTACTCATGCTATATTGGTTTTATTCATGTTTTGTATGTTCTGATCAAATGGTGTTTTTAAATTCCATATTATTTATGATCATTGTCATGCCCCATATGCTCTGCTCTGCTCAAAAAAAAAAATTTCAGAACACGGGGACCAAGGGCCGGGCCCTAGAATGGAAGGTCCAACATTTCTCTTCATGTTGCGGTTAGCCAATCACAGCACAATATAATGTGGAATCCTTCCATTCCCATAGGACCAGCCTATCAAAAGACTCCTCTGTGCATTCAGAGGTTATACGGAGAACCTAATGGGGAATGATGAGGAATAGGTCTGTTTGGAGGGGTGTAAAGAAGCGGGTGGCCTGTCCATGTGGGGTCACCGGTGATCAGGCCTCACAAAGTAGGGGATAGGACATTTGGGTTACACCTATGTCGTGTTGTTAAGGTGAGAGTCGGGAATGAGTGAAGAGATGTGTGTTCCATTTTGACAGCCTGATGACGGATACTGTTCTTTATTGATCCCATTGTGGGGGGATAGGTTCTATCACTGTGGAAATGAAGGAGAAGTCAGAAGGGGCCATGGTCTACAGAGAGAGTAGTGTCTCCCACCCTTAGGTCATAGGGCCACACCCTAGCCTCATCACAGTGTAGAGCTACCGCCTTTGCTGTCGCCGATCACATGAATGTGCTCCGCTAATGTTCTGGGCTAGGTGGGGTTGGGAGCTTCCATCGTGTTATGACCAACTTCTTGGATATCATGAAGGCCAGGTCTAGGAAATTACTCTACCTTTTTGTTTTTGTGTGGTCTTGTGTAAATGTCCAGGGCCCCCGCCTCCCATGTGAAATTTCCTGTGATCTGCTCCATATGGAATATAATTGAGGTCCAGTAGTGTCTCAGTTGTGGGCAGTTCCACAACATGTGCTTCAGATCAATTCGCAGGCGTCACACCTGGCTTAGATGTCTGCCGCTGTAGGGAAGATGCTGGGTTAACTGGGAAATAGATGGTATGCCCTGTGCAAAATATAGTACTGAATCATCTTTAGCCAAACATTGAGGGACACCTTCTGCGAGTATAGCAGGGCACAATCCCACTGTTTATCTCGAAGTGGTCTCTCAAAATATGCCTCCCATGTGTCCTTCAAGAGTTACAATGACTTCAGAGAGCAATTTGTTGTTCCAGCTGATCAGCCTCGACCCTCATTAATTGTGTGAACTTTTTGTAGAAGTTGGTGCGTTTCTGGTTCAGTCTTGTTGGACACCCACATATCCCCTAAGGTCCCTTTTAGGGTAGTGAAAAAGAGAAATTTGCCTCCGGAGAGGGCATATTGGGCTGTCAGGGTTTCAAACGTCATTAATTGGCGATTCTGCAACAGGTTCATCAGTCCTGACTCCTCCCATAGCTGCAGTTGTTCAATGGAGATATGGCCCCCTCTCTGGAAGGCCGAGCAAAGTGACAGCCGGGACATAGGGAGGAAAGAGGTTAGTTTGGCAGAATGAGCAAGAAAGGGCTACCTGCAGCAGCAGGAGGGTCCCCAGGGAGGGTCGAGCGCCCATGTGTAGGAGCTAAACAAGAGGCTTCCGAGTCAGTTGGAGGTCAGTTGAGCTTGTTTCCATTAGGAGCCAGTATGCTAACCAATATGTGAGCCATTGAAGTTAGGCACCAGATGGTAGTATTCAAAATTGGGGACTCTGAGTCCACTGCTGTCTGGTGAGATTTGAAGCTTAGACAGAATGAATCGCTTACGGGATGTGTGCCAACTTAGCTCTTCCAGGAGACTGTGAAGCTTTCGGAAGAAGGATCTCGGGAGGGTCACTAGGAGGTTCACAAAGTAATTGAGGAACCAGGGAACTGTCATCATCTTGGCTAAGGTTATGCAGCTCTCCACTAATAAAGGTAGGGACTTCCAGAAGTGCAGGCAGGACCGAAGGAAGGCGACTCCTACCCCCAAATTTCTGTCCCATGGATCCGAGACTGTATGGAAAATCCAAATCCCCAGATATACTGGACTGAGGACAGCTCCAGAAAATAGGACCCCCCATATCGATATCATGCAGGGTACAAGGTGAGGGAGTCAAATGGTTTGTGGATATCAAGCACTAGTGTCATCGCATTCAGTCTTGTGGTTTGGGTCACCTCCATAATGCAATAGAGACAGCGGATACACATAGAGATATTCCTCCTCAGGACAGACCTGTTTTGATCTTTATGTATCAATCATGGCAGTATTTGCTGCACCCTGTGGGTTAAGATAGAGCTTAAAATTTTAAATCCAATATTGCTATGGGCCGATAGGACGTGATGTCCAGAGAATCTTTCCCAGATTTCATTAGTGAGACCATGGAAGCCTCTCTCAGCATGGCGGTAAGGCTCCCCGCGTCTATCACTGCCTCAAATAGTTTTGGGTCAATAGTTATTGTTTATAAATTAATTATTATATTTATTTCAAAATACACTGAACTGCTACTTTAGTATGCTAACTGTAGTCCCTAAAATATTTTGAAAAATTGGAATGGAGCTAAAAATACTATTTTACCTCTAGTTCAGCAAACATTAAGGAAAGTGCATAAATGATGGTGCAAGGAGATTTACTGATCTAACTCCAGTACTACAAAACATTGGAGAACATGATTAAAGTGGCAAGGGTGAGCTTTACTAATCGAATTGCAGTTAAATAAAGGGGTAGGGAAGAGTTGCTATGTATATCTTCAGCCCTACAAACATTAGGTTACGTTTTAAAACTGAGAAAAGGAAGGTGTTCAAAGGTGGAAGTGGAGCTAATTTATTAGTGTAACCCCAATTTAATTAATGTATTATTGTAACCTCAGTTTAAATAATTCATTTCAGTTGCACACATTTGAGTGCTTAAAATACATAGGGGCTGATTTAGAGTTTGGTGGATAGGGTACTCTGTTACAACAGCAATGGAGTAGCCTCTCTACCAAACTCTAGATTTGCCTGCCTGATTTAGAAGTGGGTGGACTGTCAAGTTTGAGCCAAAGAAGTAACATTTACTCCATCAGCATAAACCTTCCCCATGATGGCCTGAGAGAGTAGGGGCCATCGGAGATAAGCCATTTGACCATCTGCCGTATTTAGAGAGGGTTGTTGGATTGCTTTTTTTATGTATATCAACACCAGGTATATCCAGTAAAAAATTAAAAAAAACGACCACCACACCATGATAAAAATCCTCATGATGTGGAGGTCATTGTTTTTTTCTTTTTTCAAAAACAAACTCCAGCTTTGGGAATTTGTTTTTGAAAAATAAAAAAAACTTTGGAAAAGTGTGGAAGACAGCCATCATTTGTGAAGGAGCCATCTGTTAAACTTTTTCTACAGAGACAGGTTAAAAGAAAATACCTATTATAACCACCCTTTTAATACACATGCCTTTTAAATTTTTATCACACAATTGTTGTTTTTTAATACAATACATACATTTCTAAAAACACACTACCTACCCTAACCACAAATATAGTACATAATCCCTTATAAGTTAACAACATGATTTAAAAACATGAAAGCGTAATTCCTGTGAACCCCACTATTTACAACTTATATAAAGCATGTACCATGACATTTAAAAATGTACCTTAAAACAAATGCAAAGCAAATATAACCTATTAATATATTTACAAATATCGCCAGCAGCATTAATTATGTTTGACCCCAAAACAATTGAATACATTCCATTATTCTCATGTGAAAACACCACCAAACCAATAGAACAGGCAAAAGTTTAAAATAACATAAACAATTATATATTTTCAAAAGCGAAACCCTGAACCCCAAAATATATGTACTCTAAAATATGCAATGACCACTTCAACATACAATTTAGAAAGCAATGAACTAACATAACCCACAACCACATTTTTCTACTTGAAATGCAAAAATGTTAACTTAATATAAATATCCTAATATCAAAGCACTACCAACCCAATCCCAAAGTCCATGGAAGAATAAGATAAGAAAATAAACCACAGCATACAAGGCTAACAACATTTACAATCATCTCACATTAGAAAATAAAGTGCAAAAAAACAACTACTATACAATAAACCCCATACAAATGTTTTACTTTTTTCAATTATTTATAAATATTGCAACATTAAAACACTACCGACCCAAACTGCGTATATAACCCACAACGTAGAGTAAAATAAGTAACCAATTGATTTCCCTCTAAAAACATATTCAACACAAAAATAAGCACCATACAAAACCATTTTCTTAAAAGAGGAATTTATAATAAACATGCACATTATAATAATACAACTATAATGAATACAATGATTTTGGTTTATAATATTATTAACCACGATATTGACAAATAGCAAAACGTAACATTTTATCCCACCCTATTTCTTCTGTCATGATATTTTGAACTCAATGTTCAGATACACTACCTGTGCCAGAAACACAGAGGAAACTTCAAAGCTGAACCAGCCGTGCTTGGAGAAGTACTGTGCAGGACTTTATAATTTTTCTTGAATTGCTCACAGGGATCGTACATTTGTTACCATGAGCCACATTCAAGATATTCACTTTTTAAACTCTTTAAGCAAAATGCTCCTGCTAAATAGCAAACTTTGAAAACCTACCACATTTGGATTTCAAAGGCTTTATACACACATACACACACACACGCACACACACACACACACGCACCCCCCCCCACACACACACCCATGGTGGAGATCTCTGATCCTAGTGTAAAAATCAAACTCCCATTCTCACCTATCTAGTGCTTCTTCTGTGTACTGTAGAAGTCCCTCACTCCTTGGCTACAAAACTCTTCAGTGCCCCTTGATGTCCCAGGTCTTTTTTACCCCCTTGAAAATATTAGATGTTCTGCTGTATTGTGAAACTTTGCCTGCAATACCTTTCCCCTCTCAGAAAACCGAATCACTCACTAGATGCCAGTAGCTGATAAAGGGTAGTGTCTTTCAGACCCTTGCTTACAGCTGGTGAATGCAATTAAAACCATCATTCAGAAAACGTACTAAAGAACTGAGGCTTTCCTCTCTAATGTTCAGTCTGCAGCTCTCAATCAGCCCTTAGAAGTAACTGTCTCTCCAATACCGATAACCGTGGAAACATTTTTGCAATTAGCCGCAGAGAATGATCTTTCACCAGCATAAGACAGAGAGCCTGCCCATCACTCCTCTACATTAAATGGTAGCTTCAGCTTCAGTGACTGATCTCCTACACACAGAATTATCAGAGAATCCCTCTAAATGTGCAGTAAATTGTCACTTCATTACATGAGTTTCCTATTAATTATTTTACAATGAATTTGGACTGCTTTTGGATGTTAAATTCATGACATGAGATGGCAGAATTTTATTGGGACAGCACTCCATTTGATTGCACGTTACAATAGTAAATGAATTTCATTAAATTATCTTTAAATATTAGGAAAACATTGTAGGCATGATCAATAATTTATTATCCACGCAACATGAATTCAAGAGATTGATTATGAACAAAAAGGCATGCAAGACTGTTTTTGATGATGACGTTTGTAGAGAACAAGAGTGTTTTCTTCTATTTTATCAATCAAGATACCACGTGAGTCATCATTTTGTGAATTGTTGAGGGCTGCAAATTATAGGTTCACGTGCGATTATAACATGGTAATATATTTAGTCATTTCAGTAGATATCTCTAATCATGAGAAATTGCCCAAGTGCTATGTAGAAGTAAGAGTTATACTTGACTAATAATTGATTTTTCAGAGTAAGCTGTCAGAGAAAGGCCAAGTAGATGTTAACATTTTAATCCTATAAACTGCTTTGGTGCATACAGTAAACGTTTGTGAGAGCAGCACTTATGGAGGTTCCCCTTTCCAGAGCCAGAGACTCAAGTGATATTTGTTCTTTTTGTACCTCTTCTATGATGCTACTCATGATTTGACAGCACCTTCCAGCACCTCAAAGCAAAACAATACCCTGTGTTCTGGTGTCACTTTGCCGCCACCATAACTTGTCTGTTCTGTAAATCCTACTGCCCTGGCTTTGGGGTGAGTTAGGGCAATTTTGCCATGTGTCTGCAGTTTTTGACTGCACCACTCTTCGGGGGGGGGGGGGGTGATGGGAGGAGAATCTGGGAATCATTAGGTGAGAAATTCCGATCTCACAAAGCATCTGCCATCACTGAGGAAGGTGGGAAATATTTGTAACCACACATGTGGCAGACATGTTGTGCCACCATTTATGGTGGATTTTCCCTAGAGCATGTTGCATAGTTGGAACATGTGCTGAAGAAAAGGAATTCCCTCATTTGAGTACGATATTCACCAAAGCAAATAAGAGAAAGACATCCCATAATGCTTTAGTAATTCTAATAAAAATATCAGAATTTATCCAAAGCACGGAGATTCCCCAATTAACATAATCTGAAAATGTTCTGTGGCGAGACCCGATAAAAGTTTACTTCATTTCAGCCATTCTAGTTTAAGTCAGTATATGTGTACTGGGTGCGGTGGGTACAGCTTCTCTATGCCTCGCCCATTGCGACGGTCAAGCCATATCCAGGCCTTACAAGATATCCTGTGGCTCCCGACAGGGCTGTCCTCTTTCCCCACTCCTGTTTGCCCTTGCCGTGGAGCCGCTGGCAGAACAGTTCCGACTGGGGGTGTATGGGATGGAATTAACTTTGGGCAGACGTTGCCACCATGTCTCTCTGTACACTGATGACCTGTTGCTGTACCTCACTGGGCAGTTGGGGGGACCGCCGCGGCCTTGCAGATCGTAGGCGATTTTGCTGTCCTTTCTGGCCTTAAGGTTAATAAAACTAAGAACTATTTGTTTCCAATAGACAGGACCTTACCCAGACCGGAGTAGCTACCACCTGATTCTCTCTAGGCATAGCGTACACTTAAATATTTGGGCATTCAAATTTTTCATGACCTGGATGATTTAAAGGATGGCAATTTGGTAAGATGTTGCGCTCCCTTCGCTCTTGAGTTCATTTTTGGAATTCGTTGCCTGGATTACGCTGTCCAAAATGGTTATGTTGCCTCGGCTGTCTATGTTTTTGTGAATCTCCCGGTTTTGATGCTGAGAAGTTGGTTTAAACCTCTGCAATCTCTCCTGTGGGAATTGGTTTGGGGTAGTGGACACCCGCGAGTGTCCCTGCAGATCCTACAGCGCCCTGCATTGGAAAGAGAACCTGGAGGGCCAAATTTTGAACTTTATATGCTGGCCGCCCAATTACAATTATTCTCGCAATGGGTGGAGGGTGTGAATGAGGAGGGAAAGTGCCTAATGGATCCAGCATCTAGACAAGGACTAGTGACGGCAAAACTCTTACTGCCAGCTACGTCCAACCCCTCCTGCTCTCTTTTGCAGCGCATGGCCTTCCAGACGTGGAGACGGTGCTGTAGCGGAAGGCAACACCCGGTAAAGTACTCACCCTTGATTCCCTTAGTGGGTCTTCCACACGGGGACCCTCAATCTGTAATCACGGACCCCCAACTGGCCAGATGGTCAGATGTCGGACTAGACACTGTAGGGGATTATTCTTTCGACAAAGCTCTAATCCCTTTTGCGGACTCAATGGAAGATAGTGGACTCCCCCGGACCAATTATTGTGCTATGAAGCATTTATGCGCGCCTTTGCACAACTATGGGGCCCGGGAAGTGAGGAGCCTGATACACACCCTGTTCTTCATGTGATACTCACCCTTGGCTCGGCGTGACGTCTCGTGAAATGGCTTTATGCCGCCCTAGTGGAGGCCTCAACCAGCCCACTGGATAGATTACGGGCACGTTAGGACACAATGGGGGGCAAAGTCCCTACTGATCCGGAGTGGTGTATACTCTACAGATATTCTGGGAAAGTATCCTGGAACACCTGAGTGAAATATATACAATTTAACTATACGCACATGACCTATATGACACTCCTTCGGCTCAATGTGGCATACGGTGGGGAAGTGAGACTGTGCCCTAGGTGTATGCATCCGGATGCTGACTTTGTCCATATGACTAGGCAGTCACGTCCCTATTGGATCAAGGAAGTGCTCGGGAGGGAGCTGGCCTTAACACTTCAGACATGCCTGCTGGGTCTATTCCCCAGACCGCCTAAAAGCAAAGTCGGGAATCGCTTGATTGATATTGCGTTGGGCTTAAAAAATTTTTTTTTAAAAAAATTAAAAAGTCAGTATATGTGCAATAGCAAACATCATTTCTTTATAGGTCTGATGATAAACAGCTTTAGTGACTACTGTGAGAGCTCATGTCATCAATTCTTCACAAAAATATAAAAAGCACTACAAAGAGAGTGGAATTTTCATCAGCCCTTTTCAGCCATCGACTTTCCTGCTTTTTTTCCTTTCTTTGCATCTCTTGCACTGCCTGTCAGTCAAGCCCATTGCATTTCACAGAGGTGCACATTATCCCATTGACTTCACATTGTGGCTTTGATGCAGCCCGCCGAGTGTCACTCATCAGGAGTCAGACTAACACGAATTAGTTGTTATCACCACATTCCTGCACTTGGCATGCATTTTCACGCATCTCAGAGCTCTTTGAACTCAAGCACAACATTGTTCACAATGTGCCAACTGTCAGATGTTGCCAGTGAGCCTGAATACATGACAGTCTGCATTAAAATGCATATCAGCATGATTTAAGGAGAGGTACCGTAACAGATAGCTCAGAGTATTGACAGCACGGATGGAAACTGTGTTGGCTGCTATCTTATTACGCCTGACTGTTGAGCTTCCCAGTGTTTAATGTACCACATGGATAGCCATCTTCTCAGTACAGTGAGAATCAGCCTGGCTCTGCAGTGAGTGCTGCAGAATGATCCTTCCAGAAGCTAAATTCAACTAGGTTCCTATTCTCAAGAGGCTTTGTGCTCTTGCACAGAGGAGTGAAACAACCTGTGTAAACAGGGAGCGGACTGAACTTGGGAAGTATCTGACAACAGTGCCAAGGGCAGTCAGACTACATATTGGTCCAGTCTGGGTGATTAACGGACCCTGCTTTAAGTTAACGTTCAGTGTCACAAATAGGTATCTTTACTGGCTTTGACGTTCACACACTGGCTTGGGACAACCGACGTGAGCTGGGCATGTCTACATTGGAAATTGAGAACATGCAGTAATTGCTTCACCTGCAGCTATCTGTGGCCAAGTAGCCCAAGAGATAGATGGCGGGCGGAGTACCAAACTTGTGTCACACCAAAAGACAAAACCATAGCTCCCTTTGCAGGAATAATTGTCGAGATGAGAGAGAGTCTCGAGGCACATGTCACCCACTGATCTTTCTTGCAGAGGCAGCTTTCTCTGCAGCCTGCACGAGTTGCTTGGCCTGGGCAATATCGTGGTCATTGGCCACATGCAGCTCCCCTGCTCCTGTGTCCACCTGTGACCTGCCTCCTTGTTGGTAGCACCCTGCAGCTCTAGCACCTTCAGGGAAAAGGCAGGCAGCACCCCAGTCCAGGAACGCACAGCCAAGCCCATGGTGGCAGCGAGTGGGATCCCAAAGCGGGAGTCATTGCATCCCACGCTGTAAATATTTTGTAGAAGGCCCCACGGGGTTCGGTTGGGGGCTCCATCCTGTGCGGTTGCCCAGTGCCAGCCAAGCCTGGGTGTGCACTGTTAGCACCAGTGTGGTGCACTATATACTGGGCCGACGCACCGGGAGAGAGGAGGACTCTCAGCTGAAGAAGCCGCATCGAGAGCTAGCAAGCAACACACAACATCAAACTCTAGTGTTGACTGAGATCAGATTCATCCATTTTGCGCATGCATCAGAGTGTTGTGTCGGAGGGGCGAAGCTGGAGGCCTTCTGATGGTGAGCGCAGCAGTGTGTGCGTAGAGCATACTAAAATAACCACGCAGAGCCTTTATTGGTATGCTAATGACTCCCGCGTTCGCCCGCCAACTGACGTCGCGTCTGCGGTAGTCAGTTTATTATACTGAGGTTACGTGACACGGGCCATACTATCTGGCCACACTATGGGTGGGATGTACTCCGGGCACCCCTTCCTTGTTCGGCATGCCCTGCGGGACACATCCAATACTTCATGGATGCGACACAACAATCCTCCCAAAAATAAACTTCAAAACACCAGTCTCTACCTTCACTGCGTGCACATTCTTAACTTAAAGTCCCCAGGGAAAATTGGAGCAGTCTTACATGAAGTAGTCCTTCAGCTTGCGATTGGGCTCAGGATTTTGTTGGAATCTGTATCGCAAACTTCCACGCCCACTCAGACCTTCCTCCGCCTTGCCACTCGGAGCAGTGCTTCGGACTTCAACAGGACTCTCGGGGCCTTCAGTATTTGCCACTTCAGATGCCGCCATGAGCCAGGCTTTGGCGGGGAGACTAAGGGGCCCCTTCTAGTCTGTCTGTTCTCGCCGAAGTTCTCCTTGGGATGATCTCAAACCCACCGGACTACCTGACAGTGATGATGTTTCTGAGGGATGAAGGGGCATTACCAACAACTAGCGATATTTATCGCTAAGTAGGCTTAGAAGCAATTTTTTTTAATCGCTGCGCATCGCCGGATATTATCGCTGAGATAACGTGCTATTAGCAACGTTTATCTCAAAAGCGATAATATTTCCGGCGATAGCGGCGAAATCCGTGAATATCGCTGAGAATACAGCGATGTTCACGCATTATCGCTAACAGGGTCTTAGACATTATATCCACTTCCCATTGGATATAATGGCTAAGAACTGATCTGAGCAGGCGTTAGTTTTTGGAGATATTCGCGCTTAGTGCCAATATTTCCATCGCTACGCCTGCCTTGCTAATAGGCGATAGCGACATTAGCGACTGCTTGGAATGATTGGAAAGCTGTAATGATCCACCCAGAACTAATTACAATGGCCAGAGATTGTAAACCCAAGCCAGTAGGACCTCCAAATCCAAATACCTTTAGGGCATGGATGAACGAACTGAAAGGCATGGTTGGACAGGGGAGAAACAAGATGAGGTATGGGAAAAAGAAGTTTACCGCCCCATGGTTCGATCGAGAGCTCAAAAATAAACAGGGGGAGCTACGAAGAGCAGAACGTAGTTGGCGAAAAAACTATTGCAGCACAGAGCGCGGCAAATACAAAAAGGTCAAGAGTGCCTATCATGCGCAAATTAAACAGGCAAAAAAGATGTTTTTTAGATCCGCAATAGAAACTGCTAATAATAAACACAAAGCGATTTTTAAAATTGTGAATGACTTCAATAAACCCAAATGTTTAGTGCAGGACATCCCGCCCTCACAGATGCTCTGTGATACTATCGCAGACTTCTTTGAGGAAAAGGTACAGGGTCTGACGAAGGACTTCGAAGTCCCAATACCAGAGTCAAGGAAAGAGAGTGATATAATAGGGCAGGAGGAAACTCAGCTAGCAGCCTTCCAACCAATCAGTCTGGAGGAGACTAAGCGAGCAATTTTGGCAACAAAATCAGGATCACCATTTGATCCGTGCCCCATTGGACTCCTGCACCTTATTGTAGAAGTTGCCAATCAAGTAATAAATGACATTGTCAATACCTCACTGACCACGGCCAACGTCCCCCAGAAAGGAAACTGGCAGCAGTGAAACCACTGCAAAAAAAACAACTTCCCGACCCCACCACACTATCAAACCTACGACCCATCTCACTACTTCCGGCACCGTGTAAAATCACAGAGTCGATGATAAATAAACAGCTTACACGTTTTTTGGAAGACAGTGAAGCATGGCATCCTAATCAAGCAAAAACAAAAAAAAAAACCCACAACCAGGAAGTAATCGGCGTAGCGCGATCAGACGCCGCAGCACGAGGCAGAGGGAGTTGAGCCGCGGACCGCGGAGATTTACTCCCGCCGGAACGCTGCACATCACCGGGGAAATAAACCTGCTCGAATTCAGTATATTTACCTCTGCCACACCAGTAATCCAGTAAATAGACTAGCATTGAGTAATATGAACCTTTTGAGCTAGACCTATCTTTCACGAGTAAATAATTAAACTCTTGAGAAGAATACGCTGAGTGGACCAAGCCACCACAACTTTTTTGAAACACCGAGCCGAAAAAGTTTCTACCACCCCGTGCCCTTACCTTTGAGCTAGAGCTAACTTTCAAAAATATTAAATTCTTGACAAAAAATTAAACTGAACAGCTGGATCAAGTCACCACAGTTTAAGCAAGTTGCGCGCCCAGTCAGAAAAGAATTCTACCTTCTCGTGTAAAGAAAGCTCACGTCCTGATGATGATCTAAAATCATTTAGATCGAAACGCCGTCGGCCCATGCAAGGAAACTCCCCTAACCTACTGTACATATTTTTTGGGGAATAACCTTGTTTGTGACACCTTGTATATAGTTTTTTAATAATTTTTTCACTTAGTCACTATAAGCACCTTGTCACATGTGTGAGCACCTGAAAAACGAAAAATATAATTGTGAAAGCATAAATAAAGTTGTTTGATATGTTTGTTACCTTACCTTACAATATTGTCTCCCAAGATTAATTCATTAACAAAAATTATATTCTACTCTACCAGGACCTTTTTAGGCCACCCAAAACCATTGTCTTTCCTTAACAATACTTTCACCCCAGGTTTTACTAATGGGGTACCCTTGTTTTCTATAACTATCCTAATCAAGCAGGCTTCAGGACTCAACACTCCACGGAATCGGCTCTCCTGTTCACTACTGAGACTATCCGCTCAGCTCTGGACCAAGGTAAGAAGGCCGTCCTGATCTTATTAGATCTGTCGGCGGCCTTTGACACGGTCTCACATGTCATCTTAATAGACCGGCTAGCAACATCTGGCATCACAGGCACAGTCCTAGAGTGGATAAAGAACTTTTTGAGTAACAGGAGGCAAGTGGTGACCCTGGGGGAATTCTGTTCCAGTGAGAAACCACTGTCGACGGGAGTACCTCAGGGTTCCAGCCTGAGCCCAACATTGTTTAATGTCTACACCGCACCCCTGATAAAGTTGATATCATCATTTGGCATGGATGTAACGGCCACATTTGACTGGATGCGGAGAAACCATCTGAAATGCAACACAGGCAAAACTGAGATCATGCCAATAGGCCCTAAAAACAAGTTTATTCCAAGATTATGGTGGCCAGAGAAGGCAGAAATACCGCCTCACACTACCATCTCGGCCCGCAACCTTGGGGTAAACTTCGACGCTGACCTGTCCTTTAAACAACAGGCGTCAAAAGTGGCAGGCACATGTTTTGGGGTGATAAAGGGGCTGAGGAAGTTCTTTGACTTGTTGCCTATTGAGGCAAGGAAAACGGTCATGGTTGCACTGGTGACATCACGTATCGACTATTGTAACCGCCTATATGCTGGCACCAATAAAGTGGTCACCCATAAACTCCAGATGGTACAACATGCAGCAGCAAGGCTGGTTCTAAAATGGCCGAGAAGATCATCAGCAACCAAGGCCCTTAACCCACCACACTGGCTACCTATAACAAAAAGGGTTCTGTTCAAAGTGTTGATAATTACTTTTCGAGCTGCCTACGACTTAGGCCTACTATACCTAAAGGAAAAAATGTGTGAGATACTGTCCAACACGAGCCCTATGATCTTCAAATGCTAATCTGCTGACCGTTCCAGGGTTCAGACTCAAAACTCGAGGGGGTAAGTCCCTGGCGGTACCAGGTGCAAAAGCGTGGAATACTCTCCCCTCACATCTGAGAGCATTGGACAGGGAAACAGAGTTCCGTAAACAACTAAAAATCTGGATTTTCAAACTTCAAGACACAATTACCAGAGATCTAGTGTGATTCCTGATCTGGTCAAGTCAAGCAGTAAGGCAACATTACACCGATTAGCCATACATGGGCGCCTAGATGCTCCTTGGAGTGATTGCTGCGCGATATAAATGGGCAATTACATTACATTACATTACATTCAGTCGCTAACAGGTTGGGTTCGCCCACTTTGCATGTCATTAGCGATAAATATCGCTGACATGCAAAGCTGGCCTCAAACCGCTCGCTATTGCCTACAAGCTGTTGCTAACTGCTGTTAGCGACAGCTTGCTAATAGGGCGATAGAATTATCGCCGCTTAGTGGCCAAAAACGGCAGCTAAAGCGGCGATAATCACATATCGCCCGCCTTGGTAATATGCCCCCAAATCACTTGACGTGTGAAATGTTTCTGGTAACTGTTTCACCACCTCGCCGGGCAATGACTCAAGTTCCCCTCACATGAATGACGATCCAAGAATTTCTTTCATAAGGGAGATTGAACTTGCTGCTGGTCGTACGGTTCTTTAGGAGTACCAGATTGCCTCATTCTAGGGGCTCCTGCCGGACGCTGCAATGGAGGCTGACTTGAGCATGCACCTGTCGTCTTTGTTCATCGATCCGTTTGTTGTTTGGTGGTGTGGGACACCACTGCGGGTGATGGGGAATGGAATCAGTGATTACCTGACCCATTGACAGGTGCCTCGGAGCAAGATTTGGAGTGATGGGAGGGGTCTGTTGATAACTGCGCAAGAACGTGAAGATGGCTTACTCCCCCGCCTATTGTTGTTTGTGGGCTATGCGGATTACCTTGTTCAATGTTCGCATGAACCTCTCCACCTCCCCGTTAGCCTGCGGCCAGGGAGGGGTGATTCTCCGGTGCTTGATACCCAGCGAGGTTAAGTACCTGGCAAGTTCTGGCCCCTAAAAAGGGGGACCATTATCAGTTTTCAGTTCTTGAAAAATGCCATGGGACGCAATCACTTTTTCTAGTTTCAGCTTGACTTCCGTAGCACTCAAAGTGTTGATGATTTCTACCTCGGGGTATTTGGAGTGATCATCAATGGCCACTAACGTGTGTCTCCCGTCCGGGAGGCTCCCAAAGTCGAGACTGACACTCACCCACGGACGCAGGGGCCGTGGCTCCGTGATTATGGGAGCAGGTCCAGGGGCTTCTACGGTTACCTGGCACCACTGGCATCCACTTACCGCTGCCTCCACAAGTTAATCCATCAGAGGGAACCATACTTTCGACAGCAGCCTTGATTTTGTTTTGACCATTCCCTGGTGCCCAATGTGCGCGAGTTCAACAACCCCGGCAGTCAGGGCTGAAGGGATGACCAGTCTGTGTCCTGTAGGGTCTTCGGTGAGCTCCTCCTAGATGTGGTATAGGCTTTCCAGGATGCATCGTGCATCAGTGGTGAGTATTTTCCACTCTTCCCTGGCACGGTGCCAATTTCCATGTTTCAAGGCATGTTTGACTCTCTGCAGGCACTCATCCTTGGCTGTTTATTCTCTCAGTGTGTCCATCGAGAGGGGAAGAGGGCACAACCTTGCCGTTATGTACCGTACATATTCCTCAATGTTAGCAGCATCTTTCACCTCTTGAGCTGCGGCCGCTCTCGGATGTCAAGATTGATATTCTGCTGCATTGCGAGACCCGGGCTGGTATTCTACTTGACAATTAGAGCTCTATAGCTGCAGCATCCATTTTTCTATCCTAGGAGGAGGCTTCGATGAGGTACCAGAGAAAAGAGATAGCAGGGGTTCGTGGTCTGTGGCTACCACGAACGGCTTGCCGTATACGTAGAGATGAAAGTGGCAACACACCCAGTGTACTGCAATGGCCTCCTTTTCAATCTGCAAGTATCACTGTTCCGTGTCAGTGAGGGAGCGGCTTGCAAAAGCCCCCGGGGCCCAGTCCTCTTCAGCATGGCGACATTGCATCAGGCCTGCCCCCAATCCCTTCAGCCAGCATCTACGGTGACCAGTGTCATCTTCTGCGGGTCAAAGAAAGCAAGAGTAGTGGCAGCCGACAAGGCATCTTTGATGTCTTGAAATGCTTTGGCCTGTACCTCAGTCCCCGTCCACGGGACTGAGTCCTTTGTGAGCTCTCTCAGTGGTTGTGGGAGCGTTGTGCGGTCTCGAATAGACCGCCCACAGTAATTGACCATGCCAAGAAAGCTGCGGACAGTAATGGACCATGCCAAGAAAGCTGCGGACGTCCGTGACATTGGCAGGTGCTGGTGCACTCTTGATGTCGCGGACCTTGTCGGGGCCGGATTCACCCCTTCCGCCGAGAATGTGTAGCCACAGAACTGGAGCTTTGTCTTAAGCAATTCACACTCTTCCCAATGTAGTGTAAGTCCAGCTTCTCTTATCCTTTGTGGTACATGAGTGAGTGGGAGTTGTGCTCGGTGATGGTCTTACTGTGGACCATGATGTATTCACTCACGTTGATGACTCCTGGTATGTCCATGATCAGTTGGTGGATTACGTTTTGAAAAACCTCAAATGCACTGGATGCTTCGAAGCTCAGGTGTGTACCTTCGGAGCTCTACGTGGGTGGAGAATGTTGTGATGTTCCTTGAGGCCTAGCTGATGGTATCCAGATCTTAAGTCAAGTTTCGAGATCCAGCACACTCCGGCCATCTCTACGATTAAATCATCAATCGTGGGGGTGATGTAGCTCTCCCTTTTGATGGCTGCATTGGGCAACCTCATATCCACACATATTTTCACAGCCCCAGGTTGTTTGGGCTTGCGGGTGACGACGATTGGGGAGACCCAGGGCGTGGGTCCCATCACCTTTTCAATAATGCCTGCTTGCTCCAGCTTGATTTGTTCTTCTTCCACCAGCGGGCGCAGGTGGAACGACACACGTCTGTGCTGGAGTGCCACAGGTTGTACTGTGGGGTCTATGTGAAGATGTATCTCTTTGTCTTTGAATTTCCCAATTCCCACAAATATCGCCGCAGATTTGGTCAGGATGTGCTGAAAGGACTCCTGATGAAACCCCAATTGCAAAGGTTACTATGCCTAGATCTTACGTGTACTTTGTGTACCGTCCATTCTTCCCCCATGTCATCATCCATGTCACTTGTGTCATCCCCTCCTTCGGGGACGAGGTTCATCGTCGTTCTGGGTTTTCTGTATTTCTTCGATCGGCATACCTTTTCAAAATGGTTGAACCTGCCGCATCCTGAGCATCATTTGCCCCTTGCCGGGCATTCAGCTGCCTTGTGAGGTGGTCCTCCACAGTACCCAGGGTTTAGCTGGTTTCCCTGCTGGGCACTTTCTGTTTCCTTCTTGTATGGCCGTAAGGCAGGCTTCGTTGTTACCGCATTCACTGGTTTTACCCTGATGGGCGACTGCAGCGCCACTTCCATGTGGGCTGCCCTTGCTTTAGATAGTTCTTTAGAGCGCCCCAGTGTCAAAATGTTCGTCAGTGACTTGCCTGATTCCTCCAGAATCCATTCTAAGAGTTTCGCCGATGCACAGCCCTGTATCATTGGTGCTCTGATCCTCAGTTTCATCCCTGAAGCCATATGTAGATGCCAAGTTTTTCAGTCTGGTATGTAAAGTGTCAAGCGACTCCTCTGGCAGTTGGCGTGCCTGGCGGAAGAAGAACCGTTCGTAGTCCTGGTTGGCAATGGGTTCAAGGTAGCCAGTGAGGCCATTGCTGAGCGTGTGGTGTGTCTTGGGCATTACCTCAGCGAGTGTCTTTGTTATCTGATCAATTTCTTTCCCCCCCAGATGGAGTAGCAGGGCCCTCTCCTGGTCCTTGTGGACTTTCGTGGCCTCGAAGAAGATTAGGAGATGTTCCACCCATTCTTTCCATGTAGGTGCTTGAGCTGACAAAGGTCCCTCCACTACAAAGGGTTCTATCAGAGGAATGGTGGACATGGCAGGCACCTGCGGCGTTGCGCTCTGTAGAGTGCCCTTGTGGTTGGCTCTGCTGCACCCTGGAGCATTGTGCACTGGAGAGCGCCCTTATTGTCGTCTTGGCAGCACCCTTTGTGTCTGGGACCTCTTTTCCCCCACACAGGGCCAGCTGAACTCGCCGTCCGCCCCAGCGGGGACACAAGCAGGTGCACGCGTTGATCGGCGCAGAGCAGAGAGCACGCTGTAGGCCAGGAATCGCTACAGCGCAAACGCGTCAGTAGCAGCGATGCGCTGGACCTGGACAAGGCGTCGGTGCTTAACTGCAGCCGTTGTTCTGGGATGATCTGACTGTGGAGGCACTGAGTGTGCCTTGATGACTCCTCCCAAGTGAGAGTCCAGGTGTCGCAGAGTGTGATCTAGGTGGTTCGAGCACCGCGGGGCGCGGACGCTTCCCTCGTGGCCCCACAAATCTGCACACAGCGGGGGCACCCCCATCCTCGTCGCCAGTGTTGTGTTGGAGGGGCAAAGCTTGAGGCCCTCTGATGGTGAGCGCAGCAGTATGTGCGCAATGCGTACTAAAATATCCACACAGAGCCTTTATTGGTATGCTAATGATTCCCGCATTCACGAGCCAACTGACATTGCTTCCGCAGTAGTCAGTTTATTATACTGAGGTTACGTGACACAGGCCAGACTATCTGACCACACTATGGTGGGGATGTACTCCGGGCACCCCTCCCTCGGTCCCGAGGTCGGCACGCCCTGCGGGGCACATCCATTACATCATGGATGCGACACAACACAGGGGCATAACTCACTCACAATAGGCACCCATTTTAATAACAGGGTCTGTAGTGATTGAAGCGGGGTGAATGACATTGACGATTGCACAGGGCTCTCCTGACTCTGACATGCATCCAGGCAGCATATTATGTATGCGCCCCACACACCAATGTAGGAAAACACAGTTCCACGTGGAATGCAGAATTTGATCAGGAAGTCCGCATTGCACCCGGAGTGTGGAGTTCCTGAATTCCACAAACTCCGTGACGGAGTCAGTTTCTCCACCTTGGCCTAGATATTACTTGAAAGATACATCGAGCCATCACCTCGAGCAGAAACCTGTCGATAAATGCCAGATATGAATTTTGTTTTGTTTCTAAGGTTAATTATGGTGTGGAGAGGAGACCCGTGAAAGGTAAACAGGAAGGGTGTCACATGCTTTTTGAAGAAGAAGAGTGCAGAGAGACCTTAACGCAGCCTAGGATCGACAATAAATAACTACACTAAAGCTCTTTCCTTCAACTTGCATTTTCCAGCCGCACCCAGTACTGAATTAAGCCGTCTGCTGTATGCTTCTGTGTGCTGCTGAAGTTTTGGGAGCTCGTGCTCTTGACACTAGCATTAAAGGTGTGATTGGGTGATCTGTATTTGAAGCGAAGTTGCATATTCAGTCAGCCATGCTATTTAACTGACAGCTCCTTTGATTGTTGGCATTTGAAACACCACTATATCATTACAAAAATTAAACTACAACTACCATAATGCAAAATGCTGTGGGTTAATAGACAGGAATGGCAAAAGTTGCTGCACTTGACATTCAGCGACTTTCCCATTATATCAATGATCTGCTCTGAGAGAACGCCTCATGGGTACAGGAACAAGGGCCTGGAGAAAAAGGGAAATAGTGTTTTATGTACCTAAATGGAGGAGGTAGTGGAGGTACCCAAAGGAATCGTTTCAGGTACTTGAGTTAAGATAGTGGTAAAGACAGCCAAGGGGAAGGACTGCTTCAGAAGCCTGAAGTGTAATACAGAATATTCAAGATCTTGAAAGTAGGGTGCTAAGTGATGGAGTGCTGCAGAAGGAGGGAAAATGGTGGAGTGTGAAAGGAGAGAACTGCTACAAGAGTTTGAAAGGGAAATTATCACTGCAGGACCCTGGAGGGATGCAGTGATGATATCCTTCGATGCTGGCAGGGGAACTAAGAAAGTGTTGGTGGAGGAATCCCGCATCCACAAATGGATCATTTCACCTCAGGCAGTTAGGTTAATTTACAATTTCTCCTTCTATTGGGCACAGTTCTCTGCTTGGACTTGATAGACATTACAAGCTAGGGCAATACGTCTACTGTCACATCATGATTAGGTTTCACAAAAGTTTCACATATAAGAGATGGAAATGTCACACATTAGCATGCCACAAACATAGAAATGTCACATATAAGCAGCCTGAAAACTTGTCAGCTATGTTGATGAAGTTGCAAAAGGAACCCTCTCATGTGATTGCAGCATATGAAGGGAAATTGCAGTGAGAGAGTCCAACAGATACTCTGCTGCTCTCATTGGGGTCTTCCTCTCAAATTCAGAGTTCCCACAAAGGTCCCCCTTCTGCTCCCAGGCTGCCCTTACACATCCTTCATCCCTCTTGGCTTCCTGCTGCAAAACGTAGTGAGCCTAAGGCTCCTTTGCTGGGCTGCTGCTGACATTAAGCTCCCCGGCACTTCCGGGGATGCTGCTGTCGAGTACTCATCCAGCTTGCTGCTGTTTTTGAATGTCGTGACCGCAGGCTCCCATTTTACAGTACCAGGGCTCTGCGCCTGTAGTTTCTAGTGAATGAAACGTTAGATGCGTAGGTTAGATGATATGGTTTGCTCCTGTGTTTGCAGAAATGAATGTAATCATGGTTTAAATGGCTTTGAGCGTATACCATTGTAACACTGCATACCCAGTGGCGTAGCTTGGTCAACAAAATTGGGTGGGGGTGAGGTCCAGATTTCCAAACAATCACGTTGGCACACAAGGGCCTATTTACCAAGTTCTCGTGCAGTGCAGCATCCAAAAATGCTGTGTTTGTGAAAAGAAGTGAGTAGAAGATCACCATTTTTACAGAGATATGGCACTCTACTCCTCCCTCCCTAGTGCCGGCGCACAATCAGGAAGCCATGCGCCACGCACACACCTTTGTAGCATAGTGCAAGGGTGTCTGGGTGAGTCTAACATAGCTTTTATACTGGAGGGGTACCCTTCCAGTACAAATACTGTGCTTAGACTAACGTTAAAACTTTTCAACTTTGTATGTATAAAAGTTGAAAATTTGTACATACATTTTGCCTAAAAATAATATAGAAATGCGTCTTAACGTTAATGTAGAAAAGGCGTGTTCATTTGGTGTTTAGAGAAAAATGCTTTTTTTAATTAAATGTGCCACATAGTAAAGGCTGTTTATTTTTTGAGAAAGCTCCCATTTCTATCTATATTTCACTACTAGGCCCCAAAATTATTCTTATTCCTTTCTGTCCTTTTAATATATTTTTTTAAATATATCCTTTATTGGGTTCACAGGATAAAAGAAAACATGAATGGTACATTACACAGTATCATGCAGCTCAAGAGTGTATACGTTGGTCTCGGAGCAAAGCATATAATACACTGTTACATCACTTTGAATACAATGTTGGAATTATAGCTCAATCATGTCAGCCTCATTAGCATTGAGTAAAGGAAAAGTAAAAATAGAAAGAACAGGGGGGGTGTGGGGTTGCTAAACTTGGAGGTGTGTGGTGAGGTGGATGCATGTCGATGCAGTTGGGGGTTTAGAGGCGACGTCGTAGCCGGCCCATGGTTGCTCTACCAGCTCGGGGAGGGTGGCGCGTCATCAGCTGTGGGTATATGGCGCGGGTGGGGCGGGGGGGCTTGGGGTGGAGCCCGTCCTGTCGATCAGGTGGAATTGTCAGTAGCGGGACCACCATCAGCAGTGCCTGGTGTTATGTGTCCGTCTACGTGTTCTCTGCTTGGGGAGGTGTCGCCTGTGGGGTCCCCGGCGCCTGGCATTCTCTATGGCAGGAGTTTAGCATTTCGTCCCATAGTGCCGCAATGGGGAACTGTCGCAGTCCTGCCGTCTCCTCGTTGTGGAGGGAGATGCTTTCCGCTTTTGCCCAGTTGTCCAGGGAGGTGCGCCAGTGTTCTGTCATGGGTGGTTCTGCGCGTTTCCAGTGTTTGGTGATCAGTCTCTTGGCCGCGATAAGGCCAAGATCCCAAAAACGGGAAGGCACTTTGTTTTGTTTGGTTCTATGGTAGAGGCCTAATAAGCATGCTTCCCACGTGTGAGGAATCGGCATGCCGTGCTCCGCTCTAAGATCGGCAACACTGACCGCCAGTATGCTTGGATCTGCAGACTTTGCCATAGCACGTGCAAGAGGTCCGCCCCTTCTGACGCGCATCTCGGGCAACCAGCCGCTGCACCTTGGAAGTATTGGTTAATCTTGTCTGGGGAGAGGTATGCTCTGTGTAATATGTAGAACTGGATCTGCTTGAAGCGTGCCTTGCGAGGGATGTTCTTGGGGCTTGCCAGTACCACCGCCCACTCCTTGTCTGTCCAGGCTTTCCCCCTGTCTGCTGCCCACTTATCCTGCAGTGGTTGTAAGGTGTGTTGTGTGTGTGTTAACAGTGCTTGGGTCAGCCAGTGTACCACATGTGTGCCACTCCCCATGACATGAATGCATTGTATCAGTTGGTGTGTGGGAGGTTCTTCAGCGATGTTTCCCCATTTTTGCGTGAATGCTTTGATAATGGAAGCGTGTTGTAAGAACTGTCCCGCCGGTAATCCCGTGTCGGTGGCGAGTGTCGCAAAAGGGATCAGGCGCCGTCAGCGTATAAATCCGCCATGGTTTCTATTCCCGAGCGCGTCCAGTGCTCCAGAGCTGTTTCCGTGACCACGGTCGCGGTCTTGGCGGTACCTAGGAGTGGGAGCGCTGGGGCGTACGGTTTAGTGGCTTTGGTAAGCCGTAGGCATTTTACGGCCACCGCTACATGCAGTTGGGTGTGCTTCCTAGCGCCCGTCAGCGGGTGGAATAATGAGTGTATCTGCAATGAGGATAGTGCGTCCACAGCTGTGGCTGTGTCTTCCTGATGTCTGCCTGATAGCCAAGCCACTACCCATTGCAGTTGCGCCGCCAAGTAATAGAGTTCCAGGTTTGGGACTGCAAGGCCTCCATCGCTAACTGGAGAATACAATTTTGTCAGCGATACTCTGGGTCTTCCTTTGTTCCAGATCAGATCTCTAATCATGGTTTCTAGTTCCCTGAAGGTGCGGACCGGGACGTATAGAGGAATGTTCGCAAAGTAATATAGGAGTCTGGGTAGGACGATCATTTTCGTTAATGTCACTCTGCTCGGCACATTGATTGGGAGAGTCTTCCAAAAGGCGATTTGGGATCTTATAGATGTGATGGCGCGTTAAATTTCCATCCAAGATGTCCGGGGGATTTCTATATATATGTATTCCCAGGTATTTGAACGTGGTGTGGTGCCATGGCAACCTCTCACCGTTGATCCTGAGCTCAGGGTCTGGGGTGTTGGGAGCAAATGGGTACGCCCCCGACTTGGCCCAGTTGACTTTTAGGCCCGACATGATCTCGAATGTTCGGAAGATGTCCGATAATTCCAGCGGTAGGTGATTAAGGTCTCTAACGTACAGGAGATTATCGTCAGCGTACAGTGATATTATGTGTGTGCCATCTGCTAGTGGGATGCCCCATTGCGTGCCTCTGCTACGCAACATCTCGGCGAGAGGCTCCATCGCCAGCGAGAAGAGCAGTGGGGACAGCGGGCAGCCTTGTCTGGTGCCCCTTCTGACTCTGATGGCATCTGACAACAGCCTGCCTGTGCGTACTCTCACCTCAGGCTCCCTGTACAGTAATCCGACCAGCTCAATGTAGTCATCGCCCAGGTCGAACTTATGCAGCACTGCCAGCAGATAGGGCCATTCCACTGAATCGAATGCTTTTTCGAGGTCTAAAATTAAGCAGCCCGATCCCGGCCAATTCTGGATTGCGTATTCCTGCACTCGAAACAGCCTCCTTATGTTTTGGGAGGTGCACCTTGTTGGGACAAAGCCGTTCTGGTCTTTATGCACCAGGGTAGGTACCAAGGTCGCCAGTCTCCGGATTAGGGTTGACGCTAGGATCTTGTAATCTGTATTCAACAGTGCCAGAGGTCTGTACGAGCCAAGGAGCGTGCCATCTCTGCCCGGTTTAAGGAGAGACATCAATGTTGCCTCATTCATCGATTTGGGTACAGACGAATCCTCTAATGCTGCCGAGTATGTTCTGAGTAGTTCCGGGATTAGGATATCCGAGTAGGCCTTGTAGTATTCAGCCAGCAGGCCGTCCGGGCCTGGGGCTTTGCCATTGGAGAGGGCGAAGATGGCGTCACGCAGCTCATCTGCTGTTAACGGCGACCCAAGGTCGTCTCGCTGATCATCAGTCAGGGTGGGGAGCGTTACCTCGTCTAGGTACGCAGCGATATCCGGCTGTGGATTCTGCAGCTGCGACCAATACAGCGTGTCGTAATGTGTCACAAAGGCGTCATGGATTTCCGCCTGCGTGTACACCACTGGGCCGTTGGCTGGGCGTATCGCCGTTACTGGTGAAGTACGATCTTCACGCTGTATTAACCAGGCTAACAGTTTGCCGGGTTTGTCGCCGTAGCGGTGTGTGCGGGCCGAGTGGGCAGCATAGTTAACATGTTTTAACCTATCCACTAATCTGTCATGGTCCGCCCGCGCCTCCAGTAGTCTGGTGTTTGTGCCCTCAGTTGCTTCCTGTTCTGCTTGCATTAGGTCTGTTTCCAGGTGCCTTAGGTCTGCCTCTATCTGCCGTCTGGAATGAGCCTGTGTGCCTAGACACTGCCCCCTGAGGACCACTTTGAATGCGTCCCATTCTAGTTGGGGTGTGGACGCCGTTCCATTATTGTCCTCGAAGTATTGCATCGTTTGTGCGCCTATTGAGCTCCTAAATGGGCCATCTAATAGTAGATCAGGTTGCAGCCTCCAAGTGGGTATCGGTGGCCGTGGTTGCTCTCATGCTAGTTCTATAAGGTGTGGGTTATGATCTGAGTGCATGTGGCCCATGTAATGTGTGTCCCTGACAAATGGTAGCATCACCCTGGTGACCATGTATCTGTCTAGGCGTACATGTAGGGCGTGCGCCCCCGAGTAGTATGAGTAGACTTTGGTGTTGGGGTTATGGCTGCGCCACGCATCCTGCAAGTCCCATTGCGCAGACCAAGCCTGAAGGGCATGCGCGGCGGTCAGTGCCTGTGAGTTAAGTGGCGGGGGTGGAATCGGTCCAGGGCAGGATCTAGAGTGCAGTTGTAGTCTCCTCCCAGCACCCACGGGGTGCCATGCCATGGTGCCAGTGTGTTCCGCAATTGTGCTAGGAAGACCGTCAGTCCCGTATTGGGTGCATATACCGAGGCCAGTACCAGCGGGTTCCCGTCTAACCTGCCCTTGACTACTACATACCTCCCTCCGGGGTCTACATGAGATTCTAGCGCGGCCCATGGGGTGCCCGGTCTTACCCACACCAGTGTCCCTCTAGCGTAGGATGAGTAGTGTTTGGCATACAATTGTCCCCGCCACCTGCGCCGTAAGGTGTTGGTTTCCGACTCACAGAGGTGCGTCTCTTGTAAGAGGGCTATCTGTATGTGATGGCGTTTGAGGAATGAATAAATCTGGTATCGCCTAGATGGTGTGTGCATACCCCTCACATTCCATGTACATATTTTAATCGCAGACATTACAGTTCTTCAGCAGCTCCCCTTTCCCATCTCCCCCGCCATACTCCTGCGAGCCCCACAGTCCCCACCGCGCCATTAATCTGCACATTGCTCATCGAGAGTACATCCAGTCCAGCATACCACAGCATTAGGAGAAAGGGGGGGGTCAAAAACACGGCTATTGGAACGGTTAGCCATTGAACGTGATGAACATATAGAATACCAAAATGTCGGAGGCCAAACGTGCTCCCGTCCATGCTCTCAAGGAGAGCAACAAAGTCTAACTCTGAGGGGGTTGCTATGCAGTGTGCGCTATAGCAATAGATCTTAAGTTAACAAAATCATTCCATGAAGGCCTCCCGTCTTCCCGGGGGGGTATACGTCAGTCCAGACCTTACTTGGTATACTGGGGGTCGTTTATACATGTATTAAACACCATACATTACGTGCCCTGGCTGGTTGGCTGCTGGGCAGGCGTTCCCTGGGTCCGTGTGCCGACCGCACATTAGTCTCTGAGCTGTCCCCAGGTCGCCTATCCATTGAAAAGGAGTCAGTTGTGCTCTCGGCTTCCAGGCCCCAGCCAGGGCCGGGTGCGTCGTCTGTTGGCATGAGATTCCCAGTTGGCCACTGCGTCGCAGCGCAAGTTGGTATTCTCCTCGTGGTCGTCATCGCAGTTCTCGGGAAGCAACTCCAGGGAGTCGTATCCTATGGTTCAATCAGCTGATGTAGTCCGCTGTCTGAGGCGTGACATCCGGCCCGGCCTCCGAGGTCTGAGAGTCCGGTACACCATAGATGGCCTCGTCGTCACTGGGAAGATCTTGCGGACTGTCTCCAGCCGGTTCGCTCTGTGTGGGGGAGTGGCTTAGTTCCATCACTAGGCGGAGGGCATCCTGCTTCTCCTGCTGCGTAGCGTCTGCTGGGGAGGGTGCCCTCTCCGCTCCTCTCGTGCCTGTCTGCGTTCTTTGTCGAGGTCGGCGTCTTCTCCGGCTTCCGCCAGTTTGGTGTCCGCCAGCGGGTCCGCAGCCGCTCTGGGGACCGTATCTGTGCCACTGTCCAGCCATGCCTCCACCTCGTTTGGGTCAGTGAAGAAGTGTGTCTGTTCGCCGGCCACCACTCTTTGGGGGAAACAACATAGAATATTGTAGGCCCTGTTGTCGCAGACGTCGTTTCACTGCCAGGAAGGAGTGCCTTTGTCTCTGCACCTGTACTGTATAGTCCGGAAAGAACATCACCAACGCGTTTTCAATCCGCACCTCTTGGAGTTTGCGTGCCTCACGTAGGATTGAGTCTCTGTCTCTATTGAGGTTCCGTGACGATTTGAACCCGTGTTTTCAATATTGTCGGAAATACATAATATTGGTATCAGCGAACCGCAAATGATCCATTTAGCATATCCTGGTGTTTTCGCTACGCTACGAGCAAGAGTACTCCTGTTATGAACACATTTCTGATCTACCCATGGCATCCATCTTAGATCATGGCGGCCATTTTGTGTTTCTTGCCCTCACATACGCAATAACCTTTGATCACTTCATTTCAATTAAGGACACGTAGCCTTAGCCGGAGATTCACCTCTTTCATGACACGTGCACCTTAAACCAGAACACGCTGTAGCTGCATGACTCGACAAAGGCTGCCTCCTCTGCCCGAGGCCAGCCCTACTGAACTGGTTCCCGTGTCCATTGTCCCGATCATGATTAGGCGGCCGAAGCCGGTAGCCTTGCCCATTTACAACCCACAAACATCCCTTATCCCACTTTTCTATCTTCCACACCTGGCTCCGTTCCTTTCTTTCTGAATCTTTATTAGGGGGAGGCAACGAAATTTACGATGAGGCGGTCCGGCTCTTGAATGCAATATTGACAAGGGATTGTGATGAACTAGTGGGAACCCCTCTTCGTAGATGTTTGGCATCAGATATTATCGACGATTCCTGTGCAACGCCAAATATTTATTGTTTTAGACACAAAGGTTTTGAGAATGTATTGCATGAAAAGAATTCGCCCCCAGCTTAAAATTTAGTATATAAGGAGCAACCCTCTTTGTACAAATCGAACAGGCTCCTAGACACTGCCCATGCGTAGTTTCTGTGACTTCTGTGTCCCTGCAGTAATAAACCTTTGGTCTTTGACGCCACCATCGAGAAGCCCGTGTTTCTGTTTATTTGTGCACCAAGACAGGTGGGAACTCCGGGGTCTTTGGGTGTTGTTCCCTGACACCTCTGGACGGAACCAAAAAGTCCAGAACTCCAATTGGCGCCCAACGTGGGGCGACGTCATTCGGTACCGGTCCAAAAGCCTGAAGAGTTCGAGAAGCTTCGTGTGAAGATTCCTGAGGGAGGCGCCCCACTTCATCGATCCCGGCATATCGCAAAAGTGGCCCGAAGTTCTCTTCCACGAGGGTTCCCGTTCAGGACGGCTGCAGTGGGCCTTTGCCTTGACCGTCGCCCTGTCTTGGACCCGAGGTGCAGTCCTTAGTACAGCGAAACGTGACGGGTTTCTCCTTGGTGACGTCTTCAGTGCCTCAGTTAAGTATTTAGTGGTTGCTCGTTGGTTACTTTGTGAGGGTTGTTAAAATCCTTTTTGGTCCTTGGTTTGGTTTGGTTTCGTAAGATTATCACTGGTTATTCTGGTTACGATAATCTATTTGGTTTAGTTTGGGTATCGATACATTGGTTCGCTGTTGGTAGGCCTAAATTTTTGGTTCGAGTGCACATTTTTGTTTGTGTTTGTTCATTCTGTGTTCCGGATTGCAAAATGGTAAGTCGGAGAAATTGTATGTTGTCGTGCTTTGGTTGCAACAGTGATTCATGATTGGAGGACTCATGTCTGGTTCCTCCAATTGGGACTCCCTTATATGACTTGTACTGTAAACATGGTGTGGGTCCTATCTCTTATAATGAGGTGTGGGTCCGATACACTGAGAAAGATGGTGTCCTTAGTTGGCCACTACATGGTAGTTTTGAACCCGAAATCCTTGATAATTTATAAGCGAAATTGTTTAGGAAGAAAGCCCGGCCGGCAATGTTTGATTCTTTCCGTTACTGGCGAAAAGAATCCTAACAGAGAGAGATTAAGAGATTGAAGAAGGAACAGAAAGAGCAAGAAGAGTTGACTCTAGAGCAGGCTGTTAAGCAGCTGCAAGTCAACGTATCTGAGAAGGCAGTAGAGGTGGCCATTAAAGAGCATAATTTGAAGATCGACAAGTGCTATCCTGCCTTGCCATCGAGTACAACTAAGATACTGGAGGATCCCGAAAACGATCCTCTGTTGTCTTACTTGTTACAGTCACCTCCACCGTACGCACAGGGTATTGCGGCTCCACCTGTACCGAATGTTCAGTTGCCGGTTGCTGGACAACCTGGTATTCCTGCTCCTGCCCCTCAGAATCAAGTTCCTGTACCTCCTGTGGTTAATGTGAATGTTCCTACGGCACCTCCTCTTCCCGGGTTGCCGACTTCTCTACCTATACCTGTCTCGCTTACACCTACTGTTCCACAAACTATTTTCCTCGATACCCCTACTGTCCCGCTATCTGTTCCTACTTCTACTGTGTTCTCTGCATCTGCCAGTATGTTGACTCCGCTCTCTGTTCGTCGAAGAATCACTGATTCCGTCTCTAATATTCTGTCTCCTTTCTATAAGACTTTAATTAAGACTCCTACTTCTGACTCTGTTCAAAGACGCAGTCAGCTCCCAAGTACTGAGGAACGGGGAATCTTGGATTCCACGGCTCTTAGATGGATTTCGAAGAGTAGAAGATATAGTACGAGAGATGTGCTAGATACATTTATGCAATGGAAGGAGCCAACGCAACGGTATGTCTTTGATGAGATGTGCTCGCTTTTACGTGAGGAAATAGAAGAAGATGATGTAGAATCGAATTTAGAAGACTTAATTAAGGTTCAGAAAGAGTTTGCTGCAGGAATGATAGTAGGTCAAGATATAAAAGAAGCGATGGAACTGATCTTAAGTTTTAGAAATGATCCATCTCTTCGTTCACCAAGAGACTTAGAGAAAGGTAAGATGAAGTTAAGTCGCCAATATCCAATGAGGGAGGTTCCTCCAATCTGGCGCGAAGCTGTAGAAGCGGACGCACCGAATGGTATTGTAGCTGCTCCGGCGCAATTCCAGAGAGTGTGGATACACATTCCATGGAAACGAGCCGAAGTGCTAGCAGTAAAACAAGCTTTGCCAGATCCGCGTAAAAATCCTGCCGGATACTATAAGGAATTAACACAGACAGTTGAGGCTTGCATAATGAATTTGGCAGACATTGATATGTTATTTGGCAATGTAGTTCCGCAACCAATTTGGGCTAAAATTTGTAAAGAGAATCATCCAGTTGCCCTAGGTGGTGATTGGACAGCTATCATTGCCGCAGATGGTCAGCAAATAGGTGGTGCCAAACCCGAACCTCTAATTGCTGATCTTCCAGGTAGAATAATCGACTTGATGAAGACTCTGATGCCAGCATTGCGCGTTAACTGGGACAAGTTGTCCGCATGCAAGCAGAAGAAAGACGAAAGTGTCTCCGACTTCTTCACGAGGTTCGAAGAGACTTTTGTAGATCACAGTGGTCAGGATATGAGTACAGAAGGAGGACAGAGACTGTTTGTCGATAAATTCGTGCATAATTTGTTACCTGAGTTATGCAATAAATTAAAGGATTCAGAGAGTGTGTGGGCTGTCTCTACAACTGCGCAAATACTTGCAACTGCACAGTATTATGAAAATAGGGATAAAGAGGAGAAAGAGAAATCAGATAAGAAAACGAAAGATTTAAAGACTAAAGTTCTTTTGCAGCAGGCGTATCCGCCTCGCACGAATCAGACTAATACACAGCAAGGTTCGTATCAGAGGACAGATTATAGCTCACCGAGGCCGCAATATCAATGGAATCAGTGTGCATACTGTAAGAAAGAGGGTCACTATAAGAATGAGTGTCCAGTTTTAGCGCAAAATAATGCAGCAGCAGCTCAGAGAGGTCGTGGTGGTTTTGTGCAAAATTCTAGAGGTAGAGGGCGAGGTGCTATGCCTCCACAGACGAATGATCGCCCTTCCAATCATTTTGATCAACGAAATGGACAGTCTTCCCAGCAAAATAGATCTCAACAATATCTTGTTGAAGACTATTGTGAAGTGGATGAAGGATTTCAGCAAAATGGGTACTAGGACAGCCATGGACAGAGAGAGGGAGTAGTATCAGTTCCAGTGGATCAGAGTTGGCCTTATGTCGCAGTAGCAACATCAGGTGTAGTCGAACCGTTTCTGTTGGATACTGGTGCAGCAAAAAGTTCTATCATTCATGCGAAACTCCCTGGCGCACCTTTGTCCGGCTTAACGAATGTTTCTGTAGGTTTTTCAGGCGCCCCTGTTTACAACCCCATATCTGGTCCTTTGTCTATCTCTGTTGGACCGTGTCAATTGAAAGCACCCCTGATTTTGACGACGGGTTGTAATGAAAATCTGCTTGGTTTAGACTTGTTAAAACGCCTATATGCGACATTGTACTGTTCTCCAGAAGGAGTACAGCTTACATTGGGCAAAAGAATCACCTCTCCGATGTACTTGTCAATGGATGCACTCCCGCCAGAGCTGCGTTCACTCCCTGATACTCTTTGGGCGACTGGTCCTAACAATGTAGGCCTTTTAGAGATACCACCATATGTAGTCACTTTGAAAGCAAATGTAAAATTTCCACGAATTCCTCAATATAAAATATCTAGTGAAGGTGAACGAGCACTTTTAATGATTGTGCAAGATTTGATTAAGAAAGGTGTGGTTGAGGAAACTAGAGGAAATGTCTGTAACAGTCCTGTATTACCGATTTTGAAACGAACTGATCCTACGAAACCTCCAGTATATAGGTTTGTCATCGACCTCAGAGAAGTTAATAAGATTGTGATCCCGCAGTTTCCTGTAGTTCCAGACATAACTGCCTTGTTAACATTGATTCCTGCTACAGCCACATGGTTTTCAGTCATCGACTTGAAGAATGCCTTTTTCAGCATTCCGATAGCCGTAGAAAGCAGAGATATTTTCGGCTTCTGTCTAGGAGGTCAAAGCTTCAGATTTAAACGCGCTCCACAAGGCTATTGTGAGAGCCCATCTATTTATAGTCAAGCGTTAAAAAGTCAGTTGGATTCCTTTTTCCTTCCTCCAGGCTCTGCACTAGTGCAGTATGTAGACGATCTTCTAGTGGCTGCCGATGACAAGGAAACTTGCAAAACAGCTACGATTTCGTTATTGCATCATTTGTCCAATTTGAATCACAAGGTGTCACCTTCAAAAATGCAATACTGCTGCCAAGAAGTGACCTACCTAGGTCATCTCTTGTCAAAGGAGGGAAGGAAGTTGACCCCAGAGAGAATAAAAGCAATTATGCAGATGAGTGTTCCCCGCACACAGAGAGAAGTGCGTGCCTTTTTAGGTATTACCTCTTACTGTAGGCAATGGATCCCAAATTTTTCTCTTTTAGCGAAACCATTGGTAGCTTTGACTGGGAAAAATGTTCAGAGTCCGGTGCCATGGTCTGATGAATGTCAGGAGAGCTTTTCTGAGTTACGAAAAGCATTGTGTTCAGCTCCTGTATTGGGTACACCCGATTACAGTAAGCCATTCACACTCTATGTTCACGAGAGAGAAGGTTGCGCGTTGAGTGTTCTGACACAGAAATTTGGTGATAAACAACGCCCTTGTGCGTATTTCTCATCAACATTGGATCCGGTAGCTAGAGCGTTACCTAGTTGTTTGAGAGCCACAGCGGCAGCTGCGGTTTCCATTCGACAATCTGCGGGTTTGGTGATGAACAACATGCTGGTGGTCATGGTTCCTCATGCTGTTGATACACTCATGAATCGAACCAAGACACAACACCTTACCAGTGCGAGATTATCTGGTTATGAGCTGACATTACTAGCGAGTCATATTCAGATCAAAAGATGTAATGTATTGAATCCAGCAACGTTGTTGCCGGCTAATCAAGAGTCGAGTGATTCCAAGCCACATGATTGTTGTTTTAGAACGGAGGAAGAGACAAAAGGACGTATTGATTTAAAGGACACCCCATTGTCAGATCCGGATGGCACGTTGTATGTGGATGGGTCATGCTTTAAATTGGAGAATGGTGATGTGACTGCTGCTTATGCGGTAACGACTTTGAGAACGATTGTGGAGACTGCAAGAGTGAGTCAGAATTCTGCCCAAGCTGCAGAATTGATCGCATTAACGAGAGCGTGTGTCTTAGCTAAGGGAAAGAGAGTGAATGTGTTCACAGATAGTCAGTACGCATTTGGCGTGGCCCATAGTTTTGGCCGTTTGTGGAGAGAAAGAGGTTTCATTACGTCCCATGGGACTAAGATTCAACATGGTCAGCTAGTTAACGATCTGTTGGAATCTCTAACCTTGCCGACTGAAGTTGCGATTGTGAAGTGCAGCGCTCATAAAGCAATCACGGATGATGTTGGTCGTGGGAATGCTTTTGCTGATGAAACTGCTAAACAGACAGCTAGAGACATGATGAGTAGAATGTATGTTGCAACGTCTGCAAGATGGGTTTCTGAATCTGGAATGTGTGAGGATACAGTGGAAAGTGTGAAAGAGATTCAGAAAGAAGCAACTGAGGAGGAAAAACGGGCATGGAGAGAAAGTACGGGCAAGTTGGATTCGAGTGGGTGTTGGATTGATTTGTCAGAACAGCAGCATTGGATGTTGCCTGATGCGTATGTGCTTGCAGTGGTGACAATGGCGCATGGAGTAGCGCATATAAGTTCTAAAGGAATCTGTAAGATGTTGGCTCCCGTCTGGAAGAATGATGGGATCAGTAAATGTGCAGAGAGAGTGGTGAAAAATTGTATGGTATGCCTGATGCATAATCCTGGCAAGGGAACTCCAACTCCTGCTGGTCACTTCGCTCCTCCTTCCTGCCCCTTTGAAGTGATACAGTTAGACTACATTCACATGGATCGGTGTAATAATTTGAAATACGTCCTGGTGGTAGTCTGTGCTTTTTCCAGATGGATCGAAGCATATCCACTAAAGGACAATACTGCCCTATCAACTGCCAAAATTCTTCTCAAAGAATATTTCCCTAGGTTCGGAATGCCACGGATTGTATGGTCAGATAACGGAAGTGAGTTCATAGGGAAAGTTATGCAGAGTGTGTGTGCCGGTCTGGGCATCAAACAAAAGTTTCACAGTGCAAACCATCCCCAGTCTGCTGGTTTAGTTGAGGGTTACAATGGCACACTCAAATTAAAACTAGCTAAAATACAGGCATCCACAGGTCTATCCTGGCCAGACGCACTTCCCTTGGCTTTGTTATCAACGAGAGCAACTGTACATTCTAGAGTAGGGCTTAGTCCCTATGAGATTGTCTTTGGCCGCCCGGCAAATGTGTGGGGTGTGCCTAGGCCAAAGGAGTTTTGTTCTCTAGAATATCCTATGTTGATTGATTACCTTTACGACTTGACTGCTAAATTGAGTCTTATTCACCAACAGGTTTTCGATGCATTGCCAAAGCCTCCGGAGAGTCCAGGGCATCAGCTGAACCCAGGCGACCACGTTGTGGTCAGAAATTTTGCGAGGACAAAGAACCTTCAACCGAAGTTTGTCGGCCCCTTCCAAGTCCTGCTTGTGACAAGAACCGCAGTTCGTGTAGCTGGTCGCAAGCACTGGATCCATGCATCTCATGTCAAACGTGTGCCTTTGCCACTTCCTTACGACGACTGGGTGAAGAAGGGAATTGGTGCCTCCGAATTTGAACAAACGCCAAAGTTCATCCCTTTCAGCGATGCCGAATTGATTACCGACACTTTGAAATCTGACTCTCCTCCTGAAAAGACTCCTCTGAACTCTGAACATTTGTCCTCCGCATCAGAAAAAACTCTGTCATCTGCGAACTTGAACACTGCAACAACTACTCGTGATATGCTATTTGCCGATCAAACAGTACCTGCAAAGCAAAGATACAATTTACGACCTCGTAACATGGACAAATAAAACAGGCAACTGCCTATTGTGATATTTTGATATTTTGAACTTTTGCCTTCAGCCAGGAAGTTTGCTATTGTTTTATTGTTTTTAAAAATTGCCTTGCCGTCTGGGTAGCCGTAGGGTCGTGGCTGTGTGCCTAGTTGAATTTGCGGGGGTCTGACACAAGGTCGATCTTTCTGTTGGTCCTGGGAACTCCCAGGGCTGATAGAGGCATTTTCATCTACGTACACATCATCAGTGGTCGCGAGCGGATTGTAGAAGATGGAGCTTCCTGCGCTGCAACGAGAAAATGTGATTTATATTCGCAGAAACAGACTTTACAGAATTCTTCATAGTAAATGTTTCCTAATGCAATGTGCTATTACATTTCTAATTGTTTTGATAACGTTGGTGGGTGGAATAGTCTTTAGTATAAATTTGATCTTTGTGCCAGTAACTACAGTACCTCCCCTTGATCCTGCTACTTCTACTGTATCTTCTATACACTCTTTTCACTCGTTTCCTGAACATGAGCAAGCTCGACGCTCAGAATTCATTAACAACACTTTTGTACAGCTCTTGCACCAACACCAACTGGTAGTTAACACTACAGACTGCTGGGTGTGTGGCTTGATACCCCACACTATGGATAAAGGTATTCCCTATCTGGTTTTGCCTTTCAGCTACAATGGATCATTTCAGGCCTTTCAAACGATCTTTGCTTATGCCCTTGAAACCTATCCACCGCGTCCACCACGTTCCACTAAATATAACTCTGCCAACAAAGCTTTAGTCCAGGGAATTATTGACATGATAAAGGACGTCAATAATACTCTATCTTACCCTAGAGACGAATTGCGGGTATATTTAAGTTGGAACTCTTCAGAGTATCGCCTTAGTTTGGGAGAAAGCAAGCGTAAAAGCTCAACTCCAATCTGGGTCGTACCTCACCGAGGTCAGGTCTGTTTGCAAGGTAATGGGAGAAATCCGAGAGCTCAGCTAGGGAGGAGTGAGTGCGTAGAGACTTACGTGTTTCCGGCTAACTCTTCCCCTGCCTTTCTCACTGCTAGGGGTACTTACTTCATCTGTCTAGACAGAGCGTATACATGGTTGCCTGCCGACTTTTCAGGTTCATGTTATATTGCTCGACTGTTGCCTCCAACATACACTGCTTCATCCGATTATCACAAGACCAGAGTAGTGAGAGGTGTCTTCAGCAAGGAAGATACCGCTGGTCAGGAAGCTGGAGACTTCTTCAAAGGCTTCCTTCCGTTCTGGGGGCCTATGGCCAATAGTAGAAACATACGTCAGCTAACACGGGTAGTTGAATCTACTATCACCGAAACTGCTGGTGCCCTTAGCAATTTGACAGCTGAGCTTCAGGCGGATAGACTCATGACGTTGCAGAACCGTATGGTTCTAGACGTTATACTTGCAGACCGAGGTGGGGTATGCAGAATGATCCAATCGAGCTGCTGTGTCTTTATTCCTAATAATGCTCCAACAGTCTATGAGGCGATCTCGAAGCAACACAAGATTTCCGACTCTATACACGTAGACAAGGGAAACTGGTCCTTCATGGAGTGGTTTTGGACTCTGATATCCGCGTGGGGATGGAAGGTTCTGATGGTCATTGGTGTCATCTTAGTATTCCTATTCTCATGCTGCCTGATTATCCAGTGTGGTCCTGCTCTGTGTAGTCTTTGTGCTGCAACTTGTCTTAGAAAACCACCTGCGTTTGGAGAAAAGGCACGAGAAAGGATGATGATACAACAACATGTCACTGACCTGATGAGCATAGAACTAGATTCTGACATAGACTGAGTAATTGCCTATGTAAGAGCAAAAGGAGGGTCTGAGGTTCCGTGACGATTTGAACCCGTGTTTTCAATATTGTCGGAAATACATAATATTGGTATCAGCGAACCGCAAATGATCCATTTAGCATATCCTGGTGTTTTCGCTACGCTACGAGCAAGAGTACTCCTGTTATGAACACATTTCTGATCTACCCATGGCATCCATCTTAGATCATGGCGGCCATTTTGTGTTTCTTGCCCTCACATACGCAATAACCTTTGATCACTTCATTTCAATTAAGGACACGTAGCCTTAGCCGGAGATTCACCTCTTTCATGACACGTGCACCTTAAACCAGAACACGCTGTAGCTGCATGACTCGACAAAGGCTGCCTCCTCTGCCCGAGGCCAGCCCTACTGAACTGGTTCCCGTGTCCATTGTCCCGATCATGATTAGGCGGCCGAAGCCGGTAGCCTTGCCCATTTACAACCCACAAACATCCCTTATCCCACTTTTCTATCTTCCACACCTGGCTCCGTTCCTTTCTTTCTGAATCTTTATTAGGGGGAGGCAACGAAATTTACGATGAGGCGGTCCGGCTCTTGAATGCAATATTGACAAGGGATTGTGATGAACTAGTGGGAACCCCTCTTCGTAGATGTTTGGCATCAGATATTATCGACGATTCCTGTGCAACGCCAAATATTTATTGTTTTAGACACAAAGGTTTTGAGAATGTATTGCATGAAAAGAATTCGCCCCCAACTTAAAATTTAGTATATAAGGAGCAACCCTCTTTGTACAAATCGAACAGGCTCCTAGACACTGCCCATGCGTAGTTTCTGTGACTTCTGTGTCCCTGCAGTAATAAACCTTTGGTCTTTGACGCCACCATCGAGAAGCCCGTGTTTCTGTTTATTTGTGCACCAAGACAGGTGGGAACTCCGGGGTCTTTGGGTGTTGTTCCCTGACACCTCTGGACGGAACCAAAAAGTCCAGAACTCCACTATAGTTCAATATGTGGAGAAGCATGGGTCTCGGGTTAGAGCCTGTCGTCAAGGGCCTGGTGGGAACCCTGTGGGCACGTTCCACCATGAAGTGCGGCGAGAGTGATCCCTCCGGCAGTATAGTTTTCAGCCATCGTTCCATGTGTTCCTCCGGATTCCTTCCTTCCCATTTCTTCGGGATTCCGACCAGTCGCACGTTGTTTCTTCGTGCCCTGCCATCCGCATCCTCAGCCCTGTCTTCCAGGAATTCCACCCTATTCAGCAGTTCCTGTATGTGCTTACTCGATTGTCCTACTTGGGGCTGAAGTTCCTTCATATTGCTTTCAAGGGATGTGGTGCGGTCCGCCAGTTTTTTATGATCCGCCCGTAGGTGCGTGAGGTCTATGGCCACCCTATCAATTTTGGTGGCTAGGGAAGTGCGCGTGAGTTGGATAGACTCCTCCAGCCTTTCCATGGCCACCAGCATGGTGTCAAGCTTGGCCGCTGTCCGGTCCTGATCGGCGGTCTTGCCGGATTTGTCCATCTTGCCTTTGTGGTTTGCGCCTCCGGTCCCGGTCCGCGCCCTGGTCCCGTTAGACATCAGTGCCCTGGTCAGCATTCAGCCCCTGCAGCGAGATCTGCAGCGATTTGGCTCCTGAAGGGCGGGTCGGAGGTGCGAATCCGCTGGGGAAAGGAGGCCGGGATGGCGACTCTATAGTGGCGGCCAGTGAGTGGACAGCGGTCAGTGCTTCTGCTCGTGTGCTGGCGGGTGGTAGTGCTTAGTGTCAGTTAGCCACTCGTTCCGGTCCACATGTGCCGTTTGGCCACAGAGGGTGTTCTGTGCACCGACCGGGCTTGCCGGTTGTCAGTTGTCCCTCTTGGGGCGCCTCACCTTGTGGCACCGCTAGTGGGGTGGGCCGCGCTCACCTCGTGGCTTCGGTGCTGTCCTGCCTGATCAATCCCCTGCAGTGGGTGTGTTTGCAGCCCGTTGCACGCTAGCAGTGGCCGGGCGGGCCGTCTGTGGCTGCTTATGTTGGTGTTGGTCTGTGGGTCGTGTTCCTGGCCCTGGCTTCCCCCGTCACCCAGGTCGCTGCCGCTTACTCTCGCCGATTGAGCGCTGCGGGCGCCATGTTGTTTCCTGCCTGGGATCCGGTTTCGGGTGTCTGTGTGTGCAGGTTCTGTGTGCACAGTATGGACCCTGGGATCTCACCTCAGACAGTGAGTGCTCGTGCTGGCCGATCTCGTGGTGCGTCGTTTGCCCCTCGGGTAACTTCGTGCCCCTGATCGCATCTGATGGTGTAGATTTCGCACGCTTTGTGCCGCCTTCGTTGTCTGCGTGTGCGGCCCTCGGCGGAGGCCGTCTGCATCTGTGTGTGGGTCTCTCTCCTGGTCCCGGCCCCCTTGGTCGCTCAAACAGCTACCGCTCACCTTCTTCTTCCCTTCGGTGCCGGCTCCGTGGTGCTTGGTATCTGGGGTCCGGTTCCGGGCGTCCTCTTGCGTCCGGTCCTGGCCTACGGCCCCAGAGCTCCGCACCACCGTCTCCTGTCTGTCGGGGTGGGTCCAGGTCTCGCTGTACACAGGACACAGTGCCCACCTATGGTCGGGGGCAAGCTCCGGGTGATTTATTTGTGGATGCACTCGCTCCCGGAGTGCCCGCTGCAGGCCGCGTCTCTGGGCCTACCACTTCCGCTAGAGCCTCGGTGTGTCCTAGGCGTCTGCCGGGTCCGGAGGCGACGTGTGCGGCCGCGGATCCTCAGGAAACCGCGGTGCAGTGCAGCAGCTCCGATCGCCACCAAAATCGGACAGGTGCCGGGTCTTGGTATGTATTCACCGCGCCTGTGGTTTTCGGCCGGTTGTGCAGGGTAATATAGCGGAGAATTGCGCCGGGAATGGGAGCTCGGCACGGAGCTCTACCCGCAGGCGTCCATTCCTGTTGCGCGCTTAGCCACACCCCTTTCTGTCCTTTTAATAATGATGAATAGTTTTGTTTAGATGTTGCCTTAACATTATAATTGACCTGCAAAACTTGACATCTTCGCTAAATGTGCTGTTTGCTGCAAAATGTATTTTTCCTCTCACATCATATGATTTCATCGTTTTTAGATAGTTTTCTCTGTCACAGGCTTATAATGAACCAATATATTAATGAAATAAAATGCTTGCTATGAGCTCTGATTTCCATCACCTAACCAGGACATGTTAGATAGTGTTTCATTTCGTAGAGTAGGACATTGTTATACAATGGGACCCTGAAAATCTGACAGAGTAGGCCTGCTAAAGTTTCTCATGACAACCTTCCTAGTTGCATCTTTTGTAATATTTTGTAGACGGTTTTCGAGGATCAACATGTAAACATGGGCATTTAACGTGGGAATCGAGGAAAAAGAAAACAACCATTGGAAGATCCTTTCCTAGTGGCCAGGGATGAAGTCAACAGTTTGGGTTTGCAACATATTTTGCGATTTCTATATAGGACAGGCTCCTAGCTAGAGAGTCAGTGCATTCTATGCACACTTTCCCTGCCATCACCTTTTGCGCGTTTTTGTGCTACTGTGTCCCAGGATTGCTGTAAGTTACTGCTAACAGCGATTTTCCTTGATTTCCTTACCCTTTGTGAGTAGACTACCGATCTTTATGCTAATCATAGCCAGTGCTGTGATTCTTTCTTTTACGTCTTTTTCTGGTTGTTACACAGCTATTATGGAACTCAGCTAATTTTCCAGAACTACGCTTTATGAGGAGTTCGACCCTTCATAGCTATTAACTTTTTCCTAAGACTTTCGGTATTCACAGAAGGTATTTAGGAGTCCTAAAGTTAGGATTCCTAACTTTACTTCTCCTAAACTGAGAAAAATCCTAACTTTAAGACTTTCGGTATTCACAGAAGGCATTTAGAAGTCCTAAAGTTAGGAGTCCTAACTTTACTACTCCTAAACTGAGAAAAATCCTAACTTTAAGACTCTCGGTATTCACAGAATGCATTTAAGAGTCCTAAAGTTAGGACTCCTAACTTCTGTGAATACCAAAATGAGTAAGTGCCTTCTGTGAATTCCAAAATGGTAGTAAGTTTAGGATTTTGCCTTAAGTTAGTTCTGTGAATCGGACCTGATGTGTCTACGGTGCATTCATTTCATGGCCAGTTACTGTTTCAGATACCTACAAGACTTTGCCACTGTAAGTGGAGTAAGTGAAGTAGTGTGGCTCACTGGTTAGAGGCGGCAGACCCGAGAGCAGAGGACGGCCCGGGACCAGGGTTCGATTCCCGATGCGGCAGGTTTCGGGACCAGGGTCAGCGGACTCGATAATTCTCTCGCCTTGGTGCCCACTCTGATCAGCGATCACACTCGGCAACTCTGGGCATTAGCTTGCCTCATCTTCACTAACGGCCCCACCAGACCGCCGGGGATGCCTGGTCTCACCCTGGAGATACCCAATAAGGGACCATCTCACAGGGAAGCCAGGAAGGGTTTCGCAGCGGTCGAAGCGCGGAGATACTCCTCCGGGAGTCGATCCTAGCGCTATATAAACCTGCAATTAATTAATTAATTAATTAATTGACAAAAAAGAATGTTTCATTTCATTGGTCACATGAATGCGAAAAATGCTTTAAAAGAATTGGACAAGCCATTGAGAATGCTACAGAAATGGAAAACTTTAATCCTGAGCTTCATACAGAGGTTGTTGATGCTAGACCCATCGGGTTAGGCACTATCCTTGCACAGCACACCAGGCAGGCAAATGCTCGAAGGCATATTGTGTCATATGCAAGTAGAAGTTTGTCTCAAACAGAAAGTGTTTACTCACAACCTGAATAAGAAAGCCTAGCTTTGGTGTGGGCTTGTGAACAATTTTTGTGTTCTTTACGGAAAGCTTTCTACGCTAGTAATGGATCATCAAGTTTTAATGACTATATTTGGCAATCCAAAGGCTAAAATGCCTCCTTACATTAAAACAGAGGGACTACGGTTATGAGAGTATAATTGCACAACTGTGCATTATCCAGGAAAAGATCAGAAACCAGACGACTTTTCCAGACCCCTTTGCAAAGTCTGGATGCTCCCTCTACGATGTCTGAGGCCTATGTAAATCGCATTATAAAATCAAACACACCAGCTGCTGTTTCATTAGCCCAGATTATCATTGTCATGAGCCATGTTAGCAGCATGTTAAAGCTGAAGAATATAATTACACATCAGTCATAGCACCAACACACTTGACCACTCACCAGTGATGGTGAATATCAAAAATGCAAGAAAATCAAGGATTCACTGTCCATAACTCAGGAAGGTGTTATCCTATGAGGGGTGAGAATTCTGATTCTGGAGAGTCTGTGACAGAAAATAATTGAAGTGGCCCATGAAGGGCACAAAATGAGCTCTCCGAGATCGTATCTGGTTTCCTTTTCTTGATGACAGGATTGAAAAGGATTAAAGGCATGTTATCTATGCAACTGCCTTTCTACAAAAACTACTCACCCCACTTTGAGCATGTCAGAACTCCCAAAGCATGCATGGAAGAGAATAGCCATTGACTTTTTCGGTCCACTTAACAATGGATATCACCTGCTGGTGATTATGGATGAGTATTCTTGATGTCTATTAATTGAAGATCTTTTATTTACCACACAAGAAAGAGTTACTGAAAGAGTAGATGGCATCTTTGCAACACTTTCAATAGTCGAGAGTTTAAAGATTTCTTGGAGCATTTGAATACAAAGCATTGAAAGAGCAGTTTTATAGTTTATAGTTTATAGTTTATTGCACAGTTAATTAAAACCAATGCGATACAGTAACACAATAAAAGAAGTTAAAATGCTGCGTAAAAAAGACATGCGTTTAAGACCAATGCTATACAATAGCGAGTTAAGCATAAACAATTCAACATAAGAGCAATTTTGCTTGCAGACCGCATTGAAAGAGCACAACTTTGTGGCCGCTGTCCAACTGATTTGTTGAGCAGTTTATAAGTACCCTAAAGAAGGAAGTGCAGCCTGCTTATGTTGAAAAGCTATTTTTGGAAACTGTGTTGAATTCTACCTTGAGAACTTATCGTCTGACACCCCACTCGAGCACAGGTGAAAGTCCTGCAACATTGATGTTTGGGAGATCAATGAACACCAAGTTGCCTCTTTGGACCAATCAGAGAAAGATAAATAAGAAAGCAACTCATGAGAAAGACTTGGTGAACAAACAAAGGATGAAAACATATGCTGACCAACGACGACATGCAAAGAACATTATCTTTAGGAAAGGACATCAAGTGCTTGCCTGACGGATGGGGAGAAAAAAATCTGAGTCTCCATTTGATGCAGAACCTTTTCAAGTGGGGTCTACCAAAGGCCAGATAGTGACTGCCAAGCAGCATGGGTAGTCTAGTACCAGAGACTCTCCTCACTTTAGCAATGGAGGCTAGCACGGATCAGGGTGGTGAGTGAAAAACAAAATCAATGTACCTTATCGCTGTGTCTCTTCTCCTTCGTCTCTCATTTCAGTCTGGAAACAGGTAGCACCCAAGCTCCTCTAAGCCTATCACAATGCTGCATTGCCGCAATGCATCATTGTGATTGGTCAGAGTGCCATGGTTCAGCGTTCAGCCAGGGAATTGGAGCTTGGGCATGTTCTCCACCCAGGCTGTGATGCAGCCTGGGTGGAGAACATGTAAAGTGTGCATGATTGTTTGGGCGGCCTGAGATGGCTGCCAAACATTCATGCACACTTACAGTGTGCCCACCACTCCTCCCCCAGCTCTGAGAGCAGACTAGCTCCCCGCAATGCTTCAGCAGTAGTAAAAAATAAAATAATAATAACGTTGAATTATTATCATTCTATTTTTCCTTTTATCCTGAAAAAAGCAGTGGGGCAACACTGTGCCTTAGCAGCGGAGCCACCATTGTACTTTAAGCCATTCACTAATCATTCATCAGATGTAACTGTTGAAGAAGGGACTGGGTCTGAACTGTCCGTGACTGCTGTCACGTCTACACCACTGTCGCAGATCCTGGACATTTGTGATGACAATTTTCAAGAACAAGATTAGGACGAACAGTAAAAGAGCCAAAAAGATTGATTAGAGAGACTTGGTTGTATATGCTTATCTATCTATAAATTGTGTAAAAAATTTATTTAATAGAGGGAGAGATATACTGTCTTGCAATTTAGAAATGATGGAACCCTTTTGGCTCCTCAGAGACTTCGTAGAATAGTGGCGTAAGTGTTAGAGCAGACTTCATTAAAGGCTAGTTTAGAATATTCAGTTCACAATTACAAGCAGACAAATAAAGATGTGTAATACTAAGCTCCTTGTGAGGTATAGCCATTGGCAGGTACCCAGGTGAGTGAGGACGCTATTGTGGCTTAGCAGTGCCAGTGCCTACAGGGTTATATCTGAATGATCTGTCCAAGGATCTGGCGTGTTTGCGATTAGAGACAAAAGGGAGAACGACAAATCGGTACAGAAGCACACAAAGGCAAAAAGGCTAAACAGGCACAAAGTGTATAAGAAAGACACAGGGAACAAAAGAGCACACAAGAACACTGGTGTATGAAGCTATAAGGGGGTACTCAGAGGCTACTGAGAAATTAGTCGTTCTAGCATCCCCTATACAGCTGGATCTATTATCCCTTATTGAACAACTGGTCAGTTCTATTATATCACCTCTAATAGAAAAAATAAACACACTAGGAGACAGGCTGACCGGAATGGAGGAAACCATCAAGTCCAACTTGCTAGCTAATAAATGCTTTATAACATCTAATTGTTCCCACCCACCTTATACTCCCAAAGACCCCAAGCCAACTACGCAAAACAAAAGGGCTGCAACCCAACCAATAGTTCCTAACGCACTAGCCCCAAAAGCACACACAACTTCTTCTAAACCCGTTTTGCCGCAGCCTACTGCTCCTAGAGCACAGTATAACAAAGTTACTTCTATTGAACTTCCACCGGAGGCAGCTCTTTTTGTATGTGTCCTCGCGGGAGTACCTTCACTTACACCTGGGAAAACCGAGAGCCAACATGATCTGCTGAACAAGGTTAAATTCTGGCTGACAAAAAACAGACCCCTGCCACCTAACCTCGAGGGTACAATAATGAGTGTTAGAAGGGTGGATTGGCTGGGTTCCCTCCCAAAAGACATTGCTGGTGACCTAGTGCTCGTTAGGTTTAGGCAGAGACATATTGTTCCATACCTGCGTACCTGTGCACCCCAAGTGGGAAATGGCCCAATTTCTGTCTGGGATTTGCATGATTTTTACCCTAGAACGCCATGCATCCCCTCATCTAGTCTAAAGGTAGGCTGCAAAATGTTAATGGGCAGAGGATTCCATGTATTGAGCGGCAGTAGCTTTCCCACCTATACCCGACAGGAATCATTGTGTTATAGCCCTAAGTATTGGAACCCTTATTAATTACTGTTTGTTTTAAGCTTAACCTGAGAAAAGTACGCTATAATTAAGATATTTATCCCTACAGGTCGGGCAAAGTTTCTTTTAACTTGTAGATATTATGTGTTTTTGTATGTATGTTTTTACCTAACTGTTTTTTTTTTTTACTGTGCGCTTTTATTATTTTTTTTATGATTTTAAACCAAAATCGAATAAAGCTATACTGACACCCAATGCACTAAGACACACAAGGCCCTCAAAATGGCCCTAAACAAAACATCAAGGGACCATGCTGTAATTAGAACACTTAGAAAGGCATATAACTTAGCTAGGCACCAAAGAAAAAAGGAAATTAAGGAAAAAGCTTGGCAAGACCTAGTGAAAGCTGCGGAGAGCAGAGACCCAAAATTGTTTCAGCAGTTGGTTAATTTACCATTCTTTAACAACAAAGTGGCAGCTAGGATGGAGATAGCCATCGATGAAAAATCGTGGGTGGACTTTTTCTCGAACGTATACTGTAACACCCAAGAGGAATCTAAATTAGTGAGTAACCATCATCCCATCCCAATTGAGTTTAACTTAGATGAGGTGGTAATGGCTATAAATTCCACCCAGAATAATAAAGCCCCGGGACCAGATGGGATCCCTACCGATCTCTATAAGATGAACACTGACCTATGGGCACCAATCTGTTTGCGGGTACTGGGAGCTTGTTGCTCTAAAGGTTTTATCAAAACATGGGCAGAATCACTTATAATCCCAATATATAACAAGCATTTGCAATGCAATAGATATCGCCTTTGCGAGAGTTTGAGCTATTGGCATTGTAAATGACTGCCTTTTTATTTATTTATGTGTTTTGAAAACCTGCAAGCGGTGCGTAAATGCACACTTTGTACTTGTAGTCGTTGCTTACGAGAAGCAAGGCTGGCCGTAACTGCGCCTCTTTTACTGCCAGCCTTGCTTCTCGTAAGCAAGGACTATTAGTATAAAGTGCGTGTTTACGCACCGCTTGCAGGTTTTCAAAACACATAAATGAAAGGCATTGTCATTTACAATGACAATAGCTCAAACTCTCACAAAGGCGAGACTTATTGCATTGCAAATACTTGTTCTGGTTTGTAGCTTTCACTAAACATAACCGAATGTATTTATTTAAAAAAAAAAACAATAACCACAGAGACAAAGTCTTTTCCTTAGCCTCGGGTAAAACCCTGAATGCTCTACCTCTCCGCTTTGTGCCGAATCTAATCTTGTGCAGTTCATATGGCTTCTGAAACTTTTTTCATGCTGATTTTTGAGGTACACTACTTTACCACCATGTTGATTTGGTAATGAGTACTCTACAAATGCCACCTCATAGAAGAAAACCCTTAATTAAATACTTATAGGCATGTTATTGCAATTTTTATTTTAAAACTAAAGATAGCCCTTTTTACACCACCCTTTTCTCTCAGTATTGTACATCTGGAACCACCTTCTTCAACTCGGACAAGTAGCAGTAAGAATGGTGTCCTTTTTGAATTCCCAAGTACATAACCATTGAATTGCGATCTTCCCGAACTTCGCTTTTTAGCCTGATAATTTGTGCAGTGCATAATAATCTATTTTGGAATGTCTGAGTAATTGTGCATTTTATGGCCGTTTATCATTTTAAATTCAATTTTGCACCTAGTATGTCAACAGAAAATCTACCATTTAACATTTTTACATTTTCCCCGAAGTTTCACTAGCCAGGCTTTGAATTAAGATTAGATATTGTATTTGGTACATTTACAGTGTTGTGTATAAACAAAATAAGCCAGGGTGACGGCGCCACGCATTTGCTAAGGCAGTCCTCCCCTTTCAGCACCTGTTCTGGGCTCCAGCAAATTTCAGAACATTTAGTAAAGACCCAGTTTTCCGAGAGCCCTTTCCACGTGCCGTAGTGCAGAATGAATTAGCAGCCGCTAGCAGTGTGTGTAAAAGGTGCAATGGATTGCCCACGGTCTGCGTTCTCTCTGACGATGAGCGCTGTCAATCAAGCCACCGTGGGCCCCTGGGCGATGCCAAATTATTACAGCCGTGCATTTCTGTGAGAAATGTCTCGGTTTTTGGTTCTCAGAACCTGCACCTCCTCACACTAGCCCTGCGTCGACTCCGACAATACTGCGGATCAAAGGAGAGGTCGGAACCAGAACAGACAGACGGAAATGTTAAAACACAAAGTAAAAGAAACAGGCTCTTTGGACCACTGCATGAGACCGGAGGACGCGGCACCCAAGTGCACAACTGAGCGAACAGCTGCCGCTGACCGGATCAGCCGGGCTCGGATAAGAGTGCATTAAGCAGGAGCCGCGGAGTTCATTTGACTTGGCAACTTAACCCTTGCAGTACCACCGCAGGCACGGCGCCAGCAGAGGCGCGGCTCCTTGCGTCAGAGCTGGAATGACGTGGTCACGGCATGGAAGAGGAACCGGGGAGTCCCCCAGCTGACGAGCCTTCGGTTTCTGATATTACAATGACGTAAAAGTGGCCTACACTGCTCCCAGAAGAAGGGGTGCGAGTGCGACAGCATTTTTGTTTTTAAGTCCGTCCTCTGTGACTGTTTAGCCCGGTGAGTTTGGGGGGGGGGGAGAGTGTGCGTGCGTGCGTCTGTCTGTGTGTGTGTTGTGTGTGCCTGCGTGTGTGCCTGCCTGTGTGCCTGCCTGCGTGTGTGCCTGCCTGTGCCTGTGTGTGTGCCTGCCTGTGCTTGCGTGTGCATGTGTGCATGTGTTGTGAACAGCCAGCCGGGATCGGAGCGCGTGACCTGATCCGATTCCGGGCGGCTGCGTGCGCGTGACAGTCTGTTGTCTCTGCCTAGTCCTTGAACGGGAAAAGGACTGAAATGATTACAATAGATCGCTTTGCGACAGCAGGCGCGACCTAAAAAGGGTGACAGGGAAAGTCCATCAAATTAAAGACCCATATCTCTCCTAGATTCATTAGTGGAAATTGCAGGTAGGGTGGTTCTGACCAAACTACAGTCATGGGCAGAGGAAAAAGATATTCTGACGCCCGTACAATATGGCTTTCGGCAAGGGATGGGCACAGTTGAACAAATTTTAAATTTCGTCTTATTACAAGGGAAGTATATGAGAGCAAAAGAGGGTCGTTTTTATGCTATCTTCGTCGATCTCTCCTCTGCGTTTGATTGCGTAGTACACAATAAGCTATGGGAAACATTAGAGGAGATGAAAGTGGACCCAGCCATCGTTCTCTTCTTGAGACAACTATATTCAAACGCGACTGCCAAAGTAACATTTGGGTTGGGGGGGGAATGTACCGGGTCTTTCCACAAACAGAAGGGGGTGAGACAAGGCTTCGTGCTGGCCCCATTCCTTTTCTCACTATATACCAACAGTTTAGAGAAGGAATTGGGAGCCAACAACATTGATTCACCAAAGGTTGGAAGCCGTGTTAATGGCGAGAACGAAGGTCGGTGCCCAAAACGCCCTAAACAAATATGTAGAGTATATGGAGGCAAGGGGCCTTAAACTTATTGCTAAAAAATCCTTCGTGATGTGCTGTGGCAAAGGTGGAGCGAGATGTAACCAACTCAATGTAACAGGACTTCAATTGCAAGCCACTAAAACATTTCCATACCTCGGAGTTACAATCGAGGCTTCAGGGGCCTGGGGCCCTGAGGTGAAAAATAGAACATTAGCCTTCAAACGATCAATTGCGGCTGTTAAGCATTTTGCAAGCAAACTGGGTAAAAAACAACCCGAAATCATGCTCAACATATACGTGGCAAAATGCAGAAGTATCGCCGTGTATGGAGCAGGGATATGGGGGTACCAGGACGTGACACCGCTCCAAACTGTAGAAAATAATTTTTTAAGATACCTTCTGTCCCTCCCGAAGAGCATATCAGTCTACAACTGTCACGCAGAATTAGGAATGGAACATTTGACAGATTTGATTAAAACCCAGCCAATTCTGCTCTGGCGGAGAGTATGGGCGACGCCAGAATTGGGACTAAATCGAGAAATAATCAAGGATGTTATGACCCTTGACAATGCAAAACGCATCAAATGGCTTGAGTACGTGAGGAGAGTTTTAACGGATATTGACAGGCCAGAATGGTATAACAACCCCGAACTAATTGGGGAAATCCCAAAAAGAGTCCTGAAAAAATTATATATGGAGCACTTTAACATACTAAGGCTTGGAAGTGAGGTCAGCAAAAAATCAGTGCTCGATCATCAGCTGTTGTTGACTACTTACAAAATACAACCATATCTAAACATTGTGACTTTGGGGTTTGAACGTTTTGTCCTAACTAGATTCAGGTTCAATATCTTTCACCATTTAGTCTCATACCCAGCTAAAAACTACTGGAACAGAACTCTGGCTGCCTGCCCATGTGACAATGTATCCGCCCAGACCACCTTCCACCTGGTTTTGCTATGCAAACTGTATAGTAAAGAACGCTTGAGATGGTTAAAACAATACCTTAGAGGTGGGGCTTGGCGGCAGTGTAGGCCAGCGTTTCTGAATTTGCAACAATTGGGTAACCCTCTATGTATATTGACTATGACGATGTTCTAAAAAAGTGTTTTAAAATGACGAAACTTATAATGAACTATTAGTTATTCGATTGAACTATTCCAACTGATTTAATACTTTTTTTATCTAAATATTATGAATGTTTGCAAAGATATATTTTTATATGAACTACTTTTATGATTTTTAACATGTGAAAATCGAATAAAGTATTGAAATTGAAAAAAAAATTGACTTCGTAGAATAGTGACGTAAGTGTTAGAGCAGGCTTCATTAAAGGCTAGTTTAGAATGTTCAGTTCACAATTACAAGCAGACAATTAAAGATGTGTAATACTAAGCTCCTTGTGAGGTATAGCCATTGGCAGGTACCCAGGTGAGTGAGGACGCTATTGTGGCTTAGCAGTGCCAGTGCCTACAGGGTTATATCTGAATGATCTGTCCAAGGATCTGGCGTGTTTGCGATTAGAGACAAAAGGGAGAACGACAAATCGGTACAGAAGCACACAAACGCAGAAAGGCTAAACAGGCACAAAGGGTATAAGAAAGACACATGGAACAAAAGAGCACACAAGAACACTGGGGTATGAAGGTATAAGGGGGTACTCAGAAATTAGGGGCAAATAGGAACTTAAACCTACAGAGGTACAAAAGGGGTACACAGACATTAGGGGGTAGGCAAGCACTAGGGCCATACTCAATGACAGTGACATAATCACAGAAACAAAATATGTACATAAACTCAATTTAACCCTTCATCCGTAAACATTTGCTCACCAACACAATTGATTTTGCTTAGCTTAGACACCCTCATAAACACATCCACACACACAATGACAGGCATGCAGGCACACAAACACACATTCAGGCATTCATCTACCTAGATATGTATATGTCTATGCATCACACCATCCAGAGACCCACATTCATCTAATAGCCTTTTTCATGACACTGAACTGCCCACAGCCTTGCAGGTGTCCTTCCATGTCCTTTCATGCCCATGCATTCATCCAGCACCACTTCATGCATTAATCCATGTTATCTAATACCCATACCCTTCTATCTACTCACCCACAGTCATCTGTTCTTCCCCCCCAATCCTAACATGTATCTACATTGAACACATCTATTCATCCAGACGTTCATTGAGGAATATCCACTATACCTATTGATTCACCCACATATGCCACCATCATCGTACAGCACTTATATCTAATATGTGAAGCAACCACATCCACAAATCTAGCCTTCGATACAACATGGTATGTATCCACAGACATGCAGCCATCTATTACTCTGTCTATATGCCTGCAGCTATCTCTCCACCATGCATGTCCATCCAAGATCCACCTGTGTGCATGTGCCTGTAATGTATTGTGTCTCACTCATGCATATGTGTGCTATTTGTGTGTATATATGTGTCTCTTAGTATAGTATTACCCATCAGTAGGCAGGTGTCTACACATCTGTTTTCTGTTTGTGCATCCAAACATAGCAGCATATTATCATTCCAACAAAGAAAACATACAACAACAAAAAGTCCAAAATACTGGCTTTGCCAATGCTTGTTATTCTTTGTGAATATGGATTTTAAACTACTGCGTTTGTTACAGTTCCACAATCTCTATAAGCATTGAGTTCTATTTTGCATTGATACTTGCTCAGAATCTCAATTGAGAACAGGATGGACGCAATATTCTCCTTTTAATTTGAATCCAATTCTTTTATTGTGGGAGCTGTTAGACTCTAGCAGTAAGTCTTCGTGTAAAAAATATATACTACTAGGACTTTCCTGGGGTGGAAATGATGATTACATTCGCCTGCTTGCATTTAATGAGGCTGTGTTAAAAAAAAAATGTCAGAATATTTATTCCTGTAGATTTAATTCGACATTTGGTGTCAATTTCTAACTTTTTTGGGATTCATTATGAATTTGAAGAATACTTCTTGGAAGTTGTCACAATTACAGTTTCTCCAGATGTGCGTATTGGAATCCTTTTGTAAATTGTAAGTTCCTCCAATAAGAAGGCAACATTACAATTGACAAGGGAACAATTTGTGCTTCTTTCTCCATACTGGACATATAGTTGGCTTTTTGAATTGGGCTCATTATGTTCATAGGGCCTCATTCATGAGGCCCCTTGCGCCATCGGAAAGTCACTTTTTGTGACGTTCCGTGGCGCAGAAGCCTGCGTGATATTTATGAGGCAGCACTAAGCCACTTTTTTGGGCTTAATGCTGCCAGATAAATTTCAGTCCCTTTAACGCAGTGTTCTGCTTTAAAGGGGCGGGCAATGGGTGTTGCTGGGGGCGTTCCCAGGAACATCAGTGGCTTTTTGACACTGCCCCAGATTTATGAGAAATCGTAAATCTGAGGCAGTGCCAAAAGGGAGGCGCAACGGGGAGAAATATCTTTATTTCTCCTTGTTTCTCCTTTTTCTATGTATGCTGCATTCTGCATTCTGAAGCACACATAGAAAGAGGAAAAGCCTCTTGTGATTATTTTTGTACAGAAAGGTTTTCCTTCCTGTTAAAAAAGAATCATCCCCCCAACACAGGCACCCTTGCTCCATGGTGCAAAGGTGCCTGTGTTGACTCAGGCAGCCCATTTTGCGCCGGCACAGGGAAAAAGGACAGGAATGCGCAGTATCTTAAAGATACAGCGTATTCCTGCCCTTTTCTCTTGCCGTAGGGAAGCGCAGCAGGAAGGCCTCCTGCAATTCCCTACAGCAAAACCTCACAAATGAGGCCCATAGTTTCTTTCCTTAGTTGCGCTGACTTTTTGTTTTGTACTTATTTATTTATTTATAAAGTTTTATATAGCGGCGAGTGACTACTAACCTTCCTTCTCTTTTCACGTTTCTTTGAGGGGTGTCGGCTTGGCCTTTAACTACGTTTAAGCACGTTTTTGGGATAGGGTGTAATAGGAATACCCCTCAATGATGTATATAGATACATTTACATTTGTGCGCCTGTATGCACATTAATCTTGTGATGCACACGTCTTCGCACTTTTTATGACTTTTGCATGCCGCCTCATATTACTTACACTCATATTCTGGTGCCACATTACTGCACGAAGGCATATTTTGCTTCTCCTATCATCACTATTTGTTCTTGTAATTTCTCATGCGTAAGTTCCCTTTTCCCACCTTTTAATATGGTAATTAGTTTTCTTTGTCAGTTTGCTGATTGGGGATGTTTCGTGACTGTTATTTGTTTCTATGGTGGCCCTCATTTATGCAGGTCCCTGTGCATCTACAGACAAGACTCCACTGGCACTAGGCTCAATAGAAGAGAAACATTCATTAATATTTCTCACCTCAGACAATATTATTTGCTTTCGATGTACATTTGATGCCACTTTGCAGTTTGAAAAAAGTTTATTTGCATACTGGCATTACAATTCATGCGTGATGCACGTGAGATGCGTAAAGGTGTAGCAAATGAAAATATGGCCATACTGTGATTTCATAATGCCATCTTTATCTGCAAAAAAGTTCCCAAAAAAATTACATTTGGTTTAGGTTCGGCATGTGAAGTTGTGTTCAGATGCTTCTGGGGGGAATAAAAGCAGGGGTCAAAAAATGGTATTGCCCATTTTGCAACAAATTAAAGATATAAAGACGGAACCGCATTGGACGAGGGCACTTTCTCCCCAGTATCCTATTTGGGCACACAATCTCAAAGCTGAATATAACACAAAGAAAGCTCTGATTGCTGGCACAGCTGCTGCATTGCAGAATAGACTGAACAGTGCTTGTGTAAGAGAAAAAAAGGTCAAGTGGGCAAGGTGGGCACAGCCTGATGGTACTCAGGAGGTCAGGGCTGGCATTAGAGCATGTGGCGCATTAGAGCATGCTGGGCGTCCCCCCATGCACTTCTCCTTAGACTCCCTCACTTTCAACTGGACAAAAGTGCTCCTCATCTCTCCATAGCCCCTCTCTCAAATGCATTTATTTTTTTAAGAGCTAGTAAAGGCTGGTGTTAGAACTGGGGGTCTCTAGTTGGCAGAGGTAAGTACCTTTGTCCAAATAGGGACCCTTCCTTCTAGTCAGGGTAAAGGGACACACACTGTAGATAACCCCTGCTCACCCCCTAGGTAGCTTGGCACGAGCAGACAGGCCTATCCCCAAGGCAATGTGGTTAATAGTTGCACTCAACACATACAATGATTCAATAGTACTCCACAAAGGTAGACCACACAGGTAAGTATATGTAAAAATATAACTTTATCTAGTTTCAGCAATAAAAAGCAGTTACAGGATGATTGCACAATATCTTTAGTTTCTCTTGGTATTTGTCTTGTTTATAGGAAGGTCTCACTCAATGAACATCAGTCTCAGTGTCAACAATCAGCAAATATGGCTGTAAGCTGTTGTTGTTTATAAAATGGTCATATAGCCGTGCCTAGCGCTAGTCTACTAAAGCGCTCCTTTCCAGCTGCACTCTCTGATCACACGGACTCCCCCTGGCCTCTGCCGAACCCGTTAGCTCCCCGCCCGCTCCTGATACTACAGCGAGCGGCGGAAGGCTCAAATACCTTTCTGGCACGGAGGCGGCAGGCCGGGGACGATCGATGCAGCTCCCTCGTTGCTCTTCGGCGAGGCTCCCGGTATCTTTTGGTAATGATGACTCGCGTAGACCAATCCGGTCGCGTCTCCTCTGGCGAGCCCCCTTGATGATGCGCCCATATTCTCTGTGAGGAGCAATCAGCGTGCAGCTTCCCAGTCGAGCCTACCACAGCCCGCCAATAACAGCGCGGCGCTCGGGCGAGCCCTTGGTGACGCGGGAACTTCTGCAGGGGGGGGGGATTAGCCAATCTGAGCGCGACGCCTCACGACGAGCCTTCTGCAGTAGCCAATCAGAGCGCGGCCCCTTCTGTGTTCTCTCCGCGGTCTGGAAGCAGTGAACTGAACCTCGAGGTCGATTTCAGGGCCCCGGCCCGCGTCGGTGTTTATACAAACAGGCTAAATCAGCGCGCCCCGCACTGGGGAGGCTCACAATCCCTCAGCCACCACGAAACACATGCCGATGAGCACGTCGATCTCTCAACACGGCAGGCAGTGATAAGTGTGGCACTCTCAATCGGTTCAGAGAGCAGCCAGCACGCTACACGGGGCAAACGGCAGAAACTCAGTCAAGCCGCCCACGATATCTGTAGCACACAGCAGCCCACGATCTTTTGTAGCGCACAGCAGCCTCAGGAGACACAGCGGAGTTTTTCAGTCCTTGCCAACCTTTCTGTCCCTGGGTTGAAAAATAGGAGGCCAGCTCTTCTCAGGCCCTTGGAGATTCAGAGACACAGCACACAGCAAAGTCTTTGTAGGTCAAGCAGGCAGGGTCACAGCACACAGCAAAGTCCCTCTTCTCCTCAGCTTCAGTTGAACAGCAGAACAGGTCAGCCCTTAGAGCACACAGCAAGGCAATCTTCCTTCAGTTCCTTCAGCGGTCCTTCTTCTGGCAGAGGTTCCTCTTGATTGTAGAATCTAAAAATCTGTTGTCAGGGGTCCTTCTCTTATACCCCTAAAAGTCTTTGAAGTCTTGTGCAAGTGGGCCCTGAGACCGGTCTAAACCAGTTCTGGGTGTTGCTGGAGCACTTGGGCTTCCTGGCTTCTTCCTTCCTTTCAGTGTGAGGGGCAGAAGTGACAGCGGCCCAGCAGGAGGTGGAGCCAGCATTGTGGCAGGCAAGCACAGCCCTATTCACCCCCAGGTGCTATCTCCTCCCACCAATCTAGTTGCAGATGCAGTCATTCAACCACAGGCTGACTCAGACAACCTCCTGGGGGCTCCCGATCCCCTGTCACCCTCAAACCAGGCAGTCAATCCACAAGCAGGCCCAGGCACGCAGAAAGGTTAGACAAGAGAACAGCCACTTTCTAAAAAGTACTGTTCTCAAACACTGAATTTAAAAACAACCTTTCCTAAAAGATGTGTTATTAATTTCTGAGTTCAGGGATATCAATGAATTATGTCCCATCTTGTTCCCATGGGAAGATAGGCTGGTATCCATTGGGACCAGCCTCTTCCATGTTAGTCTATGGGGCAAGATAACCTTGCAGCAGTGAGCACACAAAATGGCTGCTGCTCCATGCCAGAGCATGTTACCTGCACTAGTACATGCTCTACCTTTCCTATACACCGCACCCTGCCATGGGGGGGTACCTTGAGCCTTCCATAGGGGTGACCAATGTATATATAAAGGGAAGGGTTAGGCCCAGCCAGTGGGGACACTTGCCAGGAGGACATGGCAGTTCACTGACTGCACACAGGCACTGCGGTGGCAGGCCTGAGACACCATTTTTGGGCTACTCATGTGGGTGGCACAATCAATGCTGCAGACCCACTAGTAGCATCTGTCATCACCAGCCCTGGTACATCTAGTACACTTTACTAGGGACTTCGTGGTGATACAAATATGCCAATCAGGTACATCCAATCAATATGACAATTTTCATAGGGAGCACTTACACTCTGGCACTGGACAGCAGTGGCAGAGTGTCCAAAGCTTCTAAACCAGCAAAAACGAAATCCAGCACAACATCAAAAATACAGGAGGTAGAGGCAAAAAGATAGGGGGAAACCACCCCAAGGGTATCAGGTCTAACAGCTGGCTTTACTATTCCACTTAGTTATCCACATAAAAAGCAGATCTGTTCTTTGTAGCAGGTATATTAACCTTGTGCACTACTTTATGGAGAGTCAAAACTGCCACTAGACAAAAGTCTGATCCCTCTCTCCTGCAAGAACATGAATCACAAAAATAATCTTGAGTTTTTACTGCTGTATGAAAGCTGGAAGCACAGGGAGCTCAGCAGCAGAAGTTTTTAAATGTAAGTGATGCTAAACACAGCTCCCCTGACGTCAGTGTCCCCTCCAGGTCAGCACCCAGTGCGACTGCAGGTGCACCACCTAAAGCCGGCTCTGCAGGGGATCCAAAAGAGACTCCCAAGAGTTTAATATTTAAAACAAACATACTCCCCACAGAAAGTTTGCAAACTAGGCTTCCAGTTTTGCAAACTCAAGATGAGTGTCGGATCTAGACATCCACAAATTCGACTCAAGGTTGCCAAACTCCAACATAGGTTTAAGGACTCTGAAACTCGTGGACCCATGCTGCATTCCCTTCTCTTTCCCACACCTCTGAATACAGTTCACGATTTATGAAACTTGTGGATCCATATTGGATCCCTTTCCGTAATTACGGGACTCTGTACGGAGTTTGTGAACTATGAAACAAGTGGACCCATATTGGGTCCCCTTCTGTTGTATTGTATGGAGTACAAAACAAATTTTTTCATTAGAGAGCAGAATACATGGATTGAAAGTAAAAATATGAAAGAGGGCAATGGAAAATTCTTCCAATAAAAATAGTTCAGTTTAAGTAGCAATTACCCATCATAGCTGCACAAAGTTTCTTTGAAGCAGAAAAAACTCAAAATATCGATATAAAAAAATAAAAAATCTCAAGAGCCCCAAAGAAAAATAAAGTTGTTTTTGAAAACAACTCACATAACTGAATGAAAGAGTTTATCAGTCAGGGCAACGTACCGGTACAAATTTCCTCGCAATCATGCCTTCCAGAATACTTACCATAAACTGCTCCCACTGCAGGAAAGGAAAAGGGGTGAACACACTCACCATTGGTTTCGTCTGGCGGAGCAAGAGGAGAGCTCCATTTGCAAGGAGAAATGATCCATGTTAGATGTGGTGTATTGGGGCTTCATGTTTGGTAGGCCATAGTCTAAGGGTGCACATAAACTAACACCTAGACTTATACTTTCACTTTCCTAGACCCCTTCCAGGGAATCAAGGGTAGTCACAGGAGAAAAAATTGTATTTCCTTTGATCTGTCCCTGGCAATCTCTGTTGTTAACAATTGCTCTACATGTGTCATATTAATTCACACTTAGCTATTGTGCTTCCCTCACTTTGTTGCTTTCTCCCTTCCCAGTTTTCCCCAGGACTCCTTCCTTGGTTATCACATGCTTGCTCCTGTTTCCACCCTCACTGTACTTCAGGATCAACATTGGTTCCTGCTCTTCCTTGGCATTGTCAGGGCATTCTGATTTCAAGGAGTTCGAGGTTGTAAGCAATTGTGTTACTGGTTGTGGTGGGTGAAGCCCTACTCAAGCAGGAACCACAATCCTTAACAGAGTGAACTTACAAGCAAACCCCAACTTAACCTGTGCTCAGCCCTCTGGTAGCTTGGCACTAAGCAGTCAGTCTTACATTAGATAGAGCCAATGCGTAAAGTTTTGCAGCATTTCAAACAGTAATAAATGAAAACACAACAGTAGAGAAATCCCACCTCAATTTAGAAAAATAGAGTACATTTGGATAAATAAATAAAGCCCAACGCAACAAAAGCGCAATCAGTAGAACCGGAGATATGTGGCAAAGTACCTTCCCGTCCACTTCAAAGGGTCCAGGACTGCGGTGACACCACTTGCCAAGGTAGGACTCAAAGATGGTAAAGTCCAGGTGCTTGGCTCAATGTTGTTAGAGCCTTCTGTCACTGAGGATCTAGTCAGGAGTCAAGTCAACTAGACCATGGATTCACTCTGGTGTCCTGGACTCAACAGATGTAGGTCCAGACGTATATTGAAGAGTCTAGTCTAAGGGTGCAATATTTATACCTGATTCCTACTTTGACCTGGAGGAAGCTTCTGGAGGTCTCCCCGCCCCCCTGAGGTGTCAGGCATCCCTTTCCTCCTTGTCTTGGCCTTAGCTAGTGTGGGAATCACAAAAGACCAATGGCAAATCCTTTGTGAGTGTGCTTAGGTAGAGCCTTTGTGATGTGCAAGTGTGGTAGGTGACAGTTCATCTCCCTCATTATCTCAGAGGGGCCCATCCTGCCAATACATAGCTTCCATTTGTCTCACTGTCTGGGAGCAATGCACAAAGACCAACTGTCAGCCACACCTGTCGTGTGACAGAGGATTAGGCTGCAAGCACCCAATGGTTAGGACAAGAAAATGTCATCCTTCTCAAGGTGTCATTTTCAGAATTATGATTACAAATACGATTTTACCGTTGAAGAGGGCATTTAATTTCAAATACTTAGACACCAAACTCGACCTGTTTACCTGCTCCCAGTTGGAATTTAAAACGTATTAAATGCAATAAGGTAACTCCAATGGGAGAGGATGGTCTTGCAGCAGGAAAAATGAATTCATGAGTTTTTCACTACCAAGATATGTAAAATGTAAAAGTACATTTCTTACTTTTTAAATACACTGCACCCTGCCCTCTGGGCTGCTCAGGGCCAACCCTAGAGGTGATTATTGTGTATTAAAAAGAAATGTTTAGACCTGGCAAAAGGCTTATTTTGCCAGGTCGAAATGGTAGTTTAAAACAGTACACACAAGCTGCAATGGCAAGCCTGTCACATGTTTAAAGGGCTACTTAAGTGGGTTGCACAATCAGTGCTGCAGGCCACCTAGTATGATTTAATTTACAGACCCTGGGCACATGTAGTATCACTTTGAAAGGGACTTACAAGTAAATTAAATATGCCAATTGGGTGTAAGCCAATTTCTACAGTGTTTTAAAGGAGGGAACACACACACTTAAGCACTGTTTAGCAATGGTAAAGTGCACAGAGTTCTCAAAGCCAACAAAACCTATTCAGAAAACAGGAGAACAGGAGGGTGATGGCTAAAAGTCTGGGGATGACCCTGAAGAAAGGGTCAAGTCTACCATAGGTGCTGTGTATATCTTTAAGGAATGCTACCCGTAGACCAATGTATTTTCTCCCTCCTTGGCTCCCTTTCCCTTGGTTCTGGTGTATAACTGTGGCTCCCAGTGTCGTCTCAGTGTTTTAAGGGCAAGTAGAGATTGCCGTTGGATCGAGTGGACCAGCAGATTTCTGGCATTATCTCTATTAACTCCATAGCCCTGAAAGGCCATCCAGAGTGTGTTGGGCCCATTGTTGGGTAAAAGACATCTGCTGTAGGTTGGGTGCAGGTCCTTGCTAGAAAGTCAGGCCTGGAAGCAAGCCTCAGCTGCGTATAGCTGAAACCATGAACATTGGGGGTTAGTTCGCTCATGGGTACTGAGCGCAGAATCTCGCCAAAGGTCACACACCACAATCAACCACAGCTGCACACAGGCAAAGACTATCTCTAGTGGGCGTCGTCATTTATGGCCAGATAGGAATAGGGCCAATCATCAACTCTCACTGCACATGGCTGTGTACAACAGGGAAGAAAATGCTTTTTAGACATTGGATGTAGTACATCATTAAAAAACAGAAATTCTTTGAGGAGAACATATTTAAAGTGAAGCTATGGTTAGGAGTGGTTATATGACTGCATAGCAGTCATGGAAACCACAACTCACAAATTAGAGCCCTGATTCGCAAAGGTAAACTTACACATTAGTGTGTTAACTTTTTTCCAGTACTCACAAAACTGCAATTTAGTAACAATTTTATGACTGTAGAGACTCCACAGACGGGGTGGAGAATTATGCACACAAAAAGTTATCTGCTTCAACTGCGCAGTCTCCGCAATCATAAAGTTACTATTAACTTGCATTTTTATGAATTCTGTTAAAGTTATTATTATTAATAATACTTTTATTGTCTGAGTAATGAAGATCATTTTAATAGAAAGGAAGTATAAAACCATACACATTAATTCATTAAATATATTAAGGAAGAATATAAAACTATTAAAAGTTACTTAAAACTCAAAACTATTATGAGACAAATAGTATGATACTTTGGCGGTAACATACCATACTGGGACATTGCTCCCATGTATACACATCATTAAATCAACAGTTTATGAGTCATATAAAGACTGTAATTCAATGAACAGATGTATGATCAATAAGGTGGCTCCGTGCATACACATCATTACTGCACTCCATATCAGTCTATGAGAATTTTGAGTCCGAATTCAGCATATTATCTACTATAAGAATGAACTTAACAAATTGACTGATTAGACGGATTGATTTCCTGAAGAGGCAAAGTATTATAGCTTGACGCCATGTTCTCACCCCGTGGTCAATAAAAACGGGTTTCAACAAAGCTTGCTGGTCTTGAAGTATGCGGGGACAAATGCACACCATATATATTAAAGTTTCACTACGGAAACCACAAAGTCTACAACTGTTCGCTGACCATTTTTGTATGCCATACTTTGAATACTGAAAAAGTAAATTTACACAAATGTGTAAGTTTACCTTTGTGAATCAGGCCCTAAATGTTTGGGTTCATTTTGTGCAATTGTGCTACTAAATATCAACACCAACAATATTATGGCATATTAATATGGAGGATAGAATATTGAGGGACAACATATCGAAAGATAAGTGGAGGTAGGGAAGTGTGGCTCAATGATTAGAGCGGCAGACCCTGATGCAGAGGTCTAGCCTTGGACCAGGGTTCAATTCCCCGCCTCGGCTGGTCTTGGGCTCAAAAATTACACAGACCTGATAATTCTCACCTCTGTACCTATTCCAGTCATGGAGTTCCACTCTACAACTCTGGGCAATAGCTTGCTTAATCTCCACAATGGCCCCCACAACGCTAAGGATACCTGGCCTCCACCTTGGGGGTGCCCAGGAGTGGACGCCTCACAGGGAAAGCCAGGATGGGTTCCACAGCGGTATTCGTACAAGCGCCTTGAGACCCTTGCGGGTGAGTAGTGCGCTATACAAGTATCAATTTACATTTACATTTCTATTCCTAACTCCACATCTATGTAAATATGCACATTGTGTATGTACATGGATGTGTATTTAGGAATAGAAACTCTAGACTTAGTCACCTGCCAATATTTAATTTTCTATATTCTGTCTTCGATATACTGTCCCATTTATATTTTTGATTCGACATTCAGGGGGGGGGGGGCTTTTATTGCATAAAATGCAGTGGTAAACAAACCAATATTTCACAGTAACCAATGAATAATGAAATCCATTAGCAGATCGTTACATTTGTAAATGGAGGACCAAACTTATCTAATTTATGGTGAAAGAACAGGCAAATAAAGTAGCACATTCGTGCTATGGCGGTATTGCTTACATCGACTTAAGGACAAAACTTTTTTTTTTATTCAAATGTACAAATTGTGCAGCAATTGGTGTGAAAAGTGCTAGTCATTCTCTTCGCAAACTCTTTAAGATTAAGGATATACTAATGTTATACAGGTTGAGCTGAAAAATGGCAAAAGCATACTATCATTCCAGGAACAGTATTACAGGTTTGGATTGATCGGTCATTAGAGTCAATCTGAAATTAGTAAAAGCAGCTCTTGGCTCTTGCATGTCACTCTAAGAGCTTGTCTGAGATGCAATACTGTGTCCAGTATAGGTCAAAAACTCTAAAGCTGAGAATGCTACATATATTATGCAGGACCCCAGCTAGGAATTTGGTTTTTTCACTTTATTAAAGAAAATCTGCCCAGATACCAATATGAAGTTTGCAAATGTTTATCAACAAAATAAATATGAATTGTTGAATAACTTAATTGGTCTACAAGAGGAACCCCTGGTATCCCAATAAGCATAAAGCTACCCAAGCAGAAATAAGGCACAGATTTAAATGTTTTCATACACAGTGTTGCAACGTAGATTTATGTGGCTAAACTGTAACAAAAACGTTAGACAATGACAGGATCAGTAGTCGTGGGCGTGTTTTCAAATGATCTTGAAGCAGACACATAAATTGTAACTTTCAGCACTGAGCACGCTATTCACAGATTTCTTGCCTACAATGTCATGCATTAAAGTGAGGCTTTGTATGTCTGAGACAGGCACACATTAAAGGCATGGTTAGTGACTGTGAAGAAAGATGACTGCAGAAGTTAGATTTACGCAAAGGCAGGTTTTTTGAAGATTCACCTAATATCTATCTTTAGTTGAAGCCTTCTCCTTTTCAAAGAGTTTATTTACAACATTCCTTCGTAGAGACATACAGAACAATGCAGCCCTGGAGGCAATAGTGCGCACCTTCTCAGACACAGAGAACACGTGCAGCAAACGTGCAGCAAGACTCTCTAATTCTGTCCACCTCAAATGCCTGCTTTTCTAGCAAAATTTGTAATCATTACATTAACACAGTGCTACTGATGTAAAGCTAGAGAACCGACAAAGACTTTTGTCGTTTTGCAGAAAAGTCTTTAAACAAAGGACGGGGTAGCACAATGCACACTGAGTGGAAAAATGACATAGGCATTTCCCATTCCAGACACAGTTCTACAGCTTTGGCTTGGTATATTACCACTTAACCACATGGAATAAGTAAAAGCAGATCCTGACACGCTTTTCTCTCTCATTAGACCTCGTGAAAGAAGCACAACTTATCAAGACTCAATGCCTCATTTACAAGCCTATTGCGTCACTTTTTTTAATGCACCGGCGGCGCAGTTCGCCTGCCCATATTTACAAGGACACGTAAAATCACCCTGCGTGACTGACTTTCCATGGCCTTGTAAATATGGGCCGCTTTCACACATTACTCTGCGTGAAAGGGGTGTTCCATGGGTGTTGCTGTGGGTGTTCCCATGCACCATCCATGGAATCTGATAAATTCCAAGATTTACAGCTGGTAATGTGCCAGAATCCTACGATTCCCCAGGGGAAGTGTAGGTCTGCGCAACGAGGAGAAATACTTTTATTTATCCTCATTTTCTCCTCTTTCTATGTGTGCAGCATGCATAGAAAGAGGAACATGCCATCAATTATTGTTTTTGTGAAGGAAGTTTCCTTTCATGCACAAAAACAATCATCCTCGCAGCAATGGCACCCCGTAACATGACGCAAGGGTGCCTGCACTGGCCCGTGGCAGCCAATTGTGCGCCAGTGCAGGGGAAGCTCACAGCTACGTAGTACTGTTGATAATATAACGCATCCCGTGCTTCTAAAATGACGCAGCTCTGCACAGAAAAATGGCTTGTGGCGCCGTGCTGCATCATTTTGTAGTAAATATATTCCAATAGGTGATCACCATGGCATGCAGTCTGAGAGACAGCAAGCAGGGTTTTCCCGCATTATTAAGGCTGTACTGTTTCAATGACTTGGAAGTTGACCCTTGCAACGTCTAATAAATGAACAGATCTAATAATTACTAAACTTGTTCCACATAAGCTTAATTAGTTTGTGTTTGCCTTCGCTAGTACGGCATAAATCTGCATAAATGATTTTCATTGAACTTATTTTTTATGGACCTAATGTACTACTTAAAATACCCTCTTGGGGAATTAATAGCAACGTATACAATGACAGCTGCTTACACTGTACATGACGACTGTGTCGCATGGCTTTGAGTATCACAAGGGAATGAAAAACCTAAGGGTATCCGACAGATTTACTTTTGTACAACTGCTCCCACGTCATATGAATTAGATTGCAGGCAGAGGTCACGTGGTTCAGTGGAGACTCGCCCCCTAGGGTGCGGGGTTTTCCCTTTGGGACTCATGTGGTTGCTGTGTGGTGTCAAGCAGCAATTTAGCTACCTCCACAGTTTTGCAGCTGTGCATTAAGCATGCTAATTGATGAGTAAAAGCATCTTTCGCCGAACATCTGTGTGTACATGGAGGGCATGTGAGGGCAGTCGCTTCCATGCTGCCACGTATGAAAGAAAACAAGTATTTAACGCTGTATGAAATAATCATTTACTGCAATCTGAAGGTTTGGCCGCCTTGGAATGATACCAGGAATGAGTTAAAGCGAACTCCGTAATATTTGAACAAGAATTATGTTTAAAACACAATACTGGTTAAAATTGGGAAGAACAAAATGGGAAGAAAAAAAAGTCACGACAGAGTGGTTACCACCCAAAACACTTTTTTTTTTAAATGAAAAATGTAAGGTACTGAGTCGGAGATCCCATCAAGGCAAGTTGATCCTGTGAGTCTGACCATTTCTATCTAGTGGCGTAGCTATCCCTATGGCTGTCTGTGGTTGTCCCTGCATTTATCGCCGGCGTCCACTTGAAGGGGTGGGGGGTGATGGTGAGATTCGGTGGCGACGGCCGCAATATAGAGGGGGCAGGCAACTGTCGCCCCCAAGATGGAAGGGAGGGGCGGGAGGAGCCTGCCGCCCCAAAACTCATGCCGCCGAGGGCGGACCGATTTCCTGCCCCCCCCTTTCTATGCCACTGTTCCTATCACCCTTTTATGAGCCTTATTCGATAAACCACACCTCTTGGCCTTTAGGCAGGCCAGGCTAACGGAGCTGTGAGAGATCCAGCATGGCCAGTGTGTGCGACTGTAGGAAGGGCACTTCATAGTGTCGACATGGGAGCTCCACACCTTCTTTCTCCACAACCTTCTCAGGACTTTTGAAGTGGCATTTCATACGTATAGCCTGCAAGCTACTCCCAGAATTCATTCACCCCACCCAGCCGTGCCAGTAGAGATGGGAGAGCCTCTAAAAGCTTGAGCCAGGCTCGAGCAGGAAACCTGGCTGGGGCGCAGCTCAAAGTCGCCTTGGAACCTCGAGCCCATGACGAGTCAAATTTTGTGATTTTAGCCAAATGTTTTATTTTACTGATCATCCTTATTCCTCACTTTCACCCATAAAAAAGCACCTTCAAATATGTGTGTTCAAAATAACAGCTTTACAAAAAATATTGTATTTAAATAAACTATATAGACTATAATGTTGATTTCTATATAACAATCTGTGCACATTCAGGGCCGGACTGGGAACTGAAAGCAGCCCTGGCAAATTTTGGCAGACCAGCCCCCGTCCGGCGCGGAGCGAGTGCAGCGAGCGAGCCCGACCACCACTAGGGGGGTTTGGGGGAAAATTTTGGAAAACGACAGACCAAAATGGTGAATTTTACAGCACATTTTTGATTACATATTCAAATTGTATCAACTTTCAAAGTACAGAAAATAGTAGATAATGACCTTAAAGAACATCAGGTTACCCATCCAGTCATATGTACCCATAGGACATTCTTTCAGAGAGCACCAAAAATAGACACAAGTAGTGAATCAGAGAGAACAAAGTGAGACCAGCCCCCACACGGCGGGTAGCGAGCAAGCGCAGTGAGCAACCACTGCTAGGGGGAGATTTGGGAGTTGAGCTTCTCCCCCCAAGAAAATTTGGGAGACAGAAAGCAAAGTTAGCAATAACCACAAGAATTTTAATGCACTTAAGAGTATATGGTATGGCGAGATCATAGAACAGCTATAAGGACATGGTTCCGAAAGCTGCAGAGGGGCCCAGCTCATGCTTGGGGACCCTCTCACACAAAACCAAGCACTCTGCCTCCAGGATTGTTAAGGCCTGCCATAGGAGTGACTTACAGGTTACTATGGCCTAGATGTATCAAGCCTTCTGCGATTCGTTAAGGCCGAAATTCGCAGAATTTTGGCCTTAAGGAATCGCAGACGGACATTTAGCATCTTTTGGGATGTATCAGAAATTAGCAAAATAAGGAATCGCAAAAAATTGCGATTCCTTATTTTGCTTATGCATTTAAGGAATCGCAATTTTGCTATTCCTTAAATGGCATGTATGAAACTTTCTAAAATTGCGAATTCGGGTTAAGGAATCGCAAATTAACACCAATTTGAGGTTCGTGTTAATTTGCGAAATCCTTTTAAAAAACAAAATATGACTATTTTGAAGGTGGCATGTGACACACATACATGCCCATAGGGCATGTATGTGTGCCATATGCACACACATGTAAGTTTCAGGGGTGCAGCAGGGTGTCCATGAGACACCCCTGCACCCTTGAAATAATTCTCAAATTGCGATTAGCAAATTGCGAATTCGCAATTTGAGAATTACTGCACAATCATTCCTATGGGCCTCCTGGCCCATAGGAATGCATGGGGAATTATTCCTTATTTGCGAATTCGCAAAATGCGAATTCGCAAATAAAGATAAATAAAGAATCGCAAAAAAAAATGCAATTTTTTACATACATTCCATTTTGCGAATTCTAAATAGCGATTCGCAAAAAAACGCTATTTAAGATTCGCAAAATGGAATCTTGATACATCTAGGCCTATGTGTCTATATATAAGTTAGATATCGGTATTCTATATCTAAGCAAAGGGTGATTACACCACCTTGCCCCAGCTGTCGTGCAGCCAGTTGTGTCAATTTAGAAAGGCCAGCCAGGGGTGGCATAATACATGCTGCAGCCCCTGGTAGGCCTTGGGTGCACCTATACCCTGGGCACCTAGGGTACACTGTACAGGGGCTGATAAGGGTGACCCAATATCCAATGTGGCATGTACCTAAAGTACATGGTATCAATTTAGAGAGGAAGCAGCTGGGCTGTGGGTCTGATTAGCAGGCCCACAGCCACACTAAAGTCGAAAACCAGTAAAGCAAAAAGTGGGGGTTACCATAGGAAGCAGACCCTACTCTCCTAAAATAGAGATAGAGAGAGGGAGAGGGGAGAAAGGGAGGAGAGGGAGAGGGAGAGTGAGGGTGAGAAATACAGGGATAGAAAAGAGAGAGGGAGGGATAGAAAGAGAGGGATAGAGAGAGAAAATGATAGAGAGAAAGGGATAGGGAGTGACAGAGGAACCAAGAGAGATATGGGGATAGAGAGGGAGAGAGGGGGATAGAGGGAGGGAGCGAGAGGGGGAGAGTGTGAGAGAGGGATAGGTATAGAGAGAGTGAGATGGATAAATAGACAGTGCGTGAGGGAGCGAGAGAGAGGGATAGAGAAATAGAGAGAGGGAAAGAGCAAGAAAGTGAGAGAGAGGGGGCGAGAGAAAGAAAGAGTGGGAGGGAGAGAGAGAGACAGGAGAGGATAAAGATAGAGAGGGGGGGAGGGGAGAGAGAGAGGGGAGAGAGAGGGGGAGAGAGGGATAGAGAGAAAAGGATAGAGAGAAAGGGATAGAGAGTGAGAGAGGAACTGACAGATATGGGGATAGAGGGAGAGAGGGGGATAGAGGGAGGGAGAGAGAGGGGAGAGAGACTGAGAGGGGGATAGGAATAGAGAGATTGAGAGGAATAAAAAAGCGCATGAGGGAGTGAGAGCAAGGAATAGAGGAATAGAGAGGGAGAGAGGGAGGTAGCAAGAGAGGGAGAGATAGGGGGGCGAGTGTGACCAGAGAACACGGGCCGTTCTGGCAGGTTACTAGCAGTTTAGTTGCATCTCAGTCCTGGTCGATTAGACATAGATACAGGCCAAGTATTGCAAGCAGTTAAATACATTTCCGTTCCAGTTTTGAGAGAGGAGGTAGGAGCTGGATTACACTGCACTTCCATAGCTGTAAGTGCCAGTTGAGACAGAACATGGGCAGTTAATGACATTTCAGTTCTAGAGGACTTTTAAAATGGTTGTGATAGACAGCGACTGTGGGTGCAAAATAATCTCTGATAAATCAACACACACCATAAGGCAGTATTACAGAAAATCTAGGAAGTTGCACAAAGAAGAAAAAGCACGGGTCAAATAAATTTGCACACATTTTGATGCTGGTCCAAATAGAATATAAACAAAATTGTCTCCGGTTTACAACACAGAAAAACACTATTCAAGCAAAACCATCGAAGAAACCGATTCTGAAACACAATTACCACATCCAGAGAGTTTAAAAGCCATGATACCCCACTGGTGATAACTATGTTCTATTGGAATCCTAGGTAACATAATATGGCATCATTTTAACACATTTGAACAAATGGAGTTAATATTTCCAAACTCACTGTTAGTCAGTTGACTTCATACAGATGAAAGGCGGACTCACTACTTAAATGCTTCAACTTTAAAGGGACCCGCTAAATGCTGAACTATATTACCCAGTGGAATAAAAATGAAGTCAGCTAGGCTAGTTCCTCTGACTGTCAGGCTTGTTGTGGTAGAGGCTGGACTTTGAAAAGGCTGGAAGGGACTTGAAAAAGTAAGTCACAGGCCTGTGCAGTTGAAACGCCAGAAGGCTCTGGGTGGAGTCAGTTAGATTAGTCAATAATCTGAATTCCTCCAAGTTGAGCCTGGTATAGAGTTAGTCACATAACTGGCACGTTTTTTTCTGTAAACCCAGGAGGACAGTACAGTGTCTGTCGCATCTGAAAGAACAGCAGGGCTTTGAAATTGCAGAGCTCCCACGTTTTCCAGTTCCAAGCGTGATTAGCTCATCCCGTCAGGCATTCTGGTACCTGTAGTTCTTGTTCTATAATTGATTAAACAGCACTGCAAATCACAGGCAGTAATAAGAAAACAGAGCTTCACACCCACAAAACTAGAGATCTTAAAAGCTCTGAAAGAGTCAATCACATGTCAAGTTTACTTATGATAACCCAGAAGGTCTGGGGGTTTGTCAGAAACTCAGAGGCCTCCAGTTTTTCATCACTGCTCATTTACTTTTTATTTCCAAAGTCCAGTCATGCATGTACTTTGAAAAGCAGATGTACGCATTTCACAAGGCAAATAATGTCATAAAATAGGACTGGGTAAGCTATGTGGACGCCTGATGTGTACAATGATTTGAGAATTTGAGCAATAAGGACCAGGAGCAGAGTGGCTAAACTGTTATAAGCGAAAACTAGGGGTGGAAGGAGGGCTGCTATTAACCTAGGGTGTGTTAATGAAGGACTGGTGTGTCAGTGAGGTAAGGCGACCTCTCTAGACTGATAACAGGAATAGGTAGGTAGGCAGTGCTAGGATGAAGGTGGGCGTGAAGAGCTAGGTTTAATGTGCCAGGTTACTGCCCATTCCAGCTGTGCTCCATATATCCCTAGTGGCTCTCCCACTGAATGCACCTCAAGACCCACGCCCAAGGCGTGCCCTAGCACCCCAACAACTCTTGCCCATGAGCAGTCTGGTATTTTGAACAACAGAGGTAACCCTTCGCCGTGGGTGCCAGGCTGCTGGCGAACGAGAACCAGGATGAGCATGTCCAGTCCAAACCATGGCAGTCAGTCATGCAATGATATGGGAGCTATAGGTGGAAGAGGGGAAAGAAAACAGAAGACGAGGGCTTTCAAATAAAATATTTTTGCCAAACAAGCAGGATATCCCAGAAGGTTAAGCATTTACGACTGAGACATGCACTAACATTTGAGCCACTGGTTCGAATGAAGGAAGAGCTAGTTTAGCCTTTCATTCTTCAAATGTTGAATGTCGATCAATAACACTGCAGAAAAAACAGTGGAGCAGTAAAATGTGCACCCCTCTACTCCGACTTCACGCCAGATTTACAACTGGTGCCTGTGCAAATATCAAACAAGAAGATGCTGTGTTTTTACGACTACGGACGGACCGGACAGTACTCCTTTCATCTACCTCGGAAGGGAGCCAGCTTGGGGGCAGAGGAGAGGCTGTGCCATTGAATACACAGCAGCTGAGTGATACACCAGTGGGTACAGGTTCTGATAAAAAGCTTTGCTATGGGATGTTCAGAACCTGGGCTCGAATAGACTGTGGTGACAAATAAGTATTAGCGGGCAGGCACGGCTTGCATCTCACCTATCAGGGCGGTAGTAGGACTTGTGAAAATCAGCCCCATCCCATGAGGGTGCCTCCTAGTACTAGCAGGAGGGCAGAGACACACACAGTCACGTACTTCAAGAGACAGGTTAGGAATCACATGACGCACGCCAAGGGAGAAATGTGGCCCCCGCCCCACAAAAGCCTCCGACATGCCTGCTGCCTGCAGGGTGTCGTGACTCGAGTCGTGAGAGGTACAGATAATTATTCTCTCTCGGGACGACTCGGGGGCCTTTGAAGTACCCAAGGTTCTGCTCTGCACAAGTGCTCAGGCCCTCTCGGGGGCCGCCGGGCCAGAAAAACGGACTCACCTCAGGCCTGCTGACTGCTGTTGTGGTGGTGGCACTGCAGAGAGACACCGGGGGTCGTCGGGCTAGGTGCGGCGGCGCTAGCCAGTAGAATAAAAGTAAGGCCGCTTCAAGTACCGTGCGCACCTCTGCTCCTCTCGTCACTCCAATGCGCATGCAGGCCGCACCCTACAGCGCGCAAACGCCGCAGAGGAGGAGACAGGGCATAATTCTGGGCGCACAGGCACCTCCTCCTCCTGAAACTTTTGTCTAGGGTTAGGTTGCACAGTCGAAGGTCAATCAGGCTTGCTGGCGGGGCGCTAGCGTATTAGAGTCTCAGGCGATGATGAGTCACATCAATGACATCATCATGACTACGAGTACACAACACCTGGACCTGGTGCCGGTGGTGACTTCTTCTCCCTGAACTAACTACTGTGAGTGACGCTGTAGTGTTGTTGTGCCTGGGGGCCGATTTTCAGTCCGATCGTCACAGGCTGTGACAGTCGGACTGAAAATCGGCCCCCAGCCACAAAACCGGCCCCCTTTTTGAAAACCGGCCCCCACCCCCTCCAGCCTACCGGGGAATTGCCCGGTGCCCGGAATCACCAGTCCGGCCCAGGGCACATTACAGGGTTCACATGACAACTGTCTTCTCTCTTAGGTCACAAATGGCACAGTCACTAGGGTGGAGCCGGGAGTAGGAATGGCATTTGAACACTATCACTTTTAATATGCACTTCTCAGTGCAGCGCTATAATCAGACGTATATATATGTCAAAGCTTCCACATGTTAAAGAAATACGCTTTTTTGAATTTTGATGAGACTTTATCATATGTTATACGGTTTGTTGTATGATTTACATGGCAAACATTTTTAGGGCCCAGCTCGTGCACAGACCCACAGACCCAAGGAAGACCATTGGCTCAGCTCTGGCTAGGCTTGCCCTGTCAATTTTTTGGCTCATCTACCTCAACTCATCAGTCTCAAAACCAGGGCCAGACTGGGAACCAAAACTGGTCCTGGCAAAGTGCTAAAGTGCTCGGCCGAAACCTCTCCACCCCCCCCCCCCCCACACCCCCCCTGCAGGGTTGTGGGTGCCGTGGAGCTCTTTGCCAGGGCCGGTTTTCGGACGATTTTGTTACAGGCCCGATTTTGCACGCCCTGTAACAAAAACGGCCCCGGGGGTCCCAAACCAGCCCCCCGCCCCTGCAGTGCACCGGGGGATTGCCCGGTGCCTGCTACAGCCAGTCCTGCCCTGCTCAAAACGAGCATCTCATTCGGCTATGACAAAATCACTCAAAGCACAAACGTACAGAAACATGCCACACACACCATTTCGAACAAATAATGTCAAATAAATACACACATGCCAATGAGCATGTAAACACAGTGTGCAACACTCATAAACCAATAGATGCAACACCAGCACACATAACAAAAATGGCTGCACGCAACACACCATCAAAACCACAGTAATCACACACCTGCTGAGAGAAGCCTGCACTGCTGCTGTAGTGCTGCATATGCTGTACTCATGCGAGGGAAGCTTCCACTGATGCTTCACAAATAATGTGCATATGATTAAGTATGTATGGATTATGCCCATGCCTGTCATGTTCTGTGTTTAGATTGCTGCTGCACGTGTTCTTTGTGCCCGCGAAGGTGTGCACAATTGCCTCCAGTGCTGCATTGTTCTGTACGTGTGTATGAAGGATGTTGCACTCCTGTCTCTGCCACTTGTCCTGTGTCTGTTCAGTTCGAAATGAAGGCCTGGGATGCTGCTTAACATGCTGTACATGTGCTGTTTGTTTGTCAATGTTGTCAAAACGAAAAGTGATTGTCATTACCATTGCTTGTTGAATTGGAAATAGGAAAACAATTTCGAACTGTGGCAGGATTTCACTAATTCTCCGGCTGACACTAATGTCCAGAAAAGTACTATATTGTGCAATATCATAAGGGCATGCTATTGTGCTGCACTTCAGTTTATAGTGAATAATGTTTTGTGTCAAAACAAAAAAGTCAAAAGGCCTTTTTTAGAGTTTGCTGGATGGGGTACCAAGTGCATATATGACGGATATTCTGTCTGCCATATTACAAGTGTCCTAAGCTATAAAGCACCTGTCATACAGCCAACAGGGCATGTGCCACATTTGTGATGTACTGCATTCTCAAAACACAGACCCAGAGTCTGTATTTTTATTCCAAAGATGTTTGGTGCTGTGAAACACCATTGACCACTGCAGAAAAAATGAAGCAAAATGTTGAACTACCAAAATATGTAATTTGGTGCAAAATATTTCCTTGTTGCAAATTATCACCACCTTTGCAGTTTAGTTAATTCAGCCCTTTGCTTCTTGACTTCCATTTAAGTTTAACATCCTCCCTTATTTCCAATTGGATATACAAAATACAGATAGCTATAGCAGGATAAATTTAAAAACATAAATCGACCGAAATTAACATTTCGATTTTTATCAGTAAGAATTGTTATGATCCTACTTGAATATGTTTAAAAGATTTTTTATATAAACCTGGATATTGTGCTATGTCTTTTGCTTATGATATAAGACGACACACATTGATGCAAAAAAAGTTTTCATTTTGCATTAGATCAAACAAACAAATCAAACAAAAGAAGATGTACTTGTGCATATAAATTCAATTTTACATAAAGAAATCATATATCTCTTGGTTAGTGCACAATCCTTGCTAAAGCAAAACGTTTGGATAGTGACAATCACTTCTGTTAATCTGGGCTATGAACCGTCAGTAGTTAGACCGCACCAGAAAAGGACCAGCTCAAATAGTTATATCCAGTGTCTCTAATTATTTGGAGCAGTGGTCCTCAATCCAATGGTGTCTCTTCAAGGTCTTTTCTGGAGGACTCGTTAAGATGTGCTTGACCCGTCTTGGACTGTTTGTTCTAGGCATCTTCACAACTGAGCAAGGATATGTACATTCACCAATGTTTTCTTGCTCACATTAGTTAGGACCAGCCTGTGGGACAAAGGGTCTCCAGCGAGCAGGAAGGTCTGATCACTAGCATGCACTTGGACACTAGAAGTGCTGAAGGAGACTAAATGTATGTATTTGATTACTGGCAAGGGGGAAGCAAAATCCCTCGGTGAAAATGGTCTTGCTGTTTGAGTCACATTTGCGTAGTCCTGGGGCTTGCCGAGTGTCTCAGCATTGACAGACACTCTTGGCAAGGATTTGGCATACCCTTGTTCAGTCCTGAGGAGGTCTAGAACAAACAGGCCAAAACACACCAACCACATCAGAAGGAGCCTGCCGGACAGGACCTTTAAGTCAAGTCAAGTCAAGTCAAAGGATTTATATAGCGCACTACATACCCAGAGGGTCTCAAGGCACTTATGGAGGGGTGGGGAATTACTTGTCAAATATCCACGTTTTAAGTTGCTTTCTGAATGCTAGGGGGTTCTGGGTAAGGCGAAGGTAAGTGGGAAGTGAGTTCCAGGTTTTAGCTGCCAGGTAGGAGAAGGATCTACCTCCCATGGTGGTCTTGATGATGCGAGGTACAGTGGCAAGGGCTTGGTTGGAAGAACGAAGCTGGCTGGAGGGGGTGTAGAAGGACAGTCGTGTGTTGAGGCATTCTGGTCCGATTTCGTAGAGTGCTTTGTGTGCGTGGGTTAGGAGCCGGAAAGTGATCCTTTTATTGACGGGAAGCCAGTGGAGGTTTTTCAGGTGACCAGAGATATGTTCTTTACGCGGGATGTCTAATATGAGCCTGGCTGAGGCGTTTTGGATTCGTTGGAGTTTTTTCTGGAGTTTAGCGGTAGTCCCGGCGTAGAGGGTGTTTCCATAGTCCAGTCGGCTCGTGACCAGAGCGTGGGTGACCGTTTTCCTAGTTTCGGTGGGGATCCAACGAAATGTTTTTTTGAGCATGCGAAGAATGTTGAAGCAGGATGAGGAGACGGCGTTGACTTGTCTGTTCATTGAAAGTGAGGAATCCAGGATGACGCCCAGGTTCCGTGCGTGGTCTGTCGGGATGGGTGCTTTTCCAAGGGCTTCTGGCCACCAAGAGTCGTCCCATGCGGAGGGGGAGGTACCTAAGATGAGGACTTCTGTTTTATCAGAGTTCAGTTTCAGACGGCTGTGTTTCATTCATTCGGCTACTTCTTTCATTCCTTCGTGTAGGTTAGTTTTGGCGGTGCTAGGGTCATTGGTGAGTGATAGGATCAGTTGAGTGTCATCCGCGTAGGAGATGATGTTGAGGTTGTGTTGGCGGGCGATGGCCGCGAGGGGGCTCATGTATACGTTGAAAAGGGTGGGGCTGAGTGAAGATCCTTGTGGTACGCCGCAGATGACTTCAGTGGCCTCTGACTTGAATGGTGGGAGGCGGACTTTCTGGGTTCTTCCGGTGAGGAACGAGGTGATCCATTCCAGTGCTTTTCCTTGGATTCCGATGTTTCTGAGGCGCTGTAGAAGGGTGCTATGGCAGACTGTGTCAAAGGCTGCGGAGAGGTCTAGGAGGATGAGGGCGACTGTGTCTCCATTGTCCAGTAGAGTTCGAATGTCGTCTGTTGCTGCGATGAGGGCGGTCTCAGTGCTGTGTTTTGCTCGGAAGCCGGACTGTGAGGAGTCGAGGGATTTGTTGGCTTCGAGGAAGGCGGCGAGCTGGTTGTTGACAGCTTTCTCGATGACTTTGGCCGGGAATGGAAGGAGCGAGATGGGGCGGTAATTTTTGAGTTCGGTGGGGTCCGCTGTGGGTTTTTTCAGAAGGGCGCTGAGTTCAGCGTGTTTCCAGCTTTCCGGGAAGGTGGCGGATTTGAAGGAGCAGTTGATGACGTCTCGGAGGTGCGGTGCTATGATAAAGTCTGCTTTGTTGAAGATGTGGTGAGGGCATGGGTCTGTGGGGGATCCTGAGTGGATGGAGTTCATCAGGCGGATGGTGTCCTCAGTGGAGATTGTGTTCCAGTCATTAAGGATGTTTGAGGGGGGTGAAGGTCCAGCAAATGGTTGGGTGGGTTGGTCTCCGGGTTGTTTGTCGAAGCTGTTGTGGATGTCTGCAATTTTGTTGTGGAAGAATGAGGCTAGGGAGTCGCAGAGGGCTTGAGAGGGGGTGATGTCGTTAGAGTTGGCTGAGGGATTGGTAAATTCCTTGACGATGTTGAAAAGTTCCTTGCTGTTGTGGGCGTTGTTATCTAGTCGTTCCTTGAAGGCGGTTTTCTTGGCCTTTCGGATCAGTTGATGGTGTATGCGGGTGGCGTTTTTGAAGGCGTCCTTGGTGCTGGTGGTTGGGTCTTTTTTCCAGGCCTTCTCAAGGGAGCGGCAGAGTTTCTTGGATTTCTTAATATCATCGTTGAACCATGAGGCCTTCTTGCTGCCAAGTTTGCTTTGCCGTTTTTTCAGTGGTGCTAGGATGTCGGCGCTGTTGGATAGCCATAGGGTGAAGTTGGTGGCGGCTTGGTCGGGGTTTGAGGAGTGGGTTGGGGGGTTAAGAAGAAGCGATGAGGAGATCTGGTCGATGGTGATTTTGTTCCAGTTTCTTTGCAGAGTTGGTTGGGGGTGGTTGTTGAGTTTGGGCTTGTTGTAGGTAAAGTGAACGCAGCTGTGGTCAGTCCAAAGGAGATTCGTGGTGTGGCTGAAGGAGACATGATTGCTGGAGGTGAAGATAGGGTCGAGAGTGTGACCTGCGATGTGGGTGGGGGAAGTGACCAGTTGTTTAAGTCCGAGGTTGGCGAGGTTGTCCAGCAGGGTGGTGGAGTTGCGGTCGTTGTTCTTTTCAAGGTGAAAGTTGAGGTCTCCCAGAAGGATGTAATCTTTGGAGGGGAGCGCGTGTGGAGTGATGAAGTCCGTGATGTCCTCGCTAAATTGAGCGCGGGGTCCTGGAGGCCTGTAAAGGAGGGTGCCTCTGAGTGTGGTCTTGGGGTCGATGTGGATCTGGAAGTGAAGGTGTTCAGAGTTGGCGAGGTTGACGTCAGAGCTGGTTGAGATTTGGATGGATTTCTTATGGACGATAGCGATTCCTCCTCTTGTGTGGCCGGTACGGTCCTTGCGTATGATCTTATAATCTTCTGGGATGGCAATGGTGATGTCTGGGGCGGAGGAGGCGTTCATCCATGTTTCAGTAAGGAAGGCGACGTCCGGAGAGATGGTGTCTAGTAGATTCCATAGGTCAATGGCGTGCCTGTGGACCGATCGGGTGTTGAGCAAGATGCATTGTAGGTGGTTGGTGTCGGGAATCTGAGGTGTGATCGTAGCGGAGTGGTTGACGGTGCAGAAGTATTTGCAGGAGTAGCATGAGAAAGGTCCATGGGTGTGTCCAGGAGCGGCTTGGACGCAGTTGGGGAGACGGCCGGGGTTAAGGGCTAGCACTTGAAATAATTAGAGATCCTGGGATTAAAACTCATTGAGCTGGTCCTTTTCTTGTGTGGTCTACCTACTGACCCGGATTAATGGAAGTGACCCTCATACTCTAAACGTATTGCTTTAGCAAGGATTGTGCACTAACCAAGAGATATATGGTTTTCTTTGGTAAATTGTATTTATTTGCACAGGTATATGTTCTTTTGTGAGCTTTTTTAGTTTGATCTAAGGCAAAATGAAAACTTTTTTGCATCAATGTGTGGTGTATTATGTCATAAACAAAACACATAATAACGTGGTATCCAGGTTTATGTAACAAAAACTTTTGAAAGTATTCAAGTAGGATCATAAGAATCCTTACTGAGAACAATTGAAATGTTAATTTCTGTCGATTTATGCTTTTGAATCTATTCTGCAAGAACTGACTGTATTTTGTATATTTTGTGTGTAGCCTAAGTTCTTTAAGGGTATATGGACTCAACACTATTCCATATTTTTTTATTTTCAATAGGATGAAAAATTTTGGTGCACAATGACATTCAGTCAGTAATGGTTTTCGTTATTGGCACTTTAGCACATGATATAACGCAGTGAGAACACTACCTGGACAATTCTTAACAAATATAGCACAATGCGGGTAGAGCTAATGTGAAGGTACTGAATTAATTTATAGGGAGTATAGACATTGCATACTGCCAGACACAAGGAGTACCAAGGCAAACCAAAGACAACAAACAAGACACACACACTGCGAACACAGCTGCAAGAAGATCTGGGTGCTATTTCCCTGGCAGGTGAGACCCAAGGGACGGTTCTTGGCTCACTTGAGTGTGCTTGTTGTGGTTGGTTTGGCTAAACTCTAAGAAGGAGGAACAGGGTGAGCCAACAGATACTGACAGAATGTTAATGCTCACATAAAGGTTTGGTGAAGGAAACACTCAGAAACAAGTACACTTAGGCCTTGATTACGGGTCAGGGTTTTCCACCCACATTAATATTTCCGGGTGAAATTCCAAAACTCTGAATTCCAAGTCACTCAAGGACCATAAATGTTGGGTCCACAGACTCTGGACATGATAATTCCAGGCACACGGACACCAGTCCTGCCTGGACTGTTACAGGGGCAGAGGCTGTAGGCAGCATCACAGTCTATCCCCCACTGGACCCCTGTAGCAGTACAGAGATGGTAGACAATGCTCCGTAAGGACAGGCGGAAACCCTGCTCTGTGTCGTTGCCCCCTGGTCCAATTCCCATCCCCACAGCCCTCCGACTGGCAGTTTCCTCCTGCTTGAAATAGGCGGAAAATGTCAGTGGGTTTCCCTCTACTATGGGGAAGGTTGAATGGTAAAGAACCTGGTATTTCTCAGTCCATGAAGTTAGTCCCCATTTTTGGGGGAAATCTCGACATGTAGGTTTTTGATGTGGTGATATGGGTTGGAATCGCAAATTCTGTTCCTTTGGTATCCTGATTTCCCCGCACCCAAAACCTGCACACTTAAACCACAGGATGGCAAAAAGGTCAGTGTCAAAATAGTAACTTGAGACATCATTTCTAGTGATGAAGTGGTTTAATTTTTGATGTGCCACGCAGAAGCCAATTACCCTATTTCTATTGTTGCTTCCACAAGTGACCAAAATCTAAGACTTAAACACTAACTCCTATTTCCTCTAAGCGTGACAGAGATGTTTCGCTGAGTCCAGTAAAGAAGTTTGTGTCCTACTATCCAGGGCCGGATTTCATAACTGACTCAGGCTGTCATCTAAATCTGAAGAAAGTAATAAACAGCAACAATAAAGACCAAATGATTTATATATCAATTGAATACTCAAAAACACCTAAAAAGATAATAAAAGAATATGATTGCAACCTTGTTTTAGTCTGTAATTGTGGGAAATATATAATTGTATATGTATGTGTTTAAGTTGTCAGGTCACAAGCTTTTGTAATCTGCTGCCTGCTACCTAGCAAAATAAATATAAAGAGTAATTTTCTGGTTAAATTTTTTACTGTTGCGTTCCGCTACAGATATCCCTCTGTCCGAGAGTAATCTGGAATTTGGCTAGGAGCAGAAGTCACCCTTTGCACCGATCTGATAAAAACATTTCATAACTCTTTTGAATGCCCTTCTTCCTTTGTTTATTCCAGGTGAGATTGGACATGATTTGACCTGTTTAGGGGCCCTCATTATTTCCCCATCATCTTGATTCGGGTGTAAATTGCAGTTTCCCCTGAAACTGGGATTGCTCTTTCTTTCAGTAAAACCAGTGCCTGCATGTTTTCCCAAGACACATTTCGCATGCGAAAAGCGGGTGGAATTTATTGTTGGAAAAAGTTTTGGAATGAGGAAAATCTGTGAGACTGGTGACAAAACACCAATTTCTACTACTAATGTTCATTTGGAGGTCTAAAACTCATAATGATGCGGTTAATCCACATCCGGTACTGAGCATAACCCACAGCATCACTAATTCCAGGAGAGTATTACCACGTTGGCTTTCACAGAGGATTCAGAATGTGCCCCTGTGGAATACAACTTATACTCTTCAGTGTTCAACATTTAGTGCAACCGAGATAGTTGTCTCTCCTTTTTTGTGTTCAGGACTATTTTCAAGATTGTTTTGCCCAGAGCACCTATGGATCTCCTATGAAAGATCTTTCCGTAGATGTTGTAGTATACATCTAAAATATGTTTCTATAATAACCAGCCCATCCTCTTTCTTAACTCCTTCTTGGATCACAAGATGTTGATGTTTCCTCATTAAGGGGCCGATTATGATGATGGTGGGACAGCCCATCGGTGGTGGTCCCACCGCCATCCGGTACATGAAATCCACCCGCCACATTGTCATGGCGGGCGGATAGCTGGCGGTTGGCAAGACTGACCGCCATGAATCGGACACACTCCTTGAGCCCGCCGGTGCGGCGGAGTGGGTTGTATTCCCTACCATGGCAACGGTGCCTGGCAGGCACTGTCGTAGGGATTACAATGTCCCTTTCCACCCGCCTTTTCATGGCTGTTAACCCACCATAAAAATGCAGGTGGAAAGGGACTTTGGGGGTCCCTAGCGAGCCCTCCTTCCCCCTTGCTCTCTGATATGGGCACTGGGGAGCACCTATGGTGCCCCGCTACATATCCCTGAACCATGTGGCAGGCACTGCATGGTGCCTACCACATAGTGCAGGGATATGTCAGCTGTCCCTACTGTGAATTGGGGCGGGTGCTGCAGCCAGCAGCACTCGCTGCAATGCAAAGTATATGTATTGTGACCGCTGTGGTGGCGGTCGTGTCATAATGCCTATGTTGAGACCGCTGACAGATGTTCGGACGGTCCCATTTCTGATAGGGTGGCAGGCGCCCCTTAGTTAAGTTTCCATCTGTTGCAGTCTTTGGTGTATCTTCATCTTGTCAGTTTGGTTTTTCTCTCATTGTCTTGTGTCCGCTGCACTGAGTAAGTAGAGCTCTGGGGTATTTGAATGAATCTCTTCTTTCATCTGGTACATGTTCTCCTTCGGCTTGGTTAATCAGCACCCACCTCACCCCAGCCCTGGATGAAGAAACCATCTATGTCAAATCACCTGTAGTCAATACTGCCTTCTCTTGGCTATGTGATTGCTTCTTCTGGGAATTAAAATTCCGCACTGTCTCTCTCCTTTTGACCACTGTACGTGACACTGTGTTGTTCTTGTCTCAGGCTTTGGGCCTTAGATGTCACAGAGGGATTCCAATCACCTGATTCTTCTTTGCAGTCACTGCAGTGATCATTTTATTTAAGTTATTAACCAAGTTGAGCTGCTTTCTATGGCAAAAAGCAAAGAGGAAAAAAAATGTACAAGCAACAAAAGAACATCAGGGGTGACTAAAAAAGTAAATTGAAACATGGATATTTAGTGCTGAAAAGCAGTCCTATCTTTCGTTTCCATTTTAACCATGATGTTCTGAGTGTTCATGTTGTCATCCTCAACACATACTGCCTTGGAGATCACACACCTTCCTCCCAAAATGACTGCCAGCAAATAGTGTAGTGTTCTCCTATTTACTTCATATGGCGTACATTTTGATAATGTTTCCTGAAGGTTTCCTAATAATGTAGAGAGTGTCCATCAGGGCCACCCTCTACAATAGGGCATACATTTTACAAAGTGTTTTCTCCTTTTTCTATGGCCAGTACGAGAAGACCATATTATACCCTGTTCTCGAACACCATGGTTTCTGTTGGTATTGCTTTTGCTTATGAACATTTCTTACAATTTCTTAGCTCCACCATCCTTTATTATGCCAGCATGATTCGTCTTGCTCTGTAACCCATCTAATTCGTTCTCATGTCATAAAAACAGTTTTTCCTCCTTATCTCTTTTGACCTTAGGTTAATTTACTATGTGCATTCTCTTTAAACGTCTTGTTCATTTTATTTCTTAGAATAAACTAGGCCCTATCGGATTTACCACATCATGCAGAAAACCACAATTGCATGAAAGTCAAACCCCCAGGCGGTTGCTTCTTTCCTACGCTCAAGAGCTGCACTTTTGCTCCCTGTGTGTTAAGAAATCCAGGATGGTCGCAAGATTTTGCTTCCTCCCAGGCCACGGATGAAAATGATGACAACTTCAAGGAAACATTACTCATCCATGGGCATTCAGGTCTGACTTTTGCTCTACACCAGTTCTTGAGAAGATGTCTTCGGGATAATAACGCTACTTGAGTTGGGATCAACATCACATGTCATGGTGACATCTTCCCTTGACTCACCCAATGACTTTGCCCTCTCTTGCTAGACCCTAGATGCTTCTCTAGAACCTCTCATTCGTATGTGTCATCCCATTTGTACAGTCAACCACAAACCCTGCTTGATTTCAGTGAACACGTTTAGGTATTACCAGTGCTCAGTGCTGGATTCCTCACACCATCCTCAGCTTGTGGGCACCTCACCACCATGGCACCAGTGGCACGCAGGCCATGCCTCCAAAATGATAGCTTGCTATTAAGTGAGACTGGACCAAGTTTCAATTGAGCGGTTCCTCACCACCATCGTGGAAGTAATGGCCAGTCCAGTCTCTCTGATGTAGGAACAATATATCATACTGAGATCCATGATAGAGGTACAATGGTAGCACATGGCATAATTTAGGGAGGACAGCAAAAGATAGTGAAATGGCCTTATGCAGCCATCAAGAACACTTATAGGAAAAAGCTACAACTGCAGGGAGCAGTCACCAGCCAGAAACACTAGTCAGTACCAGTCCAGCAGGCCCATCCCTTCCTGGCCCCCGATTCCTGTTATGTCTGGTGACTATGTTTTGCCTACCATTAATTCTGCTCTAGTCCTGCCCAGTAAAGGCTGGTCAAACACAAGGAGATGATGGATGAAGCGTTGAAACTTTTCAGACACTCACCCCCAGTCACAGATCTGGGTTGAATCCATCATCGTTCTTTAGCACACTTCGCCACCCCAGTTCAGACACAGCAATATGCAAATCAGTCTTGACCCTGTGCCTCATGGGAAAAGTCCAGCCTGAACTGCCAAGCCATGTCTTCCCTGGACTAGAAACAAGCATTTTCCAGTGGCAAAGTGAGCAAGGGACCCATGTCTGGGATTCCAGTTGTAAAGGGAAGGCTGGGGGGTGCCATCCCCAGTGACATGGATCTCAACCGCGAATCTCTGTGTCCCCACTTAGACAACTTCACGTTTGCCTTGTTTCTTGTGCATCCCTCGCACACTGCATACATCTGTTAAAGCACATGTCACTTTGTACATCACAGTACATGACCCTGTCACTGCCCCCATCATAACGACAAAGTTCATGGATTTACTGGGGACCCAGTGTTTTCCTTCTGGAAATTTCACCTGATCAGAGCAGGCATGACTCGTTAAGTCATGGCATACCATCAACACAATGCTGGAAAAGCAAGCAAGTTAAATTTCCAAAGCAGTCACAGCTGAGCCCTTGTTTGTGAGAACCTAGAATCTGCTTGCTCTTCCTTTGACATGGAGACCCTATCAAACATAATATTTTAATGCATCAATTCATATTTATGACTGATATATGGAGCGCCTGGATGGCAGTGCCCAAATATGATTCCATCCATCTTGCAAAATTAGTTTTCCTCTGATGACATCGAGTGCATGACAACTAATTAAAACAGGGAATACCACCACACAGCAGGGGCAGAAAATGTGCACACAAATGTGAGTGCTGCTTGGGTCAAAACCCATAGGAAGTGTCATACAATTACATTGAGGCTTTTCAGAATCTACCAGACTCTCTGAATGAGGGTGTGAAAACCATATATATCACGGATTCAAATAAACAATCACACCTGACAATGAACAGGCAAGTCAGCAATGACATTCTTTAGCAGGATGAAAGAGGCAAGGTGAGGACAAGCGAAGAGTCAGCTTCATGTTGCTGCCTCTCTTTGAACGGATCTCTCACCATACGCTAGTAGTTCCTCGCATTACGTTTGGTGAACTGCGCATCAGAGAGTCAAAAGGAGGTACATGCATTCCAACGGCTCCACCATCGCCTTCATGAGAAACCTTAACTGTCCTTATCTTTGGAGACTCTGAGGATCTTCTAAATTGTAAAGTAGGCTGATCTTTGCCGGTACCTTTCAGTGCAGGGCCTGGGCGGGCAAACCTAGCCACAGTACAATGATTGAACCACACGATTTCCTACAGGCAACCAGGACAGGGTCATCTAAGAGGGAGCCCGATCACTTTTATCATAATGTGGCTATGCATAATGCACCAATAGAAGCCTCTTTAGTGGTCTTTTTGCATAATAGTCTCAAATCTACCCTTTTTTCTCGTGATACATACAGGTTATGAGAGCAGCATTCAAAGTGGTAACAGCAGTCAAAGTGGTAACAGTCTGTGGAAGTCTAAGACATTAATAATTGTGTTGATACCATGCAGTGATGTTAACATTGAGGGGCATATTTACAACTTTCGGATCGCGGTGTTAAGCCAAAATTGCTAACGTCGTGCTCTGACATTTTCAAAATGCAGGGTTGTGCCGTATTTACAATTATACAGCACACTCCTGCATTTCACCTAGCACTGGTGCTAAACTTAGTTGCCTAGCGCCAATGCAGGCACCCTAGCACCTTAGTGCCAGGGTGCCTGCATTGCAGGGAATGATTGTTCATGTGCAGGAAGGTGTCCCTTCCTGCACATAACAACCAATAATGCCGATTTGTAACTTCTATGCAGCACACATAGAAACAGCAATTCCTCATTCCGCTTGTTTAAGACCAGGTTTTCCCTGGTCTTATTTTTGGCCCAGCCTCATATTTACACCAGCCTTGTAAAAAGGGTGAAGCGTCAAAAAGAAAAGATTTTGCGTTGGATCACTCACAGCAACACCCACTGCACAAACCTTTGCCGCAGCTGACTGCTGCGGCAAGGGGCATATTTACAAGGTGACGTTAAGCCACGGTAAGTGGCTTAAAGCCGCCTTGCAAATACGGAGCAGGGCATTGCGCCACAGGAATATCAATAAAAGTGATGTTCCTACGGCGCAATGCCCTTGTAAATATGCCCCTGGGACTCTTATGGGTAGGCACTGCAGAGTACTCAAACTCCATAGAGCCAGTAGGGTGCTGTTGCCGATGTAAGAGGGAGGTCTCAAGTGCTAGCACATTATAAATAAACATTTCAGTAAGGAACATTGCTGACGGTGTGGAGGAGAAGAAACAAACTGTGATTCAGTGCTCCCACCCACCTCTCAATCAACCAACAGCAGTACAAACACTAAAGTAGGAGTCTAGTCAACGTAAACTCTCACCCTTCAAAGTACCTACTCCAAAGGTAGCATTTCAAGGTGGTGGAATTGGTAATATAGCAAACCGTTTAAAAGAAAATCACTTAAAATAATATTAAAATAAGCTTATCGTTTTGCCGAAAACCCCACTCTGCATTAAATGTTGATATTATTGCAACACTAGCTTTATTTCAGCACCCTCACATTCTCCTCTGACATCACATAGGGTAATCTTGGAGGCACCCAGTCACAGCTGTACTTTGCACAAAACACGTGTATGTAAAAATAGTATGATATCCAGGTCAGCCTTTTTCAAAACTTTAGTATTTGAATTGGACTGTGAGACAGACAGTAGCAGTATGCTGGGGCAGACAAGTCGATTCCTTCGACCCAGAATCTTATATGATCTCAAACAACCATACTGCCCTCTAGGCTCTTACAGACATCTTTGTCTATGCTGGGGCGTGAGAGAGCGCAAACTGACCTAAATGTATAAGTACATCACACTTACACGTAGTAAGCACAAGACATGAAGAGAAATGCCATGAGTGCTGATATTATATGCATTTATATTCTGAAATGTGCAGTTAACTTAGAGATTTAAGTAGAAGTGGAAATAATGCAGAAATGTGTGAAATTATATAACTTTATTAGACGTGATTACTCCTGAATCCATGTCGTGTAGCTGCTAAAATGTAAGATGGCATGCGGTTAAACGTAGAACGTGGTAGGCCTCAGGGCCAGAGTTGGAAGGGATGGGAAAGGTGTTTGTTTTCACGACATGGATTGCACTAATGTCTTTTAGTAGTAGCATTAATGAGCCATATTTTATAGATGTGTTTACCGAATTATAGAATAGAGTATTAACATGCTACTAATTAATGAAGGATTTGAATGGTATAATCATTATGAGAAATGCTGTAGGCCTGAAATGTTTATAGACATTGATTTACACGTATTGGTCTGGGCCGAGAAATGTTGCAAACTTTTGTTGGAAGTCTATGAGAATTGGGATCTTGGCTGCAGATGTCTGTCTGCAAGAGAAAGGGGGGATCCAATTATAAATGAAATGAATAGAGGTTTGTTCAGGAGACGGCCCAGACACGGAGGAGGGTTCCGGAATGTTTTAAGGGGTATCAGCGGGCCGGAGGAGAGTCTGAGAAGCAAGGTCAACTCTAACGCACGAGGCCTCATCATGGAAAAAGCCTGAAGCTACACCACGTGAGGGGCGTCTCACGAGGGGCGTCTCAAACGATGTTGTATGTTTTGTATTAGGGACAGCACCCCTGGGTGGAGTTAGAGCAGATGCCTGAGGACCCTTTAGAGAGCGGATGGGTAGGCAGAGAGGGGTCATGACTGGAGAATTATAGGTTTTCACCAAGAGACTAAGAGTGGGTGACTTCCCTAGGGGGTCATTCACCGCTGACACCTTTTGATAGGTTGAGACCTTGTTAAGTAGGGATACCATCCAGAGCAGGGTAGGGACAGCCTAACCTGTGTTTTTCCTCCAACTTTAAATGACGGAGAGATCTCAATACGTGTCAATGCTTATAGCTTTGTTATTCTTAGAACTTGTACTCGTAGTCTTCTTTGCTCGTCTGAGGGTTTTCAGAGAGCACATGTATGTAGTTGGGCCCGTGTATCTTGTGAATCTCATTCTGAGATGCCTGTACTTGCAGCTTATCCTAACTATATAATAAACCTTTGAAAGCTAGAAGTTGTTTGTGATCTTTCAGAGCGGAGTCCGTTATTGGGTGAACTAACTTGGTAAGAGATGCACTTTCTTCCCTCAATGACAGGCAACAAAGGTTCAGTCGACCAGAACGGGGTTTAGATCAATAGTGATAAGGTATCGATCAAAATCTCGCCCCAGCAGTTGGTAGCAGAGGATGGTTGCCTTCTTGAGGAAGGTGATCTAGGCCAGGTTAGATTACCCCAAGGCCCCTAGAGATCGATGATCGGAAGAACCGCCCGCCGAAGAAAGGTCCGGATGACGTGAGACAGAAAAGCAGCAGTATCGGTCGAGAGTGAGTATAAAGGGTCATGTGTGCTAGATTGCGGTGTTTTTGTATTGTATCTATGTTGTAATGTCTGGCGGAGTTGAATGTCTGTAGAGTGACTGTGGAACAGGTTGTGAGCGCGCGCAACCGGTGGAAATCTTAAGTTCAAGGAGAGCTTAAGTGGTTCGGGTGTATCAGACATCCAAAGTAATTGTCAACCAGTGTGAAGGGGTCATGAGGTACCATTGATCACCCGAAAGACCGAGATAGGGGGAACGTAAGAGTGAGTGAGTGAGTAACGGACGCTGGTCGGAGGTTACGGTGTGTGTAAGCAACCTATCAGAGAGACGATAGACATTTCGTCAGTTGTGTTGACAATTACAGATAGACTGTGGACGTACAGTCGAGGGAAGTGACCGCTTGGTCGGAAGTAGTCATTTTTCAGGGTATGAATGGGACGCATGCATGACCGGGAGAAGAGCTGAGAAAGGAGGGGTGCTGCTGCGAAGCGGAGACGAGTGACGTCAGAAAGTGCCGCGCTGGGATTGGCCGGCCGGAGAAAGACCGCGCTGCGATAGGCCAGCTAGCAAAGCCGCGCTAGGATTGGTGGATTATCATCAGGAAGTAAATAGGGTATTGAGGCTGGAATTTGTGCGTATAATCATGAAGTGTTTTAAATTGTTGAGAGCGGCGTTTAAAAAAGAGAGGCGGGGATCGTATGAAGGGGAAGAAGCCCCGCCGGAGGGTACGCCGGCTCGTTATATGGCGGCAAATGTTGGGCTGCATACAATTTTGTGGATCTCCGAGTGGAGTAAGATTACAGAAGGAAATGAGGAACTGACGTTTCCGAAGTACGGGACGTTCAGATTAGAGGTGCTACACCGATTAAAAGCAGTTATGACCTCAATGAGACCCTTGCCTAGACCGACCCAGTTTGAAGCTCTCAATGCCTGGATTAGGGCAGCGCACGAGAAGAACATGAATAGACGACAAGAAAGGGTGAAACGATCGGTAAGGGCAGTGCAGGATGCCAAGTGGGACGCAGATGCCAAAAGATGGAGAGTGCATAACATGGAAGTAAATAAATTGTACCCAGTGTTAGAGATGCCGGGAACAAAAGCCCCCTAGAAGAAGATGAGGAGAGCAAAACAGAGGACAGCTTGATAAACAGGTTACTGACGGATAGGCCACCCCCGTATAACAGAGCAGGGGGAGATGTCGAGCATAGCGAAAGGGAGGGGAGCAACGTAGGAGAGCATGGACCGCTCCCCAGTTCCGATTGGGATCCCGAGGCAAAGAAAGAACTGTCCCAGCCTAGTTCGATGCAACAGGTAGTCGGGAGGTTTGTGGTACAAAGGGTGCCGGAAACGGAGTGTGCCACATCCTACGCATTGCCAGATGCACTACAAGTACCTGTTACCATAGGTCCTATCGTATCGATTTATGACCCAGAAAGAGCCAGAGGGGAGGAACGGGTACGGAGGGACAGAGAAAGAGCAGAGATGGCAAGGAGGAACGATACGATCAACTCCCCAAGTCAGTTGCCGATACCAAGAGAGTGGAGCACCCCAGTACCCACAGCAGAGGATCCGGGAGGGGATCCGGGGGGCCATAGATGGCCAGTGGATATGAGGGGATCAGGACGGAAATCCTTTCAGGAGTTAAACGAATACCTGAAGAAGTGGGATGAGGCAGTAGAGGCTCACAAGAGCATCATAGCTGCGGAAGCTGGAAGGGAAAGTCAGGATAGCAGAGCCCGAACTCACTGCGGGGCTGAGGAGAGCAGTCCGGAGTGGGACGGGAGGGAGAAGGACAGTAGGGGAGTCACCCATTGGGCCCGGAGTGGAGGTAGATCAGGCCTGGAAAACGGGGGCCCCGAGAGTGGGGGGGTGTCTCGCCCAATACACAGTGAAGAAGACAGGAGGACGCGGGAGTACAGGGACAGCTTTAAGTGTATCCACTGTGTGCCCGGCAACAGAGAACAGAAAGGGGGTTGCGAGAGGTCGCACCACAGTCCCTGTGATGACGGACATGAGCGCAGTCCAGGGAATATGGGGAACCAAGAAGGATCGTATCGGATACTGAGCGATACTAGGCAAAGAGAGAGTGGCGACCAGAGGGAAAATAGCAGAGAGTCGTACTGTGAAAAGAGAGAAGAAAGAGAGAATGGGCAAAGTAAAATTGGGGGTAACAGGCCCGTGTTCCATCACCTTCCAAGATCGGATGGCCGAGCATGGGACCTGGAGAGATGGGAGCAAGGGAGAACACTCCTTAACTCTCCCGAACCCAAACGTAGGGCTCGGAGTTGGGATGGGAGAGAAACCTGTGAACCTCCCTCGAAAGAGATACTGCGAGCTGAGATAAAAGCTAAGAGACTCGATGTCACCAGCTTAAGGTCAGATCTGGATGACATGGTAGATGGTACCCTGCCTTTAGAAAGAATGGAGATGTATGAGCAGGATGAAATACTGTTCATGGCAAAGGACATCACTCGAAAGGCGAGAACAATCCATGAGAAGTTAGTCGAACTAGCAGGCAAATATATGGTGGACCTGTCAAGGACCAAAGCATTACAGGGTAACCACAGGCTACATTATTCAGATCGAGACCTAGATGAGAGGAGAACGATCGGACTGAAAACGCACATAAGGGAACTAATCACTGGAATAAGGACATGGAGGGCACTAGATAAATGGGAAGAGAGGTGGTCCAAGAAGGGGACCGTCAGGAGAAGCATGCTTGGTATGAAACCAGGAGGACTGCAGGGAATAGAGGCATACCCTTTGCGTGAAGTTGCAAATGGGAACTATGTGCACGTCCCATGGAGTAGGGGAGATTTAGCTGCTTTTACCACTTCCTTCCCCAAATTGCGGGAGAACCCAGTGGAGTGGTACAAGCAGGTTGAGAGATTCGTAAAAATCTCAAAGGTCCTATGGATAGATCTGAACACGCTGTTTGACATTGTAGTGCCAGGAGATTTGTGGACAGCATGCAAGGTTAGCGCTGAGTGGCCCACAACAGAGCCGGAGAGAGACGCTAAGACTAACGGGCCGTCCGAGACTGTGATGGCAAAATACGAGAGAGTGATGACTTGGCTGAAAGATAAAGTGCCAATGCAAGACATAGATTGGGTCAAAATAGATCGAACCAGACAGGAACCCAAAGAGACAGTTCACGAATATTACGAGAGATTGCTGAAGGCGTTTAAACAGTATAGCGGTCTGGATGTAATGGATCCAAAGGACATAGGGCAATTTGTGTCCAAGTTCGTCTTGGGCCTGAGACCGGATATTAGTTTAATGATTCAGCAACACTTGATTTGTTGGCAAAATAAACCCCTAGACGAAATCCTGAGATATGCCAGGTACTGCTGTGATGAGATAGACTCCAAGGCAAAGAAACTAAAGGAGAAACTGATGGTGGTACAGATGCAGGCAGCCGGGAAGGGGGGACAGCAGCAACAGCAACAAGGAACAGGTACTGGAGGAAAGAAACAGTATAGTCAGAACAAGGGCAATGAGGAGAACTCCACCTTTAGACCCAGGATAGACATAGCTGCCTTGAAGAAAACGACTAGGTGCCACCAGTGTAACGAGGTGGGGCATTGGAAACGCGAGTGTCCCTACAATGTTGAGATAGGGGAACAGGAGGTGGAGGAGGAAGAGGTTCAGAGTGCACCTATGAGAGCGGTAACGCAATACCAGGGAAAGGTGCTCAAAGGGGGGGCCCTCCTCCCCGAGCCCAGTTCCCTCAGCCACCCAGAGTAGGAACTATGGGTAAGACATATAGACAGATGCCCCTGTTTGTAGGAGGAGAGGAGTGCTATTATGTGGACCCACTAACTGGGCAGAGAGTGGAAAGGGAGGACTGTACCCTCGGGGCAGCCTTGGAGGTGGACCAAAGGGGACCCTATGTTGAGGCCGAAGTGGCAGGGTGCCCCACAACATTCTTAGTGGACACAGGAGCCACTAGATCCACAATCAGATCAGCCGCAGTTCCAGGCCTGCCCATGTCTGGAGAGACCATACAAGTAGTAGGGGTCGCTAACTGGAGAATGACCAGCCCCCTGACTGAACCCGTGCAGGTGAAAATAGGGAAGTACAGCGATGAGCACCAGTTTGTGGTTTGTGATTCTAGCCCTGTATGTCTGCTAGGAAGAGACCTTTTGTGCAAGTTAAATTGTACCATATACTGCACACCACAAGGAGTGGAGGTATTGACTAATGATGACGATGCTGACTTCAAAGTTGCAAATTCCAGAATATGTGTGGAGCTGTACCCCACTCTGACAGTAGATGAGCTCCCCTGGGATCTGAGAGAGACAGTGGCACCAGAAGTGTGGGATTTCACTGGGGAAGAGATTGGATTGGTCAAGGGGGTGGACCCAGTGAAAATCGTAGTGAAACCGCATGCTGAGTTTCCAAGAACACCCCAATATAAATTGACTCCAGAAACGATTGCAGGCATAAAACCCGTGATCTAGTCCATGATTAAGCAGGGAATACTGAAAGAAATCGTGGGTAGTCCATGTAACTCCCCGATTATGGGTTTGCAGAAACCAAATGGGAAATTCCGGATAGTGCAGGACCTCCGAAAGATTAATAATATAGTTGTTTCATGTTGTCCAGTGGTACCGAATCCATCAGTGATACTATTTCAGATACCGTTCCAAGCAGAATGGTTCACTGTGATTGATCTTTGCCAGGCTTCCTTTTCAATCCCTCTGGACGAAGAGAGCCATTTTCTTTTCGCATTTAAGCTGGAAGGTCGCGTCCTAACATGGTGTCGTATTCCTCAGGGGTATACAGAGAGCCCATCGATCTTCAACCAGCTTCTGAAGAAAAATCTTGAAAGTCTAGTGCTGCCCCAGAGGTCAGTTCTGGTCCAGTACATAGACGACCTCCTTGTGGCGTCAGAAACAGAAGAAGCTTGCAGGGAGGACTCCATTGCTTTGCTAAATCACCTAGCTGCAAATGGGCACAAGGTGTCCCCGGGAAAGTTACAGTATTGCCTGACAGAAGTGCAGTACTTGGGACACAGAATTGAGAAAGGCAAACGAAAAGTGTCACCAGACAGGATAGAGGCGATCATGAAGATGAATGCGCCTAAAACTCAGAGAGAAGTCAGGATGTTCCTAGGGATGGTGGGGTATTGCCGACAGTGGATCGCGAACTTTTCACTGAAAGCAAAACCCTTGCAGAAACTGACGCATAAGGAGGTGAGCGATCCGGTGCCATGGGACAAAGACTGTTTGATGGCGTTCCTACAGCTGAGAGAGGACCTGTGTCGTGCTCCGGCTTTGGGAATGCCGGATTACGATAAACCATTCTTGCTTTATTGTTGTGAGAGAGAGGGTTGCGCGCTGTCTGTGTTAGTCCAAATTCATGGGAATGCCCGTAGACCAGTTGCATATTTCTCGGCTACTTTAGACCCAGTAGCCGCAGCGTTGCCCGGATGTCTCAAATCCGTTGCCGCAACAGGTGTCAGCATTGAGAGGTGTGAGAATATTGTCATGGGGCATCCGTTAGAGGTGTACGTGCCCCATTCTGTTGAACTGTTAATGACCAGGACCAAAACACAGCATCTGACCAACAGTAGGCTCACGCGCTATGAGCAAGTTATTCTTGCTGCAGAGAACGTGACCCTCAGGAGATGCTCTGTTTTGAATCCTGCTACCTTGATGCCACTCCCAAATGATATCGATGATGATGATGAATGTACAGACCATGACTGCCTCAATGTGACTGAACTATGCACCAAACCTAGACCCGACATCGTAGATGAGCCACTGACTGACCCAGATGAAATTTTCTTTGTCGATGGCTCATGTGTAAGAGACAAAGTTGGGCAATTGAGAGCAGCTTACGCTGTTTGTACGATTACTGGAGTTGTGGAAGCTGGATGCCTGGAAGGAGTACACTCCGCTCAGGTAGCCGAGATTATTGCCTTAACGCGTGCCTGCCTGGCAAGCAATCAAATTCGAGTCACCATATACACCGACAGCCAATATGGTTACGGGGTAGTTCATGATTACGGGCAGTTGTGGTCTCAAAGAGGTTTCATGACTTCCTCAGGCTCTCCCATTCGCAATGGGGAGTTTGTGCGCTTGTTGTTAGAGGCGTTGCAATGTCCAGCAGGTATCGCAGTTGTGAAGTGCACCGCACATACCAGAAACATGGACTTCGTGTCACAAGGCAATAGATATGCCGACGAAGTCGCGCGGTATTGCGCGGAGCAAGGGTACTCTTTCACAGAGGTGGAAGTGGGTGGAATAAATGTAAGAACTGAATTAGCTATGATACTAGAAACTGTTGACTCTTGGGACGAGCTAAAGTGCATGCAAGAAAATGCTCCTGATTTTGAAAAACAAACATGGGAAAAGGCAGGATGTGTGGTGGGTGAGGCCCATTTCTGGGTCTCAGCAGATGGCAGAGCAGTGTTGCCCAATGAGATGGTGAGCCCAATGGCTAGACAAATCCATGGTCCCGTACACTTAGGGAGAGACGCTATGCTGAGAGTGTTTACGCAGACCTGGTATAACCCTAAGTTCAGAGTAGCAGCCGAAGCAGTGTGCCAGCGTTGTGTGACCTGTCAGCAGTTGAATGTAGGGAAAAAGACACCAGTTGCACTGAGCCACATTGGGAGGTCAGGGGGTCCATTCAACCGCATGCAGTTGGATTTTATCGAACTACCAAGGTGCAACCGCCTCCGTTATATCCTGGTAGTTGTTTGCGTATTCTCCAGATGGGTTGAGGCATACCCTACACGTAGGTGCGACACCCTCACAGTAGCCAAGTTACTGCTTAGGGAGCTCATTCCGCGCTTCGGGGTGCCGGCCTCTTTAGAATCAGATAGGGGAACGCATTTCAACAGCTCGCTTGTGAAAATGATTTGTGCGGCTCTGAACATAGATCAGAAATTGCATTGCAGTTACCGACCAGAGGCCTCAGGAATTGTGGAGCAGATCAATAGCACTATTAAAGCCAGAATTGCAAAGGTGTGTTCATCAACGTCCTTGAGTTGGCCTGACGCTCTGCCATTGGTCCTTATGAGCCTCCGTAGTACCCTAGACAGAAGAACGGGGCTGTCACCCCATGAGGTGCTGATGGGGAGAGCAATGAGGTTGCCTTCTGTCCCAACTGCCGCACTGTTAAACATCACAGATGATATGATCCTGGACTATTGTAAGGGGCTGTCTGACGCCATTCATTCTGTGTCCCTTCAGGTGCAGGCTGCCGAAGTTCCGTCGTGCCAGGACCTGTGCCACGACTTGTGTCCTGGAGACTGGGTGCTTGTGCGAAAGCACGTGAGAAGAAGCTGCCTGGATGTTCGTTGGCGTGGGCCCTTCCAGATCATCCTGATCACGAACACTGCTGTGAAGGTGGGAGGCCTGCCCAATTGGATCCACGCGTCGCATACGCGGAGCGTTCCAGCACCTCTGGAAGAAACAGCTCCTCTCTCGGATAGACGTCCAGCTGCGGACCGAGAAGCCATAGAGGGGGCCAGCCAAGCTGTAGAGGTGCCAGCAGAAGCAGGGAACAAGTCTGACCAAGCTGAGGACGGTCAGTACAACAGCGAAACAGACGACGCTACTGAAGGAGAAAGTAGCTGGGAGTACGAGTCGGACACTGACCAGTCTGACAGAGAGCATGAACAGACCAGAAGGAGAAGGAGTAGAAGGGTACATGGAGAAGCTAATTGGCCGCAAAGAAGGAGCTCTAGCTTGAGGTCAACTCCAGAGAGAACCCTTCCTCCGATATCAGAGGATTCAGACCCGGAAGAAGGTGCTCAGGGCGCTGAAGCACCGGACTTGAGAAGGTCAAGAAGAGTGCGTGTGCCTAGCAGAAGATACGCCACCCCTGAGTGGACATATCTGGCGACAAATGTCTTTGGAACAGGAGACAGGGAGGATACGAGCGGTGGTGGTGTCCAGCTCTGAGCCCATCATCACAGTGGAAGTACAACTGTTAGTACCCGGAGTCGAAGCAGAAGGGTCACTAACTTTCACACTCCCCAGCCCTCCCCGCCTCAGCAAGTTAAAGCACATGTTTTTCACAGAATTGCAATTCCCCGACTTTGGTACAAAGATAACAAGCCATGAAGAGCACATTCTTCGTTTGGAAATATTGAACTATGCTGTCAAAGCTGCAGGCACAAGCCTGATTGTAGATGCTTAGAGACTTTGTAAATAAGCAAGAAAAAGAAGATTACCTAGCGCCCAGGAAGCAGAGAATCTTAGGGACCTTCCCTTAAGTTGACGGAGAAGGGCTAGGGTTGTCTGTGTTGAAGCTTTTAAAAGACTTTTTGCGAAGAAGGTTGTCAGCTTCCAGTTGTGTGGTTCTAAGGACAAAAGGAGTAAAAGAGACTGTAAAGGAACGAGAAGAGAAGAACTTTGTGCTGAGATAAGAGAGAGCCATACTGTCTGACAAAATGGAAGCCGGCACCCCAAACCGCAGAGCCAAATGTATAATAGGCACACTAATAGTAGGAGTGATAATATTAATAGTTTTAGTAGTCACAGTCTCCTATGTAAAGGGACATGAGGAAGAGGCAAAGGTAACCGATGCGAAATCTGTAGTGACACCTAAACCCACCGTTGCTGGTGAGAAAGGGGAAAACATTCAAGAGAAAGCGTTATTAGCTGCAGAAGCTCGCAGGTTACACGTGGATGAGTCCCAAGGCGACTTTAGGTCAAATGCTTATGCTAAACTTTTATATGAATACGTGGATGCCATGGAGGTTAAGGACTGCTATGTCTGCATGCAGTTGCCGGCGTCTGTAGATGAAGGCATTCGATATCATCACCTCCCGCTGACATATGGCATTACATGTAGCTTATTGCTTAGTATATTTTATGGGAGGGATAGTTTTGAATACTATTTCTCCAATTATGATTCAGTGTTACCAGAAGTCCCAAATTATAAGCAAATGAACAAATGGGACTACTGGAAGAGTGAAGACAGATTGGCCAAGTTTTTCATTCCTTGGATTACCTTAGATACTTCACATGCCCGCAGAAACAATCTGACATGCAAGGTGTCAGAAGTCGAGAAGAAGTTCATAGGGCAGGTGGATGATCGATACAGGAGACAAAAGATTTTGAAAAAATCAGGACAATGGAAAACAGATTGGACCGAGGAAGAGAAGGCACACAAGAGAAAGGGTAGTAGTGGTCCAATAGCTTTAGATAGAACGCAGAGAGGAAAGCTATGTCTTCACCGAGCCAAAACGTATTATGAAAATGTATACGTGGGGGAAGTCAGCTGTGAACATGCTTTCAATTTAGAATATTATACTAAGGATTTCCTAAAGGGAATGCAAGTGATTCCAAATGTATATTTTGTATGTGGAAGAAATGCCTAAGTGAGACTACCTGATAACTGGTATGGATCATGTTACTTGGCAATTATCTTCCCCAAAATATATCATGCCCAAGACTTAGAGATCATCGAGGGCAAGGCATCAGCAAGAGGAAAGAGAGATATAGGAGATGCAGAAATGGTTGGAGATGTATTTGGAGCTGTGTTCCCTCTTTTAGGATTAATCCTTAATGATGTCAAAATTAGACGACTGGCAACAGTCGTAGATAGGTTGTCTGCCAGCACTGCTCAGTCTTTAATGCTGGTGGAAGGAGAGATGCAATCGATAAGGGCCATGGTTCTTCAAAATCGTCTTGCATTAGACGTCCTACTAGCAAAAGAGGGCGGGGTCTGTAAGGCTTTGAAGGTCCAGGAATGTTGCACTTACATTCCAGACAATTCAAAGCCCCTTGAGAAAGTTATTAGGAACATAACTGATATTCACAAGGAGATCGAAGACCTGAGTAGAGAAAATGTCTGGGAAAAAGTGGGCCATGGAATGAGTGACGCTGGAGGTTGGCTCACCACATTAGGCAAAAGCTTCGTGTGGTATGTACTGAAACCTATCATCATAATATTGATCTGTGGGATCGTGTTGTGGGGATTGGTGAGGGTATTCAAATGGTACAGAGCAAGGAGGTCAGAGAGGGCCCAGAGAGAACAGCTGCAGAGATTAGCTGCCATACAAGACAATCAGTACAGGAGTCTGAGGGCTCTGGAAACGCAGAAACGAGGTGCACTAGCAATCACTGCAGTTTAAGTGTTAGTGATGACCCCGAGAGGTCATCAAAGGGGGGAACTGAGAGAGCGCAAACTGACCTAAATGTATAAGTACATCACACTTACACGTAGTAAGCACAAGACATGAAGAGAAATGCCATGAGTGCTGATATTATATGCATTTATATTCTGAAATGTGCAGTTAACTTAGAGATTTAAGTAGAAGTGGAAATAATGCAGAAATGTGTGAAATTATATAACTTTATTAGAAGTGATTACTCCTGAATCCATGTCGTGTAGCTGCTAAAATGTAAGATGGCATGCGGTTAAACGTAGAACGTGGTAGGCCTCAGGGCCAGAGTTGGAAGGGATGGGAAAGGTGTTTGTTTTCACGACATGGATTGCACTAATGTCTTTTAGTAGTAGCATTAATGGGCCATATTTTATAGATGTGTTTACCGAATTATAGAATAGAGTATTAACATGCTACTAATTAATGAAGGATTTGAATGGTATAATCATTATGAGAAATGCTGTAGGCCTGAAATTTTTATAGACATTGATTTACACGTATTGGTCTGGGCCGAGAAATGTTGCAAACTTTTGTTGGAAGTCTATGAGAATTGGGATATTGGCTGCAGATGTCTGTCTGCAAGAGAAAGGGGGGATCCAATTATAAATGAAATGAATAGAGGTTTGTTCAGGAGACGGCCCAGACACGGAGGAGGGTTCCGGAATGTTTTAAGGGGTATCAGCGGGCCGGAGAAGAGTCTGAGAAGCAAGGTCAACTCTAACGCACGAGGCCTCATCATGGAAAAAGCCTGAAGCTACACCACGTGAGGGGCGTCTCACGAGGGGCGTCTCAAACGATGTTGTATGTTTTGTATTAGGGACAGCACCCCTGGGTGGAGTTAGAGCAGATGCCTGAGGACCCTTTAGAGAGCGGATGGGTAGGCAGAGAGGGGTCATGACTGGAGAATTATAGGTTTTCACCAAGAGACTAAGAGTGGGTGACTTCCCTAGGGGGTCATTCACCGCTGACACCTTTTGATAGGTTGAGACCTTGTTAAGTAGGGATACCATCCAGAGCAGGGTAGGGACAGCCTAACCTGTGTTTTTCCTCCAACTTTAAATGACGGAGAGATCTCAATACGTGTCAATGCTTATAGCTTTGTTATTCTTAGAACTTGTACTCGTAGTCTTCTTTGCTCGTCTGAGGGTTTTCAGAGAGCACATGTATGTAGTTGGGCCCGTGTATCTTGTGAATCTCATTCTGAGATGCCTGTACTTGCAGCTTATCCTAACTATATAATAAACCTTTGAAAGCTAGAAGTTGTTTGTGATCTTTCAGAGCGGAGTCCGTTATTGGGTGAACTAACTTGGTAAGAGATGCACTTTCTTCCATCAATGACAGGCAACAAAGGTTCAGTCGACCAGAACGGGGTTTAGATCAATAGTGATAAGGTATCGATCAAAATCTTGCCCCAGCAGGCGCTATACCATCTCCCTTGGTCTATGATACATTACAGGTTTAGGAACAGAAATAATCACATATACAGCTCAGAAATAATCAAAATCATCAAATAGGGGGAGTGCCACACCATCAGAATATTTAGCCTCACCCATTTAGTTGTTGAATATTTTAAATATGCATGCACATATGGATGTAAGCACGCACATGCATTCAGGCAACAAGGAGATCCTTCATTAAGGACATGGAGGTGTTCCATGTTGGAATGCATGGATATTGTTACGCGTACATTGTTATCTTGGGATATAGCCTACCTGGTACCCAAAAAGGTGATTGTTGGGTGGGCCATTGTGGAGACCACGCGTCCAAGGGAGGCAAAGGAGAGGTGAATTCCAATATCAGAAATAAAAAATCGTGAAGAAATGGAATGATATTGATATCCCAACTTATTTTGATAAATGTTTAGGTTAGTCACCCCAATGGTGTAGGGTTTGAAAGCACAGCTTCCAATCCCGCGATATAAATGCCCTCTCATCACATCTTCTGCTCTTGCCATTGTCCCCTAGCATTTCTCACATCCAAGACAGGCAAATGTTAATCTTATTTCATTACCATTTTCTCCTCATCGTAACTGCATAGTTGCATAGTGAAGAATAGCAGATATTGACATAGGGCACAAATAGTTTCATACCTGGATAAGGATCCCCATTCCCTGAAGGATGCCCCTCCAGACACCAGCCTCGAAGGAAATCCCTGGGTGTCTCGGTGAGTCAGTCCACCATTGAGTACTCTCCCTGACTGTTCGCATGCCTCTTCTGAACTGGCAATGATCCTGAAAAAGGAGCTATTTCCAGGTTTGCATCACACAATAACATGCTCTGCATAGCCAGAGGGCTCATAGGACTATCTTGGGGAAAGGGGAATACATTTAAATTGTGTACAACAGCAGGGGGTGAGGGATTTCTGCGGATGGAGTACCTTGCAGAGTCATCCTAGATGTTTGATGCGGTGCTCCTTTAAGACAATGTCAATGTAGTAAAATATGGAAACCATAACATAAATCTTGTGAAAATAATTGGACGTGAATCCAGAATTTGAAGAGGATGTGAAAACTACAAACCAATTAATGTGATCACATCTACATGTTCACTTTGCATACACCATGCCATTGCTTGGTGTTTTCGTTACTTACTTAAGAGGGGGAAGTGGTCTGGTGGTCAAAAAATCAGCCTTGGAACCAGGTTACTGGATTTCTGCTTCTAGCTTAGTCATTTCACCAATGTGTGTGATCCTGGCCAAATGGATTTATATTTCCCTGCCCCAGTCCTTCTTCTCCAAAGAACTGTGGGCCTGATTTACAACTACATGATGCAGCACTGTGCTGCAAGCCATTTTGATGCGCTGAGCTGCATCATTTTAAAAACACAGTGATCCGTCATATTTACAACAATATGATGCATCCCTGGGCTTTCACGTGCGCAGGCACACAAATGGCTTCCATGCGCCATTGCAGGCACCTTTGCACCATGGTGCAAGGCTGCCTGCATGGTGGGGATGATTGTTTTTGTGCAGGAAGAAAAAACTTCCTGCACAAAAACACTAATTGATTGTGGTTTCCTCTTTCTACTTGTGATGCAAAATGCAGCACGCATAGAAAGAGGAAAAAACAAGGAGAATAAAAGTTTTTCTTCTAAATTGCACCTCCGTATGCCTCCCCTGGGGCGGAGTTGGATTCTGAGGCCTTCCCAGGTTTACGAAATGTTGTAAAACTGGGAATGCAGCAGTATCCATGGGTGTTGTGCATGAACACCCACAGCAAAACCCATGGCATGCCCCTTCCATGGGTGTTGTGCATGAACACCCACAGCAAAACCCATGGCATGCCCCTTCCACGGGTGTTGTGCATGAGCACCCACAGCAAAACCCATGGCATGCCCCTTCCATGGGTGTTGTGCATGAACACCCACAGCAAAACCCATGGCATGCCCCTTCCATGGGTGTTGTGCATGAACACCCACAGCAAAACCCATGGCATGCCCCTTCCACGGGTGTTGTGCATGAACACCCACAGCAAAACCCATGGCATGCCCCTTCCACGGGTGTTGTGCATGAGCACCCACAGCAAAACCCATGGCATGCCCCTTCCATGGGTGTTGTGCATGAACACCCACAGCAAAACCCATGGCATGCCCCTTCCATGGGTGTTGTGCATGAACACCCACAGCAAAACCCATGGCATGCCCCTTCCATGGGTGTTGTGCATGAACACCCACAGCAAAACCCATGGCATGCCCCTTTCACACAAAGTGATGCGTGAAGAGAGGCCTGGTGAAAAGACGCAAGGTGGCTTTGAGTGGCCTTGCAAATATAAGCCAGCACTCTGCGACACTTATGCGTTAAAAAAAGTGATGCACCGGCAACGCAAGGGGCCTGTAAATGAGCCCCTGTGGCCCTTGGATATAAGGAAACTACCACGGCTACTTGCCTGAGTAGGACTATTTTCTTGTCCACTCTAAACAATATTATGCAGCACAAGACTTAACTAGTTATTTTGCATAACAAATTCTGGAAAGACAAAACTGATCTGGGTGAGGAAATGTGTGGGCTGCTGAAATGCTTAGTGAAATTTGCTGGCCATGCCGCTCTGAGTGGATTTTCGTTTATCATGTGGTTTTGATAAGTAGTCTGAGACAAACACAGGGTTGTGTGTGACTTGCAGTTAGAACTGATTGCAGGTTTGTGTTTTTGCATTTCACAATGATTGAGTCAGCTCTGTCCAGGCGTTTACTGATTAGGGGGATTGTTTCACCTCAGCTTGTGAAATCACATGCTGAATCAGATCCACCCTGCTACAGATGTGGCAGGCATGATGCTTTGGTACATTATCCAAAATATGATTCACCCTTAATGTGCCTCTTTCCGAACGTTTCAGAATGAGCTGTGCATTATATAGCTAAAAACTCATCCGTGATGGTTATTCAAGGCGTTGGGCCTATGTTAAAATGTTTTCAAATCGATTACTTCATTGAAAACATCCTGTAGCATGCTCAGTACCAATATGATCAGAAAATGAATGCATTTATGCATTACTTTATATACAAAAAATACAAACATTTCACCTTGTAGATCCTAAAAATTGTTTAATCATATTGAAAAGGGATCTATTCATCAGTACACGAAACAAGCAGTAGCGGTCGGTGGTGGAAGTAGCTGTGGGCGGTGACGTGGGGAGGGGTGGGGGGTAGTGATCTATGGATTACGGAGGATTACAGGTAAGTAAACATATAAATAAATAAAACGAATTTCGTTGCGTGCACTGCATCGCATTTGGGGATGCAGTGTGCGCAACAAAATTCGTTTTATTTATTTATATATATGTTTACTTACCTGTAATCCTCTGTAATCCATAGATCACTACCCCCCACCCTGCCCCTCCCCCTCCCCACGTCACCGCCCCGGCAGCTACTCCCACCACCAACCGCTACTGAAAACAAGGTGAGGCGTGAGGGATCTAAGCCGGAAATATGAGCACACTGTGGAGCAGAGAAGCTTGAGTTCTGATTGGGGTGGCTTTGGTAGGTCCCCCATCCTGTGTCACCAAGATTATTGCTATTTATTTTTTGCTTCTGGATGGAATGAACAAAGTAGTTCTCCGATATTTTCTGTGGAATAGGATCTCGGTGTTCGGTCCTCTGCATTTCAAAGCGAGATGCACTTTCCCTCTGGATTCAACTCTATTTTTCATCAGTTTAAATGTATGTTATACAAAAGACAGTTTGCCTGATTCACAAACTGCACTTTGTTGTACATGTTGTATTACTGCAGTAGCACAACAAACATGTTCTATAAAGTGCTATTCACAGACTGCACTTTTGCAGTATTTTATGATTTTGAGTAAGCGCACTATTTTTTGGTATTCACAAACTGCACTTTTGTAGTAACTTACAATTTAGTAATAATTTACTCTTTAGTAGTAAATTCCTAACTCCATTATTTTGAAGGTGTTGCAGTACAAGTGATTGGCCATGTGTAGCGTAGTGCCGGAGGCACTAGGAAAGTGTACGTTGCAAAAGAGTGGGTCACTATAAAAGCGCAGTTTGTAAATACCGAAAAGTAATATACTTACTCAAAAGAGTAAACACCACCTTTGTGAATCATGCCCAAAGGGTTTGCTGGGTGTGTATTAAGGGTTGTAGATGGCCTTGGAGACATCATATCGTCTCCATCCTAATTTATCTGCTTTAGCTGCCCATTGAAGAAAGGATCACTTTCAAACATGTATGCATCTTTCACAAACTTGTATACAGGAGTACCCCAGACTACCTCACCCAGAAACGCAGACCACTGGGCCAGGGACATCTTAGTAGCACTGAAACCCTTCTCATCGTAATACCAGTCAAACAGAAAGCAAAAACACTAATTCAATCATTCGTCTTAGATGGCCAGAGAATCTGGAACTCAATTGCTCCTGACATCATGACAATCATGTTTTATAAATTATTTAAAAAGGCACTGAAAACCCTGGGGCATATTATCAAGGGGGTTTATCTCCGCTTTTTTGGCTTTAAAAGACAAGAAAGCGGAGATAAAATTATCTCCCTATTACCTAGCTGTCGCTAACACCAGTTAGCGACAGCTAGTAGGAGATAGCGACCATCTTGGGCCCCACTTTGCATGTCAGTGATATTTATCACTAATGACATGCAAAGTGGGCGTGCCAAGATGTTAGCGACTGGAAACAGTCGCTAACATCGCTATCTCCTATTACCAACTTTTGGAGATATTCACGCTAAGTGCGAATATCTCCAAAAGCTAACACCTGCCCTGAGCAGTTCTTAGCCATGTTATCCAATGGGAGGTGGATAACATGGCTAAGAGCATTAGCTCGCTATTGCATGAATATCGCTGACTTTTCAGCGATATTCATGCATTGCAGCGATTTTTATCGCATTTGCGGTAAACCTTGGTAATACCAAGGTTTATTTGCGGTAAAAATCGCCGCAGCTCAGCGGTAAATTTTTGTCTCTAACCAAGCAATAGCGATAATTATCGCTATTGCTTGGGAATATGCCCCCCTATTTCTTCAATGCCACGCCTTAACTTAAACTTCTCAATTTGATGGAAGGTGGATGTCTGGCTAAGAGAACTCTAGACATATCAAAGCATGTAAACTGATTTGATTGAATACTTTATTTCTGATATACTTACTACCCCACCTGTAACTTTTGTAGTCGGCTTTGTTGCATGTACCATTGGTGATGCTACATTTAGATTCGATGTTTTGGGACTACTGTAACTCTCATGAATTCTTGGAAAGTTTATCCTTCGTAAACTGCTCTGTGACACAGGTTTTGTCCGTGATGTACAGAACTGTAAAACTAAATAAATACACACATAAATAAATAAATAAATTACATTCTTAGGCCCTCATTAGGAGTTCAAGGCTATATTCCACTCCCTGAACCAACAAGTGTTTACACAGAAATCGGAATTATGAGTTATGTCATAATTATCACACCCTCGTAGTTTTACCTTGATAAATTCCGGCAGGTCAAACGTGCTGAAATCTATTGGGGGAAAAAGGACTGGAAAAAGGCAAAACATGCAGCTTTTGATGTGCTAAAAACCAATTTCGAATGTAAAGCCTATTTTTCATGTTCAGGCTCTTAATGGGAGGTATTTACCACATGTTTTAATGGTATTTACCATGTGTGGTAAATACTCCACCCTATTCCAGCAAACTTATAATGAGGAACCTGGTCTGTTGATCCATAGGCACAATAAAAGCTTACATTATGCCAAAGCAATGGTACCTGCCACTTTATCCCTGCTTTAAACGATCTAAACAGTGTTTGCTTGGAAATAACCTTTACTATCCTATTTCTGCAGTTGTATTCAAAGATAGCATCACTTTCATATCCCTTTCGTACCCATTCAATACTACTCTAATTAATTGATATTTTATTTATAAAGGGCAACATTGGCAGATTTAATCCTGGCAGTGAACAAGCAAAAGAAAAGGGGTATAGGAATCGGAGGATGTGCTGGATAGAAACATTTGGACTGTTTCTGAAAAGTTAATTGATTTGATGCAGAGTGCATTGAGAAAGTAAACGCTTTGGTTTGGTGGCTCTAATTATTTGGAATTTTACATTATCCTGTTGGCTGTCAGAGCACTTTACATTACAATAGTTTACAATGTAAAAGCACTTTGGTTTTGTTGAATCACATTTTGAAGTAGGAAGATGTAAGTTGCAAGTTACTGCCTAGAATAATCTTTTTTTAGGTTGAAGCTTATTGGCAGCGGAGCTGTATAGTTTGTTAAATAAAATATATACCAATATAAAAGAAAGAGAGACGCTGCTACTCCAAGAGATAGGGTTCCATATGAGATTTTAGTGTCACCAGTAAATTCTCTTGGAGAACTCAAAACATTCACAACTTGTGTACCTCACTTTCTCAAAATCATTCATACCTCTACACCCTTCTTTAAAAAGACCAACAAGGTAAATTCATGATAGCCAAATACTAATATTAAACTGTATAAATCAATATGCACAATTTAATAAAATGCATCTGAGTAAAAGCAGTTTAAAATTTGGCCATTAACACTATTGCACATGATATCACAAATATGTACTAACAAGAGAGACAACACAAAAGACACATACATTTGTCATCAACCACTTGTTAATTTGAAGGAATCAATAGAGTAATTCAGTTATCTGAAGTCTTTTCCACATATAACACTTTGGTCCTCAAATTTAACACAAGTAGGCATTGTCGCATTTCGGTGGGTTAAAAGGATAACACTACCTTCTTCAGGACAGCAAAAAAATATTTTTATTCCTCCTAATGAATATGCAGTATTGCCTTACTACTCTTTGGGGTAAGGCCTGCTCTGGTCTGACAGAGCAATGTTTTAGAAATTAAGGATTGAATTTTCAGGCTGTTATATGCTTCACTTCTGTAATAGTTCAGACCATGTGATAGTACATATAATCACTGATATGTCACACACTTTTAAAAAAAAAAAGTCCTCAGGGAGATAAAATAAACTCCTATAGTGAAGTAAATGAAAAACTCTCCAAATTCATGGCAATAAGAATATGAAGAGGGAAGCTCCTTAAGGTCCAAATTGAGCGAAACTCCTACATATTAGGCCCAATGTCCGAAACACAGGATGTACCCATGTAAACTAAACAGCCCTCCGATCACTTCGACTGTCCATCAGCACTGCTTCCGACGTATCTGTAGGTGTATTTAAATATCTGGTGACGTATCCAGCCACGGACTGTGGAGGGAGTTCCGTGGGGCAGGCAGGCAGATGGGGGAGGAGCAGGGTGGGATGTGGTAAACACCAGAAAATGGATGATTGCAGGTAAGTAAACAATTAAATAATAAAACGAATTTCGTAGCGCGCCCTGCATCGCATCTGCCAGAATGTCAAAAACTCACCCAAAAAACAGCCCTTTGAGTGTGCCTGAGACCACTTTTTGACAGCTGCAACTCCTTGCTTCCAAATAGGCAAACTCATTAACAAACTTTTGCTAGACAGTGAATAAAATGATACTGTAGAAGTGCTGTCATTCTATTAAAAAAGCACTAAGAGATCAATGACGTGCAAACAAGGCATAAATAAGAGGGAGCTCTGATACCATGGTGCGGGCAACTGCTGAAAGAGTGGAGTATCAGAAGTAAGATGAACTCTTCACACTTGCATGGCAGCAGGGTTTCCAGTCTACTGGCAGCTGTTAGAAGTGGATGGGCAGTGACCTTAAACAATTCATGGAAATCATCACATCCAAATATGACCCTCAAGTAACCCAAATCTTCCTTGGAGACTTCAACCTCCACTGGACTAAGCCAAATGATCATGCAGTGAACTGTCTAAAAAGATTCATATTGGACCACCATCTGACCCAATTCTGCGACAACCTAACCCACAACAAGGGTGAGACACTGGACCTTATCATATCTAACAGGAACAACATCACATTGGAATCCATTATTCCATGTGACTGGTCTGACCACTACAGCATCATCTTCTTTATCAACTTGCAGGTGACCCCGAAGAGGGACCAACCCAAGACAACAAAGCAATGGGAAAGTAACCTTCGAAACATTAATCCCAAAGTCTTAGCAACCAGATGTAACATTGCCCTGACTCCTCAAGCAAGCATGATAAATGTACATGACCTCACAGACTTCTATAATTCCTCTATCTCTGTTATCCTTGAATCTATCACCCCTCTCCAAATAAAAAATGCTTGCACCAAAATCTCCAAACCTTCGTTCAATGACAACCTAAACTCTGAACGTCGCTGACTAAGGTCAGTTGAAAAAACCTGGAGATTCATACCCTCCACCGACTACCTAAAACACCTTAGATCAGTTATGAATTCTTACAACAGAAAAATCAAAGATAAGGAAGCCAACTTCTTTAGAACTCAACTTAACCAAGCCAAAAAACGTCCCAAAAGCTTTTTGAAATAGTTAAACAACAATCACTCAATGTACCTAACTGGCAGACCATGGTGACTGCATTCCAACATGCGTGAAATTGGCCGCATTCTTCGTGGAGAAAACAAAAATCATAGAAATTGACCTAGAATCAAAGCGGGATCCTCTTCCAAATGCAGGGATCGCTTCTCCATTCTCCTCTCTGAGCCATGATCATTTCGGTCTCCCTGGAGATGTCCCTAAGAACACACCATCCCTCCCCTCAGTGCAAGTGACATGTATAACATTCTTCTAGCGATAAACCAATCTAACCAGATCAGTGACCCACTACCACCTCCAATCTTCAAAGAAATAAAAGCTGCCATTCTCCCCTTATGGTCTAAGATTGTTAATGCCTCACTATTGCAAGGCACTATCCAGACTGCCTAAAAGTAGGGCAGGTAACCCACATTTTAAAACAAAACCTAATGCAGACCACTCTGATCTTATAAATGTCTGCACTAGTTCCAACATCCCCACTCTGACAAAACTTCTTGAAAAATGGGTGCAAGCTTACCTCTGCATACACATTGAAAAATTCCAACTTTTGGATCAACATCAATCCTCTTTTCGTCGAGGTCACAGCACTGAATCTGCACTCAATCACATCATGGATGACATTTAAAAAAATGCCCGACCATAATGAATCATGTCTTTTGATTCTACGTGAGTTATCCTCTGCCTTCCACACTGTTAAACACAACAGCTTACTGTTCATTCTAGAACAAAGGATGGACCTATCAGGGCCTGTATTGCAATGGTTTACATCATTCCATCACAACAGAACCCACAGAGTCAAGGTGAAACAATCCCTCTCTCAGCGCTCCGCCATCAATTTGGGAGTTCCACAGGGGTCCGCCCTTTCACCCATTCTCTTCAACTTATTCCTGTTACCACTTGCAAACGCATTGACCTCAGAGAACTTTCTATATCACATGTATGTAGGTGACACTCAATTGTATCTGAAAATCTCCTCTCCAGAAGACTTAATTTCCCTCAACTCTACCTTGCTTAACACTCAAAACTCAACACATCTAGAATGGAATTCCTCCTCATCGCTCCTCTTAATCACACTCCCAAAATTGACCTTTGGATAAAGTATCTAACAGTCTTCAACTGTTCTCCTCACATTATCGAGTGCGCTAAATCCCTTGGAATCACACTAGACAAACATTTGAATATGTAGAATCATATCAGCAATGCCACCAAGGGAGCTAAATAGCAGATGAGTATACTAAGGAAACTCAAATCCTTCCTACCACAGAACGACTTTAAGCTGGTGGTCCAAGCTCTTGTATTGCCTAGACTAAACTAGGGAAGCTCCACTCTTTGTGGTCGTCCTAAATACAATATGGCCCCATTAAGGGCCTTCCTTAATGTCGCGGCCAGACTGATAACCGGTACAAAAACAAATGATCACATATCTCCAGCCCTAAAAACTCTAAATTGGCTACTTTATGTAGCAAGAATACAGCTAAAGATTGCTTGCATGACTCGTAAAGCCCTATATTTCAAGACCCCTATATATCTGGCACAAAAGCTAGAGTAATCAGGAGGATGCAGACCACCTCGAAATGCAAGTTCACTGCTACAGAAACCACAGATTTTCCACAAAAGAGAACGAGCTAGAGAGCCTTCTTGGGCATCGCCCCGAAGATATGGAACTCTCTGCTACCGGATGTCTGTCGAATCTCACCTACAGCTTAGTTAAAAAAAGAACTGAAAAATACTATTGAACAAGTTTCTGCCCTAAGATACATTAGATGTTATTGTTTACTAACCTGCCCACTATTCCGATGCTCAGACTGACCACTACATTGATGTGCAACCATGAACTCCAGCTTTTCCATGCTACTCCCATATATGTAACGAACGTCTATTCTTACAACTGTATCGTACCTACCCTATAATGTGAAGCACTCTGATACGCCTAGGATCTTCTTCGCGTTATACAAAACTTTATAAATAAATTCAAAATAAACCAACTAGTCGGATAATTCTAGAATTTACAAAGCACCAAGTTCTCTTTTGGAGACATACAAAATAAGCTCACAAAATACAAGGATAATGTCCGCACGACTGATGACCAAGGGTCAAAACAACAAAAAATGCATATTCTTCTCATACTGTAATCAATCTTCCCATAATAGAAGGTTCTCAGATGGAGACAGTCTGAAAAACCTAACAATTAGACACAGTAGCAATCAAATGGAAAGCGCAGTGTCTGAACACTTCTGAATGGGGGGCCTATCTCTTCCTGAAAAAGCAGCCGTATAACAAAAATAAACCATGCTGGGTAATCATATTCAACGCTTCACAAGAAATGACACAGATATTTTAACTTATGTTTCTAACGGACGGAAACAAAAAGCGAATTAAATAACTTACAAATAGAGGAAGACCAAGTGCTCTGGCTGGTTCAATTATAGTCTTAGCAGTAATTAAAATAATAATAATAGTACATAAATGATTTGTTTTTGTGAAGTTTTGTGTAGCACAAACTTGCTCCGGAGGTATTGGATCTCTTTACATGAGCACCAGTTACATTACACAAGGACATATTCATTTTTGGTAGGCAGCACGGGAAGATTAACACCATCGATGCTGATGTTATTTTGCTCCTGTGCTGATATTTCTTGATTCCCATTGTTCATGACGAGCTCAGCTCGTCATGAGTGTACGAGAGGTGTACCTCATGACGAGCTGAGCTCGTCATGAGCTTCGATGGGGTTAAGGGCCTTATTAGGATGACGGGTGGACTTTGCCCGCCCGTCATCCCATCGTAAATCGGGACCGCCCGCCATAAGGGCGGTGGTCCCGGGGGTGCTATAAGGATATGCCCGCCACAGTGGCGGGCACATCCTGTATTTTCAGCATTGTGGTGGGCGGTGCTCTCTGCACCACCCGCCACAATGCTGAAAATGCCCTTTCACATTGTCATTTACAAAGCGGCAGGCACCGCGCGGTGCCTGCCGCTTTGTAAATGACAATGAAGGGGGGTACCACAGGTACCCCCCATGTGCACCCCCAACCTGTACTTCACTCTGGGGCCCGCAGGGGGCCCCCATAGTGAAAACCGCATGCCTTTCCGTGGCAGCATTGCCGCCACGGAAAGGCATTGAAAAATGCCCATTATACTATGGCTGGCGGTGTCTGATAGACACCGCCACCATGTTATCCCTTTTCCGCCCCGGCCGCAAGGCGACCGGGGCGGAAAACAGGCTGGCGGTGTTTCCCACCGCTGCGGTCCCCTCCGCCATCGTAATATGGTGGGGGGGAATCCAGGGAAGGATGTCGGGCGGATTGCCTCCGCCAGGGTGGCGGTGGCCACCGCCACCCTGGCGGAGGCAATCCGCCCAACATCCTAATGGACCCCTATATCCCTTCTTCTCCAGGCCCTTGTTCTTGTACCCATGAGGCGTTCTTTCAGAGCAGATCATTGATATAATTGGCAAGTGGCTGAATGTCAAGTGCAGCCACTTTTGCCAGTCTGCAAAAGTCCGGTCCAGGGAAGACATGGCTTGGCAGTTCGGGCTGGACTGCTCCCATGAGGCACAGGGTCAGACTGATTTGCATATGGCCATGTCTGAACTGGGGTGGCTGAGTGAGCTAAAGAATGGTGATGGCCTGAGGCCGCCCAAACAGTCATTATGTACAACAGTGGGCAGGCCACTCCCCCCCTGCCCTCGAGTAACACCGCCCACTCCCCCTGTTCTCTATGTATGCTACAGCATACATAGAGAAAATGACACGTGTGGGGCAGTGGCCTCACCAATCACAAGGTGATTGATGGAGGGAAGGGAGGCTGCCTTCCTGATGACGTGCACTGCAGCCAGTAATTCAACCCAGGACGGCGGGAGTCGGGAATCTCGGAAAGCGTGACGGTAAATTTTAATTTAATTGCATTATTTTTTATTCTATTAACCCCTTCCCGCCTCCCCCACCATCCCCTCTGCGGCATGACGACCCCATTTCCACCCCCTCTCCCCCCACCCACCTGTAATGCCTGCCACAACTTGTCTGTTGCCTGGGAGGGAGGGACAGTTTGCCAGTTACATGGCGAGACCTGGACAGTATCAGGGAAGTTGGGTGGTGGGCCTGGTGGGGAGGGAGGGTGTTTGTCGGTCATAAGGAGGTCCTGTAGTGGACATTGTATCTGTAACTCTGTAACGGGGGGTGAGGTGTTGGGGGTGCGGGAAGTTCTGCAGTGTTCTGGCTCACTACTTTCACCATCTACCAGCCGCCACTGAATACCTGATAATCTCTCTCTTGGCCAACAAAAGTGGCAGGTCCTGAAATGTACTTGTTACCTTCATTTTGGAAGTATGAGGAAAACAGTGGAAAAGACAGTACCCTGGTGTTCCAGACATCTTCCTACCGTCACCTCTGTTAACAGTCGTCGCCTCCCTTCAGATGTTTTCCAACAGCAGACAGCTCCAGAGCATGTGCAAAAAAATCAGGCCAACCTCATTGCACCGGGCACATGTAGCTGTTTGTTTCTCGAAGTATCTATTTATGCGTGCCGGTGTGAGGTACACTATGTGAAGGAGATAAAAATGTATTACTTGGAACCTGGCCTTCCTGGAAACCTTAGTATTGCATTCAACTAGGCTGTCCCATATTTTCTCTTCGCTTGATACCCCCAGATCTTTCTCTCATCTCAATCTTAAGTGAGTGAGTGCTGGTAACGCTTAATTCTGAAGGCACTGGTTTAAGCAGGTAATCGCTTTGAATGTCCTGGAGACAGTTACCACATACTGACAATCTTCTGACATTAGTGGTTCAGATAGACCCCCTCCCCAGCGCTTACGTATCGCTGTCGTGAGAACTCTGTGTAGCAGGAAATGACCCTGTGTCATGTCAAATCGTTCCTGAAATTCATCTTATGGTAATAATGAACCACCTTCATCCAACATGCCAATTGTGGCCACTTCCGCTGCCACCCATGCCTCCAGGCCTCTCTAGTCTCCCCCATGTGGCAACTTCCTACACCTGTCCACTGGGATATCTGGAGCATATGGATGTCTAGTGTTGTACCTCTGCAAGCTTCTGGCCCAGCAGTTGCTAATGACTTTTATTTCAGTAGTGTCCTCCCTACCCCTAGTGGGTAGACGCATCACCATGCGTGATAGCGAGATTAAGTTCGGGACTGACGCATCCAGGGATCAATCCCATCCAAATGCTTTTTGTGAAAGAGGGGCAACAATTGGCAGGATCTGAGAAGAGGTCCCAAGAAGGGGAGAAAGACAGTAAGAATAAAAATAATTTTGAGGGTAGAGATGACCAGTCAAAGAAACAGCATTCAGAACAAAACATAAGGACTTAAAGATGATTTTTTTTCAATGGGAAACCACGTAAAACTGGTCAAGTGAGACTTAAGTGGGGTGAAACACAAAAGAAATAGAAGAAGGCGAGATGACACATTTTGAATTCTCTGCAGCCTAGGAAAAAGGTACATAGGGAATCTCAAAGATGGCATTCCCATAGACAAATGGTGTGTCTTGTTTGTTATAGAAACAACTTTCTTGTCATTGGATGGGAGGAATGCTAATATTTTCTTGGGTTAGTTAAAAAGTGGAAAGAAGTGACTATGATCTAGATTGAGTGATGTGACCTCCACTATTCGCCTATTCCTGACCATGATAGGCTTCTGGGAAAGATAACCCTGGCTAACAAGCTAGGCCCGTCAGCCGTACTACTGTGGAGAAGGGTAGCTGACATACTGGTCTCCGAGTGCAGCTTGGCCATTCTTAATTTTTTACTTATTGAACTTTTGAAAAATATTTCATGTGGGTCAATGGCGGGTAGCCCCTGCCCCAGTGAAAAAAACTTCCAGGCCAAATCTTGTTTTTTTACTGAAAAGATCAAGTCGGCTGACAATTCCTCTAGCATGCAGTTTAAAGTCATAAAGGAGATTTCTGAGCCACTGAATACACAGTTGCTGACCCCTCTCAAGAATTCTGTGATAAGGTTGCAATCTATTTTCAGGACAAGGTCCTTGAGATTGTTCATTATCTCATCCCCTCTGGAGGTGAGGAACCGGTCGTTGTGGATACCGGGAAGGGATAGCACTCATTACAATGCATGCTTCTTCTACGCATGCCATTACAAAGCAAGTCGTTACAATGACGCATTATTACATCGCATGCCATTACAACGAGTCGTTACAACAACTTGCTGTGGGGGGGCGCTGGAGTTTGGAATAGAATAATTTACTATCCCAACTCCAGTGTCTGCAAAAGTAGGGAAGCTGTTGGATTAAAAATCCAACAAATCCAACACCTTCTGCCCCCTACAGCAATTTGTTGTTACGACTTGCATTGTAATGGCATGCGATATATCGCATGCATTGTAGATGATGTTTCCCAACCGGAAAAATCTCTTCACCACCTTTCCACAGATCACAGTTCAGCAAACAAAGGAACCTTTGATGGGACTAAAATTGGGTGCTCCATTGACCCTTTTACATTGTCCATGTTCAAATTGGCTCCTGACCTAGTGGCCAATTTCGTGTGCAAGGTGTTGAATTACACATTTCAATCTGGTAGTTACCCATCCATCTGGAGAGAAGCCATTGTCTCACAGCTTCTCAAAAAACCTAATGCTGACCACCTGGGTCTGAAATATGTTCACCCAATTTTTCTTTTCCTTGCCCCAAGTAAGATCCTGGAGAAAATAATCAATAAAGAAATGATGAAATACGCTGAATCTCAGGAGATCTAAGATCTCTCTCAGAATGGGTTCAGCGCCGATCAAAGTACTAAGTCTGCGCTTACTGTGGCTTCTGACTGTATCCGCATGTAGATTGATGAGAACGGGGAAGTGGTTTTGATAATGCTCGATCCATTAGCGGTTTTTAAGACCGTCTCGCGGATGTGTATGGTTCAGCGCTTGTGGCAAGTGGGAATAGCTGGAAATGCCTTGCAGCTTCTCCACTATTTTATGTCCAACTGGGCCCATATTGTCAGCTGTGAGGACTTTAGAGCTGAGGCTTTTAGTCTTCCTTGTGGGTGCCCCTGGGCTCATCTTTGAGCCGCACTTTTTTCAATCTCTATTTGACCCCTACGCCGATCTGGTGTGGTACTTCGGATTTCAGGTACTTTCTTATGCGAACAATGCGCAAATTATCGTCTCCATATCGAATGACCTGCAATCGATTTCGGAGAAGTTCAATTAGTATATGTCCAGCATTATCTGCTGAATGAAGGGCAATTCACTGAAGATCAACGCAGACAAGACTGAAGTGCTGATTTTTGTCTCGCAGAATTCCATCTGGTCAAACTCTCGATGGCCGGCAGTTTGTGGTCCTCTCCCTGTCCCAGTCAGGACAACAGAAAATATGGGGGTCATTTTTGATGATGGTCTGAGCTTTGAAGCACCGGTTAGCAGCACAATTAGTACTTGCTTTTATATTCTCAGGACTCTTAGAAAGGTTTTGCCTTTTATTCCGTCTGAACTGCACCAGTCAATCATCATCGCTCTAGTCACCTCTCGGATGGACTATTACAACACTTGGTATCTGAACATCATTGTGGTCTCCCTTAATAAGCTCCAGGTGGTACAGAATACAGCGGTGTGGCTGATTCTTATAATTCTCATTTGTCAGTCAACCAGGAATGGGATTTGTTCCATGCATTGGGTCCCCATCAGGAAGTGTATCTCCATTAAGGTTCTGAGCATGGTATTTAGGCCATTCATAGTAAGGATACCTTACTATGAATGGCCCCTTCTGAAAACTGTTTTTCAATGGTACACTCCTGGGAGGCACTTGAGATCCTCCTCACAGACATAAACTGTGACTCCCAGATTTCGCAGGTCCAGATGTGGTGGCTGCTCCTTTTCAGAAGCGGCCACCAAGCTATGGAATTCCCTGCCTACCTTTATCTCCAACTCTTTTTCGTTTTTTAAAAAACATCTGAAAACCTGGCTTTTTTCATCTTAGATGACTACAGGTGGGTTTCTTTCTTTCTCGTCAATCTGTTCAGCGCCTAAACACCCTCAGGTATAAGTGCACTCTATAAATAATATCCTATCCTATCCTATCAATTCATCAGTCCCCGGTTATTTTTCTCGCTTAAAATATTTCTAAATTTAACAACGGATATTGCATCTTTCATTCTCCCCAGCGGTAAACAGTCATAATATCGATTCCAAAATATAGAATGGACATAATATCGAAGTAAAAATATAGAATGGACAAAATATCGAATGGACACAATATAGTGGTTAAAAATACCGAATTTAAGGTAAGTAATATCGATTTTCAAAATATAGAAGTCAAAATATCGAAGTATACAATATAGGCAATAAATATATCGATTTTTTAATAATATCAATTTTTTTAAAGTGTTTTGTATGTTAGTATATGTGTGAAAAGTGTATAGTAATTTTTGTAATGTATGTTTAATGTATTTTAAGTAATGAATTTTATGTTATTTATTTTTTGCGTAATTTAATTCTGTAGCGGGTTGTGGGTTTATAGGGGAATAGGGTGGGAAGTAATTTAATTGTAATTAATTAAATATTTTTATTTATTTATTGGTATTCATTTTGAATTTATTGTTGTTTTTTATTTGGTAATTAATTTTTATTAATTGCCAATTAATTTGTATTAATTGATTAATTGTTAATTATGTTAATTTTCTACATTTATTTTCTGTAGCGGGTTGTGGGTTTATAGGGGAATAGGGTGGGAAGTATTTTAATTGTAATTAAGTAAATACTTTTTCATTTATTGGTATTGATTTTAAAATAAATGTGTTAATTAATTTTTAATGGGTAATTATTTCTATTAATTGGCAATTACTTTTTATTAATTGGTAATTATTTTGTATTAATTAAATATTTGATAATTATGATAATTGTATTAATGTATTTTTTGTAGTGGGATGGGGGTTTATAGGGGAATAGGGTGGGAAGTAATGTAATTGTAATTAATTACATATTAAAAATACTTTTTGTGTATTGATAATTAATTTACTGTTAATTTTTAATTGGTATTAATTTTTATTATTAATTAGTTTTTGTTAAAGAAAATTAATTAGTTGTTAAATAATTATAAATATTTTATTAATTTTTAATAACTAATATGTAGTATTTCTAATTAAATATTACATAATATTAAATTGGTTATTAATTTTAATTAATGTTTTATTGGTATTGATATTTAATTTATTTTTATTTAATATATTAAATCATTACTTTCCCTACTGTTAAACTCACTGGAGTGGGAATAGTAATTTTCACCCTCCCACTATCCAACGCTATCCCTACTGTTGCACTCTCTGGAGTGGGAATAGTATTTTTTACCCCTACGCTATCCAACTCTTTCCCTACTGTTGCACTCTCTGGAGTGGGAATAGTAATTTTTACCCCTACGCTATCCAAAGCTTTCCCTACTGTTGCACTATCTGGAGTGGGAATAGTAATTTTCACGCTCCCGCTATCCAACGCTTTCCCTACTGTTGCACTCTCTGGAGTGGGAATAGTATTTTCTTACCCCTACGCTATCCAACGCTTTCCCTACTGTTGCACTCTCTGGAGTGGGAATAGTAATTTTTACCCCTACACTATCCAATGCTTTCCCCACTATTGTACTCTCTGGAGTGGAAATAGTAATTTTTACCCTTCCAATATCCAACGCTTTCCCTACTGTTGCACTCTCTGGAGTGGGAATAATAATTCCTCCCCCTACGCTATCCAACGCTTTCCCTACTGTTGCACTCTCTGGAGTTGGAATAGTAATTTTTACCCTCCCGCTATCTAACGCTTTCCCTACTGTTGCACTCTCTGGAGTGGGAATAGTAATTTTTACCCTTATGCTATCCAACACTTTCCCTACTGCTGCACTCTCTGGAGTGGGAATAGTAATTTTTACCCCTGCGCTATTCAACGCTTTCCCTACTGTTGCATTCTGGAGTGGGAATAGTATTTTTTACCCCTACGCTATCCAACGCTTTCCCTACTGTTTCACTCACTGGAGTGGGAATAGTATTTTTTACCCTCCCGCTATCCAACGCTTTCCCTACTGTTGCACTCTCTGGAGTGGGAATAGTCATTTTTACCCTTACGCTATCCAATGCTTTCCCTACTGTTGCACTCACTGGAGTGGGAAAAGTATTTTTTACCCCTACGCTATCCTACGCTTTCCCTACTGTTGCACTCTCTGGAGTGGGAATAGTAATTTTCACCCCTATGCTATCTAACGCTTTCCCTACTGTTGCATTCTGGAGTGGGAATAGTATTTTTTACCCCTACACTATCCAACGCTTTCCCTACTGTTGCACTCACTGGAGTGGGAATAGTATTTTTTACCCCTACACAATCCAACGGTTTCCCTACTGTTGCACTCACTGGAGTGGTAATATTAAATGTTAGCCTCCTGCTATCCTATGGTAAAATATTGTAAATTTTTTATTAATAACTTAAATTAATTATATCTTAATTTTAAGGTTATTTGAGTATTTTTAAATATGTTTTAGTTAATTATATTTATTATTTCATTAATTTTAAATTACTTTTAAGACATTTAAAAAAATTTGATATTTTGACTGACTATATTTTTTACAGACTATATTTTGGATTTGATATTTTTGTACTTACCTGTTTGTAGATAGGAATTCGATATTTTGTCATTCTATATTTTGGTGACTATATTTTGGTAAGTCTATATTTTGTCATTCTATATTATGTCAGTGATCCCTTTCCAGCAGGTCATTAAGTCCCACACGGTAATACCTAGTGCAAAAACACCTGAGTGCAAATTACTGTTGCACTGGATATGGGGTGAGTTTCTTCACCCAATAAGTATCTGTTCCCATAAAAATGGGAAAAACGTGCATAAGTGGCATTTGCTAACATTTTCTCCCACCATACTGTTTATAATGACATTCACTTGGACTTAAGCGATCTTGTAAATGCAGAAATATAAACAATTTGCACTCTTCTCGTGTCATTCACTGATTTTAACAAAGGTGAAAATCCTTTTTGCAGCTGCTTTCTCATAAGCCTGTGGGCTTAAATGAAGGCATTAGTGCAGCTCATCAAATGCTATGCAACAAGAGGCCCAGGTTTGCAACTCAAGATAGACATTTTTAAGTGAATAAGTAAAACAAGACATGATTATAAGGAGAACAGCGTCACCATTGGCAGCTTCATAAATGGAAGTGATATTGTATTGTACAACTTTCAGTGAGATTGCATGGCATTCGTTTTTTTGTTGTGCTACATATGAAAATGCATTTCCTCTACTTGTCGCACATCTAACGTGTTAACGCCTTCTGAAAGAGAATAATGTCAGAAATACATTGTGTGACAGAAATATCATGTCCTACATATAGTTTATGAAAATGTTGTCCACTCAATGTAGATATTCTATTATTAACTCAACTAGGACGCTATGTTTTTTTATAAATGATATTTATGCAACCATATTTGTGCCAGAAGATATTTGGATACTCTATATTTTGGTATGACACTGTGTAATCTCACATTCTGTTCCATAAAATATGGGATTCATTGTTTTGATACATTTTTTTCCACTGGCAGCCAATTAAACGTTCTCTCTGTAAAAATTCGCTCACAGGCAGCAGATTTAGTGCTGCTTCGTGAAGTTGTTCTGACGGCCGCCATCGCCAGTCGCGAGGCCACGCCCACCGGATAGGCCACGCCCACTTTCCAGCCTATAAAAGCACTGAACACAAGTGCGCCCTTTGGAAAACACTACCTCTGAGGCGGAAGCCGGAGGTTTTGCAACGATATTTTAAAACTGTTTATTTCTGTGTGTGACATTGTTTTAAAACTTATTTACCTACCCTGAGCTCTAGCTGGGCCACTGACATTCGCTTTGCTCACAGGCAGCAGATTTAGCGCTGCTTCGTGAAGTTGTTCTGACGGCCGCCATCGCCAGTCGCGAGGCCACGCCCACCGGATAGGCCACTCCCACTTTCCAGCCTATAAAGCACTGAACACAAGTGCGCCCTTTGGAAAACACTACCTCTGAGGCGGAAGCCGGAGGTTTTGCAACGATATTTTAAAACTGTTTATTTCTGTGTGTGACATTGTTTTAAAACTTATTTACCTACCCTGAGCTCTAGCTGGGCCCCTGACATTTGCTTTGCTCACAGGCAGCAGATTTAGCGCTGCTTCGTGAAGTTGTTCTGACGGCCGCCATCGCCAGTCGTGAGGCCACGCCCACCGGATAGGCCACGCCCTCCCCTTCTCCCCTCAAATGTGCCTCCCACGCAAGCGCAGCGGACGAGCGCAGCGGGAGCGCCGTTTGCGGGCCGAAGGCGCGCCTAAGGCTAGCCCGTCTGCGCCCGTCCGCGCCAGTACACGCCAGGAGCCAGGCAAGAGGCCTGAGGTAAGGTTTACTTATTCAGGAGATGCTCTACGCCATCTCAACAGGCCCGTTCCATCGCCATGCTCCCATGTACTGAAAGGAGACTCTCGCTTTACCCACTGTCCACATTGTTCTTTCAAATTCACCCCCTCTATCATCAACGTCCCCACCCAGACGACTATAAACATGGCAATGATCAATTGCAGATCACTGCCCAAACACGCCCTTGAAATAAATATGCTCATTGAAGACCATAACCTCGAAATACTGTTTCTTACAGAAACGTGGTTGACGCCTGACTCAGACGCCGACATAGTCCAAGCCCTTCCCCCAGGATTCGGTATCCAACATCTTAACCGTCCCAAAGGCAGAGGTGGAGGCATTGCTGTCATCTCCAAGGATTCAATGCCATGCCGTTTCCTTGACAGTCCTTTGTTAGACTGTGAAAACGTCCACTTCACCCTGCAAATTTCCCCTTGCTCTTCTCTTTCCGGATTCCTTATCTACCGTCCCCCTGGTACCATGGGAAAATTTCTTAACTCCCTCCTAGAATGCTCCTTGGCCAGATCTAGCGCCCGGACCAACTTCCTCATCCTAGGAGACTTTAATGTCCACTTTGAAGATTGCAAAGACAATACGGCCTCAGAGCTGATCCAAGACTTGGCAGCCCACCAACTACACCTACAGAACTCCCTCCCTACTCATAACTGTGGGCATTTGCTCGACCCCATATTCTGTAATTTCCAGGATCTTGTGACCAGGCCTCCCATTCCGGTGCCATGGTCCGACCACCTACTTATTCCTTTCAGCTGGTGTACTTACCCCAAACTGACGCAAATCCAAGCTCCCGGCAGACCATCTCGACCCTGGGCGAAACTAGACTATGATAAATGGAAACAAGCTCTCGAGGATACAGTCCCTACCCTTAGTTCAACCATTGACCTTGCTGATAGGGAATTCTCATCCTGGATCACCAATTCTCTAGACAAAGCTCTCCCAAAAAAACCTCATCGTAAACCAAGGACAAAAGCAACCTCTCCATGGTTTACCCAAGAAATTCGTCTTTTAAAGAAAATCTGCAAGAGAGCAGAAAGAGTCTGGAGAAAAGACTTTAATCCCATCAGCAAAAACAACTACAGACTGATGATTCTTAACTATAAAAAAGCTCTTAAAAACGCACAAATCTCCTTTTACAGTGAGAAAATTAGCAAAGCAGCAAGTTCGTCGAGGGAGACGTTTCTCACCCTGAAAAAGCTTCTAAAACCCCCTACCCCCCCAGCTGCGCGAGACCCTTCAATCGAACACTGCAATGAGCTAGCCAATTTCTTCGACTCAAAAATACAAACTATACTCAAACAACTTCCGCCTCTTTCTCCTATAGACCCCTCCCCCGTCCCTCTTCCCAACATCAGAACAGAGACATTGAGCTAAGCAAGTTCCAACTCATTAACGCGGAAACGCTTGGTTCTATATTACAAGCCCTCAAAAGCGTATCGCCTCATGACCCAGCTCCGGTGAGACATCTGAAGCAGGTTGCCCCGAGCATCCTTCCACTCATGACCAACCTACTTAACGCCTCTTTTGAATCTGGAACCGTGCCCACAAGTTGGAAAAAAGCGGTGGTGAAGGCACTTATAAAAAAACCATCCCTTGACCCGGAAAACCTGGCCAACTTCAGACCAATATCACTCCTCCCAGGCATTAGTAAACTAGCGGAAAAATACATCAACTCTCAGCTCTCTCATTATCTGGAGTCCAATGAGCTGCTAAAAACCTCCCAAACTGGTTTCCGCCCGGGCCAAGGGACAGAAACGGCAATGGTGGCGGTAGTTGAAGAAACCAGGAAAATCATCGATGCAGGAGGATCAGTGGCAGTGATCCTCCTGGACCTCAGCGCAGCATTCGACACCGTCAACCATAGCATCCTTGCCCAACGCCTGGAAAACCTCGCCATCACTGGGAAAGCCCTTGAATGGCTAAAATCCTTCCTCCACAATCGCTCCTTTCAGGTGGCAGAAGGAGACTGCATCTCTAGGGAAACCCCTACACGTTGCGGAGTGCCCCAGGGCTCCTCATTGAGCCCTACACTCTTCAACGTATACATGGCACCTCTGGAACAAATCGTCGTCCCCTATGGCATTAAACTCTTGACATACGCGGACGACACACAGCTGGTCGTCTCCCTCAGCCAGTCAGAACCCCCCACCATTGATCTGTATTCCTGCTTGGAGAATATAGTCAGCTGGATGAGCGACTCCCACTTAAAGCTTAACGGGGAAAAAACTGAGCTAATGGTACTAGGCAACCAGTCCCACTTCCGCCCGGAGTCTCTCTGGCCTTCCAGTATGGGCCCACCACCAACCCCCAAAACTGATATCAAGAGTCTGGGGATTTGGCTGGATGAAAAACTTACTCTCAACACGCAGGCCAAGAAAACTGCAGGAACTTGCTTTGGCCTGCTCCGCTCCATCCGTAAAATTCTCCCACTCCTACCATTCCAGTCAAGACTTGACTACGGCAATGCCCTATATCTTGGTTCCCCAAAAAAAGTCATCTCTAGGCTGCAGGTGGTGCAAAATGCGGCCGCTAGAATTCTCACTGGCCCCAAAAAACGCTGCTCCGCCAAACCTGCACTCAAGGAGCTCCACTGGCTCCCGGTTGAACAAAGGGTGCAGTTCAAGGCCATGTGCCTAACCCACAAAATCCTGCATGGAAAAGCCCCCCCGGTCCTGAAAGATCTCGTGACCCCTCACACGACAATCAGAACCCTACGCTCAACCAATGCCCACCTGATCAAAAAAACACGTTTTGGAGGTCGACAGTTCTCATTTCAGGCGTCCAAGATGTGGAATACTCTTCCACCAGACCTTCGGTCCCAACCTAATCTCCTTTCATTCCGCAAATCCCTGAAGACATGGCTGTTCCCCTGATCTCTTCTTTCCCGCCGGTCCCCTCCTCTGGAGTTGATAGTGGATTTCAATTAGCGCTGGGACGCTCTCGGGCAGCCATGCGCTCTATAAATCTCCAAAATAAATAAATAAATAAATAAAAAGACAAGAATTAAATATGCACTATGAATACAGAAAGGGTACTATATCCGTAACAAATCTCCAAAGAAAAGAATTAAGAAAAAGCGAGTGTAACTCTACTTGGATATATATCTAAATAAAGTTTGTTCACTATGAAGTTAAAAATGAAGAAAATTAAGCACACTCACATGAAGAACAATAATGACACTACGAAGTTGGTGAGATATATAATAAAGAGCAGCTCTCCATGAAACATGGATAAATAATAGTGCAAGAAAACAGAAACAGAGGAAAAAAGCAACAGCAAGAACGAGTGATTTTTACAAATGAAAAGACTTGTGTGACTAACAGCCTGATTCATGAAGCAAAATTGCGAGCGCAGTAGCTGCGAAAATGCAATCGCGAGCGCAATTTACAAAATCGGTATTCTAGAAGAAAAAAGCAAGATCGCAAACACAGATTAGCGAAATCGCAAAAACATTCGCAATAGACCATTAGCAAATCGGAAATTGCGAGAAACCACGGATTCTGCGAATTAAATAGCAAAATCGCAAAACACTCGTAATCGCTACTCATGAAAAATTGCTAATTGCGAAAATCCCCTAAATCGCAGCTTGCGAGGCGCAATTTAAGAACAACCCAAAGCAGGTGGTAACCATCAAAGCCATTGGAAAAAAAAATATTTGAAAAACCGTTGCCCAATCAGTAACAGGTGCAGGCCTGACCAAACACACTTAAGGAGATGCAGCAGCAGCATTAGGAGTCTCACAATGCCAGGACTCTACATGGTGGTCAGGCGGCGAAGGCTACAGCGAGCAGCACGGAGGAGACGCAGAATCCAGGAGAGGATATTCCGCCAGCGGGTCACCCTGCTGGGCCAAAGCAGAGAGCAAATATACGCAAAGTACCGCCTGAATGGGCCAATGATTATCAAGCGAATTCAGGACCTTGACCCCCGATGCAGCACCCAACAAGGCGGACCAATGCCGTGCCCACACGTATTATGCAGCCTGCACCTACTGGCCTCCATGAGCTTCCAGGGGATAGTTGCGGCTGCTGGGGGGATATCCCAGCCCACCATGTCCCGCTGCCTAAGGAGTTTCCTAGACGCAATGCTGACCCAGCTACACCACCACATCAAATTTCCCACCAGCCAACAGGATTTGGATGACACCAAGCATCAATTCTACAATGTTGCGCTTTTCCCACATGTGATAGGATGCATTGACTGTACCCACATCCACATCTGCCCACCAGCTGCAACGGAGTACATGTACCGCAATCGCAAGTCCTACCACTCCCTCAACATCCAGATGGTGTGCAATGCTAAGACATACATCACGGACATAGTGGCACAGTACCCGGGGAGTACACATGACTCCTTCATATTCCGGCACTGCGGCCTCCACACACGACTGGCCAGGGGAGACTTTGGTGAAGGACACCTACTTGGTAAGTACACTTGGCCCACAATGTTACACTGCGATGAAGTAGCTGCGCTGCACAGGCACTCAACCTCTGCTCCTCTCATTCAGGTGACAGTGGCTACGCCCTCCGTGAATACCTCCTCACCCCATACCTCAACCCTGCTACACCACAGCAACGGCGCTACAATGTAGCACACATACGCACAAGGAATTGCATTGAAAGGACATTTGGGCTACTGAAGAGCAGATTCCGCATACTGCACAAGACTGGTGGGGCCATGTACTACAGTCCTGATGTCTGCTGCCGCATTGTGGCTGTGTGTGCAATACTACACAACATTGCTACCAAGCGCCGGATACCTGTAGAGATCTCTGGCAGTGAGTCGGAAGGGGACGACCGGCCACCTGCACATGTGCGTCATGCACGCGGGGAGAACCCAGCTGAAGGACACAGACGCCCCAACCACATCACAATGAACAGTTTCTTGTGCACCCACTCCCCTCACCCAACAAATCACAATTGCATGCCAATGGAAATAATGACAGGAGGCCGATGTATGATGCTAGAATAAATATTATTGTTGAAGGCACAAAAATAATGTCATTTTGCTATTCTGTACATGCGAGCAGTATTGCGCCATACAGCTCCAAATGATTCACAGGACATGCTTGTATCATCAGCATGCCCCTGCCAATGTACATTACAGTCAAGTGTGCCTCCGGCGCGTGGCACCCAATCGCCTCTCTGGCTCTTCCTCTGGGACGGCACGTGACCCCGCAGTGGGCCTGGTGCTGCGGCGTAGCACACCGACCTGTGAGGCAGACAGGCTGCTGACACTGGAGGTGCCCTCACTGGTGTCGTCCCCACCAACATTTGCTGGGTCTGTAAGATGTAGTGCCAGTACGGCACTGGTGACCTGCTCCAAGACTCGTGCCACATCCTCGCAGCATTGCACCATCTGCTGCTGCATAGCCAGGGACCGACGTGAGAGCTGGGAGGTGGCATTCCCAATGACATAGTTTGAGCTCGTGTAGGCTGATAGCCGCGTAAGTAGCTGGCGGTGGCGGCGGCGGGCGGTGTTGCGCTGCGAGATGATGGCAGCAGTGTTGGCCTCCATGGCAGTTGTCATGCGCTCTATCCTGTCGGACACATTTGCCACATTGCGGCCAATGTTGTGAAGCTGCAGTTGGATCGCCCCTTGCCGTCGTGCCTGCAGTTGGTGGATGCGCAGCATCCAGCGCTCTATGCTGAGCCCTGGCACGTGCCCAACCATCCCCCTCCTGCCACTGCGTGCTGTCCTCTGCTGGCGATCCCTGCCATGCCTGCTGTGCTGGCTGGCCACAGTGGGTGTGCGCACTGTCACCGCACTAGCAGCACCAGATGTAGATGGTCCCGCTGGTGGTGGTGTTGCGGTTGATAATGGTGCAGTGCCGGATGGTGCTGGCGCAGATGGTGGTGCTCTGGCAGCAGGGATTGGTGCAGCACCGGATGGTGCAGGATGTGTGGCTGTTGGCACCTCCTCTGCATCCTCTGGTGCCTCATCTATGAGCAGCCTGTTGCTGTCGCTGCTGTTGTCAGCGCCACCTGTGAGGGGAAGTGGACGTAGATTAATTGCATGTATCTGTCACACGTGCAGTTGCTACATGCATGCTGGCTGACATTCCCTGACTGGCTGTGGCATTGAGTACTTTGGGACATGTCTGGCTGCAATGGGGTTTTTAACATTGTGGGCAGACTACATGTCCCACAATGCTTTTGGGCATGACCAAATGTGCATGGATTGCATGACTTGGGATGATTATGGGAGGCTATAGGGTCATGGCCATTGTTAGGGGAGAGGGTCGCAGTCGCATGCCACTTACCTTTGCTGTCTTGGGTGGATCGGGATGAGTCCAGATTGATGACCCCTATGCACGCCTCTCGCTCAAGTGTGTCCTCCACATGGTCCTCCAAGGGGGTGTTGGGAGGGACTGTAGGATCTCCACCTCCTGTAGCCAGGCTCTCGCCCAGCCTCTCTGCCACCCTCTCCTTGGCACGACCTCGGAAGTCGTACCACCTCTTTTTCAGCTCCTCGAGGGACCTGTGTGTCACGCCCACAGCATTGACTTTTGCGCCGATTGCCAGTCAGAGTCGGCGTTTCTCCGCCTCAGGCACCCTCCTGGAGTCCTTTCCAAATAGTTTTGAGTGGTTATCAACCACTCCGTCTATCAGGTGCTCCAACTCCTGCTCAGAAAATTTGAGCTTCCGCTTTCTCCCGGTGTCACTGGGGCCTGGTGCTGCATCTTCTGCCATTGCTGCAGTCACAAAAAATAAGGATTTCGAAGTTTGGAGGTGTCCTGGAAGGAGCTCTGTGAGATGCAGCCTCGAGATCTGCCTCACTGTTCTGAATGGGGGTGGGAACTGCCTGCTTCCTGGTTGTGATGTCATCACTGTGCTCGAAATGCGACTTCCCATTTTTGCGATCTCGGTAATTACGAGATCGCATTTTGCGATCTCGCAAATTGCGATATCGCAATTCCTACATGGATTTTGACGTAAAATAGCGATTTTTCAGCGATTTTCAAAAATTACTAACGCTTTTTGCGGCCTCGTGCGAATCGCTTTATTTTCTCGCAGATTTGGATGAATGCCGGTCTGCGAATTCTAAATTGCGATTCGCTGTCATCCCAATTTTGAATTCGCAGAATTCGGTTTTCATGAATCAGGCTGTAAATGAGAATACAAGTCGCAGAATGCAGTATATCTGGGCACACAGTGTGATTCTATAAAGGGTGAAAGCAAAGAAGGACTCACGAAACCGTGACAAAGACCATTTCTTGGTCGAAACGTTTGGTGATGGTAATGGTGGTGGAAACTATGCTTCATTAAAAGCTTTTTTCAAAATACGACTTATGGAGTGCAATGAACTATTTGATGGGAAAGAAAGTTCTGAGGTATAGTCTGACCTCGACACAAGCACTAGCTGAGTCAAGAGCACACAGATCGTGGACCGTTTGTTTGACAAATATATATACATACATTATATACATTGTACTTGTGCTTTTTCTGAATATTTCCAAACCCTGTGTGTAATGAGTGGCACTTCACATGTGCAAGCAATGCTGGACTTTGTTTTCAAACTTTTCATGTGTCATTTGTTTTTGACAAAGCAAATCCTGACAATCCCCACAGAGCTGAGCAAGGCATGTGGTCATTTTGAAATGGAAAACAAAGTGTTCTAATGGCTTCACAGTGGAGTTTTTAAAAGTCTCTTGGAATATTACCATGATCCACAAGCCATGCAGGCTAGCGACTCCTGCACTTAATACAGACCCATCTGCCTACTAAATAGAGATCAAAATTCTTTTTAAGGTCCTGGCACATTGTGTTACTCTGGTGTTTTGTTCCCTGGTGCCACCAGATCCAAATGGGTTTATGCCAAACCAGTCTCTGAGGCATAGTATTCATAGATTCCATAATGTACCGGCACACTACATGGAGGGCCCAATTGCTCTGCTTTATTTTTCCAGAAAACATTTGACTCCGTGAATTTGGACTTCCTGTTCACTACCCTTGAAAAAATTACCATTGTTCCAGTCGTTATCCATTTTATCCAGCTCCTCTACACGCAAATCACAGCTGAACTCTGTATTAAAAACAATGGGGCATATTATCAAGGACCGGTGTTAAAATGATCGCCGTTTTATCGACAGGAAACCGCCGATAAAACAGCGATAATGGGCTTGATAATACGCCCTTGTTAATTCCTGTAGAAGCCCATGTTCTGGTGTTAACATGGGCTTCTATGGCAATTAACAAGGGCGTATTATCAAGCCCATTATCGCTGTTTTATCGTCAGTTTCCTGCCGATAAAACAGCGATAATTATAACACCGGTCCTTGATAATATGCCCCACACCTTTCCACTAGATCATGGTGTGGGGCAGGGCTGCCCCTTATCACTGCTCCTATTTGCTTAGCCATAGACCCGCTGGTGGGATAGTTCTACTAAGGGGCCCAAATTACAGGCTTTTACTGGGACAGAGTTTAGGACAGGGTGTTCCTCTATCCGGAGGATCTCCTTCTTTACCTCCAACATCCAGCCTTATATGGCCAACAACTCCTTGAAATGTTGCATATATGTGGCAGATTTTCAGTGCTCATGCTTACATTAGTTTTCTATCTTATCAAGGGCGATGCTGTGGGAATGAACTGGATTTCAAGGCTCAAAGTTATGATAGATGGGTTTGAATAACTTTGTATCTAAGCATCAGTGAATGAGATAAGTGAGGGGCACAAAAATAATGTTCCGCTGTTGGATGGTCTCCTGAAACACTTTATATTCTTGTCTGCCTTCTGCTATCCTTGATGAGGCAAGTTCCCACAATTTAAATGGTGTCACTCCCACAAAAACTGTATTAACTCCACACTAATAAATACTGCATTCCTGTGACTTCTCAAAAACTATTTTATAACTGGTTTGTACTATCGCAGGATGGCCATAAGTAAATACATGAACCTGTATACTAAACCTAAAATTTTTTAAAAAACTAAACTAAACTTCACAGCTTCATCCTAGATCCCAATTACTTAACTGAGTAATGATGAACACCATCTGCATCTTTTATACAAAGGTAACCCAGATCTCCAGTACCTTGCTACTGGTCCTGAAGACAATTTGTGTGTGTGGAATGATAGACTTCAGCCATTAAGTGGGATGGACCACTCAGAGGTGAAACTCTGCTATGGCTGGAAACAGTATTAAAAGAAGCCAATTCCCTATCAGGATTTAGGAATTGAGCTATAAAGGCATCTCCATAGTAGGGGGTGTTGTGGCGTAGACTACTGTCCACTCATTCACTGACCTATATTTTGAATTTTGGATCCATAAACATCAATGTTTAACATATTTACAACTTTGCCTTGCCCTTTCCTCATATTTGAATTTTATCAATGCCCTCCAATAGTCTGCCCCACTCAGTGATGAGTTTCAAGATACTTTGACAGCTCCAATAAAGGTGACAATCTCAGTCCAGTTCAGAATATTCCAATTTAAATACCCCCACCACATCTACTTGACACACAAGAGGCTCTGGGGCGTGTAATGTGACTCCCACCCCTCAAGCTATAGATAAAATGAGGCAGAGGGAGACTTCTTTCACACAACCTAACTATGCCCTGTGATAATAACATTTTGACGTAGCATGGTTTACACAGTGTCACAAAGATTAGGGATTATCATAGTGGCTAAGCAAGACATTGCACGGAAATTGTGCAGAGAATCCACAGACAAGGATACTTAGTTATGCGACCTAGACCTCTAAATAACACTTGAGATCCCAGTATATGTGCCCCAGGACTGCCCTGAAAAGAATGAGAAAACATTGGATTCCTCGAAATTATTATTCCTGGGATAGCCAGGGAAATTATATTATGACAGCTGTAGGGAACACGGACAGTTTTGTTAAGGGCTTACTAAGAAGGTGGCCAGAGGAAAAGTTTTTGCGACCACCTGTTCTTTGTGTGCATTGCCGGTATTGATTTGTGTACATGCATACTCAGATTGAGAAGATATGCTGTGTGTTGATGCAGATATATGTGCTTCATTCTATGTAAACTCGATTGAATATGCCGATGAAATTTATCTTCAGAAAAAGTTCATATCTATACATTCATCCATGTATCCATCCATTCACCCACCCAGGTACTTCCATCCATCCCCTCACCAAGATTCAACCATCCACCCAGACCTATCCATCCACCCAAACCCATCAATCACTTCATCATCCATCCATCCATTAACTGCTAATCCATACACCTACCAGGATCAGTCACCCCAGATCCGTCTGTCCATCCATCCATGCACCCATTCGTCCTATCACCCATCCATCAATGCGAAAAAACATCCATTTATCCATCCATGCAGGTGCATCCATCCGCCTTCCTGACCAATGGAGCATGCATTCATCGACCCACCCATCTCCACTCCCTATATTAACCCCAACACTCTCCATTCACCCATTCATCCATCTGTTCAGTCAGCTGGCCATTAGTCTCCCAGTCCACCATAAACAATAATAAAAACATCAACATTATTTCATAAGCTCAATATAATTACAGCGTAGGTGCTTAAAAACGTTTTTGCCAAATTATATGAGAGGAAAACAGCAAAAATAAATGTTAAATACATTTGAAAATCTTAATAATAGAGGCACAGCATGCAACAGACAAGAACGTTTCAAATGATCCACAATGTTCTCTGTTCTTTTGAGAAATACCTCTCTGTTCCATCCAGTGCTCTTCAGCACAGCAATGATTCTTAGTGCAATGGGAGGCAGTTCTAATGTCTGTACCGGTGTTGTGTAATATGTGGTATCCCCTCGGGATCGTGTATCCCCTTGGTTCGGCAGACTCCGTAGGTCCTTGCCTATTGGACACTTTGGACGAGCCCCCAAGCAGCCCAGCCCGCCTCAGGAGAAGGCAGCCTCGGCTCTAGCAGGCAGAAGCAGCTGCGCACCGAGCCGAGCAGCTGTCAGTAATATGCATATTTATCAGCTTTCAGGCTTACTGGGGCACTCGAAAAGGGTGTAAATATATAACATAACTCTTTCATTTCTTTACTCTGCCGTGACCTCTGTCTGACTATTTGAACGGACACCCGCGAGATATGAACAACTTGTAAAACAAAGGAGAAAAATAACAGGATAGCTCGAGTGCAAAACGAAACGAAAACATTACTTTAAGGAAATGGAATGAAATCAGTATGAGTTAAACGTAATTAAAAGGGAGATGCCAGTTTCACAGTAATGGGAAATCACGGAAATAATGCAAATATTAAACAGGGAACAAGGAATAATTTCAAGATTGGAAAAGAACAGAGAGAATGCATGACATAAAAATGGAGAAAAAAACATTTTGGCTTTTTAATAAAAAACTTACTCAAAACCTTAAAGATAATATATGGAAAGAAGAGCCTGTGCATGAGCTGTACCTTGAAAATATTTGAATTAACATTTGTATGCTTTGACATTAATAGGTCACATTTCAGTGCTGCACTGAGAGGTACTTCTTAATAGTGATAGGGGGAGATTTACAAGCCCCGTGTGCCTCTTTTACGTCGCTGTTGCGTCACTTTCGTGACGCAGCGACAACGCAAAAGATGCGCCATGCTGCGGGGTATTTACAATGTGACGCACCTGGGAGATGCGTCACGTTGTAAAGCGCTGTGCCAGAAGTAGGGGTTCCAGCGCAAGAACGCCTTCCAAAAGTGGCTGAGTGAAATCTAAAAGATTTCACTCAGTCACTTTTGAGCCCATGCTGCGTCAAAACCCTGCGCCTGCTTGAAGCAGGCGTAAGGCTTGACGCACTATTGTAAAGATAGGGACCCCCAGAGAATTGCTGTAGCTGCGACTCAACTCCAGCAATGCGCAGCCTTTAGGGCACATATGCGTCATGCATCTGTGCCGTTCTTTCTTTGTAAATGCGGTGCATCCATGGCTGCGGAGCCGCGGCGCACAATAACTGGCGCATCCCTGTTGATATGCAGGGATGCGCCAGTTATTGTAAATCTGCCCCCCTGTTCCTTCAACATAGATTTAGAACCATTTCTCTCCGCCCTTAAACTGGTGACAGTACCATTAGTAAAATAAGAGGCAGGGTAGTTTCAATTTGAACCCTGTCTGTGTCCTAGATCACTATCAAGTAGCATTATGGTCTATTAAATCAATCACAGTAGGCTTTTGTGCAGCTGGTATTCTGAAATCATATATTTAAAAGTGCTATGCCTAAGATCACAAAATGTAAGCAGGGAAGCCGTGATTTATCCAGGGTTTCTGGTTTCACTTTGTGAAAATCAGTCACTAAATGGGTATAATTTTGTCTACCTTATTATGTTAAGGCTTTGTTCTTACCTCTTTGTACAATTTTCTGCAATTTTTATATAACGCAAACTCAACCCCTAAGATACTGGAGTGCTTTATATCAGCAATATTTACATTTAACATGGTCACGTTTCTTTTGACATGGGTAGGTTAAGTGATTTGCCTAGAAGCAGGTGTTGAGACTTGAACCTGGTTACTCAGGTCCAATGCCGACAGCTCTGGCAGTAAATGTCAGGGTAGAGCAAAGATGAGCAGAAGGGTAGAGCATTTGGGGCCTGCTGCCTGTGCCCTGGGTCAAGCATAGCCGCCAAGGTTTCAGATTGCGTATGCGTGACATTACCATAATTTCAGTGTAATTATGAGTGACATTCAACGAGCATGAGTGACTCTTTCTCACAAGCAAAATCAAGCAATGAAAATGAGGGAAACATATATAAATATCAGGAAAGACACCAATGGGGGTGTGGCTTGGCCGGCTGCAAGATGGCCACACTCTAAGTGGGCTCTGCAGACCAAGCCCAAGATCCGTTAAAATCCTGCAGACGACGGCCTTCTCAATAGTTGCAATTGGTGCACCCTGTTAGATCCTCTCCTCACCTGCGGCATCGCTTGGAGCTCTTTTCACCTCCCGAGATCGTTCACGAACTGGGAGCTGCCGCCCATCTGAGGCGCTGGGATTACACCTCATGGGCCTGCGGGGGCCCGACCACTTCGCTTCTGCTGTCATCGGGGCTGCCTGGGGCTATGTGCAGCCAGAGGGTAGATGGTGGGTTTTCGCTGACATCCGGTGAGTGTTGCCGCGACCGGGGGCTCTCTGTGGCGGGGCTGGAGGCGCACGTGCTGAAGTGCCTTGACCGGGCCTAGGGTGCTCCAGCGCCATATTCCACCCTCACTCCTGCTTGGTGCCACCCCTGCTCGCTCTCAGTGCCCGGGCCTGGTAACGCGAGTAGTGTGTCCCCCGCACCTCCCATTCGTGTTTGCCCCGGGTTGTGCGCGCTCCTCGCCCCACTGCTGCGGTGCTGTGCGGGCATCTCTGGTCCCACTCTCACCTCTGCGGCCTCTCTCGGCGGATTGTGATGCCGCCGCCCACCACACACGACATCAGGGGCCTAGTCTCACAGAGGCCTATTCTGTCTCCCCACGCCCAACCTGTGCCCTGACACTGCATGCTGGATCTGTGCCGGACGGGTACATCCTGTGGCTGGGCCTGCCCACTCCACCACATCTGCTGCTGCTGATATTGGAGGCGGGGTGTGCCCGCTCCCCTAGGCCTCTGTCTCAGGTGATTGGTGTTGCTCCCGCCATTGACCGTGCTAGGCCCCGCGCCTAAGCTGCTGCTGGGGGCCTGCCTTTTAGCTGGGTCTTGTATCGCCACAGTACCGCTGCAGAGCTGCTTTCTGGTGCCTCTTGAGAATGGTCCATCACACCCCTGCTGAGTTGCCGCATTTGAACTCCTGGCATTGATATGGCCTCTTTCCTCTTGGGCCCATCTCGTCGGAGACTTCATCTGTAGGGCCTGGGCGCAGTGTGGTGCACGTCTTGATCTCTGGGCCCCTGTCGAGCTGGGTGACTGTGATTCCTCCTTGGGGACCTATGGATCCTTCAAATCTTCCATCTGCTCTCTGCCTGCCCATTTGTCTTTCTCCAAGGCTTTTGTTCGCTGAAGAGTCGCGACGGTGGAGCCCTTCCCGGCTGGGCTGCCACCCTGAGGTCCACCCTGCAGGCCGTTCTCCTCTGTCCAGGTGCCCTCTGTTCCAGTCACTGTGTGTGCTCGGAGTTGGGTTAGGGGTCCTCCTTGCGCCAACTCTGCTTATCTTGGGTGCTCTGTTGCTCCCTCATCTCTTGGTGGCGCCTGCTGTGAGACTCCTCCACCATGGGGGATGTCGACCCCAAACAGCCCAAATTGCATTCGAAAATCACAGGTCGACCCGCCAGGACGGCGCTGGCTTGGACAGTGGTGACCCCGCAGCAACTATGGACTCGCCCCCCCTCCCGCGATGGTGACCTAAAAGCTATCATTTTGGATGTCAAATCGACAGTCACAGGAATAGTGACTCAACGGGACCTGCTTTCTGCCCGGCTGGACTCTGTGAAGGCCCGTGTTGACTCCCACGACAATCGTCTCCTCCATGTCGAATCTAGAGTCTCGGATGCTGAGTATGCAGCCACGCAGTATCATTAGAAGCTGCTACAGATGGACAAAATTCTTGCTCTTATCCAGTAGAAAAACAAGGACTTGAAGGCCCGCTCCGGTCGGAGTAAATACCGCATAACTGGCTTTCCAGAGTCCACCAACATAGCCCATATGGAGGACTTCGTGGAGCAACTAATCAAGGAACTCTTCAGTGATGTGCTCTCCTCAGTTTTTATTGTTGAATGCGCACACCGCTCCCTTGGTCTATGCCCTGGTCCCGGACTACCTCCTCGTCCTACCATCGAAAAAATACTAAATTTCCGAGACTGTGATGCCATTCTCCATGCGGTGCGGAACATGGGCAAAATAAATCATCAAGGCAATACGCTCTCTTTCTTTCAAGACTATACTCTCACTGTTCAGGCTGCCAGATGTGAATTCCTTCATGCAAAGCGGATTTTGCAAAATCACGAGGTCTCCTACTCATTGGCATACCCAGCAAAGTTGAGAGTTCAGCAGGGCGCAAAAGCGCTTTTTTTTCCCGGATCACAGAGATGCCCTTGCCTTTGTAAAGAAACTTGACAAATCAACAGGCCCCTCTCCATCCAGCTCCCAGCCCGCTGGGGATGATCGCCTTAGCAACAATGACTGACTGGTTGTACTTTCTAGGTTTACTAATCACTGATTGTTGTCTGATGCTCTGGTAGCTTGGCCACCCTGCTTAACTGCAGGGGTGTATGCCGAGCTCTGCCATGCCCTCACAGGATAATTACCTTTCTCCTTATGGTTTCTGCTCTACCAAGTTGTGGGTTCCTGGGGTGGGAAGGGGTGGTATCTCAGCCTGATTGGGGGGTTGGAGTGGGTCTGGGGGTGGAGGGTCTTCTGGGGTCTGATTTGGGGGCAGGAGTGGGTGTGGGGCTTGGGTTCCTTTTGATGCTGCTGTTTGGTCTGTTAGGGTGGGATTGCGGGGTGGGGGTTGAGACATTTGAAAAGCATCTGGGATTGTTTTTTGAGTTGCTATCATGGGAGGATTAGATAGGTGGGGGGGGTTTTGGTATGTTACCTTTCGTTTAATATTTATTGGTTCTGTGTGGTCGGATCGCTTCACTGTACTGTATCCGATTTACCTTGCCTCTTGCTGTGGGCGCCTTCCTTGCTCCCTTGTCGGTGGGTGATCCCGCGCGGCTGCACACTATTTAGTTCTGTACAATGTCTGTCCTACTTGCACTGCGGCACTTTTCATTCAGATATAGTATGACATTACTGACACCATGTTTTGGACCTGGAACGTCCGCGGTCTGAACGATCAACGAAAAGCCAGGCTCATTCACTCTCACTTGCAGCAACACAGGGTAGACATATGTTTCCTACAGGAGATGCACCTCTTGCCTGAATCTGCCTCCAGACTCCGGTCGCGTTACTGGGAGAATCACATTCCTTGTTTTATTCTTCTTATGCAAGGGGGGTCTCCATTTTGGTATGCAGGGGTCTCCCCTGGCAAACTACTCAGGCAAATACGGACCCTGATGGTAGATACGTAATTCTGCATGGCTCCTTGTTAACTCAACCCATGACGATCGCTGCTGTGTACAGCCCTAACTCAGACAATCCCGATTTCTTTACTCACATTTGGCATCTTATCTCTTCCTTTGGCCCGGCGGTTATACTCTGGGGGGGGGGGGATTTTAATGTTACTCTTTCAGTGGAAATGGACTGTTCTGATCCCCATTCATCCCATCCATGTGCTACCACTTTACTTCAGTCCATACTTACTGACAACTCGCTTTATGATGCCTGGCGTCATATGTGGCCCAACACCCGCGAGGGAACTTGCGTCTCGGGGGTTCGGGGATGCTGGTCACGCATTGATTTTTGGCTCGCCTCCCCGGATGTCCTTACCTGGCTTAACTCTGCCACTCATATTGCGCGTACCTTCTTGAATCATGCACCAGTTCAAATCGGTCTTCGTCTCCCTCACTCCCCACAGCGAGCATTCACATGGTGACTCCCTCCGAAAGCGCTCCGCGACACAGTCTTCTGCGATGAGATCCAAACAGCCATCACCAATTATTTCAATCTAAATGTGGGTTCGATAGACTCTCCTTCCGTACTTTAGAAGGCTTCAAAACAGTAATACCGGGCAAGTGTATTTCTAAACAGGCCGGTGTCTTCCCTTCAATCGTACCACTCTGGCAAAGTTGGAAACTGAAATTAGGACTCTGGATGCCGCTCAGGCTGCACACCCCAGGCCTGAGACCCTCGCACTTCTAAGACAAAAACACACTGAATTAAAGGAAGAGGCTGATAGAGAGCTTTCCTTCCTGTGCAGAGAGGCCCGGACCCTTTGCTTTGGGGAGGGTGATCGGCCTGGAAAGACCTTAGCCATTCAAACGGAAGGCCAGAACAACCAAATCGGTAACACCGGAGATTCAACCGAAAACGCGATGGTAATACCAGAGAATGAGATAGTAAGGACAGCGCTGTCCACTAACCCTCGAAATAAAGAGAAGAACCAGGCCCCAAGGAAAGAGCCGTTGCCGCTAACGCACAACTCCACCGCGCTTGAAGAGTGTACCCCAGCTCCAAGCGAGTCCCTCTATGAAGTTAACGAAATGAATAAGGTAGATGATATTGACCCTCTCCATCCTCCCTCGAAGATGAGACTTGAGCCCCAGAGACCCCTATTCACAAAAACACCCCTTACATCCCATAGCATAAGAATTAATGGGGACACCTCTCATAGAACCTCTTATAGAACCAGAACTCATAACTAAACCAAGGTTACTAAGAAAAGATTTGTGGCAATCAGAACAGATTATTCACGGAGAAGAGCAAACTTTAATACCAATCCAGCCAGGGCTATCTCACATACGAAATCATCCCGAACACAGAAACAATTCAATGAACTTCAGAAACTCGTAGATAACCTGGCACAAAACTCGATGAAAATCTCACAGACAATTGGAAAAATCTGGGAGATGGCGATAAGTACGCACACCAAGGTCTCACACATCCAGAATCTGGTACTCAGACCCAACAGACCTAATAGGACCAAGCCCGTGTCAAATGAAGAAGCTCTGGCTTTACTCCGATCTTATGAACAACCTGCCCGGAGTAGGGAGGAGAATATCAAAGTAGTACCTACTGACCCTAATAGAACGTCCAGAAAGAATGACAGGAAAGCAATTCACCAAAATTTACAACAAATTCAGCTAACCGCACCCGAATCCGATAATGGAAAATGCGTAAAATCACAGAAACCCCTGAATTGTCTACTACTTAACTGTCGTTCGGCAACTAAACATGCATCAGACATAGCTGCCCTCATCATTAATAAGGAAATTGACTTGGCCATCCTCACGGAAACATGGCTCAATGAATCATCATCTCCTACCATGGACCTCTTAATACCACCACAATATAACATCGTCAGGTTAGACAGACCAAGAAATGTGGGAGGAGGCATAGCTTGCATTCACCGCTCAGAGATCGAGGTCTGCCAATTCCAATCTGACCCCCTAGACTCCTGTGAATACCTTGGTATCAATGTAAGAACACCAAATAATCAAAGCTGCATCTTGCATGCATTCTACCATCCACCAGGAGAGAATGCAAAGTTCACAGAGCAATTGATGGAGATCATAACGACCAACTCTAACTCGGATGCCAATAACATATTCCTAGGCGACTTTAACCTCCACTGGGATGACGGCAATGACAAACTGGTCAACTCGCTTAAAGACTTCCTCAGTGAGTTAAAACTTATACAAGCATGCAACCAACCCACTCACTCACAAGGAGCGACCTTAGACTGGATTATTGCAAGAAAGGATGAGGCATCAATCCTCGCTATAGACCCATGTGACTGGTCCGACCATCACGTCATAACATTCGCGATACCGACAATGAAAAAGGGTAGGACCGTGCAACCACGCAAGCTCAAGAAACTGATCCGAGACACAAAAGAGGCTAATATTGAACTACTGGTTGAAAGGTGTGAGAAAGATCTGAAGCCACCTTACAATAAGCAAAATGTAAATGAGCTGACGGATCACTACATAACCGCGATCGGTAATATCGTCAATGACACCATGCCCCAAAAACTGAAAAAAGTCTCAGAGAAACCAAAAAATCCTTGGTTTAATGAGTCATTGAACGAGGACAGGCGCAAACTGAGAATGGCCGAAAGGAAATGGAGACAACATCCCTCCTCCCCGGAGCTGAAAGCCCTCAGAAAAACTAGAAACGAATACAATAAAAAGATAATCAACTCCAAAAAAGAATTTATCAGATCGGAATTGGACAGTGCCACAAACAGACCACGAAAACTCTTTGAGATTTTAAAACAACAGTCAAACAAACTAGCCAAAACGGTTCAAGAGAATACAAAAACTCCCATAAGCTGCGAGGAATTCTCCTAATTTTTCACGGAAAAATCCAAATTGCTAGAAGTTGAACTCTCAAATGCAGCAACAAACCTCATGACCCTTCCTCCACCTAAAAATGAGGCAATGTCTCAACAGAAGGTCTCCAAACAAAAAATAAGGCAAAATGGGATACATTTGAATTATATGACCAGGGAAAGATCGCCAAAACGCTGGCGGAACTCAGATCGAACAACCACTATCAAGACCCTCTACCGGGAAAGTGTGTAAGAAAAATCAGCCACACTCTAGTTCCGATCTGGACCGAGATAATAAATGCCTCACTTGCACAAGGAACCCTCCCGGACTGCCTAAAAACAGGGCAGGTAGTGCCCATCATCAAAAAACCGACAGCTGATGCAACAGACCCGAACAACTATCGACCAGTGACCAACATCCCTCTACTGGCCAAACTCATTGAGAAATGCGTACAGGGCCAACTAAGTCAACATATCGCTAAATTCTCGCTACTTGACGATTCCCAATCAGGATTCAGAACAGGACACAGTACTGAGACTGCGATCCTGCATATTGTCGATGACGCCCTACAAGCCTTAGACCGAAATCAAACATGCCTACTAATCCTCCTAGACCTGTCATCAGCATTTGACACGGTAAAGCACGAAGTGCTAATGACCAGGCTACAAAACAGGATGGGTTTGTCCGGAAACGTGCTGAAATGGTTCAACTCCTTCCTACAAAACAGGACTCAGCGATTCTTGGTGAATCAAGCAATCTCTTCCCCGAGCCCCAATGCAATCGGGGTCCCACAAGGCTCAACGTTATCCCCAGATCTATTCAACTTGTATGTAGAACCTCTCACGGAGATTCTTCAACAATCACAGATATCCTATCACATGTATGCAGACGACACGCAATTATACATAAAGATCGCCTCCCTTGAGGACATTGACCTAATGAACAAGACACTAAAGAGAGCTCTGCAATGGTTAACAATGAACCATCTGAAACTAAACGCCCAGAAAACAGAATTCCTGCTAACTTCACCGACAAGGAGCCAATCTGATGTTAAGGAATGGACTAAATTGGTGACGGCGCTAAATTGCGCCCCGACACTAGTTAACTCAGCCAAATCACTAGGAATTACGTTAGATGAAAACCTCGACATGAAAGACCATATTAATTCAATGGCCAAGAGCGCCCGCTTCCACTTAAATTACTTAAGAAAACTGAAACCCTTTATCTCAGAGTCGGATCTAAAACTGGCTATCCAATCACTAGTTATCTCGAGGATCGAATAAGGCTGCACCACACTAGCTGGCCTACCGAAAACATCCACAGCACCACTAAAAGCCTGCCTCAACGCAGCGGCAAGACTCATCACGGGAACGAAGAAATTCGATCATATATCTCCTCACCTGAAAGCTCTAAACTGGCTACCCTACGAAGCCAGAATTCAAATGAAGATGGCCTGTATTACACATAAAGCGGTTCACTACAACACGCCTAGATACCTAGCCAAGAAACTTAAGCTATCAGGAGGTAACAGAACAACTAGAAGCGCAAAAGAGCTGCTATTGCGACCAGCCTTTTTCCACAAGAAAAAGACTTACAACAGAGCATTCTCTGGAGCTGCCCCCAGAATCTGGAACTCACTCCCGCCAAGCATCAGGAAGATTCAAAATACAGTAACATTCAAACGAGAACTTAAGAGCCACTTGATGAGTAAATACCCTACATAGAGAAACCTACAGATTACTGAGACGATCATTTACGCTAACAGAGGATTGTCCACTTCATGAATATTGGAAGATCAATACCTGACATCTGACTGTGTCCATGTTCAAGCCGAGGCTAGACACATACTGCTACCTCATATACTTGTGAACTTATAACTATATCTCACAGACAAAACTATATAACCTCTACCTCACCTTATTTATTTTTCCATACTATCCTGATATGCACTGGAATACCATATAATCCTACCTCACCGAGCTTGGTTTGAGACCAATGCTAATTGCACAGACATTAAGAACTTATATATCTAATCACGTCCATTCATTATATTGCCTTCTACCTCATATATATTTTGTTGTTATTATTGCTATTATAATGTCTATGTGTTATTCTTTCCTTGTTAAGTGCTCTGATACCCACGGGTCTTGTACGCGCTATACAAAACACTATAAATAAATAAATAAATAAAATTAGCCAACCTCTTACACCCTTCCCGTGCTGCGTCGTATATTACGGCTCTTAGTGATGGGGTTCCCACTAGAACCACCTCTCCTGAAGAAATTAAGGCCTGTTTCAAGGATTTTTACTCGCAGCTCTATACTGCTGGCCCTACCACCCCTCGTGCGAGGCCTTCAAACAATATTTTGAGACTATCGCGCTCGTATGGCTGGAGGATTATCATCGGAAATTCTTAGATGAGCCTTTCACTAAGGAGGAGATACATGCTGCCATAAATAGCTTGCCTGGCCGCAAGGCTCCGGGTCTGAATGGTCTTCCAGCTTCTTTTTATAAAACGTATGCATCGCTTTTAGAACCACATTTGGCATCTATGTACAGTGATTCTTTTGATAATGGACTCTTTCCTCAGTCCCTACTTGAGGCCATGATAACGCTGTTACTCAAGCCAGACAAGCCAGCCGACCGTCGCGACTTCTATTGCCCCCTCTCTCTTATTAATACTGACTATAAAATTTTCTCTAAATTAATTGCCTTTCGCCTTCTACTACTTATATCTCTCATTGCTCTCCCTGACCAGTTTGGTTTAATTCCTGGCAGGGCCACCTCGCACAACCTCCGGACCATTTTCTCGGTGCTTCACCAGATCAATCCTAGTCTCCCCGCAGTTGCCGCTCTTCTAGATGCCACTAAGGCGTTTGACACGCTTGAATGGCCCTTTTTATTTTTTCTCCTACCTATCATCGGTTGTAGCAATATGTTTATATGAAAGATATCTCTTCTTTATACTTGCCCCTCAGCTCGTCTCTGAATTAATGGGCAGATATCGGATCCCATTTGCATTGAACGCGGCACCCGGCAGGGGTGTCCTCTATCACCTAATCTCTTCGCCATCGTAATGGAGCCTCTGGGGGCCAGACTCCGGCAGCATCACACTCAGGGGGGCATAGGTTTCTCGGCCCGCTCCCTCCTGGTCTCTATGTATGAGGACTACATAACTCTGTATGTTCACCACCCCAAGACAATCTTAGCCCTCTTGTATGTGAGATAATACTCTTTGGTGGATTGTCTGGCATGCAGGTGAATTGGAGCAAGTCTGTGCTGTTTCCCCTTACGTATGCCACCAGACCACTAATGCCAGACTTTCCCTTTATTTAGGCCTCCGGCCCCACCCACTACCTGGGTATCTGGCTGAGTAGGGACTTGGACGACCTTTGGAGGTCTAACTTCGGGTGTGCGGTGGACTGGTTGGAATACAAAATTCCCCATTGGAGTCGGCTTCCATTGTCTCTTGCTGGTTGCATAGCCATTGCTAAGATAGTTGTTCTGCCGAAATTCCTTTACCTTTTTTTGAATATCCCTATCCTCCTCACTGCTAATTTCTTTTGCAAACTACGTCCTTTGATCATCTCTCTCGTCTGGGCCGGTAAACAACCTAGAGTCTCGTATGATATTCTCACTCTTCCTATGTCCGTAGGGGGTATGGGTGCTCCTAATTTTAAGCTATACGCCCTATGCGGTCAGGCCAGTTTTCTGCATTTCTGGATCCATCCCTCTCCTTATCAACCGCACGTGGCTGTGGAGACTGACATCGCGTCCCCCTCGCCGTCCCCCACGGCCTTATTTCCCCTGGCGAGCCGCTCGCAAGCGGAAATAGACACGTTGAGACATTGTGTTGGGCCTGGTCCGGACTATGCCGACTCTCCAACTTCCCGTTACTATCGGCTAATGCCATGCTGATCGTGCGTCATCCTGCGTTTCCCCCTCTTCAGCCATCCGGCATGTCTAAACATGCATCACACTTGTCGACCTGTCAACTTTGGCAGATCTATATTTCGGAGACACCTTCTATTCTCTTCCCGCCGCTTCTGGTCTGCTGGACACTCTATTGTTCTATCATTTGCGTGCTATATGCTGGGAGTTACATCCTACGTTTCCCCAGCCTCCACCCACGATGCCTGCCCTTGATTTCATGTACACATCCCGACTCCTCACAAAATAGTCACTAAATGATATGCCTTCATGTAGTCGTCCACTTCCATCTCCACAGAATGGGCGCGCGTGGCGTGGGGCGAGGACTTGGGCATGGACATCGCCCAGGCTGACCAGCTCTACTGCTGCAATCAGACAAAGAAACCATCACCCAGCTACCGGCTTCATCTCATTCATTTCAAGTATTTACAAAGGTTATATCGCACTCCTGCCCAGCTTCACAAATTAGGTCTCATACCCAGTGATAGTTGCATGCACTGTGCTGCCCCAGCTGCAGACTTTGCTAATCTAGCATGGCTGTGCCCCAAGGTGTCGGAGTTCTGGCAGGTGGTATGCACCACTATCTCTGAGATTACCTCCGTGCCTGTGCAGCTTGACACTACGTTGTGTCTGCTGGGCTTTGTAAAATTCTGCTCGGATGCTTCTCACCGCCTGATTGCAATGCTGCTTGTCTAGGCTAGGTGTAGGGTGGCCATGTGCTGGGGTCACAGACAAGCGCCCAGGTTCGCTCCCTGGCTTGAGGACGCCTCAAGATGCCAGACCTTGCTATCGGAATTCTGGGACTTACACCCTGCCAGGTCTCGCCCAATTGACATATGGGGACCTTTGGTGAAATACCTTCATTCCCGAAATCCTTTGAGCCGTGCTGCTTCTCCTGTGCTCCCTGCCGGCACCCCGCCCGCAGCGGCCGGCGGTGCTGGTCAGTAACTGCCTGCCTCTATCCCTCTGTCTCCCCTGTTCGCTGCACTGGTCACCATCACTGCGGCTGTGCCACGCCTCCTTTAGGGTTGGAATTATCATGTTAATTTTGGTACCATGGCAGTGCCTCATGGAATTTGTCTCTTGAATGTTGGGAATGTCTTTACATTTTCATTATTCGACTCAAAATGTGCTGTGTTTGTCGTTCCGATCTGATGCAAACTGTATTTTGACTGCATTGAACTTGTCAATAAAGGTTTTGAAAAGAAAAAAGAAAAAAAAGAAATGACACCCATTTGAGCAACAAGAAACTACAGAAATGGAGGAGTGTTAGTGACCATGCAACTTGATTGTAGGTAAACAAATGTGTAATCATGATATTAACAGACTGCAGGATTGGTGATGTGAACAGATCAGTAGGATCAAATAATTTCTGGAAAATGCAAATATGAACTACAGCATAAAGTACAAACAAAAGCTGCATTGCTGATTTCGATTACCTTCTGGAGCTTGATGCACACATGTGAAGGTCAGGGAGTTAGACCTGAGCTGATGGCTATAGAGCAACATTAAGTTGTGCCAAGGCAGGTGAACTGCTTTGCAAAAGTAGCCTTATAATGTGTTTTATTTTCAGCCATTTATGACATTTCTTATCCAATATAAAATTGCATTCTGGGACATGTAGTATAACTTTACTTTGTACTGTTGACTAAAAAGCCAGACCTTCCTGAATATGTTTGATACAACAGATTATGCTATGATAAATACAAGTTGTTTTAAAGACAAGAAGACATGGAATGTATTCCGTTATTGAAACATGATGCTGCGCATATTGTGTACTCATGAGAGAGCCCATTTGTACATGTTGCTGACACCACAGCTTTGAGGACACATCTTTGGTTCTTTAAAGCATGTATATCCTTTATTCTGAGAAAGAATTAACTCAGCATGTTCTTATTGCCTGTGCATGGCCCCTTATTACCTAATTACCTCCCACTAGGTCTCCCAGTTATTGGAGTACGCCGTTCTCCCTTCCTGCACATATAACATCACAGACAGGTCACTGCCCTTATATATAGGTGCTACTGCTTGCAACCCTTGCTACATCTGTGGCATCTCTCACCTTTCTGGGGGTTGCAGAGGGATCCTCTTTTTGGGGGCATATACATGCGTACGGACTGGCCCAGAGTTCTGCTGACAGCTTCGGCCAGGTGGAGCCAGCCGCGGGGGATAGATTGCTCCACAGTGGCGGTTCTTACCCCTCAATGGCACCAGACTAGGCTGCAGGATAATGCACTCTGCCCCCGCAGTACCTACTCCAACAGAATGAGGAGGTGCTACATTACACCGTGGATTCAGAATTAGAGGTCGAACGCATTGCTCCCCCTCCCAAGGATCTCCTGTCACTGGCTCCTTCTTCTTCTGGGCTCACCCCGAGGCCTCCGCAGTGTATTGTATCAATATAGTGACCAAAATTACATCAGGGAGCATTCCCCAAAGGAATTGGTAGTTTATGAAAGAGACAGGACCTTGTACCTTGATATCAGAGGAAGAGATATGAATTATAAAAGGAATGACATTACAGAAAGCTGCCAGGCTCTGAAGCTGTGAAAATCACAAACCTGGGGGCGAGGTTGCAGTGATAAGGCACCAGACCACCACTCCAGCAGCGGCCGCAAGTACGCTGGGAGGCAATCTGGGTGATCATTACGCTGCTGGGTCTCGTACTGCCCAAGAGATACAATACGGTAGGAGTTACGGCACTGGCAGCAGGCTCCAAGTTGCGCTGTCAGGCTTCCAAAGTTAAACTATGCTGCACCTGCGGCCTACAAGTCTGGGTATCACAAAGTGTACCCTGCAAGGCTTTCTCAGCAGTAGCGATTGTGCAATGGCGCTCATGACATCCTGAGTTAATCGGAAGTGCTGCGCCGGAGTGTCAGTTGAATATCATGTTATACTTTGTAGGCAGCTGAGCAAGTTGTTGACTCAGACCCCAAGCCTGCCAAAAGCAGTGCAGACATGCTGCTGCCAGCTAACAGGCTTTACTCTGTCAGTGTGATTTATTTAGCAGCGCTCAGCTCCAGCGCTGGAGACCCACTATAAACAAGTCCTTGAGGAGAAAAAACTGTTTTTCTCCTCACAAAAGACCTAGCAAAGAACAAAAATAAGGACATTTTCAGAATTGCAGGGAATTCTCCTCTCCTATAGCGGTGGCCAAGTCATTCATCCCTACTGAGGCATGGACTGACAGTTTGGCCATTTATTTCCATGACAAGATTAAAAATATTTAGGAGACCTTCCCGCTGAGCGACAGTGTAGAGTCAGACTTCTCCTTAACTCAAGTGAGAGAACCATCTTTGAATCAGTTTCTATTAGTTCCCTTGGAGAAATCATTAGAAATCATGAAAGGCCTTAAATCCATCTCTCCCTCTGACCCATGCCCGGCCAGCATTATAGCATCAATAGTGGAGATTATCAATCCTGCGGTTAACCGGATCCTTAACCTGTCTTTGCAGTCGGGCATGGTCCCCGATAGGTGGTAAAGGCAGTCAGTCAGTCAAATTAACTTTATTCGATTCGATTAAAATCATACAAAGTACATAAAAACAAGGTTATTTACAATTTTTTAAAAAAGGATTAAACAGTTTCTTTACAATCGAGTTAATTTGGCATGATGTTATGATAAAAACATTTTAAAACGGGTTATACACTCTAGGTGGTAAAGGCAAAAATTATTACCCTATTAAAAAAAACAACTTTGGACCCAGAATTGGCCTCTAATTACAGGCCAATACATTTGCTTCTTTTCTTTTCTAAGGCCTTAGAAAAAGTCGAGAACCAGGTCACTACCACTTTTGTTGAAACAAATTCAATTCTCCACCAGAGTCAGTCTGGTTTCAGGGTGAACTTCAGCACTGAAACAGCACTGCTGGTAGTGTCGGAAGCCATAAAGAAAGTTTTGAATAAAGGCGGCAAGGCTGCATTGATATTATTGCACTTATCTGCGGCCTTTGATACCGTCCCCCATGACCAACTCCTGGCGAGACTTAAAGGAATGCGGTTTTGGGGGTACGGTACTCAACTGGTTCGATTCCTTTCTAAAAGACCGCAATCAAATAGTTTGGACCCCGCCCTTTGGTGGTGGGAGTTCCTCAGGGCTCAATGTTGAACCCCACCTTTTTTAATATATAGATGGCACCACTAGCATCTTGGGCCGAGGCTCATGGAGAAAAAATTGTGTTGTATGCTGATGACACACAGCTTCTCTTCACCTGCGATAAAGACTCAGATTTTATATGAGATAGGATTAACCTCTGTCTGACTGAAGTGTTCTCCTGGCTACATGCTAATCAGCTTAAATGTAATCCCGAAAAGTCGGAGATCATTTTCTTCGGCCACCCCCCAGCAGTGTATGGCGTATTTGGGGGCCAGCTGATATGTCTCCCCCTTCCACTTCCGTCATAACAGTAAAAAATCTAGGGGTGACGCTGGACGAGAATCTCTCTATGCAGGCCCAGATTCAGGTAGCGGTTGGGTCTTGCTTTGCCATGTTGAAGATGCTAAAGCAGTTCCTGCCTCTCCTGCCTATCATTCATAGAAAAACAGTAGTCCAAGTTATGATAGTCTATAGGAAGGACTACGTGAACATACTGTACCTAGGGTTGCCGGAGTATCTACTGTTAAGGCTTCAAGTGGCCCAGAATGTGGCAGCCAGAGCAATACTCATGCTGGGCCCAAGAGCACTGATGTCCACATGTTTGCAATCAATGTATTGGCTCGCAGTCCGCAAGAGGATCCATTTTAAGGCCATGGATTTTAAGGCTCTCCACGGCATAGGTGCCGGGTACATCATGAAGAGAGTCCAGTTCTACTCCCCTTGCAGTACATTAAGGTCCTCAACACTTCAGTTGGCACATGCCCCTAAATACCACCGAGCGCGGATAAGGGGGGGGGGCGCTCCTTCCAGGTTCAGGCGGTGCAACTGTGGCACAATCTACGGTGGAATTAAGTCTGACTCAAGATCTCCTAGCGTTCAGGAAATCAATGAAAACCTGGCTATTCCAGCAATAACCATGGTTCTCACACTACATAGCAAATTGTTTATGCTTCAGAGCTGTGACACTCTATTGAGTAGCTGTGCGCTTATAAGTACCCATTTAACATAACATAACATAAGGAGGCGCTATAAATGCATGACAATGCATTTTAGTGTGGAGATGTGGACCACCACACTGAAATGCTGTAATCTACTGCATTATGAGTAGTGGATCAGTGGCAGTGATCCTCCTTGATCTAAGCGCGGCTTTTGATACGGTCAGCCACGACACCTTACTGAACCGCCTGTCCTGTGTGGGGATTAAGGATAACGCCTGGGCATGGTTTAAATCTTTTTTGGAGAATAGATCATTCAGGGTTTTAGATGGCGAATCCGTGTCCTCCAGCAAACCCCTAAAGTGCGGTGTTCCTCACGGCTCCTCTCTAAGCCCTGCACTTTTCAATCTGTATATGAGACCACTAGGCGATGTCGTCCGCCCATTTGGAGTTAAGATCATCTCCTATGCGGACGACACGCAGCTAGTGGTCTCACTGGCGCAGGAGGCAAACCGAACTGCGCCAGGCGGGCTTAGAGAATGCCTGGAGGAGGTGAGGAACTGGATGTCGTTATCATCCCTGAAGCTGAACGGGGACAAAACAGAGCTGATGCTCCTAGGCCCATCGGATCTGGCCCTCCCTCCCTCTCGGTGGCCCCCATGTCTAGGCCCCCCCCCAACCCCCAAAAACAACATCAAAAGCCTTGGAGTGTGGCTGGACAACTCGCTATCTTTTAATGTCCAAGCCACTAAACTTTCAGCCACCTGTTTTGATATCATGAGGGTGTTAAATAAAATATTTCCCCTCCTTCCCTTGGAAGCCAAACAGGTAGCCATTCAAGGTCTTATTCAATCACGCCTTGATTTTAATAATGCACTCTATCTCGGTGCCCCAGAATACACCCTACGCAGGCTGCAGATCGTACAGAACTGCGCAGTGCGTCTTCTGCTTGCGTCTTCTGCTCAAAATTCCCTTAGACACTCAGTAAGGGCCGGATTGATTAGCCTTCACTGGCTTCCGATCCGGCAGAGAGTTCTGTTGAAGACGCTATGCATAGCCCATCAAGCCTTCTGGGACACAGGACCCAGCATCACACGCGACCTGGTTACCCATTACACCCCAAACCGAAGTCTTCGTTCCAGCCAGACCTTCTCGGCAGTGGTGCCAAGAATGAAAAGATCCAGATCTGGCGGAAGGACGTTCACATACAACGCGTCCAAAACCTGGAACTCTCTGCCACTCCATCTTAGAGCTAACCCTAACCTCACTGAATTCCATAAGCAACTAAAGACCTTCTTGTTTGCATCCGCTTACTAACTGCCTGCCTTCCCCCCCTGCTCTTCAGTAGGCTCTGGTTATCCTAGCACTTGGACGCCTCCGGGCAACAATTCGCGCTTTACAAATCCACAAGTTTACAAGTTTACAAGTTTACTTGGCTGTGCTGGATACACATTACTGTGATTTACTTGCTGTTGGTCTTTGTGTATTCCTCTCAGTAAGAAAAAAGGGGATTAGGTGTTGGCAGACTTGGCCAGCCTGCCAGGATGGCTGGGGCAGAGCTGTCCCCTGCCCACCTACAGTTCAAAGGGCAGTCTCCAGCACACACACTCTAAGGAACCTGGTACTGGCCTTTTTTCACCCCAGACTTCTGGGAGCCTTGGTAGGTTAAGCGAAGAACTTTCCAGAACCAGATGTGGGGGTAGCTTGGGAAATTCCCCCACTTCAAAGGCTGGCACTAAGTATACATATTGCACCCCCAGAATAGCTCTTCAGGACATTTCTGACCTTGTGGAAGACTTCAGAAGGACTTCCTGGACACCTAGTTGGCCACCCTGTTGCTATAGGCCTGCCTTGGTTCCGGAGGTCTGCACTGCTGCTACTAGAGGACAGCTCTGCTTCTTGAGGACCTTGCTTCCCAGAGGACTTCCCTGCTGCTAGAGGCCTACCTTGATGCTTGAAGAAGAACTGGACCATCTCCATGATCACAGGACCACCAAACATAAGTGCAAGGGATAGTTGGCTAGCCTTCTGTGTGAGCTACAGGTGCATAAGAATCTCCAGAGACCTTGAAATCTATACCTCATCTCTGCTGGACTGAGTGTTAATCCCCACCCCACCAAATGGTGTCTTCCAGGTCTTGCACTCTTGGAAGTGGTATTAGAGGTCCTGCTCCTGCCTAGCCCTAAACGTGGGACTTCTAAGACGTTTCACTGAAAGTTCTAGAAGAACTGATAGAAGACTAGGTGCTACCTGACAGTGGATCCACCCAAGGCAAATTGCCAGTTGGTCTGACTGTGCAGTAGCTCCTGCTTCGTTATTCTATGCAGCAGCAAATCCTGCTCACAAGGACCTCTCAGTGATAGTGTCTGGCCTCATGGAGCCCTCTTCTGCTACAGATTGTAGCTCTGTCACGCTGGATGTTTCGGTCTTTCAAAATGTTGTCTAAGTCTGAAGGTAAACATTTTCACTGGGCTCGATGGTGACCAGCTCCCAATTGATGACGACTGTAGGAAGCTGGCTCTGTATATATTATACCAAAGTGAGGTATAGTGTGCACAGAGTCCAGTGGATCCCCAAAGGTAGGCAGAGGTAAAAGTAGATAGTACTTTACTCTCTATTTGTGGTTGTGTTGTCGAGCAGTAAGGCCTTATCAGGGGTAGTGTTAAGCGTTTATTGTACACACTCAGGCAAGGAATGATTTTACACACTCAAGGACTGAACTCAGACCAATTTGTTTGTATAAAAATATTATTTAGTTGTGGTTTATTTTTCTAGAACCAAGCCAGGCCTGGTACAGGTATGTATAGCCATACGTTGTAGAAATATATGCAATCAAATGACAGTACAAATGTAGAGAATCAATATACAGTTGGATTACTTTGTAATTACTTTTCCTGCTCAGTCAGGTATCGCAAGATACCAGGCTGGTAAATTTCCTGTAGGAAGGAAGAACATGGTTAATTTTTCTGCAAATTTGTGTCAGTTTTATAATATACTCAAGAGCAACTATTTAGTTCTCTGATAGCAGACTGGGGTTTAAGGGTCCATGGGTAACAGTAGGTTCACAGTGTGGCAGCAAGTTGCCCCACCAGTGGCACCGAGGCGACAGGTGCGGAGTGCCCGGTCCATATGTTAGCCAATGGGCTAGCATGGCTGTGGGAGTGGTGGACTGCGGCAAGCAGGCCACCAAGTTGGATAAACGAGGACTCCTAGGGTTAGGGACAACACGGAAGCAAAATGGCCCACACAAGATCTACACCACCAGTGGCACAGAGGCGGCTGGGTGTAGGATGCAGTCCCGGCTGTGGTTACAGACATCGGTCAAGCATTCCTCTGAATCGGTCAGTGGCTGTAAACGAATGAGATCTCAAGAGTTGCTGCTTTTGGGCCTGCTTTGTTCGATGACGGAATCAGTCGGACAGTTGTGGCTGGTTCCTCTGGACTGCTTTGCCAACGGTTGAGGGGAGATCTTCAGTTGACGACTGCATGTTGGTTTTTAGGAGCTTGATTAACGGGTGTCACTATGATCCAGGCTTGGATCACTGGTAGGACCTCCTTGAGTTTCATTCACTCCTGCTCGGGCTCGGGTTGTCAGGTACAGAGTGACGGTGACCCACGGAGTCTGCCAGAGTCAATGTTGGCTTGGCTTGAGCAAGTCCGATGCTCACAGTTGACAACGGTCCTTTTTGGATTTGAAGGCAGGGTGAGTTCTCTTGGTTTTTGAGGACTGCCGACTGCAGGACACACCAAAGTTCTTTTGGAGGAGTCTGAGGTTGGGAAAGGCCGGTAGGGCTGGGGCCAAGTCAGTAGTTGTCCTCCTCGTTGCATGGCTTTTCGGTCCTTCTTCTTCTTTTCTCCTATTTGGCTCTGGTCTGAGGAGGCAAAGTTTGGGGTTGCCCCTAACGTCTAAATTTTGGGGTGTTACTGGTAGGGACAGGTCGGGCCAATGGGCCCATTCCTTGGGGTGGGTACAACCTCTATTGTGCCACCCTCCAGTGAGCTGGGACCCAGGCCTCTTTCTAGTTGGTGGGGTCCCCCCCATCTGCAAGATGGCGGGGACTTAAAGTTGTGCTTCACCTCGCCTCCCCCGAGGGGTGGCATTGGCAAAGGTGGTCACGCCTCTGTTCCTGTCTTGGTTTTCCCACCAACTCTCCCGCACAGAGTGGGGGTCAGAACCGATGGGGGCCATTTGCTGAAAGCAGCAAATGGCTGGGGTAGCCTACCAAAGGCGGCAGGCCTTTGAAGATTCCCCTTCATGGACTCAGCCGTTCTTTGGGGTAGGAGGCTTGGTACCTTTTTCCAGGATGGCTTTGTTTCAGGACCCAGAGAGTTGTAGGCTCTAGAACCAGGGGTCCAGAAACATGTCTGGTAGTGGCAGCTGGCAAACAGTCACTCAGCCAGGACACTAGAGTTATATTGTTTTTAGGGGCCACCTCTAAGATGCCTTCTGAGTGCATTTCTCATTAAACCCTACACTGGCATCAGTATGGGTTTAATGTGCTGAGAAGTTTGATAGCCAACTTCCCAATTTTCGGTAGGGCCATTATGGCGCTTTGGAGTTCGTAATGACTACCTCCCATACCATATACACTTAATGGCATTACTGCATTTACAATGCCCAAGAATGGACTTGGACACTGTAGGTGTACAGGGCTCATGAACACGTACCCTTACCACTGGCACACTGCACCCAGCTAGAGGGATGGCTTGCCAGGGCCGTGGTTTGTAGGCATGGCTCACAGGGATGTGGGCCATGGCAAATTTTCACTTTTGCTCTGCACCAAAACATGCAGCCTGCAATGGCAGTGTCAGAGTGTAAAGGCACAGGGCCTCTAAATATGGCACAATAAGTGCTGCAGCCCTCAGAGGCTTTCCCTGATCACAGTGCCCTTGTTACCTTGAGTGCCTTTTATAAGGGACCCACATGTGGCCAGAGAGCTGTCAATTGGGTTTGGTGACATTATATTTTAAGGAAAGAACATAGGCCCTGGGTATTTGTATAAGTTATCAATGGAGGAACAGGTGAAGACGTAGTCAGGCACCTGTTTCGGAACAATGCGGATGCTTAGAAAGCACTTCCCTTGAATTCCACTTTCGGCAAGAAAAACCCTCTTTCAGTCGCTCTTGGTTAGTCGACTGGATTATTGCAACTCTCTGCTGGTTGGAATAAGGGAAGACTTATTATCAAAACTACAGGTGGTGCAAAACACAGCAGCCCGCCTCGCCCTCAACAAACCGGCGTGCACCCCTTCTTTACCTCTCCTACGCCAACTACATTGGCTTCCTATTTGGAAATGAGCCATTTTCAAGCTGCTATGTATGGTCTTCAAGCCTCTGCAGGGAAATGGCCCAGCCTATTTGAAAATAAACTGGCCCTGTATCGACCCATGCGTCAGTTAAGATCCAGTAATCGCAATCTGCTTTGCACGCGGAGAATAAACAAGGTTAAAGTGGGTGGTCAAGCTTTTTCTCATCTAGCCCCAGCCACTGGAACAGTCTTCCTGAGGAGATCCGGGCCTGTTCCGATCTGTCTCGATTTAAGAAAATGCTCAAGAAATTGATGTTTTAGGATTATACTGCTCATTAGTGTTCTCTTCTCTGGTGCCGAGAGATCCCCCTGGGGATGATTCCCTGCGCCCTACAAATGAGTATAATAATATTAATAATCAGGTGGCAGGAACCCAGAGCGCACTCGGTCAAAGCACATCAAAATTGGCATAAAGGGGGGAGGGGGGCAACCATGCAAAACGAGGGCACTTTCCTACGACAAACATCTTGCTTCTTCTGCTCAGAGCTTTTTCCTGCCATTGTCAATGGCTTTATCAAGACTTTGTCCAGTGCTCTCTGGTGTTGACAACTCCTCTTTGGATGCAACTTGCTGCCTTGTCCTGGTGAACTCTACCTTCTCCTGGACTTTTTCTTCAAAATGTAATCTCAGTCTGAAGTACAGCCAAACCCAGGCCTAATCCACCTTGAGTATCTGACTTGTGCTCCATTGTGGTCAACCTTAACATTTGACTTTGTCCCAGTCTCACGCAACAAGAAACGCGTGGTTAGCATGTTGGTCTTTTAGGTGCTAGATTTCACTGAAATTTTAAAAAGAATCTGTTTGTATTGATAGGGTTTTTTATTTTAAACATATTTTATTTGTCAAAATTGCACAGGTAATGCAGGTACAGGTAATGCAGACCTCTGAATCCCAGAGACAGCTGCCACATGTAAAATACAAAAAAATTTACTTTGACCTTTTTGCATATTTAAGGACAGGAGAACATGAAATACAAATAAAATCAATTCATGCAAACAACCAACTTCCCCACCCCCCAGCTCACCGTCTCGATATGCCGGAACAACATATTACTGACCTAGGCTGCCATCAATTTACACAAGAGCTCAACAATCACAATACCATTTTCTACTGAGGAATTGCGAGCCACACATAAGGGAGTGCAAGGAACAGGAGAGGCCAATGGTCTCGACTCTGGCCTCCCCCGTGGCGGCACCAGCTCCATCCCTCGATAATCTGCCCAGCGCCTCCAGATCTTATAGTGCTTCTTAGGGCACCCTCTAGCCTAAAAAATGGGGAGCTCAAGGCCCACACAAAAGTCTAGACCATTTTTCCAAATCGAGACTGAGGGGGCAACATCCGCCTTCCTCTAGCTATATCTCTCTTTGCTAAGGTAAAGCCCAGGAGCACGAGATGTCACTTTTAGATGTTGCCCCCAATCCCTTCCATCACGTGAAGGAGAACAAGCTTCGGTGAGTGAGGAAGCTCCACCACAGAACTTCAGAGAGGCAGCCCAGTACCCCCCTCCAGAAGCGTGCTTGCGCTGTGCAGTGACATATAGTATGTATCAAGGTCCACTCTTCATGCCCGCAGCGAAGACACACCGGGGAAGCCACCAAGCCTGCCCTCCAGAGCCTAATTCTGTTAAAGTAAACCTGTGGAGGTATTTAAATTGAATAAGCCGCAGGCGCACTGCAATAGCCAACCCACACAGGGGAAGCCAAAGCTTCTGTCCAGTCCTCTTCTTCCATCTGGCCCACATCACCCTCCCAGGCCTTCCACAGATGCTGCAAAGAGGGGGAACTGTGCGTAACCAGGGACTGATAGGTTTTGGAGATCATATGGTCTAGGAGGTCCCCCATTAAAACCTTAGCCGGACTAAACTCCAGCAGCAAGTCGAGACCCTCCAAGCTGGGAGCAAAAGCATGCCAAAATTGTAAGTATTTAAAGAACTGAAAGCCGTCTGGATGTCTTGAAAGGATTTCAACACCATGCCTTCAATAACATCCCCCAGAGTAGATATCTCGATGTTATCCCAATCGCGAAACCCGAAGAGACGGCTGTTGTGCCATAATGGGGTCTCCCTAGTCAATCTATTCCACCAGCCCATCTTCCGCAATGCCTGCCTCCAGATCTGAAAAACAATCTACGTGACAGGCAGAAGGAGACGCTTCAATGGAGCAGAGTAAAGAATAGCGTGTAGGGACTGGTCCCCCATGCATCGCCGCTCCACAGTGTATGCTAGGTCTGCCCTGTCTCCATACCACCACTCGTTTAAGACAAGTAGATGCAATGCAACATTTATTGGACCAAATATCGGAGGTTGCCAGTCCCCCGCTATATGTAGATAGGAAACACGTCGGGACCGCCACCCTCACTGCCCCACCCCCCAATGGAACAGTCCCAGAATAGAATTCACCTGATGGAACCACCGTGGGGGAATCGGCTAGGGATGATTTTGTAATTGATACATTACTCGCGGGAGTGACACCATCTTAAAAAGATGGCTGACTGGCTGTAGATGGACAGGGGCATGGGGGACCGGGTCCTAATGTCCTCACGCACCCGCTTCCATACAGGTGCAAGATTATGTTCCCAGGCCGTGGTGGGAGATTCTGACGAATACACCACCAAATATTTCATGCCTCCTTGAACCACCTGTACAGACGACGCCCAAGAACCAAGCTTGCCTGACCTCCCAACACCCACAGGGTGGAATTCCGAGGGTACATATATAAACCAGATGTTTCCCCGAAGATCTGCATAATACGCAACAGCCGAGGGCCCGTTCGTTCCAGGTTGGTAAGAAAGAACAAAACATCGTCAGCATAAAAGGCGATCAGACAGTCCATGCGCCCATTCAAACGCGGACACCATTGCTAAAGCGAAAAGATATGGGGCCAATGGACACACCTGCCTGGTGCCCCGACCAATAGAGAATGCAGGAGAAACTAAGCCTGGAACTCGCACCAAGGCTGTTAAGTCAGTATACAAGAGGGTGAGGTAGGACAAAAAATGCGGTCCGAAATTCAGCCACCGCAGTAGCGCAAATAAATAGACCGAACTCAAGGAGTCAAACGCCCGGTCCATATCCGCCAATAGAAGCGCAGCCCGTTCCCCCAATCCCTGGATCGTCGAGACTGCCACATGAGCCTGCCTGATATTATGGCGTGTTCTTCATAAACCCAGCTTGGTCCGGGTGTACCAGTAAGGCTATGTGTAGGCAGAGACGGTTTGCCAAAGATTTAGCTAATATCTTAGCATCCACGTTCAGGAGGGAGAATGGGCGATACGAGGCGTGGTGCTCCGGCGGACTACCAGGCTTATGAAAAACTACTATGTCCACATATTTCCAGTCGCTGGGCAGACACCCCCAGTCCCTGGCCTCCTCCACCACCCTCCGGTAGTGGGGTCCCAGCTGCAAAAATATATATTTTTTAAATTCACAGGGAAAGCCTTTAGGGCCTGGGGCCTTGCCAAAATTAAGTTCACCCAAGGCCGTCCCAGTTGTTCTTCAGTAAGCGGGCCTTCCAATTTTTCCCTAACTGCATCAGAGAGTGACTACGGTGGGAGATCATCCATGAAACGCTCAATGACTTCCGCTGGGAGGCATTTCGTAGGGGCATATAACTGAGCATAATACTCTGCAAAACTGCATGCAATAGCCGACGTGCCTGACACTGGTAGCCCATCCGACCCCACGACACCCGGAACGGCCTGGGGTGAATCGAACCCTGACACAATCGGTGCAGCATTTTGCTTGATTTGTCACCCCATTGGTAGATCCTACTACGGGTAGTAAGCCAGGCCTGTCGAGCCTCATATAAGCGAATATGAGAATATTCCTGCTGCACTAGCAGTAACCGATGTCGAGCCAGCCGCCCACCCTCCTCCCTGCCGTGCACTTCCAACTCAAGAACAGTAGCTTCCGCTTGAACCAGGGCCTCTTTATGCTGTCTTTGGGCCGCGGCACAAAATGAAATATCTACCCGCCGAATGGTGGGTTTCAAGGCCTCCCAAAGAGTCAGAGTCCCCAAGACCGAGCCCAAGTTAATGGCTATATATCGATCAAGGGCATCTTCTATTCGTTCCATGTAGTCCTCCTTCTGAAGTTTCCAGACTGATAGGTGCCATCGGAATGGCTCACAGGCTCCCCCGGCTCGTATAGTAAGTGCCACTGGAGAGTGGTCAGGAAGTCCCCGTGGCAGAATATCCGCCATCGCCACTCTGCTGTCAAAGACCCATGGGATGAACAGATAATCTAGGCGGGAAAAGTGACCATGGACTGCCGAAAGATATATATAGCCCTGCGTATTACCATGCATCCTGCACCAGGGGTCGACCCAATCAAGACTCATCACTAAGGAGTACTGTTCCGTAAGATGGGGGGGCCTCAGATAAACATCAACCACCATCTATCTCTGGCCACATCCATCACACCATTCCATTCCCCTCCCACCACCGCAAGGCCCTCGGGTATATCTGTTCACAGGGTCAGAATCTTTTCCGCCAACCCCCAGGAAAGAGGTGGGGGCATAAAAGCTCCCCAGTACTAAAATCTCACCCCCTACCATGCCCTGTACAAACAAGTATCTGCCCTGCAGATCACCCCAAGTCTTAACATGTGTGTATGCAGTTCTACGGTGTGTTAAAATAGCAACCCCTCTGGAACTCCTCACAAACCTGGAATGAAAGACTTGTGTAAATCCGAAGCGCTGAAAGCATACTGCCTTGGTCCCCATGAGTTGGGTCTCCTGCTCAATAATACATCTGCGTAGGCTCACTTGGCAGACTTCAGAATAGCCCCCATTTGATCTTGTCTGGTGCCCCTCTAACATTCCAGCTAAGAACCTGATGAAGACTAGGGGTCTCCTGTATACTAACAGACATTCCTATTCCGTGCAGATCCTATACAGTACCATGGCAGCAGCAAGAATCTTCCACAAGACGTAACAGAGTCCAGAACACAAGTAGACAGTGCAGCAACCCCACAAACCCCCCCAACAACACACCCCACAAATCCCCCTACCCTGTACCTCCAAAACAATTAAGTACCTGTCGCGGCAGGCAGAGCAGCCTGACCCCAACAGGAGGTCCCACCCCTCACCCACCAACTGATCCCCACATCACAGCCCATTGTCTAGTGGCCTCCTCTCCTTTTGTGGAGCCCCACGGAGAGACTGGACAACCTACATGCCCCTTCGGCCTATAAACAATACTCAAATTTGGAAGGTAGCATCGTCATCCTGGTATCAGTCCAATGAGACAAGAGGCCAATAAACGGACCCCTCCTGGGCCGTGGGACCTGCAGACTGTGAGCGGCCCCTTCTTCCCCTTGGCCCCTGCTGATTCCGGGCAGGCCCACCTGAAGAGGAGTCAGATTCTCTTCCCAAGGGAGAGTGAGGACGCTCCCACACAGTTTCATCTGTCCAGTGAAATACCTCCTCCGGTGTGTCAAAGAAGTGGGTGCGGGAGCGGTATACTACACACAGCCTGGCAAGATAAAGTAGAGCATAAGGGAGCTTGAGTTCATGCATGTGGGCATTGGTGGCTAGGAACGACTGCCGCAGCTGCTGCACCAACTTAGTATAGTCCGGAAAAATTAAGATGCGTGAGTTATTGAGCAGCAATAGCTCCTTAGCCCGGGCCTGTTTCAGGATGGTGTCCCTGTCGTGGTAATTGAGGAGCATGGCGATGACAGGCCGCGGGCACCCGGACTGGGGGGCTTCTGCATCAGAGTCCTGTGTGCACGTTCCACCACAAAGTCGAGAGTTCCCCAGAAGGGAGCCAGCCCACGAGCCAGTCCATAAGAAACCGCTCCATATTCCCCTTTTCGCAGTCCTGCGGAAAACCAACAAAGCGCAGTTTGTTGAGTTGCGCCCTCCCCTCCACGTCTTCCACTCTCAGTGCTAGGCCCCATTGGGTAGTCTCCAGTGACAATACTTGCTGCTGCAGAGTGGCAACCACATCTTTCATACCCGAGATTCTTGTCTCTGTCTCTAAAATGCGGGCTACCGCATTCCTCAGGTCCTGGCATAGGAGCCTGACATCGGAGCCGACCACCCCGATCTTGGCTTCCAATGCGTCTCTGGATTGCACAATGGCGGCCATGAGGGCTGCATTATCTGGTATAGCGTTTTGAGACCTTCCAGGCAGCGCCGCCGGATCCCCTAGCCCGTGCATTTATCCATGGTACTCTGTTTAGTAGAGCCACCGCCGGGCTTGTCTCTGGTCATAGTGCCCAATCACTGCCGCCGACCCTGGCCTTGAAAACCTCCAGGAGGTGACTATGTAGCCATTCCGATGGAGGTCGGGGTCCCACTCCCGGTGTCGTCTAGGTAGAGGCACGCCATCCCCCTAACCCCTGGTGGTACTACCCCCGAAGAGATCACATATGGTGGGGAATGAGAGGAGGGGGGAGATGAAGGAGCGAGAGGCGCCTGCCGCTGCCGGGCCGCCCTCCCAGGCAGTGCGGCAGTACTCATGTGCTGGGTGCCTGATTAGTTGAAACCCCGGCTGTCCCAGGAGGGCCCCTCTCTACCAGGAGCTGCCCAGGCCGAAGCTGAGGCACCAAGATGGCAGTGTAGCCGTCCGCATCCCGCACTCCCAATTTCTCCCCCACTCAGCACTGCGACCGGAGCAGGCCGCCAACAGAATCCGCTCCCCCGGCTGGGAAAAGAAAGGAACAGCAATGTCGCAGGGCGAGCCACGCATCGCAAGCCATGCACCCCACTGTGGCCGCGACTGCGGCCGGGCAATGCGGCAAGGAAATGCGAGCGATGCCGCGGCTGAGGATACTGCTGCGTCGCACGCAGGCCGACGCCGATTACCAAACCTCTGCCTGAGAACCTCCGGCGGCTCCAAAAATCAGCACTAGGCTAGTCCTCAGCGGGAGATGTTAGCGGGGCAGCCCAGGGAACGGGTTGAAAGCCGAAAAGGCAATATTATAGTAAAGATCAATGTGAGGGTGGACGGAGCGCACTCAGATCACATCCGCCATGCTGGCCTGTCAAGCCACGCCCCAATAGGATTTAATTTTGTTTTGGTGTTATTTTATTTATTAAAATGTATCTTATTTTTCAAAATTGGTTTGGGATTTTTCTTGTGTTGTGTTTTCACTTTATTACTGTTTGCTGCATAAAAACATTACACAGTGACTCTAAGTTTTAAAGCTTTTGCACCAAGCTACCAGATGGCTAAGCACAGGTTAATTCAGTGACTTTTGTGGTTCATGCTGGCAATGATTCTGGTTGTTACTTGAGTAGCATTTCATCCACCTCAAACAATAACCCTATTTCTTACAGTATTGTAACTCAGTATTTTAAACAGACATTCTACTCTGCTTCTAGAGAAGCAGGGCGATGACCTGTTCACATTCTTACTCTAAAATATGTTCCTCATTACAGCTTGAAGCCAGTATGCTCCCTCCACACTGTTAGAAATAGGGTTTCCGGTTGGCAGAGGTACGCACCCTGTCCAAGCAGGAACCACAGTCCCAGTCAGGGTAAGGGTTTTCAAGATTAACTCAAAATGCAGTGCTTAGAAGCCATTACCTCCTCGTAAGTCTTCCTCGCCACCTGAGTTACACAATGATCTTCAGCTCCGCAACAGAACCCTCAAAGTAATTTTACGCACCAGTACTCCCATTCCTCCTCAACATGGCCGGCCACGTTTACCCATGACCCAGTACAAGAGGAAGCACAACCCACCCCACTTCCTGGTTTTTTTCTGACCTGGAGACTCTCTGAGCAGGATTTTCAGGCAATTAGGGTGAGGTTATGCCTTAGCTGGCCCTAACGCCCAGGGTGGAGGCCCTGCGAAGTGGGATCTTGTTGTACCCCCCTCTTTTTTACCTTATTCTACTAGGCTTTTTGGTGAAGGCTCGGCAGAGCAAGCTCATCGTGGAGGTTGGAAGCGCTGCTACAGTGGGCTAATTCTGGGGTGTGTGGGCCATGCATCACGGCCGTTGGTTGTGGCACTGCCCCAAAACCAGCCCCTTTTTTTCATAGAAAAGTCCAGACTATCCGAGGGATTGTTGGCTTCGTGGAGACTTGGGAAAGGTCTGTCTCCAACCACTGGATCTTGCGTATTGTCAGGAAGGGTTACTCGATTGTCTTCAACTCTCTACCCCCAGGATTCTTTGTCCACACTCTCTCACCATCACCTCCGCCAAAGCGCGAGGCACTTTTGGTGGGTTTTGGGGATCTGTTTGAGAAAGGGGCTATTCGTCCTGCTCCGGCCTGTAAAAGGGGTTAAGGGGTCTACTCCATTCTTTTTCTGGTAAGGAAGGTTTCCGGGGACTTCCGTCCTGTGCTGGATTTGAAAAGAGTGAACTTATTTGTCCTTCATGTTAAGTTTAAGATGCTGTCTATGCAGGAGATCCTTCCCTTACTGGTTCAGGGGGATGTGGTTGTAGTGTAGTTCCTATATCCCTAATAGGCTCTGCACATTGGAATAATATACACTAGAGATTCAAGATAGGACTGAGGTCAGTGTGTCTCTATCGAGTACATTCAACTTAATTGTGTGTGCCAACTAACTCAGAGGTCATTAGAAACTTTCTTCAATGAACAAGAAGAGATTAGTCTCTGACAACCGAATAAACATGACAACTTTGTTTCCCCTTAGAGCCGGAACAATATCTTCAGAGTCGTGGAAACAATAGATAACTATTTCACTAAGTCAATCGTGCATGCTTCGTTTATAAAGAGTTGCATAGAAATAGAGAGACGGGCGTTTCAATAAAAGGGGTTTATTGAACAGTCTTATTTCTCATGCAAGAGATATGAACTGCTACAATCGTTAGACAATGTGTGAAGTATAATGCGCACAGCATAAACAGTAATATAAAATAATACTGCAATAGCATTGTCTGTTGCTATGACATATATAAAAATACATACATAAATAACACAGGCTAAAATACTCAACTGGTGCTTCTAAAATACGCCTACAACATTGTACCTAATCTAGGTCTAGTACGGGGGAAGAAGTAGGTGCTGATTTATCCTAGGTTTAGTTTTGCCAAGAATTGCCAAAGGTTTCATCAAGGTTCTAATTAGCTCCATACCTTAGAATGAGAGAGGTTGGTATCTCTTTCCCGGGACTCGATTTCCCAACACCCCGCAAGGGAAGTCAGAAACACTAGAGCTGGATTCTCAGCAGGAGGATGACAGCGTCTAGTCAGTCTAGTCAGCTGGGAAGTTGGCTTCCTTCGATACTTGCTTTTGCGAGCTTCGTCGTGCTAGTAGGTAGTCGAACTGCACCGAACCACACCGTGCTTTGCCATAGGAATGGAAGGTATATTTATACCTTGAAGGTGTTTAGAAATGCTGGTATTGACGTATAAGTCGGGCATATGAACGTCATGAATGAACCCCTAAAGAATAGATGTTCATGCATAATAACTGAGTTCTTGGAGAAATCAATATCCAGGCAAGAGAAAGTCCCTGAAGCTTAAGAGTCTGGTTTTCCAAGAAATTGTTGTGACGTAGATGAACGGATGTTAGTAGCCATGCCTGTATTTGGGTAGCATGGACTATGCCTAAATATTGACTGGATTCCTATGCCTATATAAGGGCAATGTGAAATTTACCTACATAAGGGTATGAATCGGGAAATTGATACTGAATCTAAATCAATACACAACATGTTATCTTCTTTGGATCTGCTTGAGGCCTACCTCCAAGTGCCCATTCACCCTGCATTCCATCAGTACCTCAGGTTTTGTGTGGTGCCAGAGCATTTCCGATTGCAGGCACTGCCATTTGGTTTGTCTTCTGCCCTGATGGTCTTCATTAAAGTCCTGGCTCCCTTGGTTGCGCTCATCCATAGGGAGGGAATGTGGGTATTCCCGTACCATGATGACTGGCTGATATCTGCCTCTTCTTTTTCCAATTGGACTCTTCAAGTCCAGAGTGTCTGTGAGATTCTGGAAAGGCACAGGTTTCTGATCAACCACAAAGAGTTGCATCTGGTTCCCACCCAGAAGGTAGTGTTTATTCGGGATCACCTGGACATGGTCAAGGGGCTGGTGTTTTTGCCGGCCGTGAAGAGGGCAACCTTGAGGAGGGACCTGGGTTGTCTGCTTGCCTTGGATTCTGCCCCGGTGCATGAGTGGTTGAGGTAGCAGGGTTTGATGTCTGCAGCAATAAGTGTACTGCTGTGGGCTCCTTTGCATCTGTACCCATTGGTAAACCATCTCCTGTCCCATTGGTCCCCTTGTTCTGCTGCTTATGATCAGCCAGTGGTAGTGTCCCCTCAGATCCCCCTGGGTTGGTGGGTGGTGGAATCCAATCTGACCAGATGTCTTCCTTTTTAGGTGTCTTCCTCCTGGGAGGTGATGACAGATACCAGCCAGTTGGGCTGGGGGTTAACATTGGATTCCTGGTCTGTTCAGAGTCTCTGGGATCGCTTGCATGCTGGTTGCTAACCCAACTTCAAGGAGGAGCTGAAGGCAGTTCAGATGGCTTATCTGGAGTTTGCATCATCCGTTCAGGGGCATCATGTTCTGGTCCGGATGGACAGTCAGGTGGTGATGGGTTACCTCAATCACCAGGGGGGCTGCAGGGTTCAGTCCCTGCGGATCCGGGTTCAGGAAATTCTCACCTGGGCAGAAATCACTGTGTTGTCTCTGCTGGCAGTGTATCTCCCAGGGAGAGAAAATTGTGTGGCAGATAACCTGAGCAGGGTTTTCCCCCTATGTCTTCGATGTCACTGTCTGGGGAGGTGTTCCGTGTATTGCAAACGCAGTTTGGGTGTCCGACAGTGGACTTGCTTGCGGCCAAGGGCAATGCTCAGCTGCCCAACTTCTGCAAGATTATTCCCTGTCCAGAGGCATGACGGGTGGATGTGATGTCATTTAAGTTGCCAGACATCCTGCTTTACGCATTTCCGCTGATCCATTTGATTGCCCAGGTTCTGTGCAAGGTATTTGTTCTTCTGATTGTGCTGGGCTGAGCTCACCGCTCGTTGTATAATCTTCTGAGGGAGCTGGCCATTCAGGAGTGTTGGGTGATTCCTAATCTTCCTTATACGCTGAGGGGTTTGTGTCTTCCTGCGGGGGTTGTGGTTAGCTCCATCTTCAGGCCTTGATCTTGAGAGGGTGAGACTCTTGTTCCGGGGCTAGATGAGGAAATGGTTGATTTTCTTCAGGGTTCAAGACATCTGGCGACTCTTCAATCTTATTCCCGACATTGGGGGTCCTTTTCTAGGTGGTGTGTTTCTAAAGGCCTAGAGTCTGGTTCAGTGGACCCGTCCTTGGTGCTGGATTTTCTGTTGGATAGCTTTACGTTGGGCCTAGCTCTTTCTATATTTCGGGTTCAGTTGACGGCTTTGCGGGCGTTCTGCAGTCCTCATTTGGATTGGCTGGATCCATTGGTGGCCCGGTTGATACGAAGTTGTTTTCTTCAACGTCCTAGAGTGATTTGTTCTGCCCCAGCCTGGGATCTCCCGTTGGTGTTACAGGCCCTTCAGGTGGCTCCTTTTAAGCCATTGGGTTCTGTGGACATTAAATTCTTGACCATGAAGGTGGTGATTCTGATGGCCATTGTGTCAGCTGCTCAGATTGGAGAGTTGGGGTCATTTTTGCGGTCTCCTCCTTTCTTGCGTGTCTTGCCGGATTGTGCTGTCCTTTGCCCGACCCTAAGTTCTTGCCCAAGGTCCCCTCAGTTGCCATCCATTCCAGGGAGGTCATTCTGCTGACTTTCTCCCCGGTGCCTGAGTCTGGGGTGGAAGCTGATCTCTCCCTTCTGGAAGTCCGGCTGGCAGTGTTGGTTTATCTGGAGCGGACTTTGGCTTTTTGCAAGTGTGATAGTCTGTCACTTTTGGCCCAGTTAGATCGGGTCATAAGCCTTCTCTTTCTACCTGAGTAGATGGATTAAGCAGACAATCCTTCTGGCCTATGGTTCTCAGTGGTCGGAGGTGCTGGCCTGGATCCAGGGTCGGTCTACCTGGGGTATTTCTGCCTCCTGGGCCTCTGTTAGGAGGTATTTATTGTGAATATCTGTAGGGCCTCTACGTGGGCCTCTCCACACATGTTCATGTACCACTATTGTGTGGTGTTGGGTGGTCCTGCTTCTGGGAGTTTTGCTGAGGCTGTTCTACATGCTAGCCCTGCCTGCACTTGACTGCCGCTCCTTCTGTTGGGTGTCTGTTTTTTTTTCTCTGTTTTGCTGTTTGGATTAAATCGTGGTATTTGCCTCAGCCTTTGGCATATAGTTTCTTGTTGGTGACTATGAAGCTGCTTGGCTTTGGGATATGCTCACTGTGTGACTCAGGCAGTGAGGAAAACTTACAAGGAGGTAATGCCCCAGTTACTTACCAGTAATCTTTACTACTCTGAGTGTAGTCTTCCTCGCCACATGAGTTCCCATCCCTCCCTCCCTGTTTGACTATCGGTTTCATGTGGTTGCTTGCGGCATTGGTAGTTGTACAGGAAGTGGGGTTGGTCATGCCTCCTCTGATACTGGGGCAAGGGTGAAGATGGTTGGCCATGTTGTGGAGGGATGGGAGGACTAGAGCGTAAAATTGCTTGGAGGGTTCTATTGTGAAGCTGAAGCTCACTGCGTAACCCATGTGGTGAGGAAGACGATAGGCAGAGTAATGAAGACTACCAGTAAGTAACCGGGGCAAGAACTCCAACTGGGGCCATCTAGTAGTGCTTGACTGGGGCAAACCCAAAAGTTCAGTCCGAACATTATGGAGAACGGGCCAGAGACAGTAGTCATGCAGACCCTCGGACAGTACCTCAGATACGTCAATGCAAGGTCACTGAGGCGTTGGCACTCTGGAGTGATGCACTGTGCAAAGTAGGTGATGCCCCAGTTGTGGGTTCGAGGCTTTGGTTAGCAAAGACAGTGCAGTGCCAGTGATGTTTCAATGTTAAGAGTGCAGTGAGTCGAATTTGTGGTGTTATAGTTGAACCACTGGGCTGAGGGCGATGCACCGGTCGACAGCCACACAGGGCCAGTAATGCATAGGAGCTGGGATGGTGCACCACAGATGTCGGTGATGTGGTGTCTGAGACTCACGCAAAAGCAGTTCTTCGGAGGTGCTGCGGCAAAGTCGGGGCTTTGTTGAAAGGCAAGGTCAAGGTCATTGCGTTGTGGGCTCGGTGTGCATTGTCCATTGCTTCAGTGCAGGCAGGGTGAGTTTTGCCTGGATGTGCAGGATCCAAAATGACGTTTCATAGCCGTACATATGGATGGGATTATGAGCGGGGCCCGGCCAGACCATGATGAGCTCTGGCCCCCCAACTGAAAACCCGCACCTTTCTGTATCTGTTATTTGTGACAGTGCACATGATGCGTGAGCCATAACATGTGGTATCCCACGATGTTGGAAAGCAAAAGGAAGGGCGCTATTTTGCATAGATATACTGTGCTCACCCATCCAACATAAAGCAATATAAAATTGAATCCTGGTAACTTCTAACCTGAGAAACGCTGAGGATATCAAATATTATAGGCTGTATTGGCTATTATATTTGGTATCCCCTAAGGGTGCCGCAGGCAAAATCTTGTGGAATGATGTACAAAATGTGAAAATATACTATAGTTTGCTACCAAATTATGGTCAGTGGCTAAAGGGTGATCCATGAAACATAGGGGATACAAGATATTACGGCAATGTGTGAGACACAATATTTGGTATCCCCAATGTAAATGACGTTTGAAAGCAAAAGGAATGGTGCAATTTGGGAATGAAATACTGTGTTCCTGCATCCAACATAAGGTGAAGTCGAATTGAATCCTGGTAACTTCCAACCGCTTAAATACTGGTGATACCGAATATTATAGGCCGTATACGCTATTATAGTTGATTTCCCCTAAGAGTACGGATGAAATATCTTGTGGAATGATGTACAAAATATGAAAAGATACTGTAGTCTGCTATCAAGCAAAAGGCAATTTCAACTGGTCAATAGGTAAAGGGTAACAAATGAAACATAGGGGATACAAGATATTACAGCAATACATGAGCCATAATATTTGGTATCCCATAGTAAATGATGTTGGAAAGCAAAATGAAGTGTGCTATTAAGTTTAGAAATACTGTGCTACTGCATATAACATAAGGCGAAGTCAAATTGAATCCTGGTAACTTCTAACCAGAGAAACACTGGCGATAGTCAAGTCAAGTCATAATATTTATATAGCGCACTACATACCCAGAGGGTTTCAAGGCGCTTAGGAAGGGGAGGAGGATTATTTGTCAAATATCCACGTTTTAAGCTGCTTTCTGAACGCTAGGTGATTCTGGGTGAGGCGAAGGTAAGCGGGGAGTGAGTTCCATGTTTTGGCAGCCAGGTATGAGAAGGATCTGCCTCCCATGGTGGTCTTGTTGATGCGAGGTACAGTGGCGAAGGCTTGGCTGGAAGAGCGAAGTTGGCGGGAGGGGGTGTAGAAGGACAGTCGAGAGTTGAGGCAGTCTGGTCCGATGTCGTAGAGTGATTTGTGTGCGTGGGTAAGCAGTCGGAAAGTAATCCTCTTATTGACGGGTAGCCAATGGAGGTCTTTAAGGTGACCGGAGATGTGTTCGTTGCGTGGGATGTCTAATATGAGCCTGGCTGAGGCGTTTTGGATTCGTTGTAGTTTTTTCTGGAGTTTAGCGGTGGTACCTGCGTAGAGGGTGTTTCCGTAGTCCAGTCGGCTCGTGACTAGAGCGTGGGTGACTGTTTTCCTTGTTTCGGAGGGGATCCAGCGAAATGTTTTTCTGAGCATGCGAAGAATGTTAAAGCAGGAAGAGGATACGGCGCTGACTTGTCTGTTCATTGAGAGTGAAGAATCCAGGATGACGCCAAGGTTCCGTGCGTGGTCTGTCGGGATGGGTGCATTTCCGAGGGCTTCCGGCCACCAGGAGTCGTCCCATGCAGAGGGGGATTTACCTAAGATGAGGACTTCTGTTTTGTCTGAGTTCAGTTTCAGACGGCTTTGTTTCATCCATTCGGCGACTTCTTTCATTCCTTCGTGTAGGTTAGTTTTGGCAGTGCTGGGGTCCTTGGTGAGAGATAGGATCAGTTGAGTGTCATCCGCGTAAGAGATGATGTTGAGGTTGTGTTGGCGGGCTATGGCCGCGAGGGGGCTCATGTATACGTTGAAGAGGGTGGGACTGAGTGAGGATCCTTGTGGTACGCCGCAGATGATTTCAGAGGCCTCGGACTTGAATGGTGGGAGGCGGACTCTCTGGGTTCTTCCGGTGAGGAACGAGGTGATCCATTCCAGTGCCTTTCCTTGGATTCCGATGTTTCTGAGGCGTTGTAAAAGGGTGCTGTGGCAGACTGTGTCGAATGCTGCAGAGAGGTCGAGGAGGATGAGGGCGACTGTGTCTCCATTGTCCAGTAGAGTTCGAATGTCGTCTGTTGCTGCGATGAGGGCGGTCTCAGTGCTGTGTTTGGCTCGGAAGCCAGATTGTGAGGGGTCGAGTGATTTGTTGGCTTCGAGGAAGGCGGCGAGCTGGTTGTTGACAGCTTTCTCGATGACTTTGGCCGGGAATGGAAGAAGCGAGATGGGGCAGTAGTTTTTGAGTTCGGTGGGGTCTGCTGTTGGTTTTTTCAGAAGGGCGGTGAGTTCAGCGTGTTTCCAGTCTTCTGGGAAGGTAGCGGAGTTGAAGGAGCAGTTGATGACGTCTCGGAGGTGCGGAGCTATGACGGAGTCTGCTTTGTTGAAGATGTGGTGAGGGCATGGGTCTGTGGGGGATCCAGAGTGGATGGAATTCATCAGGCGGATGGTGTCCTCAGTGGAGATTGGGTTCCAGGCGTTAAGGGTGTTGACGGGGGGAAGATGGTCAGCTGATGGTAGGGTGGGTTGGCTTCCGGGTTGGTTGTCAAAGCTGTTGTGGATGTCAGCAATCTTGTTGTGGAAAAAAGAGGCTAGGGAATCGCAGAGGGTTTGAGAGGGGGTGATGTCGTTGGAGTTGGCCGAGGGGTTGGAAAATTCCTTGACGATGTTGAAAAGTTCCTTGCTGTTGTGGGCGTTGTTGTCAAGTCGATCTTTGAATGCTGTTTTCTTGGCTTTTCGGATCAGTTGGTGGTGAGTACGGATGGCGCTTTTGAAGGCGTCCTTGTTGCTGGTGGATGGGTCTTTTTTCCAGGCCTTTTCAAGGGAGCGGCACAGTTTCTTGGACTTCTTGAGGTCGTCGTTGAACCATGAGGCCTTCTTGAAGCCAAGTTTGTGTTGACGTTTTTTCAGTGGTGCTAAGGTGTCGGCGGTGTTGGATAACCAAAGGGTGAGGTTGGAGGCGGCTTCGTTGGCGTTAGAAGAGAGGGCTGGGGAGGTTTGAAGGAGCGATGTGGAGATCTGCTCTGTGGTGATTTTGTTCCAGTTTCTTTGTAGAGTTGGTTGGAGGTGGATGATGGGTTTCGGCTTGTTGTAGGTGAAGTGAACGCAGCTGTGGTCAGTCCAGAGGAGATCCGTAGTGTGGCTGAAGGAGACATGGTTGCTGGAGGTGAAGATGGGGTCGAGAGTGTGACCTGCGATGTGGGTGGGGGAAGTGACCAGTTGTTTAAGTCCGAGGTTGGCGAGGTTGTCCATACCATATATCACAGCAATGCGTGAGCCATAATATTTGGTATCCCCTTATGAAATGATATTGGAAGGCAAAATGAAGGGTGGTCTTTAGTATAGGACTACTGTGCTCCCCCATCTAACATAATGCGAAGTCAAATTGAACCCTGGTAAGTTCTAAATCGAGAAAGACTGGGGATACAAAATTTTATAGGCCATATAGGCTACTTTATTTGGTATAACCTAAGGGGACGGATGCAAAATCTTGTGGAATGATGTACAAAATGTAAAAAGATACTGTAGTCTGCTATCAAATAAAAGGCAAATTCAATTGGTCTATGGCTAAAGGGTAACCCAAGAAACATAGGGGATACGAGATATTATGGCAATGCGTGAGCCATAATATTTGGTATCCCCTTAGTAAATGATGTTGGAAAGCAAAAGGAAGGGTGCTATTTGCTGTAGAAATACTGTGCTCCCGCATCCAACATAAGGCAAAGTCAAATTGAAACCAGGAAACTTCTAACCTGAGAAACACTGTGGATACCTAACATTATAGGCCATATAGGCTATTATAGTTGGTATCCCCTGAGGGTACTGAAGGCAAAATCTTGTGGAATTAAATACAAAATATGAAAAGATACTATAGTCTGCTATCAAACAAAAGGCAATTTCAACTGTTCAATGGCTCAAGGGTTAGCCATTAAGCATAGGAGATAAGAGATATTACAGCAATGCGTGAGCCATAATATATGGTATCCCCATAGTAAATGATGTTGCAAAGCTTAAGGAAGGGTGCTGTTTGGCATATAAATACCTTGCTCCCGCATTCAACATAAGACGAAGTCAAATTTCATCCTGGTAAGTTCTAACCCAAGAAACACTGGGGATACCAAATATTATAGGCCGTGTAGGCTATTATAGTTGGTATCTCCTAAGGGTACGGATGCAAAATCTTGTGGAATGATGTACAAAATATGAAAACATACTGTAGTCTGCTATTAAACAAAAGGTAATTTCAACTATTCAATGGCTCAAAAGGTAACACATGAAACATCGGGGATACGAGATATTAGAAAAATGATTGAGCCATAATATTTGGTATCCCTATAGTAAATGATGTTGGAAAGCAAAAGATAGGGTGCTATTAGGTAAAACAATACTATGCTACTCCAGCCAACATAAGTCAATGTCAAATTGAATCCTGATAACTTCTAACATGAGAAACGCTGGGGATACCAAATATTATAGGCCCTATAGGCTATTATATTTGGTATCCCTTAAGGGTATCAGATGCAAAATATTGTGGAATGATGTACAACATGTGAAAAGATACTGTAGTCTGCTATCAAATAAAAGGCTCATTCAATTGGTCAATGGCTAAAGGGTAATCAAATGAAACATATGGGATACAATATATTACAAAATGGGTGAGCCATAATATTTGGTATCCCCATAGAAAATGATTTTGGAAAGCAAAAGGAAGGGTGCTATTTGGTATGAAAATACTGTGCTCCTCCATCTAACATAAGGCAAGGTCAAATTGAATCCTGGTAACTTCTAACCCGAGAATTGCTGGGGATACCAAATATTATAGGTCGTATAGGCTATTATAGTTGGTATTCCCTAAGGGTACGGATGCAAAATCTTGTAGAATGATGTACAAAATGTGAAAACATTCTGTAGTCTGCTATCAAACAAAAGGCACTTTCAACTATTCAATGGCTCAAGGATAACCCATGAGACAAATGGGATACTAGATTTTACAGCAATGCTGGAGCCATAATAGTTGGTATCCCCATAGTAAATGGTGTTGGAAAGCAAAAGGAAGGGTGCTCCTTGCTATCAGAGCACTGTGCTCCCCCATCCAACAAAAGGCAAAGTCAAATTGCATCCTGGTAACTTCCAACCCGAGAAACACTGGGGATACCAAATATTATAGGTTGTATATGCTATTAAATTTGGTATCACCTAAAGGTACGGATGCAAAATCTTGTGGAATGATGTACAAATATGAAAAGTTACTGTAGTCTGCTATCAAATAAAAGGCTAATTCAATTTGTCAATGGCTAAAGGGTAACCCATGAAACATATGGGATACAATATATTACACAATGGGTGAGACATAATATTTGGTATCCCCATAGAAAATGATTTTGGAAAGCAAAAGGAAGGGTGCTATTTGGTATGAAAATACTGTGCTCCTCCATCCAACATAAGGCAAGATCAAATTAAATCCTGGTAACTTCTAACCAGAGAAACGCTGTGGATAGCAAATATTATAAGTCGTATAAGCCATTATAGTTGGTATCCACTAAGGGTACGGATGCAAAATCTTGTGGAATGATGTACAAAATGTAAAAATATACTGTAGTCTGCTATCAAACAAAAGGTAATTTCAAATATTCAATGGCTCAAAAGGTAACACATGAAACATCGGGGATACGAGATATTACAACAAAGAATGAGCCATAATATTTGGTATCCCTATAGTAAAGGATGTTGGAAAGCATAAGGAAGGGTGTAATTAGGTATGGAAATACTGTGCTCCTCCAGCCAACATAAGTCAATGTCAAATTGAATCCTGGTAACTTCTAACCAGAGAAACGCTGGGGATACCAAATATTATAGGCCATTTAGGCTATTATATTTTGTATCCCCTAAGGGTATCGGATGTGAAATATTGTGGAGTGATGTACAAAATTTGAAAAGATACTGTAGTCTGCTATCAAACAAAAGACACTTTCAACTATTCAATGGCTCAAGTGTAACCCATGAAACAAATGGGATACTAGATATTACAGCAATGCGTGAGCCATAATATATGGTATCCCTATAGTAAATGATGTTGGAAAGCGTAAGGAAGGGTGATATTAGGTATAGAAAAACTGTGCTCCTCCAGCCAACATAAGTCAATGTCAAATTGAATCCTGGTAACTTCTAACCAGAGAAACGCTGGGGATACCAAATATTATAGGCCATTTAGGCTACTATATTTTGTATCCCCTAAGGGTATCGGATGCGAAATAATGTGGAGTGATATACAAAATTTGAAAAGATACTGTAGTCTGCTATCAAACAAAAGACACTTTCAACTATTCAATGGCTCAAGTGTAACCCATGCAATAAATGGGATACTAGATATTACAGCAATGCTTTGGCCGTAATATTTGGTATCCCCATAGTAAATGGTGATGGATTTTATTGGGGTTTCATCGATATCTGATGGGAGTTCTGGGCCTGGCTGGGTAATCCATCACAAACTGGACATCTAAAATATGGGTTGGCCGACATGACTGTGCTTTTTGCTCTATCATGGAAATATGTATATGACCGTATTTTAAACTGAAGAATTCTTGCCTGCAGCTGTTATTTCTGTATATAAGGAGAAGGCTGGTTCTGTAAAAACGAACAGTCTCCTGAGAACTTACGACCCAGTGCTGTTGTAATTCTAGGACGCTTGTTACTTGGTTGCAGCCAATAAAACTCGATCTCTGACTTCACCTAGAAGACTCTTGGTTTCTGTGGTCCGGAACAGGGAGAACTCAGAGGTCTTCGGGTGTTATCCCCTGGCACCACCGGGTTCCTAAAAACCCCGCACCTCACCCCCATCCAACAAAAGGCGAAGTCAATTTGAATCCTGGTAACTTCCAACCCGAGAAACACTGGGGATACCAAATATTATAGGCTGTATATGCTATTAAATTTGGTATCACCTAAAGGTACGGATGTAAAATCTTGTGGAATGATGTACAAATATGAAAAGATACTGTAGTATGCTATCAAATAAAAGGCTAATTCAATTCGTCAATGGCTAAAGGGTAACCCATGAAACATATGGGATACAATATATTACACAATGGGTGAGCCATAATATTTGGTATCCCCATAGAAAATTATTTTGGAAAGCAAAAGAAAGGGTGCTATTTGGTATGAAAACACTGTGCTCCTCCATCCAACATAAAAAGATACTGTAGTCTGCTATCAAATAAAAGGCAAATTCAATTGGTCAATGGCTTAAGGGTAACCCATGACACATAGGGGATACAAGATATTATGGCAATGTGTGACCCATAATATTTGGTATCCCCTTAGTAAACGATGTTGGAAAGCAAAAGGAAGGCTGCCATTTGGTATAGAAATACTGTGCTCCACTACCCAACATAAGGCGATGCTGGTAACTTCTAACCCAAGAAACGCTGGGGATACCAAATATTATAGGCTGTATAGGCTATTATAAGTGGTATCCCCTAAGGGCACCAGAGGTAAAATCTTGTGGAATGATGTACAAAACGTGAAAAGATACTTTACTCTGCTATCAAATAAAGGGCACAATCAATTGGTCAATGGCTAAAGGGTAACCCATGAAACATAGGGGATACAAGATATTATGATAATGCATGAGCCATATTATTTGTTATCCCCTTAATAAATGATTTTGGAAAGCAAATGGAAGGATGTTATTTGGTGTAGAAATGCTGTGCTCTCCCAGCCAACATAAGGCAATGTCCAACGGAATCCTTGTAAATTCTAACCCGAGAAACACTGGGGATACCAAATATTATAGGCCGCATAGGCTATTATATTTGGTATCCCCTAAGCGTACTGGATGTCAATTCCTATGGAATGATGTACCCAATAGGAAAATATACTGTAATCTGCTATCTAATAAAAGGCAACTTCAAGTGGTCAATGGCTAAAGGGTAACCCATGGAACGTAGGGGATGCGAGACATTACAGCATGGCTTGAGCCCAAATAT